>NC_134832.1:18164368-20564368 GCF_004210375.1 Tachypleus tridentatus | reverse complement strand
TTAGTAAAATATTATTATAATAAAA
Source organism: Tachypleus tridentatus (assembly GCF_004210375.1). NCBI lineage: Eukaryota > Metazoa > Arthropoda > Merostomata > Xiphosura > Limulidae > Tachypleus > Tachypleus tridentatus. Next base: position 20,564,343 of record NC_134832.1, on the reverse strand, counting down.
TAAAATAATTTTAAGTTCATTTGGAACTTATTGAAAATATTCTTCGGAGTTTTTTTTTTTCACAATGTATTTTAAAAACTCCGAGATTATTGATATTAATTGTTTATAGTCAAACTAAAAGTAATATGTATAGATATCATATGACGTAGTTTCTCAGTTTGTGGGTTAAATATTTTCTGTGCATAAAAATGTTACCATTGTGACTTCTTGGATAATTCATACGTAAAAAAATGTTTTAATTCATGTGCTCTAAGTTCGTCCCTGTAATTATTATTAGTCATTAATGTAAAAGGAATATTTCTTTCAATATCTAGCAGTTATACTGCAACAGTCGAAATAATAATGAGAGTTAGTTGGTTTGTAAATAAAGCTAGTCTTTATCTCATCAGAATGAGATCAATGTATTTAAAAAACGAAACACATTTTAATCACCCTTCAATGTAGTATTTTTCTTAAAGTTATTCAAAATTAAAAAAAAGAAACTTCATATATTTTTTATAAAATAAAACAATAACATTCCGTTGTTATTTTGTCACTGAGAGTAAATAATCTTAACTCAATGAGCGTGGGGCCGACATTTGGCGAAACTGTTTTAAATGCACGCAGTACTACAAAGCATTTTCTACTCTTTTAAGATATTTAAGAAATATATGGTTCTCTTAACATTCTCAGTTAATGAAAAACGTCAACAGAGTTTTATTAACTGAACAGTAAAGTAAATTAAATTTTCTCTAATTATTTGATTTTTAAATTACTATTTTTCCTAATTTGGTTAAAAACACATGTTAAAAAGTCTATTAAAAATGTTGTTTTTTTAAATATATGTCAGCAGTAATATGTATTCATATTTCTTAGTCAGTGTTTGTTGTTTGCTTGCCATGGATGATTAAACATATTCAACTGGAAAAGTTAAAAGAAACAGCTGAATTTCTCTCAGTAAATGTTAAGTTGAATACTATTATAAAAGTTGCATCCCACTGAATTACAAGACGCATCATTTACACGAGAAACACAAATTAAGAGATAAGAAAATAAGTTTGTTTGTTTTTTAATTTCGCGCAAAACTACACGAGGGCTATCTGCTGGAAGATAACTAGTCATCACCATTTACAGCCAGCTCTTGGACTACTCTTTTACCAATGAATAATGGGACCGACCGTCATATTATAACGCCCACACTGCTGAAAGAGTAAGTATGTTTAGTGTGACCGAGATTTAAACCTGTTACCCTCAGATTGCGAATCGGGCACGAACCTGATCGTGCCATGTCAGGCATCTATTTCGTTTGACAACGGTGAATATATGGGAATACTCAACGAAATACTTTTATAATTCATTTAATTATAAATAGTGACCATTAAATTGTTTAAACTGTTACTTAGTTCTTGAAAATATCTGTAGCTAGAGAAAAAGAAATTAATTGGTTACTCCTTTACTTTTCTATATATATAGGTATATATATATATATAGAGAAGTAAATACTGTGACCATCAAGTCACATTTTTGCATTAATATTGTCAGCTTTTGCCAAAGTGAATTACTTTTTTCTTATATATCTCAATTCCTAGCACTAAAGTAAGTCCCAATGAAGCCTGAGAGCTGTGATTTTTATTCCAAAATTGACTTGAGAAAAACAAACTTTAAAGTTGAGAAAAACGACATCATGAAGCCTTCTTCTTCTGAGCATTGATATTTAGACGCATTTCTCTAGAGAGATTGATCACCATGCAATTTTTGTTTGCGCTACAATTTCCATTCATGATTAATAAAGAAGAGTGGTGTTACGTCGTAAACTTAGACGTTGGAGTTGATTTATTTTTCTTCCTAGCGCACTATGGGATCACACGTTCAACAAACCTAGAAGTTATGATACACCAAGTAAGAAAAAACTACACTAAAATGTTGGCTAACATTTTTACCAAGTTACAGTGAATAATGTACACTAAATTTACAAGTGCGTTATGTTCTTAAATTTTGTGAGATTGATAAGAACACGTTAAATTCAGAAGATTCCTTTCTGGCTTCCTCTTGCTTTGTTGCCTAGTTTCAAATACATTATGTTCATTACACAACGACGCGGCATGGCCAAATGGTTAAGGCATTCGACTCATTATACGAGGGTCGTGGGTCCGAATCTCCGTCACACCCAACATGCTTCCTCTTTCAGGTGTATGGGCGTTATAATATGACGGTAAGTCCCATTATTCATTGGCAAAAGAGTAGTCCACGAGTTGGCAGTAGGTGGTGATCATTAGCTGTTTTCCTTCTGTCTTAAATGCTCTATTATAGAATGCTAACGCAGATAATGTAGCTTTACGCAAAATTAAAAAACAAACAAAGGTAAGAAACAAATGTTTCTTGTAACCATCATTTGCCATAAAAATATGTATTGCGAGAATACTTTACTTTTTATTTTATTAAAAACTATTGTGACATTTTACTCGGTAATTCCATATTGTTCCGTAAAAAATAAGAATTGTACTTTAATACTTCTAAAAAGTAATGAAATATGCTATCATAATATTTGAGATCGTAATTTACATTAACATAACACTATCCATATATATTCTAAGGCTTATTTATCTGATTAAAATTCAGTTACATTTTTCATATAAATAATTACACAACTTTATAGGTTTTATTTTGTTTATTTGTTTATAGTCAAGCACAAAGATACCCAACGGGTTGTGCTTCCACAGGTATCAGATACCGGTGTTTAGTGTTATAACTTTTAAGATTTCCTGCTGTGCCATTGAGAGACCAACTTTAGTTAATGAATATTGGTCTTTTCAACACAAGTTTGTTTGTTTGTTTTTTGAATTTCGCACAAAGCTACTCGAGGGCTATCTGTGCTAGCCGTCCCTAATTTAGCAGAGTAAGACTAGAGGGAAGGAAGCTAGTCATCACCACCCACCACCAACTCTTGGGTTACTCTTTCACCGACGAATAGTGGGATTGACCGTACATTATAACGCCCCCACGGCTGAAAGGGCGAGCATGTTTGGCGCGACGGGGATGCGAACCCGCGTCCCTCAGATTACGAGTCGCACGCCTTAATACGCTTGGCCATGCCGGGCCTCAACACAAGTAACGATATCTTTAAAATATGGCATATTTTGAAAAATAATGAGGTAGCGAGATCAAAATTCACATTTTTTCCATAAAATAAAATAATAAGGTATGTCTATTTCCTGATTATTTTAATAGAAGTGTTTGCTCTGTGATAACGTTCTGGATTCCAGGCTAGATTCCTTTCGATGCCACAAAATACTCCCGTCTCCGCACTGTGTGTCATAAGTATGGCAGTTAATCCTTTTGCATAGATGAACGGTGTTAGGTAGAGCGCTACTGACTAGCTGTCTTCTTAGTTCAAAATTGGAGACAGTACCAAATTGTCGTAGTACTTACGCCATGAATACAACCACAAACAATAAAAAAATATAATAAGTACGCAGCTGTGACAAAAAGTAGCTACATCTTTTATTTTCTCTCATCTTTGTTTACGAGTGTCAAATTTCTACAGAGGTTTGTTTCATATGATATGCAGTTTCTACAAGGAGGTGCTTACAGAAGCTGTTTTATGACATGTAAGAGTGCGTCACATAAGGCACTACAAACTTTATTTTGTGTCCTGTGTCCAATACACAGTAAAGAAACGTCGCGTTCTGAATATTGATCAAGGTATAAACATTTCGGATGTTAAGGGAATGAAGTTCTTAAATTTTGTAACCCACATTATGTTTTTTAGAAGGTACATTATTACTTCCGGATTCCAAATTCAAGTTCTGCTTGATGCTGATGACTAGAAGACGTTCAGTTTTAGTAATATTACATAAAACATCATCTTAAATCAGAAGGTTTTTAAAGAAATTTCTTTGACGAAAATGAAAATGTTTCGTTTCTACTTCATTTTCTGTCCCGGGGTCGAATTCCCGTCACACCCAACATGCTCGCCCTGTCAGCCGTGTAACGTTATAATATGACGGTCAGTCCCATTATTCATTGGTAAAATAGTAGTCCAAGACTTGGCAGTAGATAGTGATGACTAGCTGCCTTTCCTCTATCTTACACTGCTAAATTAGGGACAGCTAGCACAGACAATGTAGCTTTGTGCAAAATTAAAAAAACAAAAACAAATGTAAGAAATAGATATTTATTGTAACCATTATTTTCCATAGAAATATGTTTGCGAGAAGACTTTACTTTTTGTTTTATTAAAAACTATTGTGACCATTTACTCAGTAATTCCATATTGTAAGTATATGTTCATCTTTCAGAAAATAAACAAGTGTTAAACATATCAATAACACCGTACTGAAATAATCATTACATTCTTGGAATAATGGTTGGCAGCATTTAATGGAATAAAGTTAAGGACCTTTAATTGTCGAAAATGTAAAAAAATAAATAACTTTCACATTTGCTTCTTCGAATGCTAAATAGATTATTTATTAGTTAAAGATAAGCACGTAATTTACGAAAGTGCTGCCAGCCATTATCTAAATGCAGAAATACATGAATTATTTCATTTTGTGTTACTTTTTGTATCTATCTACCTCTCTGTCAACTGGTTACTATACTCAGCTGTTACATTTCTACTAATAATACTGAGGCACTGTTTAAGAATTACGAAACATAGCTCTGTCTCTCTCTATATATGTCTGTCTCTCTTCGTTTAAAGTAAGGAAGAAAAACTCGTGGGTTACATGTAACCGAGAAATAGGGATGATTCAAACATATGAGTGGTTGAATGTACTATAAGAAATGTTGTATAGGGAGTGGCTATGTTGTATCAAAACAATTCCGTAGTTTTAGAAAGCTGTTATAATCCATGTCGTCACGTCCCGTCATGTTCTTTATGACGACAGTGCATCTTTGCAATGATCCTGCAACATACTTTTCATTATAATGAAACTACGTATTGGAATACCTAAAGTCTCTAATCATATAAATATACTGGAATACCTAAAGTTTCTAATCATATAAATATATTGGAATACCTAAAGTTTCTAATCACATAAATATATTCTACCGTAGGTGATAAGGTCATATTCAGTGTCAATGATATCATATAAAAAGGTATAACAACATTTGAGCTCATCATATAAGATCTAGTCGTCGATACTTAATTCGTCCTGATTTTGAAGTTTTGTGGGAGAGTTAAGTTATTTTTAAGCGCTAGAAGAGACTTCGATATGTGGAGATTTGATCATGAGAGATTTAAGTAAAACTATGTAAGTAGTACAGTGAATATGATGGAAACTCAATAATTTTGTGAAGATGTATTGCTGAAGGAAGGGATTTACTTTCCATGTTGATAATGTCACGGGAAAAAAGTAACAGTATAACAACATTCTATCCGTCATGCAGCATCCGCGAATTAACTCTAACTCCGTAGTTCAGAATAATAAATGATCCAAAACGTATCGTCCTTTTGAGTAAAAGGTGTATGATGGAGAAAGAAAAAGCTAGTGATATAAAAGTCACAATCTATTCTGTCCATAGGTTTGACGATAATTAATTTGACAATTGTGGTACTATTTGAAAAGTAATATTGTAAAAAGTGAAAATAACTTTCGGCAATGTTCCGAGATCGCACGAAAAAAAGAAGAAAATAAAATCCGGTTAGATTGTCTTAAAACGAACGGGAAGCATTCATATTTAATTTATGTTGTCATACAATTAAGCTAAAGGAAGACCTACTAACTATAGGGCATTGAATTTGCAATGTTCCAAATTGAGCATTTATGCCAGAAATTGTAATATATGTGTCTATGTATTATGTTAAACCAAGACAATATTTTTTTATTTGTTATGGTGTGTACTTTTTTTACAAGTATTTATCCAAAAACATTAGTATTAGGCCTAGTACGTTTTTAAGTAATAGTTAAAAATTTAGTGTTTAAAAATGACAAATATAATTGTAAACACTTTTTATTAACTTGATATCTTGAACAAAGAATCATGCTGGTAATATAACCTACGTAGTTGTGTGCATGTAAATATATATTTGTATACATATGTTTCCCAGTAGTTTAACGTTAAGGTTGCAAGCTTACTCGCTAAACATCGGGTTTCGATATCCGCGATGAGCAGCGCATAGATAGCTCACTATGTAACTTTGTGATTGAGAACAACTACACCTATTTACGTACGTGCACGTGCGGATGGTGTTAATAGCATACATAATATATATTTGATAATATGAAAAAATGACTCAAGTGGTGATATAAAACATATTTTTAATTTTTTGTAAATATTCGTATAATTGAAATGACTCTTTATTATCATTACTTTGTAGGAATCATAAACGTTATTTAAGCCATTGAATATTAAATAAGATGCGTTCCTTAAGCCTTGCACAAGTTCGTACTATACGATATGAAGTGGACATGAAAATAATTAAAATTTGTTTTGTAGTTTTAATAAATCTTTACCAGAAATGAAATTTTATTATTTAAATATAGCATATTTTGTGGGTTATAAATCTGCCTTTAACCTGATAGAGCATAGTCAGATTCACAGATCTCGTACTATTAGGGCATTGTTGTGAAATGAATTATTCTGAGAAATTGTTGTATTTGTTAAAACGCAAAAACAAAATGTTTTTATGTGGTCTTAATTTTCTACTTTCAGAACAGTGTTAATCGAAAATTCGTTGTACACAATAAAGCTCTTTTTACAGCCCTGACTTGAGTAATAGAAAAGGTAGTACAATAAATATAACAAAAGGTACTCTAGCTTTATGAAACATAATCCATCCTACTCCCATCCCTTGCGTAATTTGGCAGGGAATAAAGATTTAACAATTTAAGTTTCTCGTTTTACAGAGGAAACAAATAATTATTTCTAACGACTCAAACATGTCAAATAATATGGAACAACTTTAGTGTACATTTATTATCTAACCAATTTCTTGAATGAGATATGTTTACTCAGGTGTTTCGCAATAACATTTTCATATCTTATGTTTTCGCAGTACACTGAAGCCCTCTGTCGGAGAGTCTCTTTGAGCAACGCGACACGAGGTCTGAGACTCCCTGAACTTGCGATCCTTCAGTAATACCATCGTGAGGTTACCGTTAAGTCGTGTTGTTGAAACCCGTGACAATGTCAGTAACAAAACATGGGCTCGGTAAGAAGAAAGGCTCATAGCCTTACGCACATAATATGCTTGCTTGCAAAATGTCTTACAAACTTGTAGTTTAGTTATAATAATGGAAACTTCATTATACATTTTACCAAGTCTATCAGAAAACCACGTGATTCAGAACTTCGAGTTTCGCCAGTAATCAGAGAACTTTTAACACAATGATCCTTCCATGTGATTGACTGCAGTATTCTCTTATTCAAGTATTTTGGCATCTGTAACTTGATGTTTTCTAAGATATGCTGACTTTTAACTGGTGTCCAGCAGTGCAAGTCCTTTTGTTTCTTCTGGCATTAGGAGATGTAAATGCTGCTACGTCTATAGTCAAAATAGGTACAACATATCTATTTTCTCTCTTCCTAGAATTTAAGCATATGAACAGTTACTTGTACTTTTAAGAGTGAAAACACGTCTGTTTTTCATAAAATAATTTTTTTTCAGTTATGTAAAATTTGGAAAAGTCGAATATATTCTCAGAGATAGAGAAAGTGACTGACAATTAGACACACATATAAAGGACAGATAAATTGTTTTCTGTATTTCACTTTGAATTTTGTAGATTAATGGAGTGAAGTGCAATATATACAAAGAATACTAAAATAGATTTTGAACCATTTTAATAAGAAGGGCAATGTAAAACCAAATATTCGATTTCAGTTATATGCTGTAGATAAGATGTCAAACTAAAATATTCGCATAAATATTATGACTAAACAATTGCTGTTTAAAGTTTGCATTGCGGAACGTGAGCTAGTAATTAAGATTAATAGTGACGATCATTCTTGATTAGCTTTTAAGTACGTTTTATGTTCAGAAATTCAGCAAAAGTATTTTAATTTTGAGTTTAATACAGAAAATATTAATTAGGAAGCAACTCTAATTTTTATGCCATATTTTCCATTGATTGACGATCGGTTCATTGCTTTAAAAGAAGACCCTGCTGGTATAGCGGCAAGTCTACGGATTTACAACGCTAAAATCAGAAATTCGATTCCCTCGGTGGACTCAACCTGATGTGGCTTTGCTGTAAGAAAAACACACAAACACACACTTTAAAAAAAGGCTAACGAAAAGTTATTAAGCCGACAATACAATTTTTTAAAAATAATTTAACGATTGATATAAACACAATTTTGTCGACATAACGGATATTTATTACACAATCAAATATAGAAAGAGTTTCTTGAATATTTAAAAACCAACTTTTTTTCCCATAAACTGTAGAATTTATCACAGTTAGTCGACAATTTACCAGTTCGACTTGCCAGGTGAACTTTACGGAATTGAAAATAAAATGAAAACACACGTTAGGTTTTAAATAGAAACAAAATTTAGATGCTGGTTGTGAATTTTAGAGACAATTAAGCATGCCAAAATACATCTATAGCTATAAGCTTGCATGAAAAACACACATATGCCCACAAGCTAGCACACCGAAACATATTTCTATCTAAAAACTAGTGTGAGGAAACACGTATATACTTATGACATGCAAAACACATCTATATCTAACGGATAGGCCTGGCATGACCAGGTGGTTAAAGCACTCAACTCATAATCTGAGAGTCGCGGGTTCGAATCCATGTCACACCAAACATGCTCGCCCTTTCAGCCGTGGTGGGCGTTATAACGTGGCAGTCAATTCCACTATTCGTTGGTAAAAAAATAGCCCAAGAGTTAGCGGTAGGTGGTGATGCCTGGCTGCCTTCCCTTTAGTGTTACACTGCTAAATTAGGCACGGTTAGCGTAGATACCTCTCATGTAGCTTTGCGGGAAATTAAAAAAAACAAACAAACTAACTAATTAACAGATAATATGTAACGAAACATATTTAAATTTACAAGCTAGAACGTTGAAACAAAGCTTTCTCTATAAGATAGAATCAGAAAATTCATCTATGTATAAAATAACATTCGAAAGACATCTATATCTAAATAATAGCATGAGAAGAAGCAAATCTGTATCTATCAGTTAGCATGTTGAAATTCATCTATAATATTGTATGTTTTACTTCGTGTCTTTTCAGTCAATAAAATGTCACTGTGAAAATAGAATATCGAATATTAGTATTCATAAAATACTGATGCGAAACTTTATAAAATATTTCGTTTATTACAATAAATTAGAATAACCTAAAACATTATCATTTCAACACTCGTATGCATGTGTTTTTCCTTGTAGAGTAAAATCATTTGATTACCTGAAGTAAAATATACTAAGGAAGTGACCGCAAGTTAGAGAAAGATGGGCCAAAGTTTTTCAAGTTATTCTAAGCAAGATAATGTATACATTCATTTATGAATCTACAAACTTACGATGGAATTAATATGTAGTATAAAATAGTTTTCTCAAATGTTATTATTTCGTTGCCTTTTGAATAGTTATATTTATTGTGTTACACAGAGGAACATATCTGTACTTATGTGCTCCACTAAATTAGTCTTTAACGACATTTATTGACCTAATAAGAACAATATTGTTTCTTGAGAAACCATAGTAGAAGTTCAAATTGCTTGTAGGACAAGTATAAAACAATAATGTGATTGTATTGGTTGAATTCAAACTTTGTTTCAAACGTGTTTGTTTCGAAACTTATTTGGTAGATGGGCTTTGAATCATGTATCCCAGAGAAATGTATGGTTTGTGTTTTCATACTTTAAGACAAAGTGTTTTGTTAGCATAGAGTGTAACAACATAGTCCTGAAAATTTATAGCATGCAAAAACATCGTAGTGTACAACTTTATCCTAATGCCATTTGAATAAAAATAAACAGTTTAGGAGCTTGTATTTTCAACTGTCAGATTTTCTGTACCAGAAGTTGTTATATATATATTGTGTTATTCTATCAACATAATGTTTTATGAGTTTACGTACTTTCGTAACTCATGTAATGTAGTTTTCTTATAATATTCATTCATGTTAAACCAATATAACACAGTTTTTATTTAACCAACTAGCAAAATAAGCTTTTCTCTTTTCTGAGTCTAACCACGAAGCTTGAACCCGACAGTGACAAGAGTTCCTGTATTATGTTATAGTATAAAGCTGTGTCGTAGTGTCACGATTTTCCATCTTTATGGATGAAATAATCACAGACATATAAAAGCTGAATCGATTTGTTTCGATCAACTACAACTATTTTATCTTTAAATCTATATCTGTGTGTGGATCGTGCCTTTTACAATCACTATTAACTTTGGTATCTTAGTTTAAGTGATAACGCAGTTCTTATATTTCAGTTGACGCCATAAAGATTTGACATATTTTCTTATAAGACGTAAAATCTATATCTTTCTCTTATCTATTGGATTTGTAATTGTAAAATTATTTATAGATGTTAAGATGAAACACTCATGCTATTTTTTCCGTGAAGAAATTCAAACTTACGATATTATTTACATCTTATTTTTCTAGTTGTATAAGGATTGTTCAAATAGAAGCAGGATATTCTTTGTTTACAAGCCAAACATATCACATTACAGCCGACAATAAAACACATAAAACAGATCTTCTATTACAATGCCATAGGAGAATGTTGATTTAGATAAGAATAGTTATTTAAATGCCAAAAATGTGTGCCAGTTTGGTCTTATTCAGCATGGGATGACTAGTAGACTGTGGGTACAAGGACCACACATGGAGATAAGTATGTAAAATATAAACATTAAATACATACTTGTGTTTTCTATATATTGTATATATACTCGTACATAAAGAGGTTGATAAGTTATAACATAGAGAATCGTGACAGATTTCTATTTACAAACGGTTTCTTTGCAATCAGTTATTCTTAGTGAAACGATATATGGTATTATATTTTTAATGTTCGAACTATGTTCGCTGGACGCTTATCTAAATTGATTTTAGCTTATTAAAAAGATCATGCTTTTATCAAGATTATTTTTTATCAGAAATAATTTTTGCATAATGTAGGTTTATAATTGAAGGGTCTAAAAAGTTAGTAGTTTTTTTTAAAAACGGCATTTGATGTGCATCTTGTAATTCTGTTTTACATGTTTAATTGTTGATAACATGAAACCAGTTAGCTAATTTTTTATTTGGGAAACGCAGAATATAACGACGTTTACAAGTGTTATCTATTTGTGTTGTGCATTTTACTACAAGAAGCACTACAAGCATGTGAAAAACATTTTATAAATTCGAAAATTTTGCCTGATATTATTACTAATTATAAAACTGATTTGCTGCACAAAAACTTTTTTTTTTAATATAAGCTAATACAAGCATGGCCCGGCATGGCCAAGCGTGTTAAGGCGTGTGACTCCTAATCTGAGGGTCGCTGGTTCGCATCCATGTCGCGCCAAACATGCTCGCCCTTTCAGCCGTGAGGGCGTTATAATGTTACGGTCAATCCCACTATTCGTTTTGTAAAACAGTAGCCCAGAAGTTGTCGGTGGGTGGTGATGACTAGCTGCCTTCCCTCTTGTCTTACATTACTAAATTAGGGACGACTAGCACAGATAGCCCTCGAATAGCTTTGCGCGAAATTCAAACGAAACTCCAAACCTCCTTTACCGCCAACTAGCTGCGATATTCAAAAACAAACAAAGCACAAACTTGAACAGAGATAACAAACAAATTCTCACTTACTGTTCTGCGAGTTGACTGTAGCCTAACAAAAGCATGCTCCGATTAGGATATAAATTATTCCAAGAATTTGCAGTAGTGAAATTGTTAATAACCCCAATTTTTTTTTTTTTTATGTTAAGCAAAGAGATATAAAATAAGCTATCTCTGCTGGACCCACCATGGACATCGAAATTCGATTATTAGTGCTATACTTTTTCGGAGGTATTGCTGAATCACCAAAAATCATCCATTAAATGAAATAAACAACAGTTTACAAAAATCATCTGTAAGTACTAATTAATGTATGTAAAATATGATCTCGATTTTGTTTTAGAAACACCGAGTTAATTGTAACGTAAGTAAATGGAAAACAGAAATGCTTTTAGTCGTTAGATATGTCCCTGCAAGTTATCAGTAAGCTAAGAAATAAAGATTTTCGAGTTTTCTATGCGTTATAAAATAGCGATTAATGAAATCATGTTACTGTTTGAGTTTCTCATTCTCAAGCCTGCTAAGTACAATTTTGTATTAATAATCGAAAGAAAACAGTTTCAAAATGTTTAACATTGATAACAAAGAATAATTCACTTATTTTTTTAAAGAACGAACTCAAGCTACTGTTAGTTAAGGAAAATTGCAATTAAAGACGAATTGAGAAATAATAAAGTAAAAAATATGTATTCGTATCGAATATAATACGTAATATAAAAGAAATTAGGAACCTTAATAAGTTATTCTAGATATAAATTATTAAAGAAAAATAGAAAAGAGAATCTGTGGACTTCAAAATTTTAAGAATATATAGGAGGGATGATTAAACTTAAATTAATCGTTTCTTTGTTTTTAAAAATATATTTTTAGAAAATATCTTTAATTATCGAATTTGTTTCAAAAAGTCATTATCTCTCAGACAATAAGTTTCATTTTTCTAATGGGATGGTTCGCCTTTGGAATAGGTTGCCTTCAGATGTTTTAAGAGACAGAATATTTAACTGAGTTTCAGAAAAATCTTGATAAGTATATAAATGGTAGGTTTGGATTTGAAGGTTTTTTATAAAATGAATTCATGTCTAAGAAATTATAAATCACTGAGAGAGAAAACGAAACAAATTATCCTGTTTGATTTATTTTTTTTATTTTAATAATAATCAGAGCAACAGAAAAAGATACGTCACCTTGGAAAATGCAAAATAATAAAACATCGTATTATTATAGGAAAAAACTGATATTATAATTACAATGCATATTGTATCACACACACATTATTTATTGGTATTCATTGATAATTCATTATTTGTCGGGTCCTGGCATGCCTAGAGGGCTTAACTCGCAATCTGAATGTCGTGGGTTCAAACCCTCGTCCCAACAAAGATGCTCTTTCTTTTAGCCGTGGAGGCATTATAATATGACGCTCAATTCCACTATTCGTATGTAAAATAATAGCTCAAGAGTTGGCGGTGATGACTAGCTTCTTTTCCTTTAGTCTTTATCTGTTACGTTAGGGACGCCTACAAAGCCTCTTGTAGCTTTGAGCGAATTCAAAACAAACCAAACAAACAAATGTTGTTTATCATTCTATCGGAACAAGCAGTACTTTTACTCGACCTTTAAGTAGCCAATGCAAACTGTCCGATGATAAATTTCTTCCTTTGGTGTTTGATATTCCGATTATTTTAGAATTAGGAATTTGAAACAATCTAGTAATTAAGGGTTTCAATGCAGTAGTATGATATTCAACTTACCGCTGCTGCAAATAAGTTCTATAAAGTGTGGCACAAAAAACTCTCTAACCATTTTCATCTTTCTTCCTCCACAAACTCACTGAGAGAAATACCCACATAAATGAATTATATCAGTGCAATGTATTTTTATAAACTATTTAGGGTGCCTGTTAATATCTTACGACAACTAATATGAAAACATTGTTCAGAACTATGTACTACCAGAGTGCTTCTTTCTACAGATAAATGCCATCGGATATTAATTACCGTAGTGTTTGAATTTACTTTTTATTCCTTTTATTTGATGGCAAATTCCTTATACTTTCTGAAGCTAACAAGATATATTTATGAGATAAGTTCAATATGGCCAATACACTAGGAAGGTCACACAGACATGATGGGACTTAGGAGTAATTTTTTAGGATTGCTGAATCCTAATCTGGTATCAGACCTTGAGCTTCTGCTCTCTCTCTGTATTTAAAAAAGAATATTCCCACTTACAAGATAGCGGAACAACACTTTGTACACATGCTCAGCTGCTACTGTCGGGTGTTCTAATAGGTTTTTATTTGGGTAAAGAGCCACTTGGAGTAATTATAGAAGTAAAAGAGGGTAATTGAGAGACTTGATCGGTAAACTGAGCACTTTGTGAATCATAATAAGTCATCTGAACCTCAATTGGAGTAAGAGTATTTTACGTGACTTTTTATAAAGTGTTTTACAAAAATGTAAAAAATACAAAATAATTAATCTCCTAAACTTTTGTCACTTTTAATTTGTCATTTGAGACTACTATAGTATATAATTTCAAATGACAAGAAAATTCATAACTAGACTATATATATATATACATACATATATACAGAAGCACACAAAGTGTGTTTAATTTTAATGTGTTTTGTTTTGTCATTAAAATTTATAATCATAATATAATTAATGAGAGGTTGGGATTTGCTGTTATTAACGCAGTCCTGCCTCATGATTTGTTTACATGAAATGTTATTATTTATTTTCATCTTACTTACCCCAAAATGGTAGTACTTAATTGCCTTATTTTGTATTTTATTTTATTTTTTAATATTTTTACGATTATCTTTTTCTTTTTTTATTATTATTTTTATATGCAAAAACGGCTCGTTTGGGCTGAGAAAACACTTTACATAGAAGAGCGAACAACGTTTCGACCTTCTTCGGTCATCGTCAGGTTCACAAAGAAAGAGGTAACTGACCGGAAGCTGACCACATGTTTGAAAGGGGTTGTGTAACTGTGTGTCGAAATGTAGAGGGCGGTATTAGATGTTTGAATATATAATTTTATTTATTATATTAATATAGGTATAAAGGCGTTCCTTTATATTGGTTTATTTTGGGTTTAAGTTGTTGTATAAGTAAGGCTTCTTTAATTTTACGTTTGTTTATGTTTGTTTCTTTATTTAGTATTTGAGTGTTTTCTATGGTTATGTTGTGTTTATTTGACTTGCAGTGTTCGAAAACGTGTGAAGGTGACTTTTATGTTCTTTGAATCTGGTTTCCATTTTTCTACTTGTTTCTCAATATAGAAGTCGTGGCAGTTATCACATTGTATTTTATAAATAATGTTGGTGTGGTGTTTGTCAGTGTAGTTTTACATAGTATAGACCTCAGTTTGTGCCGGGTTTTTTGAATAAATTTGGTATTAATTGGAATGTCATATTTTGTCAATAATTTTTTGCCAAATGTTGGTTATTTGTTTGCTGATGTCGGGAATATATGGTATACAGCAGTATATGGTTTCGTGGTTTTTTGATTCGTGAGCTGTATTTACTTTAGTTGGTTGATTTTGCTTTCTGTCTAGGTGTGTGCGTATAATGTTTTCTACGGTTTGTGGAGGAAACTTATTGATGTTGGTGAAGTATTGTTTTATTTTGTCTAATTCATCGTTAATTTTATCTGGTGAGCATAGTTTTATGGCTGTGTTTATTTGGTTTCTTAGTATGTTGAGTTTTTTGTTTTTTGTTTCATGTGCTGAGTCCCAAGGAATGTATAGTCCAGTATGGGTGATTTTTTCGGTGGATTTCTGTTTGAAATTGTGTATCAGTTCTTGTAATTTTGAGGTTAAGAAATGATATTTGATTGTTTTCTTCCTGTTCACATGTGAAGTTGATGTTGGGATGTATAGAGTTAATGTGATTGAAAAAAATTAAGTATGTGTTCTGTAGATTTGAATCCCCAACCGTGTCATCTACATATCTATACCAGTATAGTGGTGGATGTAATGCTGTGTTAATTGCTTGTGTTTTCAACTTGTGTCATAAAATATTGGCTAGAACTGGTGATACTGGGTTGCCCATGCTTAGACCGTTTGTTTGTATATAGTTTTGGTTGTTGAACATGAAGTTTGTCTTTATCGTGGTGAATTCTATGAGGGTTGCTAACTGGTTACCTGGGAATTTCTATAGTTGGGTTAGGTCTCGGATAGAAACTATAGAAATTCCCAGTAACCAGTTAGCAACCCCTATAGAATTCACCACGATAAAGACAAACTTCATGTTCAACAACCAAAACTATATACAAACAAACGGTCTGGGCTAATGGGCAACCCAGTATCACCTGTAGTTCTAGCCAATATTTTTATGACACAAGTTGAAACACAAGCAATTAACACAGCATTACATCCACCACTATACTGGTATAGATATGTAGATGACACGGTTGGGGATTCAAATCTACAGAACACATACTTAATTTTTTCAATCACATTAACTCTATACATCCCAACATCAATCTTCTACATGTGAACAGGAAGAAAACAATCAAATATCATTTCTTAACCTCAAAATTACAAGAACTGATACACAATTTCAAACAGAAATCCACCGAAAAATCACCCATACTGACTATACATTCTTTGGGACTCAGCACATGAAAAAAAAACAAAACTCAACATACTAAGAAACCAAATAAACACAGCCATAAAACTATGCTCACCAGATAAAATTAACGATGAATTAGACAAAAATAAAACAATACTTCACCAACATCAATAAAAGTTTCCTCCACAAACCGTAGAAAACATTATACGCACACACCTAGACAGAAAGCAAAATCAAACCAACAAAAGTAAATACAGCTCACGAATCAAAACCACGAAAACCATATACTGCTGTATACCATATATTCCCTGACATCAGCAAACAAATAACCAACATTTGGCAAAATTAGTAACAAAATATGACATTCCAATTAATACCAAATTTATTCAAAACCCGGCACAAAACTGAGGTCTATACTATGTAAAACTACACTGACAAACACCACACCAACATTATTTATAAAATACAATGTGATAACTGCCACGACTTCTATATTGAGAAACAAGTAGAAAATGGAAACCAGATTCAAAGAACATAAAAAAGTCACCTTCACACGTTTTCGAACACTGCAAGTCAAATAAACACAACATAACCATAGAAAACACTCAAATACTAAATAAAGAAACAAACATAAACAAACGTAAAATTAAAGAAGCCTTACTTATACAACAACTTAAACCCAAAATAAACCAATATAAAGGAACGCCTTTATACCTATATTAATATAATAAATAAAATTATATATTCAAACATCTAATACCGCCCTCTACATTTCGACACACAGTTACACAACCCCTTTCAAACATGTGGTCAGCTTCCGGTCAGTTACCTCTTTCTTTGTGAACCTGACGATGACCGAAGAAGGTCGAAACGTTGTTCGCTCTTCTATGTAAAGTGTTTTCTCAGCCCAAACGAGCCGTTTTTGCATATAAATTTCTCAACAAGTGGGTTTCTCGTCATCACTGATTATTATTATTTTAACTTGAGAGAGCAGTCACCTTCCCACAACTGTCTGCAGGCATTGAAGGGTGATATAGATGTGCGACGTTATGGGCTTGAGCACTCACATCTCGCTCTCCTAATTTCTAATCTTCTTATATGAAACTAAAGAATTGAATCTTAAGACTTATAGACGGTGTATCGCCACCGCAATGTAGGTTCTACTTCTCAGTCACCTCCAAAACCTAGGATACATTTTATAATTTCACATTGTAGCTTGTACCCTAGGATCTTTTTTAAAAAATGCAACATATTTTGTTTAAGTGTTGTGTGTTTAGTTTTAGTGTAAAAATATATTGTTATAATATATACACACACATACACATACAATGTGATCTAGACGAAAAAAGGAAACCTTTATGTAATTTCGATGTTTACGTATGAATTTATTCTTATATTTGTTATACAACGTAGTAAAGTCGTCATAAAATTAAATCTTCATTCGTCAATGTTAATAAACACTTTTAAATATTTAGCCTACCAATAAGTTATTGCTGTTTTTTGTAATTATTCACAAAGCTAAGTAGTCGACTATCTCTGCTCTGCCCACCCCAGGTATCGAAACGCCGATTTGAGAGTTGTAAGTCCGCAGACATACTGCTGTACCACTGGAGGTGAGGTGCAAATAAAAGTTTATAATGCATTGTTATATCTCAAAATTGTGTGTGATAACAAATTATTATTATTATTATTATTATTATTATTATTATTATTATTATTATTATTATTATTATTATTATTATTATTATTATTATTATTATAGCCTCATAAGGCTAAATAGAATGAAAATGAATCTTTAGATCAACTTTTACCAAATTATAGAATCACATGTTACTCTAATGTCTCATATGGCGACAGTAAGTTCTGTCCTAAACAATTTCCAGAATGTTCTCTGAAAGGTAAGAAATAACCTTCTGCGTTAACATTTGATATTCCGCATTTAACCTGAAGATCTGATATTTTGCAGTTGATCTGATATTCTACAATAGGTCGGAAGATCACTAATTGTAACAAAATATGATTCTATATATCTGATTAGAGTATAAATTACTTTCCAGAAGACTGGACAAACACGAGCAATATCTGAGTATCTGAGGAAGGAAATTAACGTTTATGAGATTTTGTGAGACAGCTTTTGTTATTTTTTTCTTTTTCATTTTAGAGACAAAAAGAAATCGTTCAGCTTGAGAGCAGATTAACATGTCAGTCTAAGAGATTGAAGACAACGATTTATTGGCCATTGAGATGCCATTGTGGTAGTTCTTTACTTAGAAATTGAAGTAATTTTGGGGTTTTCGTTTAAAAGTAAATTTCAGTGGGTCGAGAAAATAGTGGTTACTACCTCCATCAAAAACTTTCAAAAAACTGATTGGCGCCAATCTGATCGACATTGTGGCGCTTTTCATTTAAATATAACAATACTGCTAGTCCTTTATCAACATGTTTTAATCATATTATATCTTATAAAATGTATCCTAGGTTTTGGAGGTGACTGAGAAGTAGAACCTACATTGCGGTGGCGATACACCGTCTATAAGTCTTAAGATTCAATTCTATAGTACTAGTACACAGTTTTGCCAGAATCAAAATAAAGCAGCCATTAAATACAAAACTAGGTAAAAAAATAATTTTGAATAACCTCAAGTTTGATTATCCAAAGCAGTTAGTAACACATACGCTTTCCTGCCAAACGTATTCGTAATATTTCAATGCGTAAAATAACCCACTTAGCATACTTTTCAATAAACAATATAGAATAGCGTAAAATACCCAAATCCAATTCAAACACCCTTTCATGATTCACAGAGGTCTCAACTTAACGATGACGCTCTTCCATTATATACAATTGTTCCAATAACTTCGCTAATAAGGGTCTGTCCCCGAAAACAAACCCGGTTAGAACATCCCTCAATGGTACTTGAACGTGCGTGCTATGCTCAGCCCCGTCCTGTGAGTGGTGATATGAACACAGTTTCAAGTATGGTGTTCATAGGGAATCAGAAGCATAAAACCCCTTGACATATTCACGTTTAACGACCCTAAAAATCTACTTCTAAAGATTCACAAACACACTACGAGAAATAGTATTGGTTAGTGTGATATAGGCAAATTGTCACTGTTTGAGTGAGTGCAAAACACTCCTATTTATATTCATTTTAAGCACAAACTAAATAATGGTGTATCACTACTAATCCTACCACAAGCTTAATAATAAGCCACCTGAGGGGGAGTAGCTGAAAAATGTTAGTTATTGTAGGCCCGGCATGGCCAGGTGGTCAAGGCACACGACTCGTAATCTGACGGTCGTGGGGTCAAATCACCGTCACACCAAACATACTCGCCCTTTCAACCGTGGGAGCGTTATAATGTGACGGTCAATCACACTTTTAGCTGGTAAAAGAGTAGCCCAAAAGTTGGCGGTGGGTAGTGATGACTAGCTGCCTTCCCTCTAGTCTTACACTGCTAACTTAGGGACGGCTAGAGCAGAAAGCCCTCGTGTAGTTTTGCGCGAAATTCAAAACAAACAAACAAATCAAACAATCTTGGTTAGGGATTAAATTTACATATAGTAGCTCCCCGGTAGCACAGTGGTGCAGATTCACACCGCTAGAAACCGGGTTTCAATAACTGTGGTGGGCAGAGCACAGATAGCATATTGTTTAGCCATGTGCTTATTTACAAATAATTAAATCATATCATTAAAAAAAATTCATTATGAATTTTTCAGAAAGATAAAGTATCTTTGCAGTCGTTATTTTTTGATGTCTGTAAAACATATTTCTATGTCTTTCATGATTTTTTTTTGCTTATGATCATTTTGTTACTTCTCAGACTGTGTGAAGGATTTTAACACTAAAAACTGGGTTTCTATAGCTGCGGCAAACAGAGCATAAATATGCCATTGTGTAGCTATGTGCTGAACAACAAACAAACGTACAGTAGAGGTGGTACCATCTATGTATAACTAAGGTTATTTAAAACTGTAGGTGTTTGTGGACATCTTGGTTAGAAAAGTATATATACCCGTTGATCTTTAGTTTAAGGTTTCTTTACTCGACCACCTGACCAATAAAAAAATTGTAAGATTTCTTATGTATGTATACGGTTTGTTTTTGTTTGTTTTTTCGCGTACACTGATGAATCGAATAGAATTCAACCAAACGTTATTATCCGTACAAACCTAAAGCAAGGAATGACTCATACCAAATAAGGTAAAATTACGAAGTTATATAACTGTTGCTATTGTAAGTTTTAGTGTAGATCTTCGGAAATAGGAGCTACAACTTTTGTTATTGTTTTCTGCCTTCTCAGAGAGTATGTTCTACCCTCTGATACAACGGTCAATATGCAAATTTATAACGCTACAATCAGGGGTTCGATTTCCCTCGGTGGACTCAGCAGATAGCCTGATGTGGCTTCGCTATAAGAAAACGCACACACACACAGAGTATGATTATTTCGCATTAAAATATTAACTGTGCCGTTAATAATGCTTGATGGTGATTTTTTATATATTATTAAAGGCGTTTTTTATATTTCTTTAAGACACTAAGTTTGTTTATTTTGTTTTCTTTACGAATTGTAAGATAAGGCCAGTATTCCCGTTCTTTGACGTTTCCACAAAAATAATTTTTGAAAAATAACTTATCAAACCTTAAGATATGGTCATTTTACAGAAAACTGAACATGCCTGGTGTAAAACTTATTATATGAACACCATTCAAGCAATTTACTTTGATTTTTTGGAACACCAATAGTATTTATCTTGACATCTTAATACAGAAAAGATTTCTTTTAGATTGGAATGCCAAATACGGAAGAAAGCAGGAAGTTTTTCTCACTAATATTTCTGAAAGGTTTATAGAGATTCCATTTTCTAAATGAAAAGCTGATAAACAATGGTAAATCAAGAGAAACTATAAAAATAGAAATTATAGCTACTTTTGGCGTTTATTTGAATTTTCACATAGAGCCTCAGGCCGGTATGGGTTTAATTAATCATAGTTTGAAAATGTCATTTCTCAAAATTGTATTCCTGACTTGATGACAATTCTTTCCCGTGCATTTACAAGCCATGAAGTTACATGCTTTCTATGTCTGGTAAGAGTTTTGTAATATTCCTTTCCAAGGAAAGCTTATAGCAACGTAATTCTTATTCAACTGCTGTATCAGTTTTTGCCCTTTGAGTTAAATATACTATACAACATTAAATTGTTGATAAAAATATAGTACAACATCTCCAGTTTGGCATTTGTCAAAGTGCATGTTTGAAAAAAAACACTTCTAAAACGTACTCATTTCGTCAACTATTTTCATCATCATGCAGAATTATTAATTTAAAAACACACCCACAAATCTATGCTATTTTTTAACATTTCATTTATTTCTCCAACAGAATAATTGTGACACAATGATATGTGCACGATAGTTAGACCTGTATGTCAATTAGTTGTAAGAAATTCTTATTATGACAAAACTGGTTTTACTTAAAAAGGGATAAATGTATACATTTATCTGCTTAAATTATCGATATTTTAATATTATTGTTTGCTGAAACTAGATTGAGTGATTTCTTTAAAGTGAAAAATTTTTAAATAAAAGAAGTAATTTTATTCGTTAATCTAAATAGTACATTTTATGGAAAAGTATAAAACGTGTTTCTTTAAATTAGTTTTATGAAACAAATTACCTGTTGATTTTTATTATCATTAATTAAATCTTGAGTGTAATTAATTTGATAAAAAGGTATTTTATTCAGTTTCTTCACTAACTGTATCTTAATCCCCTGCCGAGACGGATTTACAACGCTAAAATCAGGGGTTTGATTCTTCCCGGTAAACACAGCAGATAGCCTGATGTGGCTTTGCTAAAAGGAAAACACAAACACACAAACAAACTCCATCTTATCATACAATATTCCGATATCATATATAATACAAACTTATGATTATTATAACAGTTGAATAAAGTATACATTATTTCAGAGCTAAAAACAGTTTTCAATGTGCAAGTCACGTGACAATCAGCCGATTTTAAGTCACAGTGGAACGGAATGAATCAGAACTATGTTTTAATATTGTTTGGTGTTAACCAACTTGTGATTTACCTTATGTGATGCAGTTCGCCTCCGAAAATGCGAGTTTGCTGTACATAGTGTACTGCTAGCAAAATGTGCGCCCTCTTTTAAAGCAGTTTCAGACACAAAGCGAAGTAAAAGTTTTTTTTCGGACGCAAAACATTCATACTTTCAGGTCATAAAGATCTCTTCAGATCCGGGATTTTAATTTTTAAAACGGAGTGTCTGTATCCCTTGCACTTAAGAGCATTGGAAAAACAGATTAATACGGATCAGTTCTGGGACAATAGAAGCATCCAAAAAAGACCTGCAACATGTAAGCAAATTACGGCGTCATACAACAAGTGAGTATTTCCGACCGCAAAGACCAGTGACATAAGATGTCCAGTGCCTTTGACAGTAGTTCTCTTCATACATACAGTAAAGATATTGATCTGGAAATGAGGCTACTAGAGGAGGGATAATTAAAATAAGGACTGAAGATATATTGGACAATTTTTTCTGAATTTCTGTACGGTCGGACTGTTGAAATAGGCAATGGATAACCACCATCCTTCTACGATAGATAGTTTATGGAAAGCATGCAGGATTAAACAGTTGTGATAGGCAAACGTATGACGAAACATTTAGCGATGGAAATTATACTACAGTGTTACTGTCAGTGATACATGACCGTCAGATAGAACCCACCAGGATTGGGGTACATGAATTTGAATACTTTAACAACATAGTGAGCCTCCAAAATCTTACCAGTATAGCGTACTCAATCTTCTATACGTGAATGTGGTTTATTGTATATCGTAATTCGTAATATATAATTACGAAGATTATGTGATTTATGTAGAAACTGCTTACTATGAGTTAAGATATTTGAAAAAAATCGCAGAAATATACTGTATGCCATGATTTTTAAATATGGCATACATTAACGTCACACTTCAAGGCTTGAAAATGAATTATAATAAAAGCATAGTTTTGTTCTTCTGTACGTTTTTAACTCTTCCTGCCGAAATCATGTGATATATATCAGAATATATTCTATATTGCTTAGTTGTATTTAACTCTCTTTCCTTTTCAAAGGCACGAGAAAATAACCTCTTGGATAAATTTCCGTTTCGTTACTCCATTACGTCCGTAATATTGGGTACTCAATAGTTTAGCTTTCAGTAGCTGAATAATGTTTTCGTGAAAATATAAACTCGTATACACTTGATAAACATTTCCTACAAGTTAACTCCAACAACAAGCAAGTCTGTTGTAGTTATGATAAGGTGGATAGTAGAGAAATGTTGATTAAATGTATTTTATCTCCAAAAGAAATACCTTTAGAGGACCCACAGTTCAGTATCATGAGAATGACTATCAGTCTTATCCCGAACATCACCAACTCTCTTCTCTCTCTTCATGAACTGTATTGCTGACTATTATGGTTCCGGGAAAAATGAATAACAGGACAAAGATTTATCAGATTGAATGAAATTTGACTTTTACTTTGCAAGGACTCATATATGTGTGTGTGTGTGTGTGTGTGCGTGTGTGTGTTGAAGCTAGGCGTCAGGAAGACTACTTCACTAAAGACATAATCCAATTGAACGTAAGGTTTAATCTCCTGTACTTCCTGCTTATAACGTCTCAGGTTTTGGAAAATACGATTTTGACCTGTTTATCGCTCAGCTTTTACGCGTCCTCTTTCTGTCCACTACATTATCGACAGAAATGCCGCTTCAAATGTCGTCAGAAGATAATGTAAAGTTATTTTCTAGCTAGTGAGTCAAGTACATCAGACATAAACATCTTTAAAACTAAACTCAGACTTTGACAGAATAATTTTACAAAACACAACGTATTCTAACATGCAGAAAATGCATGAAAGCTATCTCTAGAACTAAAAAACACAAGAATGTGTATCGTTTTCTCTTCTTACTTAGTAATTATCTGTTTTCTCTGTGATTGTTCTTCACGGTATTATAACGATCTTTTGGCAGGATACATATTTTTTAACTTTTACATACATATAAGAGGTATAGACACGTGTCTTTTAAATCATGCCAGTTTGAGGTTTGTGTCAAAGACTGTTTAAAAGAAGTATATTTTCGAAAGGAATGTGCAAGCGAAGTTTCGAAAACGTAGCATAATACACAAAGAAAATATCGAAACTTTTAAATGTGATGTTTTTATTAATCAAGATTATTTTATTTCTAAATGTTAAATTGTCACTTTCTATAATTTTTCCTTACTAGATAATATCATTTTCTTTTCTCTTAGGGTTATCTTAATTTACACAGTTATTAAAGAACTTTTAAATCAAGGTTTTTACAATTATACATGTTTATTAAACAAAAGTCTATTTATTTGTTTTGAATTTCGCGCAAAGCTACACGAGGACTATCTGCGCTAGCCGTCCGTAATTTATTAGTGTAACACTAGAGGGAAGGGATTTTATAATCACCATCCACTGCCAACTCTTGGACTATTTTCTTAACAACCAATTGTGGGATTGAATGTCACGTTATAGTCACTGCTGAAAGGGCGAGAACGTTTGGTGTGACTGGGTTTCAAACCCTCGACGCTCGGATTAAGCAAAGTTTCTAAGACTATTGTCAATTTTGTGAACATTTCTAGAAAATGACAATTATATATGTTTACAAATATCCACTACAAATCTGTCAAACTATTATCGTAGCGGAATAAGTAGGTAAATAATTTGTACTTTCTATTAAAGGGAAAACTACTACGCATATGAAGCTATTATTTATATTAATAGAACTTACAAAATAAGTTTTAATTCTATAATAAAACCACAACTGTACTCAAAATCATCAATTTTTCACCCAAATAATAAACAAACTGCGTATTTTTAAAGGAACTTAATATATGAATTCTAACGGTTAATGTATATATTTATTACTTTTTATACAAATGTGGTTTTGCCAAAGCTTCTAGTATTATAACACACATATTTAGTTTATTTCCATAACTGTCTATTTGAGATTTCTTATTAGTGGACATTATTTTGTTTAACTCTATGTTAAAGTTAACTATAACAATTAAAACTAAAGAATAACTTTAAATTAAAAAAAATTATTTTACCTGTTCTGAAAAATAAACTGACAAGATCACTATGATATAGCGAATCAGTGCACAATAAATCTAAAACTCATAATGAGTATTTTCAACTTCTAGCTTAAATTTCTCTATTAGTTTGCTTTAAGAATATGATTGTTTCGTGAGTATTAAATATTTAGTACATATGTAGATATATATGAAGTCGAGATTAAACAAATTATTTGGAAGTATTCTGTAAGCATAGTTTAGGAAACTTTTTCAGACACATCTAGCAATTGCTGTAACATTATCCCATTTTCCTTTGATTTCTTTAACATTACAGCAATGCAAAGGCTTCTTTCAAAAATCACATCAGTTTTGAAAAGTATGAGAAACGTGTATGTACGTTTCATGATTAAATTTTGTTGTATGTTCAAAGTTCCAGAGACCGTAATCGATGATACATAAGAAATAGCATAACATAGAACTGAAGGTTTTCTGGAAATATATTATACTCTTTTGATGTTTTTATATTTTAATTCAGTACATCGTGATTTTTCTGTTTAGCATATGTTGTGGAGTTATTTAGTACACCATTCGATTTATGCTCTTTGTGTTTAATAATTTTTGATACTTAATGTAATTTTATGTTGTTTTCTATGAGCATTTAGTATATATTCATGGGAGCTTTAGCGCATTTATACTGTGTGTTTCCACTATAATGAAGTTGTGTATTGTAATTCACGTTTTCGCTTCTAGTGGTTTGTTTAAATGTCTTACTGTGCGTCGTAGGAGAGGCTCTCCAGTGACACAGCAGTAAGTCTACGGACTTACAACGCTACAATTCGGGTTTTGATACCCGTGGAAAGCAGAGTACATATAGCCCATTGTGTAGCTATACGCTTAATTACAAACAATATCGTATGAGAGTTGATGCTGATTGAACAGAGAGAAACATTGTTTTGTTAAAGGTATTTTTGTTTAATGTGTGTATATTTATAGTGCCTTGTATGAACTGCTACTTTTAGTTCAATATTTGATCTGTTTTTAGCGTTTACTACTTTTTTTTGGTTTGTTTGCAGTTTCTGAAGCAATATTTACTACTTAAGTAGCTTTTTAGATTTTTAACGTGAGTACTAATGCTTGTATTAATTAATTTATTTGTGTTAGCAACACGGTTTTTTAAGCCTTTTTCTAATGTACAAGCTGTAGGCTCATTTACCCAAGCCTTCTACATTTAATAGACAAGATCTAACTTAAAAGAAACGTGGTGAAAGTTCAAATAAATTACTTAAAACCAATATTTACAAATTGTTTACAGTATTTTGTGAGTGATTTGAATGTGTTGCCATTATTCGTTTAGTATGTTTTGTAAATTTCTGAAAACATTTTTTAAAAATATTTACCACTTTTGATGTAATGATTTAACATATTTGATGTAGAAGCTTACACTTTCATGAATGAGTAACTATGAATCTGGTCATCTTTGCAATACTTCATTTGAACATGTTTAGTGTGTTTCGATTCAGTATTCACCATGTTTCATGTGCCTGAATCTAGTGAGTGCCTCTTTACTGAGTGTCGTACGTTTCTATTCTGGTTTTTCCGTGCTTTAGTGAATACAATAATTTGTAAGGTGTTTGACGTGTTTCTTCGACTTGTTTAGCATGTTTGGATTGAATTTTTACTAAGTCTCTTAACAGGTAGTCACTGTATTCCGTGCGACTGTATGTTTACTATATTTTACACGAGTGTTTTATCCTGCTTATAGTTTTAGTACATTTTGATTTGATAATGTTGACCACCTGTCTTATCTCTGGTACATCAGATGAAAAGTATGGACTGCTGGTTCAGCTGGGTTTTAAACGCCTTTTCACGATTATATAAAACAAACAAACAAACATTTTTTTCTAATCTTGCATTTGTACGCGTAGATAAAGGTGTTTAATTTGAATTATGGGAACAGGTGATCTCTTGTTTACTTACTAACCATAAACTAATGTAGGTACGTAAGCATATTTCAAAAGTAAACGAATTAAAACAAAGTGTAATAATTTACATCACCTATTTCGCGTAGTATATGACATCATATCAATAATATTCAGTAAAAAAAAGTATAAAGAAGTGTAAAAAACGTCTATAAGGTTCTTTTGAAACAAACTACTTCATAGTTTACAAGTTAAGGAATACGAAGTGTAAGAAAGTTACAAGTTAAGGAATACGAAGTGCAAGAAAGTTACAACATAAGCAAACTGGAGAACATAAGCTTGTCAATTTCACGTTTGTTTTAGTTTTCAGTTTCCTAGGAGAGAAACTTTTAGCACCTGTATAGTATGTTCATAGCAACTGAAACATGTAAACAAATATAAGGACTGTTCATTATGTTTTTTATGCCTTTTTGTTTCAATAATTTTCCATGAGTGAAAAACGCTGACCCCCACATCAAAACTTTTATGGCACCGTTCTTGTTCGACATCAAGTGAAATTTGTGAATTATAGTTACCATCTGACACTAATAGCTTCCTGACGACAAGAAAATTGCAATTGAACTTCATGCAGCGTCAGCAAGTTGAAATGGGCATCTCGCCTAAGCTCCCATAATGTTGCTTTATGGTACCCATTAAATAACGCCCCTACTTCTCCGTCTATCGTTTCTATTCGTTTTCCGTACATCTATTTTGTTCAGGATTTATCGTCAGTTGTTTTTGGAAAAACGGAAATCGATTTCTGACTAGAAACTTTACATTTTGGTGCAGACAAACATGTTTGACAAGAAAATTTAAATTTTGTTGCAGACAAACATGTTTGACTAGAAAATTTACATTTTATTGTCAGTTGTTTTTGAAAAAACGGAAATCGATTTCTGACCAGAAAATTTACATTTTGGTGCAGACAAACATGTTTGATTGGAAAATTTACACCTTGGTGCAGACAAACGTGTTTGCCTGGAAAATCTACATTTTATTATACAAAACTATTTCTGAGTGGGAAATTGAATTTTTTTGTGCACAAACATGCTTGACTGGAAAATTTACAAGTTGTAATACATATATGTTTGAATGAAAAATCGACATTTTTTATGCACAAAATATGAATATAGAAACGTAATTATCGCAAAAAGATTGTCTAAAGGCAATTTTTAAAAAATAGTTTTACTTCATAACTTTTGTGATACAAATGACGATTCTCTTTTTTATTTTCTTACTTACCTATCCTTAATTGTCTAGAAATTTTATTCTTTTTCCACAATTTCATCAAAATTCTCTAAAATTGTTAAAAACCTACTTATTATAATCGCTTAATCTCATTTTCAATAAATTATTTTCTGTACGTGTTCTAATTGACGATAATACATCACAACAATAAAACTAAAGAATAGTTTACATTGCAAATTACTTTATCATTAGGTTTTCATGGACAAAGCATAATGTACGAAGAACCTTCTTGCTTACTTTGCATACTGTTTCATGGTTCAGGTGAAAACATTTTACCACTGACTTTTATGTCAGTGAATACCAACCTTTTACAAGACGCCCTGCTTAGTATACCACGGCTGAATGGCCCTCGTTTCCCAAATTAATCCATATTTATTTGTTTTTAATAATACATCGGTTGCGGTTGTCACTTGACTTGAGTTTTTGCATTTTTAAAATAGTTTCTGTATAACGTATTGAACTTTCTGTTTAATTGCTAAAAACAAGAATCCAAACAAACGTTGAAGATTAATAAAATAATATAAGGAAAGTGATTGAATTGAAAATGTATAAGTTCTATAAGTTCAAAAAGGAACAACTTGTTTTAGGTTGATGAAAGGTGTACTGATGTTTGCATTACATTCATATTTAGGTTTGAACAACTTCCAGGAAACAGAATATTTTGTTGTTATAGTAAGGGATAATCCATGAAAAGTACATAAATATGTTGTGATCAGATTTGTTCAGACAAATGTTATTTGCTACCTTAATAAAAATAAAACTTTTTTGTCTATTTATCTAGTTATTTCTTTTGTATGTCTTTACAGAGTTTTTTTTTTCATTTTACATTTTAAGGTACGTTCTCACAAACAGTCCACCTGATTCAGTAGCTCTAATTTACTTTGAGATGATTTCAAGTCCGTATGAACGTTTAAACAAACGAGTTCCCTATACATATTTAATTTCTCTTCCTTGTTTTATAAGTACATTAACTGTTTGGTTGGTTTTGTCTACAAATAGAAGATAGAATATATTTTCTAGGTAACTTTTTATTTATGAATACACATTTTTAGTTCAGGAGGAGATAGCACTATCTATCATCATAATACTCGTAGAAAACCACATGTTTCTTCTTGTTGAATAGAAAAGTTCAATAATTGCTGTTAAGATAATTATTATGGAGTGTTCTGTAAAATATAACCTTTATTAAGGTCTCCGTAGGAATGCTGTCTTCCTTTTTTATATACAACTACCACAGTTAGAGTGGATATAATTTAGATCGATCTAAAACATGTGTTATTAGAAAGGGGAAAACAAGATAGTAGTAATAACGTCATAATTACATAATGAATAAAAACCAATATTTTGAGAACACACAACAGAAAATTGTGTTAAGATATATCACCTATTTGACTAAAATCACAATTATAAGTGGTACTTAAAAAACAAGATTCTTTTATGAGTGATTTACATTTCTCATTCAATATGAATGTCAAGTATTATTAAATTTGATATAATAGTTTAGTTAGGGTTAGTAATATGAAATCAATTGTTTTTATTTTTCATTAAATTTTTCAATATTTAATTGGTATTACTTTGTGTGATGGTTTAAAACATGGCTTAAATTTAGATATTGGAAAGTATTTTGCCATCAAATATTTTGGTATTAGGTCCAGATATTTAGCTTAATTTTGCAGTTCGTACAAAGGATAGAAGTGCTTCTTAAAAGTGTTTGAAATTGTTAGAGAGAAAAACCAATAGATTGATTTTTCCATATACGGACTATTATGTATATCTCGATAAGAAACGCTCATGTACTGAAATGTTGTATATATCTGTTAGGAATAAAATCGTTCGTGTTACACAATACACCCCAACGTTAGTAATAAAGACGTAATTATTGAAATGCTTTATTCTTTTGAAGTTATTGTTAATCGAAAATAACGGTTGATTTAACCCTCCCTACCCACTCCGTTCCTCAGTTGTAAGCTTCAGAACGTATAACATTAAAATTCTGTGGTCGATCTCTTCATCACACAAATGACGCTTATGCAGCTTTGTATTTAATAATAAGCAGTCAATGCTGAGGTAGTTAAATATGGGAATTATAGTGATGATAGTTTTAAATGTATGTTAATATGTCCATAGGTTCTTTTCACGAACATCATGCAACAAGGCAGACCAAACTTAGTACTTTTTTTCATGCTTATATACTTCATTGAGCATTCAAGTAAACTACACTTTATCTTTCTCTTATGAAAACTCATAAGAAAAATCCTTATAATACTCATATCTCTATTTTCGTTTAAATTGTAAGAAATGGTAGACGTTTTCACTATTATGTTTGTGTTTTAACTGCGAAACAATTGTCTATTCCACTAGTTCTTATTGTACAACCGCACTAAAAATCAGCCCTTATTTTTATCTTTCTAAATCTGTGAGTCAATCTCTATGTTCACACAAAGTACGAGTTTTTATTCCAAAGCTATGATAACTGTTGTCTCTATGATGATTATACTCCTTTTTTTACAGTAACATAATACCAGTTTATATCTACTTACATAACTAAACATACACACACATTATTAGTATTATACTGATATCATCATAAGCTCCTCTTAACATTCTCTCTCTAGCGCAAAAAAGCGTTTACATTGAATTCACTATTATGTATATTGTGATAGATTTACTGTTATATATCATTTTTAATATTGACGTTTCTTAAAGTTATATTTATGTTTAGAAGTATACATAACTTATACTGTTAAATGTGCTTTGCAAAATTCTTATTTATTTACTAAAGTTGTTAAAGATTCTAGAGTATAATATGTGTGTATGTAAAAATTAGTGTATCGTTTATATTGTTGTGCACACTGAAATTTCTGCAAACTCTCATCCTGCCTGTAAATATAACCAATGTGACGCACAAAGATATATTATTGGTTTGCTATAATTGGTATACTATAAATCGTGGAAGCTATGACTGTGGTTAATGCTTATAAATCGGGAAACTTCCGGTATTTGACCAGTGTTTATAAAATTCGAACATTACAAACTATTTAACTTCGGCGGATTCACCCAGGACAGTATTTTAATAGTTAATATATTTTTTTCTATGTTCACTTCAATACTTCAGTTTTTCAATGTAGAACGCATAGTAGTAATTTAAATTCTCCATACATTCACTCAGAACTAAATTTGTATTTCAGTAAGCCAAAGTTTTATCTTCATCAATGTATTTAGTTTCCTATATCGTATATCCCTTGTCAGTGTATATTTCTCTGTGTTCATCGCTAAGCTCATTTTTTATTGCAACACCGCGCTCGATGCCGTTTCTCTATGTTCACCACATAACTTAAAGCCATCATAAAAGTTATCATTTAATCCTCTTTATAATCCTGTTCTTACCACGACTTTGCTTTAGTGTAACCATTTCATTAAATTCACCGCCATAATTGTACTCTTAACGTAAAATTGTAGTAATAGTTCAAAAAGTATAGTAACGTTTGTCTTTAATAAGGAAATATGGTTGTTCTACATGTGTTGAGGGAGTAAAAGTGTTTAGACTTAGAAGAAAGTTTAAATTTGTAATACTTTTAACTGAAAGCAGCTGCGAGAAAATAAACTGGTTCTATGACACTAAACATCCAGTATGTATTTTATTGATATGTATCAATATACAAACACCCATTTGGGTATTTAGATGTTTTATTTTATATAAGAATCCTAATAATACTCATTGCAAAATTTAAAAAAAAACAAAAAACGTTATAATATTTTGATCAAGAGCACAATTTATTTAGTTTTTTACTATTTTTCTATTCTTAATTATCGTTACAATCTAGAAGTAAAATTAAACGAGCTTTAACCGAATCCTTCTAACGAGATTATATGTCGTACGAGAATTACAAAAGTTAAATAAAAATTGGTATCCGGCTAAAAAAATGTTAATAAGCAAACGTGTTTAAAGGTAATACTAGAAACAATAGAATCAAAATCTGAGAAAAGCAAGGGAAGTTTTGATCCGCGACGAAAGGTTTCTGTCGTTCACAACATTTGTATCTAAATCTTTTATCTGTTTATAGGCGCCTACATTTTGTTATAGAAATAAAAATTAATATATTAAACCTAAGTTTAGAATATATTGTTCACATAACAACCAAGCCTCATTTGTCACTAACAGCATTTCCATTAGCGATATTCACATTGAACACTAGTTTTTGGACGAAGAACATTATGCAATATACACAGTTTCGTGATACAAACTTAATGAAAAACTTCACTATCAAACCTTATTCAAGTCATATAACTTCGTGGTGTTGTAAATTTTTGTTTGTGTTCTTTTAAAAACTACATTTTTGTTATTAAAGATACCTTTTTAAACAAATGACATGGCTGTTTTACCGAGGCAGTTAACATTATTGAAATATAAAATAGATATTTCACATTTCTTTTGCTCCATTTTCAATGCTTAAAGATAAAAGGTTACACAAAGATTTGAAATAATATTATACTAGAACATTTACTTCAAATCATTACTAAAGTTAAATTGAAAGGAAATTTCCTGACTTACAATACATACATGATATATGTTTCTTTTACAGTAAAAAAATATTTTATTTCGTTAAACACGCAAACAAGAAATTAATCAATACATTCATTGCAAACGAGAGAGAATGAGAGAGTTGTTATTGATTTTGACAAATGATGTGTTTAACTTTTAACTTTTGTTCAAAAAGTAATTAGTTTGTTGTTCTTGACAGTATTTGGAATGTTTGTTGTTAAGCGCAAATCAAACAATGAATAGGCTATCTGTTCTCTGCTCACCACAGATATCGGAACCCGATTTTTAACATTATAAACCTCTCGCATTTCCCGATGAGACACCGAGGAGCGTAATTAAAAGAAATTACTTATATATATAATATAGACTTATAAAAAAAATAAGAACGCAATCTAGTTATGAAATATCAGTTGTGCGCAAGAAGCTGCAAAATGTTAAGGCCCGGCATGGCCAGATGGATTAAAGCTTTTGACTGGTAATCTGAGGGTCGTTGGCTCGAATCCCCGTCACACCAAACATGCTCGCCCTTTCAGCCTTGGGGGCGTTATAATGTGATTGTCAATTCCACTATTCGTTGGTAAAAGAGTAGTCCAAGAGTTGGCGGCGGGTGGTGATGACTAGCTGCCTTCTATCTAGTCTTACACTGCTAAATTAGGACAGCTAACGCAGATAGCCTTTGTGTAGCTTTGCGCAAAATTTAAAATAAGCAAGCAAGCAAGCAAAGTGTTAAAACCTGAATTAACTATATTCAACTTTAGAATGACACAAGTAGAAAAGTTGAACTACTTCAATCTTGGCATTTTGAAACACCACTGAATAACTAGTTGTTCTTAAAACATTTTGAATGTTGATCTCATAACAAGAGTATGCATTTATTAGCGATATTACTTGAATATAGTGGGATCTATTATACTTACCTCAAAAGTCATACAGATCAAATGAAGAAAGCATAAAGTTGACAGTAAGCACCTACATAGATAGATTCTTCAAGCTGCTTTTACTAGTTTCTAAAACCTATTAAAATCTACATTTCGTTTTATTTTATTTTTTCACTTAAAGTTCTACATAATTCAGTACTAGTAGCGAGTTGTACTAAATATAAGGTTAATTGTGTTGGTGTTAGTATTATTCATACAATTTTAAGCTGTTTGAGCTATAAATCTGAAGTTATAGACAATAAAATATATAAAGTTATGATTTAATAACATGATGAGCGTACTAATAAAATGATTAAAACGATATTGATTTGCTTATGCATCTGACACAGAAAGATATATTGTTGTAAAGCTATTTTATGTTGTAGCATCAACATTCTTATTTAACTTGGATTAACATTTTTTATCTTAAAATTTGCTAGTTGCAATCAAAACCTTTTGCGTTAATATGTACTTTAAAGCTGAGTTTTCTTTATTCTATTTACATAAGCTTCCTTTGCACTCAACAATCGCTGGTTAATAAAAAAGGAAGAAAAATAACAGTAGGTTACATTCCGTGATCACAAGAAAACCCACTTGTAGAGAAAATTATATATGTAAATTTTCGAGACATATAATTGGTAAGTTTGGTTGCATATATTTCAATTTATCATAAAATGTTCAGAGCTTCAATAGGCATGCACAGGGGTTACTAATCGTGAATAAAGTGGAAAAAACATATAACTGTAATACTTTTGTTATCAATATTTAATAAAATCCTCACTACTATGGTGTTTTTTATAGTGTTTCCAGACTTATAGTCTTCATACATTAATCACTCATGGTCTGTCTGCATTATGTAACTTATATCCAAATGAACTGTATCATTATGATGCAAAGGAAGAAAGAGAAAAAAATCATCTCAATTCAGGCTTTGAATTTTTCTTACCATGTCATGAAAGTTGGAGCCCTGAATAACGCACTGCACTTCTTATAAAGAATTTGTACTTCATATACAAATAGTGTTTCAGATAATATTTTATTTGTCATTGCCCAGCTCAACTCAGAAGTTCCGATATTCAACGAAATACATCTTGGGAAATGAAATAAGGAGACAAAGGATGCATCTGAACTGCTATTTTTTACACGCCTCTGATTTTGAATCTGTAATTAAGAGGAATGTTGTCACTTGTAGCTGTGTGATTATATTTATATCACGATGGTTTACTTCTTAATGTCTGTTTTCAATAGTGTGCTGAACAACCATTAATATTTACCTAGTTTTTGATTCGGAAGAATTATGAAAAGCTACAAACACCTATTTTCAGGTTACATTAGCTAGACAGGTACTACAAATTGTAAATACCTGGTTTTAAGTGTCATGAAAAGACGAAGTGCTGATTTGTTTGAAACACTTGGTCTTACATATCATCACTATACGGTGTTCAGCATATTATAACACCTGATTTCTTGACATATATAGTCTTCAAATAATGTAAACAACTGGTTTCAAGTCTTGTGAAAGGATAATGCTGTGAAATCTTCTGAACGCTTTGGTTTAAATTGTATTAATAAACGGAGTTCGAAAATTTTATAAACACCTGGGCTAGTTACAAAATGGATTTTTTTTTAACTACTGCAATTAGTTTTGAGTTTCAGAAACAGGTACAAGTAAAAATATTCCACGTACTAAATGACTAGTTTTGTCAACGAATATTTTTATTATAACCTTGTTTCGTCGCCAGATGAGGAAAGCTATTACGTCCACACATGTCTGTCTGATTGTACAATTGAAGGAGCTTTTAAACTGTTGTAATGTTATTGTTTATGACAACATAATTTCTAGAGTGCAATAGGAATCTCGTTTCAAGTCACGTACATAACTTTACAGAATATTTTTTGGTTTATTAATTTTATTAGCAGAACCATGCCATAAGATTAGGAAAAGGAAGTTTTGTTGCACTGTAACTTACGTTAACTTATAATGGTTATTGTGTAACCATGTTATAGCCCTTAAACAAATTTTTGGTAATATTACAAAATAATATTCTGAGCCAAACCTATGAATATAAAGTGTTTAATCATTACCCATGATTCATACTATATTAATTCATAGTGAAAAAATATACGTTATCTAAGCTTCTTTTCATAAAACTTTTCTTTTTCTGAGTCCTAAATAACACAGAAAGTAAGCTACCGATTCGTAGGAAAAGTATTTAAGGTATTGTTACTGGTTGATCGTGTTTCAGTGAAAAAAAATCTATATATGGATTACATGACAGGTTCATGTTTCTGTTAGTTGAAAGATCATCTTATAATAATATATCACGGATGTGTAATTTACATTAATTCTGATAAACGTAAGATTTTTTTTATATTTATAAATCTCAAACTGGTCTGCTAATGGATTAAATTTATGAATATACATTCTATAACCATTCTATCCCTTCCCATATTATGCCTTAATTTCAGAAACTATCTGATATTGACACTTCTTGAAACTCTACAAATGTAACTACTTTTCAATTTATTTACTGCGAAAACTTTAAAATATGTGAAGAAATTCACTTTGATATAATATTTTCGTGTCACTATAAGTAGTGTACAGGTAGGTGATTCCAATTCATATTGCTTTCCATTTCAGGTTTTTCTAAAAAAACATTTTACTATTCATTCTTCTTTCCGTAACATTCAAATATTCATGTTAAATACGTGACACTTAGTTACCTTTCATAGAAACTAGAGCTGTTTGCTACAGTCAGTTTTTTTAAATAATACTAAAGCTATTCTCTACGACATCCTTTTTTTTCTTGAAGAAAATGCTATAGCAAGTATAATCAGTCCAAGATATAGTAAGGAAGAAAATTCAGAGGTTTGTGCATTACTTTAATATGGTTCAAACGGCACAATGTTTATTAAAAACGTTTATTAATAAGTATAAGGTTTTCTTAATATTTAGCTTATCTATTAAAACACTTATTCGAAGTTTGGAGTCTGATTTTCTTTGAAACAGAGATCGCATATAATCAAAACTATCTAACAATTTCGTTTTAACTTGTAAAATTAAGTGAAATTTTCTCTTTTTCTTTCATGTTATTGATTTGTTTTTCAAATTTGGCAAAAATAAAGTGAAACAGACGTAAATGACAAAGTGTCTTCTGCTTTATTAATAAGTTCACCAAGAATCTATGAATTTTGTTTTAAAATCAACAGTATTATGTATTTTAGTTCTCAGGCAGTTTTCGTTTTTAACTTACCATAAAGGCACAAATATGTTCAGCTTAACTATTAGAAAAGTTCCAAATAAATATGAATTAAAGCTTTTCGCTAATTATCAAATACCAAATGATGATACGGAATAAGCATTTCCTTGAATTACAAGATTCATTTAATCGAAACACGAATTACATATAGCGTGTTAATAAATGTAAAGAGAAACATTTTCATTTCTGAAAAAGAATGATTATTATGGAAACTTCAGGTTGAAGGAGTTATTCTAAGTAGTCATAGCTAGCAAAAATAAATTAACTACTGTTTCTGGACGTTTTTGCTCTTCAAGGTTTCAGCATAAAACCGAACTTATAGAAAATTAAGTTTTTGACATGGTAAAGCACCTTTTGAAAGACTAATGTGAGAAAAGCTAAAACTATAAACATCAACAATTCTGTTTCTCTAATGTCTTAAGCGTTCATACCTTGATAAATGTTTCGAACACAGCGCTTATTCACTACACTCTGGTAACTGCAAAGAACACAAACTTTATAAGTATTTTATGGAACACAATTTTTTACGTCAAAGAACAGATTTTGTAGGTACTTTCTTGTAGAAACTTCTTATGTTATAAAATAAAACCCGTGTAGACAAGTATTTCACATAAACATAAATGTGACAAATTAAAATGCGTGCGTATATATTGGTAATTGCGTACCTGGTGACGCAAAATCTAATACAGTGATGGGAAAATCATTGCGTCATCTACTCTTTGTCACAATTTTATTGGTTCCTATAATTGTTTTACGATATTTTGTATTGTAGAAGTGTCAGAACTGGGATAAAACGGTCATAGACATTGTGTGGTGTTAGTTGATTCATGTCTCAGAAGGCCAAACATACATGTTTGTAAATCTATGGATTTACAACGCTAAAATCAGGGGTTTGTTTCCCTTCGGTGTACACATGCGGTTAGCTCGATGTGGCTTTGTTATAACAAAACACACACACAAACAAACATACATATGCATCTTTGTTGACACACCAACCATAATAAATGTGCCACAGCAGTCGATCAAGAAATACTTGTGAAACACGAAAACGTTCTCCAAGAAAAACAAACAAACTAGATTTGTAAGTACATCCACTAATCTAACTGACAAAAAATGGTCACAGAGACTGTTTCATATTTTGGTATTTGATAGTATTCCTTTTGGCCTTGACAACTGTTTGATATTGCCGTGGCAAAGAGTCACGAGAGAATAAATGCAAGTAAAAGTGCATTCATGATGCCTCAAAGGGAGCAGGACTTCCTGCAATTCCAAGGTGCGTCTCGGCTTTCTCTCTTGCATTTTGTTACCCGTTCATTATCTTTCTACACTTTTCAATAGGGTTAAGATCTGGATTATTGCTCATCTAGAGTGGTATCTTAAGCTTCTTCTTTCTAAAGTAGTCGTTCACCTGAACCAATGAAAAGAAACCTACTGCATTTCCTGCTTCTTTAACATTTACTGTAAATAATTCATGAATATTACCAAGCCCTGTGCTATGAAACAGATCTATCTTGAATGTGCACCAATCAGTTCCAGTGAAGTGATCCTGAAATGTTGGTTTTAAGTAAGAATCGAGAACTTTGAAGTACTTGTCGGGATTGTCGGCATATCATCTGACCATACAGTTTCTACAAAGTTCCATTCAAATACTCTGGAGAGAAACCTTCTCCACGGCGAAGTCGTGCAAAGTGCTTCCAATCATACCTGCTTCGTTTGAGAAATCACTTTGCATCTATATTGCATCAGTTTAGTCAACATGCTCTTTGGCCCCTTTGTGCTCCACCTTCCTGGTGAGGATGGGCTTATTTCTTGGTAATCTTGGTTGAAAACCAGCTTAACACTAGCGAGACTTGATGGTGTGCATGGTGACAGTGGTCTTTGAAGTTTCCTACTATGCTTTTTTGAGATAGTTGAGCGACAGTATGCATTAAAGCCTTGAAAAAGACGATGATTCCAAATAAAAGTGTTAAAAACGTGAGTGGTACAATAACGTTTCTCTGCCCTTGTAACTATTTTCTTCTAGTGGACATAGGTGTATTATAAGACAAACTATATTAAAATGTACCTTGGGTTACGACATAAACCTTTGGTTGTAGTTACCTCCGATATCTATAGATGTCGTAAATTAAACTTTATGGTTACTTTTGTGTAAATCTATCATAAAACAAGCTAGCCTTTTGACCGATAAAAATTACGTATTGCATATTACTGAAATAAGCAAAAATTTAACATTATTGCTAAGCCACATTTGTTATCCTATCGTCAAAATAACGCGAAGAAAAGTATGCAAGTGGTCTGTATTCTGATAAACATTATGGTATGCCGTAAATGTTCCTTTTTTCGTCTTCTCTTAGTAATTTATTTATGTATTTCAAATCATACGTGTGTGAAATTCGTACTCTGCTAATGAAAAGAAGAAACATTTCTACAATCTACCTGCGGCTATTTCCAGATATTTTACAATAAGGAATTAAATGACTCTATTTTGAGCTTTGTTAGACGTTAACAAAATATAGTCATAACACCAATACGCATTTGTTTTTTCTATTTTTTTGGAAACTTTTACAATATTTTATTAATATATGCATCCCTACCAGTAGCACAGCGTTATGTTTATTAACTTACAATGTTAGAAACCAGATTTCGATCCCTGTGGTGGGCAGAGAGAGCACAGGTAGCGGATTCTGTAACTTTGTTGTTAACTTTAAGCAAACAAACAAATTAATTAATGCATTCTGTTCGCGCTGGTAAGGCGCCACTATTGAAACTTTAACATCAGATATTGAGAGTAAGCGTTAGCAACAAGGGAGTCTCACCATTTAAGTAAATATACAATAACAATATGATGATTGAAGTCATCATTTGAGAAGTAGATGTTGAACAGCAAACTTTGACTATTATCATTACACACAGATTGTTTTAAATATGCCTGAAGGTAAACAGTTATAAAACGTTGATGTCCATTTTCATCCAGTGTTATGGCCCACTGATTAGCCTAAGAGATCGGGTTTCCTGTGGCTTAATAATTTACACCTCGTTAAAGCCAAAAAGAAAGTGTTCAAAACTTTGGGGTTGTGAGTGCTTTTTAATTGTTAAGATTCCATCCCAATATTTGTCTTTTTTTGTTAACTGGAAATAAAATGTCAAACCATTTCCTCTGTCTGTAATCTTTCTATGTGCAACCTTTAAGTCATCTTTACGTTTACTTTGTTCTTGGTAAAGATTTGGCACAAAATACAGTTATTTCAGTTTGTGGGTGCCCATAATTCATCCTACTGTTGAACTTGAGAATTAAAATATACCAAAACAAGTCATAAATTTAGAATACTGAATAATAGTTTTGTTTTTTCCTTTAAAAACACAGCATTTTTAACTTTGAACTGTAAAAACTACAAAAACATTGTTTTAGTACATAATCGATCTCTTCATATCATACCTGATTCTCTTGCCATGGTTAGCGCATTTTAGGAGAAAATATTAAATTCATTACCAGCTAAAATGCAGGTTTAACCATTAAAAGACACTAGAAAGCTTCAGAGCCATGATATTCTTAAAGCGGTTTGTACGTAACAGACATTTTTGAATCAAAATGGCCGCTTCAAAGGCAGTGAAGAAAATGGAAACATTGGTTTGATGATTAATTACAATGTATATATTAGAAATATATATGTATATTAGCTTGTTATAATTTTAAGAGGTAAGTTTATTTAACTTAATTATCTCCAAATGGTAGTATCATATTTTTCAATTATTTTTTCTTCTTCTTTACTTTGGAGAGTAACCACCTTCCCACAACTGTTTACAGGCAGTAAAGGGAGATTTAGATGTGGGGCGTTTAGGGCTTGAGCACCCCATCTCGCTATCTTAATTTTTGTTTCTATATGTATTGCTAATTCTTTATTTTATTTCGTTATGTGAGACTGGCGAATGGAGATTAAAACTTTTTAGGTGGTGTATCCCCACCACAATGTGGGTCCTCCTTCTGTAATCACCTTCAAAACCTAGGTTACATTTTATATCCCACATTATGCTTTGTACCCTGATGTCCTTTTAATTAATGCAACGTTTTTAGTTTTTATTTTCATTTCTCTTGATTATGGCTATAACAAATTAATATAATTAGTCTGAGGTTTGGATTTGCTGTTTTTAAAGCAGTCTCTCCATTTGATTTTGTTTTAATTACTTACCTCTATTAGTATTAATATTCTTTATATATAAATACAAATCTCCAAAATTTATAAATTACCTCAGATTCTGTAAAGTTTTGTGTTGGTTAATCATATAATTATTTTTAAAACTGCAGTTTGCTTGACAAGATAGTCCAGGTGATTGGCTATTAATAATTTTCTTTAAACTAAGCTGAGCTTTCATTGTTCTCATGTAGAACGAAAAAAATGTCATACAACTACCTATTATTTAACATACAATAAATACGGATTGGAGAATTCATGGTATACAACCAGTTTCTTCACAACTGTGCTTCACATTTAGAGCCATTTGGGAAGTATAATAGTAAGAGTAAAATCACATTATTAGATCAGATAAAAGTAAACCAAAAGCTGAAGGTAAACGGTGTTAAGTAACTGCTTTCTATTTCGTCTATTTTTAATATTAAGGGTGGTTATGAGATAATATTTTTTTTAACTTTGCCCGACATTTTTAAATAAAATATTGAAGTTTACAATGATTGGTAATTAATACTGCAACATTTTTGTGTAAAACTCTTTAGATATTTTGTAACAAGACACAGTAAGATGGATCTTTGATGGTTTTTATTTACAGTAAAGTATATTAAAGAAAATGTGCTGAATGAACATATTTCTTTTCTGAAACGTTTGAAACAAAGCAAAAAAACAACACAGAAATATGTATTCTGTAATGATCTTTTTATTGTGGATGAGATTGATATATCACAGTATTCATTTCACAATTTGAAAGTGTGTTTTTTTTCTCAATGATAAAACATAATACACTATTTTAAGCACAATATATATATATGATCATATAAGCCTAGCATTATAATGGTTTTTCATAATGACGTAGATTATGATTATTGGTTGAAACATGCTGCATTTTAATGACATCGTAATCGTATTTTAATGGCAGTTTGGTGTTATTCTTTTGCATATAATACATCCATCACAAGTATTAAACTTCTAATAGTGCTTCAGAGCTTCATCCATCAATCTTGTCAATTACAGCTTTACCCCACATATTTTTCTATACTCTTAAACTAAATGTAATCTACAAGATATTTGCGGTTTTGGCAAATAAAAGAAATTGCTAAATTCGATTTGATCTTCTAAACATGTCCCATCTAAATAGTATAACTATTTTTGACTAAAATATGTTAGATATTATCATACCACGAACCAACAGAATATCAAATTAGTTTGACTGCGCTCTAAGAATGTGAGACTTAGCACCTAAACGTTTTTAGGTTTCAAATGCTAAGATTATATATAAAAACTAGAAGTGGGTTAATTCATACAAAGAATAAATGTCTCAAAATAAGTTTACTAACCAGCAGTGAAACGGAAAAGAACACTTGAACACACATATGTGACGTTTTTTTTAATAAACTAACACGATTATGCGCGTAAATCTTTACCTCCAATAGTGCAGATAAATAAACATAAAACTATTATTTTTCTTGAATTTTGCTACCGAAAACCATCATTCATCTCGTTTTTTAGTAATATGAATCAAGTTTCATTATTTATGAAAGTTAGTTAATTTGATTCAACTTAAATAGCAATTACTTATTTGTGTTGTTTCGTGCAAAAGCCAAATGTTGGATTATTAAAGCTTTTCTGCGCTA
The DNA here is from genome assembly GCF_004210375.1 of Tachypleus tridentatus. Taxonomy (NCBI): domain Eukaryota; kingdom Metazoa; phylum Arthropoda; class Merostomata; order Xiphosura; family Limulidae; genus Tachypleus; species Tachypleus tridentatus. The sequence continues at coordinate 20,521,152 of NC_134832.1, read as the reverse complement.
TAGATGCATAAAAAAGCGAAATTGTAAAATAGCTCTTAATTAAGAACGAAAGTCAAGTTATTAATATTTCTCTCAAAGAAAACATTTAGTTTTGCAAGATAAAAATAAACTAAGTATTTTAAAATTATTCATTTAAAATTGCTATTCTCTGTACATGACTTTGTTTAAGGAAGTTTCCCGAAAGTTTTTTAAACACATCACTTATTTGTTTGTTTGTTTTGGAATTTCGCACAAAGCTACTCGAGGGCTATCTGTGCTAGCCGTCCCTAATTTAGCAGTGTAAGGCTAGAGGGAAGGCAGCTAGTCATCACCATCCACCGCCAACTCTTGGGCTACTCTATTACCAACGAATAGTGGGATTGACCGTCACATTATAACGCCCCCACGGCTGGGAGGGCGAGCATGTTTAGCGCGACGCGGGCGCGAACCCGCGCCCCTCGGATTACGAGTCGCACGCCTTACGCGCTTGGCCATGCCAGGCCCACATCACTTAGATAAATCAATATGCCAAATATATATATATATTGAATATTCTCTATGTTATCAGTAAGCCCGAAGGCTTATAGCCATAAAAACCGGATTTCAATATATGTAGTGCGCACAGCATAAATAGTCTATTCAAATTCTACTTTGAATACTCTTCTGTTGATTGTGACCTTTCTAAGCCTTCATCCGACGACAATACACTGAATAATGTAAACCAATTTACCTGTGCAACCCATTTATAAATGTATGTTTTTAAGCAACAATACCATCTTGGAAGGATTTTCAAGAATAAAGGTTATTTCTAACCTCCTTTCCCACACTTCCACAAAATCAATATATTGTACGTTATATGGTCAACCTGTCTCAACTATTAATGAACCACATTCTGACAGCCACAATGGAAAGAAAAAGGAAAAAGGTTTCAAAGAATAATGAATAACGTTAACATACCCGCAGTCTTCATAAATATTCTACATTACCACGCTGTATAAGGAAGTAAAATATACATATACCAAAAGAGCGTGTTTTATATCACTATACATTGAAGAGCTAAAACACGCCTTAAAGACAAGATTCAAAGAGACATTAAAAACTGTGCTACAAACACATCATCTAAAAAAATACTTTCAGGATATCAACAACAAAATAAACTTTAAAATGTGCAAAAATAATAAATAAAGAAGAAACCATCAAAAATAAAATTAACATCTATGTACAAAACATTGAACAACCACCGTACTAACGAAAAGAAAGGCAAATAATCACTCTTTATTATATGGCCAACGGCCATATAATGAAATATGGAAATTTCATATGAAATATGAAATGGCTTTCAAATTATAATTACGAGTCGGTTGCTATAACCAACAGGTTATTCTAGGTTTCAAAGTTATTTTACCTCTGAAATATATTTTACATATTTTAATGCCTATGTGCCGGTTATTGTTCGATCGTATACAACAGAGTACATAAGATACGGCTACAAAAACCGAAATTTTAATTATGCAATTTATTTAAAAATTAAATCTTTGTGTGTTAATTCTGTAATTGTCATAATTTGTTTTTATTATTTTATACATAGGTAATTAGTTTTAATACCAGATGACAAGTAATATTATGGTTGCTATTTATACATCTGTTTAAAAGTAACCTATAGAAAAGAAGTTGTACCATTCAATACATTGTTACCCAATGAAAGATCCAATAAGATATTCGAAAGTTTGTAATAAAGGAAACAGTTTGCTGTTACTCCTAATATTATGCAATGGGCAATCTGTGTTCTACCAGCCCTGGGTAGAAAAATCCAATATTTATTGTTGTATGATTGTACACTTATTGCTGAGTTTTCTCGGCTCCTCTGAAACTCAAATAAAGAATATACTTTTCCCTTACCCTCTACCTCTGCTCTCAGTGATTCAATAATATGTTTGTAAGGCACATATAGCCCATTGTTTGTCTTTGCAGTTAACTACAACAACAGCATTCTTAATAGCCATATTCGGCTATCTATTGTGTTCATTGTGGGAAATCGAAATTCGGATTTAAAAATGGTACGTTTGTAAACTTACGTCCATTCCACGAGGGAATACATTTTTAATAAACGCATGCTATAGGCCGCATTTATGGTAAGAGTTAGAAGTACTTTACGATCATTAATGAAAATTGACCTTTGTCTGATAAAAAACAGAGTAAGTGGGGCTTGGTTACTTTCAACCAGAAATGCAGTTGCGTGGCACATCTGAAATAAATGGCTAAGTCATATAGATCCCTAGTTCGGGTATAACTTCCTTATTTTGAGTTCTTGACTGAAGAAAATGAGGTCAACCATCAACATCTGCCTCTATGAGAGCGTTGCCTGGTTCTAGAATGAATAACAGGTTGATTGCTTCTCTTATAACTCAAATTGAGGAGTGTGTTTAGCGATAGCGCAATGTATACAATTGATCTTACAATAAAGAATGCGACATATTAACTACTAGGCTACGCTCACTACTTGTGTACCGTATGAACAAATATATAAAAATCAGGAAAGGAGCTCCCTTTTGGCCAATATTCATATTATTACGTGAGTTGTACTTAAATGAATTTCAAAAGTACACAAACGGTGAATAAATGTTTGACATTTTTAATATATTCAACTAATATTTAAAATTAATAAGAAAATTACTTTTTAACTATTTATAATGATTTTAAAACAATATATGTATTCAATAAGATTGTTTGAAATATTCTTATGTTTTACTTATCCTATTTTCATAAAGATTCTTTATAACATTGTGCTGTCATGTTAATAACTTGTTAAACTCCATCAGAAGAACAACATTTAAAAGTTTTCGCGTTACTTTCTTTACAACAAAGTATAACGTATGTACAGATAGTTTTGAGCTTATAATTGAAATCTAAATCAATCTAGTTAAATTGCTATTTGTACTTCTTGTTATGAAATGAATATTTATAAACAAATCTCAGCAAATGCCAACGTAATCCAACTTAATTTTATTTAAACATCCACCGCTGGATCAAAAGTATATCTACTGACTTACGACTCTAAAATCCTAGATTCGATTCCCCGCAGCGAACATAGTGGATGTAATCCATTTAGTAGCTTTCTGCTAACACAAACAAAGTAACTTCATTAAGGACACAAAAAAAGTGTTTATAACGTGTCTAGAAATGTATTTGTTCGAAGATATTTGGAAAACAATACCCGTTACCCTTATTCTAAGGATTTGTTTATAAATATTACATCATGCTAAGTGACTATATTTCACCTTAAAATGGAATTTCAAGTTACGTTATGTGTTTCATTCCGCTGTGTGTTTCACTTTCGTCACGTCTGCTGACTTTGCCCCCCGCTAGTACAGCGGTAAGTCTACGTATTTACAACGCTAAAATCAGGGGTTCGATTTCCCTCGGTGAGCTCAGCAGATAGCACAATGTGGCTTTGCTATCAGAAAACACACACACACTGCTGACTTTAAAATTTTGAATTTATGAAATCAAGGTGTAACTGTACTTGAGTTTCCTAGCATGACTTGGAGCACAGAACTTTACTTCGATTGTTGGAAATTACTTAATGATAATAAAATAGTAAAATGCACAACAAAACATGCGCATTTTCATCTAAATATATACATGTATATGCAGTTGGAAAGTCTGTGTGAATGTGAAATTTAAACTTACGGAAAGCAATTAATCGTCTGCAACATTTTCCTGTAATTTAGATGTACATGTACGCTAAGTACACAAATCATTTCTACTTAACACAGTTTAACAATTTTTATAACATCTTACAAAAGTTGTTATGTGGCCGAAAGTTACTTTATCGGAAATATAAAAGCTTAGGTTCATTCAGGGATAAAACCAGTGTCTTTTGAAAAGTTTTTTTAATTGGATATTTGGAGCTATCCGCAATTTTTATTCGCAATGTCAATATTTGTTTTTAATTGTAAACAATTAAAACGATCATGAATATTTTTTTTTAATTACAAAGAAAATTATAGGTACGTAGTTATGTGAATTATAAAACTTTGTCAAAGCTACTTTTCGATTTAATGGTTAATCTATAACACTTGGGTACAGTAATTTTTCTAGTTTAGCATTCATTTTTGTATAATTTCTCAAGAGTTATGAAAAAGCTCAATTTGGGCCGCCATTCTGAGTGGCACCTGCATGTCTGCGGACATAGAATGGTATAAACCGGATTTCGATACCAGTAGTGAGCAGATCATAAATAGTCAATTCTGTAGTCTCAGGCTAAAGAACAAACAAATATAAAACAATGAGTTTGCACCAGTAATGTGAAAAACTGGCTTATTTTTCAAACTCAAAATACTGTTTAAAGAACTAAATTATGTAAAATATGATTTTTCATACTTTGTGATCTACGTCTAAAGAACATTTAATATAAAGAGTTATGTGTTATTAGAGGAAAATGAAGGTTAGTAAAAATATCACACTTGTTTTCAGGCGAAATGTGTGTTTTTTATTTTGTAACCAACGGCACAGTTACAATGTTTGAAAAAATCGTTTTTCTCTCAAGAAGGAGTCAGTAAAAAAGTAAGGAAAAAAACAAAAAAGGATATTAGGGAATAGGTAATCATATGGAGTCTTTCATCCTTCTAGACTGTCCATTAACGGACGATAAACGCATCTCAACTTCTGTACATCACTTTGTCGGTTTTCTTGACCTGTAGCTAATGTTCTTGTCCATTTGAAATCTGTGATCGGATTTTGACATCCCAATAAAAATAATACTATCCGAATGACCCATGTTTTCTGTAGACACGTCCGTCTTTATATAGCTTTAAAAGAAAGGATTTGTGAGCAGACATAGCAAGAAAGAGTAGATTGAAAGAATGCAATCCGGAAATAAAAAAAATCATTTTCTGTTTTATATATATATATAAGATATTTTGAGTATATTTTACAAGATCATGTATATGTTAAGTAAATCCACCAATTGTACAACAGTATTTTTTTACACGGCACAGAACCAAAGAACATAACATTTGGATGAACATAAACTTCAATATTATCAACTAAAATGAAAATGAAAACATTAGTCACCAAAACCATACTTCAAGTCGATCCTGAGCTCTGATCGTATCTGCAGAAAAGCCTGTGGTTACGAAAGAGAACCATTGTACTTAAAAAGCCATTGTTATGATGCTGTACACGCCTTGTGTTACTGCTTATTTGCAATATAATAAATAATAAGTTAGAATACTAACATGACAACAGCTAACTAACCAAAAAATCCCAATGTTGCATTAACACTTTAAATCAACGATCTCTTCTAAAACCTTTGTCAACAGGAAATTAATCATAACAAATTCTAATTTATTTAAGGTTTTGCATTACGATATTGAATTTTGAGTGCTTTAGAGACGATTTTGAGAATACTGATCAAAGTTTAATCAGAATAATAGAATAAAAAGTTCTTTAAAAAGTGGTTTCGCTTCTTTATCTGTGGAGGACATATGGTTCCATAAAATTTCCTTCGAAAGCCCTTCTCAATACCCTATGCGAACTTACAATGTTAGAAACCGGTAATAGGTATTCCATTGTGTAACTTTGTGCTAAACTTCACACAAACAAACAAACTAATTATCAAAAATCAATTAAATATACTAGACAATAGTATATTTTGCTCTTCTGATAGTCTATTTTTTTCAGTATTCTTAAGAATATTAACAACAGATGAAATGTAATTCAGATTTTAGACGGTCTCGCTCTCTTACGTCACGGCCAGACATGGTCAGCTGGTTAAAGCACTTGACTCGTAATCCGAGGGGTGCGGGTTCAAATCCCCGTCGCACCAAACATACTCACCCTTTCAGCAGTGGTGGCATATAATGTGATGGTCAATCCACTATATGTTGATAAAAGAGTAGCCGAAGAGTTGGCGATAGGTGATGATGACTAGCGGCTTTCCCTCTAGTCTTACACTGCTAAATTAGGGATGGCTATCGCAGAAAGCTCTCGTGTAGCTTTGTGCGAAATTCAAAACAAACAAACACGTCGCTGACCTCAACAAGTTATTAGGAATACTGCTTTAATAACTATAAATGACAACCGATGTTACGCAAGGAAGGAAAATTTCCAATGCAGTTTCTTGTCTCTTATGCTCACGAGCTTAAATGGTTTCATGAAATCAAAAATTAGCAAGAGATAAGAAAGAAATTATTTCTATTATGGTTTTGTTACTTCATGTTGCTGAGATCATAATATTTCAAAAATGTCTTACAGAACATTTGATAACTGTATTTAAAAAACTAGAGAGTAAGAAATAATCGTACTTTATTTAAAATATTAATAAGATGATATCGTACTAAAACTTTCTAATCATATCTTATAAGCATAAAGTAAACATCAAACTTATTGACTTAATCTTGACGAAAGTTATCTACTTTAAAAACATTATATTTATTTCTTCAAAAAAGCAAAAGAAATATTTTGGATAATGTCTTTTTCTTAATTGTGATTGGAGATTTTTGGTTAAGTTATTAAACAAACTTAACTAATGGACAAACTTTATTTTTCAAAGAGTGTCGGTGTGTTTTTTTTCAGCAAAGCCACATCGAGCTATCTGCTGAACCCACCAGGAAGAATCGAACTCCTGATTTTAGCATTGTAAATCCGTAAATTTACCGCTGTACTGGCGTGTTTTTTTTTAAAGAATCTGTTTTTCTATAAATATATTCCGTACACCTCACAATTTATAACATAAATTTTGAGATTAGATTCCTACAGTGGACTCATCAATGTTATGTTACTGTGCAGATTTATGTTTAACAAAATACAAAGAAATCGAAATGAAACGAAAACCAAATCAGCTGTACAAGCTATATAGTGTCTTAATAATATATCATTTCTTTGAGAGAAAAAAAAGTTATTAAAACAACAAAGGAATACATATCTGAGCTTATCTTCTGTTACATTAAGTGTACAAGATAGGCTATGTAAAGAGCCACATCGATATAGCTACTTTCACACTATATAATTTAACTGGGAATCTCGCACTTTAAAATTAAATTAATTTATAGTGCTGCCTTTGACTAGCCCGTTTTTGAAAACATGTGCAACCAAGCAATTTTAATGGAATCATTATTGGAACTTAACCATTAGAAAGAAATGGTGTCTTCAAAGTAATGGAAAATTTAGTGGAAAGGTTTATCTGCTGGTTACGCTTTGCTTTATTGCTATTAGGAACCAATTAACAGCGGGGACCTAAGCTGTTGTTAAGCAAGTTGTTTATCTACGGTAAAATATATTTGCCTAAAAGGAAATTAACGCATCACCTATTTATCCACGTGTAATCAAGAATAGTGTACCTCTCTACTAAACTTTCATAAATGTGCATGAGAGTTGGGAAGTAAAGATACAAGCTCTTCCATACCCTAAGTGTATTATTTGTGAAGTTCTACAGCCAACAAGTTTAACTACAACTGATTTGTAAGTTGACATATAATAACATGTTCCAGTATCAAGTTCCTGCCGCTACCAACACAGATAAAAATTTTTCTCAAACTTTCCTAAGGGCAGTATCATATTAGCAACCGAAAGGTAGGATAGAACCTAGTTTGTAATTATTATCTAGATATAGCAAATAAAGAAATAATAATGAAACAAAGTTATTAATTAATAATTAGACTTAACGATCATGTAGACAATAATTAATATTCTATCACCGTAACCTTACTTTAAGTGTTTAAGTTTATATTTCTCTAATATCATTAAAAAGCAAAAATATTTCCGTAATATCAATGAGAAACATTATTTATTACTTTCTTAAGTACAACACGCCCTCTATGGGGTTTATAACGGACATTTATATTGATATATAAAAATCATAATAAGTTAAACAGCGCCAAACTAGTTATATTATGGAAAATTCCTTGACTGATTTCTTTAACTCTAGAGACAAGAGTAATAAAGAAACGAGGCTTTGTATACCTACCTGGTTTTGTGTGTTTGAACTTCAAAAGATTGCTCTTTTATAATCCAAGGATCACAGCAATACGAATTAAACTTCTGCAGGCAAGATGAAACACGCACACATACTGTCACTATTACTTCATCTTCAACAATGTCATGCCCGATTACCAAGTAAAAAATAGCTAGGTATCTGCAGTGTCTTCTAACAGCAAAAATATCACTTTGAAATTACATTATATTAATTAAACTCTATTATATTAAGTAAAGTAATGCACCTACCGTCACTCAGTATTAGAACTGAGCTATGCCAAACTACTTTGAAGCAAATGTTTATTTTAGTTCCCCCTCAAAAGAAAACGTTGTATTTAATTATATAAAGGTGAATGATCCTGACGCCGGTCCTTGTTAATTTGTGTTGTTTGTATGTCGTTTTTGTGCTCTTTGTGTGTCATATTCGGCTAAGAGCTTTATAATTCTACAAAATATATTGACTGAAATACACGTATATCACTTTCGATAAATACATGATTAAAGTCATTTCATTTCCTTCATTCATTTTTAGTGATGGACAACAATATTCTACTGGAGACTTAATTTCACGTCACGTCATAAATTATGTTTCCGGTAGTCTATTGCCCCGTGTATCAGCGAAGCTAATAAATAGCAAATATATACAATGAAACATTTATTTTAAAAATTTAATGCTTGTCTATATTCAATTTTCATTGCTCTAAACAATAATAAGTAAACTATCCAACCTTAACACAAACGCACAAATATAATACATAAATTTTATATTAATTGGTCTATTATGTAAACAGAATTAAATTATTGTGAACGTACCCTTTGTAATATTTATATTTGTGTAGCCTGTTTTTACCACTCTGACCATTAAGCAGAAAAACAAAATAATGCATCAACACTTTCAATTTCATTAACAATCTTAAACACCTCAATCAAATCCTCTTTAACTCTTCTTGTTTCAAGAAGAAACAATTTTAAAGATCTTAACCTCTCTTCGAAAAACAATCCGTTCATCCAAAGCACTATTCTAGTAACCATCCTCTAAACCGTTTCCAACAATTCAGTGTCTTTTTTTTTTAATGTAAGGAGCCAAAGACTGAACATTATGCTTCATATGTGGCCTAATGAGTGACCTGCACAATGAAATTGTATCCTCTTTAGATTTGTATTCAACATTTCTGTAGATGCAACTAAAATCCTGTTTGCTCTTCCACTATCTTGGATGGCTTAAAAGACTGGGAAACAAATACACCATAGTATTTCTTTCATAACACTGTTAAGATTATTGCAATCTAAATTATAATTATAATTCAAGTTATGATAAACCACAGGAATTATCCTGCGTTATTATGATTAAAATATATCTGCTATTTATTCGTACAACTCACTAAATGATCTAAATCCTTTTGTATAGCAGCAGCATCCTCTTCACAGCTAGCAACATTCAAGACCTCGATATCATCAGCAAATTTGAATAACTTATTGACTATTCCTTCATCTATGTTATTAATGTAAAGCAAAAAGAGCAATGGTTCTAAGGCTGAGCCTTGAGGTACACCACTTGTAACATTAATCCAGTTTGACTGAACTTAATTAGTAACAATCCGTTGATTTATCCCATTAAGGCGCTATCCTGTCCTAACATACACCTCTGTCTCTAGAGATAAGTTTCTTTACAATACTTTTATCTGACATTTTGTCAAGTGCTTTATGAAAATTCAGGCACACCAAATATACACCCTCACCCTTGTCAAGATAAGCAGTAACCTTTTCAAAGAATGTCAAAAGAAGTGTAAGGCAAGATTTTTCCTTAGTAAAACCATGTTGACTATCTAATAGAATTCTGAACTTTGCCACATGTCTTTGCACATCATCATTTATTAGACTTTCCAAAATTTCCCACAACTAAGGTGAATTGTTACTGGGCAAGTTTATCTCCTCCCTTTCAAAGAGGAGTTAAATTAGCAAAGTCCAATCCTCTGACACCTGCCCCTATTAAAAATATTTACAAAAAATAGTAGCAAGTGTCTAATATATCTAATTATAATGCTCTTTCAACATCCTTGGATAAATATTTTCTTGCCCAGAAGCTTTATTATTCTTCAAACTTCTCAATGTTTTTTAACAAGCTCATAATTAATATGAACATCTTGTGCGATATTTTTGCTACTTATCAACCTTTAAAAATGAGGAATGTTGCTTAAATCTTCATAAAACTAAATTGATAACCTCCAGATATAGGTCTTCCTTTATCATCTCTCAAAGGTCTTACTCCATCTTAACATTTTGTTAACCTTTATTGTATTTAAAGAAATCATTACTATTATTTTTACATTTTCAGTCAACCTTTTTCCATACATCCTTTTCATACCATAATTTTTCTTTGACCAGTTTTCTTGATATTCTATAATCTTTTAAATCTCCCATCATACCAATCGGTTTAAATTTCTTAAATATGATACTTTTCATTACTTTTATCCCTTATACCTTTTGTGAGCCAACCTAATTTTTACTTGCAACCACTCTTTTTATTTCTATAAGGAGTATGGTTATATTGAATATTTAAAAATTTATCTCAAAAACTTTTCTACCTTTAATCAGTGTCTTCATATGATTCCGCTACACAATTCACAACAAATAATTCTTGTTACATTACTTCAATTTCGTTTTTGAAATTTGTAACCAAAACATCATTATTTCTGATCTCCACATGCAGCATAACATCGAACTTAATAGAACAATGATTGCGTGCATTCAGATGCTCCTCAATTACTATTCTCCCAACCATTTTTATATTAGAAAAACAATAAATATAATATAGCATTATTTTTAGCAGGCTCCATTAATAATTGGTGAATAAAGCCATCTTAAACAGTTTCAAAAACTTATTTTCTCCCTAATGGTTTTACCCTAGCATTTCCCAATCTGTACACATGAAATCAAAACTACTCATAATTATGACCTTATCAACATTTGAAATTTTAATCTCACTATAAAGTTTTTCATTAATTTTATCAGTATAGTCTGCTTGTCTGTAACAAATTATCACTAAAAGCATTTTCCCTTTATATCTTCTAATAGAAACCCAAATGGATTAAATCTTCTTGCTATTATCTTTGATATATTCAAATTCAACAACATGTAACTCAATTTTCAAAGATAAAATCACTCCCCTCTCTCTTTTTAGTACTTTATCCCTATTAAATAACCTATAACCCCGTATTTCAAAGAAATCATTGCCTTGAAATTCATTTACATTTAAACATGTTTCATTTATTCCTATTATATAAATATTTTTCATTCTTACCAGTGCTATAAAGTCAACTATTTTATTTCTCATACCTCTGGGATGTAAATAGTAAAGATTAAGCTTACTCTTATTACTAGCTATGTATTCATTCTCTGTACTAAATTTTTTTAGATCTTATTTTATCCTTGCCGTCACCACTCTTCTGTCCAAATCTAAATCTTCCCTTACAGCTGAGTTAAAAGCCCTTGCAAAAAAGTCAGTCCTTACTCTATTTAAGTGTAAACCATCCATTCCAAATAGCTCCTTTTAGCCATTAAACTCTCGCACAAGCTCAACTAGTCATTCTGCTCATCTTTACATATTAACCTAAGCTTGATATTCAGCCCTTGTAGTCTATTTATATTCTCATTCCCACAATCAATCCTCGACAGTATCCCTAACACAAGTAAGTTACATCCCTTTTCTTTAAGTGTCGCTATCAACCGCTTTCACGTATCAGCTAACTCCTGTGGCCTAAATTTCCCAAATTATTAGCCTTTAAGTGCATAACACAACCTTAATTATTGTTAGCTCCCTTTATTATATCTCTTGCTCTATCAGTTATATCATCCACTCGAGCATCTGAGTAATATAATTTATTTTTTCTCCTCAGTTACCTCACTGACCATCTTATTTACATGTCTTGTAAAATAATCACTTATAACGTCTTAAGTTTAGCATCCACATTCTTCTCTGACCGTTTTGTTTTCCTTCTCTACAATAGCTCTTTATCTGTACAAGCCAAGGGCTAAAACGTTTTACACAGTACAACTCGTTCATTACAATTAAATCCACTACTTTTATTCCTAATAGCACTGTTTTTAACTTCCTGGAAGTTCTTGTTAGCTGGTATATCTCTTGCTTGTAAAAGCTTAAGTTTCTCTTAAAATCTCTCTGTCATTTCCCACAATAGACGCTTCTTTTTACTTGTGATCTCTACTTTAATTAGGATAACCTTCAACCTTCTTCTGCCACTTGCAAACTCTACATGCAAATTCCACACCTTTACTGATAGCTTCCTTTGATAGTACATATCAGTCCTGAGTTCCAAAAGGTATTAATACAAGACTAATAATTTTAGCCAAGCTAATGGTACTAAGAGCAAATACAACCATATCTCAACCATTACATCAGTATTTTGGAGAGATGTAAAAGAATAAGAACTAATACAGAGACTGAAATCAACCATATCATGGTTCAATTAAACCTAGAAAGGAGCATTATCTTCGCTGTAACAAGCGAACCAAACAAGCACATTCTTTTGTACCTTAATATTTGTTCTGAAAGGAACAAACTCTCTCTTTTAGTTTTGGTTTTGAGTATGCAAATTCTAGATGTTCGTCACTTCTATGGTAAGAAAAGATATTCAAGTTCAAAACATAAAGAATAAGATATGGATCTTGTTAGATGGACTTAAGATAAATAAAATGAGCTACATCACTGGATTATAAAGAAAGGTTATGCATGATTAATCAAGTCAACCAAAGACATGAGATGGGTATACGAGCAGAGAATGGCATTGATTATAACAACAGATTGTCATGTAGAATGACGGACATCTAATGCTTGAACGTCCGGTGTTCAAACTTCACAATCCAATTCATTTAAAACAAAACATAAGGTCGTGAATGGATCATACTCCTCAGCTTCACCGTGAAATTAATGACAAGGACTATTGAGAGACTTCAAGGTTCATTTCATAATGATCTATATTCTAGATTATAGCAACACATTATTCAACAAGAAAATGAACACCTAGCTGGTGAGGTGCAGCCTTTGTGCAACTTGGTGAGATCTCTGAATGAAGTTGTAAATGAAACAGTACGTAGACTGAGGGAACAGGAAATTTGTTCCAATGACCCAGTGGAAGACCGGAGAAAAGAAGGTGAACGTATAGAAGTGGAGATAGTCTGGAAATATGTGAAAAGTACACAGATTCTACTTAAACAGAATTGAACTGAGCATTATAACCAAAAGATTCTGGACGATGTTATTGGAGGGAGAGAATCCTGTTCTAAGTCCGTTTTCAAAATTCTCAAGCGTATAACAGTAATATAATCAATAGTATTATAATCACCTTATTCACAGTGGTATCCGGTCCTAATACATACACACACACATAGATATATGTGTGCGTGTGTATATATATATATATATAAGTATGCTCAGTAATTAATAAGAATAAATTAAAACAATAAGAGTAAAAGTGGTTACCGTTCTTCGTGATGACAAGAAACCCACTTATACTAAATATGTATTCAGGACAGCTGGTATGGGTATTAACGGTTTTACTAATAAGGCAGAGAACAACATTCTGACCTTCTTAGGTCATTTTCAGGTTAAAATAAGATGACCTTAGAAGGTCGAAACGTTGCTCTCTGCTTTATTAGTAAAAGTGTTATTACCCATACCAGCTGTCCTGAGGCAGATGGTTACCGCTCTGTTTCGATTTTGAATTAGGGAAGGCGTCACGGTATTTTAACTGACTACTGGCAGATTATACTCTTACACTTGAGAAGAGGATGGCTTCTGCCTTGACCTTGTTAAACTCTTCTAACATGTAAATAAAAAAGAGAAAATGTAAAAGACATGTTACACGAATGATAACTGTGAAAAGTCATTATCGTTATACAATACAAAAAATGAACCAATATCAAACTATTTAACGTTTGTGCTCAAGTACCGTGATCAATAATCTCATAGGATAAATAGAAAATTACCCAATGTGAAAGAAACATAATGACGGATCAACTAGACAGCAGTCCTTCAAAATTCAATCAACTCCTATGATAAAATGTTCATCGATTAGACTCAGTTCATAGTCAAAGTATATTGTTTATAAACCTCAGCCTTAACTAAAATCAAGTGTTCCTGGTTTCTCTTAATTAAGAAACTGAAAATTTTCTTTCGTTGTTTCTCTCCATAATAAATTACGCAACAGATCCATAAGATTTTGATCTTAGCCATATAAACTTTAAAACAGTGTAAAGACAAACATGTGTTGAGTTTAGTTGTTGAATATGTAAAAGAAGTAAAATCAAGCACTTGAATATAAAACAGTACATTGGTTATGGTATGTGGCCGCTTGGTAAAGATTATGTTAAGCAACGTCTGTCTCTCAAAACAATTCAAGTGAAATATATTTTCTGGAAGAACGATGCAGTTCCAGTTTTATATTGAAATTTTATGATTTAGTTAAAGTTATACGACCGAAGCATCACTTACGAATGAAATCTGTTTTCTAAGGACAAGAAAGAATTCTAACTTTAAAAAATTACAGTAGTGGTATAACATGACTCATAATAATCGAAAGCAAAATCGATCCGAAGGAGAATTTAATGTATTGGTGACCATCAAACTAATGTTATTGATTTATTAGTTAATTTGAAACGTCCAAGATAAATTAAATGGAAGTGAAATCAATAATTATATTTTATGAGTTATTATTCCACATACCTACATAAGTCCAATAAATAAATTAATCAGTATATTTAAAATAAACGTGATTTCACCTTGAAACCTTTTTACCTGGTTTTTACATTATGTCACCTAAAGTGCCATTTAGTTGGAAAATATTAGGTACATTTCTTACTTAAATTTTGTTTTGGTGTAGGTAGTTTAAGGTTTGCAAAGTCCATTATTTCATAAAATATTTCACTCCATAAAACACTTGTTAAACCGTATGGCATGAATAAGTGATTTTAAATTACACGAATTATTTGTCTTATGCTACATCAACGTCTTACTACAAAGATTTTGTGTAATTATTCCATTCATTTGCCACTGTAATCAACTCTTTAGCAGATCAACATAACAGTTACATTTGTTTAATGTTTATCTTTGTTTATGTAATTTGAATTTTCATGCAAAACTACACAAGGGCTATATGGTCCTCTTTAATTTAACAGTGTAAGACTAGAAGAAAGGAAGCTCGTCATCACTGTCTACCGCCAACTATTGAGCTAATCATTTATTAACGAATAGTGAGATTAACGGTTACATTATAACATCCCCATGGCTGAAATGGAGAGCAAGTTTAGTGTGACGGGCATTCGAACCCTCGACCCACAGATTAGAAGTCGAGCGCACTTACCAACTGGATGTACAAGTCCAAGAAAGTTTCTACGATCAACTTAAAAACACAGATATTTGCGGAGCCTGTAAATCTCACCTCCATAAATATTCTACACTACATCATAATTAGTGCACTTGGTTTGACAAAACACAATGTTATATGACAAAAATTAAAATAAAAATATTTTTTAATATGTCTATGATTTCTGCCCATGATTATTCATTGTTACTCACTACTCTTTGCAAATATAATTATCAGAAAGAGAGAAACCAAAACATAGTATTACGTCGGTCAAAATTATTTTATTGCTTTCCAGGTATGGATAAATATATATTTATTTATATATTTTTTAACTGATACAAAAGAACTTAATAATTCATTCATTTTCTACTTTCTAATAATACGATAAAAGTGACCGCGATAAAACAAATTAATAATTACTTTACTATCTTCACAACACATGGTTGGTTCCAGTGTTTCTAATAAACTTCAAAACTAATTAAAATTATATAGATATTATGGCTTGTTTTGTCTAAGTTTGGAACTGAAGCGTTAAATTAATATACTTGTCAATTTTAATCAAGAAATTTTGCTTCAATTTGCCACGAACAATGAGCGTTGTGAATCGTTGAGGTAAAGTATTAATCGACAAACACGAGAAATGTTTTAGAATTTATTTTGAGACAATTTATCAAAATTAAAGAAGTCACTTTAATGCATAAGATATAATTTATATATATACAAACATAATATTAGGACCAGTTATTGTTACCTCCATCTCTTATTTTGATGCATCCACAACTCAAGAATGAGATATGAAACCTGATAATTCTTCTTACAGTCACATATTCACGGTGAAGTCGACCATCAATTACTACTTCAGTATTGTATTATATAAAGATTACAAACAACCTTCAGATTTGCATGTTATACATAATAATAGGAAATGTTTTACTCTTTTAATTTTATGGTGATAACAGCATATTGTAGTTGTGAATACGGTTTCACTATAGTCAGTACTGTGACAATCGTACGTAATTAGTTAAACATAAGTATTTGTATATTTGCGTATAGTTCAAAAATATGAAGAACAGGAGAACATGAAGATGATTACATAAATAATCACCTTATTCTGACAAACACACGAAGAGCAAACATTTTGTATTTTGTAAATAGCAAAAGCTTTTCTCTTCTGTTTCAATAGGTATTTGAAATGGCTCATTATGCTGCGTTTTAATGTCGCTATATTATAGCTTTTCTGTTAAGGAAACGTGTTACAATTAGAGGACCATATAATATTTTATTATCGAAAATATTCGGCTTAGAACATATTACTAAGTTGTAAGTTATAAATTCCAGCACAGGACATCATACACTTCTACTGGATTTACAATGCTAAAATCAGGGGTTCGATTCCTTTTGGTGGGCTCAGCAAATAGCTCGATGTGACTTTGCTATAAGAAAATACACTCTGAAGGCACTTAACGCCTTAGATCATACGATAAAAATCAAAATAAAAGCTTTTTGGTAGATCGTATATTTTACAATAATGTAGAAAATAGCTATTATTATGACTTGTTAAACTACTATTGAAAATTTTGGTTAGTGTTTATATATTTTAGGTATTAATTTCAATTTCAAATTAGATGCATGTAAAAATAATGTTTATGTTCTACTCGCCTTTGGATTTCAATTCAAAATAGACAGAAAAGAAGCACGTGAAAAAATGCAGTTAACATGATTCGTATTACAAATTTTAGGCATAAAAGTTTCTAGTTATTCACCGATTTACGGCGTTTAAACCGTGGCTTAAAGATGTTGGTAAAAGTAAAATTATAAAAAATAAAAGTATTATATATGACTCGAAAAACTGTTGTTTTTTTTCTATAAATGGCAAAGTTACTTCAGCTTTTGCTAAGAACTTTAACATCACTAAAAATATTTTATATATCTTCAATTTGGAAAGGATCACTAGGGCTAAAGGCCAATACATGTATGCGTGTGTACGTTATCTTTCCTATGCAATACTTTAGTTCTTCTAATGAGGCAACTCCCGTGGAATGTAGTTGTTGCATAACGGTAAAAAAGAACTATAAGATGAAAATAAGAAATATTTTAGCCTGAGGCAAACTGATACGTGCTTGTGCTTTTCTTATATTTTATTCTCTTTTTATCGATTTAAAAGAACAATGTGTAACCAGTTTCTTTTATAACCTAGTTCATGTTTAATGCAAGGTACAACACATTTCATAGCTTTGACGATCATCCCAACGGGTGCTTTTCATCAGAAATAATACACTAAACTCCCGTGAGATATTCAATTACATTAGTTTTGTTGAGTTACAGTTATGGGCATTACTCACCTACAAAGTATTTAGTTTTGACTGTAAGTATTTTCCTGTTATGTCGAAAGAAGGTAAATAAGAATCTACTAATTTAATTAAAATTTAATGATACATTCTGCATCAGAAATAAACTTTTTTGACGCATGTACGTGTGTTCGACTGTATGTAAGTCGACAGAACTTTTCACTAAGCCTGCTTCTCGCTTTTCTAGTAATATAAGTTTCTCATAGCATTTTTATATTTTAAAAATTTGAAGTAAACAATTATCAAATACTTGGGTTTATTTAGCCTTATCATGTCTCTCTTATTACAAATTATCTTTATATGTAAGGAAGAATTTTCTGTCCGCTGATGTCTTTACGTCACAAGTTGTTGTGAGGAACTGGTTCAAAAAGTTTCCATATAACTTCGTACAGAAACTCAGGTAAAACATTTCATTATTACATAAGAGGAATGGCTTGAGTTTGACAGCCATCTGACTTTTAATTACGCGAAGACAACATCAAGTGAAAGTAACGCTTCATGGAATTTTTAGCATGGATCGCTGATCGCTCGTATTCAATATCGACCATGAAACAAATGCCACGAGAGATGTGGGTACGTTTGTTACCAGTTAATACATTTAAAGTCATTTTTAGAAGTCTACTATAGTTCTTTAACCAAATTTAATAGAATTCAGGTCAGCAGATTCTGACAAGAACTTGTAGTACCAAGACACCGAACTGACAGTTAATCGTACTTTAAATAGATAGAAAATAAATGTTACAATGACATGGTGGCCATTTGTTTTGCTGACTTCACGAGAATGGCGCAATAGAATACAAGTGCTTCATTCACCCTGAAAGTCCACTGAATATTTACTGTGAGTGTATGAGACTTAGGCAGTAGCTACATCTATATGTTTGTGTTCTGTGTTTGAAGCCCATTTGAGTTAAGATCGCAACATCCGTAGATATCCTTTCAGCTACTTCTTCAAATAAACTTGTAACGTTAAATACTCTAGATGAACAATTATTCTTTACATACAGAACAAACGAAAACTGGTCTTCAACTAATTTTATTGTGATTCATAAACAATTTATTTTTAAATGTTTCATTGTTATTTGTTTGGTTTAGCATGAACATCAGTAATGGTTCACAATAGGGTTCGTCCAGGAATTTCAAAAAATTCTGAAAGAACACACGAACAAAATCCATCTTAAAAACCAGACTTGTTCTTGAAACAACACTTAAAAAAATTCTATCTTAATTACTAAGGCTGGCAAACTACTGAACATGCATCATCAAAAAATATAGAAACCTGTTGAATAAAAATGTATTGATTATATTTTCAAGCCTACAACTATTACTCTAAAAATCTACACAAATTAGGTTGGAAATAGTGTCTACATAACTTTTCAAGATACAAATCCTTATTTTACTTAACTACAATTACTGCAAACATAATGTCAAAATAGGGAATTTGAGAGGAACAATAATATAATCCATCCTTTAAAAATTATAAGTGTTTAAAACCTGAATGTGAAAAAAAATACATTTTCAATTGAAAAAAAAAGCGTCAGTTGAAGACGCGATAGATATGTTAAAAACAACTGCATTATTTGAACGAGAAATACTTTAAAATGGCCGAATCAGAGAAGTTAAAATGACTGCTCGACAGTTGATACGTTGTTATTGGATGTAGCCTCACCTTAGAGATGAGAAAATACTTATAATAATTTGTACATGCTCTTTTCAGGTGCTCTGTTTCTAGAAGATCAGAAGAACAATCCAATAGAACTAGCATTCAAATATGCCGTGTATAGAATCAACAAAGACAGAACCATCCTTCCTAATGCTAGTTTAGTGTACGACATCAAACACATCCCTCGAGATGACAGCTTTCGTGCGTCAAAAAAAGGTAAAAAGCATTTCCATTTCATTGAAAGCAAGATTATGATGTCTATATGATGCATTAGGTTCGAAGGAAAACAAAAAGAGCAAAAACATACTAATAATTCCCACTCCAGAAGCATTTTCGTGTTTGCTTGAATTGATAAGGGTTTAAAAGGATTAATATAAGTCGTAAAATATTTCTAGGTTTTGTTTCTAAGTAACAGTTTTTAGATATTCTTCATATTTACAAGCCTTCTAAGGTGCAGTCTTCTAAACCCATCTTTTCTTTGAGATCAAAAAACTTTGGATATCCAAACTTTCAAAATGAAGGTTTGTTTTATTTTTACATGTATTGTTTCGAAAGCTGCTCTCTTTGAAATATCATTTGTGTTGGATGTTAATATGGAACAGATAATTTCATGCCCATATTAAAACAGTCGCGGAAGGAAACGTCTTTATTTATAAAGTGATCATTCCGAGCAATATGATTATCATGTAATGTTATTAATCAACTGAAACAAAGTGTTAAGTATCAAACGTATAATTTTGCTGTGAAACTACAGACAACTGTAATTTCGTCGAAGAAAAGAAATATGAGTCATTAAAATTGACACTTAGAGATAATATCAGCTGTGTACTATTAATTATAGGTATCACTAGCTTTGATACAATAATTTTATGTAATATCCTAGGATAACATCTTCAAGGTAAAACATTGTTTATTATACACGTTTAAACTGTAATATACTTATTTGTAATTACCCCTCGTGAAGTACAACTTTATATAACACATACCAAAAAGTATAGTGCATAATAACTGATGATTTGCCATTGGAAGTTACTTTCTTTTATACAACATAAATTGTTTTATTGATGGGTTATAGCTATATTTTAATAGTATGTGATCAAAAAAGACATTTTTGTTTTCAAGGTGTATGGTGAAATTTTAAATTTAATTTCATGAGTTTTTTTTTAATTATTCCATTGTGTTGTCTTAAAACTGAACCTGAAGGCAAGAGAAAATAAAAGAAAGCGAAATAAGTTAGAGTTTTAGAAATAATTATATCTAAGCATGTATTGAAAGAATCGGCAAAACTCTTTATTCGTCGAGCTTTATACAAGTTATGGCTGCACTTCGAATCATGAAGTTGATTTAACTTTGATAAGTTTTATACCTTGAGTCCAGAGAATCGACTGAAGTCTTTACACAGAGCTTTTGACAGACGTGCTCGAAGAAACTAAATAAAAATCAGCATCAAACCTTTGATGTTGACTTCAAATAAATACAATTCACAAGAGCCATGCAAAGATTAACTATAGATTTTTGTATGTGTTTACACAGTTGGGTAAAGTGTGTTGTTGTTTTTTCTGAGACTTGGAGAAACATTAAATGTCGATACTGTGTTGAGAAGAAAACACAAATGGGAATAAAGAAAGAACAACAAGAACATCTATAAGTATTTCAAATTTGTTTTTAATTATAAGATTAAATGGTAAATTAATAAAATTACTCTAAAATCGGCCTTAACTTGAATATTTTGATGATTTTTAAACAATAAAAGTATCAGCGGACATCAATGTTGTGCTGGAATGCGATTATGAACTTCAATTTCAAAACTTGTGACGTAAATTTGTTTGTTTGACTATACTCTACAAGAAAGCTTGGTCGATTTTTGTACTGAAGGATAAAATGTCTCTCAAAATTGTGAGCTCTTAATATTATAAATAAATAATAATAATACTTTACGTAAGCTTTCGTTTTCATATATCAATAGCAGCAGAAATAGCATGAAAAAGTTTTATGAATATTAGCGTAACTAAATAACTTCACATGAATATTTCATGGGAACTATATTTAAGAACAATCTTTTATGTTATTGTTTTTTTTTAATATTGCAGCATTAATGGGTATTTATAGTAATGTTAATGTTACTAAATGATGATTAATTACGCAGTTAGAAACATAAAGGGTCTATAATTACGATAAACAGACTATTTTTTTCAGTATTTGCTTTCTAGTTATAAACGTAAAACGATTGGTTTGATCTGTAAAGTTACATCATGAAAATGTTTAATAAACGTACAGACAAGAATACAAGTTTCGAAGGTAAAAATACTTTCCATTATATTAAAATGTTTAAATAATTTTATTAAAGTTATGCTTCATGAAAGTTAAGAAGTAACTAGATAACCCTCATAATTATAGGTGTATTCTTATAGCAAAGCCACATCGGGCTATCTGCTGAGCCCAGCGAGGGGAATCGAGCCCCTGATCTTGTAAATCCGTAGACTTACCGCTGTACTAATGGGGGTCGTCAGAGTTATGTCTATTTAATATGTTTAGATGTAGTCAGTAAATATTTATACTATAGAAACAAAAGTCTATACATTAACTTCCACAGTTTTATGCATATAAGAAAATAAAATCTTTTGAAAAAGTACTAAATATTACCATATTTGAAACTTGAACAATTTATTAATTTTAAAATTAACTTAAGTAATATTTTTATTTATTAAAAATACCACAATATATACATATATTTTTTCCTGCTTAGCTACTTTGAAACATCACTCAATAAATTTGAACAGAATATTTCATACCCTATTTAACTAGTAATTTAAATATTTCACAATAGATTTGAGGTAACGATTTTGTAACTTGTAAAACGACCGTACATTTTCAATGTGTGGTAAAGAAAGCTACTACCCCACTGAGCTGAAAATGATGAAAAAAACTTTACACCCCTACCAGGCTGCTTTCTAACATTCAACCATAAGTTTGACGAGACGATTCATATAACAACCGGTCACTTGAAAAATTATTTTATCAATAAGATTTATGTATATCACTCAAAAGCCATCATATATTACATTATATTTACAACAAGTAAATCAACTTTTATTGCCATTAGACTTTTATCAAAACTAATTATGATAGCTGTTCGTGATGATGAAAAAAACACACTTGAAGAGAAAATTATATATGTAAAAACGGCTGGTATGAATATAGAAATCACTCTGTAGAGGAGAGAACAACGTTTTGACCTTCCTCGGTCATTGCCAGGTTCACACCCATACCATCCGTTTTTACTTATATAATGGTTGCTTTGTATTAATACCCATGATCTTACATGATTCCAACTTAAAATTCAATATTATGTTCACTTGAAACCACACAAACCGCATCAATACAAAATAAAATGCGTAAAGATATTTATGTTAAATTTAATTAAATATTTTTCAACACCATTCTCACCAGATCATTATCGAGTTATTTGTTGCTGTTAAATTCGCAGCAGACTAACAATATATTGCAAGATAATATACCTAACTTAAAAAACAAAAAAGTGATAATGCTATCTATTAAAACTATGTAGCAAATTTGACATCAAATAAAAGTAGAAATTAAAACGTGGCACCTTACGATTTATTTTTCTATGGTTAAAAAAGCTACAACAGCCTTTTTCTTGAAAACAATACTCTATAATCTCGAGCACAGCTCTTAGAGTACCAACAACATATTCTAAAGTACTCATAATCCTTCGATGCCAACCTTATTTTTATTTTGAATTCTATAGATTATTTTCCGGTTTATTCCTTTAGTTATTTGCTTATTAGATGAATGTCTTGAATCTTTCTTCATTTATTCAATGTTTAGTTCAAACCTACATAATGGGATATAAAAACTCGATTTATAAGCGGTCGTACTTACCTCTGACCCACCGGTTATAGTTGATTGAAGTTTTTGCTTATTCACGTGTGTGTTTTTTTCTTTTAAACAAACTTTTACAAATTTGTAAGAAAAGTAATTCTTCTGAATTCGTCCTCCGTTTTAAAACGTGAGAGAATTATTACGATCATTGGTCATGACGTTTCGCACCAGTTTCTACAATTAAGAATGAAATACCGGATAATTCTGACTGAAAATGTAACTACGCAATAGGTTTCACACTAAAGTTAAATAAACCTTCTTAGAAGTATTTCGTGAGCTTAAATGAATACGATAATTATGAAAGTTTTCTTCTGTCGTACACACTTTGCTGTAATTAAATATTTTACAAATTGTTCAAATAAATTCGACCTAAATTATTGTAGATAAACGAAGAAAAAAAGTTTATAATAGATATGCGCCATCTAGATGATGAAGCTGAAAATTTCTGTACTCATAACGTATTACACATTCTCAAATTCGCTTACTGTAACGTAGATTACGTATAAAATCAATAAGAAAAATATCGATTCACTTTGATTTCTAGTTTAGTCTTTCTTTAATCTGTTCTAAAGCACAGCGTTTGTTAATCAACGAGGATTTTAATTATGGCTAGCGCAGGAAAGCAAGCAAGAAGATGTGCGATTAATTTGTATGTATAATGTAATCCATGAAGATCTCGGTGGACACAGCAGATAGCACTATGTGGCTTTCGTATATAAAAGTGTGTTTTTCATTTAGCAAAGTCACCTCGGGCTATCTGCTGAGTTCACCAAGGGGAACCGAACCCTAATATAAAAAAACACACACTCACGAAGATCTTGAGATTAGAATGAAATAAACAAATAAGAAACATATGATGATAATGCTTTATTAGTAACTGTTTATGTTTTAAGTCATCATAACAAAGACGGTGGTCTAAAAACTAAAGTGTAAAGTATATTTACAAGTGAGAGTGATGCAGTTAAATTTCAAATATTCCCATTTTAGAAACATTACTTTCAGGGATAATGAAAGAAATGTACCAGTACAGAGACCTTGTAAGACAATTTAGGAAACAATCAATAGCAGTTCTCGTGATGACGTCAGTTTTCTTGCTTATTATTGTTTAGATGCAACCTAGTGGTTCAATGGTAAGTATGTTGGTTTCTAACTAATAATCGAGTTTTAGTACTGCAATAAGCAGATCACAGATAACTCATTGTAAAGTTTTACAATAAACAACAACTATATTTATCGTAAGATATTAAGATTAAACCTACTACATTTTTAAACACACTCTTAAGCTAGTCCCTTCGGTGATTTCAAGAATGTATAATAGCAATATTCCAACCACACCATACTCGACATATTCTTTGTCAACAATGCGTTTTACATAATCCATAATTTTTATGCCAGCTAGGAATAAAATACTATAAACATAACAGTGGTCTGAGTACCAATTATGTAAGTCATTTGATACTACAACAGTTGATATAGTGTGTACGCTTTTACAAGCTGGTAAAGAATAATTACAATTACACTTCTCAAAAGACATTAGTATTATGCCTATTACGTTTTTTTAAAATACATTTTAATGTAGCTCCTTAGAGATTTGAAACATTATAAGACCATACAAACATAAATGTACAGAACATTGTCTGTAGAAAATATATTACTTACGTCTATAATAAAGTTCCTGGTTCAAAAAGTTTATAGTTTTCCACATTTTATCAACATAAGTTATGTAATTTTTTCCACACTAATGCCTACCTTTAACTTATCCACATTTTCTCCAACGCTGTGAGGTTTTTATACAAACAAAAAGCCTAAATCCGGTTAGGAAGAAAAGAAGTTATGGTAATGTTGTAACCATCAGTTCCTACATAAATAATTTAAAGAGACTAGACATACATTAGTTGATGTACTCTTTACAAAAGTAGATGCCACAAAAAAAACCAACTTAAGACAGGTAAAATAATGTTAAACAATGACTTTGATTCATACTATGTACTTGGAAAGAGCACAAATTCTTCACAGCACATTCAGAAGTGATGTAATGAATAATTATGCACACAAGCTTCTAAAACTTTTCAATAAAGTGCATACAAGTCAGGTATTTTTTTACAAAATATTTTACAAATGTTCGTCATACTAGTTACCACCTGAGTACTCAAAAGGCCAGTAATGCAGTGTCATTTCACTCTTGAGGTGCATTATGAATCTTAGAAATCACTCCTGGTTCTAGACTTTGCAGATAATAACGTTAGGTGTCCTGGCTGTGAATTTAGCGAGTACAGTGTTGTCTCCACATCTAGATATGGTGATCAATCCAACAAGATGTAATACAAATATTTTGCGACCGAACACTACTCTACTGATAGGAAATTAAGGGTCACAATGCCCTTTTGATTCAGTTAATATTGCAATTAACAAACTGTCTTATCTTTGTAATAATCAAGCGTAATATATTCAGTGATCTTCAGTGAAATATAACTTAATATCTCAGCCATTGGTCTTACAATTGTTTTTGTGTATAGAAATTAATCAGAGCATGTGTAAATATATACAAAAATAAACCTTTCTCCTCAGTGCAGTTATTGTAGAAAACTAACATATGAGAACATCTTTAATTTAGACTTTTCAAAAACTGTCGTATACGTAAACGTTTAGTTACATATTAAATCAAATCAGTGTTGTGAATGTCATTTATCTTCACTTCTTGCCTTGAAACACCTCACGGCGTTAATATGTACTACACACATACAAGTTACTTCTAATCAAAGCTCCTCCAATGACATTTAGTAATCTGAGGATCGCGGATTTGAATCCCCGTCACACCAAACATGCCCGCCCTTTCAGCCTTGGGAGCGTTATATATGTGACGTTCAATCCCACTCACTATTCGTTGGTAAAAGAGTAGCATCAAAGTTAGAGGTGGGTAGTCTAGTTTTACAATATAAATTAGGGACAGCTAGCGCAGATAGACTTCGTGTAGCTTTTCGCGAAGTTCAATACAAACAATCCAACCCATGACAGTTCTGTATTGTATTGTATAGAAACTGAGGACAAACAGGAAGATATATTTTATCAGCACGGTTTTATTAATAGAAAAGGTCGAGTAGCAAAAAATATTTTGTAAATGGAAAGCACTAACGAAAACTATATTAAATAGACAAAAGAAATGTTTGTGTTTTTCTTATATCAAAACAACATTGGGCTACATGCTATATCCACCGAGGGCAATTGAACTTCTAATTTTAGAGTTGTAAATTCTAGACTTACCGCTGTCCTATATATCATCATTATATAACCGAATTTCCAAACATGTTACAAAAACAAGTTTTTTATTTGATTTAATAAATAAGCCTAACGAGTCTGGCAGTTTGTGTGAAATAATAGAATATTATGTGTAGAAAATAAAAGTTAAATTATACAAATTATGATAGATAAAATGCATACAAATAATTATCCGTATTTATAGTTTTTCGTTTAATCAATTTAGGCAGCTAAGTGGTGAAGGATTCATCTGCTTCTCAAATTAATTTGTGTGGGTTATTAATAAGAGTCATAAACGCTGAATGACTACTCATTTAATAGAAAAGTTTTAAGGCCCTGCATGGCCAGGTGGTTAAGGCGCTCGATTAGTAATCCGCTGGTAGTGGGTTCGAATCCTTTTCACACCCAACACCTTTCAGTCGTGAAAACGTTACAATTTTACGGTCAATCCTATTATTTACTGGTAAAAGAGTAGCCCAAGAGTTGGCGGTGGGTGATAACGACTACCTGCTTTCCCTCTAGTCTTACACTGCTAAATTAGGGACAATATTTTATTGTTTTACTCCTCTCTTTAGCATATATTTGGGAAAGACAAGAGGAATTTATGAAGAAATACCAGAGCACATTGCTATCCTATTCTCTTTTATGATGAGGATCGTCATTTGCAAGAATTGTTTGTTTGTTTTGAATTTCGCGCAAAGCTACACGAAGACTATCTGCGCTAGCTGTCCCTAAATTAGCAACGTAAAGCTAGAAGGAAAGAAGCTAGTCATCACCACCCACAGCCAACTCTTGGGCTACTCTTTTACCAACAAATAGTGGGATTGACCGTCACATTATAAGGCCCCCACGGCTGAAAGGGCAAGTATGATTGGTGTGACTGGGATTCAAACCCTGCAAGAACTGTATCGCTTGAAATTGTTTCTAAGTTTATATTTTTATTTTGAAAGTCGGAAATAGGTAAATTATAAAATAATTTTAAAAAATTACCTAACCCATATAAAAGTCGTTATTTGTTACGTCACGTTTGATTTCCCTTAATTTCTCGAAAAAGGAGGAGTCATAAAATCCAAAATACATTTATCGAGTTAGAATAATTAGATAACTGTTTAACCATTACGATTTTAGTGACAGAGTGCATGGGGGTCATGAGGGTGTGTTAGTATAATAAGTCTAATATAAAGACACAGAGTGGAAACACTTAACCTAGAGCCAAGTGCATAAAATTTATTATTAAAGTAAAACTTTGGATTCAATTAAACTCGCATCGTTTCCGAACTTAACTATATTCTTTATATTTCTATCGTCTTTTGACAAACAAACTAATTCCCTTTAATCATCTGTGACTCTGAAGTAAGAAATCAAGAAATATTTTTCCAGTTCTATTGTCTATACATTTCACTTTATATTTTCAGTACATAAACTAACAATAGTATTACGTTATATTTTGTTGGTAAGCTACATGACATAAATACCATTGTTAGAATATAGAGTTACCAAAACACACCATTTTTTTTCTGTATATTAGAAGTTGTTAACCTAACTGATTTTTACCAATAATTATTTTATAAATATTCCACGAATGTATTTTAGGAATGATCTTAATTTTGATTAGTTCACAAAAGAATTTACCGACGTTTGACTGCCTCGACCACACTTTTTTGCCTCTTTATTGGTCGAGCTTGATTATGGACAATTTATTTTTTTCAAGAAGTATAAAATGTGAGGTTAGGTTATACTAAGGAGAATATGTGTAACTATAATTTTATGTAACAAGTAAAATGAATAAAATACGTGGAAATTAACTAGTAATATCAATACGCTATATTTTCCCAGTGAAAAAAAATGGCGATTTTCAGTTTACCTGTTTGTAATTCTAATAAACTAGTTGGTCTTAAGTATATATAAGAAATTCAGATAATTTCGATTAACATTTTTGTATCGTAGTTTAAATCGCTGACAATTAATAATGTAGCAAATTTCATTTCTATTTTATTTTTACATTATTACAGATCTTATCTGTTATTTCTTTTAGAAGCGTTTATCTAAAGCTTAAGTTCCTATGATGTTATTTTGAAAAAAAATAAACAAACATACAATCCATTTTACATTTGAAAATGGCGTCTAAGAATTAACACTAACATTAAGGTTTAGCGCTTTAACATATTAAATATTAGGTTTGGTTTGGTTTGGTTTTGGAATTTCGCGCAAAGCTACTCGACGGCTATCTGTGCTAGCCGTCCCTAATTTTGCAGTGTAAGACTAGAGGGAAGGCAGCTAGTCATCACCACCCACCGCCAACTCTTGGGCTGCTTTTTTACCAACGAATAGTGGGATTGACCGTACCGTTATAAGCCCCCACGGCTGGGAGGGCGAGCATGTTTGGCGTGACGCGGGCGCGTACCCGCGGATTACGAGTCGCACGCCTTACGCGCTAGGCAATTAAATATTAAAACAGATTAGCATATGAACTTTTTCGTATGAGATATCAATAAGACACGTTTGTAATTCAAAACACTTATCATTAACTTAAACAGATTTGTAAACATACAACTGTAAGGAGCTTAACATCTAAATACAAATGACAACTCGAATTGAATGAGTTCTATAATCTTCGGTAGATGTTCGCTTACTCAATCGTTTCCTAACGACGACGCAGCATGCCAAATGGACAGTTATTAAGTAGCAATATGCTCAAACTAAATGAGTACAAGTTACAAATATATTCTATAATTTTTCTTTCTGTCCTCTTTCAAGTTTTACCTACGTGTTGCTTGATAGGTGATGATATTCTATATTCTTATTGACTAATATCCTTTTAACTTCTGTGAAGAGGTTTTTTTTATTAACAAAGCACCATTTAAAACCGATATCCAATTGCATGAGTGATGCATTTCATAAGTACTTTGTGTGAAGCCATCTGCATGCATAGTCTAAGGTATTCAAACGGTTTTCTGTGTTCTTAAATATACAGAAATCTTTGAAATATAATAATGAAATTTTCATAAGAGTATGGACCTACAAGAAACTCACAGTCGGTGTGTGTAAAATAAATTAAAATCCCCATGAAACAGGTTACTGCCTAATTGGTTGGTCAGGCAACAGGTTTTGTGGGATGGTCATTTCTTTTACTCAAAACAATGGAACTGTACGTCTGTTGCACTCTCTTTCTTGTTGAGTAAAATGAATTTTACCTAATATAACCAAGGGTTGTCTTTTACTGTTTTCTCTTTTAGCTCCAGCGTATTGACAGACTACATGCTCGTGCAAAACAAGAATTATTGTACAGCTAGACTTTTTACAAATCAGTATCTCAAGCTACAACGTAGCTCCCTCTTAACATAACTATTTTATTTTATGTCATGGCTCTTGATATACCTTATTAAAAGATTGATTCACAAAAAGGATCGCAGTGTTTGAGGATTACAATAAAAAAGTGCTATTCTTGAAATAAAGTGAATAAATCAAGGAGACTGAACTCGCAGTGTTAAAATAAAAATACAAGCTATCTACCTTTCCTTGATGTGATGAATACGAAGATATATAACTCATATATCATAGGAGTTTATAGGAAACCACAAAGTGTAAATCTAGTTACTTCAACAGTATAAGAACAGACGTTATAAACGATCTAGTTTAAAACAATAATAAAGAATTTTAACACCAAAAAAACCCTAAAGAAAATGGAAAGAAAACACTTCACAAGAACCCTCTTTAACAATAGTTATATAGAACACTTGACAAATAAAATAAAATTATACACTGATAATAAATAGCCGCGTGAATAATGCAGTAGTTTCCATCAAGAAGACCCACGATCAACATTTAAAATGGTATTTTTAAGACTTCGTTGTACTTAGCAGAAGGCTAGCAGTTGAAACATAGAATGAAATATAGTAATTTATATATAACTGTCACAAATGATACTGAATAATAAGAACTTACATCATCTTATGGAAGTCTCAAGAAGTCCACGATGTATAACTTACCTTGCCATATTGGACGTCAAATTCTTACTATAGGCAAAATGCTTTCTAATATGTTCTTGTCTGACACTATAAATCACGGCTCGGCATGGCCAGGTGACTTAAGACGTTCGACTCGTTATCTGAGGGTGGCCGATTCGAATCCCCGTCGAGCGAAACAGGCTCGCTCTTTCAACAGTGTAAAATTATAATGTCACGGTCAATCCCACTATTCGTTGGTAAAAGAATAACCCAAGAGTTGGTGAGTGGTGATGACTAGCTGCCTTTCTTCTAGTCTTACACTGCTAAATTAGGGACGGCTAGCGTAAATAGGCCTTGAGTAGCTTTGCGCGAAATTCAAAACAAACAAACAAACACTATAAATCATCTCACAGTTTTGCATGTAGAAAAATCTATCGAGAACTGAGCATGCATAGAGCTTGGGAGATATTCACGCCTTCAAATGCTGTTAAAGCATTACCAAATCTTACATTTAGAATAATTTATGTTATTGCTGAAAAAGAATGTCTGAATTTTAATATAGTGATATCAGACATCATATAAACAAAGTACATGATCACTCACGAGCTACAGCTGTAACGTCCATACATAAAGAACAGTTGCTATAATTGGTCACATATAATTCAGCGTTTATATTCTATACATGTTTAGGACTTAAGCATGTTTAGAGTCTAAACGTGCTAATAAAGCGAACAAGATATATTTTTAGGTTTGAAAAGGTCATTTACATAGTGTAAGCAGAAGAAAATGTTTTAATTTACGTTTTTGAAGTTAGTACATTTTTGTTTTATTTCCTACATTGTGTTTATCTTATGGCAAACATGTTGATTATCATAAAAGCATAGAAGTAAAAATAAATTTCAAATATGTATTTCTTCTACGTTATTGAACACGGAATGGCAGCATTACACTTGAAACACAACCTCAAAGAAACAACAAAATCTGTTAGCAGTGTGAAGCACATTTACTCCAGTAGTGTTTGTTAACAATAGTCAACAATAACTGTCAAAAAAGCAACGCATCATACATTGTGTAAAAAATAAAATTATTATATCTAGCACTATTTCAATGTGATGCCAAGTGATGTAGTTCAGTGTTTGTTTGTTTTTGAATTTCGTGCAAACCTACACGAGGCTTATCTGCACTATCTGTCCCTAATTTAGTAGTTTAAAACTAGAGGGAAGGCAGTTAGTCATCACCACCCACCACCAACTCTGGAACTACTCATTCACCAATGAATATTAGGATTGACCGTCTCGTTATAACGCTCCCACGTCTAAAATGACGAGCATGATTGGTGTTACGAGGATTTGAACCGGTGACCATCAAATTACGAGTCGAGTAGTACCTTAACCACCTGGCCATGCCGGGCCAGAAATAATGCAAAACATTTTAATGTCTGAATATATGTTTATAAATTGTATATGTAGAACGTTTCATTTAGAATTAATTTAATTATGGAAAGAATGAACAAAGTAGTGGTAATTCTTAGTCGGAAATAAAAACCTCAGAACTTTATCCTATGAGGATAAAGGATGCGGATATGTAACATTTCTGAATGTATTATGTTGTTTTTCATTTTTCTTTCAAACACTGTAAAATTTGCATAACTAGAAAATAAGCATAATAGTTTTGTGGATTGTTTGGAAACTCATACTTCTGTAATCCGATCTGGATTTAGAGAATGTTTGTTCAATTCATGTGATTTATAAACTAGTATACAGATATAAAGTATAAGAGATAAAAACATTAAACATGTAGATATATGAATCAAATAACGAATTGTGTTAAGCCTTTATGAAAGCATATATTTATACTCTTCTAGTCTCTTAAACAATGATGTCACATAAAACTACCATATTAATAGTTATTAATTATTAAGACTGTCTAGCATGTTCTGAGCTTTAACCAAAAATAACCACTTTTTCATGAAATATTACTTGATTATTGAAGAATACTCTAGACACACAACTCGAAGAAGCTTGGCAAGGTATTTTAAATATATTAGTTGGCTTTAGTCTTAATAATAAAAGCCAATGGTCGTTTTGCATGCTTTGATAAGCTACGTTATAAATAAGATCAAATAACGTAATGGTAGCTGTTTAGTAGTCACAGTTTTTAAATTATCTGAGAAATGATCTAACCTGATCTAATGATCAGAGGTATGGATCGAAAGGTTCAGTGTTGGATCCTTCATATACTGTCGGAGAGTCATAACTATGATGATTTGTCCTGGAATTTGGTTAATAGTAGTAGCATAGGCAGTGAGTGTTGCTAACTGGTAACTCTCTTGCAGTCAACAGTTCTGAATTATGGAAGGTTATTACTATAGTTTAGAATCTCTTATTTGACCATTTAACTCATCGTACTGTTAATGTTGAACACACAGTCTTGGAAACTGGCGATAGGTACATCATATATCAACGTAGTCGTAAAACACAATTCAAATCATCATTTAAGTTATGTTCACATATACACCGTTCTGTTGTCTTTACATTCTCATACTATACATATACATTTTCTTTGAAGATAAATTTAGTAATTCAATTTTGTTGGAACGTATACTCTTCAAGCTTTTGTGAGACTGTGAACAGTGCATTGGAATGATATCAATTAAGATATGTGTTAAGTATCGGAATTCAACATTACAATGTTTTAATAAGTTATTTTACATATATAACTGTAAGTGGTGACAGGGATAAATATTTTCTTTAGATATACAAATTTTGTATATATTTAACTTTTTCTTTAGTCTTTAGAGTAATTTTCATCTTCTAGTTTAGAACAATTAGTCCTAGAGGTAAAGTAAATATTACAAGTATTTATTGCGCTACTTTCTTTAACTGCCTATAAAACGAATTTTTCTACAAACGTAGATTATATTGTTGAGTAGTCTAGGGTTAAGGTTACTTCAGATACAGCAACATTTTAAAAGATGTCTTTTTATCTCTCCAATGGTGTATCCATTTCGACTAAAGCATAATTTAGTTTTATTTATATTTTTATGTAACTAAAGAAAGTATTAAGATTTTTCAGGTTAATATAAAAGCGAAAATAATAATTAATCAAATGATAAGCAATGTCTTGCAAATAGTGCAGTTTTAATATGGGATTGTTGAAACATTGCTAGAAAGAGGTGATTTAAGTGATTGCTAGAAAGAGGTGTTTTAAGTTATTGCTAGAGAGAGGTGTTTTAAATCATTTCTAGTGTGTGAATCTTTTACCTTTATTTCACACAAAATGTAGAATTTTAGCTGTAGGTATGTTTTTCTTAAAGTTTGTTTTTTAATTAGTAGCTACCAGATTTGAATAAAATCTATGGTAAGAGATAATCTGATAGTTTTTCATTGCTATTCGTCAATAAAATGAGAAGGAATTTTTTTCTTCCTATAGATGTTTCAGAAAGAATTTTAAATCATAAATGCATTAATAACTTCATAATAAAAATATATTATTAATAATGACGTTGAGAAATAATTATTCAGTAAGAAGGTAATGGATTTATTTATTGTTGATTTCTGAATACAATGTAATTTCTGCTACAATTTGGATTCAAGGGTGTTCAAACATATGATCCGAAATTATGTGTAAATAATAATTGTATGCATTTCCAAGCGGATTAAAATTTGTTCAAAAGAACCAAATATAGTTGTTCCTTATCGTATTATTTAGGTATGATGAGTTAAAATACTTTATTTGAATTTCAATCAAACCTACTTCATAGAAATGTGAAACTAATATATCGAATCCATCCTAAGAGTGTCACGGCTCATTGGTTAACATGTATTGCTTTATTACATATTTGAATGAAAATAATTACATTTTAATGAAATTAAATAGTAAAATTAATTACAATTTAATGAAGTTAAATAGTGAAAATAATTACATTTTAATGAAGTTAAATAGTGAAAATAATTACATTTTAATGAAGTTAAATAATAAACTCATAAAGAAGGACTGCTTTATTTTATATATATAAATATATATATTGTGGTTCAAAGAATTTGAATTTCGCGTTGAATTGGATAACATACAGTTTAGATTATTTATCATCATGATTAGCTACTCATTAGGTATCTGAGTTGTGTGCCATTTCCAACTAAATTAACTCTACTTTCTTAAAGCTGTGAAATAACACTCAAATTTCTTCGCTTTATAAGAATAGCAAACTACAAGATCAAGCCGATAAAGTTTATCCCTGCATTGCCTACACATGAAAAGTTCTCCCACATATCAAAAGTGAGTATACTGAGCAGAAAAAATAACAACAATATTTTCTTGTGGTTTGCGCTTCTAGACTTTTTGTTTTTCTATCATTGTAAGTTTGTTTTAAAGTACATTTCCTAGCCGTACATTGCATGGTTTCCGTCTACAGTGAGAACTTGATGGATGAGTCACACAACGTAGGAGGCGCTTATCTTTATTGTAGTGATAAATGTTTATTATCACATTTCTACTGATTTTGTCATACCTTTCAGTGCTTTTCCTAATAACGAATTGTGCTATTCATTTGTTAACTTTACATAAGCTGTTTATGCAGTACCATTAAGTAATTTGTGAATTTGTTAACAAACATTTTTCAATATGAATGTATACATAGTAAGATTTAAAGCTATATCCATATGAAGGAGAAACACCCTTGCTTTTAAGAACTGTAACGGTCGGTTCACTTCACATTAAATGGCTGTATGGAGCAGTTTGGAGTAAAAAATGAAATAAATCAGTATAATTTTTTCGACTTTTTATAAATAACAGAGAAGTAAATACGTGTTTAAGACTTCTTTCATATAAGCTTCCGTCGTGCCAAACATGCTCGCCCTTTCAGCCGTGGGCTTCGTAGGGAGGTAGTTTCATTCATAACGTTCTTTTTTAAATAGACATGTATATTTGTTTGTCTTGATCTTCATTTACTATGCACTTATTTATTATTGCTTTAGCTATATTGATCAAAACTGTTTTGTACCGAGAACATTCGTTCTATTATATATATTCCGTTGTCACAGGAACTTTTGATCCCTGTCAATTAAACTTTCTTTCTGATGAAACTCGAAATGTCAAAACAAGCGAAAGTGAAAGCAGGCAAAATTTAATTTTTTTCTTTGCTTTAGCAGAATCGCTTTAAAATAAAAGACAATACCAATATATAGCATGTGAGTAGCTGCTATTTAAAAAAGAAACTTGACATTAAATGTAAATGCATCTGTTTCGTGAAATTGAAAATCAATATCAATTTGTTTGAACAAAGGTCTTATTGTTTCAAATATAGTCAAAATATTTGATGTATTGCTCTTAATCAGATAAAGAGAAATACAAATTAATATACAGTTTTGTGAAACGGACACTAATGTGAAGTTTAGATTTATGTGGGTTTATATTATGGCCTTACGTCAGTAAAAACATTTTAATTTCATGCTAGGATAGAAATTATTTCAAAAAAGTCGAATGAAATCCTTTAGGCTGTCTACTGTGGTAAACTTTTGTTGGGTTATATATCTAAAGTGATATTTTAGATAAATAACATCATATATTTTGTTTTCAACATGTTTCATTCGATATAAGATACAAAGTCACTGTTTATTGGTAGGTTTTTGTGCTATTATCTTATAAAATGTTTTGCGAAACATAAATAAAAGGTATTTCTTAAGATATTGGATTCAACAATCTTTCAAGTTTCGGTCATGGATTGCGAGACCGATATGTTTATCATTTTATCCTATCTTATTTTTTTATAACAATGTTTCGGCGAAACGACAGAATAGCACACAAGTGTAGGATCACTGGAGAAACATACGGGTTGTATTATGTTCTGAAGACTTAGGATCATAGGCTGTTCTATTTTTATTTCCATTTGATAAATATTTATTTATTTTGTTTTGGAACGTGTTTCCTTTGGCCAGGAAGCATTATATAAAGTTTAAGAAGTAAAATATATTTATGATATAAGACAATGTTTGAATTTGTTAATTGCCTTTATATTTTAAGCTAATTACTTTGGCATACCTTCTGGAAAAGAGTTGTAGATTTACATACATGTAAACTCAAAAATACTCTTACCTAAACATAATAAATTAGTTTTTTTTATAAAACATTCTGTGTCATTCGTACCATATGGTGAGAGAACTGGACTATTTTTGCTTAACCTTTTAACTATCAAATATATTTCACTATCAAACTATGTATCTGATATTAAACATCAACATTATCGTTATGCTTGCAGATTTATTAATAATTTAAATCTATAAAAGTCTGGAATATTTGTTCGCATTTATATACATGAAATAAATGAATAGAGCGTAAAGTTTAAAACACTGACGTAAGAAATTGCATTAACACTGTAAAAGATTTGATACACACCTACTTGAAAATAGGCACTATACGTAAATTAGGTGCTCGAAAGAAATTCCTTTACAGGAATTGGCTTACAGGCAAAATATTCATGATGTCTGGATATTATATGCAGTATATATTTGTATTAGTGTCTTTCTTTCATTTGACCAAATTTATGCACACAGACAGATATATTTGATAATTAAAATATATTTTGGTAATAACATTATAAGTATATTCTTCAAACATATAATGTAATCGAATTCAAATAAATACGTAACACGTTATTTCATTCGCTCAATATTTACTACAGCAAAATAAATTATTCAGTTTTTTTGGTACGTTTAAGGGTTAATCAGCGCTAAAAGTCGGATTTCTATAGCCTCGGTGGGCAAAGTAAAGATAGCCCCTCATGTAGTTATGCGCCGAACAGCAAATAAACAATCCAATGTTCATTATATTATGAACGAACAATTAAAGTTTATTTTTTGTACTCTTTTACTTCATTATTCGAAGTATTCTGAAATAGAAGGAAAAATATTTCAATATTCAGTTGATATAACTTTTAATAACTCGTATTCATATTTTAGTTTTGTGATTAGACAAAGAGCATCTTCAAAAGATATCAGGCACGGCATGGCCAGGTGGTTAAGGTACTCGACTGGTAATCTAAGGGTCACAGGTTCGAATCCCTTTCAGCAGCGAGAGCTTTATAATGTGACGGTTAATCCAACTATTCGTTAGTAAAAGAGTAGTCCAAGAGTTAGTGGTGGGTGTTGATGACTAGCTGCCTTCTCTCTAATGTTACACTGCAAAATTAGGGAAGGGTAGCGCAGATAGCCCTCATGTAGCTTGCGCAAACTTCAAAACATACCAAACCAAAAGGTATCGAATTAACTAGCCAATACTGCCGGCGTAGTGGTGTTTTATTTATTATCGAACTAAATAAATTATATTTATTGTACATAAAAAGCATTTATCCGTAAAATACATAAAGGTAGTAACGCCGATTGACAAACAGTGTCCATTTTTGACCTCTCAGTTTATTTTTATGACGAACAAGACAGGTTTGGACAACAGCCAGCTCGGACAAAAAATAGTTTCTGTTCTATATGAAATAACGATTCTCGTCATCAAAGTCGGTGTACGGATATATTATCACTGATATGTTTCCTTGTTGTTCTTCTTAAAGTTTATAGTTGATGGATTTTGGCGACTTGCAACACTTTGATGTTATATGGCGACGAACATCTGTTAGTGAATATAAAACTTCAATGCATGCCTAACTTGTTTCTACAAAGTTTCAGGAATCGAGAGTTAAAAGCCAAATATTTTACAGTGTCAAAATATCAAAGAGAGTAGTAGATTTTCAAAACGAAAGCACGTTTTTCACCAGCAGAACTGTTGATTATTCTTGAAAAAATATTTGCTTTTCAAATAAAGGAAATTATTACTTTTGCTATGTGCGTTTAAAAATAAATTTATACGTGACTACGAATATATAATACTCTCTTTTCTTTTACAATGCACGTCACAATAAAAGAAATATTATTATTTTGAACAAATTCCGATTTGTGGTAAGGTCTCTGTGTATATTAACCACATAAACGTATTTAATCCTTGTATCTATTTTCTTAAATAAAACGATTTACTCAGTACATCTCTTTTTGGTTAAACATAAAACATTCAACCATAAATCCTTATTATCATCAAAACAAAACTATAAAATATTCTTCATTTATTTATTAAATTTGAAATTTAAAAATGAAAATGCGTTCTAAGCTATTTCTTTACGAAAATGAAAAACACATATGATCAAAACCTTTGCTAAATTGTTTTGGTTTGAATTTGACGCAAAACTACACAAGGCATATCTGCGCTAGCCGTCTATGATTTAGCAATGTAAGACTAAATGGAAGGCAGCTAGTCATCACCACCCACTACAACTCTTGGGATACTATTTTTCATAGAATAGTGGGATTGGTCGTCGCATTATAACGTACCCACGGCTTAAAGAACGAGCATGTTTGGTGTGACAGGGATTCGAACCCGCGACTCTCGGATTACGAATCAAGAGCCTTGGCCACCTGGCTATGCCAGGCCATATGTAAATAAAGTACTTCATGATCACTCGTGTGAATCTGAAATGTAAATTATTGTCAGTTAGCTTGAACTAGATACATTGTTGCCTCAATTTTTTTTTATTTTAAAGTTGTTCTTGTATTCAAAGTGTTCTGACTGTCCAATAGCTATGACGATACGCACCTACATGTATCCAGTATGCATGTATAACATGTATAATGTCGCAAAGTAAGGCTAAAAAAATCTAAAGTCGCTTTGAAAACAATAATACAATTGAGTGGTACCTGGGCAAGCATACTATAGTTAACAACATAAGCAGGTGTCCGCTATTAGTAATTTTGGCTCGCCTTTATTATAGGCATCTAATATTAGACTAAATTACGTATTTACAGTCGATAATGGAGGCTTTGAAGGTGCACTTAACTTCAGAAACACTCATCATAAGGTCGAATTGCATGCTAGACGTCCTAAGCAATGCATTTGCTGAGAGAAAGGTAAAATCAACTTCTGTACAACAGTGCAAGAACTGTCCAGTACACTACCTACAGGTGGAGTAGTATTCGTTTATCTTTTCAGCCATATAACTCGAGCATACTCTTTTTGTAAAGAAGGTGGTGCAAGATTTCATCGTATCTAAGTATCGATACATGCGGACAGGGCAACTCTAAGTATGTCAATATATTCTACCATCTCTATTGTTTCCGTGTGCTGATACAATTTCGTTCTGACTTTAGCCAAGTGAGCGACAATTCTCAACCCACCATGCTAAAATGGTTGAAACATTCTTTCGTAAAGATGTTCGAATTAGATTTCAATCCCACATAGCATCAGGGAATGCACTTAAAAGACGAGTCGCATCATTTCAAGAAAGTCCAGATACGAGAGAAGTCCAACTCTCCAGAAGAGTAGTCGGAGATGCTTCAGTAGCTTACGAAGTATTTTATTTTAAGCATGTAGAATTTCAGTCCTGGTTCGTCTTTCTATTAGTGATGATCGCCTGCAAACTGAAGTAAAATGATACAAACCCTCCATTTACTAACTCAACTGAATGGCCGAACATTTACACTTACGATCATAAGATAGATCATTAGATGCAATTCGTGATGACGAGAAATCAAGTTGAAGTAAAAATGTATTTCAAAGACGGCTGGTATGGGTGTTAAAACTTTAATTAAAATAAAGTACAGAACAAAGTTGCGATTTTCTTTGTTAATCTAAAGATGATCTAAGGAGGTCGAAACGTTGTTCTCCACTTCATTTTAATAAATGTTTTAATACCCATACCAGCCGTCTTGAGATACATATTATTAGATGCCTATATGTTTTATTTGCGTAAAACGTATTTGAGAGATTACTAATATTATTTCAAAACAATGGTTCTCCTTCAGTAAAAATGAAATGTTTTAAATAAAATTATCTTTTAATTGTTTTTGCAATGAAATAGCCTACTATAACTACATTTGAGGAAGTTGTTCTAACTAGACTACGCATTGGTCACAGTTTTTTTTAACTCATCGTTTTCTTTTATCTGGAACTGATGCACCAGTGTGTAGTCTGTTTAACACTCAGATCACAATAAAACACATTTTACTATCTTGCCGTCGTTGAG
Organism: Tachypleus tridentatus; assembly: GCF_004210375.1. Lineage (NCBI taxonomy): Eukaryota > Metazoa > Arthropoda > Merostomata > Xiphosura > Limulidae > Tachypleus > Tachypleus tridentatus. The sequence goes on along the minus strand of NC_134832.1, from coordinate 20,480,647 downwards.
AGTTATAACGACGGCATCATTTTAAACATGTTCTGTCCCAAGGTTTGTCCATAATGTTAGACAGTGTTATTGGTGATGGTGACATTGTCCAACTTGGTAATGTTTTTAGTTTTTTAAAGGTCATTAATCTTCTTAATGCCATTTAAGTTTTTGAATTTATACATTGGACCTTTTTTAATGTGATTTCCTTTTAAGAATCAAAGTCCATCTAGTTCGACTTGACATTAGAAAATGGCCGTAAAGTTAAATAACTCGAAACCAGGACTAAAAGGGTCAACTTCAGGTGATGACGGTGGTTTTTGTTAATTCCCTGTTAGTCTTCCTGGCGAGTTATGATATATTACAACTACGCTACAGAAAGTTCTTTAAAACTTGAATTACTGCAGTTTTTTTTTCTTAACGTTGTAGACTAGATGTAAACATTGGTATTATGTTATTTATGTGTTTTTAAACTTTGGTTTGTTTTACCTTAATTTCCTTTCATGAATTTTACTAAATGTACTTTAATTTTAACTTTTTACCGGATGTTTGGCGCAGAAAGCTTAGCTGCTTTGTGCCATAAAACACTAAATCAACCAACCAACAAATAGGCTGCACTAAATCTACCTGTATCATTAATATTTTTTTTTCTGGATGGCTTCTTGATCATAAAATGAGCATTCATTAATTTCAAAAATATAATAAAAGTTTAGTTTAAGACTAACATAATCAACATGATGATAATTCATTTTTTATTGTTAAATTAGTTGGTCAATGCTTTTAAGTTTCAATGTTAAAAGAACTTCAGTATTTTTGAAGTTATCGGTTTTCCCTACTCTTACCTTTACATCTAGGTATATGGGGCTTCTTAAGAGGTATAGTAACTCATGCTTCAACAATACGTCTGAAGACTTACAATTATGGACACAGCACAGCTAGCTCATTGTGTAGCTTTGTGCTTACTAACAAAGAAAGAAAAAAGCTTAACGAGGTACAACCATGTGAAATATAAAAATAATATAGCCGTTCATTCTTCAGTAATACTATTTTATGTTTAACTCAATTACCGGAAAAAAATGACTTTTCAGTACTCTATAATGTAGATTTCCGAAACACCAAAAAAAAAATGGAATTATTCAAGGAAAAAGAGATAAGTGTCAATATTACAACGGCTTCTCAGTCATTTGTTTTAGTAATAGCTTAAACGTAATCTACTTTATTTCCCTACAATTTGTTGTGTTAAGAGTAAATAGAAAAAAAGAAGAGGAATACGTGGGGGTAAATTAAGGAAAGTATAACCAGATAGACCAGTGTATTGGGAGGTACTTTAAATACACTTTGCAAATATTGCAAACAATATTGTAACGTCGAGAAATAATATGAATAAATATTAATAACTTTTTTTTTGCATTTCAGATTTTATATTACCGTACATTCATTTCACTAATTATTTACAAATACATGAAGCAAATGGCAGTTTCAATCACGGATTTGATTTTCTAAATATTTTGGAACGTATTCCATTTATATCCTTTTCACATAGGACAGGCCTGGAGTTCAAATCAAACATGCTCTCCCTTTCAACCCCGGGGGGGCGGTTATAATGTGATGGTCAATCCCGCTATTTATTGGTAAAAGAGTAGCCTAAGACTTGGTGGTGGGTAGTGATGACTAGCTGCCTATTCTCTAGTCTTACAATGCTAAAGTAGAAATGGCTAGCGCAGATAGCCCTCGTGTGTCTTTGCACGAAATTCAAAACAAACAAATACATAGGATGAATATAATTTACGAAACGTAAGTTAAAACAAAAACCTATAAATACGACAAAACATTGCAAGATCTGACACAAGTTTCAAACATCCCAACCTTCTTCTTGATTTTTGAAAATTTTATTTATTTTAATTTCTGTATTCTGTCTGAAATATACTTATCCCGAAATGAAGGTACGTGGACAAATAATTATAGATAATTTATGTCCTATTTGAGATCATATCCTGCAATAATGTATTTCAGAACATTCAAGCATTCTGAAGAGTTTCTATTATTAAATAAATACACTCAAAAATTACTTTAACCAATTAAAAATGATTCAAACTTATCTATGTTGTCTAGTGAATAAGTCTTTATTTTATTTCTTTAAAATTAATATGTTGGTATATAAAGAACTATAAGTGTTATATGGATATCAGAGATAACTCGGACTCAAGAACTAAGTTTGTAATATGGACTCGAGGGACAGGCCTATAATTCGGTGATTTGAAACACTTACTGCAGTTAAATCGCACATAAAAAATGAAATTGGAAAGGCACATCCACAATTATTAAGTAATAAATGTACAAACATTCAGATAAGTAGTCTTACGCGTAATAAATGTGTTATTTTTCTTACTCTTTTATGAAATATTAAACAGTTTATAGGTTTTCTTTATAGTTAATACATACCATGTTCACACTAACAGTATATTCACCACAATGGCGGTGACTGAGATAAAATTATTTCCATTTTTAATTTTGTGCGATGACCAGTGAAGATTACTGAATAGAACAGATGATTATTATAATAGCTTAAATTAATAATTAATTTCATGAGCTGGTCTAGAATGATGGAAAGTATATTAAACTTCCCTTGTTACCATAACCGAACTTTCTTAAATATATATCATAATTTTAACAGAGATCTAGTGAGGTTTCAATTGTATAAGAAAATATCGTAGTAATTTATAGAAGCCAACTACATGAACTTTTTATTTAAATAATAAAGTTAAAACTGAACTGACTTAATCGAGTTCTTTAGAAATTGTACCCACACTTAAAAGTTTAAAAGGAATAATTTACTTTCATAGTAAAAGTGTAAGTTTAAAACTTTTAACGTGTTTATATAAATGTATGCCTTTTTTACTGTATAATTTTAGATTAGTGTTAAAGAATATTAAAATGTAAAAGAACAGTCAAGTAGGTTGTAGAACATGACATAGATGGGTGTAATATATTCTTAGAAATGTTCCAGGTGAGCAAAACGTATCCTGGAATATGTCTGACGATTCCACTACGTTAAGTAACAATTTAAGTTAAAACAAATTACAGGTGTTGTTTTTTTTTTCTCAGACTTAACGCGAAAAATAAATAACGAAACGTTTAGGACTTTCAGAATGGATTCTTAAGATATTACATGTTTTCCTGTTATTATATTTTCTGTTGTTGCATTCATCGTTAATTATTATTTTTACTCATTAAATAAGTACACCTGTCATTATTAAACAAATGAAACGAGATCAGCTGTGTTTGTTCCTTAGCCTTTAACTTAAGTTATTTTTCGTATAACATAAAAGCAAATGCTTCCTCTCCCGATTCATATATTCATGACACTTTATAAAATGAGAAAAGAAGAACATGGCTCGTTCGAATGAGCACCACTCGAGTACATTAAGAAAAACTTAAGAAGGTCTTATTGAATTAATATGTTGTCTTTGTAGTTCTCCTAGCCTCTTAAATTTCTTTCTTTATTAGTATGCAGTTTGAAGAAATTGTAGACATTTGGGTGGTTTCAGTGAATTAAGAAGACCATTATTGCTAATTAGGAAGCGGGAGTCGTATGAAGAACTCCTAAGTAACCTCACGTTCATATAAAAATTCAGTAATTGGAGCTTTTCAGTTCTTGGCAAAGATTGTTTCTAAAAATCGTCTAGTTCAAAGAGGAGATTGGCTTCAAAATGCAAGTTTAATTAAATGCCAAAGTTAGGGATCTTCAAGGAAATGAAGAAGAGAACGTGTAAAAATGCGTTGCTTGTGAATAAGAATATAAAAACATCCTCACTGCAGTACTTGTAGTTGTGATTGGAAAAGTAAATTTTGAAATAATAATTTAATAATGTATATAATGTGTTTGACACTGTTTTGTATAATTAACATCAGAATAACAGAATGATTTAAGTTTCTCTGACAATGAGGATCACCTTTTTGAGTAGTGGAAGAAGAATTACATACTTAGCATTATAATTTGTAAACTCGCTTTTTATGAAAGTTTTCTTGTGAAGGAAAAGTAATGAAAAACACTTTTTACACATTATACCTATAAAAGGTATCAAAATATTCTTAAAACAAAATTACTGTTTGTTGTAATTTTGACAAATGTGATCCTTGAACTGACAGTTACAATAAAAAACCCAACGATATTGCATTTGATCTTTTAATTTTAAGAAAAAATTGACTACACAGTGGATTTCACAAATGTAAAAATTAATTCCTTCAGGAAGTACATGTTAGTTTTTGTTAAAGTTATCCTCAAGAAAGAATATTAATTAGTTCCTTTTCACATTTCTTTTAATAATATTTATAGGCGTGTAAAAACACACATTTTAAGGCTTACGTTTTGTCTGACATAGATTACGTATTATAATTTATCCTAGACGCGTCCCCAACTTATTATGTTAAGATTATCAAATTTATTTCAGACGAGTCTCCAATTTATTATGTTACATATGTTAACGTATTAATACTTCAAATAACCGTAAATTTGAATTTAGAAGTTAATTAACTATTAATATGCACGAAATTTATGGTATTTACCAATAAAATTGATACACAAAATTTTCTTTTTAACATAAATATATTTTAACATACAAACAAAACAAACAATACAATTTATAATAACGGTTATTGCTAATAGTTATTACAAATAACGGTTTATATACAACAGGTTTACAAACTAGTCTAGAACTGAATATTTTATCGACGGTCCAGGTCCACAAAATGGAAATTAATTCTGAGTTGATATTGTTACACTTTGCTTAAACTAGCTTGCTTGATTGGCCCCACACCCTTACAAGCTGACTTTTTCTGGCGAAAATATTTTATGTCCTCGTACAAATTCTAACGTCCAAAGTTAATTTACTGAAACTGAACAGCTTGTGATGTTCAAAATCTATAAACTTTTGTGGTCCAATTCTGTAGTTTTCCAATTAATAGGCGTTAATCATAATTATAGCTTCCAAAGCCAAAAGCAAACTGATTGGAGCTCACCAACGATAATCTGTCTCTCGGCTCGCCGCGTTTTATACGAATCATGAGAGTCTGTAAAAATTGCAACAATGCTCTAACATGTTTTCGTAAAATAAATATTGTTGATTCTTACTCTCAAAAATCTTTTACAAATTTTGAGAACAAATTCCAAGAATATACGTCATATGAAAAAGAAAGAAGAAAACTATGCTGAAACAAGCGCAAGTATTACAACAGACATATAACGGTGCATCCGTTATACATAGAATACTGTGGTGGAGTAGTTTCATTTAATACTAAAACTTATTAGCTGGGCTGGACCTAAGGCAGCCAAAATTATTCTTGCATAAACGAAAGCTATACTGGATACTGGATCAGAAACAGACAAAAGATAATTCTGTTTCTTAGTTGAATTTCATTCAAAGCTACTCGAAGACTTTCTACGCTAGTAGTGATAAACTAAAGGAAAAGCAGCTAGTAACACCCCTGACTGTCTGTGATTCGTGATGACGGGAAACCCACTTGAAGTAAAAATGTATCTCAGGACAGCTGGTATGGGTATCAACACTAACTAACAAAAACAGAGAACAACGTTTCGACCTTCATAGGTCATCTTCAGTTTAATGTTGTTCTCTCCTTTATTAGTAAAACTATTAATACCCATAACAACCCCTGACTGTCCTCCTTCCCCACCACTGAGAGAGTGAAAGTGTTCGATAACGGATATGAGATACCTCTGAAATGCTGCATTTGGCATTTCTGGTCCATGACTTGTAAATTAATGATTAAAATAATGCACCCAAGTGAAATTTACATTAGTATTCTTTAATAATGAAGAATATGAATGTTTAGATGTACTACACCAATGACTGCAAGCCTACTTGTAAACAGTGAAGGTCGGCGGCCTTCCACAAAATAACTTTGGTACAAACAAAAACATCTAGCGTACTAAATACGCACAAGGTAACTAAATAAACTATTATCTATTTTCAATGTCTCTTCGAGGTTATTTCTCACACATATTGACGGCTCAGTCTTTGATCATAATCCATGAGTTGAAAAACATTCTATTTCAGTGCATACAATTATACCTTTTTTTTTTACAAGGTTTGCTTTGTGATAAGGTTATCTTGAGTTAATAAAGTTTCCACTAGTGAAGAAAAAATAGATGATCAATAACAAACAATAAGTCATACCTTTAAGTCTGAAAGTTTATAACACTAAAAAGTGGGTTTAGATATCCATTGTAAACACAGTACAGATAATTCATCGCACAACTCTGAACTTAGCAACAAAACAAACAAAGAATAGCATATCCGATATGTATATTTAATACATACAATACTACTATGGCAAAGTGCCATAGTTTTTAAAGGCAAACTAAATTGTATTCCGTAGAAGTGACGTGTCAGATATCGAAAAACACAATGATCTTTATTGATTGTTATGTTTTGAAAGATAAAAGCTGGTATTTCCTTTAATGTAATTTGTATATTATCTCAAAGTGTTAATGCTTTCTGTAATTTCTCTAGCTCCTTTTGTTTATTTATATCTTCAAATAACAAATGTTTATTGGTATTTATAATATTTTAGATATAGCTTATTTACAAAATAATGGGAACGTGAAGTAAAGTATGTGGCCTATGTCTATACCTTCCTTCTAAAGTTATAATAAGAACAGAGCTACAACGATAAATGGAAAACATACATATACCTAATGAACCTATTGGCAAAAATTGATTAGTTAATAAGCAGTAGGATATAACAAAAAATATATATATATATAAAATGCATATGTGCCGCGAGGTCCTCATTGTCCATCTTTACATTTTAGCAGCTGTCTATTTCTTATATAAATATGTATATCTTTTTATACAGAATTATTCAACCCGGTGTCTTGTTACTGCGTTTTAACCGTAGAACGTCATACATTTTCCATAAATTTTCACTCTTACAGTAAATGCTTGGCCAACAGAATCTTTTCTACATATTCGATCCCCAAAAAAATAAAGGATCAGTATAACATGCTACCGAAATAATATGGTTAGTTCGACAAAAGTTTATGTTCTGTTCAATAAATCCTCTACAAGGAAAACAATATCTTTTGGCGTCTTTCTCACATGTCGTTCCACAAAGCTGTAAACAAAATAAAGTGACTAGCGGTATGAAATACTATTGTGATTGGTATAACCGTTACTTCTCACTGGCATGGTTAGTGCTCATTTTATGTGACTGACATCTCATATGTTTGTTTGTTTGTTTTGGAATTTCGCACAAAGCTACTCGAGGGCTATCTGTGCTAGCCGTCCCTAATTTAGCAATGTAAGACTAGAAGGAAGGCAGCTAGTCATCACCACCCACCGCCAACTCTTGGGCTACTCTTTTACCAACGAATAGTGGGATTGACCGTAACATTATAACGCCCCCACGGCTGGGAGGGCGAGCATGTTTGGCGCTACTCGGGCGCGAACCCGCGACCCTCAGATTACGAAGCGCACGCCCTAACGCGCTAGGCCATGCCAGGCCCCAACATCTCATATGAGTAATTCAGATCAGCAAAGGCCTATAATGTATTTTTGTTTTGTAGGAAGAAACCTAATAACATGACATATTTATTACTGTATTTTTTGTTCCGCCTACTCGTATCAAATAATCTAAGTTTTCTAAACGTTTGAAAGCAGGAAAAAAATTCTTAAAGAAGGAAATTGTCAAGTAATTATATTCATAGCATAAGATCTAAACATCGTTTATATATTTCGAAAGTTTATCTTAACAAAAAAATAAAAATAAAAATTTGTAAATATGAGTCAAAATGTTTTGTGATGGATATCTTGTTTTAAACTTTCAAAATAAATCGGTTATTATAATTTGATATTCTAATGGAATTTTTGAAATTAATCAGTTTTTTGCTTTCGCATTTAAATTGATTAGAGATCAGTAACAAATTAAAAAAAAACAATGCCAGCCCTCAGCGAAATAACAGAAGTTATAGCTATTGATATGTTTTGATTATATATACATATATTTCTACATTCCACGTAATCAAGTCACAGAAACAGCTTACATTTTTTATGATGAATTGTTGCAAATCTTGGCCATACAATCTAATTTTTCGCTTTAATTTTTCATAACGAAATTTATAGATTTACATGTTCTTTTACTATAATTTGTTTCATTTTATATTATTGTTTTTAAACTTTTTTCTTCCTATCTTCTGCCCTTAATGTTTCGAGTTCTTAGTATTTTAGTTTATTATATTCACAGATAGCTTGTTAATGTGTAAAACATTACGTATTGTTTACGTATTGTTCCCTATACCAATATAGAAATTTATTGGTTTCCAGCACTAGCTTTGCCCATACGTTTATTATTAATAAACGTAATAATTAATTGCCCATAAATTATTTTTTTTTAAGGTGTGGTATGTATGTATATCATGCACTTCCTACAGCATGCAAGTAATGAGAATGTGTTTATAATATACAAATTTTGTTTATGGAGCCACTCAGTTCCTCTTGCTCTAACAGCTTATAAAAGCAGGTCAATCAGCAACTGTGACATATTTACTTTCTCGTGGAAAAGGTTGCTTTAGCGAAAAACTTACTGAATAGAAAGTGACAGTGATCTTTTCAATTGGGACCGGGAATGGCCAAGCGTATTAAGACGTTCGACTCGTAATCCGAGGGTCGTGGGTTTGAATCCCGGTCGCACCAAACATGCTCGCCCTTTCAGCCGTGTGGGCGTTATAATGTGACGGTCAATCGTTGGTAAAAGAGTAGCCCAAAAGTTGTCGGTGGGTGGTATGAAATTCAAAACAAACAAACAAACTTTTTCAATTGACCAATCAGGTGAAGCCTCAGGAATACAACTTTCTTTGTTTTGAAATAAGATTGGTTTGGTTTGTTTTGAATTTCGCGCAAAGCTACACGAGGGCTATCTGTGGTAACTGCCCCTAATTTAGCAGTGTAAGACTAGAGGGAAAACAGCTAGTCATCGCTAACTCTTGCGCTACTGTTTTACCAACGAATAGTGGAATTGACCGTCCTATTATAATGCCCTTACGGCTGAAAGATCGAGCATGTTTGGTATGACGGTGATTCGAACTCGCGACCCTTCGATTACGAGTCGAGTGCCTTAACCACTTGGCCATGCCGGGTCCTGAAGTAATATCAAGCATCAGTTACGAGAAGTACATTTGAACTGATTGGAATGAAATTGTTGTTATTAATATTTAATGCAATGTTTTTATTACTTTATTTCTGGTTGGAAAAACCTCGTTCATATTAACTACAAATGACAATTGAATTCATCTTAACATACATAATTTTAAACTATGATCACATCATCGTAACTTTAATTTCCTTTTCTTTGAGATTTTGAAGAAAACATTGTTTCAGTGTGATTGTGTCAAATTCCTTCAAATGCAGTCAAAGTTAGGTTATCACATACTTTTGTTCTGCGATCCTCCTGCATGCTGCCTTTCCTATCCATAACTTAACAGAAGTCAGCGAACCTGTGAATGCAACAAAAAAGAAAAGGATAATCCTTTCAATGTGGCTGTGTGTGTCTTTCAATCTATTAGTTGCATCACAAAGTGGTTATATTTATAAAAATATTTTAACCTCAGTGTATTTGTTTGCTCTAAATTTCGCGTAAACACATTTAAAATGTTTGTGCCAATTTAGCATTCAAAGACTGGAAGGAAGGCAGCTACTCACCACCATCCACCGCTAACTCTTGAGCTGCTCTTTTACCAATGAATAGTGGGATGGACTGGTACATTACAAAGTCCTCACAGCTAAAAGGATGAGAATGTTTGGTAGAATTCGACCCTCAGATTAAGAATGAATTGCTCTGACCACGTAACCATGGCGAGCCCTTTCATATTAATCATACATTGTTGTTCTCAGGGTAATAAAATTACGTAGTTAAAGAGAAATTAGTAAATATTTTTAAATTTCCTTTCATAAATATCTACAAATACATCATGCTTAGTTTTGCACATTTCAAAGTCACTTATCAATATAGTTGTTTTTATGTTTGCTTTTATTACTGCATCAGAGCATTTTTTAACTGTCTTTAGAATAAAGTAAGAATGATTTACGTAATCAAATATTTTGTGTCGTTAATGGTAAAGAGACGTATTTCACTTTAGCTGTAATTTTACGTAGAGCAACGTAATTTTTCGTTTTTTTCACACTCTTAAACGAGCATAGAAGAAGTAATTTGCTTTTTTTTGTTTTTAGTGTGTCTGTAGATTAAACAGGAGAGTGCTTTAAGTTAGAGTGAACAAATAACAACAGCATGGTAAATATCACTTTTCTTAGCAATTAGAATAATATGAACCATTTGAATTGCTTCGGGTAATTACAAATAAGTATGAATATTGACTAATTTTGAATTTATATAAAATAAATTAACATCAGTTTAATGTATGGTGATATAATATTGTTCCTGTATGCTTGCATCTAATTTGGTAAAATTATTTAAGCAAACTGTGTTGCACAAAATCTAATATTCAAAACTGTGTTTATTAGTATTACTTGTACTTCATTCAAGTTATTACGTGTATTTGTAATTACGTATAATTGTTTAAATTGTACATTTGAATATACTGATATGATAATTGTTATACTTACAGTTTTGTAAAAATAAAATTATAAGTTAATTTGCCTTTGAGCTTCCAAATATCTGTTTTTATGTATACGTTCGGATTTATAAATAATAATTCGACTCAATGTCAACAAAATTATATAAAATATGTTTCTGTTGCATTTGTATAGTATTGTGAAATACATTTATATGCGTACATACACATACATATATATATATATATATATATATTCTATCACCATCACAACTAGGTTTCCCAATAGTACCAGGTTGCCGTACCTGTACTCGAGCATATCTAATCAGTTAATTGATCATTTACAAATTCAGTTTTTCTTTGTAGTTTGTTCTCGTAGGAAATACTTTTTTTATACCAAACAAAACTTTTAATTACCTGTAAACCCACGTGGTATGACGACTATAGTAATGAATCAATTGAAATCTAGGCTTTATATTGATTGTAAATTTAATGGGTGGTGTCCTAAAAAAAAATATATTTGCAAATTGTAAATTAGAGCACGTCAGAATTGGACATGGAAAGTGGTTTCTGAATTTTCATTGATTGCACTTTGTCTCATAAGATAGAAGAATATAAAAAGATAACTTCGGAATATGTATAAAGAAATTACATAGAATATTTTACGTTGAATTTCGTAGTTTTTTTATGGAACAGACAAAAACAACAGAAGAAGAAGAGACGGCTCAAGAACAAAAATACAAATTCTCACACTAGGGGAAAATGAGCTTGATTTTAAACATTTTCTTATACAATAAAGAACTTAAGACTTATATACCATTAAAAACTGATTTATAATCTATAGTTTGATGGGGTTTTTTTCGTATACCATGATAATTAAGTAGTTTAATTAACTTTGAAATGTAACTCACTAAAACGTCGTAACATGCGTAGTTTGATCTGCCTCCGTGCAAAGGGTTAATCATGTACGCATTTACCTAACGTGCGGGGCCCGGCATGGCCAAGTGTGTTAAGGCATTCGACTCGTAATCCGAGGGTCGCGGGTTCGAATCCCGGTCGCGCCAAACATGCTCTCCCTTTCAGCCGTGGGGGCGTTATAAGTGACGGTCAATCCCACTATTCGTTGGTAAAAGAGTAGCCTAAGAGTTGACGGTGGGTGGTGATGATGAGCTGCCTTCTCTCTAGTCTTACACTGCTAAATTAGGGACGGCTATCGCAGATAGCCCTCGAGTAGTTTTGTGCGAAATTCAAAAACAAAACCTAACGTGCAATAAGTCACGTCGGCACTTTCACGTTCTCTTCCAGAGAGAGGGAGTCAGAAGTTTCTTATAATTAATGCATATTATTGTCGGTTGTCATGGTAAAAGTGGCTCAAAAACTGAAGAATGAACTCAAAACCTTTACATAAAGCATTTGTAATTATGTGAGAAAATAAGGAAAATACCAAGGAAGGCATTTATTCAAAACTTCTAAAAAGAAACACGTGAAAACATATAATGTTTTCAACATGTGATATACTATAAGCCGGTACTGACGGACCTGTGCTGGTACTAGTACCGACTACAAACATAGATCACGAGATAATGAATATTTTAAAATTTCTACAATATTAAATTATAACGAAAACTTTAAGTTTTTATTTACTCTAAAGTTGTAATTAATTCAGTTATATATTCTTAACAGGTAATTACAACATCGCAAATATAATGAACTAAGCCAAGCTGCACTGGTGAAAACAAAATAAATTAGTCAAATTAAATTGACTTGGATACATCAAGAGAAATTCAGCAGGATAACTAAAAGTTTTTTAATTTTATTTTCCCTTTTCTTATTTTCATCTTTCGAAGCTCTAATCAAATTAGTGGTTGAATCTAACGCAAAATGGATATTTTCTCTTTATATTCATTGGCCTTAAGATTTTGGCCAGCAGTGTATGTATATGTTTTTCTACTTAGAGAAAGAAGACATAAAGGTATCATTGTAGAAAACAGATCAGACAACAACACACACACACACACACACACACATATATATATATATACATATACTTCTAAAGATTGCATTTTGTAGAATTACCTCATCAGCTTTATACATATAATGCTAAACTGAGTGCCAATTCTAATTATCTAGTGCAGTGGTTTCCAATCTCTTGTAATGTGAAACTCGCTTAAAGTGAATAGAAAATACTGCGATCTCCCAACCTTTTACTTTAGCATGGTGATTGAAAAACGTTGTCGTAGTAAAAATAACAACATTTCATTTCGATACACTGTATCATGTGATTAATTCAACATTATTTTTATCGGCGTATTATTAATTTATAATTAAAATTAATTTAGCATCGTTGTTTTCGGCTCATATTTTGGCGGTACCCACTTTGAGAAACACTGATCTAGTAGATACATGCATGACTATTTTGTGGAAAGATCTTCAGTGCAATAATATGGATATTACTCAAAATAAAAGATAGTGACCGCTATTTGCTCAACAAACTCATTTTATTTTTTAGAGATGCTTCAATAGTGTACAATTTTACAGTTTAATTGTCCTATAACTTCAGTATTTGTCAATTCTACAACTTCCGTTCTTAATACATTAATAAGGCATACTTTCAATAAAAACAATTTACAAGAAATAATTGATGTTCTTTTAAAATCATAAAATGCAATTCTTAATTTTTGTGCCTCTTTATATTTAGCAAACACCACCAACAAATGTAAATGAAAATAAACAAACAAAACATTTATCTCAGAATGGTGTATAGCCAGTTATTAACAACCAGTTAATATATAATTTCTTTCACTACTATTCGACTTGTATACTCACCATGTCACGTTTCATTCAAAACTGTATTTTGCTATTTATTTAAAATAGCGATTTTTCTTTGTAAAGCTGTTGTTATTAAGCAAAGTTACACAAAGACATTTCTGTGCTCTACCCACCAGGAGTAACGAAACCCGGTTTCTAGTGGTAAATGTCCGTAAACATGCCGATTATGCATTTGTGGTATGGTTTTTAGGTCACTGGTATCCCAATCTGCAATCGTTGGTACGAATCTCGTCATTGAACATGCTCGTACCTTCAGCTGAGGAGTCTATAAGGAGTAGACCAAGAACTGATGGTGGATGATGTAAACTAGCTGCCTATCATCTAATGTATTACTTCTAAACTATGGACGGCTAGTACAGACAGCCCTGGAGTGGCTTTGCGAGAAATCGACAAACGTGTGCAAATATTGGATGAAAGAGTAATGAATAATGCAATTTAAGCATTTTCCGAAAATTTATTTACGAATAAAATTATTTTATTTAAGGGTTATCCGTGTACAACTGGAAATGAAAGATCCAAACATAAGCATTTGACAAATGTATGTAAGATTAAATTAAAAATAACCTGATGTAAGTATTTCATTCAGCCAGTATTTTGTTTGTGCAAGTGTTGAATAAATGAGTTTCAGTAACGAACAACCTGATCAAATTATTATATAAGTACGTTTCACTTAAAAGTAACTTGATATATTTTGCACATATAATTTAGTAATAGGTGTTCTGATGTAAGGTTTTTCAACTATAATGAAAACTCTCTGTAAACATCAACAAATAAAGAACATCCTTGTGTAAGTGCTACGTGAGAATGTTTCATTGATTAATATTATGATGCAAGTGTTTCATAAAATCTAATCAGTAAAAATCAACGTGATGCAAGCACATTATAAATACTATTCAGGTAAAAATACCTTGAAGCAAGCTTTTTCTAAATAAGGCTCAATTAAAAATACCCTGAAGCAAGTGTTTTGTAAATATAATTCAGTTAGGAATATGACTCAGAAACAAACATATTGATACCAATACTTGATAAACGTAAACCGTCAAATAATATATCCCATATATTCTAATCCAGGTATTTACAAATACAATATAGTTGTATGATTCAGCAAGAATGATAGTAACGCAGTCTTTACAGGCATTATTCAGAGAGTAATATCTTTACACAAGTTTTGTAAATGCTGCTCTTTAATACACTTTTGTGTAAGAACGTTTCAGTAAGAAATACCTTGATGGATAATACAGAAATATGCATTATCAAAAAAAAAAACTCGAATTCAAGTGTTTCGTAAGTGCAATTCTAAGAATAATTAAATACAATGAAACAAATATTTCCGAAAATGCATATGTTTTGTATAGGTGAATCACTGAAGATACTTTGTTACTAAGAAATTCCATGTTGTAACTTATACAAAAATGTCATTCAGTAAAATAGACATTAATTGATATTAGTATTATCTTAATATTATTCAGCAATGATGAAAGGTATTCCGGAATGATACTCTAAATTAGTTATACTCAGAAATAGCATGATGCAAGTGTTTCATAAGTAGGAATTATTAAGAAATACTACCATGTGAGTGGTTTGTAGAAACGATTCATTGAGAAATAATTTGAAAAACCTATTTCGCAAACATTTTTCTCAATAATGAGTAATTTAAAGTATATGTGTCAAAAATGTTATTCACTAAGATTGTTGTTTGTAATTAAGCACAAAGTTACAAAAAGGATTATCTGTGCTCTGCCCACCACAGGTATCAAAACCCGGTTTTTAGCGTTGTAAATCCACAGACATTTCGCTGTGCAACTGGGAAGGATTCGATTCATGATTTGTAAAAACTCTTTATATTCAATTATCTTGAAGTCAAATGTTTGAAAACTACGAGTTAATAATTGATATTTATTGCAGTAAGGAATACACGTATTTAAAGTTTTGCAATTATTAATAAAATATAATCCTTATCCAATGTGCTTTGTAAATACGTACCACTTAAATAGTACTAAGACAAGTGTGATTAGAAAATATTACAGTATGAAATGGCGTTATGAGTTTACTCTGTACTTATTAAAGAGGACTATGATTTAAATGTTTTGAAAATATGCTTTAAAACAAGTTGAAATTAAATTTTTGCAAACATAGTTCAATAAGTAATTCTGAATCAAATGTTTTAAGAATATGCCCCTGAAAATAATAATGACGCAAATCTTTCACAAATGTTATTAGTAATAAATACCGTGCAACTGTTTCATAATCATGACTCTGTTATAAATAAGTTGATCCAAGTAAAAGTGAACAAAATTTAATCACGGCTTCTCCAAAATAAGTTATTTGTAAATATATGTATGTAAGTGTTACTTAAGTATAGTTTTATAAGTAATATTATGATGCAAGACTTACATAAATATCATTCAGTATGATAAGCCATGGAATAAATTTCTTGCTCATATGGTGCAGTAAAAAATGCACTTATGTAAGGTTTCATAGGTATGATTCTATCTGAAATATGTTTATTAAGTTTCTTACAAGTGCTTTGCAAGTCTTCTGTAATAAATAACCCTTATAGGTGAAACTTTGTAGAATGGACAGCAACTGCTTGTTGCGGAGACATGAGTGTTGTTCCGCCTTTCGTCTTCAGGTGGAATCAAAATGCAAAAATTCCATTTTCAAGCCTACAACTAAGGACTCTTAAATCAACTTAACAAATTAAAAAGAAACAGTGTCAATGTCATTTTCTCAAACTACAAATTCCAAATTTTACTCCTTGTATTCAATACTTATCAATATTAATTAAGTCAAAACAGGGATTTGTAGCTTGAAATGAATAATATAGACATTATGTCCAGTCTTGTTTGTTTACCTTTTTTCAGAGTTCTAGAGTTTTCAGAGTTTTAGGTTTGAAAATATAATATTTGCATTTTGATTCAACTTGTTTCTAAACTATTTTTTTGCTATCCATATTTTTTTTTTAAATTAAGAATTTTCAGTTATCTCACTTCTTACGTTTTTTTAAAGTGTATTTATGGAGAATAAGTTTGAAGCCACAAACGTGTATATTCAATTCGGTTGAATATTACATGTTTGTCAACAGTTTACTGCTGCTCTAGTTTTTTAATTCCATTATTTACTGAGCCAGGTAAATTTATGCCTGAGGTTTCGTGTAAACATGTGTTTTACAGGCTCAACAACATCACATATTTTTTTTGTTTGTTTACAGCCACGTAAATCCACTTTCAATGAAAAATAATCACTTTTAAAAGAGGTCCTGGACATTCCCAACGTTTCATATAGTATATTTGTCTAGCTTTTGGAGCTAAATACCTAGACGATTTCGCTGTAGGCTTGTGAAACAAAAATATATGAATTATAACAAAACAATATTAAAACAAGCACTCATAATTTCAGCGAAGTACGAAAATCAGTAGAATGAATCACAACAGAATAGAAACTTGCTAAGATAATGGTCTACTGTTAGAAACCTCACTTTCTCAGAGAAATTATGAAGACAACGAATTCCAAAAATTATGAATCTTCAACATGAGAGTTTACAATTTATTTGCTTTTAGTTGCACAAATCATTTTCAAACTCACGTACATTTGTAAAACATCGAAAAATAAAGTAGCTTGAAATAATTTAAACTACCCTATAACACACTCAATACTGCATTTATTTCTATCTTCCAGTTTCAGTAAAATATTCGTAGTCGATTTTTTTGCTATATCGGCTTGTAAAAGTATAATCAATAATCATAAGATTGAAGACACTGTTATAAATATGCATGTTGTTTACGCTAATAAAACAAAACATTTGCAGCTAGCATAAAACGGAGAATTTCCGTACAGTACAATGGTGTTTAAAAAGCTTATACACTTCTGCGATGTCTGAATGGCTTTCTTTTTTAATTTCACGCAAAACTACTCAAGAGCTATCTGCGCTAACCGTCCCTAATTTTGCAGTGTAAGGCTAGAGAGAAGGCAGCTAGTCATCACCACCCGCCGCCAACTTTTGGGCTATTCTTTTTACAACGAATAGTGGTATTGACCGTCACATTATAATGCCCTCAAGGCTGAAAAGGCGAGTATGTTTGGTGCGACGCGGATGCGAACCCGCAACTCTCAGATTACGAGTCGAACGCCTTAACCCACCTGGCCATGCCGGGCCTGAATGGCTTTGAAGACTTTATGCTGGTAGTGAAAAGGGATTTAGAAAGTTTTAGAGGGTGGAAACTTTGAATTTCAAAAATTACCTTAAAAGTAACCAGACAACATTTGCAGAAGTTTGGTTAGTAGCTGTGAATAGATTTTGGTGCACTTTTACGTTGCCATTTTTGCTGTAGAGGTCGGTGCTTAAATGACTTCGAAGAAAAATGTGACCAGTAGCGATAAAGACACTGATAAAATATCACCTTTTCTTTTAAGAATCAACATAAAAATAATCTTATAACCTGCACAGGAGTTCTTTTTTATCAGTAGTTTTGTCCAAGTTTAAATAAAATATCCATAACCGTTTTTTTTTTCTAAGCATACAAAACAGTAATAATAAGAAATGGATGACGTCTACTTTTCATGACGGTAATTCCTATATTCAGAGAACATGATTTATTAATGAAGACTCTTACGTAATGTAGCATATACCCTTTAAAGGCAAGGTTTTCTTAAAAGGTTTAAAGGTTTTCTCAAAAACTGAAAATTGACATTCTCATAATGGTTTGTAAATCATAACTTGAAATCTGTTGATGCTATAGACTTCATAATTGCCATAAATATACATTATTAAAGTATTTGCAGTGTATACTAAAATAAAGTTAATAATAGGTTTGGTTTGCATTAAGTGACTATTAATGAGTCACTGTAGTATATATCCTACTTAGAGCATACTCAGTAATAACATAATTTAACATTGAATTACATTTCTTGGTTTTCCGTATCTCAGACAAATTTTTCATATCCTTTTAACATCTAGACCTATTTTCAGGATCATGTTTGCAAAAGTTATCAGGAGCATAAAACATTTATATTGTATTTGTTTGATTTTATAATATGTAAATTAGCCACAGTTGAAATACTATCAGTATGTGCCATAATATGTCTTTGTACCTATTTCAATATAATTTCCTGCAAAAACTTAGTATGAATATGTTTTTTTTATAAAAAGCTAAAATCACTAGGTAAAAGGTGTATGATATCTTAAGTGCCTTGTAAACATACAGCTTATGGAAGTGTTTAAATAATATCATAAAATAATAAGTGCTCTGATGTATGTGTTTGGTAGATATGATACAAGAAGGAATACTCTGATGTAACTAATTTGTAAATGTTAATAATTACTAAATCAAATAGTGTGTAAATGCAATGCAGTAATGTGTAAATACGATTAAGTAAAACACAGCCTGATATAATGTTGTTTTCCTATTTATGAATAATTAAGAAATACACCAAAACAAGTGGCGTATAAATGTACTGCATTTTACTGATGCAAATATAAACCAATTAAAAAAGTCCTGACTTTGAAACTTGGAGCTATGACAGATCAATGACTTTTAATTTTTAAATTTAAGAGAACGTACGTTCTTTAATGTAAATGAGGTGCTTCCTTTCTGAATAAATGAACGCACTGTGAGTTATATAAAGATTAAACTACGTAGACAACAAGAAAAATCATGCAAGTGTTATTGTCTGTGAAATATGGTACCTTGTTTTTGGCTTGTTAAAAATGCTATTATTAGTTTTTGTTACAACATTTTGCTACAGTTAGGGCTTAATACACATAAATAAATAGAAAGGAGTAAATCAACACAGACGAATCAATAAAAATATCGTTTTAACATTTGTTTAGCATAGTAAATGAATGATCTTTTGGTGGATTTTAGGGAAATACAGTAGACTGTCTAAGTAAGACCAAAAAACAAAAATAAACCATTGGATATCATTGACTGAGTTACTCGTAGAATAACTAAGGCTAAAATGTAACTCAACTGGAAATAATACCCCAACTTATCTTAATACTTCGTGCTTGACAAGCTAGATTAATTGATTTCATAGTTAGTCAATTTTATGAGATAAACATGCTCCAAACGTGTCGTGTTTTTTATAAAACTGTAACACGTATATTACTCGACATCCATATTGGTTTGTTTCTTAGTTTAATATCCACAATGGGCTGTGATCAACACAAAGATCGTAACTTGAATGTTGCATTGTAATCCCTCAGACGTTTAGCTGAGCCATCGGAGTAAAATTCTACAGTAGATATGCGAAAATGAAATCTTCAAAAATATATTAGCTTATTCGAAGCATTAAGAGACTTAATATTTTTTTAGTCTCAGGGAAACTGTAAAAACCCGTTCCTAATTGCTGTAGAATATTTTTGCAAGATGTGTGTGTTTGTTGTTTTATTTTTCTAGTAAAGCCACATTGGGCTATTTGCTGAGTGCAGCGAGGGGAGTCGAATCCTTGATTTTAGCATTGCAAATCCGTAGACTTACCGCTGTAACATCGGGAGACTTTTTGCAAGATTGTTTGTTCATTTACAAAACGCACAATATTAACTACAACCAAATAGTTACAGAAAATAATACATAAATAAATAATAAGACGGAGAGAAGTATGATAACTATTTAAAAATATATTAATCAAAATTATATAAGGAAATTAATTTGGTGAGCTTTTGGTGAATTGAAACAAATTCACAAATGAATTTATAATTATTAATTATTATTAATTTTACGTGCAAGAGTTTTTGTTTTCTATTCACGCATTTGTTAAATAAATAAGGAAGCTTTATATTTATATTTATATTTATTAGTTGAAAACTAGAAATTCAAAGTTTTGTGGCTAGTTGGAGTTTACAATGAACGAAATTGAATTTTATGTAAAAGCAAAACAATTTGAACTACAGGTTCAAACCTTATTTATGTTTAACTTTAAAGAAACTGAACGAAATGTCCAGTTTTTCTTCATAGTTTAAGCGTTTAGCTGGTGAGCCTAACAAATTTGTTTCTCAATATATAGCAAATTATGCTTAGTTTTCTTATTGGTACGATAAATTATAGTCACTTATCTGACAATTCTATTTTAAAGTTATTTATCATAACCATCTTCATCGTAAATATAGTAAACTAACATAAAAGTAAGCGAACAAAATTCAAGATGCAAATTATTGTTTTTGATTTATGTGTTCCAGCTGATACGTTTTTAGTCACATTGTGTTATTCTGATATAATTACCATTTTAAACAATTAACACAGATGATTATAATTGGAACTACTTATGTTCATGAAATGTTCACAGCTGTCTTAATTTGTTTCTCTTGAAAATATACTGAAAATTTATTAGTTGCATTAAGGACCTTAGTGCGAATGTGCCAAACTGAATAACAAATAAAATGTATTTTGTATGAGTTAAATATATCTATAGATACACTGAAAGCAACAAGAAAGTTAGAAGTTGCGAAATTATGAGATTAGATTTCTGTTGTCTTGTAAAATATGCTACTCTGCGCAAGATTAATCTCAATGTATAATATTAGAATTCTAGTAAACGGTTTTCACTATAATTACAATATAAACATAAACCAAGGAAGACAGTGAGAGATAAATGAGTAACAAATATATGTATAATATGAACACACATCCAACACTGATTCAGCACTATCATCTCGCACTCTTAAATCGCCTGTCTTCTGAGTTTGGGCCTGGCATGGCCTAGCGCGTTAAGGCGTACGCTTTGTAATCTGAGGGTCGCGGGGTCGCGCCCGAGTCGCGCCAAACATGCTTGCCCTCCCAGCCGTCGGAGCGTTATAATGTGACGGTCAATCCCACTATTCGTTGGTACAAGAGTAGCCCAAGAGTTGGCGGTGGGTGGTGATGACTAGCTGCCTTCCCTCTAGTCTTACACTGCTAAATTAGGGACGGCTAGCACAGATAGCCCTCGAGTAGCTTTGTGCGAAATTCCAAAGAAAGAAAAAAATTTTCTGAGTGATATTAACCAAGCACTTGAAAGTGTATTACAAAGCAACTATTTAGTAGGTGAACTTAACCGAGATTACAAGACTCTGTAAAGAATGACTCAGTGACGAAATTAATGAATAATATAGAGTATAAAAATGTAATGGATAATAGTACATACATTATTTCACTTTATTAAAACTAAATCTAAGACGTACTTTTAAATGTACAAAGTATTTTGTGCACCTAGATAAAATACACGTCATATTTCATTTTTTATTTGCAAACCTAAAATTATTACCCATTTGATGATCATAGCTCATTAATTTCTAATTGAAAGTTATGATATATTTGAATGTTGATAATTATAATTAACCAAACTAATTTTATCTGTTTCTAAAACCACAACCACTTTGTATTGTTATGTTTATAAAATGAAATTTCTTTTTTAACTACTCTATATATTATGTTTGATGTTTCTAATAATATAATTCTAGAACTAATGTTGAACTTGTCCATTACTTAGGCTTAAAGATTAAATAGATATTCACTGGATTTCGTTATACTATTAAATGAGTCAAATGAATTATTTTGCTAAGTTTAATTAATCCATTACAGTTTAGGTAGTAGGTTGCAGTTTTGAAAAAAAAAATGCATGATATATTTGTTTGATAAAGTTTTTCTTATTAACTGGATTATTTTCAATTTTGAAATATAGGTTTGATACTCTTTACTTTTGAACAAAGCGAATTACAATAAAACAGCACACATAATGAAATATTACTACAGGAAATAAAATAACATCATATAAAATTATATAATAAAATTGAGCAACGTGTCCATCATGTAGTATTCATTAGGCAATTTAATTGTTTCCTTGCATTTGACACTCGCTTTCACCATTTTAATCCGTTTTCAAAGTGAATACAATTTCATAATCTTTTATTTTAGGAATATTATATTTATTAACAAATGACTCACAGCTGCCTTACAATTTAAAACACAAATTTAAGAGACTAATTAATGACTACTATTTAACATGTGTGAATTAAATCAAAGGTAACTTTCCCAGACAAATACATTGTGAGGAACCATATAAAGTGATAATTGCTCTAATAGTAGAGTAAACACTAATATTTATACATATTATCTAATCCATAAATATTAATATTCAAGCATAGCACATTGCAGCATTTCCGATAAAATAAAATGTTGACTTACCCTGTATTTTAATAACAATTATAAAACCGCATGCCTACGATAAATTACTATATTTTTAGTTATTATAAATAGATCAGTTAGAGGAAATTTTCTTTGGTCTAATTTGCTTCTAAGCCTTTTTATGAGAATCCTTGACTAAATACATACCCTACGGAAGGCTTAATAATTTTTAATTTTGATAAACAGATCTACTTTGTAAAAAGTATTGCATATTAGATTGATTTGATACAAAAAACTTACAAATGTAAACTTCTAAAAAACAAATAAAAACACCACTATCGGAAAATGAGTATTCACAGTTTTACTTGTTAATGACTGCTTGTATGTACGGTATCTTTCACTGGGCTGTCTGCATTCTGTTCACTGAACCTTGAGTTTTATCATTGTAAGTCCCCAAGCTTATCTCTGATTCACTGTGAGACACAAGCGTCAGTAAGGAGCTATGGATGTTACTATACATAGCTAATCTTTGATTTAATGTTACATAGAATATTATACCATGTAGGAGTACCTTTGTGAAGTGACAATATATTTAAAATATCGTCAATATATCATATATATTACATATAACTTATATATTATTTTTCCTCATCGAACCTAACAGAAGACTAAGTTGTATATATACACAAAGCACCGTTCATGAAACCAAAGTTTCAACCCTCAAGTTTGATGAACAATAGCTATGCTTACTTCAACATCAGAAAACAACATAATTCTACTTCTTTTCCATTATCTCAAACATTTCTTAGGTTCAAACAAAATCTAATAAGCTCTCTTCCTTGTTCATTTTGAATTTAACATACATGTTATGTTTTCTTTAAAATCACACGATTGTTTGTTGCATGATGTTGAGTTATGACGTTTGTTCCTACCTAGTTATTATTTTCGTTATAAGATGCTATAATGGACACAACTTATATTAAATATGTCATGTTGTGTCAATTATAATTCTAGTGGAGTGATATACGCTTATCATGTTTGTAGGTGTTTTCGTCAAAGATTTAGTTATTTTATATAATATCTCTCTCAGAGCATCATATTGTTTTTTCTATTTGTTTTTTTACACTTTTCCATTCGTGTACCGTAATTAGTGCAATATTTCACGTTGCTCTTACGTAACAATGATATTGTTGATTCCTGCCATTCCGCACTCTGGACTGTTATTACCTTATTTTTGTTATAAACATGTGTCCAAATATCTATTAGTACTTAATATGCATATATTTATTATTGAAAAACGACTGTGCAACTTCTGTATGATGTTCCAACTAAGGTTTTTATTTCTATTTGATATAACTACGGCTGATATGAAGCCAAACCAATCTTATACAGTAATACAAATAATACGTAATAGAAAACAGAGCAATTTTGAAATACTTGTAATATCATAAGCTAGAAGTTAGCATTGTAAACGTTATAGTTTTTACCCTCGAAAAGTAATTAAAATTTACTTCGTCTAATGTGTTAAAGTTGTATGTAGGCATTATGAGCTCAAAATGAAAGTCTTATAATAAAACGTTTGTACTTTATTTATTCCCTAAAGTAATTATTAATAATAGTGTTTGTTTTTTAGCTTGCTCGGTAGTAAGTCAAGGCGTCGTTGCTATTTTCGGGCCACCAGATCCGTTCCTAGGTAACCATATCCAGTCCCTGTGTGATGCATTGGATATTCCTCATCTTGTATCTCACTTGGAGATGGAAGGTGAAGTCAAGGATATATCCATTAATCTATATCCTAATTCCCGCATGGTAGGGGACTCTTTAAGAGATTTGATCAAATATCTCAATTGGACATCAGTAGCTGTGATGTATGAAGAAAACGCCTGTGAGTGAACCTTTTACCTTCATTATAAACGAAAAAGGCTCTTAAAGCTTATTACCAGTAGAAGGTGAACAGTAAAAGAATAAAACCTATAAATGAGGTTGTTAACTGACTTTTAAAAATTCCTGATATTTTTTGAACCAAATATATTTCATGCTTTTCTCTGTGCTTGAATTATGTTATTGCCTTTGTTTATTACTTGCGTCTAGTATAACTGATTCAATGTGTAATTTCTATAATGCCACAATTAGGACTAGATATTCTATTTGATTTTATTTATTTTATTTTGAGTATTAAATTTCTTGAATCAATAATATTTTATTTGCTTAAAATTGTTTACAATTTATTTTGTCTGTAGCGCTCATTAGATTACAAGAACTCGTACGACCACCTCTACCACAAACAGTACAATTTATGTTTCGCAAATGTGATCGAAATAGCTTTCGAGAGACTCTTCGTGACATTAAAACAAGAGGTGTATACAGCATTGTAGCAGACATCCGTCAAAGCAGTGTCCCTCTCTTACTAAGGGCAGTAAGTATAGTTTGTCCACAAATTTTAAAATCGAACAGAACGTATTTTTGTTGTATCATTCTCACCAATATACTTGTGGACGTGTGATAATGTTGTCAATGAAATAAAAATCTTAAGGCCCCAAATGAGAGATATAAGTTATGTAACTTACGTTCACCCAAAAGTGCGAACATTTTCAGAATTATAGATGGGTTCTTTTTGAACTATCACAACGCAAACAATTGTGTAGAAGTTAACCTCTTAACACAGCGCAAGCTAGTTATTGTTGTCTCAGAGATTATATCAATTTAACGTTTTAGGTTAAAAATATGTAATCGTGAACAGTATACATGAACACTTTCTTATTTTGACATACATTTTGTTTATTAATTACGTATGTATTTTGAAGAGAAAATTTATATTTAAATATGTATCGTTTACTTATTTTTGAAAAGATTTTAATTTATATAACTACTATGCTAAACAAAAAAAAAAACCAATAGCAGATACACAAGCTTTATCTAAAATGGCTGTTAAAATAGCTTCTGGAACTGTCTGCAAGCCTTAAATGCATCCGAGACATAAACTTACAAAAATTTCATATGGCCTATAAATCTAACACACATGAAATAAAAGAAAATGCCACAGATATCTTTACAATATTCTAAATTGTATGCCTCTCTAGTTTTGCAGTTTAATGATTTTACTGTGTGTTTTTTTTAATTTAGATTCTCCAAGTTCAAATGAACGACTACAAGTATCATTATCACTTTTTCACGTTTGTAAGTATGTCTTGCAATTTGCTAATGACAAGTTTGTTTAAAATGTAAACAGTAGAGAAACAACTTATTTTATAAATTGACACAGGCTGCATACTTGAATATAAGAGTTTTTTTATTAAATTTTTATCGGTTTATTTTCAAAGTTTAAATATATTTGATAACTAGCAATGAAACAGGTCACCACAGAATGATATCTTCTGAAGTTGTCATACCAAGTGTCATAATAACAGATTTATGAATAACTTAGGGTCATAATAAAAGCTAAAATCTCATAATCAATATATTTTATTATTTGTAAAAACAAGTAGAATTTGGCCTCTTTATTTTAATAGCATGATACATCACTCAAGTTTCTTGTCCTTAATTATTTAGTGTGATGTTAACACAGACACTCAGCTACGATTACGATCACTAGTTACTAAAGGTGTTATCTAACATATGTGTTAATGGTGAAAGGCGTCTAATCAATTAGAACCAGAACAGATGTTTTACAGTTTATATAGCATAAAATAAGAAAAATGTGTCTTCTGTAACAGTAGTCAGCCACAACATATACAAATGCTGTAAAGTTACTATTTTAAAAGTATGATATCTTTGATATTTGAATAAAGTATGTACACACCCATAATCATAATCGTAAAAAGCTATAATATTTGAAACACAACCTCACGTACTAATTTTTTTACAAAGAAATTTCCTTGATGTATGATTAAGTTTGTGTATACATATATATATACAAATGTGTGCGTATGTGTGTGTACACTTCAGAATAACAGTCACTAAAAAACGTTTAAAAATCACAAACAAAAACATTTAACTTGTCTTCGAAACTAACGTTCTAATAAATGGTATATTTTTATAATAGGATATTGAAACTTTTGAATTGGAGGACTTCAAATACAACTTTGTCAACATGACAGCGTTTCGATTGGTTGATTCCAATCATCCTACTGTGCGCGAAATTCTGAAAGACATGGAGAATTTTCAGTCCATAGGGCACAATATTTTGAATAAAACCAACGTAATTATGGTAATGTTTTCAAATGCCTACCATTGGCGCTTTATTCCGTAAAAATTCTGCGTTTAGTTTTAACTATTTAAATAGAGACTTGACGGTAAGGTGTATAGTCTGTTCATATTCATATAAGTGCTACGGTATCTAATATAGTCTAACATTGTTTAATCAATATATAAATGTTGTCTTCCTTTATTAAGAATAATTCAAAAGTGTTTAGAGGCAAAAATTTTGTTTTTATTGTTAGGTGAGAAGCTACACTATGAGCTGTCTTTACTGCGATCAGCAGGAGTATCAAAATCAAAGCTTTAACAATATAAGTCCTCAGAATTAATGTTTAGCCACCAAGAAACTCGGTGCATAAAAAGTATATTTGTAAAATCTCAATTTTTTGTTCTCCTATTTTCAGTCGACTCTTCAAAATAGAATCTCTTTATGCCTTTTATTGTATTTTCTTAAGTTGATATAAATTATACAATATAATATAATACAATTATTCGCCTTAGAAATTACAAACTACTTTATCTGTATTTTTCATATAAAACACTTATTTTTAATTGCTTTAGACGGAGCCAGCCTTGATGTATGATTCAGTCTATGCTCTAGCAAGAGGGCTAGAAGCTTTTCAACGCGGGTCTTCAAACAACCAGCCGTCGAATGTTTCGTGTGAAAACGAAGATCCATGGGATGATGGCAGTAGTTTAACCAACTACATTAATGCAGTAAGAAAACTGGTTAACTTATTGACACCCATTAGTGCAAATAAGAGCAAATACTGCAAAAGTATGTAATGGGTATGTTCACTTACATGTTAGATATTAATTTGTATATAACAGCTTACAGCAAGATAATGCTAGTGTTTCGATGTTGGCAACATGAATTTTTCTATTCTAATTCCAATAATGGAACGAGAAAGAAGAAGTAAACTTACATAATTAACACTTAATAATGTTTATCAACCACTGGTCTGTGAGATACCACGAAAACAATGAAACATAATTTGACAAAATATTCTCATAGAAATGTTGTACTTACATTTTAGTGATCCGTACTATTTTAGAAGAAGTTACGACCCGGTCCTTGATATAGAAAAGGTTAAGAAACAGTGAGATGGAATACCTCAAAATCAGTTCTTTCATACCATTAAATCATATTGTTTCGACAATCCTGATATTGTTTTAATTTACCAGTATGGATTCTGATTATTTTGTTGATTACATTTTCACAACGCCCTGCAAAACAAAACTAGTAAGTACTAATAGGAAGAGTTTGTAAAGAATTTATTTTGAATGTTGTTGTCAGTGCAATATACACAATGTGCTGTCTCTATTTAGTCCATCGCGAACAAATCAGTCCCATATTATAGCGTTGTAAGTCCGTAAACTTAGGGTTGATCCAGTGGGAGCACTTTCCTTTGGAGGATTTGAAAACATGAATATACAGGTATTTATTTTTTTAGAAATAAGGAAAGTTTGTTTGTTCATATAATTATGTGTTATATAAGTTACACTTCAATATATTAGTTAAGAAATTAAAACTGTGTACTTAGTTCAAATTCAACATCAGCGTTTTAAGTGTATTACACGTTTACGCGTATGAGGCTCAGCGCCTACCAATGGGGAATGTTCCTGTGGGTGGCTAAATAAACGTTGTAATTAAAAGAAAACATTAACTTTCTATAAATAGATCTTTAGTAATGAACTTTTTTACCTTAATATTACGAATAATATTCTGTGAGAAAATATTACCAATTAGCATTAATATAATCGATAATTTTGTTTACGCTTGTAAGTTTTTAACATCAACAAAAGTGTTCTATAGTAACTTCTTGCGTTTCCTAAAAACATTATCTGTCATGCCTAAGTTCTTAGATAAAATATTAAAATATTTCAGTATTTCAATATAAAAATGGAAATCTTTGAGTTCCTTAATTTCTGTACCAATTCTTTACGAATGACCAAAAATAGATTAATTTTGAATATGAGTACAATGAGACGAGGTCTTTTTTGTCTCGGTAAAATGTTTAATCAAGTAGTAAATTTGATTTATTACGTAGGTTGAGTTTAGAGGTCTCACAGGAAAAATTCAATTCAAAGAAGGAAGACGGAATAATCTAAAGCTAGATTTGCTGAAACTCAGACAAAATGATATTGAAAAGGTCGGTTTGCTGTTACATTTTGTTTGTGTGTGTTTAGAATACCAAGTAGTAGCAACACGTAATATTGTCTTTTACAGAATCTCTTGTATGTACAATCTTTATTCTCTAGGATTTTGTGTGCTGAATCCTGTAGCAATTAATAACCGCAGAGTAAAAAAATCAACATTTTTTATAAAGTAAATATACAACATGTTTAGAAATGAAAGTCTGAGTTACCTTTTAATTAATATTTTAAGAAAATAAACAACTTCAAATTAGTCTAAAATTTTTCAAAAAATTTAAAATGTAGAATTAAATATCAATAAACTGTTAAAAATAAAAGAATAATTTAAACATGAAAAATGATTACGTCAAACAGGTTATTTACAAAAACATTACATTAAAATAATTACAGTGCTTGAGTAACCCAATTTCTTTAAAGTAATTACTCACACAATTAAGTTCATTAATAACATGTCTTACCATTTTTCACTGGAATTATATTTAAGCAGTTTTAACGCACTGTTATATATAGTATTTTATAGAACTTTCTATTGCAAATTAACTTACACGTATTACTTGGGTAGCTTCCATTGAAGCCTTTTTACTTTTGACGCTCGGATTTTTCCAGAACGCACTCCATTCTGACTATTAATAGTTTTAAAAGTGTTGAAAATCAACCCATTTTTCCTGTTGTACTAGTATGTTGCGAATTATATTATTTAACTTAAAATTAAGTTTGTTTAACTTTACTGTAAGCGTAGATACGTAAACTTGCATAAATATTACAAGTAATATTGCGTTTCACAACTCCATTCGAATAAGCCTTACAAATTATAAAATACAGTTATGATGGTAAAATGTAGTTTACCTAACCATTATAAAAAATAAGTTCTCCACTTTACACTCTCTATTTAAATGTATTTTAGAAACAGTTTTGATTTCCAAAACAAATTTAAGTATAATAATGAAAATGTTCTATAAGATCTTCGTTGTAACTCATAATAATGTAGTATTTGTATAGTTTATTATTAATTCTTTTAGTAGAAAGAATTTAATCATTATATTACTGAAATAATATTTCAATGTTATTATATAGGTGGGAGAATGGTCGATGTCACATGGATTAAACATAACAAACCGATTAGCGTTTCACGAATTTGGTTCAACAAATATAACACTGAAAGTCACAACAATCGAGGTAATTTGTTTGTTAGATAAATGATTGTCTTATTTGTGCATTTTGTAAGCGCTGCTTAAGCCTCATACATTTGGAACTATAGTCACCCATATATTAGTTTAAAATATAAGATATGGGCTTTAATATAATAAACTTTTATAACAATTTACTGAATAGATAAATGAACTTTATATGCAAAAACGGCTCGTTTGGATTGAGAAAATATTTTACATAGAAGAGCGAACAACGTTTTGACCTTCTTCGGTCATCGTCAGGTTCACGAAAAAGGTCGAAACGTTGTTCGCTCTTCTATGTAAAATATTTTCTCAACCCAAGTGAGCCGTTTTTGCATATAAATTTCTCTACAAGTGGGTTTCTCGACATCACAGATAAATGAACTACGTTGAAGAATTTTTTTCACATATTTTTAACCACCACGCGTTAGTTGTCCAGTGTATTTATTTTACGTTTAAACACTAAGAAAATTATAAATACAAAATATGTTACTGAAATTGAGTGTTTATAGTGTAAAACTACATGAAGGTCTATCTTGGGTCTGCTCCCCCTACCTTGGATAATCCAGAATGTTGCATTTTAAGTCCAGAAAATTACTTTTAACCCACCAGGAGCGTTAGAACTTCGTATATAAGGAAGTAAAAGACATTTTAGTCGCAAAATTTTAATACTGCGTGTATTACTTCGTTATTATTTTTTCATTGCTATCAAAGACTACAACTATATTTCTAGATAAATGTAACATTTAAATAGTCAGATTTAAAGATCACGTACTTCATTAAAGTTAGACGTTAGTCAAAAATCGAGCCTAAAAGATGGAGTGTTTTTAAAGTTGTAGAAAAGTGCTTTCCAAGAAAGACCCAAGAGAAACATTTAGTAGCTAGCACAAGACAGTGTATCCAGCCTGAACCTCATTACACAAATTTATTATATCTGTCAATACCACAAACTTATAGGACATGATCTTAGTTACGTAACTGTTAAAATTTGAATATAACAAAAAGTTATTAGTGACATCTTATGCAGCCGTACATAAAAAACATTCTTCCTTCTTGAGTTTGATTAATAAAACTCTCTTCTTTCCTCTACACTGTTGATGTTTGCTTCTTCTACAGAGATTGGAATTTCTTAATCTTCCATTAGTTCTGCATAAGTCATACAACATGATAGTTGTGGAGTGAGTAAGATTTGTTCTAAAGATTATTTGCGATGAGAGGAATAACTGGACTTAAGCAAAAGCATCAAATCCAGATGAATCAAATTAACCATTTACATAAAACAATGGATGACATATTTTCATTTATAAAAGATGCAACTGTTTTAGTAAATACACTAATTGGATGATGACTTCTTTCGTAGCACTTTGAAATGGCTCGGAATGGCTAAGTGATTAAGGCGCTCGACTCATAGTCTGAGAGTCACGGGTTTGAATTATCGTCAGACCAAACATGCTTGCCCGTTCAGCCGTGGGGGCGTTATAACGTGACGGTCAATCCCACTATTCTTTGGTAAAATAGTAGCCCGAAAGTTGGCGGATGATTGGTGGTGACTAGCTGCCTTCCCTCTAGTTTTATACTGCTAAATTATGGACGGGTAGCTTTGATAGCCCTCATTTAACTTTGCGCGAAATTCAAAAAACAAACAACTACTTTGAAAGGTACTCAAGTGTCAGAACTATTGCTCATTACCACTGTTTCTGTTCACAGACTTATGTTACAACGTGAAAAAAAATCTACCGACATGTAAAAAACACTACTTACGGCGAATCCTTAGGATCAAATAAATTCTATTCTGATAAACTTTATTAGGGAGACCATATCCAGTTTTCTTCAGGTATTGGACAAAAGGTTATTGTAATCATAGAATATAAAAAAAAAAACTAAAACAAACTTACTCTTCAGATGCTTATTTTTAATTACTTATAATCCGAATTAATAACTAGTTTTACATATTATTTAAAAAATTCTGATTTCTCATTCTAATGTTCGCTCATAAATATGCAGGATAAATAATTCATAAAATACATCTTTTTTACATTAACAGTAATATTTAACCGAATATTTTTGTTTATCGTATTTTCAAAAAATCTATATAACGTTTTTGTATTTTAAATTTCTGTGTGGTCAGAAGAAATCGGCCCTGAATGGATAGGTGGTTAAGGCACTCGACTCCTAGTCCGAGGGTCGCGGGATTGTATCCCCGTTACCCCAAACATACTCTCCCTTTAAGCTGTTGGGGCGTTACATTTTACAATCAATCCAACTATTCGTTGGTAAAAGAGTAGCCCAAATAACGGCGGTTGGTGATGGTGAATAGACTTGCACCCATAAATTATGGACGGCTAGCGCAAATAGCCTTCGTATAGCTTTGTGCAAATTTCAAAACAAACCAATCAGACGAAATTTCTCCTGTTTTTTGCGTAACACTTTGCTGGTTTACTTTTCTTCCCAGTACTCTCATCCTATGTGTAAACATTACACTACTTGATTGATCAGTTTACAGCATCACTACGATTACCACATTCTTTTTTTATAGATACATCCCAGAAAGGACCGCCCTTTGAAATGTTCGTGCCTTTTGAGTTGTTTTTGGATTACAGTAATTACTACTTAGTGTTTCATGGTGGTATCTTATTTAAACAGATAAGTGTACTACCCGTCTCTCTTGAGAATGGATAGGCTAGATAGCCCAACAATCTTAGTAAGAGTGTCGCCTAAGTTTTAACATCACAAGCGATCTTCGCGTTAATATTTTTTACGATTATTGCGGTTACAACTGGACAAGTTTCGTAAAACGCTGTGCCTGTAATATTGCCTTGTTAAGTTATTCCTCTTTTACTTTACAGAAAATTGAAATACTAAAGCTACATATTATGAAATTTGTTATAAGGTATAGCAGGAAATAAATTAAATTGTATTCCTGTTTGAGAAATCTCTATTTTAACATGTATTATAATGAAAATGAAATAAAGACTGAATAACGCAAAATCATGAGACTATTAAAACTATGAATTACGGTTATACAAAACAGCGTATGCAGTTTTTTGTTATTTTAGGTAGTGCAACAAAGTTATAGAACATGACCTTAGTTGAGCAACTGCTAAAACTTGAGTATGAACTAGGTTATACAAGACAGAGTATGGAGTCTGTGTCTCATTACAGGGTTTTTATCGTTTTAGGTAGTGCCACAAATTTATAAGACATGACCTCAGCTTTTGCTTTTTTTGCTTTGTTTTTTCTTGTAAAATGGAGGTGATTTTACAGATACATTTGGTCATAGCAAAATGTTATTGTCTTCTAGCGTTATTTCCACAGGATTACCCAATATTTAATGGTGACTGGTCTCAACTATGGTGAAGGTTTGAGATTGCATCTAAACCAGGTTCACGGTTGAACGACTGCGGCAGGAATATGTTACTAAGAAAAATTCTAAATCCTCTTGTTCATCGTTTCAGGAACAAGAGACATTAGTGTTGGAAGATTAATCATCTTATTTTTTTGATTCCGTCTTTTCTGAGAAACAAGGGAGTCAAAAGAACGCAACGATCCTAAATTGGCAACATTTGTTTTTAATTCAACGAGCTTCTATAGGTTTCTTGTTATTACTCAAGTTGCCAACAAAATCGAGTGTAGATAAAACCAAACGTTTGAGAAACATTCATGAAAACATAGATCCTTTTTTCTTACGTACATACACGCCATTAATTTAATTACAACAACAAAAACTCACAATATAGAACATTAATATATTTATAGTATAAAAATTAAAGTTCGTGACCCTTGTAAGATATTATTTCAATGCCAAAACATTAAAAGTTCAAGGTTATTTTTATTATTTTTTCCCATAAAATACGAATCACGATATGATCATTATAATCCATGCCCTCTATATAATAACTCTAAAGTTTAAATCGTGGCTTATTATTTTTGTTCTCCCAATAATACATGAACAGATACTTCTATAATACAGT
Source organism: Tachypleus tridentatus (assembly GCF_004210375.1). Lineage (NCBI taxonomy): Eukaryota > Metazoa > Arthropoda > Merostomata > Xiphosura > Limulidae > Tachypleus > Tachypleus tridentatus. The sequence goes on along the minus strand of NC_134832.1, from coordinate 20,446,659 downwards.
CAATAACTTTATTGATCACAACAAAAGCGTATACACACCTATATTCCCAGTAAACACACTAATAAAACCAGAGAAAACAACAGATTGGAGTACTCATCAACTAATAAAAGATATCACAGTAATGGAAGTAGAAACTGCTATCAAAAACACAAAAAAAAAGTTCCTGGAGAGGATGGTATCCAAGCTATCCTCCTAAAACACGGCACTCAGAGATTATATGAGCACCTAACAGCCTTATTTAACCTATGATTATCAGCTGGATACATCCCTGTTTCTTGGAAGCAAGCAATAATATTAATGTTCCAAAAAGAAGAAAAGCCAGCGAATAAACCAAACAACTACCGCCCAATTGGCCTAACCAGTTGTATCGGCAAAATTTTAGAAAGAATAATTAGTAATCGTCTATCCATATACTTAGAAGTAAACTCAAAATTACCCAAAATTCAAAACGGATTTAGAAAATACAGACAAACTACAGACCACCTGATTAGACTAACAGAATCAATCACAGACAGCTTCAATAAAAATGAATGCAGTGTAGCTTGCTTTCTCGATATTGAGAAAGCATTTGAAACAGTGTGGTATAATGTCATCGGTTAAAGGAAATGGCTTTATCCCAGGGAATTATTTGCTGGCTATCCAACTTCCTGGAACACAGAAAGTGTAAAGTAGATGTGAATGGGGCCCATTTAGGGTCCTTTTCACCCAAAGCAGGAGTCCCACAGGGAGGGGTAGTTAGCCATATATTATTTATCATGTATGTGAGTAATATGCCTCTGTCGGACCTAAATTTATGTTTTGCATCACAATTTGCTGACGATGTAGCAGTCTGGAAAAGTGACCTCACTCTTTTAATTGCAGCAACAAACCTCCAATCAGTCCGAAATAATATAGAAGAATACTGCCAGAAATATAGAATAAAAATTAATATTACGAAAACCCGAGTAATATTATTCAGCAGATTAAATAAACTAAAAAAGATCCACCCAAGCTATGCATGAATGGATCAATTTTACTGACTGCTACTTCTGCAAAATTTATAGGTTTAAATTATAATACTAAATTAACGTGGATACAGCATACAAACAATATCCTGATACAAATCTGGAAAAGAGCAAATTATGTAAGAAGTCTTTCAGGTAAAAATCAATGTACATCACCTGACAATATAATAAAAATCTACAAATCATAGACCTATAATAGAATACGCATCTCCTGCCTGGATAAATATAACATAAAAACAATTACATAAACTGTATATTATAAAAATTCAATCTTAACTTCAACCTATAAAGTACCACGTAGCACTTCATCCACATTTATGCACAAGTATGCGAACATAGAAACAATATCTGAAAGACTCTTGCATAATACACTAAAGTATTTTAATAAGAATTGGCATAAAATGATTTAATGTGTGATCTCGACAGATACTATGTGCATGATAAACATAGTCCAAAGTATCTCTCTCCTATAAAAATATATTTAAGAAATATCAAATAAGCTGGCCACCACGCACTAGACACTTAAAACTTGTTTTATTTTATCATTATTCTTATTATTAGTAGCAGTATTTCATATATATGGATAAAGAAAGGGAAAAAAATAAGAAAGAAAAGAAAAGAAAAAAATAAAATAAAATAAAAAAGAAAGAAAAAGAAAAAAAACAACACTTTTTCACGACTATACATGGACACTGCCCTGAGTACGGTGTCATACTCTGGCCCAAAGTTATACCAAATACCACAACCTAAGTATAGGCGCCATCAAAGTACGGGATGGAGGAAAAGGTCTAGTGCACCTGACCCTCCTGGGTATTCCAATAATTACCCAAGTACCAACACAGAGAAAGCTCGAAGCTCTCCCAACAATAGGCTGGTCATGGCCAGGTGGTTAAGACATTCGACTCGTAGGCCGAGGGTTGCGGGTTCGAATCCCCGTCACACCAAAATGCTCGACCTTTCAGCCGTGTAGGCGTTATAATGTGACGGTCAATCAAGAAGTTGGTTGGTTTAATAAGAGACACCAGAGCGAAGCTTTCAAAACTTGAGGACAAAAACTAAAATTCAGCAAGATGCTCTAAATGTATATAAACAAATGAACAAATTCATACAGAAAATCTTAACATACAAGTTCTGCTTTCCAAGATGAATCTCTGATGGATTACATTTCTCTTCCTCAAATACCTTTCCCTTTGTAATTCAGAGTACTTTCTATACCCTCTTCTCCTTAACCCACATCGTGACGTCGTCCATACTTCCCTATTTCCAGTTTCATTTTCGCATAGTTTAAAAAAGTTTGAAAGGTTTCACACACACATTCACTTTACTCTTTTAATTAACTAGATGAGATTGTTAACAGACCTTTTTAGTATTATTACGTATACAACAAAAGGATGTTAGCTCACAACAGTAATGACGTAATTCCATCAAACGTTAACATGGAAATTTAAATCATTTTATGAATTACATATTATTACATTTAATATAAAAAAATAAAAACTTATAACCTTCGAGTATAATTAATGTGTTTCCTTCTAAGTCTTCTTGATTAATTTTAGTGAGTTTTTTCTTTGCCTAGCTATCCCTAATCCTAGTTATTTCATTTATTTTGTTATCTCTTAGAGTGTGCCGTATGTTATGTTGAAATCAAACAAAAATCTTACTGGAAATGACCGGTTCGAAGGGTTCTGTATTGACCTTCTGGAAACTATTGCTGGCATGTTAGGGTTTCATTATGAACTGTATCTGGTGGCCGATAACAAGTTTGGCGCTGAGAATACGACAACAGGCGAATGGAATGGACTAGTCAAAGAAGTCATTGAAAAGGCTAGTTTTTTTTTTCTCATTTTCTTAGATCTACTAAGATCTACACGATGCGAATTCTTTATGACTTTATACTTAATTTAAATTTAAATTTATTGGAAGTACGGATATGTTATATATCATTCTCCATTTCTTTTACATTCAAGTTTAATGCAAACATTGTTTTATTTTTACATCTATTCAATGCAAATGATAAAGTAAAATCCAAGATACTGACGTGCATTCCTTTGCAATTTGAACTTCTTGATATCTTAAGGACATGTACAGGGTAAGGCGAAATTTACTACACAGTTATCATTACACGATTTACTCAAACTAGAATATTAGAAAGATATTTGAAACGAATTTAATTATTGTTTGTTTCAGAGTAAGAGCTAGAAATTAAGCCATATTATAAATAAATAAACTCGACAGTCAGTTTTCCACTTTGCATAATGATTATTTTGGATATAAACCTAGCCACTTCGTTTTAATCAAATAAACATAGAAAACAACTCTTTGAATAAAAACAACAAACCTGTCAAATTATTAATCCAATACTTTAATAAATTAACACATTTTAATCACCATATGCTTTAGTATACTGCCACAATTAATACAGTAAGTTGAACATACTAGTAATTTTTCAAATTATTCCATAAATATCATATACTGATAGATAAATTTGTAACAATTTCAATAAAATAATAAGCAGCATACTGCGTCTAAAATTATATTATTTTTATGTGTTTAAAATTTTCATTTTAGAAATTATTGGCATAATATTTTGTACTAAATTTTGAAATATCGTTCTGACTCTTTTTATTTATATGTAATAATTAGTTTGTTTTCATTTTTATTAGAATCATTAATCTGTTTATTTCTTTCCTACAAATAGTTCTATTTACTCTCATCTCTTCGTTTAATGTTGGCACAAGCATTTTCTGAAGTATGTTCATGGTCGCTTGTGTTCGTTTGCAAAAAGAACAACAAAAAGTTTATGTCTTTTTTTGCGGGTATGCAAATGAATATTTTGCTTATTTATATAGCTTGCACATTGTATAGTATTGGCTGTTTATTCTTCTAGAGATAATTCTTGTTATTTCTGTTTATAAATATGATTTTTTACTTCTTTCATTTTTTGAGCAAAATTTAGTTTCACGGAAATTTCACATAATTTTAGTCACTGTTTTTTACATGTAATTATAGCTTATAGCTACGGCTCTTTCTAGTGCACAAAAAATTTTGGTTTTATCGGTTTGTATATACACTTCTGGCTTATTGTGCTTTATGCATGTTTCAAGATATTTCACTTTATTTACACATAAATCTCGTAGTCCATTGTTCTTATAGTTTTGGCCTCTGTTGTTTGCATATATAGGTTTAATAACTTTGCCTGTTATATCGATTTCGTTTGCTTCTTTTCGAATAGGAAACTCTAGCTGCTTCTATTTGCAAATCTGATTCTTTTGGTTGTTATTGTAAACATAGTGGTGCTTATTTCTGGTTTTTTTTACAACTATTGTCTGGTTTCATAAAATTGTAGTTATAGGTTTCCACGGATATGTTTTTAAAATATCATAAAGTTGATCTTATTTGTGTATATATATATATAGCTCAATAATTTCGAGCTACATATACTCATTTATCCTAATGTTTTTGTCAAGATCAGCTTAAAAAAATTGGTTTTTACAAATGTGTAATAAATAACTGGTTTTCTTATATCATTTGTATACCTTATTTCCTATACGTCATTCGAGTCTCTTGTGTTAGTAATGAGATTCTAAGTATATTTTTCAAAGTTAAAAAATTCTTATCGCATCTTCGTTTTATATCGCCATATACAGATCTATACTCTAACTTCGACTTTTGCAAGTGTGCTTTAATGTAAGTCACAAACATATAAGAATAATATTTTGTTGTGCAGCTATTTTTTGTAGTAAAATCACAAATATTGATTTCGCTTACAGAATGCCGATTTGGCTGTTTCCTCCATGACCATCAATTATGCTCGTGAAAGTGTAATCGACTTTACGAAACCCTTCATGACACTGGGAATAGGAATCTTATTCAAACTACCAACCAGCATGCCAGTCAAGTTGTTCTCCTTCATGAGCCCTCTAGCGGTAGACATCTGGCTGTACGTGTTGGCAGCCTATATCCTCGTTAGTTGCACCATGTTCATAGTAGCTAGGTTTAGTCCTTATGAATGGAAAAATCCACATCCATGTATCTCGGAAAATGACATCATGGAAAATCAGTTCAGCCTCAGTAACAGTTTTTGGTTCATGATTGTAACACTAATGCACCAAGGATCAGAAATTAATCCCAAAGCTATTTCAACCCGGATTATAGGCGCCATCTGGTGGTTTTTTACTTTAATCTTAGTTTCTTCCTATACAGCAAATTTAGCTGCCTTTCTTACAGTGGAAAGAATGATAACCCCTATTGAGAGCGTAGAGGATCTTGCTATACAAAGTAAAATTGCCTATGGAACATTAGAAGGAGGTTCTACCATGACATTTTTTCGGGTAAGTTTTATAAACATTACGATAAAACAAACAATAATTACTGCAAATGAAGTTTAAATTTGTGTAGTGAATAAAATACACAACTGTAACACATTATTTTAATATTTACTCAGAGATGTGTTGTTGGAGAGCAATACATTATTAAAGTCATAAAAAAGTTTAACTGTTTTTTTCTGTTTTTAGTAATTAATATTTTATAGCTTACAGAATTAATATTTCAAGCTACATATACTCATTTATTCTAATGTTTTTGTCAAGATCAGTTTAAAAAAATTGGTTTTTACAAATGTGTAATAAATAACTGGTTTTCTTATATCACATTCTTTTGTCTCCGTATTTTAGATTTGAAATTCTCAAATTTCATAGGCTTAAATTTGTTATAAAAAAGCATATGTCTTTAATATAGTGTATTTTGATGTAAAAATGTACTTAGCTTTATATGTTTAATTCAGGGGATCTTTATCTAGCGTAGAACATGTAAATCCAAAGGTTCGAAGTTCGAACTTGTGATATTTCATTAAACCTACTCTTTACGTTTACTTTGACAAGCATAATAAATATGACAGTCAACCTGGTATATTAAGTTAATACACAAGTGCTGCTAACTGGTTGCCCTCCAGCGGCTAAAAGTGAGTGACTGATGTGGCTGTTTAACTCGTTTATCGTATAAGGTGCCGTATAAGATGAAAATACAAAGTATATATGTTCTATAACATATAATTAATGATTTTTTTTTACTTCTATACAAATCTACCAGTATCTGACCCTGTTTAGATCGCACTTAATGTATAATTCTAATACATTTTAGAATTATGTATATCATAAATGCACTAGTGATTCCTTCTATAAGTGTTTAGAGATAGAAATTTCATAAAATCAAATGTTGTTAGAAGTTTAGCGATGTTATGCCCAACAGCCATTCTGGTATTTTGGACATGGAGAGGATTTCTTTATATAGTTATTACGAATATTTTAAACCAATACTTAAAGTACCTTCACTAATTAATAGGTTTAAATGTTTCCATAAATACTACGAATCACAGAAACTTCAAAAATAAAGCGTTCAAGAAATAAATTAAGTTTGCAGAGCTTACCCTTCCCTTTATTATATTATATTAAGAAACAAAAGTTTTCCAAAATATTACGAGTTTCATACCTGTCTTTGAGAACAAGTGCTTTATAAATGTGCAACACCTTCTTTAACACATACATGAAACTTGTGATAAGAAGCATATCCATTGTGACTTAACCAATCTTTTTGAAAATGAAGACCTTTTGGAGTTACTTAAGAATTATGCGGTCGTTTAAAACTATGAAAATTAAGAAATCTGAAGTTGTACAATTTAATTGTAAAAAATAAACAATTAATTTATATATTCCTAATCTTATTTCATAGACAAATTCAAATATATTTTTTCATTTTTTTAGAAATCAACTTTTGTACTGATTTGACATTTTCTTCTAGTATACTTAAATATTAAGTACTTCTCTCATTTAGCCGTAACAAATCCAAGTTTCTTAAGATTAAAAACATCATATATTAGTATTTTAGAAACAATTTGCGAAATCTAAACTTACAAATGTTAATCCTATCGTCTTCGTTTCAGGACAGCGGATAAGTCTCCGGATTCAGCGCCCTGTAATCACGCGTTTGATTTCCCTCAGTAGACAATGCAATGTTCTTTTGCTATAAGAAAACACACACAAAGAACCAGTTTCTTAAGATTAACAGCGTTATATGTTAGCATTTCAGGAATTAGTTTCGAAATTGACAACTTGTAATTTTTTTTTAAATTTATTCAATAAGATATTACAAATACTTTTAAATAATGGAATGAAGTATTTCATTTGTATGACTTTTCCACTTTTCAACTATCTAAATAACGTATTCTTACAATATGATTAAGTTAATATTCTTTAGTTTTCTTTGCTAAGACAGTTTAATGCTTATTATTAGAAATTTATTTAATCGTAAGAGTAAAGATTAAGAAGTAGCTTATTTTGATATTTGTAATAACACCTTTGCTTGGCTTACATTTAAGAAGGTATTTAGATCAAATTACAAAAAATCGTTGTAACTTTCAAAACTAGATATGAATATATAACGTTTTCTCTCCTTTTTAATATGAGAAAAAGCTAGCCATTTTTGTAAATTATTTACAAGTATTGTTCTGTATTTGTTTATATTAATTTAAAGCTAAACGACTCTTCTCTCTATGTTTTATTATTGTTATATTTTGGATTGCTATATAATCAATATTTAAATCGATTTTGATTCAAATTTCCTTCAATAGGAGTTGTGTTGTGGAGTGACTTTCAAGGATTCTTCGGGACATTATTTATGAGATACGAATTCGTTTGATTTCTCACAGTGCGTCAGACGTAACACAAAACCCCGAAAGTTAATTCGTGTGGAAACATTACTAATATTGAACTGCCACAGTACTCCATTACAGCAAAGGCTAAGTTACAGTGGATAGACAGATAAATTCTAGTCTTAAATTCAATATCTTGAACAAGTTTATTGCAAAAAACTTTCAACTTTATTACAGGATTCTAAGATCGAAACTTATCAGAAAATGTGGAGATTCATGGAGAACCGTCCTTCAGTTTTTGTCAGTTCCTACGAAGAAGGGGTTGAACGAGTTCTTCAAGGCAACTATGCGTTTTTGATGGAGTCTACAGTCTTGGACTACATGGTTCAACGTAACTGTAACCTTACTCAAGTCGGAGGACTTCTAGATTCAAAAGGCTATGGAATTGCTACTCCTATAGGTAATAATGCCTCATTTTGGACCCCCTCCAGTGGCACAGCGGTTTTGATACCCGTGATGGGCAGAGCAAAGATGGCCCATTGTGTAGCTTTGTACTTAATTCTAAACAAACAAGTCCTCATTTTCGGATGATAATATTTCAACTGTTAATCTCGTCATCTTTCTAAGTGTTTTAGAAAAACTAATTCCTTCGCTCAACATATTTCATTATTTGGGCCTACGGACGTTTATAGTGTAGAAATAAAAACTTACAAAAGAATGGATAGTTGTCAAAAGGCGGGTAAATTTAGATAAAAACAATGTATAGAAAAATTCAATCACTTATTGATATGTATACAAAATATTGACTATGAAATTACTTGAAAATAATGTTTCAGAATATGAATTAATATTGCAACGATACCAGCTAAAATCTTGTTTTATGTGTTAATATAATTTCATTTCAGTACAGTTTTATATGTTATGCACAGCTTTAAAGAAATATAGTAATATATAACAACATAACTGTTCCAATTTAAACCGTAAAATAAAACAAGTACATTAATACCACTCCGTGAAATATAATAAATAGCTCAAATTAACTTAAAATTGAAATTATTTAGGCAAACTATACGTTAAGTCGATACATTCATTTTCAACCTACATTAATGTGCACACAATTCGTATTATCGCACTTAATATTAAACTGAAATATTTTTTTACACTTAGATATAAATATTATGAAATTTTATTCATATCTTGCGTAATTTTGATTGTTTTTAAATTAAATGAGTTATGAAACATTATTACATATGAGATTTCAAATATATAGCTTGTGCTATCTTGTGTTTTTAAAGTGCTTATATTTTCTTTTAGTTTTCTTGTGCAGAAGACTTCAAACGTAAAGGCAACCGTAAAGTGTTAAGCGTATCAATTTCCAACGTTATTCTACGCATTACTATCTGTAAACATACTATCATGTGAATCAACTGTATTGTGTTTTCTCTACTCAGGCTCCCCCTGGCGAGATAAGATATCTTTAGCGATACTGGATCTTCAGGAAAAAGGAATTATACAAATGTTGTACAACAAGTGGTGGAAGGGTTCCGGCTCAACGTGTATGCGAGAAGAAAAGGGAAAGGAAGGGAAAGCAAATTCCCTAGGGGTGGAGAGTATCGGGGGCGTATTTGTTGTTCTTCTTTGTGGCCTAGCCATTGCCATAATGACAGCAATTCTAGAATTCTGTTGGAATTCCAAGCGGAATGCACAGTCTGATCGGGTGAGATATTCCATATAACTTCGTTCTCATACATTTGAGAAGTTAATATATTTTATTTAATGATAAAACACGCACTTTTTTGTTCTAGTTTTCAATCTAAATATATCTGCTTCTGAAATTCCAATAATATTTAATTTAAAATATTAATATTTTTGTATGTTAATAATGGTCGTGGTATATTATTTCACTCAAATTGCCTTCATACGTATTTTTAAGTATGAAAATAGTATTGATAAAAAATATAATACTGTAAAAATTTTACATATCAATACATAAGTATTCGTTATAGTTTATTAATATTATTTCATTCATTATTCAATACAATTGCAGCGGAAAACATAAGAAGTAAGTGATAAAAAAAACATAGATGAGAAAACTTCTCCTTTTATTTGAATACAAGTACGTTTACATTGTGAACTTGTTTATTAACCATAATTTAAAAAAACAACAGAGTTTTGTTTGTTGGTTTAGAATTAATTACAAAGCTGCACAACGGGTTATCTGTGCTCTGCCTACCGAGGGTATTGAAGCCCAGTTTCTAGCGGTATGCCGTTGTAAGGAAAGATAAAGAAAACCCGAAATTTCTGATGTTAATAAATTAATATTTTTTATGTATACATTTTTGGACATTATTATTTCCTACCGATTTTTTTTCCTATAAAAATAAAACTCGTGTTTAGAGATATTGCTCCAACTCTATTTTTCCTCATTAAAAGATATACCCCTCTGTAAGAATTCAAAGTTTAGAAGAGAAATTAACTAATAAATTTAGTTTCAGACATATGATATTCATCATTTATATAATTGCTTAAAATTTCTTTAATACCCGGAAACAAACTTCGTGATAAACAAGAAAGTAACAGTTTTACAACTCAATAAAACTTATTTTTCCATCATTATAAACAGAACTGTTTGTTTTGCTCTACAAAGCAATCACTGTGTTCAGAGATGGGTGAGGAACTGAGATTTGCTGTGAGATGTCGAGGCTCTCGCCATCGCCCTGCACTTCGGCGGCAATGTTCTAAATGTATTCCAGGAACAACTTACGTACCGTCAGCGATGGAGGTACCACAAGAGAATGGCATTCTTCAGATGATTGAAATGAGAAAATCTCCAATCCAGTTTGAGATTGGAGACTCCTAGTGAATCTGTGATAAGTGGTATTTGCTCACAGCGAGAAAATTTCAGGACGCTGGTTATAGGTGAAGCGATCTGAATATTCTGATTTCATTCAAACTAGATGGTTATTGTGTCAACATAGAGAAAGAATGGTGCTTGGTACTGTTTGCTTCAATAACAGAAAATAAAATTAGCAGAGCGATTTCCATGATTTTATTATTCGTCCAGAGTATATTTTATCCAAAATAAGTAAGATAAGGTAAAACTTCCCTCTTTAGAGGAATATGCTTATTCCTGACAAACATGCCTATTATGTAAAGATAAATTTGTGAAGGAAGTAGACAGCATAGCAGTATGAATAACTTACTTCGTTCACCAAAGTTTTTTTAAAAGCATATTCAATTTACACATAAATTCAATATCATAAATCACTTGATTTGTTGGCCATAATACAAAGATTAGAATTTACAGTGCTTAACCCCTAAATTACTACAGCATTGTTTTTGTAATGAACCATATTTGGCATTAATTGCACAGAACTGAATGATTGTTCATTAGAATAGCTTATAACTCGTGAAAAATGTGGGATAAAACATATTATCTTGTCCGTAAGAACTCATACAACAAATAAATATTTTCTATCTGGTATTTTACGCTACATCTCTCAGTTAATTCGAAAAATTATTATTATTTTATTTTGTACTGTCAAACGAATTGCATTACGCATTTTTATTTGATTGCAACGGTCTGATCAGGTATTGTGTCTCATTGTAACATTGTCATACCACAAGTAATATGTTTTACTCTTTTCCTTTTCGATAATATGGAAGTGCTGTTACAGTATATTATTATCTTTTTTTATTGATTGTTGGCTTTAAAATTGCTCATAGTTTTAACTATTCTTAACAAGCTATGTAAATAAAAAATTAATTTACGAAAGTAGCCCTAAAGACAGCTATTTGTCTGTGTAATATTAATAAATATTGTGTTTTCATGAACACATATGTAGTAGTATAATAATATATGTTTTAAACTTTCAAAGCTATTAAGTGGAATTGTATAAGTAATAGAAATAAATATTAATTCTATGTATAAATATCACATAAATTGTATTGGTATTATTATGTATGTTTATTAGTTGTTTCCAAATAAATTTCCTAAATATCTAGATAAATATGAAAAATGTAATATTTAATATTTTTAAATACCTATAATATATATGTGTATAAATATTCACATGTATACCCGATAAATCACATATGAACTAAGAGATATACACAATATTAGAGATAATACTAAGCTCAAGTCATGATGCAACTGGTTCTTTGAATGCTATATTTACTTCTAACTTAATATAATTACGTACGTGTCTTGCATAACACGGGTCTACAGTCAAAACCACTCAGAGAAAAATAAAGTTACTTAATGTATGTAATGCTATTTTATAGTTTAAAAACTTTAATCTAGATTAATACTTTTCTTTCATATAAAATGTACTCATCTGTTATAAATAGTTAGAATTAGAATTTTAAAAACGTAACCTAAAATAATCCTCCATTAAAATAAAAAAATACTCATCTGTTTTTCAGTAACGTGGGTCTCCTGTTGGAACAGCTCAGGATCATATAAAAATGTTTTGTTTGACACGAGATGGGAATTTTAAACGAATCACGTAAAGCAAATATTTCATGCTAAAGCACTGTGGTGTTTATTTTTGAGATTTAAATGAGTTTTAATTAATTACGCTGTAATTTAAATAGTCAGTCTAAACGTTTTTCAATTTTTATTGTGAAAGCTATCCATTTAGTTATTTGAATTTTTAATAGATGTAAGACATTTAGTTGGAAAAAGCTGCTAGAAGAACGGTTCGAAAAATAAATTAGCAACAATATTAAAATATGGGCTCCCTCTACAGATTTACAAAATATGCATATTTAAACGTTAAAAATAAGTAGTAAAAAACAAGAATACTTACAACTACGTCAACTTGCATTTCGAAGTGATCCTTTAGTCGATTTTAATAACTACACAATCTACTGCTGGAGAAGGCTCAGGCAATCGATTTAAACGTTTGGATAATTAAAACTAAACCAATATGTACATTGTTAAATTTCAGTACAATAAAGGTGTTTTTTAATGTTTCTAAACATCTGTAAACAATTACGATGACAGTTGCAACTGTTGGCACTGCAGTCCATAGTTAAATGTAATATAAATCTTGCAACTTAATGTAACCTAACATATTACACATTATGTAATAAGTTTATAAGGGGGAAAAATATTACGTTAGTAATGACATCTTCATGTTTAAAGACTAACTAAATATTATAGGTAATAATACTTTAAGTGTACTGGAAATTAGCAAAAATATATCAACTCGGAAAGAATTTCAAACTTCAACAGATTTTTACATGTCATCTGTCGCAAAACTGTAGCTCTTAGACACCTATTCAATGGGTCACTCGTGTGCAAACAGAGTTAGTATCTCGTTTTTTTGGTTTTTTTGTAATATGCATGTATAGAACAACATAATGAAACTAGAGTACAAACTACAATATGGTAAAATGTACTCGTATGTCAGTATCTGCAAAGAGAAACTCACACAGCTAATCATTATTTTAAAAGCAAGAGAAATAAACGGATCCTGAGTTTTACGAACTGATTGTCAAATCCAGTCTATAATGACCAATAAAGTGAAAGCTGAGACAAGCAAAATTCGAGATACTTAGTTGACTAAAGGAATTACTTAGCTTCACGCAATTGTGGGAATTAACTTTCACTTGGTCTCACTTATCGTTTCATAAAAGCTTCAAACTTCTCACACTAGGCATAAGACACTTTAAATTCTTGTATTACGACGCAAAACAAAAAAGAATTTGCATTTGCCACATTTTCATTTCAGATGCATTTCATGCAATTCAACTTTACATATTTATCAACCAACTTTGCTATTTCTCTAAAACATCAATATATTTTGAATATTTTGGGGACCTGCCTTGCATTATTTGTCACTATGTTTTCTGTGACGTTTCTAATCTAATGAGAGTAAGCCAGTTTCACCCGACATCCTGACGTAAAAGCTCCAGGACAATTGCATTCAACATCGTGGACTAAAATCTTTACATCACGGTGGTGGAGAGTTAGATTATCTGAGCTATAAGCCTTCAATTCACAGAAGTAGAGAAGTATTGGTTCCTCCCGTTCCACCGCTACAAATTTAAAAGCATTTGACAATGCAATGTTATAGTCAGAATCTTAGGTTAAGTTAAAAAGACAATGTATTCCATAATGTTACTTCCACTGGAATGGGCTTATTTATAGAAATGATTTTTAAAAAGATGAATTATTAGTTAGCTTGAAAATATCAATTTTGGATATTATCACTAAAAATGACGAGGTAAACATTTGTTTAACAGCGAATCTATGAGACAACCAAACACTTAGAATATTTCATCTTTATGAGAATTTTGCAAGATATAATAAAGATATCTGTATGGCTTACAAGATCACATGAACATTTTTACAGCTGTCGAGCTTTCAAAGAAATGTATTAATCAAAAACCTTTAGATAATTGTCTCATTTTTTTTAGTAGGTAAGTCTTACGAGAATCACTGTATATTTTGTTATTGACTGACGTACAGTATGCCACCGTTTATAAATGTCTTACAAAACAAATCTTAGCACAATCTTCATCGAATTTAACAGAGATGGATTAGACACTACGTTTTTTCCAAAGAATATATATATATATATATATATACTCTTCAAAAAAAGAAACGCAAAAGTCAAAATATGAGACAAATTGTTAACAAGTTTATTCCGGGTAGTTCTGTATGACATGTGTGAAACTTTGCACATTCACTGCTGAACATCCAAAGTCTGCAAAGGCGAAGTGCACGCTCACTAGGTGAAGTTTAACGTCACTCAACGTCAATAACGAGTATGCCCCCCGTGAGCATCAATAACTGCTTGGCATCTCCTGACCATGGAAGCGATGAGATGACGAATCACATCCTGTGGAATGGCTGTCCACTCAGCCTGCAAAGCTGCTGCAAGCTGAGGTAGAGTCTGCGGTTGAGGTTGTCGCCGTCGCAGACGTCGGTCCAACTCGTCCCAAAGATGTTCGATGGGGTTTAAATCTGGTGATCTGTAGGGCCAGGGAAGAATGTTGATGTTGTGGTGTCTCAAGAAGACAGTGGTGAGTCGGGCTGTGTAAGGACCGGCGTTGTCATGTTGAAAAACGTCGTTGACGTTCACCATGATGGGTTGCACATGGGGCCTAAGAATCTCGTCGACGGTTGCGTACGGTCTGATCAAAAATCCTACGCAGCCCTGGTATGGTTGAGGCAGTAGACGTCGCAGTGGTGGTCCTATCCCGAAGGTGAATGTATCGATCTTGTGCGGGCGTGGTCACACGAGGTCTGTCAGATCGTGGACGGTCACAAGTTGATCCATGTTGTTGGTGACGATTCCATAGCCTTGTGATGGTACTTGGGTGGACATTCACAGTTCTTGCAACATCTGATCGAGCTTCGCCTGCTTCCAAGCGACCAATGGCGTTGTTGCGTTGTGCTTCAGTCAGTCTTGGCGTAACTGTATTGCGTGTCGGTGGCTTAACACTGAGCAATGGAAACCGAGAACCCGTCACTTTTATAGGGATTTTGCACATGTTGCACTTGCAGAACATGCAGATCTCTCAAACAAATTTATTGGACACGAATGCGTTTTGGCGAAAAATCCGATATTTTTCTCCGTTTTCAAAGTGCACAACTTTTATTGTCATTTTGGCCTGACAATCAGTGCCTTAACACGTGTAACATCACATAATCTGAGCTTGTAACATTATTACATATATTTCTCTTTAAAATAACAAAAATATCCCATTTGCGTTTCTTGTTTTGAAGAGTATATATACCTAGTAACTAAACACAATCTAAAGTATATATGTATCGAAATACTTCTATCTTAACATTTCGTATAATTTTAATTACATTTAAATTTTAAAATGTAATATTGAACTTTAATACTCTAGGACTATTTTGCAAGAAATGTGAGAAAAAGACCAAAATGTTCGCCTCAAGAATAGCTTTGTCCGTTGAGCATTATAAACCAGAAAAAAACATCTTATTTTTTAACAATGGTTGTGAGAAAAGGTCATGTTAGACCTACTATATAGTTATATATTTAAACTAAAATTCACGTAATATTATTTATTATGTAACTGAGTTTTCAATGACAATGGTATAACAAATAACTACTTTATAGATTGAACAGCATATAAACTAATTTAGAATAGGAACGGGCTGAAATCTAATCTTCGGGTTGTTTCTTCTTAATCATTGTAAACTTATCATAATTGCCTGAAGTGCGATTTGAAAATAATCCAGAAAGTGTTATTTTTTCTATAATAAATTCATTTATAAAAATACTTATATTTCACCAGTATGGGTCACTTTAAGATTTATAAAATTCACTTTAGTAACAATGGCTGAGGAATTATAAGATCGCTCTACTTGTTCCTTTAAATAGAATACTTTGTAGGGAACCGAATACACTGTTTTAACGGCAAGATAAATACACATATTTATTTCTTATATGATGACTGTAAAACTTAATTTTCGAAACAATAATAATAAAAGACAAAACAGCTGCTAATTGTGATCAGAAGTAATGATAAACTAATATCTATATTTTCCCAAACACCTACTTTTATTTTGAATATCCAACACATTATGTATGCAGAACAGGAAACAATTTTAATTTTTTATGTTTTATTTTTGTAAATGGTCTAATAACCGAAGGACCAACATTTGTTGAGAAAGTTCTGTTAAGGCATTTTGTTATATCTGATATTTTCTATCTTTCTTGCTTGATACAGAGATTTAATATGTTATATAAAAACGATTCTTTAGTCTCACCACGTCGATACATTGCATATCGCCACGTACAATTATGCTCTCTGTATGTCATAGAAATACGTCTTGATAATAGCTCTGCAGTGAAACTTGCAAAGTATATTTGATTTTAATCCACGCCATTACACCCTGCATAATTCCATACTATCTAGTTTAGTAGAATTACGTTTTCTCAGCGGTCGTTTCAAAAGTTCATGAGTATATAAATATTGTGCTATGAAAAGACTGTTACATATCCTCACCAAAAATGAACAGTTTTCATTTGCATCGCACAATTTACGTAATGCCAAACAATGTCAAAATGTTGTTCTGATACATTGTGTTACACCGTACTTGTTCAGTAACTTCCTAATTTATATTTTCAAAAGCGTTTTAATATAATGTACTCATTCGTGGTGCTTTAGCACATGATCATCTTCTCGAGAAAAAGAGGGTGTTTTGGGTAGCAGAGAAATAAATAAGAGGTTCTGGTATTCGAAGGAGTTACATAAATCATTAGATATCCTGTAATCTGTAGTATACTCCTATACAGTCAATATAGCGTTAACATATTTAAAACAAGAGTTATGAGCCTTCAGAGAGACAAAAAAGTCGGAATGCTTTCACTACTTTCCCAGCAACAGTCAAAAACTAATTGATAATTTCACGTTTTATTTTCATCATTTGTATGTTTGAGATTGGCTACTTTATTCTAGATCTGCTGATTTGATGGAAGGTTACACTTTTTATAATCACTACCCTTGTTCCATCCTCTAAACTAAATTAAAACTATTAAATGGAAAACAAAAACCTCGAGTCAGTCTTTATCATTCATATAGTTATCAAGTTTTCTCTTAAAGTTCATATAAATTTACTGCCTCCACAACATCTGAAGGCAAGTAGTTTTAAAGGCCAATCATCCTGTTAGAAAAATAAAACTGTCTCAACTGAAGATAACTTCTACCTTGCTAGCATTTACATCCGTATTTCATAGTCCTTCGATTCTCAGCATTAATTATGAAAGATGATGTATCTACA
This sequence comes from Tachypleus tridentatus, assembly GCF_004210375.1. Lineage (NCBI taxonomy): Eukaryota > Metazoa > Arthropoda > Merostomata > Xiphosura > Limulidae > Tachypleus > Tachypleus tridentatus. The sequence goes on along the minus strand of NC_134832.1, from coordinate 20,429,240 downwards.
GTCTTAAACACCTCATCAAATCCTTTTTAACTTTTATTTTTTTCTATAAAACATTTTAGAGTTCTCAACCTCTCCATTACAAGTACCATTCTAGTAGTCCTTCTCTGAACCCTTTCTAAGAATTCGAAACGGTATCAAAATGTCTATCTTGATGCTATCTGGAACAGCTACATTGGTTTCAAGTAAAACTTCTCGGAACCTTGGACATGCAGGTATTCGAAGGAATAATGATGATTCAAAGTCACAGTAAGCGGGTCAGTTGTTGAAGATCTATTTGGTCTTATGAAGAAGAATAAGGTTAGCACAGTGGACAAAACAAGAAGTATTGCCATTAACCATGTCCTTTCTGCTGATAATGTGATAGGTTATAACTTAAGCACTTTTTTCTTGTTCGGAAATCTGTATATTCTAATCATAATTCTCACAGAAGTCGTTGAACTTCGAATATTGAAAGACATTCTCTCACTGAAGGTATATATTTTATCATTAAATATTGTAAAACGTTAATAAGAAACATTTTACACACAAGTCTTGTGCATTTTAGAGATAAAATATACTTTGTTTTTTGAAAACAAAAATTTACACAATAAATTATCTATGCTTGGCACACCACGGATATTGAAATACTTTTTTTTTTTGCATTATAAGCTTCAGAATTACCGCTGAGACATTGGGAGCTGTACTTAAAATAATAATTTAATGGATAATATAGAAAATCAATCCTGAAACTATTTGTTATTTCTGTGAGAACAAGCATCAACTGAGAGATGGCCCTAAATGAAAACTTTCCTCACGCCTCATATGTCATCACTGGAGAAACAATAATATTTAAAATCTAATTATTAGGCATTCACAATAAAGGTATATTCTATCCATCTCTTTATCTGTATATTTATCTATCTACTTATCTTTTGCATACTTTGGGAACGATTAACCTTATCTACATATGACGTAAATGCACTTCTATACTCTAAATATATATATATATATATATATTTTAATTTAATGAGATAAACATAGTTAAGATACCTATATATACATTTATTAATACGCATTATTACTTACTTCTTGTAACTAACGGATTGCCACTCTTTCAAACACATTTTTGTAGGTTTTTTTTCATTAGTCTACACTGTTCTTTGTATTTAATGTCAATCGCATAATCTATCTAAGAATTACAATAAGTGTTGTTTTGTTATATTATTCTATTTTGATGAATTTGAATATGATATCACTCACAAACATTTTTTTTTTCAAAATCCCTTTGGTGATCAGTATCGTATTGATTCTATCCTACAAAAACTCTCCAATGTATTTTGCTAAGCTAGTATCACTAACATGAAATAGAGTTGAATTGAAATCGACGTTCGTCACACACTTCTTATGACTGTCTTTCTGTGTCATTGACAGTGTTTATTTCTATGAATAGAGTTCTTCCTAATTCGTTATAATCAGCCAGTCTCTAGTCAATCCTGTTTGAATCAAAAGAAGCATAACTGACAGGAGTGATTGCTACCATGGAAACAATAGCACACAGTCAGAAGAGTATGCGAGTTGATAGATAATAGTTTCCTTCACTTAAGCACAAGTGAAAAAAAACAAAACGTAATGGAAAATGGGTGGCATGGTTGACAAACTTTCTACAAACGTTTACTTTGTATCTTAGAGGCACGATACTTGCATCATTTGCACATTCCGAATAGTTTCTCTGGATAATCTAAGTTGCAAAGATAAGTCATTCTATTAACTTTCACTGAACTTTCTAAACATTTAAGAAACTTGCCTTCATTAGTATTGATATTTGGAAAGAAATGATGAAGTATACCATAAATACATATAAGTCTCCTAGTGGCATACTGGTGTGTCTGAGGACTTACAATACTGGAAAACGGGTTTCGATATCCCTGGCTGGCAGAGCACCGATAGCCCTTGCGTAGTGTTGTGCTTGAGTACAAACAAAAAATATACGCATAAGTATGTAGAACACATTTATTTTATTCAGTAATTACTTATGTCTCCCCTCCCTCCCCTCCCAGTGGCACAGCGGCATGTCTGTAGACTAACAATTCCAGAAACCTGATTTCTATACCCGTAGTGGGCAGAGCACAAATAGCCCTTTGTGTTTAAATACAAACAAATAAAAAACAGATAAAAATGGAAGAATTAAATATGCTGATTGTTTTTTAAATGTCAAATAAGTTTGTTTTGTTTGTTTTTGAATTTCGCGCAAAGCTACACGAGAGCTATCTGCGCTAGCCGTTCCTAATTTAGTAGTGTAGAGAGAAGACTAGAGAGAAGACAGCTATTCATCACCACCTACCACCAACTCTGGGGCTACTATTTTACCAAGAAATAGTGGAATTGACCGTCACATAATAACGCCACCCGTCAAATAAGTTCAGCAAAGCAGGATATCAAATGCACAATGAGAACTTTTTTGTTTCCCGATAACACTGATTTTACTAACCTTTTCTTTAAACAAGGTACTGTTAACCATTTTTTTCTATTTAATAATATTGACGAAATGCGAATAAGACAGGCGAAGTTTGAAGATTAATCGAATCACGTGCTCAGATCTTTCTTGTCATGTGTCTGTATCTGTACAACTAGTCTCTGTAGACAACGTGTCAGAATCCATGGAAACCATAATGATCGGTGTAATCTTTAGTATTTTGGCTGATAAGAACGTAGTTGTTAACTGTTCCTCTGTAGCGGAAACTGTTCTTTGACCAGACTCTTGAAGGAAAGGTATTCAGTTATTGACAACATATTGGTGATAGTGATTTTAAAACGATGAAATTGTATCACGATTTTTCTCTGAGAATTCTTGTTATTTTCTCTTACTGAGCATTAGGGGATAAAAATAGGTTTGTCTTTACGAAATCATTCCATAAAAATCACGCTTATACGTTGGATATGTTATACTAGTAATAAATATATCAATTATTATATTGATAAGCGTCTGCAGGTAAAGTATGTTCATATAACTTATACTTTTATGTAGTTAAATGATAATAATTAAAGTTAAAATAACACAATCTTTTAATAGGTAACTGTAATATTCATTCTGCACTACATATCTTACCATTCTATAAGATATGTTTTCAATATTAACAGGAATGCCTTGCGTAAACTGTGAAATAAATTTGAGAGTGGATCATTCCAACAAACTTTAAATAAACATTTAAAATTTGAAAACATTACAAACTTTGCAGCAACTATGTTATACTAAATAAATCGTAGTTTTCCATTAAACTCAGCGTGATTCACACAAAAGGACATACCACATCTGTTTTCGTCCTTCTCTGAGAAATGTCTTCTTCTGCAGTAAAAACACGTGAAGAACACTAGAACAAACGGACCAAGATAAATAATGTATTCGATAGCGTCACAGCACTAAAACAAATTAATGATATCAGTGACAAGCCAGAAAGGAGATTAGAATAGATTTGTCTTTGGAGAGTGGGAAGCCTTGTTCCCAGGGACTCTCGGTAGACATGTATATATATTTGTCTTTTGGCTTTTACTTTCTACTGATTAAAAACTAATACCACAGCGTAAAAGTGTTTTATAATTGGTGATCAAATTGTCTTTAAAAGTAAAAAAAAAAACATGATGTAAAGTTATATTGTACTGAACTGGTATTTTTTAAAATATTGAATCGCATAAAATTGTTATATTTTTCTCGTCTATAAGTTTGCTCAGAGAGAGTATTTAACCTTAGAATTATTTGTTGTGTCCATAAGAATTAAACTTTTTTAAAGCTCTAAACCGTTTTTCATTAAATCTTCATGTAGACCTATGATTTTGCTGGTTTTATGCCTCTTAATAACATGTGATTCACAATTAAAAAAATTAAACAGGAATAATGAAAATTTCAATTACACCCACTAGTTAAACCTGGGGCTCCTTATATATGCGTGTTTTGTGTTATTTTTAACTTAGAAAATATCTCAATCTGTTTCTTTAGCTTTTATTCTGTGTTGTAACAAGCAAGAAACATAAAATTACTCAGTTTGATCCAATAACTGGACCAGCAGGTAATAATGGTATTTGAAAGGTGTTGCAATATTTACATCTAAGTTACAATTTATTTAAAATATCAAGGTCTGTTAATAAGGATATTTGGCTAATAAATTGCTTTGGTAGAAATACTATATGTATTAATTATTGTTACGTTTAAATGTAATGGATGAAAATCTTAGTTTCAGTGATGATATTGTACTATTATTGTAATTATTTTTATTGTAATCACATTCTCTATATCATATGTTCCAATTAAAGAGATGGTTAACTTCAACCGAGTAAAACGGAAGGTTCTTAGATGTCTTATGGTATTAAAACATATAAAAAAGACTAAAAGAATGATATAAAAAGAACGTGTATTTGTGTTTTATTGAGATTAAATCACTCTTGTCACGTTCAACTGTTCTATTGTTGTACGTTTGTTGATTTACTATATATCTTTATCCCAACGTCTGCCGAATTTAGACTTCCTTTTCTTGCTTAAGAATCGTTATGACCTAGCATTACATTATGATAAGAAACATTAGTAGCACACAACGTCATATATTATAATAAAAATACCAAACATAGAGCGCACTCTACTGTTCACAATGCTAGTCAACAATCTGTTAAGTAAATCTATCACATACTTTGCTTTATTTCATGAAAATAAACACACTTAAAATTATAATTATTTGCAGATAAGAAGTAAACTTTCAAAGCACTAATTTTTATTTTTTTTTTTAATATACTTTTTATTAAAATATAATCAGAATATTTATCAAATTTCTATGGAATTTGTTTTGGGCAAAGTATTATTTTAAACCTTTACTTATTAACGATGACAATAAATCTGTAACAATTAGTTTATGACAAAAGGATATTTTGTATCTTCCATTCAAATAGATACATGATAAAAATTTCATCCGTGAAAGGATACAATATGAAGGTTTAATCTCACTTGATAAGAATAATTTTCCATGTGCACTTCTGCCATGGTGATCGTCTTTAATATGGTGGTCATAATGAAACACCATTGTTTTACACACAGCTTCCACTATACAAGCGTCTGTGAAGAATGCCAAGGTTAATTTTATACAACACATACAGACAATATTTTCATAGAATCTATGTTACAAGCAGACGTCTGCTTCTACAACGTCATTTTAAAACATTGTACACCTAGAAATCCACGTTAGTGCACTTATATTATTTCATTGGTTTTTTGGAGATAGCATTACAACAATACAAACTAGTTTCACTTTTTTTGCTTCTTAAGGACGCTTTAGTGAACCGATTTCATTTTTCATGTTTCATAAAATTTTTTAACTTAGATGTGCGCTGACCTTTGTGTAGTCATACTTTTTGATGTCTTGGTTATACAATACGGGAATTTCGTCTCATTTTACTTATTTTAATAACCTTTCCCCGGTAGAAGCTAGAGTTCATCTATATTTTTCTGCATACTGATGAAATAGAGATTTCTCATTATATAAGGGAGTTATCATCACCTTAAGGCCCAATGTAAAAAAGCATACGTTCTGTATATCACGTTAGAAAGCTCTTAGAGCCTCATAAAAGACAGCTAATTGTTTTCCTAATATTGAAATAGTTTACTTAAGCTTGTTTATCTCGCATCTAAGACTACACACCACAGCATTAGAATATGATTATCATTCTTTTAAAGTACTAACTCACATTAAAAATAATGGTGAACATGAAATTGGTTAATTGTCATATATATATGTGTGCGTGTGTGTATGTAAACAAATATATTTCATACGTTTGTTAAAACTCAGTCTATTATTAGTGCCAAATTTATGAGTCCACCCTGAAATCTACAAATGTTTTTTTTATACACCAACATATAATTATTTACAGAATGTAATTTTTCCAATTGAATAGCACCTTATGTGAAAGTGGGATAAATTAAGATTCAAGTGTAACCGCCCTAATATATAAATAAATTTGAGCTACTGAACAGCAGGAAAACATCCAGTCATCTGTAGCCTCTGCGTTCTTCTAGAGATGCTCCATTTAGTTATTTTTATAATTGCCGATATTTCATTTACTATTTATAGAATTACCTACAATGTGTATTATGTAAGAAAATATTATAGAACCAGAGATACGTTGTTACTCTAGATGAAAAAAAAACGAGCTAGATATTCAATATTATAAATTTGATTCCTTTGGAGCAAAATTATTTCTTGTAATTTAAACTACTGATAAATATTTCTTGCGTATAATTTTTTTATCGATCATTATGTTAATATTGCAAAAGGTAAATTGAAGTTGTATCTAGTATGAGCAACATAGCAGCACTAAATCTCAAACTGAACAAAACCATTTAGGGGCAGTTATAGATTAACGTCATGCAATGTACGTGTGCTTGAACTACAACTCATAAAAAATAATAATTTTCTCGTATTTAAAATGTAATCAGTAACATATGAGCAACTTTATGTCTGGAATATAATCTGAATATTAATTTCTATATTCATATGTATATATATATATATTTAGCTTTCATATAACAACATCAACCCAGCTTCAGAACATTCAAGCACTTCTGGTTCAAATTGCATATTTTGTTGCTCTTGGTTCCACCTTTAAAGGACTGAGTCTGATTACAGTAGGGGACTCTTGTCTGTGATGTAATATGCATTCTGACAATAACTTGAGGAACATAAACTGGTTTTTCGACGGCTATAACAGACGTTTAAATTTGAAATAACATGATCATTGTGTGTTAACAAAAACGAACATGATACACAATTTTTGTACTGAGTTTTTAACAGTCTCTATACATATAATAAAAATGCCACTTTAAAATACAACAGTGTATCCTAAATAAACACAATTTGAACTGAAAACCCACAGAGCATGTTTATTTTTGTTTCTCTACAACACACAGCCGTATTATATATAATAACAAATTAACAAACAACGACTATCAAGCATAGTGAAGTGGTTTATTTTGGAAGTAAACAGGTTACTAATGTTGTTTCGAAACATGTTGTATTCTCCAGAAATAAACGCCCACAGTGGCACAGCGGAAAGTCTGCGGACTTACTACCCTATAAATCGGGTTTCGATACACGTAGTGGGCCGATCACATTTAGTTCATTGTGAAGTCTGTGTTTATCTTCAAACAAATAAATAAGTAAACGTAAACTAATTCGTATTGGTTATAAATTGTTGTTTGCCTATTTATAATTGTGGTATAGCTTAGTTCTGTAGTTGAGAAACCAACATAATTTGATTATTGTGAAATAATACCGTTTTTTGTATTAACTTACGACGTTTTATTTCTTACCTTGTAGCACTAGTTACACATTTGTTACCTATCTAAACACACTACAACCTAATTTGATCATAATAAAATTATAGTTATGGAAGTAAGACTACGCGTATGTACGTGGTTACGTACCAAATGAAATAATCTTTCATGTTATATAAATCTGAGATTTATCAAAAGTAAGTGAATGAAATAAATTATTTTTTGCACAGAATGCAGCAATTTCCAAAGCCGTATTTTAGTTTTCCTGTTTCAATGGAACTGCATTTCTTCGTTCTTTACGTTTGCCTAATGTAACCAGTTGAAAACCTGTTTGTCACATTGAATTACTACAAAAACACATAACAAAAGCAACTAATCAAACACGTGTCCACGTTCTATTTGTAACACTGTTCATAGGTTTGGTGTTCTTAAGGGAAGCGGAATTAAATAATATACTCTTGTTTAATGAATTTGGTCTTGCTTAAGCTGATTATAGTAGCCTAGTAATCGGAAATGGAAGAGCCGAGATTCGAATTCAATCAATTATTTGTGTTACATTCATTAGTAGAAGAGTTTATTCAATTAAACCCGACGTATTATTTTTTCTAAACTTATGAAAGAATTAATAAAATATGAAGAAGCTCAAACTGGCTTAGAAAAAAAATATTTCACAGTCAACTACAAGATAAATGACCTACTGCAAGATAACATTTTTTTTCTTTAAGAAGTAAATATCAATATATCCAGGTAACATAAAACCTAAATAATTTCCAAATGTTTCAAACCATATCGTAAAAGAACAGAAATACTCTACATGAAATCAACAAATTTTGACCCTTAAGCTATACTAACGAAGTTAAGTAATTACCATATCCGAACAAAGTCGAACCTATTTAATAAAACAGCAGTGGAACAATAAAAACATCTTATGCCACAAATGTTAATTAATATATCAACGCAACAAATTAAGCCTTGAAAGTTCGTATATTATAAAATGATGTGATGTTCATATTATTAAAATTATTGGTGTAAAAAACATCTTATACGGTTTCTTTTTTCTATAATATTTTCCAAATGACTGTTTTTCGTTGTATTTCCCTCAGAAATAATGTTCCTTTATTATTATTTTTCGTTTTCACTGGAATGTTTGTGTGGTATGCAATAGAGCAAATAACATGGAGTCGAAATTAATATAGAAGATTTATGGATATAATTTTTTTTCACTTGTCGGGAATCCTATAGCCTCGTGGACAAAAAAGTAGAATAGAGGTTGATTATAAGGAAAAGTTTAGGTTTAACATTCGTTACATAATTACACTGTTTTCGAAGTAGAGACGAATAACGATTAAAAAGATAAATTAGTAACAGTTTCACTCGCATGTTAGGTTAATCTGTAGACAGTTTTGTAGAAGTTTTAGTTTGTATGTTAAAAAGTTGTGTTTTTCACATTCCCAGCCCTTTTAAGTAACTGAAAAAACAGAAACAACGGAAATTACTTTGTCCATTATTTTGCACTATGTTTTATCATGATCGAAAACTATTTTATGTGTTTTCTTTAGTATGTATTATTTAGTACAACAGTGATTTTAAACAGGAAAAGATCCTAAATTAAACATACCATTCTGAAAAATACTTCAAATTAATCCTTTGATTCGTGATATTTCTCATAGACCAATATTTTCATAATTTACGTGTAATATTGACAAAAGTGGTTGATACTGTAAAGTCACATAAGAGCTAAAATGTTAAATGATTAAGAAATATTTTTTCTTATGATAAATAATATTTAACTTTTTTTGAGTATGGAATATTAACTTGTGCGAGTCTCTAAATGAAGTAACTTATAGCCAAAATTGAATTTTTGTTCTACGTACTAATAAATATTAAAATTTCAATCTACAAGATATAATTTTTGAGATGTACTAATTCATTTGACTAATGCATAATTTATATAAATAAATATTAGATATTTCTTTTCGTCAAAAATAACTAGCTCCATAAGCCATTACCCATCAGTCATGAAATGAAGTGAATATGGTATTTTATTAATTGTAAAACTTTCTTATACATACATTGTTGCACATTTATATACAATACTTCTAAATTATTAAACAATGTAGATTTATTCAATAATAGAAGTACTGGTTTTGTTGCTTTTCTTTTTTCTTAATTTTATTGCAAATGATAACAATTATAGTTATACCGGTAATAGGATTTTTTAAAAATAATGTTCACGTAAAAAAATATCTTAAACATTCATAAAATGTAATATTTATACGTACTGATACATGCAGTTATAGTAGTAGATATGCGAACAAAATTCCAGCATAGTCGATCATTAAGTTCCTGAGGGATTACAGTTTAGAATATTGCTAGAAATTCAGCCAAATCTTCGAAATATTTCTTTTAATCTTGTTTAAACATAACTATACACTTCGAAGAATCCGAGAATCATATAATATAGCCGTAGAGTGAAAAAAGTACGTAACAATGATCCGTCTTCTCGAAATGAATAACTAGTTTAACAAATTTACTAGTATGAATTGATATCAAAGTTTCGATATAATTCTAGACGATCCTCTGCAAGCAGTCTCTCTAACTTGGTTAAACATGACTTCAATCAATTTGAAACCAATTTACTTCCGCAAAACACGTTCATTAATCACACCCACATGATCTTTGTTGACAGCGATGAAACGAAAACATCTAAAGAATTATTTCATGTAAACACCCTTCCTGTTAACTTCAATAACCTTAACATGTGAAGTAAATTAATCCCGTTAAAAGCTGAATAATAACGAAAACATTCCAAAATAATCGAAGAAAATTACGCTTAACTACCATACTAAGGATGCTTAAGAGCTAAATATAACTTAGAATCCATTTTCTGATATCTCTTAAAATGTACAGACTTTGTTTACCTAACTTGGCATGCATGAAATCATCAACGAATTTTGCATTCAGGTATTACACTAACCTTATTATCCTATAATATTCTAACTATTTCTTTAATCTGTTTTGAATTTCTGCATTGAAAACAAAAACATATCTCAAAATATTTCCAATAATTAGAAATGTTTCTCTTCAGAATAAACTTATCTTTAAAAAAGTACAAATGTGTATTTTTTTCTAAATTATTTATATTTGATGGGTGTACAACAATTTAATTATTTACAGCAAAACCATGTTTAAAAACATAATAGTATGTAAACATTTAACTTAAACTATCGACTGCTTGTTTCTTTCCAACTACAGAAGAGTCTGGCATGGCTAGGTGGTTAAGGAACTCATCTCGTAATCTGAGGGTCGCGGTTTCGAATCCCCGTCACACCAAAGATGCTCACCCTTTCAGCCGTGGGGTTGCTATAATGTAATGGTCAATCCCACTATTTGTTGGTAAAAGAGTAGCGCATGAGTTGGCGGTGGGTGGTGATGACTAGCTGCCTTCCTTCTAGTCTTACACTGCTAAATTAGGGACGGCTAATGCAGATAGCCCTCGTGTAGCTGTGCGCAAAATAAAAAAACAAACCACAGAAGTAAATACTGGGCTTCTCCATTGCATTTTAATACTTAAATTATTAATATGACATCACGTGTGAGGTTCATTAGGGGTTCATTTTCTCAGATATAAATGCATACATGTCAGAATGTCCTCATCAATCGGGAATAATGAAGTGGTGTTTTATTTTCATGCCTCGCACCACACAAAGTTACTTCAATTATTTATGTGCTTCAAAGTAAAAGAAACTAGTTCATATAACAACCTAAACACATTGAGTGTTATTTTTTCAACACATATACTGAACATGTAAGGCTACATAGAAGTTAACCCAATAAGTTTCTCTGAAATAAACTTTATCAAAGCTATGCAAAAGAGAAATCAAGTTTTCTTATACAGGCTGTATCTCTTATACAGGCTTGTCATTTGACAATTGCAATCATATTAGTTGTTTAGAACAAGAGAAAGGTTTATGAGAAGTCATCACTGCAACTGGCTACGTGTATAATGTAATTCATGGCTTCATCCTGTCAAAAGCAGTCACATAATAAGTCGATTTAAAATCTAACTCAAATAAAGGCTGAGATATATGTGTTCATGGATATATATTAAACAGGATAAATCAGACGAAACCTCTATAATTTCTAATAAATCAGCTCGTGCTAATGACAATAAGGGCATATCTAAGCAACAATCTTAACCACCAAAATATATAACGTTACACTGTTACATAAGTATCATTAGAGTATTAACTAAAAACAACAAATCATTCGGAGAAGTAATACAATTATGGATTTTATTGTTAAGTTATTTGTATATCTGTAGTATGGTTTAGGTTTTATAAAAAGAGAACTTTCATTCTTAAGTGCCGATCATGGGCATGTATTGTTTTATTATCGTCAGCAAATTAAACAAAGAACACTGAAGACAACATCAGTTAAGTTTTGAACATAACTGGAGACAGTATTAGAATAAATTAAAATAAATGTTTTCCTTCAACTTATAGTTTTACAATATCAACTTTAGTTAGAGTAATTACACATATTTTGACACATCTGATATATCCATTAAGGAAATTCGAACTCTTGATTCTAGCGTTAAATATCCATAGACTTAGCGCTGTCAAAGCGAATGCGAGTGAAGTCATTTATAATGTTGTAAATAAGGAATGGAAGAAACGTCTTGAAAGTACAGTGGCGATAAGATATGTGAACACATATATTTATGTTAAGATTCACTCCAGTTTGAACATCATTAAAGCAAAGCTTTGAGGTTCACTAGGAAAACAACCTATACTTCACTAAAGTATTACTAATGGTGGAGGAAAGCAAAGATGGCAATGCTAATCTAGTTAATACCAGATTAGGTTAAAGATAATGTATACCATGTCTGGAACCGTTAGTGGCTGAATCAATGTAATCATGAAATGTAAGTGAACATTGTATGTTAAATTATGGTATTTAAGAGTTTATGATAAGTATAGTATTTAAAACAAATCTCGTTAAATTTAAATCAAGAGAAATGAACAACTGTCATTACGCCTTAAAGAGAATAATCCATTAAAAAGACATAGCTAGGTAAGTTGCTTTCTGAGTTTCGCATGAATACATTTTGAAATAAAACTTTTAAAGAATCCTCTTATTAGATGAAAGAGAAATGAGCAGTTTACACGGGATTTAAACCATTACTTCACTTAAATTATAAAAGAAATTAGGATATTTATGTTAGTAACCACAATTCATACTTCCATACGATTTATTCACATATTTGTTTTGATTTCCGTCACTATCAAATGAAACATCTTTCTAAAAAATTGGATAAAGATTACTTAAATACTTTCACGTCGTTTGTGTGTTTTTTATAGCAAAGTCACATTGGACTATCTGCTGTGTCCACCGAGGGAATCGAACCCATGATTTTAGCATTATGAAACAGAAAACTTACCACTGTCACACGGGGGACTTTTTCACGTCGTCTATACATATTTTCTAACTTATGAAAAGTAATTAAGCTTTCGGTTTAGACTGAAAGAATTAGATGTAAGACGCCATTTCAGTTTTCATATTGATTTAAAAATTATATTTCATGTTACTGTGCATTGTTTTCTCCTAAGCCCGAGAATAACTATTTAATTGTATGTTTAATAGGTATGTAATTTATTTAAATATGTAAGAAAACACATACCTCTCAGTAGCTCGGTAAGTTTGAAAGCTTATAACTCTAAAAACTGGATTTTTATACCAGTGGTAGGCGCAACATAGATAACCCACTGTGTAACTTTGCGCTTACCAACAAACAAACAAAAGCAAAAACTTTTCAATAAAATATGCGACTGAATTAGAAAACAAAATAAATCATAATTCAAAATACAATGAGAAAGAAATTTACATAACTATTAAGAATTCGTAAACTGCAATTTTACGTTTACAACGTTAAATGATGATTGCATTTCTCACTAATTTATTCTAAATCTTTGGAAAATTTATTTGTTACCTAAGCTCCTTATTTAAAAGACTAAATTATCTTATCAGAACAAATATCACTTTTTTAAAATTATAAGTGAATATATCTTTCATGTTGATATCTTTCATATTTAATATTGTTCTGGTAATATCATAAAAGGACATGTGTTTTACACATCACGTACACGTCAAAGTATAGCTATATATATAAACCTAGAAAAAACATTTTCTCCTTTTTAAAGTATGCTACAAAATATATATACATACTGTATGCATATATATTTATGTAAATATGCGAAACATATTTCGATAATAAGTGAATTTAGCTTTGAAATAGACAAAATTATCTTATAATTAGTATTTTTTTGGTAATGTTATACAAATTACGTATGTTTTACACATCACATATATGTCAAAATATACATGCATACTCACTATATATATGTGAAATAGCAAAACATATTTTAATAATAAGTAATTATAGCTAAGATGTCAAAGCGTCAATATTAAACACTTACATTATAGTGAACATTGTTTTCAAAAATCATGAATATTTTGTTTTACACATCAAGTTTCGAATCTTCAAGAATACAACAAAATATAGACAGGTAAATATACAAATCAGAGTGCTTTTCTTATTTATAATAAAATATTTTTTTTTATATTAAACCAGTTTGGTTTTTCACTTTCCTTAAGGGAACCATTGAAAGTTATAAATTCTGTAAGTAACTTGGTCTAACAAAGAAGAATTTAATATTATTCAGAGAATATGATCAAACGTTATCAAATTCCCATTCTTCACATCAATCTATTACTACATCCTTTCAGTTTCTTGTCTATCAACATCAGTTTGTTATGAAAATTAAATGTTTAAGATGATTTCTAATTTATTAATACACCAAGGACGTTAATTAGACTAACTAAAAATCCGTTTAAGTCTTAGGTTCTGAAAGAAAAGAAAACGTTTGTTTAACACTGTTGACATGTCGTTATTCCAATAGTTCATATTTTAAATGGCAAACTGTACAATGTTTTAGTTACACTGGCTTATATTTCTATCTGCAGGCAGATAATTAACTAATGACAAATATTTCTCTTAATAATTCTTAAAGACCTGAGAGAAAAAGTGACAGAGAGTAATTAAACCATTGAATTAGCATATGGTATTTTATTATATTAATATATGTATTTAGGAATGGTCTAAATCTTCTAAACTGGTTGAACGACATGCAATATTATTAAAATTTCAGCCCAAAATACCGTTAACAGCAAGGGTATCTAACATGATGATATTAGGCCCAATAATTATAAATATAAAGGTAAATAAATCATATTTATTAGATATACTGATTGCCATATTGTTTCCATTTCATTCTAAGCGCATAATTTGTTCTAATCATAAATTAATGTTAAATAAACGAAATGATTCTTAAAACGGTATATACGTTTACTATATTTTCTGTATCCCAATACCCAGTGAAAATATATAATCAATTGAAAAAAATCAACAGGAGTTAATATGTTGTACTACGCGTCCAAATTTTGGAAACCACAACTCCCGGTTTTTTCTTTCTTTTTGAACTTCTGTTGTAGTTTTATCTATCACAAAACACTCTCCGAAGCATTTTATTTCTTTTTAAATATTATAAAATATAAATTTTCATAAGTCTTGTAGTCTTAATACCTGCTGAACTTGGAAAGGTGCCTAGTATATCGGCTTACTCCGCTCATATTCTAACGTCTTAGAATACCGTAATCACCTACTTCTTTAGGAACTGATCAAAAGCCAGCAATTTTCCCACGTTCTCCCTACTTCAACCGATGTTACCTTACAACTAATTCCATAGCCCTATTATATATGTATTAGTATATATGCCAGTTCATATTAGTACTATGGTATATACGTACTTCAAAATAATTTTTGTTTTTCTTCCGTATTTCAATTTCCGTATTTTCCCAAAAGAGCAAGGTTGTTGAGCGTTAATATCTTACTGTTTTACAGTTTTCTAATTACTTTTATAGTGTGAGGCTTGACGCGATCAATTCGCAATCTGAGAGTTGTAAGTAACTCCACATATAATATCACTATTAATTTACAGTAGCCCAAGACTTAGTTGTCGGTTGTATTCAAAAGTGTTCTTACAGCCTATCACTTTCAGATTTAGGATGGATAACACCGAAAGCTCTCTAGTAACTGGAATCGAAATTAAACATAGAACCTACGAAATGACGCTTGCTGTTTTTGGTTTATATAAAGTAAAAACAGCGGTCAGTAATCAGTCACGGTATAATTTTTGTTAAGTTGACCTTAAAATAAAAGGTTAGACTTTGCTAGTGGTTAGAACGCTTGATTTATATTCTGCGGAGCATGAGTTCGAATATCCCTCACTGAACATGGTTATTCTTGGGGACTTTATTCTTATTCTAACTGGCTCGTTTGGGTTGAGGAAATATTTTTCTCAACCTAAACGAGCCGTTTTTACATATATATTTCTCTACAAGTGGGTTTTCTCGACATCACTGAATCCTCTTATTCCTTGGTGAAGGAGAAGCACAAAAGGTAGCGGTTGGTGGTGTTGATTAGTTGCCCTATTCTATTATTCTTAAATTAGGGACAGCTAATGCAAACAGCCCTCGAGTGGCGTTGAACAAAATTCAAAAAGAAATTCTAACATAAAATAAACTTAGGTAATAAGCAATCACTCAGTTTGTTTATAATTATGGAATATTGTTAATTTAATTCCCATGAAATACAAAAATATTTTAAAACACAATCTGGTAATAAACTAATTATGTTGTTAATTCATTACAATGCATTATATGTAAATATATTAAAATAACGTATTTTAATTGTTTTTCTTTTAGTTTCGCACCGAGCTACACAAGGGCTATCTACGCTAGCCGTTCGTAATTTAGCAGTGTAAGACTAGAGGAATGGCAGCTAGTCATCGCAACCAATTCGTGGACTACTCTTATACCAATGAATAGTACGATTGAACGCCACACTATAACAACCCCAGGGCTGAAAAAGCAAACATGTTTGATATGATGGTGATTCGAACCTGCGACCCTTAGATTACGAGGCGAGTGTCTTAAACACTTGGACATACATAGCTTCGCGTTGTAGAATACTTTTTTGTATTTTTAAGTAAGCGCATTTAAAAAAAAGGATTTATCGATTTTTCGCTTAGTCCTTAGTCCAAGTGATTTGTCTTAATTAGCTTATTAGGTAATTAAGAAAACATGCAAGTAAATAGTTTTTACATAAATATTATTATAATAATTATTCATCAAAATTATTATATTTATACATCTCATTACGAATACCTCGTTTAATGTATTATATTTTCAATATATATAATTAAGTAGCTAACTCGCTATGATACATAATCATTCCTAAGTCTGAGGTGTATCAACTTTCATATAAACATTCAGAGCATACCTAAACATATATACAATCATTCAGTGCATGAAAAATGTTTATTCGAGCATAAGAACATGTTGTTGCTTCAATCCGAAAGAGAAAAAAAAACGGTTAAATTCATTCTGCTTTCCTGGAAATTTCTACTCTACTGATTTAAATTATACATTTCGAAATCATAAGGTCGAACATCAAACAATATTACTTCTGAGGATTATAAAGGTTTCTTAACAAAAGAATTGCTCATCATAGGGTTTATTGATTTATAAGAACTCGAATTCCTCTGAAACACCCGGATGAACATCTAAGGTTACATTTTCCGCATAATAATTCTCATATTGGGCGGACTCAAACGTCAATGCGTATGTATACTTGTACATACAAGCTATAAAAGGTTTAGAATAACAGTGAAAGAACCACTTATTCCACCATATAGAGCGTTGTGACCCTTTACGTCACTTGATCTAAAAGGATGAAATATATTTCAGTTAAGGAGTAAAAAAAAACTCATTTTAAGGATTATATTTTATGCAAATTAATGAAAACGTGAGAGTCATAAATTTAATGTTAATACAAAGCAACCACTCACTGTCTTGACAACAGCCTTCATACTTTAATAAGCTTGGCTTTCTTAATATGTAAATGAGTATGGCATCAGCTAAGTCATTAAATCACATTCATAACGGAAGTTTCAGTGTTGAGGGTATCATTTCCTTCTAATTACTTGATACCAAACAAGCCATTTTTGTCGTATGTCTGTTTATGCCACTCATCCTACAGATATAAAGCACTGATCCATAAATATTCTTATACGTTGAGGACTCCCTGCTGATGGAATTGAAGGTATGCTTGACATCTATTGTTTAAAAGTTCGTGTTGAGGATTATTAGCCTGTTTGGTTCATTGGAATTTTGGATCTCGTTTGAAAACCATAACCTTCTGTACTAATATGTGAAGTTACATAAAATGTTAATTTTGAACTATAGGTGTTCTTCTCACTAGAAATAAGATTTTAGTGTATGTAAAATACTGCACACGATAGTACACATTAAAGAGAAATGTTTTCGAAAGTACACATTAAAGGTAAATATTATTGATAGTACACATTAAAGAGAAATCGTTTAAATTCTCTGTACAATATTAGATTGAATGAATGTGAATAATTTATATCCGATTTTATTATTTTGCTTTTTTATCTATTTCATTTGTTTGCTTTTTTAAAGCAGAGTCACATTGGGCTATCTAGAATGTCCATCGCAAGGAATCGAATCCCAGATTTTAGCATTGTAAGTCCGTAAACTTACCTTTGTCACATTGACGCTCGGGCATAAATAAATACAACACATACGAGTAAATGCATAAATTACTTCCGTCACCTATAGATTGTAAGCCTTTCATTTATTTCGTTATTTGCGATTAAAACTTAAACAAAACACGTAGCTTGAATAAAAATGTGAAGAAATGATGCTTCTTGAATGTCTAGAAACTGTTTCAGTTTCGTCAGTAATCTTTTACCTTCACAATGATCTCGTAACATATGTTTAAGATTCACAACATACACAAACAAATCTTATAATTCTATCTTTCTTTAGTGCTCTCCCAGTGACATAGCGACAGGCCTGAAAGCTTATTAATGCTTAAAACCGGATTTTGATATCTGTTGTAGGCATAGCACATATAGTCCATTGTAACAAGAAACAAGCAAATGTCTCTTAGCAATACTACATATTTTTTATCTTCAATTAACTAAAATCAACAACTGAATTAAAGTCACGTAAAAAAATCTATATAAATGGTCAAAATATTATTGTGATAAAAATTCACAAATAGGTGAACACAAGCGAGTGTTGTTTTATACTTACACTTTTGGTTCAAATGAATTGTGTTCCTCAGTAAGTTTTCTACGTGTTAATATAATTCCCTCTATATATAATGATTGATAACTATTATCACGTACTCGTCACGGTGATAAAGTCAGCTTCAAGCAAATATTTCTATCGATTTTTTTACTTGACGAAGGTTCACCTGACTTTATGTTTACCAAATCAACTATGAAAAACCACGTTTTTTGTTGCAAGCATCATTAAACATTCAATAGCGTTGATGATGAGTGTCACATAACATATAACATATTTCTGCAAAATACAAAGAACATAAATGAACCTTCTAGTAGCGTAATGTTTGGCTTCGATTCAAAAACACCATGCCAATAATATTATATTTATATATTGTGAATAACTCTTTGAATTAGAGATCGTTTTAGGAACATTTTACTCGTACAATAATTCCAATTGATCGCATTTTACATAATCAAA
Organism: Tachypleus tridentatus; assembly: GCF_004210375.1. Classification (NCBI taxonomy): domain Eukaryota; kingdom Metazoa; phylum Arthropoda; class Merostomata; order Xiphosura; family Limulidae; genus Tachypleus; species Tachypleus tridentatus. The sequence goes on along the minus strand of NC_134832.1, from coordinate 20,410,255 downwards.
AAATAACGAAGAAATTAATAATTTATTTCATGTAGAAAGATTCACAAAACACCAAAAATTGAGAATATTTAACAAACAGAAGAGTTGATTACATGGACTAGTAATGTTCTTATGCGTTGAATTACAAAGAACCATTTTATTTTAATTTTTTGGTAAATAAGATTTGGAGACTGCTTGAATTTGTCGGGAAAACTTTGTTATAATGTAGAGCTTTTTGACGAACTTCTGTCATCATCAGATACAAATAGTTTTCATAGACAGAATATATATGTAGAAACTAAGGAACAAATAGCCACATGACACAAGATTCAGTAACTGCTTAGTGAAGGTATCTTGGAGTATATGGTTGTTAGTTTATGAAGGTATCTTGGAACATATGGTTGTTAGTTGTGAAGGTATCTTGGAACATATGGTTGTTAGTTGTGAAGGTATCTTGGAACATATGGTTATTAGTTTGTAGCAGGGATGTTTTAAATAATTAAGATATATTTTTTAATTTTCCGGTTCTTGATGTTTGGTTCTTCTTTTCAGGTTACAGTGTTTTGAATAAATGTACTACCTGCTTTTTTCTTTGTTTGATTTTAGTTATAATGGTGGTAAACATTAGAAAGTCTCTGATTACGTTCGGTGAATCTGGTTTCAACTTTTCTACCACTTTCTGCGATATAAAATTTTGTACTGTATGGTTTCACGTAACTTATTTTTAGTAAAGGTTTTAGTTTAGCTCCATGTTTTTGATTTAATTCCAAGTCGACAGGAATTTTATGTTTATTACTTACAAATTTTCTCCAGGTGTGACTTCTTTTTAAACTGATTCCAGGCATGGAGGGTAAACTGTAGTGTTATGCTGCTTTGTTACTTGGTTTATTGTGTCAATTTTCATTGATGATTGTTTCTTTTTGGTTGTGTGAGAGTTCTTTACCAATAATTGGTGTGGATGAAAGTGTGTTTTTAGAGTTTTAGGTGAATTTTAGCTTTGAGATGTGTGTCGGATGTAATAATGTTGAAGTTAAGAAAAAATTTTCATAGAATTTATGTGTGTGTATATTAAGTAGAAGTGAAACCAGCAAAAGTGTCATTAACATATGTGTACCAGTATAGGAGAGGATAAATCGCAGAGTGTATGATTTATGTTTTTGATTTAGGAATAAATCTTTTCATCAGTTTCACGATTTAAGAATGAGCAGTCGTGTCCTCCTTTACCTGTTATCGACTACATATTTAAGCCGTTAATGCTTTAATTTTTACTTGGTTAAATGTGTTTCTGAAATTAAAACCATTTTAAAAGGAGATCTGCAAATATCATGTATAGGCTATGCAGCTCCGAAGACCGTATTTAAGAGGATAGTATGTGTCTTAGGGAGCAGTCCCTTTTGTATGGGATGGACTTGTTTCTTTGTTTCTAAATTTCGTGGAAAGCTACACGAGAGCTATCTGCTAAGTTAGCAGTGTAAGACTAGAGGTAAGGCAGGTAGTCATCACTGCCTACCGCCAACTCTTGGGCTACTCTTTTATCAAATAATAGTGTGAGTGCCCATCACGTTATAACGCCCCCGAGGCTGAATGGATGAGCATGTTTGGTGTGACCGGGATTCGAACCCCCGGCTCTGGAATGATGAGTCGAGTTCCTTAACCACTTGGCCATGTATTATCTTTCTTCAATTGCAACAAAATTATGGGCAGTTGTTTTTCAGACCAATCCCAAACGACTGTACAAAAAATAATGCAGTCATAGTTCTCAGTTGTGTTTTTAGATATATATATACAGTCCACATTATGTGTGTTTGGTATACCATCTTCCGAAAGGCCTTATAAATTGACTGTATATGCATATATTATACTCATATCTTTTACATAAGGTTAAAATACTGATTCACTGTGAAAGAAACATTATGGATTTGTTTTATTGCATTGCCGTTTAGTTTTAACAGAGAAGGAAATTGATTTTAAATTTCATTGCTTTGGTAGCCGATTCTTTCTTCATTATATAGTATTTGAATGTAAAAATCTGTTTGTATAGTTTTGATATGTTTTTGAACAGGATACTGCGTATCCGACTGAAAGCACAACTTAGATATTCACTTTAGACCTGTATATATATATATATATACCTCTATTCTGTAGTGTCTGTTTGTCTCTTAAATCTCTGAAATAATTTATAAAAGCATCATTTATATACAGATTTTCTTTCACTGCTCACATTTGCTTTTCACGAACTCTTCAAAATCATTGTATCTGTTAAGTAGTCAATCAATACAGAAAAAAAAACTTTTCTTAACATATAGTGGACTCAAATTAGGTACAGAAGTAGTAAAATTACTGGACATTTTAAGTTTATTGAAGACCAAAGAAAAATGCTTCGTAGATCATAAAGTTACTTAACAACCAAACTCTCTTTTCTGATGTAAGTAACCATATACCATAGTGAATCTCTTAATAAAATGTTCTATTGTGATCCCTTTCTGATACTTTGAAAACTTTAATAGGTTCCCTAATTGGATGTTTACCACAATGTAGAAATACTTGTAGGCATGCCGCCCACTGAGCTCTCTGAAAGACTTTCTTCGAATGTAGAGGATGATTATCCTTAGCTATTAACTATGTATACATAGAATTATTCTGACGTCAATGAATTATTATTAATTATAATTAGGTTTTAATTTTGTTTCACTCATAGTAATTTCTATCAGAATTAACAATATTAAATTACTTGTCTATGCAAATAAAACTATTCGCTTACATCTTTTAACACTTCATAGATTTCGACATAAAAACATGTTTCCTTAGACATGGACAACAGTTTTATAGAAGTTAAGCTGATAAATCTGATGGTGTGGCAATTTTTTAAAAGTAGAATAAAATCTCAAGTATTTTTAACTTTAAAGGTTTCACAGTATCAAGTTGAAGGTTACTTGCCTCAAAGGCAGTTCCATCTAGCTAGCTTCAATATACTGTTAATAAAATACATAGGTTTAATTAATCATTACATAAAATAGCTGAGCTTGATCTAGTGGTTAGACTAGTAGACTGTGGGTCTGCAGATCCAATTTTCACCTCTCTGTACCTCCCTCTAGCCCCACAATATAAAATAGCGCGCTATTCTCTGAGTAAGCGGGTGTGCTATAAGAGTGACGGTCAAATCCCTCAACTTTAAGATATTCGATAAAAATAATACAAAGGAGAGAGAAACAAAATATCCATTGGAAACAGATAATTTGTTCGGAATAATTAATAAATTTGAATTTTAACATGAAAGTTTGCTTAAAACATATATTATACATTCCCCATTTTAACCCATATAGTAAGAGTGAGTGGGGGTATCAAAATATACAATTGTTTAATCACGCAGCCTAAAGATTTTATATACATATAACTTTACTGATCGTTGTATTTAACGATAAAACTATTGTGCATTCATAATGTACAACATACACTGCTGGCCAATATCTTAAGGCCATTGAGCATGAAGAAAAAATATGCATTTTGCGTTGTTAGACTCAACCATTTATTTGAGTAGAGCTTCGAAAGATGAAAATAAGAAAAGCGAAAATAAAAATAAAAAACTTTTTAGCATTTACTAGGGAAAATTGGAGGGGATTGTAAGGGTAAGTTAGTGAAGATTAATATAGAATGAATAATGGTCATAAAATCTAATATAAACTGATGAAAGCAGTATGCTTCCTAAGTCTGTTAATGACAAATGTGTAGAACGTGAAGAAACTGACATTACAATATACTTGTTTAACAGTGCGTTAGTGTATAATATATATCATGTACTTAAAATTAAAATTAAATCAAATTAATTAGTTAAATATACGTGTCTATCCGTAAATTCAAGAAATATCTGTGCTGGCCATGGTCTAGTGGTTAGACTTCTTGACTATGACATCATTCCCTAAAAACGCGCTCTACACTTTGGCGTTGGAAGAGTGGCAATCAGATCTCACTATTCAGTCAGACAAGAATAGCCAAAGAGCTTAGGTGGTTACTTTTGAGCGACCTACTTATTTCTAGTCTATGAGCTCAAAACTCGGCGACAGATATACACAGAAAACATATATCTACTTGACATATAAAATTCTAAATACATCGAATCACGTATTAGAATCAAATACGTACAATTTTAATGATATCATGCCTAAAAATAACTGTTCGTTTGTAAATAAGATGGATAGATGTTTCTCAATACATATAAAAAAGCACAAATATAATCAAAGTGTGAAAAAGATCAAGAGACTCGAAAGCAATTACGAGTATATGCAAAATGCACTCGTAAATAATAGATGGAAGTTTATCATATTAATACACATTTCTAGTAGTATATCAGTCCATCTGAAAGATCAAAAAGGCAAATTTAGTATGTAATGTTAAGTAACATTAAGTAACAGGTAAAACTAGTGTCAAAATCAATCCAGATTTTTGCAAAAGAAATGATTTTTTTGTGATAGTTAGTTCAAAGAATGTTGTGTGTTTGTTTTCTTATAGCAAAGCCACATGGGGCTATCTGCTGAGTCCACCGAGTCAAAGGATGAAGAAAAGGCTTTAAGAAACTAGAGATATGGAAATATATCTACTTAATGCAGCATGAAAATAAAGATTTTAGTTATTTTGAAATCATATCAAACGGTGATATCTTTATGTGTTCATATGAGCATCACAAAGCTTTGAACACAGAAGTTTCAGGAAATTGTTCTTCTTTTGAATTATTATGGAAAGAGATCAGAAACAATTCTTGCTTGTTTAATAACTAAAGTAAGCTTGTGTCCGTAACTGTAAAGCTCGGTATTCAGAGAAATTGCAGGAACTGTCCATTTAATTAAGAAATAAAACAATTAACACACCATGGACTTGATGACAGTGGCTTAAATAAATTGTAGAAAAGTGTGAAAGAATGTCCATGTTACCATGGATTCTCTTTTCTTTTTCATCAAGTAGTGGAAAACATACCTTGTACTACATTAATTCTGACTTCTGTAAACGTTTACTTGATAACATGTTTCTGATTTTCGCTCTCTCTTTTTCAACAAAATACTAGATACGTTCACCTAACCTCTTCTCTTATGTTGGAATGTTTTACTGCCAAAGTTATGAGCATATTGTTGCACAGTGAGAAAAATAACTTTGTGGAGTGAAACATAGCCTTTCTTCAGGCAAAGGACAAGTATGAATTTTAAAAAGCTGAAAAGGGGATTCATCTAAAAAATGGCATATCGCCAGTGTTCTAACTGTAAGTTGACATGCTGTCTTGTCCAAGTAATACAGTAAAAAGTGGTGAATTCTGGTTAATATTGGTTTACAGTTAAACTTTTTTTTGCAAAATATCCTCGCCTGACAAGTCTCCCATTCACTCTGCTTCTGGACACTGTAAAATGAATGTATTCGTGAAATACCTGTCGTAAATGTTGCAAAACTTTTCTCGACTTTTACTTGTCATAACACTGTCGTCTTGAGCAGTAACTTTTCGGCACCTACCAGTAAACTTTTCTGGAATAACGGTTTATTTTTGTAGTCTGATCACACATCTGGGAATGTCCTTTCAAATTCACATCAATTCTGGATATTCGAACTGTTTGACACCTTGTAACTTCTGGCACGTGAAGAGACATGACTCTAGATTAAGTACGGAGACATTGTCTGGACAAAGCGTTGATCTGTTCTCAAAAACCTTTAACAAAAGACAACATTTTAAACGAAACAGGTGTGTATGTGTGTTTTAACGAACAAATATTCAAAACGATTTACACAAACCAGAATAACAACTCGTACATGTTTATTAGATTATACGCTACTTTTTCTGAAATTATTGATGAAGATAATTTAATCCGTCTTTAGAATAGGAGAAGGAGGCTAAAATAAATAAATGTTGTTGAAAATAAATGATGTTCTTTGGATTTAGCTTTGGTATTTAATGGTGTGATTGGTAAATGTGAATAGGATGTGCCTGTGATATATTTTAGTTCTGTTATTACTTTTTATGCTAACATAAATATACTCTTCAAAAAAAGAAACGCAAAAGGGATATTTTTGTTATTTTAAAGATAAATATATGTAATAGCGTTACAAGCTCAGAGTATGTGATGTTACACGTATTAAGGCACTGATTGTAAAATGACAATAAAAGTTGTGCACTTTGAAAACGGAGGAAAACATCGGATTTTTCACCAAAACGCATTCGTGTCCAATAAATGTGTTTGAGAGATCTGCATGTTCTGCAAGTGCAACATGTGCAAAATCCCTATAAAAGTGACGGGTTCTCGGTTTCCATAGCTCAGTGTTAAGCCACCGACACGCAATACAGTTACGCCAAGACTGACTGAAGCACAACGCAACAACGCCATTGGTCGCTTGGAAGCAGGCGAAACTCGATCAGATGTAGTCAGAGCTGTGAATGTCCACCCAAGCACCATCACAAGGCTAGGGAATCGTCACCAACAACATGGATCAATTTGTGACCGTCCACGATCTGGCAGACCTCGTGTGACCACGTCCGCACAAGATCGCGGTTACGTCACCTTCGGGATAGGACCACCACTGCGACGTATACTGCCTCAACCATACCAGGGCTGCGTAGGATTTCCGATCAGACCGTACGCAACCGTCGACGTGATTCTTAGGCCCCATGTGCAACCCATCATGGTGAACGTCAACGACGTTTTTCAACATGACAACGCCGGTCCTTACACAGCCCGACTCACCACTGTCTTCTTGAGACACCACAACATCAACGTTCTTCCCTGGTCCTCCAGATCACCAGATTTAAACCCCATCGAACATCTTTGGGACGAGTTGGACCGACGTCTGCGACGGCGACAACCTCAACCGCAGACTCTACCTCAGCTTGCAGCAGCTTTGCAGGCTGAGTGGACAGCCATTCCACAGGATGTGATTCGGCATATCATCGCTTCCATGGTCAGGAGATGCCAAGCAGTTATTGATGCTCACGGGGGCATACTCGTTATTGACGTTGAGTGACGTTAAACTTCAACTAGTGAGCGTGGACTTCGCCTTTGCAGACTTTGGATGTTCAGCAGTGAATGTGCAAAGTTTCACACATGTCATACAGAACTACCCGGAATAAACTTGTTGACAATATGTCTCAAAATTTGCCTTTTGCGTTTCTTTTTTTGAAGAGTATATATTGTGCGATAAAAATGAAATATTAATTGCGTGAGATAAAGTTTTTAAAGTTACACGTTAGTGTCTATAAATAGTTACGATAAAGTATATTTTATTATAACTTTTGTTGACGTGGAGGTATTTGATGGATGTATGTGTGTGTAAAGCATTAATAGAAGCTGTTGATAAAATTGTCTCGATAAGGAATTCGAAAAGAGGAAGTAGCTCTTTAGTGCAATTCAAACTATGATGATATAATTAAAAAGAAAAATACCCAGCGAGTCAGCGGAAAACTTACGGACTGAAATTTGTGATTTGACGGTGAAAATAATTAAGTATTTTCTGTGACTTGGAACCGAAAGAATCAAACAAATGAACAAAAAAAAGAGAAATAAAGCATTTAGCGTTTAAATGTGCACATAATACAGAAAAAAGAAACATTTAGCTTAAAGCACAATGAAGTATACAAATAAAAAAATACTAATATACTATTTTATTGTAAAACAACTTTTGTATGAACTTGATAATCTAGAAAGTAATTTTGTTAGGAAAAAAATCTTCAAGAATTATATTTAGATAAGAAATATGTAACCTCTAGGAAAGTAGTTTTTTAAAGCAGTTAAGGTGTTCTAAAATATGGAAAAGTATTATTCTCGTGGTTCTGTAAATTAGATTAGGAAGAATATGAGATGCTTAAAAGTTTAGATAACAATGTCCTTGAAATAATTATACATAAGTATCAGATGTCACTCTTCCACAATCTTAGAAACAATATAGTATAAGAAATGCTTGCAATTGTACACCTGGATGAGGATAACCACGTGTTATTATATGGAGTAGCCGATTAATTTTATATAAACACACTAATCTATCAACATAATATCCAAGAGCGTACCTTCGAGTGACTGATTTTCGAGTCTCGTGGTAAGCACAACACAGATAACCTATTGCGTTGCTTCGTGCTTTACAGGAAACAAACACCAACCTTTGAATGCTACTGGCAGCTTGCAGCAGAGCTTTTAACTTATTGTTATCTAATCTCGAAATTTCAAACAGCAGAGTGTCACGAATTTTCATGTATTGCATATGCATTAGAAGAAGATATTTCAGCATAATGTGTAATCTTAAGATAAGTTAATAAAGAATAACGTTTTTTTCATTCGTTATTTACCCATATAAATCTCACGTGAAAAGCCACCAAAGTTTGTATTCTTATCCAAACCCATTCCTACCTCTTTTCCTGACTTTTTGATATTCACATTTCTATTTCTTTTTAGCTAAACGTATTTTACACTTTTACTTAAATAAATATTATGGGAGAGATGTGGCATCTATGTAGATGACGTGTTGTCTTTTACTGCATGTTTCAAAGTGCAGCTGAATATCTAAAATGGTATTCCAGTTTAAGACCCAATGTTAAATTATCAAACGTTTCTATGTAATTGCTACAAAACAAATGTATTATAATCTGCTCTTAAGGTTGACGTAAGGATTGTATAGATATGGCATTCCATTTCTTGAAACATGCCATAGTCAACACACCAGAATTTGCTTATCCTTAATACTTTGCATTTGTCATGGATACAAATGCCAGTGTAAGTACAAGGTGGTTATCACTTTATTCTGTATATGAGTCATATGCTGATTGTTCCTGAATGTTGGTATTTTATGTGAAACAAAGAATTGCTTGTAGTTGTGGTATTTGTCAAACATTGCAGAGACAACGTTGCTTCATTAATTATGACTCTCTCTATCAGAGATGATAAACAAGTTGATGAGAGAGAATTCTGCTATTTCTAACTTAGAAATGAATGTTACAAAGTACACGACGGTTTCTGAACAAATTGGTAACCTAAAAAAATGTCTTATTACTTTTAAAAAGGCTGCCTGTGAAGAAAAAAATATCCATATTTCAAAAGCGCTAAGTTTATAGGTCTCTTATAATATTGTATCAATAGTTCTTGAACTGACCTATTTTTCTAATATCCTGTAATTATTCTTTATAAAGTAAGTCAAAAGTTTCCATACTTATGATAGAAATCCTCCTTCACAGCTATACTCATGGCTGCTTTAACAATTTCTTCATAAAATGTACTTGTCGTTACATTGTACAAAACCTCAATTATCAACTAGCATTTAGGACAAGTGTTTGTATAATTCAAAATAACAACCGAGTTGAGCACAGTGACCATAGTGCCAGAACATAGATCTGAAAGTTTAACATTTGTGTTCCGTTACCACCAAAACAATATCATTCTTCACATTTTCGGGATGCGAGCTTGTTGTAAAGATAGTTGTTAAACTCGATAATTTATTAGACAATAGTACTCCAAACGTGAACGACGAATGTAGTTGATAAGTCATGAGTATCTATGCTCTAATTATATAAAACAAAGAAGCTTTAAAATGAGCAATAGTATGCTTCAAAAAAAAAACAATGCGTTTACGAAAGGTAAACATAATACATAAATATACCGATTTCTTATTTTTTATATCCAGATGTAGTTAAGAGAGTAACCTTTACCAATAAGAAATCGTACATCATGAACGTCACTTTATTTTTTAGATCCTCTGCACATTTTTATTATTTTTACGTAAATGGTCCCATTTGACTGACTTACTTTGCTCATTCTTCAGGTTACAAGCTATGTTCTTGTGAAAACATCGCTGACGTGATGAGGCACATGTTTGAATTTGTTACTCTCAAGAGATAAATTATTCCTTTGGGAAGCTCATTAGCAGCATTATATCCACCAGAAGAAACTAAATGTAGTAAAGCTTGAAATATATTTAGCTAAAGGGGAAGTGTAAAATAACTGCTATTCATTATTCAGGGCTAAAGTTACCCGGTAAAGAGTTATTCTATGAAATATATTTCGTACGATATAGCTAACAGCAAATTTATATAGCTTATATTTCTAATTGAACTTAAAATACAGTGAATGAATAGTTAGTTAAGTCAAATAATTTATTTATTTATACCTTGAGCTCTTACTTAACTCCCTGTTTTAGCTATGTCTTCGTTTCACACAAATACGCATGTAAATGCATATTATCATTGAATACTGACAAAACGAAACTTAATACCTAGATTCATAGTTAACAAGCATGGATGTTAGCCTTTTAAAGCATCAGGAATTGCATGCCTTCTCTCAGTGAAAACATAGTGCTGTTCATTGTAAGACAAATAGGTCGATCGCAACACAACGTTAAAATATTACACGATAAATCAACTGAACAGGATAGAATATAAACATCTCGGAAACAACACATCTTGTTAAAGCCCTGAAGTAGTAACATATACTTTATTACCACACGTGTTTCTTATTATTTACTACAGAATGTTTGTTCGTTTGTTAAAATGAAAGCTATGCAGTGGATTATCTGCGCTCTACCCCCATAGGTATCGAAGCCTAGTTCTTAATGCTATAAATCTACAGACTTTATGCTATGCCACTAGCAAGCTTTACCACAAACTGTCTTCGAACAAGTTTCAAGTTTAATATTATTATTATAGTTTTACCATGAATATTGCTTAGCTATTTTTCACTTGTTGTATTACAAAGTAAAATATATTTTACAAATGTACGCATTTTTTGTGTAAGAAGTAGTTTTAAAAGATAGATTATTAATAGTGATGAAGAAAACAATATCACGTACATAATACATTTTATATTAGGTTTCCAGTATCAATATTTTCTTCAACTAACAGAGACTTAAGTAATTCTTTTGATAAAAAATACGTAACTTGATTTTCTTTCAAAATTATTATCAGTAATACTATCAGTTTAGGTAAATGTGCATATTCAAATTCATATACTCAGAAGAGAAGTATTTACAAATTCAGGTATTAGTTTTTAGTGTTGTTAGCGAAAATATTGTATTATGTTATATCTAAATAAATAAATATATTGAGTCAATGGTAAGAATAGTTAATTATAAAAATTCAAGTAAAAGACTTTTGTTCCTCTTTCGTTAACATAGTGATAAATATACGTTAATTATTCTGAATGTTCTTGATTTAAATTAAAATCTATGTGATCAGCTTTATCTTACATTATGTTACATCCTCTTCAGATATTTCAGGAAAATTGAAAACAAATGAAACATAAGATAACTACTTAAAGAATTACAGACATTGTAGATATGAATATATCTTCAAAGAGCATCAACAATTTTTGCAGAGTCTTACAGAAACCATAAAACTCTATCGGTTTCTATAGTTTCTAAGTAACACTTTCTTAAGGGCTAACACAAATATTTTAATTGTTTTGTCTACAATAAATTCAACTAAACACATAACTTTCGCGTTTATTACTATTATTAAACTTTCATTCAATAATATAACAACTTATTAGCGTGATATTTAAAACCACAAATAATTATGGTTGATACGTAATACTCGTTATTAAAGTTTGAATTTTCTTCGTTATTTTAGTAATTCTGCAGTCTTTAGTTTTGCAAATATATGGACGTATATTATACTTTTCCGTAGTGATTTTTTTAATAGATATATTGGATGCTTTACTTTTGTGTCAAAACCTGTGTTGTTACAGATGATGGATTAATTCTGAACACTTTTTAAAACATTTTTTGTAATAATTTGAGGGCTTTTAGGTTTTAATTTTGATCTAAGTGTCGCTTAATCTTGTTGTGGTTCCAAAAGTATCTACGTCTTTATTTTTTCATAGAAGTATGAAATATTTATTTTAATCTTAAGGTGTACAGCAGTTCTTTATGGTTTTGGTAGAAATTGTGTAGAAATATCAATACCCAAATGTCCCATAGATTTAATATTTAATTATAAGTTCTTTTGTGTAGATATCTGAGATTTGGATGGATATTTCTTCACTTTTGTATTGTTTTTAAATTATCTTACGTTAAATACAAGAGTTCTCTCCTTCAATTTTCCCAGACGCGCACTCTTTTATTTTCTGTTAGTAGAAATATCAGATTCTCTTTGATTTTGTTTTAAGATTAAGAAATATAATATTTGTAATCGTTCTAAACATCTTTGTAGTGTGTGGAATATATTGCTGTTGTTATTTTTAAGTTCTTGACAGTTTCATCTTTAATGTTCCCCGCTGGTACAACGGTGAGTTTACGGGTTTACAACGCTAAAATCAGAGGTTTGATTCCCCTGGATGGACTCAGAAGAAAGTCTAATGTGGCTTTTCTATAAGGAAAACACAATCCTCTTTTTTTAATTCTCAGTGAAGCTCAAATTTATTCGTATGAAATCATAAGATATATCTTTCTAGTAAATTTATGTTTTAGTGTTATATCTGATGATCTTTACTTTCGTATTGAATATTAGTTTTTGCAACTTTTCTCGAATCTCCACCTGTGTTTCTTGAGAATTTGAGGCCTTTATTTGTGTTCTTAAATCAGAATGTTTTTCAGCCACATTAAAAAATATGTGCTTGTGGAAGATATCCTATGAACTTTTATTTTCATTTGAACAATGAAATACTTTTCCTGGCTGTCCTGGATATATGTTTTGTATGTTTCCGTTAAAAGTTGGATCTTCTTTAAATTGTGTTAGGTGTTGGTTTGTTTGTTTTTGAATTTCGCACAAAGCTACTCGAGGGCTATCTGTGCTAGCCGTCCCTAATTTAGCAGTGTAAGACTAGAGGGAAGGCAGCTAGTCATCACCACCCACCGCCAACTCTTGGGCTACTCTTTTACCAACGAATAGCGGGATTGGCCGTCACATTCTAACGCCCCCACGGCTAAAAGGGAGAGCATGTTTGGCGTGACGGGGATGCGAACCCACGACCCTCAGATTACGAGTCACACGCCTTAACACGCTTGGCTATGCAGGGACTCTTGATGTTGGTTCCTTTGCAGTGGATTTGAAAAAAAATTTTTTTTTTTATACTCTGGTAATTTGTTTTCAAGATTTTTCTGTAAAGCTTGTCAAGAACTGTTGGTATCAAAAATAATCCAACAGCTCAAACGCTTTTGGAATGCGGACTTCTTTTTCATTAAAGGTAAATATCAGGTTTGCGACTTAAGGTAGTTTAAAAGTCCATTTTCGTAAAGTGTCTGTGTTAATAGGTTTCTTTTTCGACACTTGATCTACTTTTTCGATCTTTCGTGTTTTTTTTAGCTTCACAATCGTCCCTAATTTTGAACTGATAGACTAGAGGAAAGGCAATTATTCAGCACCACCCGTCACCAACGCTTGAGCTGAACTTGTGTGATCGAATATCGAGGTTAAACTCCCCCAATGTGTAAAATGTTATTTGTTTATAGCAGTAAGGGGACTCGTACAGTAGACTCACAGGTCTATATTTCGACATCCTAGTCAGTTAACATGTTTGGTCCTACTTTTATATTGAAGTCTGTATTATTCTGTTTCAAACAGTTGTCCTGGAAACAGATATATTCCAGTAGACTTTGCCTATTTATTTGAATGAGATATTTTGCATTGTTGTAATGGCTCAGAAAACCTTTAATTTTTTTTTGAGTGGATATACATTTGAATTATTTCATTTTTTTTATTAAGCTGTCAACATATTTTATTTCTTATACTTGTTGATATTATTATATTTAATTTTCATACAAACCTGAAACTCTGTGATATACTTTTCATTTTTGTCATTTTTTTGTATATCTTTAACTCGAGTTTGAAAAAAAAGTATTTTTTACGCATTAGAGTCTTGGTGCCCTTCAATCTTGTAACAGCTCAAAACATTTTTATGATTTTTAGTACTAGTGCAAAATCCTTTAACTTTTTGATTGAAGTATATTTTTCCATTTCTGTACACCATTACGTCTCTGATAAAAATCTGAGATTCCTTACCTCTTTTTTTTTTTTTATAAGAGATTAGTTTGTTAGTGCGCTTTTCATTTCCAGTTGCACTGTACACTCATGTTTTGAAAGAGTTATGAATTCTTCTATTTTTCTTTAGAGTCTGAAGTCCACAATCTAATAATAGATTTGAATGTGTTTTAGCTATGGTAGATGCCTAGATGTTTCGAATTAGTAGCCATAGTTTTCCTATGCATGGTAATTTTATTCTTGACAACGTGTTTTAAGTACTCTTCTGAGTGTATTTATTCATTTTTGTGGCATTAGTTTTACCCCAGTTTTAAATTAACTTTGGATAACAACATCTCCTTTTAAAAGGAGGTTTATTTATTTTTTGCTCGTGACTTTAACGTCCTTAACTTTTACAAAGTATTATAGACGCCTTTACTGAATACTAAATAGTTTTCTCTTTTGTTGAAGCTAGAACTTGAGTTATAAAAAAATAAAGATGATAGTTAATGGTGAATCAAGTTGTTTCTTCTTATAGGAAATACGTAAGAATATAACATATATGTAAAGTATAGAGATCACTATTTATGTAGCAATACATATTTGACTAACACTGTGTCATTAATGATGCTGTTTTTTTCTGTTTTCTTCTATGAACGTGAAACGTTTGAGCTTTATAATACAAATTACATATTATCAGTTTACTTTTATTTTTAGTAACATTTATCAAAATAATCTCACGTTATAGGTTTTATAGCAGCCATAAAATGTGTTATTAATGACTTTATATTTTCCTTTATTGAGAAGTGTTTTGTTAAACGTTGACATCTTCTCATATTGTCTTTATAATATAACTTTTCATATACTTTCTTCATCCTTAGGTCATACGGAAAATAACGTCTCAGAAACAGAGGCAAGGCGCTCCTAAACCTTTGTTTTAACACTGCAGTATTATTTACTTATTATTATTTTTAATAATATTTTTAATATGTGTTGTAATCTACATAAAGAACACTAAAGGCAAATGCATTTTTACTTTAACTGTGTTAAGCAATAAAATAGTACTTGAATTTATACTATAATTGTTAAATGTTCTCTCTATTGGGTTTTTAAGGTTTCCCGTAACTTCAAGGACTATAACACTTTAATCCAAAGATCGATACCTGCAGCTAAGAAAGAGCTCATAAACTTTTATAAAACTTTTCTTTAAATAATTAAACAATCAAATCTGTTCTCTTAGTAATAAAAGCAAAGTAAATAATAATTGTACTTATAAATAACATTTTCAAATAATAACTGTTTAAGCTCACGGCTATGTTTTTCTTGTATTTTTTACAATTTGTAATTTTATCTCACCTTATTTTCTTCATTATACACATAAATTTTAAACTGAAATTACCGTGACTTGAAGAATATGTACAGCTTTAGTATTCGCAGTTAAAACAGGGCTCACTTGGAAAGTTATTAATACTGTAAAATAAACGGGTCGATAAAAGTTGTCTGCCGAGTAGATAGAAATATTTAACTTAGGAACAAACAAAATATTCTTATGAATAATCAACAAACTCTTTATTTAATGACTGGATTTTCCATAACTGCTGGGCTGAGATTTTAGAAAAGGTAAACGTGAACTTAATAACTCTCCTGAATACTATTCTATCAGGAAAGCCGCGTTAAAAATAAAGGGGGAGATCAGAGTTTCTAGTTTCTCTATTCTCGCATATGGCTGGCGTATCAAACTATGTATGAGAGACTTGCTTATGAATTAACTAGTACGTCAGTTAGGTATGAAATGTTGTTGTTGTCAGCTTAAATAAGCGTAAGATAAATATCTAAGTTAAAGATTAGTAGAGATTAAGGCTGGGCATATCTTGTTAATCTAGAACTTGTAGTTAACTACAGAAAAATGTGGATCATTTTGAAAATTTATATTGGTAACAATACATTTATAATTCATATTATACAAGAGTTTGATGATATTTGCATGTCCAAAATTCTTACTCTTTTTTACCTTCGACCATAATAGTCCTTAATTTTATCACTATGACACATAGAATAACGAGAAATAGAGATATTTTAAATACAACCGCAAACTAAACCAAAGAAAATACAAAGAAATGCAATAAATTTACACTTTACAGCATATAAAGATTTATATCATTATAAAGAATAGAAGGCGAAACAAACACCTTTAAATTTCCCTGTCACACAAAACATACTTGTCCTTTCAGCCGTGGGAACGTTATAATGCGACGGTCAATCCCAATTTACATTGGTAAAAGAGTGACCCAAAAGTTGACGGTGAGTGGTGATGACTAGCTGCCTTCTCTCTAAGCTTACACTGCTAAATAAGGGATGGCTAGGACAGATAGCCCTCGCGTAGCTTTCCTCAAAATTCAAAACAAACAAAAGAACCTTTAACTTTATTAAACAGTGTGCTTTTGTCGTTTTTTTTACCAGTTGAAGCCCAGGCATGGTCAGGTTGTTAAGGCACTCGACTGGTAATCCGAGGGTCTGGGCTCCGAATCCCTGTCATACCAAACATGCTTGCCCTTTCAGCCGTGAAGGGGTTATAATTTGACGGTCAATCCCACTATTCGTTGGTAAAAGAGTAGCTAAAGAGTTGGTGGTGGATGATGATGACTATCTGCCTTTCCTCTAATCTTACACTGCTAAAGTAGGGACGGCTAGCACAAATAGCCCTGGTGTAGCTTTGCGCTGGATTCAAAAATAAACAAAAACTAATTTAATATTACATAGAAATGCATTCATAAATGTTCTTGGTAATTAATAAGCTATATCAAATAGTGAGCGACTTTTGCCAATGCTTATAATATATAAATATATATTTTACGTGAAGATAATTACTATTTAAAAATTAAATCTTGTGTGCATGTTTCATTCTTATAGCAATGCCCCACCGAACTGTCTGCTGAGTTTAGCACTATAAATCTCTAGACTTACCGTTGTCTTAGCGAGTAACCTTAATTCTTGTATCCCAGGTTAGGACACTTTAATTCAGAGGCTTATACTTTCACGATACATTTCTTCTTTTTTTTATTGTCCATTGAGAATTGCACTTTATACTTTTTCTAATAACGAAAACCAAATATTTAAGGTAACACTTTCTAAGGTGTTTAAGCTCAAATGAGCTTCTAATGGATATTTTTATCTACTAAGTGGACACAATTATTTAACGTGATACCAAGAAACTTTTAATGGATAACTAACAAATTATTGAATTAATGACTGGCTACTTCGTAACTACTGGAATGAGAGTTCAGACTCGTTAAAAGATATCATCCTTATACCTTTATGATTTCGTGTTACTGAAAGTCATGAATGTTTCTTGAATAATACAGTTCTTTTCTTTGACAAATTGTTTAGGCAGAGTATTCATGATGAAACTTTGTAAAATGGACAGCAACTACTTGTTATGGAGACATAAGTGGTGAGGACGACGTTTCGAAAGTCTTCCGCCTTTTGTCTTGAGGTCAATGTGTGTGTGTAGGTATTGTCGATCTTTTATAGTGTTCTGATGGATTGTGGAGAGCCTGTTATGATTGGTTGGATGATCACTGTTTCTGATTTGAGGAGAGATTTCCTGTAGATTCAACCAATGGCAGTCACAGGTTACTCACCTGTATTTCGAAATTTCTGTTTTGTGAGTGTTTGATAGTGTTAATATAAACTATTCTTTGATTTTTCTTGTCTTCCAGAGTTTCTTTATGTCAATTATTCTAGATTTCTCCCAGTTTATTCTGTGTCCAGTTGACGTGGCGTGTGCTGCAATGGCTGAATTTTGTGTTTTCATGAGTCTTGTACTATCTTCATGTTCTTTTATTCTTGTCGCGAATTTCTACCTGTTTCTACAACGATACGTACACTGGAAAAACGGAAAGAAAACTCGTGACAAAAATAAAAGAACATAAAGATAGTATAAAACTCATGAAAACTCAAAATTCAGCCATTGTAGCGCACGCCACATCAGTCAGAAACAGTAATAATCCAACCAATCATAACACGCTCTCCACAATCCACCAAGACACTGTAAAAGACCGACAACACCTACACACACACACTGACCTGAAGATGAAAGGCGAAAGGCTTTCAAAACGTCGTCATCCACACTTGCTTTTTCACAATAGGCAGTTACCGTCCATTCTACAAAGTTTTATCAATTCCCTTCTATTGATAAAAAGGTTTATAGGTCGACTTGCTTTGATGTATACATTTATATACAGGACACTTCTGTACATCGTTTTAAATTTTATTTTTTTCCTTAAGTTTCTTGTGTTATGGTTTTTGTTTGTTTTTGAATTACGCGCAAAGCAACATGAGGGATATCTGCTCTATCCGTACTTAATTTAGCAGTGTAAGACTAGGGGGAAGGCAACCAGTCATCACAACCCACCTCCAATTCTTGGGCTACTCTTTTACCAAAGAATAGTGGGATTGACCATCACATTATAACGCCCCACGGATAAAAGGGCAAGCATGTTTGGTGTGACGGGGATTCGAACTCGCGACCCTCAGATTACTAGTCGAACGACTTAAACCACCTGGCCATGTCAGGCCACTGGTATTATGAATGGATGTTTAATGTGCATAAGTCTTTTAATTTCATGTTATTGTTAGTATATTAATGAAGTTTGCAAAAATGTGATAAAAGTTGATCTCCATGCTAATGTCTCAGTTTGCAACAATACAAAAATAGAAAAAATCATCTACGTCAGGATTCGAAACGAGGTACACTTGCCATAACAAAATATTCTAACTATTATATTATATGTTTACAAATGCTATATCCCTTGCTCTATATTTGAAGTTGAAGTGAAATTAATATATTTTGGACCAAATTCAAAGTTCTCTCCAAGGATGCGAGCATTTCATATTTATAATAATTTACTCACATTCAAAATTCACTACTATATAATAAATATGTATTCAATGCAACAGAACTAGGTGTTACTGTTATAAGTATTAAGACTGTATTTTACAATGTTCAATACATTGAAAAAAGGAAACAGTAGGTTAACAAAGGTTTCAATAGATATTTTTTTTCTCCTGAATTACCTACTTGGCCTCGGAAAGACCTGACCAGGTCCTGGTCAGTTACTCTTTAAAGTCTTATTTTCTTTAACCTTCCTAAACTTCAAAATCTAGTTATATTACAACATATATATATTATATAGTCAAGGATTTGGAATGCAAACTTAGATTTAATTAATGTCAAATGTTTGCAACATTGAACAAAATTTTAATTTTGGTCCAAGGTGTAAAATGTACATGTGCATAAACTTTTACTTAAATCTCAAATATCTGCTTCTTCCTTGTTCTTTGCTTTAAGAAGTAGTCCTAAATATAGTATAGCAGTTTGATTTGATGGTTTTGTAGAGTTTTAGATGTGTTGATACTTATTTTGGAGCTATGGTTGATAATGTGATGATAGAATATTTAGCGATCCTTGACATGGTAGTTGATGTATTGAAGAATAACATTTTCTCTAATATTAAACTTCCTATTGTACAAGTAGCGTTAGAGCAGGTTCAGTGGATGATAATAAATTACATTCACTATCCTAATTATTGCTATATATGTATGTTGTTCATTACAGTATCAAATACCCACTATAGTGAGTATTAGACGAAGAATATACTGCCAAAATTTAGTGAAGAACCATTTTGCATCATAATTTATCATAATCCATGCTACTTACGCTGCGTAATAGCACGATGCCAACAATTACGACAGGAAGGGAGGTTCATATATGAAATCATGGCCCTGTGTGAAAACGACATAAAGATATTCATAACTAAAAATATCTCAGATGGTCTCTTATAAGAATTTTTTTTAATTTATCATAATTACACCTTTTTCCTTAGAAAGCAAGTATTAGAAAAAAATTTCATTCGATGATTATTTTTAAATTTCTATTAATTATTACCACTTCTGATAAACCTCAACTGCCTTTAGCTGTAGTAGCCTGGTGAATCTTAAGTGAAGTGCTCTACAGAACAACTATAAAAACTCTTCCAATAGCTTTGAATAATGTGAATACTTTGGCGTCTCGACTTTGATGTTTTGTCAGCCATACGCAACTGCAATATGCGGTGATAAAGCCATCACGACAGATGGTTGGTTCAGTCCAAGCAACATTAATTCAGGGATTAACACTAGCAATTAAAAGTACAACTGTACCAGAATAAGACATTTTTTCTCTAATTCATTTCGAACGACTAGATAATTATTTATAAGCCCATAACTCCCCATCATATATGATTAAACTAATTTTCACTATATTAACATCCTCAAGACATTCAAGCATACCAAGTGACAGCTACATTTTGTAGTTTAATTATCAAGCTACGAAATACAGACCGTACTAGTCAACACAAAGCTGCTTCCATGATACAAGTGTATGTCAAATAGAGACTCAGTCCTTATACTAAAATTTTCATTTATTTTGGTATATGTCATGCCAATTGTCTGTTGATTCACAAAATCATGTGCAGCAACCAACGACGATCCTAAGCAATTCAAATGTTCTGTTGACGCTGTGGTATATTTGAAGTGGAAGATAGACCACAAGTAACATTCAGGATGCGTGTTTTATATTAAAACATTAATACGTTTTGTGAAAAAAACTGTAATCCCTTGTCTTTTTGTCCTGTTGTCTTGTCATGCCATAGATCATCATGATTAATGAAATTAACTTTTATCATTTAATCATGATTTAAATATATTTCAGGCAAATATTTGGAAGTCTTTATAATGTTGTAAGCCAAGTTATCACACTGAAAATTGTATGTTTACGTTCGTATCTTTTTCGCACCAATTACCGTATAACTCTCGAAATAAAATAATCTGACTATTAACGTTTTATCAATTATCTTCAATCCTTTTTTCAACTTCTTTGAATAATGTTTTTAATTTTTGATTACTTTACCGGTGTCAAACTGCATTCAAGAGTCAATTGGTGGATAGGCTGTGACTCATTAGGTGAAATAATCGATTATGACCAGAGCGTCTTGATTAATGTTATTATTCACTAGAAGAAACATATATGTTTAGAACTATTTTCTCTATTTAATAAGTTAAAACTCTGCTGGTTTTCCATATACTTTTTTTTCTCTGAGCAGAACAAACTGCGATAAATAACTATCTTTAAATGAGTCATATGAATCTATCGAGAAACGTTGCTTTCTCACCTTGGCTTCAGTGCATGACACGTATCGGTAAACTTCAGTCCATTCATCAAGTCTCAGGAGCTTCAGCACAACTAGTTGCATGAAAAATCAGGAGTCACTTTCCTGTAGTTTATGTCAGTGAAACACCAAACTATCTTGAGTTTTCAGTTGCTCATATAAATTACAAATTTATTTTATGTTCTTAAACCTCCAAACGTTGTGCCTTACCATGGTGTATAACAAGTATCCAAAGTACATCTGGACTCTTTAACTGCTCTTTTCAAATGTCTAAGCTGGTCATTTAAGGAATACATTCATGAGTGAAATGCACACAATGTGCATGGTTCATCTTTACTGCTATTGCAATGGTATTTTTACTTGAAAAGTGTAAAGGATTATAATATCAACAAATAAACAGTGTCTCACCATTTGAAGAGATAATATACCTATGGTAATATAATACTATCAAAAATAATATTGTTCAATAATTCATACTCCTAAAATAGTGTAATTTAATGTATGATTACACTTTCTGTGACTTCGAAATTCATTACCTGAAGCACTGATCTTTTAATAAAGATCTATGAAATTAGGGTTGCTAGTATGTGTTAGATACTACAATAGAAAGCAATTTTTTTGGTATACAATATTTGGCAATGTGGATCTGTTAATCTACGAATAACTGTTTCACCTATGACAGCATCACAGTTATTCCACTAAACCGGATTCTATGTGCAAGATGTGGTCAATATCTGTCTGGGTTAAGCAAACATCAGAGCGTCAACTGAAGTAGATTTTAGTGGCTGAAATAGTTGGTTACAGCTTTATTCCACCAAACTATAAATCATATTTAAGCACAGTAGACAATCTAACAGCTCTCTATTAGTAGTTGACCATAAAATGTTGCCAGTACCAAACAAAACATAAAACACGCATTCTTGTTTTTGACCATAAGACGGGTTAGTCCGAAAATGTTGCAATATTTACAGAATCAATTACATGATTAAAATGAATTGACATATGTATGCATAAGCACAAATTCAACCACTCTCTTTTTTATCCATTGGGAGTCAGATGCTCAGAAATATATTAACATTTGAAGCCAAAAACCAATAACATCGTAAACATGTATGAAATATATTTCTTTTTTTATCTGGATTTACACATGAACTCAATAAAACTTTAACTTATTTTTTTATTTTTCGAGGTGACCAACTATTCAGATGCACATCACACATTAATGCGTTCATGACGTTTATGTTGAGATTTAAGTTAAACTATTTATTATAAATATTCCTTAAATATGATATCTATGGGCACCAATAGCTCAGGTGATGATGATGTATTGCAATTATTATGAATTAATACCAGCCTTATGTTTATACCAGTCTATTCTTTACATATCAGACTGTAAATTGCTTTTAATATTTATTTTGAAGAAGTCAAGTGTAAAGTGTGACTTAAGAGTGTAAACGAAACAACAGAATAACAAATCAAATTATTTATAAATAAGGAAGATAGGAATTATATATGCTCTTTCAATTTATATTTTATGGATGAAGTTTCTTTGTTTGTTTTTGAATTTCGCACAAAGCTACTCGAGGGCTATCTGTGCTAGCCTGTGCGAGCATGTTTGGCGCGACGGGGAATGCGAACCCGCGACCCTCGGATTACGAGTCGCACGCCTTAACACGCTTGTTACCAGATAAGTGTACATGTAACTAAAAATAGGCAATTTCATATGTTGTAGATTAATTTGCATAACTAAAATCCCGTGCTACCTAATGTAGGTGACTAATTGCTTATTTAATAATTTGTTAATGTATTAAATTTTCAGTAGTCAGCAACTGCTAGATACAATCATTTCAGTTTCTACGATAAATAAATTATCTTTCATAATTGTTTTCTAACACTTTCAGTAAAGAAAATTTCAAAATATTTGTTAAATGGCACGGTCGTGGATTAAAATAATAATCTAAGAGAAAGTGTAACATTGAGGATAAAATACGAATCACGAAACCTGCCTATCCGGGAAAACACAAATAAGAGTGATTCTGGTCTGAACACAGATGCCTGAAAACAGTTGCGAGCAATTCAATTAATGAATATGTGTTTATTTATTTATTTACAAAAACAGCAATAAGTAAAAGGATTTGGCATGCCCAATTTTATGTAAAATAAATTAAACACTAGTAGTTTGAACAGTTCGAGACACGACAATAACATGTCGTCTTTTTTTATTGTTATTGTCGATAACATATTATCTAAACAAAGTGTAAAAAAAAGACTATGGACAAAATAATCAGAAGAAAAATTTGACCAAAAAGTCTAACTAGAATTAGTATTCTGCTTAGAAGACTAGAACAAACATCAATGCCAAAAGGAATAGTTATGTAGCTGTCAATGAAAGACCGTGTCAGCCAGTTCATTACATGAAGTTCCAATAGGTCCAGGAATCCCAATTACTATGTCTTCAGTAAGCGCCATTTCTATAATATAGTACGGCGAGTGCTTTGTCAATTGAAATTTCAGACTCGACAAACAATTTAAGAATCGGAGAAAAGAACAATTTGATTAACCATATTGCCGACACTGTTAAGCCAAGAAAGTGCTAACAAGTTCTTTAATACAGCTGCAAGAATAATCACTAAGTGTGTAAGATCTAAAAAGAAAAAATTGAACATTAAGACCACAAGCTATCTTCAAATCAACTAACCAAAATAACTATACATATGAGAATAATGAAATTCACAAACGTTTTCAATTAAACTAAGGAAATCTGGTAATAAGGCGAACTCGAAATTAGTTTCGAAAAGGTAGAGGAGTAATAAAGACCGTTAAATAACAAATTGTTTCAAAAATATGATGTCCGTTACTATCAACAGCTTCCTGTTGCAATTTTATAAAAAATATTAAATATATTCCTATTTACTGTGTACTGATTTAGTTGATAAAACAAATACGAAAACATTTCAACATCTAGCTTGTTTCACAATATCTATTACACTATGTAACAAAACATTTGCTTTTTCTTGTTCCTGGGCAGAAAGTAATATTTCCCAATTGCTTATACCTAAAGTAAATCTAAAAGACCTATTGTTTTCTTCAAATTTTGCTTTTGTGACCTGGATAATAAAATTTTTAGATTTACCCATTTTCCAGAACATTCCAGTTAGATTCAGTGCTTTGTAGCTGATAGAGAATATTCTCGAACTTACAATAATTTTTCTAGAATGTTGTATAACTTACAAGGATTTTCAAGAATCTTTTAAAATTTTCTAGAACTTTCCATAGTAATATATATACAGGGGCTCACCACTCAGCACTTCAGTTTAGTTCTAGCTGCCTAAGTGAACACATAGACCTATCTGATTTTATCAGACATGGTATCAAGAAGCTGCAAGCGTTCTCCAGACGCATTCTGCTATGTATGCGGGCAATCTATCAAGACAAGAGTGAAAAAAATACTCTGTGACAGCATCTGCTAAAATGTATAAAGTCTACAAGGCATATTTCAGCATGCCTGTCGGGGATCAAGACAAACCCTGAGCACCTCATTTTACCTGTGAGCATTGAAAAAGAAAAAAAAAACTCTAGAAACTAAGACAGACAATTTTCGTTTGCTTGAATAGTAACATTTTATATTATACAAATTTTAGACCTTTTAAAATGTAAATATATTTTAATTAATTTGTTTTTTTTTTATTTACAACAGTATAGAAAAAATATCACATATAAAATATTTTGCATGAGTCTCTTACACATTAGTTGTGGATGAAATAAATTTATTCTTCATAATAACAACTTTATTTTGCTCTTTTGCAGGACAGAACAGAGGGGAAAGGAAAGCCATGAAGTTCGTTATTCCAACAATTTGGCGTGAACCCATTCACCACTCAAGTAATTGCTACTTCTGCAATTCCAAACGTCGGGCTGGCAAGAATGCATCTGCTGTCATGTATCCAAACTTTCCGTCACCCATCGCTCTCGTGCCACACTTCCCAAGGCCAGAGAGAAAGCAGCCATCCTCAGAAGAGAGCAGCAAATCATAAGAGCAGATTGTCGTTGAAGATTCAGATTATAATTTCAGAGGTGAAACTGGTGAGAGAAATCTTGGTCTAACAAAGTCGAATGCTGAGCTTTTGAAATCTAACCTCAAGGAGTGTGAATTTTTTAGATGAAAGTGTACAAGTCGCAAGTCAGAGGAAGCGTGACCGACATTTTTCAAGCTTCTTCACTCGTTAAGATGGGCTCTGCTTCTGCCACAATATATCCGGTCTGTGTGAGGCAATTAGAATTGCCTGTAACCAGAACGAGTGGCACCTCTTCGTTGATAACTCATCCAGAAGCCTCAAAGCTGTGCTGCTCCATAACGGAATAAGTATCCATCTCTTCTCCTGGCTCATTCAGTGCACCTTAAAGAGTAATACAACAGCGTCAAAACCTCGCTAGTATGATGCGTATGCCTGGGAACTTATCGGAGACTTCAAAATGATGGCATTCCTGATGGGTCTCCAAGGAGGTTTTTCCTAGTTTCCCTGTTATCTTTCCCTTTGGGACAGCAGAGACACCGCAGCGCACTACAACAGGAAGCACTGGTCACAACTAACCGAATTTTCTGTAAGGAGGCACAATGACAAATGTAAGCCACTAGTTGACCTCCAGAAGTTGTTGTTCCCACCACTGCACATAAAACTGGGTCTTATGAAACAATTTGGCACACCTTGATAAGAAGTCTGCAGCCTTCAAGCATCTTCGAGACTTCTTCCCTAAGCTGTCTGAGGCAAAGGTCAAAGCTGGTGTCTTCGTTGGATCACAAATAAAGAAGATCCTGGAGTGCACAGATTTTCCCAAGAAACTCAGTTGGAAGAAAAACAAAAGCCTGGGGCAGCTTTATTGCAGTGGTTCGGGGCTTCTTGGGCAATCACAAGGCCGAAAATTATGTGGAACTGGTAGGGGCTCTGGTGAATAACTACGACAAAATGGGCTGCAGGATGTCCCTAAACGTCCATATCTTTGACGCTCATCTTGAGGAGGACATGGGAGCATATTCAGAGGAGCAAGGCGAGCGGTTTTACCAAGATATACTGGACTTTGAACATAGCTACCAAGGAGCATATAACAAAAACATGATGAAAAACTATATTTGGGAGCTGATACGTGAGAGTGATTTACATTATAGTCGCAAATCTCCAAAAACTACTCACTTCTAAACAGTTCTCTTTATTTGCATATAACCTTAGTATAAATACACGTACATATTGATTCATATGTTGTTTTATTCAAACTTTATGTAGATACAAATGTGCAAATTTGCCCGTTTTTACATAGAAAATAAGTTAATTTCTAAATTTCATTATTCAAGTCACAAAAGTAAAGTTTGAAGGGAATAATGACCATTTTCTGTACTTTTACAACATAAGCAATTAAGAAATGACACATACTATCAAGGATCAAAATTTGTTACATAGTGTTATTTGTATCAGAAGAAGTAAATGAAATGACTTTGAAAGTCACTTAAACAGGTATTAGTTCAACAAACTGTACATAATATTCAGTGCAAATGTCCATTACTGAAATATTGAGAGCATTAATATTTTTTATGTGATATAACTGTATAAAATATTTATTAGGATAAAATTATAATATAATTTATAAATCCACTGTAACTATATACCTAACAAATAAATGCTTAAATAGCTTCCTTTTGTTTTCGCAAGTAAATCCTTGAAAATACTCTGTACAACATGCTTTTATGGAAAGATGTAGCTGTTATTATCTGCCATTTTCGGAAGAATAGCATAATTGTAGACACTTCTATTAAATGTAGAACGTTCCATTTTCCATAATTTCCCTCTATGACACTCTGAGCCTTATGCGTTTCACTATCTATGTGGGCAGACATTGCAGTATTATCATAAATTATCATAAATACAATGTGCTATGAGCAATCTCTGCTAGTGGTTGCACGTGATAAAAAAATTATCACATTGGAAGACTTTCGTTGAAAAGCTTGAATTAACTTGAATAAAGCTTACTTTGTTTTGACTAACGTGATAGAGTATTCTTGTTGTCAAAAACCGTATATTGATCATTCGACAGGGTGATAAACTATTTCTGTATTTTTTAGAGATATCTTAACTATTCGTATTTTGAAATAACTGTAACTGTATCTTCCTGTTTTGAAAATATATTATGGTCTGAAATCCAAAATGCAAACTAACTTACGCACTAATATTAATTCAACATTTCATAGAAGTAATAGAAATGTTTTATTGTTAATGTTTTTGTACATATTATAGCAATCGTAGCACAGCTTAATTGCTATGTTTTATGTTAGTAGTATTATTTGAAGCTCGCTTCCGGTGATATGTACATATGTATAGATATATCACGAACTATACACGTGCCATTTTTAAAATGTTTTCCTCGTATATACGTTTACGTGAACGGTTGCAAACGTAAACAAGTTTAATATCTTATGGACTTATTACTACACCTTCACATACTTTTTATGCATCATAAATCCTGCAATTCTTCCAGAGGGAGTAAAAAAAGCATAAATTCTGAAATAAATTAAGCGCATCGCACGAGAGAGCCGTAAAGAGATTTTATCAACCCACTTTCTTGAATAACGAATCTTGTTGAACTTTGGTATTTATAAACCTTTCTTGCATTTTTCGTAGCTGCAAGAAAGCGAATAAAGGAGGAGACAATATGTCACGTAGTTTAGTTCACGGTTTCATTTTCGCAGTCCGCCGTGTCATCGCATAGAGAACATAAAATTATTAGGTAAGTAAACAACAGAATTTCTTTACTGTCTATCTTTGATGCAGTATAAACATTTTTGAACCTCTCAGACGAGGGGATTCACGTGCACTAAAAAAGATATAGAAGTATGAACAGTTAAATCGAACAAATGAATTTCATCTTATTCGTTAACATGCGTGTGCAAGGCATATAAAATGCGAGCAGTATGTAGTTTCATCTTCTGATATGTAAAATACAGAAAAAACAACAACACTAAAACAGAAGCAAGCATTTATGTATTTTGGCCACAAATGTCTTTTCGTCGATACACTATATGAACTTTACAAAAACAAACACATCTTGAAAAGATCACATTTATGATAGGTCACGATTTAACTACAGTACTTTTCGAATAAAAGAGTTATCATAAGACCGCTCAGAGAAAGACAAAACTTTTCTACGCAGGACAGGAATTTGGAATATCGTATTTTCTTCTGTTTCAATAAGATTCGAAATATATTTTACTGATGAATGATTTTTCCAGAAAGTTAAAACAAATCAAGTTTCTGATCCCAAAGATCTAGATCCTTAGAATACAATTTTCATATTTATGGAAAAGATAACTCCAATGTAATTGCAATGTCATCCGTCTTCGTGTTGTGCTTCGATGAACAGTAATGTGGTTTGGAAAAAGCACAGAAATGGAAGAACATGACAAGTGTTACTAAACTCTCAAAGAATTCAAGCATTCAAAATTGCTTATCACTCTAGTCATTTGTATTCCTTTGTCGTTTGTCTCACTAATCCAGCTCGCTTTTCATCAGAATAACTGATGTTAAATTATAGCTCCTGTTTCCAGTACTTACGTCATTTCGCTGTTTTTTATTTGTTTTGTTTTGAAAAGAAAATACAATCACCAAGTTAAATTCGTTCGATACGTTGCACAAGATTTAGAAGATATAACTCACAATTGGTGTGCAAACTCATATGCATTGTACTGTTTTCTGTGCTGCTATTACACCACAAAGTACTGTGATAACCTATCGTATTTTGTCTAATCATTAACAAAATGCATCAAATCTAAATTCATTTCGTGTGAATTATATTGGTTTGCTCTGCTTTTCTCTATAATGCACTTAAACACATTTTTATTAATTTTTGTCCTAACACTAAACACTATTTCGCTGCATAAAATAAAATAAGAATGTGATTTCTTGTAATTCTCACTATATAAGATACTTTTCTAACACCTGACACTGAAAATAGCTGTTATGTTTTATTTACTTTAAGTTTGGTTTGTTTGATTTTTAATTCCGCGCAAAGCTACACGAGGGATATCTCCACTAGCTATCCCTAATTTAGAAGTGTAAGATTAGAGGGAAGGCAACTAGTCATCACTACCCACCTTCAACTCTTGGGCTACTCTTTTATCAACGAATAGTGGGATTGATCATGACTTTATAACGCCCCTACGGCTGAAAGAGTGAGCATGTTTGGTGTGACGAGGATTCGAATCCTAGACTCTCGGATTACGAGTCGTTTGCCTTAACACCTGGCCATGCAGGGCCCATTTGCTTTAAGAACAAGGTTTGCTTTAGAATTTTCATGCATAGCAACTCAATGGCTAGACACATTGCGTAAATAACACCGGTGTTGAATACAATTTAATTTGTTTTCTAAGGAATTCCAAGAACTTACGAGTAAAACCACAGATGAATACGTACAACTTTGTCATACATACTATATTTATCATGTGTAATGCCGAATCGGTCTTTCGACAGATATCAGGTCTCATCACATCAAGTCAGCTGGGATACGATAGACATACTAGTGATGGAAGCAATATTTATATCATATATAAAATAGAACACAGACATATGTTTGATGTTAGATCCTAGTGTTGAGTCCATAGAATATATATGTCGTAAAAATGTTACTGCAAAAAGCACGAGAATGAATTGAAATATAATCAATTAATAATAATCGCATCCACATGTTTTAGCTAGAAAACAAAACTTGTGTGTTTTGACGTTACAACAATATTTTTTTTTTGAAATAACACAATACTTATGTTATTCGTGATGGCTAGAAACCCACATGAAGTAAAAAGTGTCATCTCAAGACGGCCGGTATGGGTATTAGCACTTTAATTAAAATAAAGTACAAAACAACGTTTCGACCTTCTCAGTTCAGCTTCAGACTAACATCTCTTTCATAACCTGAAGATGACATAAGAAGGTCGAATCGTTGTTTTGTACTTTATTTTAATTAAAGTGCTAATATTCATACCAGCAATCTTGAGAATACATTAATACTTATGCTAAATTGCAATTGGTAGACTAGAGAAAAGGTAGCTAGTAAAACAGCATCCACCAACAACTCTTCTTCTGTTGACTGATCAAATAATAAGGTTTTTCGTCGTTTTTAAACGACCACATCTCCAAAACGTAGAGAACTTTTTGCGACAATAAAACGCGAACATTTAACTCTTGAATTCCTGTTGCGAGCACGTTCTTTCGGTATACGCCTTGTACAGATAGAAAAAGAAACTTTGTTTTCATAAGTATCTTTAGTATCACATATCACTTATGTATCCACCAGCATTTTATGCTGATAGTAAAGATTCTCTCGGTTCACAAAGTTGTCTCAAACCTGCCATCTCTGCAGCTGTTAATTTGCTCACAGTGACATTATCTCAATAAAATTTATGTTCTTGAATCGCACGGGAGTCTCAAACAACCATGACACTTGTTACAGCAACCTCTCGAATGGAATTCTTTTTTGGTTGACCCATTGTTTTCGTATAGCTATCACTTTACTTTTACAAACATTTCTCTTACAAGTGTGACACATGACCATGCAGTGTATAGGTGCTGTATCCGCCCACTAGCACAGCGGCATGTCTGCGGACTCATACCGCTAGAAAGAGGGTTTGATAACCTCGGTGGGTAGAGCACAGATAACTCATTGAGTAGCTTAATTCTAAATAAACTGTACGTGCTGTCCAACACATTATTGAAATAGAGTTTGCTTGTTTTTCAAGGCTTAAAAACTAGCTTTAACAATTAGTTTTTACACATACTTTTCAATACGTTGTTTTTATTCATTCATTGCGTTTGTAGAATTTTCAAAGTGTCCACAAAAGAAGACACTTTAAAAAAAACGCAATAAAGATCATAATTTATTAGGCAGTTTTGTTAATATATGAATTTTTTGTTTAAATTTAATTTTTGTAGGAGAGATTCTACTATTAACTGAGGTGATTTCAAAGTAGTTCTAGCACGTTAGAAAAGTCATAAAATTGATTAGAATACTCATGTTGTGCTTAGTTATCGTAATAAAGCATAGCTCACTGGCTCGTTAAAGTCTGATAAAAATATTAAAATCACGAGATACGTATTCAAAACTCTAAAAATTAGTTTGTGTAAATTAGAAAAGTGTGTGTGTTTGTGTTTTCTAATAGCAAAGCCACATAAGGCTATCTGCTGAGTCCGAATTAGAAATGGATGTGCACAGTAGTGCCCAAGTTGGTTTATGTAAATCAGGATCACAATAAGAGTTTTCAGAAAATCTATAAAACTCATCAAAGGTTTGGAGAAGTTAATTAAATATAAAATGACTTATCTGAAAGTTTATATGCTGTAATTATTTTATTTACTAAGACATGAATGTGAAATAAAAATAAAGTTTAACATGGCATACAAATAAAATTTGTAAGTGTGCGTAAAATCGCTGACCTTTTGCATACGCATCACTAAGAGTAAGTTCATGCGCACTAAACCTTTAATTAACGGACTTCTACATTGTTACTTTTACGCTTGAACAAACTGATTAAAATGAAAAATGATTTTGAGATAAATGTGTTTACATTAAAATCGCGCTGAGATTATAGATATACATATGCGTATATGTTTTTTATAATCACAAAATAGTATCAGACTTATTATATTGTGCCACTCCATTGTTTCTAAAATATCATTTATTGAAAGATCACAGATTATTAGTCACCCAATAGTACTAAGATAATGAAATGAGGTTCTTTTTCTATCACAAAATTTAGATTAATGACTCTAGTAAGGACGACACTAAAAAGTTCAAAATAAGTTCAATATCTGTTCATTTACTTAGTGTAAAAAAAACAATACTGTCATCCTTTACCTTTGAGTCTCTCAACAATCTGAAATAAAATCTTTTGTGGCTAGATGTTATGCATGCAATACGATACTGGCTACATAACTAATGAATCATTTTTAGTTTATTTCCACATTATTATCTAAATACTTATAATTTAGCCCTATAAGCACAATAATTGAGTAATAAATAAATTACCATTTAATTTTTAAAACAAGAATCAAAGTCTTTAATCAGGATAAGCTCTAAAGTGACTTTTAAAACCACTTTTCTGTACTTACCAGAAACATACAAAAATACTACAAATTTCATCTATATCTATAAAGTACAGTCCTGAATATATATAATAACAGAACTTTTATTATATCGTGTGATATTAATTCAAATAGTTATTGTTTTACCGTTTATGTTAGGAACATGTTGTTGAGAGCAATTTCATTAAACATGAGTATGTTTATTCACGGTCTGAAGTTATATTCTTCTGGTCCAATGTCGTAATAGGCATGAAACGTCACATTCGCTTATACTTGTACAGGTAAGTGTTTATGGCAGGACATTAATTATCTGAATTCAAACTTAATTTCCAACTCATGTCTCTCACTATGCGGTCCAGCATGGCCAGGTGATTAAGGCACTCGGCTCGTAATCCGAGGGGTTGCGAGTTCGAATCCCGGTTACACAAAACATGCTCGCCCTTTCAGCTGTGGGGGCACTATAATATGATGGTCAGCCCCGCAAGAGTTGACGGTGGGTAGTTATTAATAGCTGCTTTCCCTCTTGTCTTACACTGCTACATTAGCTACGATTAGCGCAGATAGCCATGGTAGCTTTGCATGAAATTCAAAAACAAAACAAAACATATGAACAATACAGCATTAGAAATGAAATTATAATTAACGCCCCCCACTAGTACAGCGGCATATCTCCGGATTTACAACGCTAAAATCAGAGGTTCGATTCCCTTGGTATACTCCGCAGATAGCTCAATGTGGCTTTGCTTTGAGAAAACACACACTTATAATTAACGAACAAATCTAAAAGTACAAACAAAACAACTTTTCAGATATAGGCCTGTTGAACTTATGTATGAAATAAACCATTGGTCATTCTCATTAATTTTGTCTTTAAATGCTCAATATTTAAAAAAATAAAGAAAAATAACACTTGTGGAGTTATAGTGTAGCAATTTGAAGCTTATTCAGTAAGAAATCAGAAGTGTTTTAATTTTTAGGATATACTTTCCTCAATTCCACCACCAAGTCTGATGATTTTTTACATTTTCGTTTTGTGGTTACTATTACTACGTGCATAAATAAATTAACATTCGATTCTCGACATAATACTTTGACTTAGTTACATCATGAAACGATCTAAAATACAATTCTATATGAATACCGAAGAACACAAAAATATCAGATTTATATACTCTCAGTAGTCACTTTATTAGGGACACCTGCTCTTTAACGCAACGAGCCAAACAGCAAATCATGTGGCTGCAACTCACTACATAAAGCATGTAGACATGATCAAGAAGTTCAGTTGTTGTTCGACCAAACAATTGAATCGAGAAGATGCGTGGTGGTTCCAGCAACTCAAAAACTTCTGACCTCCTGGGATTTTCACACACAGTCTCTAGAGTTTAGAGAAAATGATGCGATAAACAAAATACATTCAGTGAAAGGCGGTTCTGTGGGCGAAAACACCTTGTTAATGATAGAGGTCACAGGAAAATGGCCAGCCTAGTTCAAACTGACTTGAAGGCCACAAATACTCAAATAACCACTCTTTACAACAGTGGTGTGCCGAAGAACATCTCTGAACGTGCAACCTTTCGAACCTTGAAGCGGATGGGCTACAGAAGCAAAGGACCAAGTTCCACTCCTGTCAGCTAAGAACAGGAAGATGAGGTTACAGTGGGCACGATATCACCAAAACTGGACAAATGAATATTGGGAAAAACGTCACCTGGTCTGACGAATCTCGATTTTTGCTGCGACATGCAGAAGTAACGATCCGAATTTGTCATAAACAGCATGAATCAATGTATCGATCCTGCTTTTTATCAACGGTACAGTCTACTGGTGTTGGTGGTATGGTGTTTGGAATGTCTTTTTGGCAAACGTTAATACCCTTAATGCCAATACAGCATCATATGCAGCCACAATGTACCTAAGCATTGTTGCTGTCCATGTGCATCTCTTTATAGCCACTGTCTATCTGTTTATCAATGTCTACTTCAAACAGGATAATGCGCCATGTCACAAAACATCTATCATCTCAACCTTGTTCCATACAAACGACAGTGCCTTTAGTGTACACAAGTAGTCTGCACGTTCTACAGATCTCAATCCAATAAAGCACCTTTTTGGATTGGAGAAGTTCGCAGCATGAATGTGTGGCCGAAAAATCTGCAAAAACTATGTGATGCTATCGAGTCAGAATGGACCGAAATTCCTAAGAAATGTTTTGCACCTTGTTGAATCTATGCCGCGAAGAATTCAGGCTATTCTGCAGGCAAAATGAGTCCTACCTGGTACTAGATACGTGTACGTAATAAATGGCTACTGAGTGAAAATTTCATATGCTGAAAATAATAGGTTACCTCGATACGTATATGAAATAAGTAGCACTAGAACTATATACTGTGCTTTTAAGTCTTCAAAAAGTTTTAGCTGCTAAAAATAACTAAACCAAAACGATTGCCTGCAACGAAAGGAAATTAGACATTTTCTACTTATCGTTATAGAAGTTAAAAATGAGACAGGAGAATTATTTCACAATAGCGTAATCATCTATTTCGTTGTCTGTCTAATACCTCAAGTAAACATCAACTTTGAATAACAGTTGTAACATACATTTTAGTTTGTTTTGGAAAAACGAGTACACAATCTCTCATAACTTAAAGCTTTCATAAATTTCTTAACAAAACAGCCTTATGGATAACAACCTAACAAATTACTTTTATTGATTTGGTTTGGTTTGAATTTCGCTCAAAGCTACTCGAAAGCTATCTGCGCTAGCCGTTTCTAATTTAGCAGTGTAAGACTAGAGTGAAGGCAGCTAGTCATCACCACCCACTGCCATCTCTTGGGCTACCCTTTTACCAACGAATAGTTGGATTAACCATCACATTATAACGTCCCCACGACTGAAAGGGCGAGCATGTCTGTTGTGACGGGAATTCGAACCCGCGACCCTCAGATTACGAGTCGAGTGTCGTAACCACCTGGCCATGCCACGATAATTTTGGAGTAAAGCTGAAATATAGATACTGATGTTACCAGTTTTTATATATGTTTCTGTTCCAAGATTATTTTATCTGTAGCTTTCGGATGTTACAGTGCAAATTAATCACCTTATTAAAGCAGCAACATTTTTGGAAAAATAAAAAATATATATATATAAAATAAAAATATGACTGAAACCAGAAAAAGTACTTTATAATATAATTAGAACCGCAAATATTACAAATGTCTCTTAAACAAAGATTCTCTCAGTTTAGTTTATCATTTTTAAAATATATTTAACTTCGAAACGAATAATCGAATAAATTTATTAAAGGGTAAAAGCCATTCAAACTCTGTTTTTTTGTAAATATTTTGTTGTTTAAAAGATTATTATTGTTATGTAGAACTTCCGAAATGATTGACAGGAAGTATGTTCATTTCGATATGTTTAAAATCCTGGTAAACTGTACATCTACGGAGTTTTCTTCAAGAAACCGGGTTTCGATACCGGTGGTAGGCTGAGCACAGATAGCCTTTCTTGTAACGTTATGCTTAGTGACAAACAAGAATAGCTTACTGAGTAAATAAGATTTTTAACACATATTAAGTTTGTTATTTAAAAGAAAAGAAACATCGAAACATAATTGCTCTTTGTGATTTGCTGGCTGTTGAACAAAAGTTAATTAAAGCTCCAATCTAATCTGATTTAGTCAAAAGCTGAATAAATTTATAAGGAAATCTCTGATTAATGACAATACTCATAACCCACACGTTCACCATTCATCCCAGTGTTCCCATGGTACGATCGATTGCTTCGCTTTAGTCTTTTGGCACGACTTGAAGATGGAGAATTTTGTTTGGAACTGAGAAGGGTAACTCGCGTCAACTGGATTCTCACGTGACATTGAACTAACAGAGTCAGAACTAACTGATGGCAGAAAGCACAAGCTATGATAAAGCAAAAAGTATAAAAGATTTAAAGCTTCACATTACGCTCAGCATGGCTTGTTTATAGCTTAGATTCAAGCGACGACTTCATTTGCCTTTCTCGTGCATGAAGGTATATATATATATAAATATACGAGTGTGTGTGTGTGTGTGCAGACATCTATAGTCGGCCCTCTTGCAGGAATCTAATTTTCTTATGACTCTATATATATTAAAGCTTCTTCTTTTACTGCATTATTGCCTCTCTGATAAAAATAAAAAATAAGCTCGTACCATAAGCTAAACGTATAACATACTTTAACCTTAACAGTCTGTTTTTTAAATCGCGTACGGTTTTTGTATTTCGTTTTTACATGAGCTGGCTAGAGTTTGTGGTTCGTGAGATAAATTCGTGTAAATTATTCTTATTCAATTGTACGAAGTTTGTTTGAGTTATAAGTGGTCACATTCTTAGGTGATTTGGTTTAAATTCATTTAAAAGTTATATAAATAATAAATATATAAAAAGTAATCGTAATTACTTTTAAGTAATTAAGGACTAAGAAAGTAATTCATGTTCATACAAACGATTTTCATATAAAAGTGGGTTTATTGTAAATTTCAATAGAGGGCAGCTCACTCGACTTTACATGAAAACGTTTATTCGTGTGTAAGGGCAAAACTACTTAATGTGCCTTCAGTATTGTGTTCACAACGAGTATTGAAACCCGGTTTCTGCAGTTATAAACCTTCAAACTTACCGCTGAACCACTACGGTGGGAATGAGCGAAATCCTTGTAACATAAAATAGACATTTACATTAGTTTTTTCTGCACGTTTTATCATTTCGAAGTAATGATATAGTACACACAATAATGTTTTATTAGATTTTAATCTAGTTTTATTAGACTTCACAAATTAAGTTTATTTGCTTCCTTAATTTTATGTTAAAAGCTATGCTAGCATGACAACATAAATTAGGGTTTATTCATTATGTGTTTTCTCACCTCGATTAAGAAAACACTTTGTTTACCTTCATCTTAAAAAAAA
The DNA here is from genome assembly GCF_004210375.1 of Tachypleus tridentatus. Lineage (NCBI taxonomy): Eukaryota > Metazoa > Arthropoda > Merostomata > Xiphosura > Limulidae > Tachypleus > Tachypleus tridentatus. The sequence continues at coordinate 20,373,098 of NC_134832.1, read as the reverse complement.
TCTCACACGTAGGTTATTTTGACTTCTCTCAATACCAGTCTATTATTAACCATCTCTTGATGTAATGAGCAAAATACTTTCCACAATCTAAGATTCTAACACGGACGTAGGCTCACAAAACTCTGTATTATATTTAAATATTTTATTTTAAATAAATTTCTTACAACTTAACTTAAATTTCATCATCAGAGATTCTCATGAATAATTACTTAATTACTGAACCCATTCATGTCAGATAGTTCGTTTATTTGGGTAAATAAAACAAAAAACATTTTGTCCCGAAAAGTGAGACATGAACAAAATATTGCTTTGTTTTGTCTTGAATGTATTAAGACAAATACATTAATTATAAATATATGTGTATTTTGAATAGTTCACGTGATGATGTTCAATTGCTAAAAAAAAACAAAAACCTACTACCCAAATTAATCCACCATAAAACAACAACAGCTTTCTGAAGACTTATAGTTAAGGTCAAATTCTATGTCTCAGGACGGTTGGTGGGATAAGGCGTTCGACTCGTAATCCGAGGGTCGCGGGATCGCATCCCCGTCGCGCCAAACATGCTCGCCCTTTCAGCCGTGGGGACGTTATAAAGTTACGGCCAATCCCACTATTTGTTGGTAAAAGAGTAGCCCAAGAGTTGGCGGTGGGTAGTGATGACACGCCGCCTTCTCTCTAGTCTTACACTGCTAAATGAGAGACGGCTAGCGCACATAACCCTCGAGTAGCTTTGCGCGAAATTAAAAAACAAACCAACAAACTTAAAACATACGAGTTTGTAAATCCAATACTTATGTATGAATATCACGCCAATTCCAACTTAAAAAATTAAATGTTTTGGTCAAATATTTAAATCATAAGTATTTCAATAATGAGCTAATTTTTTTAATACGTTGATGTTCATAGATTTCTAGTTATATAATTACTGAATAAATCATTTAGCTGTATTTTATATACAAGTGACATTTACCAATTGCTTTCGAGTTGAATAATTAAAATCTGGGCTACATAAAAGACATTTATAGCATTTAAATAACATTCACCTACATAATACGTTGTATAATAAGGAATCATGCACCACAGACTAGATATGTGATAAGTAGAAGATAAACTATTTCATGTTTTATAATAAACAACGTTTCAAAAACATGAAGAAAAGAAGAGATATAAATTAAAATGAGGAGTGATGAAGTGTAAATATACGTAGGTGTTGTCAATATGAAAGACAACAGTTCTATAAAAGACGTAAGAAGCAATCCTAGCAAAAAAAAAATACATGTTGAAATCACATAGCAGTCTAAATGACTTTATCAGCTTACTGTACTGAAAAAGTTATTTCGTAAGATTATGTAAACATTCAAACTAAAAGGTTCGGGAAGTTTAAAAAGTGAAAAGCAATGTATCGTAAAATTTTAAGTATTGTTTTTGTATATCACTAATTTATCACACATGAACTTTTATATACTTGCTTTGTTTTGTCGTCCACGTTTCTGTATCTTGATTTAGTATTTGTCTAACTAGACTTAAGAAAAATAAATTAATAGATAGAGATAAGGCAGAGTTTTACCCTAAAAATAGTAGAGAGTTTACCAAAAGGAATCTTGTATCATACAATTCTATTTGATTGAAGTGTCAGTACATTTAGTATCAGCTGGCAAAGATATGTACGAAATAAACCTTTATCTTAAGTTTAAATTGTTAAACTAAAATTTCGTTATTTACAAGAACTACGCAAAGTACAAAACTCCATGAAACTTTACCTTTTTAACTAACACCAAAAGCTATATGGAAGGTAACCATTAATTCCAGTTTATTGTTTCGGACATTTAATTTAAAACAAAATTACCATTCACATTTTGTTTAATAGACAATTTGGAAAAGTATTTTGAAAAGTGTAACATACTTTCTGCGCCCTTTTTTTTTTTTTACCTAAAACTGCTTTTGTCATCTTTTTTCATATAACATTTAATATTTTCTACGTATGAGTAATATATTGTTACTGGATAACAGTAGAAGTCAAATTTCGATTGGAGTCCTTTTTGTTCAAGCGTGCAACAAAATGTGTGCAGAAGGAAAAAAGGGAGTTAATTTGATCTTTTGTGACTTTGTATTTACAAACGATTATTTTTACCCTTTTTTTAACAAATACATCCACCTTTTCCTGCTCTTTATATGTATAGACGTGTTTAACATGCATTAACTGAACGGTTTATTCTTACTTTGGTAGCAGATCCAATATGTGGTTTTCGGGGTTTAACCTACCCCTTATTAACATGCTAGATAACGTTTAAACCTAAAGACAATGATTATCACTATTAGACCCTATTTTGTTTCTGGAAATTGGATTCACCCCTTGTATAACTCTTTGTTGTACTCCGACAAAGGAGTCAAATTTATTGAATATTTTTGAAACTCAAATTTATTTTAATTTCTATTGGAAGCAAATTTGTTTAAATTTTTATCCTTTCAGTTTTGAAACTGTAGGTTAGCATTAGCAATACTTATGTTATTTAGTAAAATCTTACATTAATTGAAAATATTTCCTTTTTTTCTGGACTCATTTATTCTTACGTTTGCGACATAAGTGAGCATAATTTGGTAAACCCACTCAGAGTATTATCTTCTCCCTCATACACCCAACAAAAACAGTTTACATGGATTTTTAAGTAAGTGTACATACATTTTCCATCAACAATCATCTTAAAAGCAACGATAACTTAGAGGACTTCCTGCTGGACAGTCCGTACTCTCAACAGAACTAAATATATGTGTATAAAATGTTGCTATTTAATTAAAAACACTTTAGTTGTGTAGGAGATACATTTACGTGTAAAATGTAATCAAAACAGGTTGAATACATTTAAGGGTTTTTCGCTTTTTAATAGATTATGATCACTTAGTAAGAAATATGTAAACATCCATTTTACCCAAATATCTTAAGCAGTTAGAATTCTGAAATTTGTTTTTGGCTAAGACTGACAATAGTAATGAGAAGAAAAAATTAAAAACGCTAAACTCGATTCATTATATAAAATGTTATCAAAATTGCGATAATTTGAAAACGCAAATGATGTAGCTTCTGCTGGTTGATTTGTGTCATCACTAATTATCTGATTTACTCCTAATTTCATATATACATCATATCAAGCATCAATTTGATCGATGTAGTGGGTCAAAACTTATCATCCAGGAGATTCAATTCTAATGATTTTAATAAATAAGTGGAATAGTTTATACAGTAATGGCGTAAAGAAACACTAAGTAACTTTTAAATTATTGTAAATGTAATTACGTAAGTAATGTAGATTCAAAATATAGCCACATATATAGATATATATTTCTATGTAAGAAAATACAGAACTCTCTACGCAAGTGCTAGTCTCGTAAATAATTACATCTACTTTTCTCCTTTTTAAGTAGGCGAAATAACTTTAACATAATGCGTGTAATGCAAACGTTCTAAGAAGATTAGAAGATACATTTAAATAATATAACTTAATGCCCATGGTAAATTGTCCATCAGTATAACAAACATTTTATTTTCAAATAGACATAAATACTCGAAGATAATAATCCTTCTTTGCAGTTTTGAGAAAATATTCGTTGAGATTTGACAAAGTTAAAACACTATGAAACAAAATTTGTTCAAGATGGCCAGTTTTGATGTAATCTCCCTCTTCACAGAAGTTCTTACAACTGAAGCCTGCAAGATAGCTTTAGAACTTTATATCCAAGATCCTAACCCATTGATACACTTTCCCAGCAACCAATTAGAAACCCTTATAGAATTCACTACCACCAAAACTAACTTTATGTTCGATAACCAAAACTACCTACAAATAAATGGTCTGAGTATGAGGAATTCCGTGTCACCAGTTCTAACTAACATTTTGACACAGATTGAATCACAAGCGATCAATTCATCCTTACACACACCACTATACTTGTACAGGTATGATGATTATACGATTGCTGGATTCACACCTACAGAACATACACTCGATATACCCCAATATTAAGTTCACCTGTGAACAGAAAAAAAACTAACCAAATAGCATTTCTTAGCCTCAAAATCACTAGAAGTGATACACAATTCAAAACAGAAATCCACAGAAAAATCTCCCATGCTGAACTTTACATTCCCTGGGATTCGGCATATGAAACAAAACAAAAACTTAACATATTAAGAAACCAAATAAGCACAGTCACAAAACTATGCTCACCCGATAAAATTAACGACGAAATAAAAAAAAAAACAGAACAACACTCATCAACATCAACAAGTTTCCTCCAAAAACCGTGAAATTAAACCAATGTAAAGGAATAAATTTATACCTATACTAATTAATAACCTAACATCCACCTGCAGCGCCCCTACAATCCCGTACCCGTTTATACTCTCGTCCCTAAGACATGTGTCATTCAACGGTCACATTTAAACTCTCTCTTTCTTAGGCTGAAGATGACTAAGAAAGGTCGAAACGTTGTTCTCTTCTTATCAATAAAAGTGTTAATACCCATACCAGCCGTTCTGAGACACATTTTTATTCAAGATGTATCTAGTTAAAAATACATGTCATAGAATATTGACAAGCTTTGCATGTGAAGCCATTTTGGTTAAAAAGAGAAACGATAAATGTACATTTATTTACAAACCCACAATTATTTGAATTAAGCTGATTATAAAAGCATTATATTCCTTTACAAAATTGCGTTCTAAGAAAATCATATGTGTAGTAAATTGATATTAAATGAAACTGTAAAATGATCATGTAGTCACTTTCAATAATGATACAGTAAATTAGGCATAACGCAGTCTAACTTTTATATGCAACTTAGACGAGGGGATAAAAGATATAGAGAAAATCATGCCTTTAATTTATTTCTAACTAGAGTAAAACTTTTATAAAATGAGTCTCTGCAAAAGTAATATTAACTGGATTTTTGTAAAAAAATCAACAAGTCTGTTTAAAATGAAAAGTAAATTTGTGCGCATATGCATTTGGGATGTCGGATCAAATATAATCTAGAAAAGTAAGTTAGACATAAAATATTGTACATATATTCACATTCTTTAAAATAATGCATACAACATATTTATAGGCTTAGCTATATATACTATATATATACTAGAAATATACTGTGTACCCGTTGAATATTTTTTTATTTTTCTATTCACGTATTTTTATGTTTATTTATGATACACAGATGAAGCTTTTATATATCTAAAAGTCAAATCATTAGTTTCTGCAAAAATCACGGTTTCGAATCAAAAGTAGACATGATTACAATAATATGTTTTGAGAGAGTAAAAAAGAATAATTTCTGAAAGAATTGTAGCGTGATATTTACAATTACATGGTTTAGCGTTCTCACAGAAATATGACCGTTATGTTCTACATTAAATATTTTTACTTTCACAAATACAAATCTACATTCAATGCTATGGGAGGGAATTTGTGTTGCACGGTCTTTCAGAACATGAAGATTAGAAGGCCACGCTTGAAATGGTTTCACATTGAAATGTTTATAAAAATATGGTATTCTTTCAAACCAACGTATCTTTGATAAATAATGACACTTGACAACGCTATGAACAACAATAGAATATTTTATTGTTTTCATATCTAACGTGGGTGATGCGATAAATAGCACTTTCGATTGAAATTTTGTCATTATTGTCTCATTAAAATGCTATTATATATTGTGATATTATATGTCTGCTATGTTTTAAACCAAAATAAAAACTTTATTTAGTTTCTTGAAATCCTGTACAAATGAATAAAATCAAAATAATGTAAATTTGCATAAATGTATCTAAAAATTCTCACTTCTTGTGCAGCAGGAGAATTTTCTTTCGATTTTGGTATTAACATATTATTGGATAAATCCAAAGTACCTTCATTTGTTTCAAAGGTTTATTTTAATAATACTTAGATTAAATACTCTACTTACATCACCTACTGTTTCCCTTTCCTTTATTGTTTAAACTAATGCCAATAAAGCCTCTGAAGTATTTGAAAGAGACACACTGACAATAAATTGCAACCTTTGCTTTATCAGTTGAAAGAATCATGAACAAAGCGTTCTGCAAGCATAAATGTCCTTCAACATTCCAAATATTCCCCCAGAAGAATACTGCTTGAAGAATATACAAAAAATTTCCCAATTTTAAGATGGTAAGAATTAAATGTTTGAAACAGTGTAGTAATTTTTTTATAGAAACTTTACAAAATCAGATGGGTAAGTAAAAGATTCTAATCTGATTTGAATAGTTCTGTACACAAGAACTGCTGTGATCTTCATCCAGATGTCCTATGCTTTGAAATTTCAAAATGTATCTTAAACATTCGATCTATTGATGTCTTTATTGTTGGAACAAACTAAAAAAAATAAATTGACGAGACAGTTGACAGTCAAACTGTTCCAATAGCTTCACTTTACCACTTTTACCTGTGCATTCCTTAATCATCCTATATTCGTTATGATGGAACAAGTTAGCTCTTTAACCTTATGTGTTTCATGTAAATCTTAATTATTCTGTTGAATCTGTCAGAGGTCTATTTGTTTTAAATTTATTACAGCTCGTTGTTGCATGTCCAATAAAACAACGAAGCTTTCTGCTGTGGGAAATATTACGTCCTACATAATTAAAGGTAGTCTTGTAATTAACAGTTTGTGGTGATTCCTGAGACTACAATAAAATGCTAATTCTTTATGGTTCTTTCAGTTTTTATGACAAGATGATATAAATAGGTATTTGTGGGGACCCATATTTCTTATCTGTTATTACACCTATTGTAATGCTTCTGAATTATTCTTCTCTGGTATATCTAGATCTAAATAAATGCTATCTACCGAAAAATTATTATGTTGTATGGTTGATAACAAGAAACATTTAGCATTAAATGATAATTACTCTTTTCTATGAAAAAAAAATTATTTACCACTCTTTACATACTCTGCCTTCATAAATATCATAAAGACCACCTCGTTTTCTTTCACAATATCACCATATTTTATACGATTAGAGCTTTAAACAATTTTTTCAAGACTTGTCTTGCAATATATTATTTTTAATATTACAATGTTTTGTAGAGAACTCATAATTTACATTAATGGAGCATCGCTACAATGTCTTCTTTTATAAGAAAGTCTAAAATTAGGACCTTTCACATTTAAACACTTCTTAGTAACTTTCAGCATTGATCTATGCAATCTTTATTTTCATATAATAAATAAAAACGTTTGATATAAATAATATTTAAACACTATCCGATATCACTTTGTAACAATGTAACAGATTCTGCGGAGAACTGCCATAAACTTTCCTATTTTCATCTGATTTTATAGACAGAACGTTCAAACAAACTTCTATAAAAAAAGTTGTTACTGTATCTAATACGTATACTGATTTTGTATTTTAAAGTTTTGGCACTGTATTAATTACATATATCTCTTCATCACCTACATCAAATTATCATAATCCGTCAGAAAAAAAATTGTCTTGTATATTTGAATCATTATCTTTTTATCACCAAAGTAACTTATAACATGTTCGTCTTCTGAATTGTTCCTCTGACAATGATATGGTTTCTCCTAAATAAATTTATAGTAAAAAATCTATAGTGTTTATTAACACTTACATCGTTCAGATTGTTCGTTTTCCACCATTTTGATTAGTCTGTGAAATATCAATTTCATCGATTATGGCCAGGTAGTAAGGGCGCTTGATTTGCATTGTTCAAGTCGTAGGTTAAAATTTCCGATCCACTAAACACGTTTTCTCTTTCACTTGTGGGGGCGTTATAATGTTAAAGTCAGTCCAAGTATTCATTAATAAAAGAGTAACCCAAGAGATGATGATGAGTGATGATAACTAATTCCATTTCTTCTAGTCTTACGGATAACCCTCGTGTAGCTTTGCCGGAAAATCACAATAAACAAAAATGTGATTATCAAAATATTCTTGATTAAAATTGTGATTGCTTTTATTCTGGCTATTTTGTTTTATGTCACCTCCAAACACTTTTTTATCTGGTTTTTCAGCCAACTACTAGTACATTTTTAGTTCACTGATGAAAATTATTGACTGAACTACTTTATGTAGATGACTACTTCATTAAAACAAGTACGTAATCAAAGAATTAATTAAGAATGTGGATTTTTTTCACAGAGTTGTATGAATCCTTCACTCATTTCAATAAGAACATTGAGCAATTTCAAAAACAAAATGCCTTTGGCCAAATCTCCTTAAATCATAGACGATTCGATAGATACTTATTATGAAACTGAGAAAAACATTTAATTATAACTCGTATTTCTCACTCTTATGAAACTCAGTTAACAGAAACATTATGCTAACTACTAAACATTTAAATATAAAAATACAATTACAGTGTATCGTACTTAAATGTGCACAGTATATTGGCTTGGTATGGCTAAGTAGTTAGTGCTCTCTAATTGCAGTCTGCGGGTCGCGGGTTCGAAACTCTATTCCACCGGACATGCCTGTCCTTTCAAACATAAGGTTATTACATTGTGATGATAGATCCCACTATTCGTTGGTAAAAGAGTATCCCATGAACTGACAGTGAATGGTGACGACAAGCTACCTCCTCTGCAGTTTCACAATGCTGAATTATGGATGGTTAGAGAAGATAGTCCTCGTGTATCTTTGCGTGAGACTCAAAAACAAACAAACAAACAAGTAATATATTAATGTCAATATAATTTTAGTTTATTGCAATAACTAATTTTCTACTTATACTTTTTTATTTCAAAATATAGAATAGCAATTAATCTCCTGGAGTCTTACTATCAATGAAAACGTTTAACATTATTCAAACCAAAGAAAAAGTCATCATATTCTATTATATTATTGTACTTAATGAGGCTTCATTTATATTTTATCACTTGATATTTTTCTTTATTCTAATTGTTTTCTTATTCCACATTATTGGCTAAATTTAATGAAACATGTTTAGTTTTTCGTATTCTGCTTTCCCAGTACTCGTCACCAATTGGTTTCGCTTTAAAATTTTGACCACCAGTCAGAAAATTCTCCAAAATAGGACATTCCACTAAGGAATTACCTCATTTAACCTTATTTGTTAAAATGTAAATTATAAATGAAGATCCGTGAAGCTCCCACTAAAGATTAAGAAGAACTTGTAAACTTCAGTTTATTCTATTGTGCTAAATGCGAGCTACATTAATAAATCACAGTGGCCTAGATTCTTGCTGGTGAAGTAGGGCTAATCTATACGACACTTTTGTAATCAATCTGCCATGTTGAATTTAAAATACTAAGAGTGTAGATAATACATACAAATAGTAAAAAATAAATATTTTGATACATTCATATGCCTAAAATGAGAGTCTAAAACCTAAACCATGCCTCCTTTTTCTATGGCCCGGCATGGCCAGATGGTTAAAGAGACTCTACATCTAAGGGTCGCGAGTTCACACCAAACATGCTCGCCCTTTCAGTCGTGGGGGCGTTATAATGTCACGATCACTCTCACTATTCGTTGGTGAAAGAATAGCCCAAGAATTGTTGGTGGGTGGTGATGACTAAGTCCCTTCCCTCTAGTCTTACACTGCTAAGTTAGGGACGACTAGCGCAGATAGCCAATGTGTAGTTTTGCGCGAAATTCAAAAACAAACCTTTTTCTATCGAAATCCGTATAGGAGCAGTATTTAAATTGATAATCTATCTTATTTACTTACTTCAGTTGGAACAAAGTTCAGAGTTCAAACTCTCCCCCGCAGGCAAAACAGTAAATCTTCGGATTTACAACGCTAAAATGAAGGTGCTAGCCCAATGTGATTTTGCCATAAGAAAACACAAACACATAATTAAAACTAAAATGCAATTGGCTTTAAATCTATCTGCACACACGTACCTTTTACCTTTTTTTTCCATAAAGTAATGTATTTCAACAACTACTTTGGTGCTTTGCATTCGATGTCTTTTACTTCTGATTTTCAATTCACTTTTTACTATTTGGTAACTTATTACCTAACAATAGTTCTGTGGTTTAAATAATCAATATCAGTTAGAATACGTCCTTAACGATTCGGTATCAAAAGCCTCTAACAATAGTATTAAAATATAGGGAAAAGTAATTAAAAATAATATTAGTAATATTAAAGACGTAAAATAAGAGAAACTATATTTTTATGTAATACATCTATATAAAAATATGAATGTGTTTCATTTTAATTTGTGTGATTTCATAACTCAAGCTAACTCTTGCTTCAAGTATATTTTTTTTTTGACAAATTCTAAAATTTATTTACAGTTGTAGTGATTATAAGTTATTTAGTTTTATAATCTGTTAAAATTTATTCAACTAGATATTATATTTTAAATCTTTCTTAGAGAATCCCTCCGCCCCTGGCAAAGATATATGTTTGTGGATTTACATCCCTAGAAACTGGGCTTCGATACCCAATGTGTGCGCAGTTAGTCAACTGTGCAACTTTATCTTTAATTCCAAACAACTAATCTCTGAAAATAATTCTTGTATATAAATGTATCTTAATGTGACTTGGAAACTCCTGTGCTACCTCAGTTCATTTCAACAAGATGTAAACGTAATGATAAACATAGAAACTCTGGTTACTTGAAACATATAATATTTGTGTATATGTTAGTATCAGCAAGCTACCATTGTGAAAGTACAAATTTTTGGAGTTTCTGTTTTTATCGAACAATATATTTTAAATATGTTTACACGAACTTGAATGCCCAACTAACATAAAATATTTATAAAATTATATGCTGTGACCATCAAATTGGCAAGACTAAAATAAAGTCCGTACTAAAATGAATACATATTTTTTTATTTAGAAAATTAATAAAATTTATACTTTAATTTTACAACAATTTGTTTCTTTTTGTTATTAAGCACAAAGCTACACAAAGGGCTATCTGTGATCTACTCACCATGGCTTTCGAAATTCGGTTTCTAGCCGTATAAATCCACAAACGTAAAAACTGTGCCATTAGAGATCTTTTGCAGAAAAGTTGACAAGTGTGGACGTCAAGTAATGTACATACAATATTTTGAAGCAATTGAAGAAACGTACTTTTACATATTTATTCGTCATTGAAATTAAACTAAATGTTTACAGAAGGTTCTGTTTCTAAACATGTTTCTGTACATAGTTTTATTAAAGTAAGTTGGCTGTAAATAAGATTTTTATTTATTTCATGGACTAGTTCTAAAATTAGGATACACATTTCAATAAAATTTTGTTTGTAGACTGTTTGAATTCAGTTTGAATTTTTGCTAAGAACAAGTGAAAGAAAGTAGGAGATTTTTAAAATAATATAACAGTAGAAAATAAAATAACAGAGGATAGGTGGATATAGCTTCTCTAGGATTAGATTTTAATGAGATTTGAAACTTTTGTGATTATACTTATACATTGTCAAAGACAAAGAATGAATATTACCCTTAAATCTGAAATTACAATCCATTCACAGATTCATAACATAGCATAATGTTTACGGACAACAAAAAGCCTGTTGATCCATCCCGGTTGTCCCATTCTCTAAGCTAAGCCAAAACTATTAAATAACAAAAATTAAAGCCAGTTCTTACCGGTCGTATATCTATCAAGCTTTTTTCTTAAACCTCACTTAAAGTTACTGCCTCCACAACATCTGAAGGCAATTAATTTCATAGGCCAACCATTTGAAAAATAAAATTATCTTAGATGAAGAACGGCTTCTACCTTGCCTCACCCATGTTTCTGTTCTCAAGTTTTATAATTGTCGTTGTTAAGAAGGAAAACTCTTAATGCATCAATATTATCAATTCCTTTTAGATACTCAAACACATTAATCAGATCACTCCTAATTTTTGCTTTTTCAAGAAAAAACAATTTTAAGAATTTTAATCTCTCCTTATACGACCCCACTATCCCAATTACCATTTCAACAATTCAGTGTCTATCCTAAAGTAAGTAGCCCTAGAATTAACACAATACTCCATATTTGGCCAAACCAGTGAGATATACAATGAAAGTATAATATAACCTCTTCAGACTTTTATTCAATACTGCTGTAAACACAACCTAAAATCCAATTTTCCCTACAAGTGGCAACAGTACACTGCTTGAATGTTTAAGAGACTGATCAATCATTATACCAAGATCCTTTTCTTTCATGACACTAAAAAGGTTGTTCTCACTCAAATTATATTTCAAATTATAATAATCCACATGCAATATCTTGCATTTATCACAACTAAAATTCATCTGTCATTTATATTCCAAACTCACTAAATGATCTAAATCCTTTTGTAAACTAGCAACATTCTCTTTAGAGCCAGCAACACCAAAGACCTTGATATCATCAATAAATTTAGGTACATTATTGACCTTCTTCATCTATGTCATTCATGTAAATCAAAATGGTTTTAAGACTGAGCCCTGAGTTACACCACTTGCAACGTTAACCCAGTTTAAATGAACTCTATTTACAACCACCCTCTGCTTTCTTTTCTTCCATCAAGCCACTCTTATATCCAATTAGTTAACACCTATAGAGATAATTTTCTTTACAAACCTTTTATTTGGCACTTTGTCGAATGATTTCTGGAAATCTAAATGAACGAAATCTACACCATTACTGTTATCTATATAAGCAGTAACATTTACAAAACATATAAAAAGATCTGTAAGGAAAGATTTTTTCTTTAGTGAGGCCTGGCATGGCCAAGCGCGTAAGGCGTGCAACTCGTAATCCGAGGGTCGCGGGTTCGCGCCCGCGTCGCGCTAAACATGCTCGCCCTCCCAGCCGTGGGGGCGTATAATGTGACGGTCAATCCCACTATTCGTTGGTAAAAGAGTAGCCTAAGAGTTGGCGGTGGGTGGTGATGACTAGCTGCCTTCCCTCTAGTCTTACACTGCTAAATTAGGGACGGCTAGCACAGATAGTCCTCGAGTAGCTTTGTGCGAAATTCTAAAAAAAAAAATTTCCTTAGTAAAACTATGTTGACTATCCAATAAAATTCTAAATTCTGGTAAATGATTTTGCAAAGTATCTTTTATCACACTTTCCAAATTTTTACCCACAACTAATCTAAGACTAATAGGCCTATAACTACTGGTAAAACTTCTACTACAATAACTTCTATTACATCCTTTGAAAATACAAGTAACATTAGCTAAGTTCCAATCTGTTGTTACTTGTCCACTATTCAAGAATTTACATAAAATTGTGGCAAGTAGCTTACATATTCAGTTGTTGACCTCCTTCAAAATCATCGAGAAAAATGTATCTGGTCAAGAAGTCTTATCAGTTTTTTAAACTTCCTTGGTCAGTTTTGTTTTCATCTATTAGTTACTTAAGATGATATACGCTTCTTAAGTCTTTATCAGTAAAAGATGAAGAAAGCAAAATTTAATAACCTAGCTCATTTATTATCATCAGATACAAGCCTTTTTTTTGTCATCGTTCAAGAGTCATATCTCCATCCTAACATTTTGTTTACCCTTAATGTATTTAAAAAATCCTTATTCTTAATTTTTGTCTGCAATCAAAATATTTATACATCCTTTTGAATGTTCTAATTTCCTAGTTGACCAACTTTCTCTACTTTTTATATTTTTCTAAATCTTCTATAGTACCAGTCAATTCAAATTTCTTAAAGTTTGATTCTCTTCTTTAATTTTATCTCTTAAATATTTTATGAGACAAGTTAATTTTTCTCTTTCATCTACTCTTTTATTTCTGAAAGGAATATATTTATTTTAAATATTGATTTTTAAAAGGATTTTGTGCATTTGCTCAGTGACTCCAAATAACTCAACTGCCCAATTTATAACAGATAATTTTGTTGCATCTTTTCAAAATTTGCTTTTTAAAATTTGGAATCAAAATATTATTACCGATTTCCATACGCAACAAAACATGAAACCCAATTAAGTAATGATCTCTTGTATCTAGGTGTTTCCCCATTTTCATCCTCTCCGCCATTTCTATATTAGAAGTTAACAAAAGAGGTAAAACAACTTTATTTCTATTATGTTTCTTTATCAATTTGTGAAGAACTCAATCTTAAACAGTTCTAGAGTCCTTTTTCTCTCATAGTTTGACAATATAATTTCGCAATCAATATGTCTGAATTTGAAATTACACATATTTATGACTCAATTAATGGCTTAAATCTTAATCTCACTGTAAAATTTCTCACTAATTTTATCAGATTCATCTGGTGATCTGTAAGTATTCCTACTAAGAGCTGCTTCCTTTGATATTCAGTAATATAATCTCAAATTGATTAAATTTACATGCTTTTATACTTAATATTCTCAACCGTAACAAGATGTAACACATACTTTATATATACAGACACTAGTAAATAACCTATAACCTTGTATTTCAAATAATTTTTATCGCTAAAACCATCTACATTTAACTATTTCTCAGTTATTCCAATTATATCAAAATCTTCTATTCCTACCAGTACCCTGAAGTCATCTATTTTGTTTTTTTATACTTCTAGCATTACAGTAGTAACGATTACCCCTATTCTTATAACTACTTTTGTACTAATTTTCTGTGTTAAACTTACCGTTACAAGTTTGTGGGTAAGATTCAACATTTGTATTTCACAATGTATCAGCATAGTCACAAAATATTCACATCTCATTAAAATCCATTCATAAGACTTGACTTGCTTTATTTAACTTGGTCACTTATTATTCAATTCTGAATAAAAATCAGACAAAATCAATTAAGCAAGAGCATTCTTTAGCAGTCAATACGTTACTGTAACATATTGATAATCACTTTTCAAGCATAAGTATAACACTATAGTTATTTGCGTTTTCTATGTAAAAATCCTTTTTATATCAAGTTCACCATTATGTATAGTGTCAAAATGAAGAAAAGCAACAGTTTAATAATTGAGTTTTAGCAATATTATTTTCACTCATTCCTTCAGTTTTTAATTTAAAATTATTGTATGTCATCTAACAACCTGAAATTTCAAAATAATTTTATATTCTATAATAATAAGTATTATAAACTGTCTGAAAAGGAATGGCGATAATGTTTTCCCGTTTTGTGTGAAGTTGTCATATTTTTATGACTACCTCTAAAGAAACTATATGAAAAGGTGTAAATTCAATACGAAATGTATATAAAAGGTTAAAGGATATCTTATCACAATTTTAATGTGTGTTTCAGTGATCTTATCATCAGAAAACCTGAATATATTAATTAATAAAATTTTTCAAATATTTATGAAGTTCTTGAACATTCGCACTTGTTCTAACAGGCTTATTAACATTTATATTCTTTGTTGAACATTTTATCCACAAGTGAAGTGAACCATTCATGATGATGTTGGGGTGATTTATGGTGAAACAGAATATTGTAATGAAGTTTGGACACAAGACGATAGTAATGACAGTAATGGAAAAGCCACATTGTCTCTTCCTAAGTTTCATAGTTGGTGGATATAAAACTTTGTTATAGTACATAATCTGATAAAATAATCAAGTCCAGCTATTTATTGTAGACACAAACGCTCATATCCAGGTTGTTTTGCCTACAATTCCTTATGAACAATGTCGATCAACTCCACTTATCGTCGGTAATGACTAATAGCAACTTGTTAAATCTGTATATCTATTTTTGTCTGTCTGAAATCACACTTTTAGGAATTTTATGTTTTATAGAAGAAGATACCTAATAAATTGTAAATTCATGAGTGTTAGAAACTTTTAGGCATAAAGAACGTGAATCTTTTTGTTTCATTATTTTATCACATATCTACAGGTACATGCTTACATCAACGCACTGATAACCTGTACAGACAAAGCTATAACGTAATTATACTTTTTTTTTAAATAAAAGCATTCGTGGTAGTTTCATACCTCATAATTTAAAGTCTACTTCAAATTTGATAAATACGAAAAAAGAACCGCCCCCAAACTAGCTATATTTTCTAGGTCTTTAGATTTATACTCGGAAGGATTTAAATTATTAATGTATACAGCCTCAAAATATATATGTCTTTGTAAAAAGCCCCGTTGAAGCGTGAAAGGTAATTCTTTGTGAGAAGACTTTTACAATAGGTCTAAGATGGAGTTGTCCTTTGGTAGTTCATCTATTTGTTTCAGATAAAAGAGTTACTATGAAGGATCAAAAGAAGAAAGCTCAAGTCGCCAGTTCGGAAGTGATTGATGCTCTCAAGAAATCCTTGGATTTTACGAATGCTATAGCGGTCTGAGTTGTTTTGATCAATGCCATACGTCTTCACTGGTATTAGGTAAGGTCTATAGGGCATACAACGTTAGTACCAAAAGCTATACAAGTTTCTGTACACATTTATCTTTAACAGTCTTCTGTTATCATACTGTCATAATTGTACCATCTCATTACTAATTTAATATTTATTGTAATACTTATTAAACGCAGCATTTATTGAAATATTTAAACTTTTGTTCATCATTGATAACTTATAATATATCGATGTATGTAGTTGTAATTTTTGCCGCTAGTATTTACAGTATAAGCCAATATAGGCTTACATTCAATATAATTTATAGAAGTTTAAAAAAAAAAATAAAACGTAAAATTGCTTTCAATTTTAGATGTAACTAAAGTTATATGTTATTATAATTACGCTTTAAAATTATCTTTCACCTTTAATACAATTACAATCTTGCTAAATTCTTTATTTTAAACGTTACTAAATTATTAAAGAAAGTTTAATACGTAAAATACTTTTTATTATATATATATATTCTATTTAAAGTTACTACACATTTTTCATGATAAATTGAGCTATTTTAACTAAAAAATGATGCATCACATTAGAACTATTGTAGCCCATATGGTGAAAAGATGAATGAGTTAATTCTACATGGTTTAATGGCACTTCGAATGAAGTCAAAATATTATCGATGAGAAGCTAGTCATGATTTATTGAATGTATATATGATAGAGCATGTTTCAAGGTGTAGAAGGTTTAAGTTAGCGAAGCATGACACGTTATAACAATAGTACATATCAAGTAGAATCTCCTAATGAAGCTGTTGACAATAAATATCATACGAACGTAGACATATGTCATGCTGCTTGTAATACCCTGTCAATGAATTATTTTGCATAACATCATATATTACAATTAAATGTCAACCTGTCAGCTAAGGTATTCTACAAGTTAAACTGTGTTATTTCATATGTTTTAGTATTTGCTGCACCTTAAAAACTTAGTTTTGAGATAGCGAGAGACTCTGAAGTTAAACATAGAAAATTTAAACGTTAGGAACAATGAAGTATTTCTATAAAATACAAAGATGTGTTACATGTTTGTGATTTCAAAGTGTGAATGTTTCGCGATATTTATTACAGTAGAACATGAGTAGGAAAAATTGCAGCATTTTAATGTACGAAGTTTTAGCTTGTTATTGATATTTAAACATATTCCATCCTCAAAAGAGTATACAATAATCTAACAAGTCAGTTTCTTCCAGAAGTTCTAATACATGTGATATAGATTGATTAAGTAGATGACTTTTAGCAATAATATGTTCACTCGTCCAGTTAGTTTACAGTTGGTTGACAGATTCTGGTAAGCTCAGTAACAATCTGAAATTTTAACTTAACATTTTATTTTGTAATAATAATTATAACCTATCTGAAAAGGAAAAATGATAATTTTTTCCTCGTTTTATGACCACGTACAAAAATATAACACCTGGTATTGTGTATATAAACTATCTGAAAATAATAACTTTGTAACGGAATACATAAAAAAATAAAGATTTTTTCTTATGACAACTTTTTTCCAAGTGTGTTTGAAAGACCTTATCATCAGAAAACGTTAATCTCTCTATTAATATAATCTTTCGAAGATTTATGAAGTTTCGGAAAAGTGACGCTTACTCTAACCCGCTTAATAAAATATATATTCTTTGTTGAAAATTTTATCCACGGGTGAGGTGAACCATTCATGATGATGTTGGGTAATTTATGGTGAAACAGAAGCTAGTAATGAAGTTTGGACACAAGACAATATTACTGCCAGTAATAGAAGAACCACATTATTTCTTCCTAAATTTCATTGCTGGTTGCTATAAAACTTTGTTATAGTACAGAATCTGGTAAAATAATCAGTCAAGCTACCATAGATACAGACTCTCATATTTAGGGTTTTTGTCTAGATATCTTTATAAACCATATCAGCTTGAATCAGCGTACGCAGTGACAAAAAGCAATAAATTAATACTGGGGCCCAGCATAACTAAGCGACTTGTAATCTGAGGGTCGCGGGTTCACATCCCTGTCGCGCCAAACATGCTTGCCCTTTCAGCCGTGGGGGCGTTATAATGTTACAGTCAATCCCATTATTCGTTGGTAAAAGAGTAGTCTAAGAGTTGGCGGTGGGTGGTGATGACTAGTTGCCTTCCCTCTAGTCTTACACTGCTAAATTAGGGACAGCTAGCACAGATAGTTCTCGAGTAGCTTTGTGCGAAATTCAACAAAACGAAAAACAAACATCTACAAGCTCCAACCAACGTTTTCACGAGTATTTCTTGTATTATGTGTTTCGTAATGTTTCTATTATATTGAATGTGTTTTATTTTGTCAGCGTATGATACTTAGCTTTCTTCCAAGATGTATTTCTATAGTTATTTTTATTATTTTCAATATTTGTATTTAATATAATCCTTGTATTTAAAGTAATATTGAAAAACTCATTTCCAACTCCAAGCTTCGAATTTCTAAACTTACAACTTTTTCATTCTAGATAAGACAAATAATGTGACCTGTAAGATACTCTAAACAAGAAATACTGTTTTATGTTATATAGAGCCTGAGTAATGAAAATAATGTTAGAACCTCACCACATTATTGTCATGTTGCCACGACTGGTCATTTTCTATTTAATGACTTTTCATATCGGTATTAGCCCTGTTGCATAGTTTCTATTTCAAAGCTTCGTTGTAAGGTTGCCATGTACAAAGTACACCACTCCTCTCCGCATTGTTTACAGAATCCATTTAATGTAAGAGACAACGATGTCTAAAAGCAAATTTCAACAATATGATTGCACATTATTACTATATTACGGCATTACTGGTGTATCTTTGAATGGAATACTATGAATATCTTTATCATTTTTCTATTGCTTTAGATATGCCACAATTGAAGGAAAGATGTGGCTGGAAACCTTATTATGGTAAAAATAAGTCCTGTTAGCTTTGTTTCGGAAGGGAATTTGTCTTCATTACGCTATTTTTTGTAGCCTGGATCATGTAGACAGCTTTTGACACTGAATTTTTGTTCTATTTCACCTTTTTCAAGAAAACGCACTGTTATTTTGCTTACAAAGTATATGGTACAATTTATTGCAAGTGTCCTTTTGGGCGGTCCTAAAACCCCAAGCTCATCCACAGTTTCTTTTTTCAATGATATTAACTACGATATATATACTCATTCCGAAACTTCTTTATCCCCAATTCGAACAAATCTCTACGAGAACTTTAGCGACTGCAACTAACTGCTGATAAGAAATGAACGATGTTTCGACTTCCATACTAAGCCCTACTACAGATCATTACTAATTTGTTTAAACAGACTGTATTTGGGAGTTTGATTCTTTAAGGAAGACAAGAAATTCGGCTATACTCTTCACCCAGCTCGCGGAAGGTATTGATGTTGCGCAGTGAAAAAACACACCAAAAAACAAGCCTGACTGAAAGAAGCCTCAAAACAACAATAATCAAACATGAACAACCAACTGAACACGGTGGAGAAGATCAATAAATCTATAAAATTTGATGTAGTTAAAGAAAATCTATTTTCATTGGTCAAGCGCTGACAAACAAGCCGGCCGGTGAACATGTTGGAACCTAAACTGCAAAGAATCTAAATTAGGATGAAATATCATTAATAGCGAGTAGCGAGTAAATAACATTGCTAATTTATAGCTTTAAATGATTTTAAATTACTTCAACTGTTAAAAATCAAAAGCTATAATACTCAAATACAAAATTTAATTATATCTATTTAACTAACAGTAAAATTTTACCTAAACATTTGCAATAGGTTGACACGTGTTGTGGACGGTAGCAAGTTGGTGTAGACTTTTGTAGATTAGGTTCTATGGTATCAGTTTCATGTTTTGGTAGTTCGGATACGTTGTTTGTGTTTACTTGCACTTGGATCTATCAGTTGTGTGTGTTTGGGGGCTGGAAATGAAAGTTTCTTCCTTGCACTTGTTTAATTTTGTGGTTATCTGCGTTTCGTGGCTCATAGTGCTAAAGTTTTCAATTGACGTTGATACAGCTTTATTTTCATGCGTTATTCTTTGGATTTTGTTGATCACTAGTTGATGCGTGGTTTGAGTGAGTTGTTGACTTTGGGTTGACTTAAAGTGATGTACTTGGTGTGACAGTGGAAATAAAATTATTAATGATTCAGTTTTCTTTTTGCGAATTGATCTTTTTCGCAATACTCTATAGGTACTCGAGTAGTTAATGTCTTATAAAGGAAACTGCTGCCGTGTAGTAAAGTTCCAAGTTTGGTAGGTTGAGCAAGCGTAGTGATTGGCTACTGTTCTCGATCAAATTGTGACGTCATAATATTATCTCCAGAACTGATTGAGGATGGTTGCTCTCAAGCTGTTTAAATTAAAACTGTTCTCTTTGTAAAGTACAGGCTTTTGTAGGTTTGAAGTAGATAGCTCGTTTTATTTTTCTTTGTTTCCAGCAGTGAGCTTTATTCTAAAATTCTATGTTGACCCCTATTTTATGATAGCTCTTGTTTGCAGTTATGTTCAGTCAAGTTTGATTCTTTGTAGTTAGGCACAAAACTAAACAATGGGCTACCTGTGCTTTGTACACCAGGGTTATCAAAACCCGGATTCTAGCATTGTAAATCCGCAGACATATCGCTGTGTCATTTATGGGAAATCAGTCAAGGCCTATTTATATGAATATGTTAATCAAGTTGCATCTATACGTTCCTTCAGTCTTTATTCTATGGTTTCTCACATATAAATGTTTCCTCATAAATATGGTACTTTATAAATGAGTTATTTTTGTTTTAACTTGTTGGCTGATTGGTCCACTGAGTAACGTTGTTTCGGAAACATCTTGTTGGATTAGTATAAACTTTAGCAATACATTTCTGGTAAATTCTTTCCTGGTATTTCCTTAACTTAGCAATATAGAGCAGAAATATGACGATTGGACTTCATGTGAGCATTCTACTCTTACCAAAATAGATAATGTTTTTTATGACATCACGTTACATAAAAAAAAACACTGAACAATGTCAAATTTTAGTTCTGATACACTCTGCTCTAGTTGGCACGTGAATTACTGATTCCTTATTTAAAAATCGTTTTGGTTCGAATTTGGCGCAAAGCTACTCGAGGGCTATCTGCGATAGTCGTCCCTAATTGAGCAGTGTAAGACTAAAGGAAAGCAACTGGTCATTACCGCCAACTCCTGGGCTACTTTTTTTTACCAATGAATAGTGGGATTAACGTCACATTATAACAACCTCACGGCTGAAAGGTCGAGCATGTTTGGTGGGACGAGGATTCAAACCCGCGACCCTCAGATTACGAGTCGAGTGCCTTTACCACCTAGCTATGCAGGGAACCAAAATCGTTTTATTATTATGCACTCAACATTCTTAATGTTGTTTAATTAATTAGAAACATCGCAGTAATTCTCTTAAATTCGAACGTAGCATTAGTATTATTCGTATAATTGTAACTTGTTATCTATTGATAATTATGATATATGAGGCTTATCATAATTTGAAATGTACAGGTATATGTCATTAATATTTTCAAACTTTTAATTAGCAGTAAAGCTCAACTGAGTACTTATAGTAAGTAGTGAATTTATTGGCTAAAAACGTTTAGTGAATATATAAATTCGAAAACAAAAAATCATTAATAAAACAGCAGAAATGTTTTTCATATACAAGTTAGTAATAAACATTAATTAAATGTATTGACCCCTTCTCTATACATCTAAACATTGCATACGTTCGATATTATTAGTAAATATGCTGAAACAAATAGCACATTTTAACGTAAAGTGATGCAAATTAACATATAGTTTGATTTTTAATGTTTAATTATAATTAACTGACTGTTAGTAACCAACATAAATTGCTTATAATATAAAATACTTATCTTGTAACCAAAGTTCAAAAGCATATTTATTATCATTCCGTAGTAAGAGTCACTGTCATAGTAATTTGAAAGCTGAACGGTTGAAAATGGCGACGAATCTTTAGAAGAAAGTCTTAGAACTACAGCTCAAGCCGTATCTGATAAACCATTCATCAAAAATGAGATTGCTTCAAACTCTGATCTGAAAATAGCAATAACAGGACGAAATATTGCGTTATTGGGTACGAACGTTATGAAAGAACGTCAGGAGAATGTGTAAGTGAATGAGCAAGGCATTTGAGGATATTAAGCGAAGAAGTCGACCACAATGTTCAGGAAGTCTTGCTAGTGAGAGGTGTATGCCATTATTAGCTCCGTTATATATACACAGAGAGAGAGACTCTACTTTAGCCATTATATATATATATACGAAATTTTGTTCCTCAAATTCTTAGTTTTATATAGTGCTATGCGGCCAATACAACTTCTTTCGACCTCTTCCTTGTTCTATTCTTATTTATAGCTGAGACATCTCAAACACATGAAAGAACCATAAACGTAATAGCGGGTGGGAGAGATATTTATCATCATTCTCCAGAAAGTTTTCAAAGAAAATATGCATGTGCACTGAAGGCAGAAATGTTTCCGAATTCTAAACTGGCGTCAGGCACATATTGATTTATTTCTATAGACATTTTGACCAGTATTATCTTCAAATTTCAACACCATGAGTATCACCGCGTGAATTTATCATTCTAAATGCAAAGTCGCATACATTATGTTACATACAATAGTATTAATGTGTAAAACTTTAGCACGCTATCTGTACTCTAGTTAAATTAGAATATAAAATTAGTAGTAACGAAAATGTCTAATGATACCTTGAGCGTTTAAATTACTTAAATTAGTGAAACGTATCGTAAGTTACTTCATAAGACAAAGCAAATAAACGTGAGAGTGAATTTAAACACTTAACATGCTTTCTGCATATCAAAGCTATTTAAGTACTTTACATTTGACGTAAAACTAATTGACTAAGTTTCACCTTGAGTGGAGAGAAATGGATAGCTAGTTGCCTTACAGATAGCCAGAGACTGGATCATCCATTATGTTCTAGTGCTTCGTTTTCAAGAATGAAACGTACTTTTGTAAATGGCGATGGTTTAATGTAACTGGTACATCTGAGCTACGGATAATATACCTTAGATATCATGTGACAGTAGTCAGAATGTCTGCTATGTTATTTTTATATCTATCTATATATCTTCAAATATATACATTTGTTGTTGAAATTAATAGAAAATACTCAAATGCTCTTTGCGATGGTAATCCCTAATTTTGAAAGATAGAAGAAAGTCAGCTAGTCAGATCCCACTGTTACCTCAGAGATCCTCTCATCGAATAGTGGGTTTTGATAGTCACTTTTATCACATATTCACGTTTCAAAGTGTAGGGCGTGATATATTTTTACTTTGAGCTTTCACAGAGGGCAAATCTCTGAGACTCAGAATTACAGTCCAGCACGCTAACCGCTTGACTGTGCTCGTTCTGTACGTGTGTGCGTGAACAGAACATATAATAAACTGTTGATTTTGAAGATTGGTAAGAAACATTCACGTTCTATCGTTTATGGAGTGTTCCAATGGCTTCGTGCTATTCCAGACAATAATTAATTAAGTAAACTACAAATCATTTAGTGTTATTGTCGATAATTGTTACTACAATATAAATTATCGTTTTAAGCATATCGTTTAGTAAATGATGGTGCTTTGGAGTTGGAAAATGCAGCTGTTTTAATAATCCAGAATATTTCACTGGACCAACATTCAGTAAAAAACCTACAGCACATTCTCCTAATAAGATCACGTAAGAAAGATGAAATAAAGGTTTTTAACATAAGAAACCTACTCGATGTGAAGTAGAATGAAACATTTTAAACTGGCTTACAGTATCAGTCATACATTTAGAAAGAATAAAAAATAATTTAAAACTCTATTAATTCAAAATCTTTTAAAGTATATGTAATAGAGATAGTATAGTAGCTTATACGTTTCACTGGGTCTCTGTATTCTGTTGAGCTTTCGGGTTAGGATATTTATGGTGTACAAAGATGTGTAGTCAAGTGGTGAGTAACTTAGAAGTTATAGAATCAGAGCTATTGTTGTCAAAGGATTTTCATTGTACGGCTGAACTGTTTCATTCCGGATTTATTACTCGTACTGTAATAAAGAAATGCCAAAATACTTTATGAGTAAATATTCTCTGAGGGTTTTATAGTCTATAGCCTTTTTTATTTTTGTATCTTAGTTGTCTCTTATCGTATACAGTATCCAAAATAGTATTATATGTAAACAAAGAAGTTGCTTACTAGCCTATCAAAGTTCAAACTTGGGTAAAGTAACATCCAGTTTTGGGTTATCTACATTGTTCACAAATGTAGCATTAGGTATTTATATCTTTTTTAAATCTATAAACAATTTAGAGAATAAAATTGTAAGTAAAATTTATATTTTTTTAAGAACAGAAGGTCATTTTCATTTTTGTGGTATACAATATTTCAAGAATAAATGTCAGTTCAAAAGCATATTTAAGATTTTGTATAGAAAAATAGAAAATCTGATTTTCTGTTATTTTTTTTCTCTTAGATATCACTAACTATCATTTTATTCGTTGAAATCTAAGTTTTACATTGGTATATTTAAAACAAGGCATTTCAAAGCGCAACATTTGCGAGTATTTAACAATAAATATTTGTATATATAGACACATGTATAACATTTGCGGTAGTTTCATACTATTGCTTGAATTTTCCTTATTCTATCATTTCCACGCACGACGTTTAAGCTACACTTTCTTACAGGTATTCTGTGTTATATGTTATGTTTTAAAACAGAATTATGCATCCAGACAAACAAAATTACGTGACGTAACTGCGAGTAAAGTAAACAACAAACTAAAGTAATGGTATTTATAATAGCAAAAAGAGTTTGAAACAGTTATCAGTGTTCAATGTACGAAATACTTTACGAGTTGAAAGAAACTTCTCAAAGCGAAGAATAAAACCCGTATTAAAGAAAAAAGCAGCTGAAAGGTGTTTATAGCAATGTATGTAAAAAACCAAAGCTAAATTATTGCAAAGTAAAATAAATATAAAGTTGTAATGAAGACACACGTAGCTAAATAAGTAGAAATACCAAACTGAGGGTTCCTAACTTTATAAGTAATATGGTTTGAAAAAAGTTGTGCATGCGTTTTTATACTTTAAAAAGTCAAAAAAGCCCATAGAAATTATATTTAGTTTAATGTTCATTTCTTTTTAGGAAAATACAATTGGTAAATACTTTGTAAATAAAAAACTAAAGTCGAATCGTAAGCTAATTAATGTCAGTTATAGCGTAATGACAACTACGTTGTTCCATCGGTACCATATCTGTTACATCGGAAAAGTTGACTAAGCAAAAAAAAGTATAAAAAAGTGAGTTCATTTTAAAAGGAAAGGCCTATATGCAATCCTAGCTCCTTAGACAAAGAAAGACCTTTCTACCAATATGGGATCCATAGCGTTTGATTGAGAAATTTGCGAGAAAAATTCCAGACACTCAGACGAAAGCGTATTACATATTTCTCGATAAAGCAAAACAAAACTACAGTACATGTGGTTTAACTTACAATTTCTTCAGTAAAATGTATTCCTTTGAATGGTCAAAGGTTACATTATGGATTAGAACTCTAAAATCCAGGTTTTGATTCTTCACGGTAAATAAAGCAGATAGCCCAATGTATCTTTGTTCTAAAACAAACATAAGATTATAATACAATGATTTCATAAGAATTGTTAATAACATTTAACTTAGTTCTAGATAATTTTTCTATTTATGTTACATTGTACTCTTCGAAATACTTAAAGAACATAAAGTCTTCGTGTCAATTATGTTACGAATTTCCTAATGATCATAGCTCACTTGCTTTATCTTGTTCGCTAGTAAACGTTTGATTGTCGAACGCAAGTTTCTTGAATGTGAAACAGAGGCTGGTGAGGATTCGAAAGTGTGTCCCTGCTTGTCAAATATGAGGTCCAATCAACTATCAAAATTGGAATTTCAAAAAGAAAGATAAATAGCTAATCTGGAGGGAATATTCGAAGCCCGCTGTATATCAATTAATTTTTTTAGAGTAGTATTTTGTATTGTGATTGGTGAGTGAAAACAATAGTTCAGAATCGACATAAAATTAAATTTTTCGTTCAAAGAAACTATCTAAATATATTTTACATGTATTTCTCGACGCACAAACACTTATATTCTTTACTGTTTCTCCATGATGCGTGGTTTTCATCTCCACAGTTACTTTGTTTCTTTTCACTGCAATCAAAACTTTGTTTTTAATAAGTTTTCGGGTTACTTAGGTGTTTATCTTAAAAGAAATAGGATGTAGACGACAATTTTAGTATTAATTGACCAGAAATTTTAGAAAACCGTTTTAATATACTTACGTAAAGAAACGAAAAAGATTAACCTTGGCAGCTCTTATCATATAACGAGCTTTATTCTCCTGTGCTTGCTTGTTTTTTGTCTTCAAAGGTTGCAATGTACTTCTTAAGATATTTGTATGAAAGTAAATACGTAAATAAATTCATGAATAATTTTCCAAATTTGGTATTATATTAACGTATATATATATATATATATATGTAATGTAACATTACTGCCATACATTTCTTTTAATATCTACGTTTGTTTCGGTACAATGCATGTAACATATAGTGCTAAATGTGTATTGCGCAAGTCCTGCCTGCTTATATATTTTGAGCATTACAAACTTCTATGCATTAACTTCGGGCGTTACTATTTCTACGAGGACATTAGATACTGTCGTCGGTAAAAAACTAAAGTCTGCTTCAAGCCACCAAGAGAAGTGTACCTGCGTATAAACGTAGAATTAATTCGCTCTTCGTGAACGTCAACAAAAGATAGATGACTTAATACTGTTTATAAGTTTGTAAAATTCTTATATATATAAACCAATTCTAATAGCCATTATTATAAATTGTATTGCTGTTTGTATATTAAAATATATTTTCTTAACAAAGAAAATTGTGTGTATCAATATTGTTGACAAATATCACAAACTTATACATATCGATACTTAATTAAGTTTTAAATTTAACTTCAAATTTCTGGTTAGTTAAAATCGTAATATGTAACATAGTTAAGCGGAGCGTCGTCCGAAATAAATTATAACACGTAACATAATAAACAGGGGGCTTATTCTGAATCTGTATCCGAGATAAAATTCAAAATGAATTAAAATACAAATCATAATTCAATTTCTATTTATCAGTGCTAAACAACATTTAACCATGTTTGATTATCAAGGTCTACTTGTTTCACTCTTCCTCAAACAACTAGAAAACTCTAAAAATAGTGAAATGCTTGAAATTGCCAAAATTTTAGAATTAGAAATTAAGAAATGAATGAGAAAAAAAAACTTAAAGTGAACGATATTATAAATTTGTCTCGGACATTTTTTTTGGGGATCTAACAGATATTTCATCTTTCTGACAATTCATTGGTAAGTGACAATGATGAATGTGAGAGATCTGGTTCACACGGTGAAGTTCCGTTTGCTTGTAGTAAACCGATCATTGAGCAAGAAGAAATACCACAAATATCATCACAATTTAAATATGAACTCTCAAAGAATGAACTGTAAAAAGTTTCAAATGGTTACTTTTTTTCCAAAATGATATGCTAAGGAGAAGATGGAGATCACCAAATCTACCAGATTCAAAGAAATGGGCTGTAGTTTATCATATTGTTGGTCCAAAAACATATATTTGCGAAATACTGAACGTTTCCCATGAACTTCCAATGAAAGGTCACCTAGGTGTCAACAAAACATGTGGCAAAATCACGAGACATTTCTTTTAGCCAAAAAGTTAGGCAAGATTTTTCTCAATTTTATAAAACTTGTCATACATGTCAGTTGGTTGGAAAACCCAATCAGAAAATTCCTGTTGCTCCTTTGAAACCTATCTCAGCTTTGAAAGAGCTCTTCAGTCATGTGATTATTGACTGTATTCGGCCTTCACCAAAAATGTGATTAGGGATCCAGTATTTGTTGGGTATCATGTGGGCATCCATCCACTCGATTCCCTGAAGCTATCTCCTTAAGAAACATTTCAGCCAAAAAATATATCTAAGGCTTTGATTAATTTATTTATTTTTGTTGGTTTGCCGAAAGAAATTCAGCCTGATAAGTGATCATATTTTATGTTTGGGCTGTTTCAACAGGTTGCTGACCAGCTTGGTGCTAAACAGATCAAATCTAATGCGTACCATCTCGAATCGCAAGGTGCTCTTGAGAGATTACATTCCACCTTGAATAATATGATTCGGACTAGCTGTCGCAACAATGAGAAGAATTGTGATGAAAGAGTTAATGTAATATGATTTGTTGTTCGTGTGTCAGTTCAGGAGATGTTAGGGTTTAGCCTGTTCAAGTTGGTGTTTAACCATTCATTTCGTGGCTTTTTGATTTTGCTGAAAAAACAGTGGTTGAAAAATGACCCGAAAGAAATTCACTTACTGGATTACGTTTACAAGTTTTGGTCCAGACTTTTAGATACCTGTGAATTGGCTCGAGAAAGTCTGAAGTCATCCAAATCTAGAATGAAAAATATTTATGACTACTATGTTAAAGAACATAAGTTCCGTCCTGAGTACATGGTGTTAATATTGTTAACCAGTATGAGACATCCTTTGAAAGCTAAGTACCACGGTCCGGTTGTTCGGAAAGTCAATGAGACAGACTATGTTTTAAAAATATCTGATCGTCGAAAGGCTACCCATCGATATCATATCAATATATTGAAGTCTTATTACATCTGAGATGTATCTAAAAATATTTTAACAGTTGAACTTTCTCCTGACTCTTACTCATACCCCTGTACATTTGAAGATATTGGAGATAAATACAACATAAATCGACATAATTCTGACATTCTGGCCAATCTTGATGCAAAACTTGATCACTTGCCTCCTGAAGAGAAAAATAAACTTTCTAGTTTATTGATTGAGTATTAGCGTGTATTTCTGGACGTTATAGAATGCAGTAAAAGTGATTGGTCTTTACCTTGTGTACTGGTTTCAATATTTGATGGTTCGGTTATATTCAGTACAGACTTTCACAAAGTGAATGTTTTGACAAAGACAGATTTCTGTCCCGTTCCAAGAATGGAAGACTGTATTGATAAAACTTGGAAAGCCAGGACAGAAGAAATCTCTGCTTTTGTTACTCTTCATGGATTATATCAGTACAATGCAATGCCATTTAGGATGAAAATGTCAAAGGAAAATTTATAGCGAATGATAAATCAATCAATGTCTCAACAATCTGTCAGATATTAAACTACGTGAGACCAGTCGTAGAAAATGTCTATATAACATGGAATAATGTATAAAAACATTAACAAACTACATCATATACAAAACTATATCGTAGCGAAAGCATATAGTTTGTTTTTTGCATTTCGCGCAAAGCTACTCGAGAGCTATCTACGCTAGCCGTCCCTTATTTAGCAGTGTAAGACCAGAGGGGAAGCTTGTTTGTTTGCTTGTTTTTGAATTTCGCACAAAGCTACTCGAGGGCTATCTGTGCTTGTCGTTCGTAATTTAGTAGTGTAAGACAAGAGGGAAGGCAGCTAGTCATCACCACCCACCGCCAACTCTTGCGCTACTCTTTTACCAACGAATAGTGGGATTGAGCGTGACATGATAACGTCCCCACGGCTGGAAAGGCGAGCATGTTTGGTGCGACGGGAATGCGAACTCGCGGCCCTCAGATTACGAGTCGCACGTCTTAACCCACCTGGCCATGCCGGGCAAAGCATTTTGTATATCACGATCAACGTACACTGTATTTCTACACGACAATCCAAACATGACAACTATATCTGATAGACTCCCAGATAACTCAGTTCAATATTATAATAACATATTAATCAAACTAGACTGATGATCAAACTACAGAATTATATAACATATGAAGCATCAAGCCCTAAATACCTCTACCTTTAAACATCTCAAAGAAGAAACTTACAGGCCAAACAGTGCTAAGTAAAGTGAATCCTAAACTCAAATGTGGTTCCGTTTTAAAAGGGTTTGTATGTAAAGACAGAACTACGTGAATGTATGTATGACAGCTTAACAAAACTGTATTGTGAAAATAGACTAAAAAAGCGATCATATATGAGTGAAGTTAATGAAAATAGACGAATTAATATTACCCTAGGAACAGCACATGGCACGAAGAGGGTATTTCAATTAAAAGTGCAGACAATGAACAATATTTAACATACTGTGAGTAATACAAAAAATATGCCAAAGGTTATTACTTAGGATTCAGTAAATTTGTGAACAAAAGAACAATTCCTGAGAGGAAGGAATAGATCAATGCAAAACTTGATTCTCCCTGGTGATAAACATGAACCGAATCCGAATGAAGAAACTGAGCTATGTCCACTTGCCTGAAGTTGTACTGCAAGTTTTGTTATAAATACCGCTAGGCTTTATATATGAAGATTATATTATATTATACTAGCGTTCTCTGAAAAAATTAATATTTGATGTTAGAAATAATTACATTCAAATTGTTTAGAAATGTGTTACTTTCTTATAAGTTGCAAAATTCAGTTATAATATTACTAATTTCAGAATTGGTGTAGCCATTAAAATTATATTTTAATAGCTCTACATTATGTGTGAATAAAGTACTTTCACCAAAGATAATTAAATATATTTTAACATATGCAATTATTACGCTACCTTTAACTGCCTAAAAAGCATTACACTATTTGGGGATGTCTTTCGCCTAACGAGATTTTTAAATTCTCTCCTCTTATTAAATATTTCCAAATAGTGTTGTGCTACATATGGTGTTACAATATAAAGTTTTGAAACAGCTAATTCTAGGATAAAGATTTATTTATGTGCGTTTCGTCTCTAACAGTGAAAAATGATCACGCACTATTTTTAAAGTAGAAATACATCCACTTTTGTATAAATGATATAATGTAGGTTGTTTTGTCTCACTTTGTATATTTACATAATATATATTCATACATAGAAAGTCTTTTTTTTTTTAAGGTTTATTTGTGTCGTGCCATTACAAGTTTACAGATCATGCCAAGTCTTTTGACCACCTCTTTATACAAAAAAGACATAGCTGGACTGAAATAATAAAATAGATATTCAAAGGCAGATACACATCAGGTATAGAGTAAAATTAAATAAGTAAATTATGAACTTGGCTGTTAGCTAATTAAGTGCTGCCACATAAATTTATACACGTATGATATTTCGCTAGAATTTGTTTGGTATTAAACACAAAGCTACACAGTGGGCTATTTGTGTTCTTCTCAGTGCTGGTATTGAAACCCGAGTTTTAACGATATAAGCTCTCTGAATTACCGTTGAGCAATATTTCGTAAGTGAATCTTAAAAATAGAGTAAAATCTCGAAACTGTTTTATCTCTCTTCTCTAGCACTAAGAAACTTTTAACTGAAGCTGTAAAGGCTTTCTTTGTCCAAAAATTCTAGGAAAATGTGATACCAAAGGTAAGACACCTGGGTTACTTCTCAAATGTACAAACCAGTTAGGCACGTAAAATTGTCTAACAATTATATCTTCAGAAACTTGAAGGTAATGTATTTTATGGATAGTTGTAGATTCTAATACAATCACAAATTAATTGTTTCTTTGTTTGTTTCTTCGCGTTTAAAACATTTTTCATTTCCTTAGGAAGCAGAAATTTATAAAATATGTGTTTTTTGTGCAAATTTAAATCAAGCAACAAGAAATAAGTTTACAAAGAACGTATATTTAACAAAAATAAATCATATAATCACGTAAGCTTCATCTACATACTGATGCAGTAATTTTTTGACTTGGCTTCAAACCTACAGCAGCAGAAACTTGGAAAAATGAAAGAAACTTATGTCTGCATCACAGGCGACCATATTATGACAAAAGAAAAAAAATCCAGCCAGACAAACGAATGGTATTACACGTTCCTTGAAATGGAAATAAATCAAAGGTTTGTTACATGCATTATTCACACGCGTCAAAGATGTCACCGAAAAGATTGTTCCACATGAGTCAGGAGTGTCACT
This sequence comes from Tachypleus tridentatus, assembly GCF_004210375.1. Lineage (NCBI taxonomy): Eukaryota > Metazoa > Arthropoda > Merostomata > Xiphosura > Limulidae > Tachypleus > Tachypleus tridentatus. The sequence goes on along the minus strand of NC_134832.1, from coordinate 20,340,751 downwards.
GGCCAATTTTGAATAAGTGAAATCATCATGAGATCAACATCCTTCTCGGCCATCAGTACCAGAAGTATATGAAAGAACAGGTTCTTCAAAAATTATACTAAGAATACAACTAACTTAACATTAAATAGAAAAACGTTAGGAATTAGTGTTGCAGTAGGAAAACACCTACTGTAATGATAAATTTTACCCATAAAAGTTTTGATTAGGGTGAAATAAACAAGTATTAACAACACACAAAAAACTTTAGAATCATTTCTTTATCTTGCAGTCCCTCGCCAGTAGCTCAAAGACACGTCTGTGGGCTAAAATCGTTAAAAAATAGGTTTTGGGACCTACGATGGGCAAAGTTTAGATATCCCTTTTTGTAACTTTGACTTTACAGCAAATAAACAATTATTTTGCAAACAGTCTAGATACTACTATCTTATGAGTAATAGAATAAAATTAAATGTGTTTTTTCTTTCCTTAAGCATTCCATAGTCAAGTGTGTCTACAGTGATATTGGTTGGATAAGAAATCACCTCTAGTCTATTGAGCCTGGAAGTGGTTTTGATTATATTTAAAGTTGAGAGAAACACAAATAAATGAAAAATGAATACCATTCATAAACATACATACATATATATATATAGCTGCCAGTATCATGAATTACACTTTTTTAAATAATATGTATTTGGAATACGTTGCGTTTTTTCCACAAAAACCATACCTCTTGAACTAGAAACAAAAAGAAATTTGATGAAACAAAAGATAAATAAATTCGTTAGAATTTACTGTTTGTATTGTACTTCAAACTACAAAAAATATCTTGTTATTTTTCAGAATATATATTGCTTATTGAAGGGGCTCAAATACTTTGGCAGTAAAAGTGAAAAGAAAAACGACCTCTTCTGATCTCCAAATAACAGTGGAAAACTTTTTATTTCAGTCAACATTTCACCATTACGGTTTTATTAGGGCTAGTAGTACCAAATCTTGTACTTTTACTGCTAGTTCTGATGAAGCCACAATGTTGAAACGTCGGCTGAAATAAAAAGTTTTATTATCTACAGAGTGAAGGTCGTTTCTTTCCACTTTAGCTGCAAAATGAACTCTTGGAACACCTATATCATCTGTAGTACTTAGATATTCCAGAGTTAAGCGACGAGAGAAAACAGCTTATAACCTTGTTTCTTATCAACGACTGGAATTTAAGATAAATATCAAAAATGTGTTTGTAAGTGGACATAGAGAAACATATATACACAAAATAAGTTAAAACATTTTTGTGAAATGAAGGTAGAATCAAAAGATGGAAAGCTTTCCAGATGTCTTTGTTCTCTTAATGAAAACTGTGTACGAGTAGTGAGGTGAGACTGTCCCATCAATGAAACGGTCATCCTTCTATATTGTCAGTTATGATGTACATCCATCAGCAGTAAACTATTTGTAAATATATTTTAAGTGACTTCGTACATAAACATACAGGTGAATGTTTGCGAGTGTGAATGATAAAAGGACGACTTCATTTTTTCTTATTGTTGTTGAAAAACGATAAGCTGAGATAAACACAGTCTATGAATTTTTTATTTCAATGTAGATATTTTAAGTCATTCAGATTTGTTGATTTCAAACAATGAGGTATTATAGATAGCCAGACATACCGTAAGTTTATTTATTTGTTTTTTGAATTTCGAGAAAGCTACACAAGGGCTATCTGCGCTAGACGTCCCTCATTTAACGGTGTAAAACTAAAGGGAAAACAGCTAGTCATCACCACCGACTGCCAATTCTTAAGCTACTCTTATATCAACGAATACTGGAATTAACCGTTACATAATAATGCTTCCACAGCTGAAAAGGCAACTATGTTTGGCGTGACGGGGATTGGAACCCGCTTCCCACAGATTACTAGTCGAGCGCCCTAATCACCTGGCCATGCCGGGTCACATGTCGCAAGAGAAACGCAGTTCCATTTTACCGAATTTTATAAAGTGTCATTACACTATGATGAGGGGCGTAGAGCCATGTTACCCCATGCTGATAACGTTTTTGTCATAGGCTTTGGTTCGCAGTATGTTTCATTACCCCATATTATTACAGTTATTTTGCGTCTTCCTCTAAAATAATGCGCAACTTGCACGTGCCGCACGGTCTTGTGAATTTCTATCAAGAGCATTTAAATAATGATTTAAGCGATTTAAAAGTAGTCGCTAATGCTGTATTAATTTAACCCTACCTTGGGGATCCAATCATATTTTGTACATTTTATCAATATCTAAAAACTCTTTGTCAAAACTTTCATTTAACTTGAAAGGATATTTATGGTAAAACAGATCTCATTTTTAAACCTTTTGTATTTTCATGACATTCATTTTAGTTCGTGAAAACACTGGTAAAAGATAAGACGGCCGTCTTATCCCATCATTCCCTAATATAATCTTTCAGAGCTCGAATGTTAGAAATTTCGTATTTTTTTTATTCTTCACCATTTTTGTAATTATGGTGAATTTTGATTTTTTTTCGTAGTTCTGGCGCAATAACAATATTATTTGAAAAGTAAATGAGGTGCATTTCAAATGCTGCAATTTGTAGAAATGTGAACAACTGTGAAAAGAGTGAAATAACTTATCACATTGCAACCACATGCTATTCAAAACAGATATGGCATCTCATAGTTAAACTTTCATAGCAAAAATATTCAATATATCCCAATTAAATATTAGTAAAGATTGGTGAAATCTCACACGTTGTAACAATTAGCACTAGAAGATTTCACATATCGCAATTCAATGTTATTGAATATTTGTTTCCCATTTTACGTTTTGTAAAAAGAGCTCTAACATATTATAATTAAATGTCAGTCAAGAGGAGAAACACTTCCTTGTAATTTAGTTATTAGTGAAAAGACATTTAACACATTGTAACTAAATGTTATTCAAAACTAAAGTAATTTATAGAGTTAACATGTAGTATTAAGTATGTATATTCTTCCAATTTTACGTTCATAGTGGAATGCAGTTCAGTTTCTATACTTTCATTTACGCTATTATTAAGAGCTATTGAGATTTTGTACAAAACAGAAAGATTAGCCAAAATTGAATCAACATTTATTTTATGTTGTTGTTAACTAGTTGAGTTTATTATCTTGCTAACAACAATAACTAAATTGCTAACCGTTAATTTATAATTAAGCAAAAAGCTACAGAATGAGCTAAATGTGCTCTGCCCACCACGCGTATCGAAACCTACTTTCTATCAGTCTGAGTCTGCAGACATACTGGTGGTGTATAAATGAATGGAACTGTAACTTTTGGTTTTACCTATTAGTATTGAAGTATTTGTAGAATACGTGAAGGTTTTCAAGCGTGAGAAGTAATTCGATAACCACATTATGAAACTGGTTTGGTTTAAATTTTGCACAAAGCTACACAAGGGCTCACAATGCTACAATACCAAATAGTGAAGATGAAAGCTTGAGGCCCATGGTAGGATTAAGCAAAAAAATAACATTTCACTCGTGATCTCAAATGCCAAGAATTTACAGCTCTTAGACGTGGTATGTTGAGAAGACTCCAATAGTTACATGAAATACACGACGAAATGAGCAAATATTCCCAAAAACCAGCTAAGACAATAGCGACGAAAAACAAAGGTAAGATACTGCTAGTAAAAGCTCCCTATTACAAAGTTTATTTATATATGCTGTAGGTTAATTGTTTTATAAGATTTTATCAAATTCTTTAGATCAGAGACAGAAATAAGTTCTGTAGGGATTAATAAGGAAGTAAATTTTACTGGAAGATTGCACTTGTACCAATCGAGTTAAAATAACTACTTTCAAGAATAGATCCACTAAACTTCTTGAGCAATTGAAAAACCACTCTAAACTATGTAAGTAATTTTACTCAAAATTCAAAGTTACTCAGGGGAAATGTTCTGACTCTAAAAGAAGATGACAGTAATCTAGAGTTTACAAGAAGTTCGCCGGACAAACTCCTTGTAAGTATGTTATTTCTGATCTGATCTAAAGATGTTTCATTTAACGTTCAATAATGTATAAAGAGAGGAATGCACATTAACTGTACTAAAGAAAAAGTAGGTTTGAAAATGCTTAAAGTGGAATTACTTTATTATATCTTAGAATAAGTTTAATACAGTTTTAAAAATTATGGCCCAGATAATTTATCATATTAACTTAATTGGTAACTTAACTAATGGTGTATCTATCTTAGAGAATGTAAAAGAAGCATATTAATGAACATTTAGGCTTTAAAAATGAAGAACTAGATGTCTTAAAAGTAGTGTTGAAGAAAAACAACTGTGAGAGCTTTGACCCAAATGAACTGTTCAACAGTGTATAAATAAAAAAGTTATTTGATTTGTATTCAGTTGATTCTGTGTGAGTTATTTATTCTATACTTAAGTTCCTCGAGTTGATGACTTTTGTGCTCCACTCGCGAAAGCACGACCCGAAATTTGAATAAAGTCGAGCCCAATGAATAAGTTCATATGTTTAACAGATGGTTACAAATATTATAAAAACAAGTACAATAAAAAATTGTGAAATTTGATAACGACAGATATGGATCAATATATATGTGACTAATTACAAAAATACAGAAAGTTTTAATGCTATATGTTGAAACAAGAAAGTAGGAACCACAAAATCTGAGATACTTAAAATTTGAATACTTTTATCCGTAATTTTGCACATCGCTGTAAGTATTTTAAGCGGCTTTATAGATATAATAAACTTCAGTTTTGTTCAGCTTATACTGTGAAATAGTCACTGTTAATATACAGACATTTTTAAAGATGGCTTAAAACGACTATTTTTACGGCCTCTAATTTGTTTCATGAGATTCCTACTACAGATCCGTACTTAAGACGGCTGGAACGGTGTTAACCTGAAAATAAACTAAGAGGGTCGAAACGTTGTTCTATATTTTATTTCAATTAAAATGCTACTACCCACACCAGTCTTCTTCAGAATATTTACTTCAAGCGGATTTCTCATATTCACGAGATTCGTACTTAGATGCCCTTCAATATTGAAGCGGAGGTGCGTACTCTAGAGTTTAGAGGGCAGAATTATGTATCCATCATTTGTTTCCCGTTGCCGCAGATGTTATGCTCTGAAATCTGGGGCGTAACGATAAAATCCTATTAATCAATCAGAGTACCTCAAGAGTTGACGGTAGGTGCTGTTAACTAGCTTGGTTTATTTAAAATACCCGGTCCTAATTTAGGAGTGTAAGACTAGAGGAAAGGCAGTTAGTCATCATCACTTACCGCCAACTCTTGAGCTACTCTTTTACCAACGAATAATAGGAATGATGGTACATTATGACGCCCACACGACTGAAAGGGCGAGTATGTTTGGTGTGACGGGGATTCAAACCCGCGCCCCTTAGAGTACAATTTGAAGGCATTAATCACTTTGCCATGCCGGGCCTCTGTTGACTACCCGCCTTCATTTTAGTCTGCTAGCTCAAAATGGCCAAGTGTTGTATAGTTGTAAGTGAATGTCCAAAACAAATCAAATTCTGAATATTTTCATATTACTCTATTACTTCGATTATATTTTTATTCAATTACATGTTACAGTAAGAAAGATTTATTCTTAGAACATGTAAGAAATTTTGATCGCTGGTGCGATCATACTCAAGTACAAACGTTTTAACGGTAAAGACAGTTTTAGTATTTTAAAATAACAATAATAAAGGTAATAAACTAATACTCAATAAGTAAACTCACAATGAAACTATTAATTAGGTTATGTTTATTTAATATAAATAATGTACATTTTATAATCTCAGTATATCTCAAGTTGATTTTGAAATAACATTTTTTTGTTCGAAAACTATAGCTGTTTTCAGTTGCTGTAAATATATAAAAATATTAAAGAATAAACTAGCAAAGGATTTAAGCCAAAAAGAAAGATAATAGATACTGCCCTAAAAACATTATCTCATTCGAAATAAACGTAAAAATGAGCACAATTTTAAAACAAAATTATAATGTATGATTATCATTTCCGAATCCAATGTATCGACTGTAATATTGTGCTATCTTTAAGAATTTATACTCTAAAAATTATGTTGACTTGTAACAAAGTGTTCTTGAACTATGTACGTTTTAAGTCATAAACAAATTAAAATCAGAATATACATGTCAGCGAAAGCTCATGGTTGTATCTTAGCATAAAAAGAAGTAAATTCACTATCAACCGGTTACAACCACATAGAGTTAAAAGAGTTGTAATATTCTAATTGTTCAAATTTTATTTAAAAACTATACGCCACTTTCGAATGTTCTCTTTTTATTTCGTTTCTTAATTCACTTTTCTAATAATCAAACTTTTATGGTGTTTGGTTGGCAAATTAAAATATCTCTAGTTTTAACATGTTCTTTTATTATTACCTTTCCTTTATCCTCTGGGGTTATTTATTAAAATAATAAACTCATATGACAATTTGCAAAAAATATAAAGTTAAAAAAAACTTATGGTAGGAGCGGACTTCTCGAAACTGTTGTTCAAAATACTTTGATTATTAAAAAACTTTCAGCGAAGCGTATGAAGTATACAATATTTAAGATTATTTGTGTTTCGTTTTTAGAAAAATAAAATTGTTTAAATTTACAATCATTCTTAGTATAAGATAATTAATACTATTACAGTGCTAAGCTTGTTTGCTTGCTTGCTTTGGAGTAAAGCCACTTTGAGATATATGATGTGTCCACTGCGGGTAATCGAACCGCGGATGTTATGGATATCTCAACGAGGAACTGCTTCTAATAACGTGTTGAAATTGAACGTAGAATCGGTCTGTCTCATAATTTTTTTTGGTTTTATCTTCGTTAAATAATGGAACTCAAAAATAGTGTGACAGAAAGTATTATCAATAAACAAAATAAAACCTTTACGTTTGATTATAAATCATTTTTGATATCTAAAATAAAACAGAAATAAAAACAGGTGCTGTACAATGTTTTAAATTATTTTTGTTCCGTTAAGATAAATAAATAACGTGCAATGTGTAACAAAACACTATATCAGAAGAATAGTGCAATCCTAGAAGAATTTATCAACACATTTGATGTGAATAGAAAGAACGAAATTTTTCAAAAACTTGGAATCTTTTTAACATTTCAGCTGTAGTTGAGACTAAAGAAATAAAACGTTGTGAAAACGAGTATATATATATATATATTATTTGTCTCCTTTTTAAAAATATATAAAACTGTTATTTTTCCTTCCGAAATGTATTCGCTGACTCGAAAGTTTTATTGTGAAAGCAGACTTTGCTTACCTCTCACGCCCGTAAAATGTTATCGTAATCATTAGGATGTAAGTTACTGTAGAGAAAACTAAAAGATAAATTATATCACAGGTGTTTCTATAGTAGTGTGGCCCGGCATGGCCAGATGGGTTAAGGCGTTCGACCCGTAATCCGAGGGTCGCGGGTCAATCCCATTATTCGTTGGTAAAATAGTAGCCCAAGAGTTGGCGGTGGGTGGTGATGACTAGCTTCCTTCCCTCTAGTCTTACACTGCTTAATTAGGAACTGCTAGCACAGACAGCCCTCGAGTAACTTTGGGCGAAATTCAAAACAAACAATCATTCTACAGTAGTGTACAGTGGGGTTATAAAGTAACAACCAAATTATTATATTTTAAAAAAACTACTTACACCATGAAATAATACAGTCCATGGCACGTTGAAGTTCGACAGATCTTATGCCTGAAAATTTGAGCTTATACAAATATATTACGACCATATCATCACAAATGGATACAGAAACTGCTCTTCTAGCAAACAAACAATTCTTTCATTTCTCTTTGTTCTCTTTCAACAATAAGAGGTAGGTGAATAATACATGTTAGAATAAATGATATTGCGATAATCAATGAACATTGCTCAGAGCCAACGGTTTTTGCAATAGCTTAATTTAGATTGTTACGTATTATAATTTATTTTAGATAAGCGTCCGATTTATTATGTTACGCACATTACGTATTACAATTTCAAATACCCGGAACTTTTGATTTTAATTTAGAAATTAACTGAAGGTCAATATTTTTTTCAAATTTAAGATATTTGCCAACAAAACTAATACACGCAATTTTCTTTCTTAACACAAATATATTTTGATATACAAACATCAAAACAATTTATAATAAAGATTATTACAAACAGTTATTGCAACTATATGGTTTATATACAAAAGTTTTACCGACTTGTAAACTATACTGAATCTTTTATCTGATCTAGAACCGAATATTTTATCGACAGTTCAAGTCCACGACGACCGAATTAATTTTGAGTTGACATTATTTATCTCACATAATCTAGATAGCAATCTAGTCTTGGCTGGCTTCACACCGCTAACAAGCTGACATTTTAACGACGAAGATATTTAATGTCGTTATAGAAATAATAATAATATTATGTGTAAGTGTTTTCTTAGAGCAAAGCCATATTGGGCTATCTGCTGAGTCCACCGAGGGGAACAAAAGAGAGTGTTAAATAATCGTTAATAAAAAACGTTCTATCAATTCTAGTTAAACTTGTATTTCTTACTTTCTTATGGCCCAAACGTTGCATAATTGTTAGTATAACGTAAGGTTGATTTGAGGATTTAGGACCAGAGATGTAGTTCCATTAAAAACACTTCTCACTTGCAGCTATGAGTGCATTATAAGAGTAATAGTTAATCCCGTTATTAGGTTAAAAGTAACTACTTAAGGTGGTGAGTGCTGCCTATTAAATGCTTTCATCTATCCAGAGCTAAAAATCACTATTTGAGATCCATACTGAAACAATTACATGTAAATTAAAACAGTGAACACTTTGTGTTTAATAAATATAATACAAACTTTGAACTACAAATGTAATTACCTTCTGGATCAAAATAATAAAATCTATCCGTGCGTCAGCGATCAGTTTGCAGACTTATTAAGCTAAAACAAGGGTTCAGTTTTCTACGGTGAACAAAGCACAGATAGCTCATTATATAGATTTATTTTGAATTTCACGCAAGTCTAGACGAGAGCTATCCGTCCTAGCCGTCCCCATTTCAGCAGTGTAAGACTAGAGGAAAGGCAGGTAGTCATCACCACCCACCGCCAACTCTTGGGCTACTTTTTTACCAACCAGAAGTGGGACTGATCGTCATTTTATAACACTCCCATGGCTGAAAGGGCGAGCATGTTTGGTGTGACGGGGATTCAAACCTGCGACCCTCAGTCTACGAGTCGAGTGCCTCGACCACCTTGCCGTGCCGGGCCACAAAACAAAATGAAAAATATACATTACATTACAAATGTCAGGCAATAATTTAAATAGGGTCAAAATGGTTCGTGAATTTAAACCAGCATTATAATTTATTTTTGGCTTTGATTATTTTAATTCACAGTGAAAATTAAAGTTTGTCACTGCTGACATATGAAAACTTTATGTTTCTATTATGTTTTCTTTATGTTGAGTTTTTTGTACCATTTATTACTGTCATTGTTTATTATGTTTGACTGTTCTAACATTTAACATCTTACTTTCATCTGTTTCATTCAGCCATTTCAACCAAACATGGGTCAAGAAAATAACCAACGTCCATCGTCCATGATGACGTCCAGCATGACAGAAGGGACTGTTCCAGGACATGTCATATCAGGTTCTCTTCACAGACAAGTAGACGTTTACTCTACAGATTCTTTTTCTTTTGTTTCATGAATTTCACTTATTCTGTATTCATGTTAGAAGATGTAAATTGGTTCAGAATCTTTTGAAACAAATAATAACAATACCATTAAATTAGTTTAAAATGAAATTTCAAAATAATAACAAATAAAATATAATTTAAAATAAACTCTCTATTCTAACTAATCTAATAGAAGTTTTATCAACACATAGTTAAGTAAGATAGTGTATGATTAAGAATTGTAAGCAGGTTTCAAAAATCATGAAATTCTTAATACAGTTTTAATCATATAATAACCAGTAAAAAGAATGTTTACACAGATCTCTACAGTTTTGTACCTATGTACAAATATAATTTTAAAGGATAAATTAATTTTTAATAGGTGAAATGGGACGTAAATTAAACAGTATAATTAAAAGTATACTTATTACCATTACAAGTATTACAACATAAATTTGAGGAAAATAATGAATTCATACACATTTAATATGATTTTAATAAACTGAACTTTGATAATAACAACATTGAATAAAAATAAATGATAAAACTGTTGCTCATTTATTGTTTTAAAAATAGGTTTCAAAACCTGAACATGTCCATTGGCATTCGATGTCTTCATTTTTAATGTTTATACCTGAAGATGGTCAGAGGTGTGATCGAAATGCTTTACTACTGTGTTTTTTTTTAGTTTTTCATGAAATTTTCTACGCATTCTAAGCTGTTTTATTTTACAGTTCAGTTGTTCTTCTTGGTGTGATCAGTATTACAGTAAACCTGCATTTTTACAAACGCATTTACATATAGAGGATATAGCAAGAACATGAGGAAATTAGATGAACCAAAGCCTTTATAAATGGTTGTGAGGAAAAATTTCGCACTTTGTATCTCTTCAATAAATAGAATAATACCAGAAGCTTCTAACCTATTTTTGAGACAAGATTACTGGTAGGACTCATGGGTAATAACTAAACTATTATAGCTTAAACAAAGCTTACTTTAGACGCTTAAGATATGGTTGAACAGCGATGAAATGAAATACTATGCGCATGGTTTAAGTTAAATCAATTCTCTCCACCAGTTATATGCATAAGAATATACCGTTGCGTTGAGAACACACTTTAAATGTACATGTGAATATCAATGAAGTCCTATGGCAAAATGTAGACAGGATATCTAAACAGAGGTTACATTTTCGCGAAAAAGTTTGTTTTGTTTAGAGTTCCTAATTCAGTGTAAAAACAGTGCTTGGAATGAAAACGTCAGTACAGCGTTTGAAAGCTATGTCAACACTGTATATATATTTTTCTTTTACAACCAATCCTACGTTAATAATGCTCTAGGTATGACCTTGTATGCCTTATCACGTATAAAAAGCGTTAACTCTGGTTACTATACTTTCCAAGAGAGAAAAACATTTTCCAGTTACTAAAAAACGTGTTTCTTTATGAAAGAGTAGAGTTTAAAAAATTGAACTAAAACTAAAGTAAAACCAAGTTAACTTGAGTTAAACCGTTTTTTTTTCTATTGTTTTTCTATATGGCTGAAAGAGTAATTGGCAGAGATGTATTATTCGGCAAACAGTATTTCATATCAAATCATTTTGAAGGCAGTTCCAAAATTATACTTCTTCTAATCATCATTTTGACATAAAAGAATTAGCTGAGCCTAAACTATTTAAAATTTTAACGACTGAGTTATTCAGTGAACTCGGATGTAGATTTGAATGTCACATATTCTAATATTCAACCTTTTCATGAAATTATACATGGCGTATGATATAACACTACCGATATAGTACGTGCAGATTATACTGAGATAGTAGATAAATATTCTTATTGTTTAAAAGAGGAAGGACTAGGTTAGATACAATTGGTTATTGCATGTGACCTACTAAAACTAGTGTATGGCTCAAACAATCACGAAAATCAACACCCATGTTGTTGTTCGGAATTATAGTGTCTTTATGTAAATGAAGCCTAACATATGGTATAGTTTACATATGACAAAACCCAAATAATTTAAAGTATGTTTCAGCAAAACTGGTAAATTATATATCATGGTTTTCTGAAACGATAGTGAAGCTAAGGATCTGTAATAAGTGATTGATTATGTGTTACTTCCATGGTATCAGACGTAATCAACTGAAGAAGGTATCTTGATGTACACAGAAAAATCGATATTTTCTTTGTCGATTGATATGATAGTAACATAAATAACTAAAATGTTCATTGTTATATAATCAAAGTGGAATATATACAAACTTTGTTCAAGTGTAAATATAGCCTTGTAAAAACACAGCCGAATTATAGGCACTTGGTTACTACAAATATAACAAAACTATTCTTTTAACTCTATAAGATAATATGACCAAAACTTGAAAACAGTTTTGCAATTTACATTTTATTCAAACAAACATGCTAAATACATAACAATCACACAGAATTCCACTGGCTCACTGATTGTCATTTTTTTATATTTAATTAGCACTCACTGGAAATAAATGTGATTCAAATATACGAGTAACTCCAGATAAATGAATATATTAACCTGTTGATACTGCTTGTTGCAGTCTTTCAGAATATTATTTTTTTCTACGCAACTGTCAACCAACTCGGTGATATTAAGAAAGTTGTTTCTCTTCTGTAATGATATTTTCGATCACATTAAATCTATCATGTCAAGCTTTACTTATATTTTTTATTAATTTTAAATATATAACAATACGAATCTTTAATTATTTGTACTTGTTCTGTATATAATTCATCATCTGAATTATACGTATGAATAATTTCGTGTTAATTCATTTCCTGGTTGTTTACATGAAAATTAGGAAATCCCTTGCCTCTTTTACAGCATGTGAAAACATATGTATATAAATAATCTGTTATAACTAACACATGAAGTACAATTTAGAAAACAACTTAGGAACATAAAAAGAACAGAAGTTGGAGAAATTATGTAAAGCATGATAGTTTTATTATAAATACACAAATTAGTAATAAACTACTAGAAAACGTATCAGGAAATATGTTTATAAAACATTATTTGTAAGAATGTATGAAAATGATAGGAAAATAAGCAAAAAATAAGAATGCATATTATCATTTTATGTAGCAGTGTGCGTATTTATGCATATATACTTTACTGTATAGTTTTTGTTTCTCTTAAAAGCTATGACCATTTGCCTAATACACCAGATTAATAAACAAAAATAATAAAAATAATATCAAATAATATAATATGTAGTTGTGTGGATGAATTGTGTCCATGTTTCTTTCATAACCTTTATAACATATGCCGCTAAACTTACTAAATTGTTTGTAACAATTAATTGTTAGTACATATACAGTTAAACGTTTTGAGTTTCATGGACGTGAAAAGTATACAATAAGAAACAAGTTAGCTTTCTATTTTATACTACGAATAAATTAATCACCTACAGAATTCATTCTTAATAGCGTTTTTACCATTCTTAAACTAATAATTACTGAATTGCTCTAATAGTTCAATTATGTGAAACACTTGAATTTCATGTTTAAAAATTATAATTTAATATTATTTTTATGCAATTATCGATATTTTATGTTTTGTAATACTACAATATATATTTCTCGGGCACCAAGTGTAATTTAAAATATATGTATATTTATCACGTTTTCTCGATCAGTTTATAATAGAGTTCAATATCTTTTAATCTCTTTTTAGAGCCTTCTCTAAGATTTGGTTTGTTATGCTTTTGCTCAACATTATACGAGGTATACCTGCGCTAGCCGTCCCTAATTTACCAGTGATAGACTAGATGAAAGATAACTAGTTAACACTAGCATTCCGCCAAATCTTGAACTATTTTTTACAACGAATAGTGAGATTTACTGTGCATTGTAACACCCCTACAGCTGAGAGGACGAACATGTTTGGCGATGGGGATTTGAATTGTGAGCCGATCTTCCTAATCACCAGACTATATCACGCCCATTCCCTAACTATGATATTTCATTTTATATGCCCAGAAACAATCAATTAAACCAAAAACATATAATTTTCCACAATATATTTTATCATAGCTGCACACGCATCTATCTTTAGAGCTTCTGTTTTGTGGAAATGTTTACAGTATTCCACAAATGTTGCATCTGATTTTGTAAATAATCACGTAGAAAGACTTTTATCTCTTTCCGAATAAAACATCATTTTGTAACATTCTCCTCAAATCTAAGCCAATTTTTCAAAACCAAATTTGAACTAGTTAATAATCGCCATACACCCACATTTTAGAATAATACAAGAATGAAGGGAGTTTTCTTCCCGTAATAAATTGCAAATAATATTTTATATAGTAATCACTTCAATGTCATCCATACCTTCTCACCAGATTACAATTTTTACATCCTATTTTGTCTGTTTTGCAATCACCACATATTGGCCAGATTGGATGTGAATATTGTTTGTGTCTTATTCTTCGATAGCGGTCCTTAAATTTCAACCCCGAAACACTATATTTCGGTGTAGCGTGGCGCAATGGCTTAGGATTTCGGCTCATAGTCGGACTGTCGAGGCTGGTGTACTCAATGTTGCTGTATCATTCAGCAAGTCACTTTAATTGTTTCAGTCTACCTTGCTATATCACTTTAATTGTTTCAGTCTACCTTGCTATATCACTTTAATTGTTTCAGTCTACCTTGCTGTATCACTTTAATTGTTTCAGTCTACCCTGTTGTAACACTTTAATTATTTCAGTCTACCTTGCTGTATCACTTTAATTGTTTCAATCTACCCTGTTGTAACACTTTAACTGTTTCAGTTTACTCTGTTGTATCACTTTAATTGTTTCAGACTACCTTGCTGTATCAAGTTTATTGTTTTAGCCGCTACTGTATCCAGAGAGAATGTGTCACAATTCCATGTGTTTGTGACAATTAAACAAGAGTTTAGTACCCAATCATATATGTATTATTTTGGCTTATCTAAATGCTACTTTAAAGTATAGAATAAAATATAGAAACACTATGTTCTGTAGCTGAACAATGTGGTGGTAATTATAAAATATGGAAACACGATGTCCTGTAGCTGAACACTGTGGTGGTAATTATAAACTATAAAAACACGATGTCCTGTAGCTGAACACTGTGGTGGTAATTCTAAAATATAAAAACACGATGTCTTGTAGCTGAACACTGTGATGGTAATTATACAATATAGAAACACGATGTCTTGTAGCTGAACACTGTGGTGGTAATTATAAATATATAAACACGATGTTCTCTGGTGGAGCTGAATAATATAATGGTAATTATAAAATATAGAAACACGATATCCTGTAGCTGAACATTATAGTGGTAATTATAGAATATAGAAACACGATGTTCTGTGGCTGAATACTGTGGTGGTAATTATAAAATACATAAACACGATATCCTGTAGCTAAACATTGTGGTGATATTATAAAATATAGAACTACTATGTACTCTGCTGTAGCTGACCACTGTGATGGTAATAATGACGGTAATGATGGTGAAGTATAAAGTGGATTTGCTAAAAAATAATTACTAGAAAAGGGACTAACCGAACAGCTTATAGAAGTGCAAATAAGGTCCTTTTGATATGGTATAAACTACAAAGATACGTAGATGAAACATGTGCCTTAATATATATTTTTGTGTTGTCATTTAAATGTTCTTATGTAATAATTTTCAAGCTTAGGAGTCGAACGCCTTAACACCCTTGGCCATGCCGGACCGGAAATTAAGAGAACAATTTATTCAAGTTCCCTATTGGTACAGCGGAACGCCTGAGGAATTACAACGAGAGAAATCGGGTTTAAATACCTTTGGTGAGCAGAGCACAAATAGCCCAACTTAACTACAACCAATCATTTATTGAAGAATATTTATGTCATAGGAAGTGGAATATCACATGAACAATAAATCTTTCTTATGATGTTTAGAATAAATCAATTGCTACAGTTTATTTGATATGTCATAATTGGGATGGTCTATATATGTTTTTACAGTTTCTCTATAAATATATACAAATTACAACAAAAGTAAATTATGAAGTAAGCATTTCAAGCCACTAATATAAATTAATTCTTATCTATACTCATCTGTTTAAAACTAAATTTCTTATAATTACTTAGAATTAATTGCATTTTATATAATTGGTGTTCCAAGTCCCGCTCTGCCCTCAGTCCACTTTTTTTGTTGTTGATATTACTTAGTCCGATGTCTATGATTATGCACAACTAGCGGCTTTCTAACTTTTAATGTAACAACTTTTTACGAAGGACGAAGAGGTCAATCTTAGACCACATACAGACCCTGAAGCAATTATCACTGTCACTCCACAGTCAGATTAAAGCAAACCAAAAGCATGAAAACCCATAATAAATGGATCGAGGATTTTGATATGCTGTATTGTGTATTCGAGTACGACTGCCGCGATCCCAATTTATTCAACAAAATTTCTCATGATTGGTTTTAGAATGTAGCTGGTTTTTTGTAAACTTTTAATTTAAGAGCATTCTTCAACAATGAATACTTGGTTATACTGCTTATGGATCGGTTATGACTATAACCCGTATACAATTCGTTACACCATATTTGCTTAGAAATGTGATGAGGAATTTGCCATGGATCAAATATATCGGTGATAGGTTGTCGCCCTTGGCGCCACGGCTTGCACTTGCAGGGACACGTCACTGCGTTGGTACATTCAAGTCGTTATTATAAGATGTCATTAATCTTTTACATTTATTATTTATGTGTTCTTTGTAATTTTTTTAATTTATAGTTTTTGGACAGAATGTCTTTATCTTCGAAAACTTATTCCGCAACGTACATGATAACTGGTGATTAGAAAATTCTTGACCGCATTGAAATTACAAGAACATTTATGTAATAATTACAGTAAAAAATTTACTTTCTAAAATTCACGTAAATCATGACGTAAGTCAGCAAACTGTACTGTAACTACTTAGATCGTTCTTTTGCTATTAAAGTAACATGCGTTGTTTTTTGTTGTAGCTTTTTGTAAAATAAAGTAATATTTCAATAGTCTTAAAATTCATACACAAACCCCTCGACCTAAGGAAACTCCGAGACATGTTGTGAGAATGCTATTGTTTATGACTAATAAGTGGTTACTCCAAGGAGCAGAATCACTTCTATTGGACCGACTAATTTACTCTCAGTTATTAAGAATCAAAATGTTAAAAAGTTGTCCATTTTTGCTTACAGGTTATAGTTAGATATTTTAGATATAAAAAACTAATTCATCAATGATTTTGAGACTCTGCCACAGCTGTAAGAGATGACTGACTGCCCGCCTACTAATGGCCGGAAAGAAACCATCATCAGCTGTGTAGCAACGTTATCTTCGTTATTTTATTCTTGTTAGATAATTCTACTGATTCCCACTGTGACAAATCCTGTGGTTCTTATGGTCTAGAGTTCGGACGAGCATGATTTCTTCACTATAATATCCAGACGAATCTCTCTTACTTCTTGTTCACCCCTCTCTCTTTTTCTTCCAAAAGTACTGTTTTACACAATAAATTCACTGTGCATTGTTTGTACGTGAATAAGACATTAACTGAAGCTTCAGGAATACTCAATCAATACGTTTTTCACTTAAGTTTGAAGTGTGAATCAAATA
Organism: Tachypleus tridentatus; assembly: GCF_004210375.1. Taxonomy (NCBI): domain Eukaryota; kingdom Metazoa; phylum Arthropoda; class Merostomata; order Xiphosura; family Limulidae; genus Tachypleus; species Tachypleus tridentatus. The sequence goes on along the minus strand of NC_134832.1, from coordinate 20,323,415 downwards.
GAACTGGAATGTTAATTAGAATTCATTAATGTATCTAAGAAAACAAATTGTGACATTTGTAAAAGAATTGATTTGACGTAGCTATTCTCAAATACATATATATATAACAATACGCTATCCAGAAAATTATAAAATGAATTGTTTCATTACATAATAATTAGCTGCTCTTACTTTCTATCTATCTTTACACACAATGGATATTTAACCATTTTAACTGTTATTCCGCATTACGAATTATTGATTGTATGTTTGTTAGGAATTAAACACAAAGCTACACAATGGGCTATCCATGCTCTGTCCACCACAGGGATCGAAACCCGGTTTCTACCGGTGTACCACTGAGGGGCATATTACACATTAATTAACAGACGTACACCAGACTTCTGAATCAAGGCATAATATTTCATATCATGTAAACAGAGAACAAAATATAAATTGATAATCAGTAATAGAAAATATTTATTTGAACTGAAAATAAGAAAATACATTATGCACTTTTCCGTCTATAAATGTTAAATATTCGTAAATTATTGGAAGTACATTGTTATAATAACGCTTTGATATCTTAAGGCCTCAAAGTTTAGTTATAATTCGCAAATCGATCCCACATTGTCTTCATAATTATAACAAGAAGCACAATACCAGCTTATAAAGAAAATAAATTTTCACCATGAAATCAATTGTTTGTTTGGTTTGGAATTTCGCAAAAAGCTACTCGAGGGCTACCTGTGATAGCCGTCCCTAATTTAGCAGTGTAAGACTAGAGGGAAGGCAGCTAGTCATCACCACCCACCGTCAACTCTTGGGCTACTCTTTTACCAACAAATAGTGGGATTGACCGTGACATTATAACGTCCCCACGGCTGCAACCCTCAGATTACGAGTCGCACGCCTTAACGCGCTTGGGCATGCCGGGCCGCCCATGGAATTAAAATATGTTACTTATTTTAACATTATTGTTAAATTATTCATATTTAGTTGTGAAAATCATCCTTATATAAAGTTTCTTGTTTATTTGTAAACATTCTCACAATAAGTTGACTCATAATTTACATATATTATCAGTTATAAATATTTGTAAGCATTGTAGTTCAAGTAGAAAAAAAGCAGTATCTTATCGATTACAAAGTTAACTAAGAAGTCCCTTTCGGCACGCACTTCGACAACGTATTGTTGACTGTCACTTCTGAAATTAAACGAATTAAATAACCGTGTTTATTTTGTCGTAGATACCAAAAGGTCACTGAGAACCTCCAGTTGCCTACAATGCCTAAAAAGAGCATTTAGAAAGTCCATTCTAATCAAGATAAACCAATCCAAGCAAGTGATTACTGTCTGTAAGAGGATGCTTGTATGTCTTGGGAAAGAAACTATACTTCACTGCAGTATCTACGTATAAGCTGATCTTAGACAACCTTGACTGGAATCAAGTTGCCTAGGAGATGATTGTGATATGTGGTCGAACACGTCACATTATCGACCAACGTCTGAACACTTTGTAATCTTAGTGGTGAGCCTAATAGAGAAAAAGACTTAGCTGCAGAACATTAATTTCACTGAGTTTCATTATATACTTTAAATCATCGTCAGAAATTTCAGTCGTACATTTTTAATTGAATATCCATATAAAAATAAAATAACGTTAACTTGTAGTTTACATATACATTCTTATTGTATTTTTGTCGGTGTTTTTTATTTGTTAAAAACTGTAAACTGATATGACTGCAAAGTGTTAAATGGTTAGCATTTTTATACAACTGTGTGAGTTAGAGTATTTAAAAACATGAAAAAACATCAAATCCAAGTACCTCATCTGAATTAAAGTTTTACTAGTGTTGAGCTTCAAATTTTTGGAAAAAAGAACTCGACCTTTATTTGACCATCAGCAAACTAAACAACGAATATAAGTGAAACTGTATATGTAAAAACGGCTGGTGTGGATTGAGAAATTTTTTTTTAACAAAATACTACTAAAAATGAAAAAAAACCAACAAAATTTCAAAAACACTTTATTCCTACCTATGCAAGACTAACTCACGCACACAACAAATATATGGCATCCCCAAACCTCATAAACCAGATTGTCCATTACGACCAATAATGTCCACACATGAATCGTTTAATTACAATCTTGGTAAACACATAGCATGGGCATTCTCCAAATATCTAACATTAGCCAGATTATTCATTCATCAAAGACTCTTTTAATTTCAAGTGTAATCTTAATCAACTTAATCGTAAAGCCTTAATGGCCAGTTTCGATGTTATATCCCTCTTTACAGAAGTCCTAACCGCTGAAGCCTGCAAGATAGTCTTAGAGCTCTACATCCGAGACCCTAACCCATCAATAGACATTCCCAGCAGGCAATTAGCAGCCCTTATAGAATTCACCACGATGAAGACAAACTTCATGTTCAACAACCACAACTATATACAAGCAAATGGCCTAAGCATGGGCAACCAAGTATCACCAGCATTACGTCCACCACTATACTGGTACGGATATGTAGACGACACGATTGCAGGATTCACATCTACAGAACACACACTTAATCTTTTTCAATCATATTAACTCTATACATCCCAACATTAACTTCACATGTGAACAGGAAGAAAGCAATCAAATATCATTTCTTAACCTCAAAATTACAAGAACCGATACACAATTTAAAACAGAAATCCACCGAAGAATCACCCATACTGGACTATATATTCTTTGGGACGCAGCACATGAAACAAAACAAAAATTCAACATACCAAGAAACCAAATAAACACAACCATAAAACTATGCTCACCAGATGCAATTAACGACGAATTAGACAAAATGAAACAATGCTTCATCAACACCAATAAGTTTCCTCCACAAACCGTAGAAAACATTATATGCACACACCTAGACAAAAAGCAAAATCAACTAACAAAAGTAAATATATCCCACGAATTAAAAAATCATGAAACCATTTACTGCTGCATACCATATATTCCCGTCATCATCAGAAAAATAACCAATATTTGGCAAAAACTAGTAACAAAATATGACATTCCAGTTAATACCAAATTTATTCAAAAACCAAGCACAAAACTAAGGCCTATGTTATGTAAAAACTACACTGAAAAACACCACAACAACATTATTTATAAAATACAATGTGATAACTGCCACGACTTCTATAATTGATACACAAGTAAAAAAATGGAAACCAGATTCAAAGAACACAAAGAGTCATCACACGTTTTCGAACACTGTAAATCAAACAAACACAACATAACCATAAAAAACACCCAAATACTAAATAAACAAACATAAACAAACTCAAAATTAAATAAGTCTTATATATACAGCAACTCAAGCCCAAAATAAACCAATATAACCTCTACATAAAAAAAGAATTTTCTCAACCCATACCAGCCGTTTTTTACATATATATTTTGCTCCACAAGTGGGCTTTCTCGTCATTACGGACATGTGAAACTGCCTGTGTTATCTGTACTTTTTAACTAGCCCCCTGCTAGTACAGCGGTATGTCTCCGGATTTACAACACTAAAATCAGGGATTCGATTACCCTCGGTGGGCTGAGCAGATAGCCCTTTGTGGCTTTGCTATACGAAAAACACACACACTTTTTAACTAAGAACAGCAACTGATTTTGTTCTTACACAAACTGTATGGAGGTTTCATAAATTCAAAAAATAAACCACTCGGTTCAGAAAAGACAGCTAAAAATCAAAATATAAAATACGTAATCAAACAGTTTCAATACAAAAACTGAAATTAAATTTGATAGTGAAGAGAAATATATATATACCTTACTTCAAGGAATAATAATAAAATTAGAATGTTTGAAGTCCTGAAGTAAATCCTTCAATAATTTATGTTAGATCTTATCAATATGCTTTCCTCTTTAGGATTCCTTAAAGAAGAATATTTTTGGGATTTTATTGAAATTCAGAGCTATCATTGAAATACGTAAAATATATATATTTAAAATGGAGGATCTATAAACATTGAGGCCAATGTTCGATTACTTCCACCCTGAAGGAATGACTGATGATCATATATCAACTTTTTAAATTCCTAATTACTTTCTATTTGGACAAAAGTTATGTAAATTCATTATTAAATATAGGTTATATTAGGGCGTGACAAGTAGTTCCTTTGTATGTAAATCTAATAAAATGTCCATAAAAACTGTAAAACGCAAAATGCAATACTGAAAATTTGTATCTTTCTTCACATGGACTAAATAAGTCTTCAATTTAGTGAAGATTCATGAGTAGGGGACGAGATAATGATATAAATTTAAAAAATACCGCTAAAAATCACAAAAATCATAACTTAAAATTCATAAGTTTTCCCTATTGAACCCTTAATTTCCATACTGATTTACAAAGAAGGTACACAACGGAGAGTTCTATTATACTTTTGTCTTTGAGAAAAGTCAGAGCCTGCCCCCAGAGTTGTCTGTCATTGACTCAGACATTCAGATCTCCCCCAGCTAAACAGGGTGTCGAGAGACTCAATTACCAAAGACAAGTTTGAACTTGATGGTGCTACCATAGTCTTTTCTGCCTGAAGGCTTTAGATGCCTGAATGACAGATGAGAGAGCAGCACGACTCTTTCATGTACTCTCAAAGGATGAATGTATCTTAAAAATCAAGTTCTTACAAAAGAAGATGAAGGAGATACGGTGGTTGGGAGAAAGCCTAACATGATTAAAATGAATAGAAAGAAGGGTCAAAGGATTGTTCCTATGTAAAAGGGCACCAGGCCAGACTCATCTCTTGTGCATACTCGTGTCCAAAGAGTTTCTATTCCAGTGTGTGGTTGAAGCAATCTACGACGGCTTTCCCTTGTTGGGTCTACTTCTCACCACATCGGACTGCCACATTGTGTTTTGGCAGAGACTAAGATATACAACCCACGACTTATATCTGGGTTCTATCTGAAGCAGTTTTGGCCGTTTCAGCAGCCTACGATTGAAAATCCTGGACAGGACACTAGGGACCTTGCTATAATCATTCAAGATCTGTGGCCCAGCTTCTTTATAGTGGCTGGCTACATCAGCCAAGATTAAGACACATTTGTAGATGTGGTACCTGACAAAATCATGTGGGAGAAACAGGACGTCAGCGTGATGGACCTTATTAGGCATATAGACATGGAACTTAAGTCTTGGAATATGACAAGAAGCTGGAAGGCAAATCTGCTATAAGACCGGCATTTTGAGCCAAGCCTGGGTAACATCTTAGGAGACTTAAGTAGCCACAGCAAGTTTCTTTTCGGCTGCAATTCCTTCAAATGATCCTTGGGGCTATAAAATATACCGTGCAATTATGAGTCCATCTATTAAATCGACAATATATTTCAGCAATCTGGTAAGCTACTGGTCATGGTTCGAAGATGTCTCAGCCCCAATAAGACTACAGTGGAGAATCATGAAGCTGAAGGCAGATCATGCCACCATAGCCCAAGCAATCTAAAAGTCGCATCAATCACAGTATGGGCTAGAAAACCGGGTATTATTTGTTCATAGGTACAGTACTTCACCTCCAGTATCACACATTAAACTCTTCTGTTATTCTCATTGTGCTATAAACTCAGCTGGTACTTTTCAAATCTCGAAAATATAAGCCACCCTTACTAGTAAGGAAGAACCTGCCATGTGTCAAAGAGCCCAAACGTTCTGGTGTGGTTAGTTTGGTTTCTTGGTGTTTTTGTAGAGAATGAGTTCAGTAGCAACAATTTCCAGAATAATGAAGACAATGTAGCGGTCGTTTTGTCATTCAACGACATATATAAATTGGCAAACATGGGCTAAAGGCTTAGTGGTTAAATATTTTTGCACAGGAACTGCTGTGAATATTCGCAAATTGCTGCATCCACATTCTGAAATGTGTGTGTGGCATGTCCAGGCTTCCAAACCTCTTCATTCAGCCAGTCCAAGAGTTTTGTCCTTTTTGAGACCATTTGACCTTTTTTTTTGCAGCTATTCTATTGCTTTGTTATAGGATTTGTGCTCCTTATTAACACTTGAGTTTGCTGAAACAGAAAGCATGTAGAACTGGTAGTCTGACCTGCCCATAAGAGTGTTGACAAGACCATTCCAGAAAAGCATTAGTGTCTCGAAGCTCCACCAACAATTGTTCTTGTTTGGCGTTTTGTGTTATAGCATCTTTATTTCTTGCCTCTTCCTTCTTAGGGTCTTTTGTCCAGCTTGGTAGAAGATCTGCCACCCTCTTTGGTTTCTGCAGTTTCAACTCTGACTTCATCAGCATCTGATATACGTTAGCATGCACGTCCAAACTAACAGTAGTTGGCCATGGTCAAGTCCATGGTTAGAAGTTCCAAGAACATTCCATAGTGGCGGTACTGATTTCAGGAGAGTCAAACTCAAAGTCGTTAACCAACTTTGGGTAATTTTGGCCAGGATGGATATATGTAATTGGTAAGTCTTGGTCATTGGTACGCTGAACCGTGTATTGCAGCGATAATAGAATTTTTCCATTTCTTGATTTGGCATAACCTCGATTTGGTCTGCCCTAATGGCCCAACTCAATACTAGTTGGAGACTAGTTACCATCTCTTTATTCATTTAAAAGAAGACAAATATGGTCATAGTATTGAAAACATGTTGCAATCCATCCTGTCAATCAGTTCAGAATGAAAGATAGTTAGCACGCGAAAACATAAGGTAATATAAGTAAAAACAACTCAAAAGTATCTATTAAATTCATCCGTTTATCAATTTCTGACGCGACAATTTCCCAATTTAAACTTAAACATTATATGTCTTTTAGTTATTTTTTTATTTTCTTATATAATAAAAGTGATTAATGCAAAACTTACGTTTAAATCAACTATGTCAAGCAATTATTTTTCATATCTCTTAGTATTACATGAATATGTTTATTAATCTAACGAGATATTGTATTTCTTGGCGGAAACTTTATTTTAATGTTTCAATGTGTTTTCAATGACCTTAGTATTTATTAGTTTTGGTCAATTTTCAATTTATGTGTTTCTGTTCTCTTTGAGGAAATAAAACATCTAAAGAGATATTATATTCGCTTTTCTGGCGCCAGTTAGAATATTATGTAATTAATATGGCCTCAAATAAACTTTTCAGTCCAATCTGTAACACCAAATGAAGACATGAGATATTCTGCTATAAAAATCATTAAACTAAAAGCCAAAATCAAACAGTGTTACGTATTACAATATACAATTGTCTCAAAGTGAGTTATATTGTAAATTAGATTTAAAATTTAATTAAATGTAGAGATATATCAAATTTATGATATTTGTCAATAAAATTAGTACACACAATTTTATTTCTTAATACAAATATACTTTAATATAAAAACAACAATAAAATGTAAAATAGTAGTTATTACAAATAATGATTTATATACAAAAGTTTTACGAACTTACAATCAATATTGAATCCTCTGTCTGATCTTGAACTTTACTGATATGCTATCGAGAGTTCATGATGAGTAGATTGATCTTGAGTTACTTTAGATGCATTTTTTTAATAGGGAGCGAGCTTGCTCTTCATTGATCACAAGTGAGTTTTTAACAACTGAAACTTTATATTATATTTATGAAGATACTAAAGTCCAATGTTAATCTGCTGAAGTTAAGCGGTTTATAATATTCAAAATTAATAAACGTTTCTGGTCAAATACATGAAGTTCCCAATTAATAAATAGTTAAACACAGTTATAGCTTTCAAGGTTTATTGTGTCTCAACTATAGGAAACGAATAATATATACTGTCTTGGCACGTTGCATTGGTTTTGTTTATAGGCACAAAGAGAGTTTTAGAAAGTTCAGCTTGTACAACAATCTGACAATACACTAGTATATACGTACACATATATTTTTGAGTATTATACTCGAGAACATTCTATAACTTTAATGAATAGACAGGAATTTCATAATATAGTTTTCAAAATATACGTTATTGTACATTTCGTATTACGAATTTAACTTAGAGAAACATCGATATTAAAATAGATGTATATAACAGCAACTTAGTCACATCAGGTATTTCACAGGTGTGAACATAATAACATCGGATGGAATATTTAATTGCAAGTCTTATTGGTTTTCTTAGTGCAAAGATACAAAGTAGAATATCTGCAATTTGTCCATCAAGAGGAACATAATTTCAGCATTGCAGAGGTCCCCAGTGGTACGGTGGTGGTATATCTGTAGACTTAAAACGCTAAAACTCGGATTTCAGTATTTGTGGTGTGGCAACCACAGATTACCCATTGTATGACTTTGTGTTTAACTTTAAAGAAACAAATTAACCCCAGACTTTTGTGTTACCGCTGACCCACCTGGAGGCATCTGCAAGTCAAAAAGATGATTCTTTCAAAATCTAAAAAAATAGTGTTTTATTGTTCTATTTAACTATTTTTTTCCAATAATATAAAACGTCCATAATGAAAGAATCTAATCAACTTCGTGAGTGATTAGCTTTTAGTATTGTATTTTAGATGTAAAATACGTATGTTAATCTTTTGAAAAACCAAACATTTGTATCTCTCATGGATATAAAATAGGCCCATTTCATATATATTCGTATCAGTAATAATTTCATAATTTTTCTGAAATTACAGTAAAAAAACGTCTACCAGTTGGAGTTCAGCATACTTAGGTTTGAGATATTTATAATATTCATCCATATTACCTACCATTCGTACATTGATAAATGATATATGTCGAAGACAATAGTGATTTGTAGTCACTCTTTTCTTGGTTATAAAAAGTTATTGAGTGTACATGGTCATCTAATACTGCCAAATAGATTTTATATCGTACATAAACTCTCATATAGCTAGGAGAAGTCCTGATATATGAAGCAGACACGTTGTCGTTTGGAAACATACTACTTTATTTTGTAACAGCAAAGGCACCACAGAACATATATTCTGATATAAAATAAGACATTTGTCTTTCATAAAAAGTCTTATAATATGACTTTTGGATGCCAGAAAAAATATTGCTTCGTATGTTTATATAAAGCTAGTAATTACATTAGAAAAATTTAATAAATTTAATTGAACATACACGTCACGAGTTAATAGTAAAATGAGTAACAAGGTACACAATTTTATTTCACATTAGAAAAAAAAAAAAGAACATTATTCAGGCTTGGCTCTAGTGATTAACCAACTAAGTCTACTTCATGCGAATGGTTTTCTCTTTCCTGCCTAGCAGAGAATGCTAAAGTCTCTATTGCAACATGTCTTTTTCCACAATTTTTCTAATTGTAGACAACTGGAATGATTGACTGGTTTGTTTAATTTTGCGAGAAGCTGCTCGAAGGCTGTCTACGTTAAGTCCCTAATTTCGAAGTGGTATACAAGAGAAAGACAACTAGTCAACACCATCAACGATCAAATTTTGGATTAATATTTACAAACGAATAATAGGATTAAGCATAACATTATAGAACATCCACGACTGAATGGGTGAGCATGTTTGGTGATGGGATTCGAAACAAATATCAGGCCATGTCATTTTCATTGTTTAGTTTAAGTTGTTATTTGATTCGAACCTCTAGATGGCTTATCGTAGAACGATTATAAAACCGTTTGTTATAGGCACATGTAAATTTGTAAGTAATTTCCCCTCAACACGTATTTGAATAAAATATTTCACCCTGAGAAAGCTTTTAAACGTAATGGTTGTTTAAAGATGACTTTAGAGAAATTTGTGAATATGTAGATTTTAAACTACCCAGTATATTTTATTGATTTTAAAACTAAAAAAAAACAACAACCATAAACAATAACACTATTATCAAAGGTAATTTAGATAAATTAAGCTCTGTTGGTATTCACTTTTCAAAGTTATTTGTCTATTACCAACCAAAATATTCGCTCTCCTAAGTTAAATTGTGGAGTTCTGTCGCAATATGATTGTCAGTGCACATTTCAGGCAGAACAATGATATCTGTAATTTCGAATCACCAATCAAAGAAAGGCAGCTTTCCAGCAGAATCCGCTTTTACCATTTACTTTACGATTATTAATTCTTGCGTGTAACATATTTTTCATCACTTTTATTTTAACCATCGGATATTTAAAGTGAATAAGACAATTTAGATACCATTACTTCTGCGACTATTATACGTTGATGAATTTGCCACAGACTTTGGCACAGCATACTTCACTTTAGGTTCTTCCAGTGACAATACCCAATTCAATTTGATTTAAATAAATTGTATTTGTTCATCGGTTTTTTCAAGGAATGAGCTCTCCACACTCTAAGAAATATACATGTATAATGAAAATTAGCGCTACAGCACCAATATTTTCACATATTTAGAAAACGCTCATGATAAAGAGGATGCCTTAAATATTAAAAGACGTCTGACTGTTATTTGAATCACCAGTAGCTAAACCGTACTTTTAGAATACCCATAGTTGGTGCAAGGCATACAGCTCATTGTGCAGATTTGCTTTTCAACACACAACAAAATAATGAAAATTTTACCACATGGTTTTGTTTCAGTTTGTAATAATAACGGAACGTTTGGTCCTTCAAGGTTGTACTTGCATATCAACCTGTAGAAAAGTAAAACATTAAACCAGTTATTTTATATTTCAGGAAATAGTTGATATCCTTCTTATACTCTTATACAGTTCCAAACTCCACCATGCACTTACGGCAACTCACTCCTTCGTGTTAAAAAACTGAGCTATCTTAAATACGTCTGGCCATTTCTTTTCAAAGTCTTCAATTAGTGTCCTCTCTTTTAGAATAAATTATTCGAAGCCGACTGGTTGTTCGTTACTTCATAATAATTAGAAAATGCCTTAAGATTGGTTAATTTATATATAAGCTAGTGACCCGGCATGACCAAGCGTGTTAAGGCGTTCGACTCATCATCGAAGGGTCGTGGGTTCGAATCTCCGTCACACCAAACATGCTCGCCCTTTCAGCTGTGGGGGCGTTATAATGTGTCAATCCCACTATTCGTTGGTAGAAGAGTAGCCCAAGAGTTGGAGGTAGGTGGTGATGACTAACTGCTTTTCCTTTCTGGTCTTACACTGTGAAATTAGGGACGGCTAGCGCAGATAGCTCACGAGTAGCTTTGCGCGAAATTCAAAATATAAACCAGCTGGCTGTTTGTAAAATAACAACTTTTACTTTTTTATGATTATAATTGTGTGTATCATTCATTTATTATTTCCTTCTACCGTTCAGTTTATCTATAAATTTTAGTTGCATTAAGAGCGCTATCTCACATTCTGCACAGTCATTTGTATTTTCAGTAAATACATATGTGTATGATGAAATTGACTTCAACTTCTCTAACGGTGAAGCACAGATACTATTAATGTAGCAGAAGAGTATGTAAATTTGTGATCACACGAGGTTGTACTCTCGTCACCTTCCCTGTAAATAGTTATTAGTTATTGAAGGATATACTTATTGTTCTTTGTTACTATTGATATTCAAAGGTATTGTATGAATATTGTATATGCTGTATTTTCCACCTTTTTTGTACTAAGTTTTTCTTTCTGTTTCTTTTAATTGGTTCTATTTTTATTGATTTATTAATATTTATGATAAATTGTCTATTAATATTGGTGTGAAGTTCTGGAAAGGCGTTAGTTTATTAACTGTATTTCGTTAAATGTTAAATTTATTTTTAAATGGTGTTATTGTGAATAAATACTGTTTTTGTCGTTGAACCCTGATTGTAGAGGAATGTTTATTTTTGAAGCATTACATATCGGACGGGCGGAATAAAAACTTGTTTGTAACAAAGGATGGGAAGTTATGCTTTTATTTTTTGAACATAATAAACACTAAAAGTGCAATAAAGATGTATGAACTAGTCCTGACATGAAAGACATACCGTCTTCAAGAGTTATATCAATACAAAATTGAATGGAAGTGGTCCAACCCCCCATGTTCTTTCTCCTGACATTTTGAATTACTGTGTGATGTTGTGTTGATTTGTTAGTTTGATGAAGTTATATGTGAAATTAGATGAAGGGATCAATCTAAACCCTAGATCATAACATTCTTAATGTTATCCTGTATCACTCTGTCTAGTTTAGTGCTGGTTGATCAAGAAATATTAAAACATATAAGTAATAGAAACAGGTACTGATGTTTATTTATATACAAGATAGCGAGTTCTGATAAGCATTCCCCTCCTTCGTGACATTCATCATGTCCTTTTAATGGTAGATATACGAACGTGTATTTTTTTTATTCCTGGACATATATTTTGCTTTGTGTAGTAGATAATTGAAAATATAAAGTTAATTTACTCAAAACATACGATCAAAAATAACCCTTACCTGTTCTCTATCAACTTTAAACTTTCAAAATGCTCATGGAGTTATTAACGAATATTTATTAATTTTTATTCAGTAATAACTTTTACACGATATAAAAGCTACACACAGTTTCGACATTTTGACTACATGCTTTGAACTTGCACATTCTTGTCATAAGAAACTTGTTATTGTGAACAGGATATTTCCTACGGTGTGCTTTTACCATAAACTAAATATCTCTTTGTTCCAATTTCTATAAGATATAATATGTACAGTTTTTTTAACCGGAAATACTGGACAAGTATAGTTCTTTCCAATTAGCAGTGCGTCTTCCACTGACTTAAGTAGTTTATAATCATTCTGATCATTAGCGAATGTCATATAATTTTATAAAAAAAAAACCGCCTAGAGTCAGTACATTGTTATGAGACACAGTCAAGTTTTTTTGTTTTTTAGAAGATTGTTAACTTTCCTCAACAATAATGAGAGTGATATCAATGATTCTAGTTGATTTGACATGTACGTATAACGCTATTTCAAAATAATATGTTTAATGTAGTTAAAAAATAATGTGTTATTTCTTTATTCACGAATAACTTTTCCCTCAGGTCGGAAGTTCTATAATTCTACAGAATAGAGAATAAGTTGGTGAAAAATATCACTGTGGTGCTTCATTATTATGGAATGACTTTTATAAGCGTACCAATAAAATGAAAAGTATGTCAACTATGATTTTAAAAATTAATTAAACATGTTAATAGTTCTTTCTTTGCTAGAACAGGAAATTCATTAAAAATAAAATCATAACATTTGGCATTTTACTGAATTAAATGCTATTTTTTTATCTCTGGAATATTTTACAAAATGTATTAAACAAAGTTTTCGCAAATTTGTGCACTTATCTCTCATACTTTTAGAAAGTAACTATTATACTGAAAACTAAAAATTATTGTTTTCTCAATCGCTAACATCCATGAGCTGTCATTGTAATAATTTCTGTAACGAAGATTCCAGTTAGCATGAAAATATTATTTTGAGTAAATTAAACTATGTATAATACATTATAGATGGTCATTGGGGTAATGGAAATCAATCCTCGTCTGTTTGTTTGTTTGTTTTGAATTTCACGCAAGGCTACACAAGGGCTATCTGCGCTAGCCGTCCCTAGTTTAGCAGTATAAGAGTAGAGGGGAGGCAGTTAGTCAGCACCACCCACCGCTAACTCTTGGGCTACTCTTATACCAACGAATAATAGAATTGACCGTCACATTATAACGTCACGACGGTTGAAAGGGCAGTCATGTGTGGTGTGAGGAGGATATGAACCCCCAATCCTCAGATTACGAGTCGAGAACCCTAACGATCTGGCCATGATGGGCTAATTTTCATCTGACGGCACCCTGATGCTGAAACTTAAATTCACGTTTAAGAATTTGATTTTTAATTGTCTGTATACAGTATTTTATTTTATAGAAATGACATTTACACGTCATATAAAGTTGTAAACTTGCCGACTGCACTTAATACAATATCTCAGAAGACAATTACAATAGGTAGCAACACTGGTTTTTTCATAAACAGCATTAAAATTATTATGCAAAAGGTAAGAGTAAACGAAATAAAAGGTAAACGTACCATAAATGCCACTGTTTATCATGTGAACATTAAATACACCAGTGTACAATTATATGTTTATAGGTTGCACTGTGGTCGCCGACCATTAAACAATCAGAGAGTATTGTGCCATAATAAGGCTTAAGGGTTTTAGGGTGCTTCCTGTCGTGGTTGTCATACCTAGAACCCCACATACCACAGATGTACAAATTAAAATATTGGTTTGTAAAGTGTACTTCAAATAAAAGAAATGTTTCCATACTCTATGTTTCTATATAAGCTGTACGTAATACTCTAAAAGAAGTACGTAAAACTGAATTGTTAACATTAGAATTGATCAAGGTAGGGAATCGAAGTTCTCTAATGTTCTCTAAATGTGTTATTTACGAGAGTTACAGAATTCAAATACAGGTTGAGATAAGTACTCTACTATAAATACAGATGTAAGTGATGTATCAAAAAATACACAATAGTATGAAGTGTTTTGAATGGACGTGTAACTGTTCGAAAATCAAAGGTGAAAAGAGGTAACTAAATTGACTTGGATGCTGGCAACATTTGCAGGTTAATCCAAGTTCATGTTTTCAGTAGCACTCAACGACGACTCGTTCAACGGCGAAGAAGGAACGTGTATAGTAGTTAATGTATAGCATATACCTGGAAGCATGGTGGGGTTTCAGTTTGGGACTGCATCTTAGTTAACAGTGTTGGTAGTGTACACAAACCTGATGGCACATGCAGATATTCATCCATCATGTCACTTTTCTTGAGGACACGACTTATTTGGTATAAAGTCATCTAATAAGTTGAAGGTCCTATATGTACAGTAAATACTATAAAATATTATCTAACGGTCAAGAGATCAATGAAACACTCAAACCCATGGTTCGGCCTTCACAAAATTCCAATTTGACCATTAATAGGGCATATGACAGGGCTACCAAACATTTTTTTGAATTGTGAGATTAATAAAGGACATTTGAAACAATATTTCCCAATAGTACCTGAATAGAAAGAAGGCATAATGCTGTGTGCGTGTAATGCAAATGATTCAGACACAAATATTTTTGTATTATACAAATTATTCTTTTATATACTCTGGGATAATGTTTTGCTCTGTTAATAAATGTACCAACTAGTTGCTATTATTCGTTGTATGTTACCATAATTATTTCCATTCGTATTCTTTGTTTTTCTTCTCAGAGGCTATTTCGAAAACATAATCAATAACTTTGTTGAAATTCTTACTATAGGACATATCTTATATTTTACTATAATTAGGAAAGTTCTCATATAATTACCAACCAACAAGTGCTTGTCTTATAAGCCTTTATTTAATTCTCGATTAGAAGCATAGAAATGATAGTTGAATTAGTGATGTGGTATAAAATGTGAGAAGAAAAATTTTTCTTCACAGAAGACAGTCCTTTTGCTCTGTTCAGTTTTCGTATGTGGATAATGAGCAATTTGCAAGTACCATTAATCTTAGGGTTAGCATTTGTTAACCTTACAGATGCAGTAGAACGGATATTAATCTAGCTATACAAGAGGTGTAATGATAGTAATGATTTAAAATACGTTTTAATATATTATAATATAATGACAAGTTGTGTAAATTTTTAAACTCATTATTGTTAAGCAAGCAATAATAAATACTAGCTAAAAATAAAAGATTTATATATTGTAATTTCGAATTTAGATTAACAAAAAGAAATTTCACAAAATAACACATTTTTTAAGACTACTATATTCTACAATCAGTTTATTACTTAAAATACATACTCTGAACCAATAGGAATATTAGATATAAATAAGTCACATTTGTTAATTAATTGCAATTTTTAATTTGGTATGGTTTGTCTTGAATTTTGCGCAAAGCTACACGAGAGCTATCTGCGCTAGCTGTCCCTAGTTTAGTAGTGTAAGACTAGAGAGAAAGCAGCTAGTCATCAACACCAACCGCCAACTCTTAGGCTACTCTTTTACCAACGAATAGTGGGATTGACAGTCACATTACAATGCCCTTAGGCTGAAAGGGCGAGCATGTTTGGCGTGAAGGAAAGAACTTAATGTGTTGAACGGTTAGATAAGAAAGCCCAAGAATTAAGTATAGTCGTTTTTAATTCATGAGTGCTAGACAATAGCGGCACGTAAATATGGAATAATAAGAGTTTTCCCATATCAAAGCAAAGTTCCTGTGAAATTCTCAGCGAATAAATAATTTGTAACTATGTATACTGTTTTAGATGTGCTTTGCCTTTTATTGATAAAATTCCTGAGCATTTCTTGTTCGTTAAAACATCCCAGTTTCATTAGTAAATTAGCTTTCAGCATAGCTATTTACTTTAAAAAGTATAAAAAGCTGGATGGTGATACCTCAATTTAAAATGAAAAAAACTGTGATGTATTTTAAGTTAAAGGACTGAAGTGTTGAATTACGTAGTTTATCTTGTCCTATTTTTTCACTGATATAACAGTAAAGGAACTCATAATAAGATTTAAAATTAATAATCAGAAGATATTTAAAGTATATAGTTACTTGCTAGACTACAACTTGAATAATTTATTCTGATATGATAGACTTTTGCAGATGTGCACATCAGAAAAAAACTACACAAACGAAATTCAATCTGTGCCTTGATGGTAAAGGTGTTAAGTTAAGATAGACTTAATCTACATAAATATAACTGAAGTAGAAGAATTTAATGATATAAAATCCATTCTTTGTGTGCTAACAGTTCCATTACTATTAGCGGGGTTTCTACGTTTACAAGAATTGGATACATTTGAATAAGTGGATTTAAAAATGAGCCGGAACAAAATTAAATATCTGTACTAATTCCTATTCATAAGTTGGATGCAGAGTTTTATCATTTTCTGTATAGATATCTAATAACATTATTGATTTCTAATTTTCACATCAGATATGTTGTTAATTTAAGATAATATCAAAAATATTTAGTCCACATCGTTTATCTTCAATCAAATGAAAATAAGAAAAGTCAATATAAAACATAACTCAAATTTTATGAAATAATAATTGACAACTTATTATAACATTTAAAATTTAAAGTCACCCCAACAATTGCGTCGAATTCTAAATATCGTGGAAGACGCATTCTAATTTTGGTTGATTTTGAATTTTGCGCAAAGCTACAGGAAGGCTATTTGCGCTAGCCGAGCCTACTTTAGCAGTGTAAGACTACAGGGAAGGCAGTTAGTCATCACTACTCATCACCAACTCTTGGGAAACTTTTTTATCAATCAATAGTGGGATTGACCGTCACGTTATAACGCCCCTACCGCTGAAAGAGCGAGCACGTTTGGTGTGACAGGGATACGAACTGACGACACTCAGATTACGAGTGAAGTGTTTTAACCACCTGACCATACCAAGAAAGATAATCTGAAGAAAAAAATATTTTGACTCGGCAACCAATACCTTGATGTAGCCTTGACTTTTTCAACCTACTGAATAACTACAAAAATACATCATATTCTTCGCAGTATATCGACAATATTAGTTATATTGAGCGTTTTATGCTGTTGAAAATACTTGTAATTGGTAACTAATGAATTATGATCGGTATGAGAGGCCGTTTTGAGTAGACTTTAAGCTAACCTCTTGCCTTAATCCATCACTTTTGTCTTGGAAAACGCATGGAGATTTTTCAAGGTATTTTAAAAGAAAAAAGTGTGCCTTACAAAGCGTAAAATACCGATAAAATAATGGGTTTGATTCTCCTCTGTGGACGCAACAGATAGCTCTGTGTGGTCTTGTTGTAACACATACATACACACCGAGAGAGGGAGTAATGTTTTCAGTTTTGTATTAGCGTGTAAGCTTATAATTCGATATGATTTCATTACATTTGGGACGATTGTCGAGTGATCCATAACGGTCAACTAATTATTTTTTTTATAAAATGAAAGTCACATCTGATTTTTATTAATATTAAGGATGCTGTAATACATAAACTGCTGTACTAGCGAGAACCAAGAAGATTACTTGTACCTAAAATAAAATAAAATAGCTTTGGAGTCGTCAAGATTTATGATATTGTAAAATATACAGATCTCACATTCCAAATTGCTTTATCTTCTAAATACATATTTTTTAAAGAAAAAACATTCTGTATAAATTGATTCTCAATACATACAATGCCGTATACATTTCCGTCACGGTAAAATTGAAGATGACAGACAGAATTGATGATACGTAATCAGTCTATGTTTCATATATATTTATTGATAATATTTTTCCTTTTATACGATTCACTGAATTGAAATTGGGTAGGTAGAGACATGAAAGAAGAGTGTTAGTTTAATCTGAAGATGTTATATCATGCAACTAAAGAGTAAATTTGCGTAATCTAATACGGATCGTTAGTTCACTTCGGTAAGCCTACTTACTGCTGGTACACTCTCTTGTGATTTATGTTCCTTATGATTGTTTTAAACAGAACTGCACAATGGTCTCCTATAATTTGTACACAGCAATGATTCGAACCTTGAATTCTAACGTAGTAAATCCCTAAATTTGCTGATTAATTACCACGGGATATATTGTTTTCAATATTGCTTTTGATGTAAATGATAATCACAAATGTCCGGATAATCTGTATTATCTAATATTATTATTTACTGTAATGCACCGAATAAAAAATTCACATAAATATTAATTCATATGTTTATTACATTATAAAAGTTATAACAGAAAAGAGCTGATAAAAATTACACCATCTTACGACGCAGGTTCTAAACAAAGTAAACTATGATCAGTGATGTCGAGAAAACCCAATTGTATTGAAATATATATGTAGAAACGGCTCATTTGGGTTGGAGGAGCGAACTCTTACTTTCTTTGTGAACCTAGCGATGACCGAAGAAGGTCGAAACGTTGTTCTCTCCTCTACGTAAAATATTTTCTCAACCCAAACAAGTCGTTTTTACATATATAAAATAAACTATGACTTCTATGCCATGTAAAGCAGAGCCAGTTAAGACTGTATAGCCTATTCTATGTGATTTTGTGCGTACTTAACACAACATATAAAAGCAAGTAAAACAAAAATATTAAAGTATGTTGCTGTAGTTGTTGTTTGTTTTGTTTTGTTTTTCAATTTCGAGCACATATACACGAGATCTATCTGCGCTAGCTGTCCCTAATTTAGCAGGGTAAGACTGGAAACCGCCAACCTTTGGGTTACTCTTTTACCAACGAATAATGGGACTGACCGTATCATTATAACGCCCCCACGACCCTCAGATTACGATTCGAGTGCCTTAACCACCTGGTAATGTCAGGCCTGTTAGCGCAGTGTAATAGAGTACAAAACAGACGTCAGTGATGTGATGTTCATGATGTTCTAAATACACGTAAGTCCAAGAAGTCTTGATACAAATGAAATAGAAACCCTACAACCCCCTTAATGTTATGTAACATTGTTTAGGGGATTGTTTTATACCATGCAGAAAAGAGTATAATATATTTATTAAATATTTTTCAGACTACACGTGAATTTTCTTCTTTTATTGTCAATATCCGAAATCAATATTAACACTAAAAAAGCTGTTTCTAGGTTTTTATCGTTTTTTTTTCCTTCAGAAATGCAGTGATATGCTTCGATTTGTTTTCTTCTGAAGCTGTGGTCAAGATTATTCATTCAGTGCTTTCTGAAGTTAAAACTAATATTATTTATGTTTTCTCAAGTTATTTTTTCAATCTCAATTTTATGAATATTCTATGACAAAGTACTGTTCTTCCCGAGCAAAATAATTTTTTTCGGTAAAAGTCGAATCATTCCTTTATTTCTGTAGCTCTATGGTAAAAATTTTCTCGAAGCGATGACGACTATTCTGTGAAAACCTATACTCAGCATATTATCCAGAAGATTTAGAATATAAAGTAAGCCCACGGCAGTCAATTTCTTAGATAAACATTCATAGATGTGAATGCATATTTGGAGAGAGACATACAGTAGTACACTTGACCAAAGAGCCATCACCTTGCTCAACACCAGAGGGCACAGAACACAAAGTCAAGGAGATAAACCACATATGGAAAATTACAAAAGGGAAATTCAGGTTCACAATAAAATTTGAAACCACACGCCATGCTATACATTTTGTTTTTTATATTAAGACGTGTGTGTTTCGCATGTGTGTGTTTTTCTTATAACAAAGCTACAAAGAGCTATCTGCTTTGTCTACCGAGGACAATCGAACCTCTGATTTTAGCGTTGTAAATCCGACGACTTACCGAGGTACAAGCGGAGGACTTTTGTTTTGGTTTCTTAAATAAAAGAAATGATTACTCGAATGTCTAAATTCAACGTTTCATTAATAATTTTTCAAATAAAGTTTAACTTTTAACTATAAAGTTATTGTCTAAATGTTATTTTGTTAAAAAGAAACGAACTATTCAAACCTATGAATTTGATCACAATTAAACGTATTACTGAAAAGTAATATGTTGCAGAACATTCGCTTAATTAATTATGTTTCATCAGACAATACATTTCAACACTATCTGGCATTCTCTATGAACATGCTAGCAAAAATTATCTGATTAAAGATACCAATAGAATAAACATTATCGCTATTCTTAGCACTTTTATAGTAACTAATTCATTAATATTTTTCGATTAGAAGAATAATGAGGAATAAATTACAAAGTTCAAATGCTGTTCTTAGTGATTAAAGTCTTATATTTTTTTGTTTCTAAATTGTTGAATGAACTACTAAAAATGTTTAATTGTTTTATATAAACCCTAACAGACGAAACGTTCCACTTATACCACATTAGGGACTAGAAATTATAATTTTGTTTGCTTCTTGGACCTTCTACAATTGCAGAGTAATTTGCAGTTAAGAAACTATTTCACTATGCTTGTTGTCTTAAAGTAACTTACTCATGAAATATTTTCAAAGAATCAGAAAATTGACAATTTACAAGTTGCGGCATAAAGATTAGAGCTTATATGAAATATATTATCTCGCATAATCTTCCCGTAAAACATTAAAAAATGTACAAAATATATTACCAAAACAACGTTTTACGACATATGTTTCAGGTACTTCCTATTGATGCAATTCACGCATATCCAAGGTAGTTACTAAAATGTCTTAGTAGAGTACTGTCAACTTCAGATGATGATATTTCAAACTCGTTTCTTGGATATACTAATATACTGAAGTTTTACCGGATTCTACATACATACAAAGATTAAATTAACATATTTCCCTAGCTTTATGAACTTTTATTTGCATATATCTCATTAGACAAAACACACTATAACAGGTAACAGTTTAATAATATAGTTCGCTCTAGGTTGTGAAACAAGCAATTCTATTTTCTCTGTATTGTTTTTGTTTTTCTGAAACAAGAAATGAAATGGTATGCGTGTGAGCTAAATTATTGTGTTAAATGTCAGCCAATTAGTAATGTAAAAGCTAAGATATTTGATGTTAAATTAGCGTAGAATGTAACAAAACAACCAATGATTATCTGAAATTTTGTCTAGAAATGAAATACATGGGATGCATCGGTTTATATCCTCCTAAACGTATTCAGTAGTTAAGACAGATGACACTCAAAGTTTCTCTGAAGTAATAATGATAAATTTGTTCACAATTACTGGTCATATTTTGCAATTATATAAATGTAAAACATAACAGCTCCCTCATGTAATACAGATAAGTTAGATTAAGTGATATAGCTTCATGAAAAGACCAAAGCATCGACCTGACGTATCTATAAAGGACAAATTGATGTAAATATATTCAATTAGTAAACGAACAAGAAACATACAAGTAATAGGAAACGTCTTTTATTCAAGTTTATATCGTTGATCACACAACAAGTATTTCTGATCTGCAGAATAAATAGTTTTAATAATAGAGAAAACGAATCCCTACCATTCTGCAAAAGATGTTTGAAACAATTGTATCATATTTTTCTCTACTATGAGATTTGCAATCTAATCCACTCATAAGCTGTATTATTTTGGTGGCAAAAGAACATTTACAAAAAAATTTCATTATTGATGACAAACGGGTAGGGACTCGTTATAGCCTCGTAAATATCTGAATTTGAGGTTGCTAATGAAAACTATTCTTCTGAAACTGCGGGTGTTCGAAATTAAAACTTGGCGTTGCTCCTAAATTAATTATCCTGCACTGCGGGGTACGTTTCTTTTCAAAATCACTAATGCCCAAAAGAAAAACAACTCCGCTAAAACACGTGTGGAGAGAAAACAACCATTTTGATAAACAGTTGCAGTAGTCTTAGTTTTAAAGCAAAGTTTTCTTGAAAATAGTATTAAAATAGCGTTTTTCTAACTCTCACTCATTGTAAATAGAATGCTTAAATATATAAAATATCTCTGTGTAACATCTCCCTTTCAAAAGAGGAAAGTTTGAACACAATGAAACTTTTTAATATAATTAATGATTTTATAAAGGTACTATTATAAACCTCAGTGGTAACTACATTTCAACCAGCTCTTGATAATGCATCAGTAATAACATTATTCTGCCCTTAATGTGTTTAATTTCCAAATTATACTCTTGTAAAGCTAGACTCTATCTTATCAGTCGTTGATTCTTGTTTTCACTTTATAAAAGAATTTCAAAGGCGTGTGGTCGGTGAGAACGAGAACAGAACAACTGGTAGGGCTGGTATAGACATCTTAATGTTGTAACAGTGCAAGGCATTCCTTTTCAATAGTAAAATAAGTATTCTTGTATGTTACGTGTTATAATTAATCTCGGACGAGTTTCCGATTTATTATGTTACGTATTACGTTTTCAAAAAGCCGGAAATTTTAATTTGAACTTAGAAGTTAATTAATGTTAATATGTATGTAAAAACGGCTCCTTTGGGTTGAGATTTTTTTACGTAAAGGTGTGAACAACGTTTCGACCTCATTCGGTCATCGTCAGGTTCACACAAAAAAAATTCTCAACCCAATCAGAGCAGTTTTTACACATATATTTCTCTACAAGTGGGTTTTCTCGACATCACTGATTAATGTCAATATGTATTAAATTTCCTACATTTGCCAACAAGATTAATACACACAATTTTTTTTTTGGACACAAATATATTTTAATATACAAACAACAACACAGTTTATTGGAAAAAAGTTATTACAAATAATGATTTATATACAAATGTTTTACAACCAATACCGAATTTTCTCTCTCGTCTGGAACTGAATTTTTAGGCCGATGGTTTATGAGATGCAAGTCACTGTTATGTTAATACACAGAGACACTTCACTTGATGAGAATGCTACCTAGCTCTATTCTTCACAGTCCTCTGCTGGTTCAACGGTAAGTTTATAAATTTACAACGCTAAAATCAGAGGTTCGATTTCCACGGTGAACACACCAGGTAGCTCGATCTCGCTTTGCTATAAAAATACACACATTTGAGTTGTTTTTTTTCAGTGAAAATATCTAATGTTCTCATGAAAATACTAACATCTCAAGTTAATTCACTAAAGTTTGTAATTGTTGTTGCTATTTTTTGAATTAAGCACAAAACTACACAGTAGGTTATCTGTGTTCTGCCCACCAGGGGTATCAAAACCCTATTTTTAGCGTTGTAAATCTGCAGACTTACCGCTGTGCCACTGGAAGGGCTAAAGTTTACAATGTTCGAAATCTATAAACGTTCCTGGTCAAATATCTGTAGTTTTCTGACCAATAAGTGTTTGTCACAATAACAGCTTCCGAGGCTTAAAGTATACTGATTGTAACGACGAAACAATATTGTATATCTGTCTTTGAGCACGTCAATTTATAATCGTAAAATATATATTGTTGATTCTTACTCTGAATAATCTTCTACAAACTTAAGAGAACAGGCAGGACTTGAGCAACAAACATTTAACAATACAAATGACATACATTTCTAAATATATTAAACTGAAACAAACATACGTATTAAAATAATGGTAATTTCATTACACGTTTTCTCAAATTTCTTTGAAAAATAGTAAACCAGATGGTAAAAATTATCATAATCCTATTGTAACAGAACAGCACCAATGCCAACATCACCAGCATTTAGAGCAAGTTTGAAATACTTTGAAAAATCTGGTGCTCTACGAACTGGTGAGCTCATTAGAATAGTTTGATACTTTCATAAACATGCTTCCATTGATACTCCACATAACTTTTGTGTTTTTCCTTAGCAAGCTGGTCAAAGGTTGTGCAAATATTAATACATATGGACAGAATTTTCTGTAACACCCAGCCATTTCAAGATACCTCGTGAATTCTCTTTTGATTTTTGGTGATGAAAAATTTACAATACCTTCCACCTTAGTCATTAAAGGTTTTATATGACTTTGACCTACCAGTGTCCTTAGATATGCTATAGTAGATGACAAAACTCATTTTTACAAGATTTTCAGTCAAAATAGCCTCTGGCAATCTTTCAAAACTGCATAATGTTGTTGTAAATACTTTTCCCACTCATCACTTGATATAACGACACCGTTACTGTAAGGATCACACTCATCTAGTCTAGCAAATACATTGTTACCAAACATTGAAATGTTACTGGAGACATTTTTTACACCAAATAGTATGATTTTGTACTGGAAATGCCCATCTGGTGTTAAAAGTTGATATATTTTCGCCTTGTCTATGAGTGAGATTTTTCAGTATCCTTTTAGTAGGGCAAACTTACTAATGCATTCAGCATGACGTATCTTGTCAATACTGTCATCAATCCTAGAAATCAGAAAATAATCACTGTTAGTCACACAGCATTAACATTTCTGAAACCAGTACAAAAACTTGTAAGGCTTTTCTGGGTTGGGTAATAAGATACATCACAAGCTCCTTTCATTATTATTTGGTTCAGTGATGTTATGTTCCAACATGTATTTGACTTCGCTTTTCACGTATTCTAGCTGCACAAAGCTAGCAAGGTAAAGAGGTTATTTAATAGTGGTGGCATCACCAACATCATGACTAATGAGGTTAGTTCTGTTTGGTACATAAGAAAACAAATATACAAACTTTTGAATTAAGGTTTTCAATTCTTTTATTTTTGGTTACTGCTTAGATGACACAAATTTGAATCTAAGTTTGAAAGTACATATGAATTTTTGTCAGTTGAATCTAAGTTTGAAAGTACATATGAATTTTTTTCAGTTGGATATAGTTTTGTATATTGTGATTCCCTCATGACTCGTCATTTTCATAACTTTTAATTTTTTTCAACCTTATTCAATATTTTGCTGATGATTACTAAAGTGAAAAGTGGCTTAACACTTTGAAAGTCATTTCTCTCAATGTACTATTTCAACATATTGATATAACATAATTGTTTTTGTTTCTGCCACCCTGGAAATTTTTTAGACAATATAAATGAAGTCACTGACCATGACCCAATATCATAAGGATCATAATACCGAGCTTGTAAGGCATATATCTGAAACAAGTAGCAAAGCAATAACTTTATCATTTGATTTAAAGACCCTTTACTTTGCGTGCTTACTATGCACACGGTTCATGCTGCTTTAGCTTTTCCTGAGAACTTCTTTAATCTGTACTGCTTTCGTAAACTTATGATCAAAACCTGACACATAATCAGGCAGATTCATGTCAGTATCTTCACAAAGTCAATTTTCCTTCAGCAGTTTCAGACTTTCCCGTACTGAATTGTCAAATATAAGCTCAAAAGGGATAAAACCAAGCAACTTACGAAATGGCAAATAAAAATAAATACACCCTTTCATTTCTGAAATTCCAAAACACGTCCGAATCATATTTTTCAGTGTTTGTTAGAAGCATTCCAGAGTGCCTTAGAATTCTGGATGGTAAGAATTAGAATCGTATTGCTTAATCCCTAACTGATGCATAACCTACTGAAATAATCCTGACATAAAATTTGACTCTCGATCAAACTTAATTAACTTAGGTTTGATTGATTGATTGATTGTTTTGAATTTCGCACAAAGCTACTCGAGGGCTGTCTGTGCTAGCCGTCCCTAATTTAGCAGTGTAAGACTGGAGGGAAGGCAGCTAGTCATCACCACCCACCGCCAACTCTTGGGCTACTCTTTTACCAACGAATAGTGGGATTGACCGTCACATTATAATGCCCCCACGTCTGAAAGGGCGAGCATGTTTGGCGCGACGGGGATGCGAACTCGCGACCCTCAGATTACGAGTCGCACGCCTTAACACGCTTGGCCATGCCGGGCCTAATTAACTTAGGCAAACTCACAAAGGTGAAAACTTTTGTCAGTGGTGACTTTAATATTTCTCAAAGATATTGCTTTAGGAAATCGACTAGATGCACAAATTTATGTTAGTACGTACTGAGTTACCACCTTCATTTTTGAAAATTGACTTACACAATCCGCAATAACCCTGCTGAATGGTTAATCAAATGCTGGTATGAACTGAAGTGCAGCTTCGTGTATTTTTTAATTAGTTTACCCATTAATTGGTACACATGACATGACCTGCAATATTCTGCCACATCCTTCTGAATAGTTGGCTAATAGAAATTATTCAAAATTCTGTTACACGTTTTCCATACTCCCAGATGACCAGACATGGGCATGTCATGAGCTAAGCTCGTAATTTTTTCTGGTAGAACTATCTGATGAGTAATATTCAATTCATTAGCACATCAGGTAGTCTCCACTTTTGAATTAACAGTTCATTAGTAAGGTGATAACATACGGCAACTTTCTCTTCCTTCTCAAATGACAGTAACCTCTCACGTAATTTACTCGCTTCGGGATTATTTTCCTGCTCAGCAATAAACTTAGTCTGGCTCAGTCGTTCCACTTCGGTATCCATATTAAGTGTAGACACAGACTCTTTTACCTCATTTGAAATATCTTTATCGTTATGCATAGAAGAAGTGAATTCATCTTAATTGAGCCTACTGCAGAAGGTACATTCTGGATCTTCATTTAAGTAAAATCTCTTTTCAACGGGTTTTAAATCATCGAGAATCTCTACAGCTGAAACCTTTTTTACTAATAACCCTGGTAACTGCACATAAAAGATAAATATCCTAAATTTTCTCATCCTCACAATCATCCTCTTTGCAGAATTCTAAGGACAGAATCAGATTCGCCACGTAGGTCGTTGTTTAGTAATAATGAAACGTCTTGTACTAAAAGAGTTGGTCGAACAGTCACAATTACAGGCCCAAAAATAATGCCTGACTTCATATTCACAACATGGAGGGAAAAATCCACAAAGCCTAGCTCTACATCCTGAATAAACATATTGGCTCCAGCAGAAGACTGAAGACTTTTCAGACAATAGCAGAATGCCCTCTAATAGCAAAGACTGAAAGGCTCTTGTATCTTTCAAAATGTTAATGAGTTTCAAGTTGGCATTGCCACCCACAAGTGACACAAATTCCTCTGAGAAAAAAATATTCTCAACCCAAACCAGCCGTTTTTACATATATATTTTTTTCTACAAGTGGGTTTTCTCGTCATCACTGATTAAAAAGATTGTATTCCTCCTTACATTCAGGCTTTAATTTTTTCACTTTCACAGTACTTTTAACACTCAATGGTTTAACAGTCTTTCAAAATGGTAAGATCCACTTCGTTTCCTTTGTTTCTCTGACGAACTCAAAACTCAGATATAATGTTCTGTTTTCTTGCAGTAAGTACACATATATATAGGTACATCTTTTGTTGAAGTGAGTTTTCTTGATCCAGGAGAACCAGAACTGGAAGGCTTATTGACATTCTTCCAGTTTGGCTTTGGTCTGGATTCCGATTGTTACCACTGATATGAAAAACAGTTACTTGGTCTAATTCCATTTATAAGCATGTTATAATTTGAAATACATTTTCATAAACTGAGTTTGTGTATAAGAGCATACTTATACTTGTTTTTGCTTGGGTTAAGTTTTGAAACTTGTCTTCATCTAAGGGTGTTCTTATGTCCAAACGCATACAGTGCCTCAATTCTTCTATCGAAATACGTTGTCTCACCCAGTCCACATTTTTATCTGTTTACTTAGATAATAGCCATCTGTCAAACAGTTGTTTCTTCTCTCTAGAAAATTCTACATGTGCTTGATCCTTCTGTTTCTTTGATTTTCTAAATTTCTGCCTATAAGCTTCTGGTACTAACACATAAGCCTTCAAAATTACCTGTTTAGCAGCGTTATGGTCACTACTTTATTCTAGTGAAAATCCAAAAAAAATTCTTCCTAGCATTATCAATCAGTATACTCTGTAATAGCAAAATCCAAACATATTTTGCCCATTTGAAACTAGTAGCAAATTTTCATTACACTTCCGAGTGTGCAGATAATTCCAATTTAACTTAAGTTTCATTTCTAATTCTTTCTGCTACCAGTTATAATTCTCTTTGCTGTGTTTTCTTTGTTACTTTAACTCTTTTTTTATTTAATTCAGATGCATCTGTTTCGCTCTCATCTACTAACTCTAGTGCATCTCTAAAAACACCTCTTTTTTCGACTAAACATTTAACTAATAAACACCTAATTTCGTACTTTTTCATCAAAACCGCAAAAGGTAACTAACAGTGCTTAGTTAATAAGGTTAAATCAGATTTTTCTTAAATTGTCAATTGACGGATGAGGTTTTCCAAAAATGTAACTACTTCAAACATCATATTGGTTGCTTGCTTGTTTCACTTCAAAAAATAAATTCAAAATCAAATTCACTTTAATATACATTTTATTAATAAACAATTATTAATAATATTAATTGTAGATCCCGGATAAGCCCCCAATTTCAGTTAGGGTAGAAATTACCGATCTTAAAACCAACAAACAAGACAGAGGAAATTTACAATCATACTATAATGGACCACTTGCTTATATGATACCAGATAAAACTTTTTTATTACACAGTGTACAACCCCAACTTCGCGAAATTTTTATTCTATGTGCATTTAGATTTGCAATAGGGGCTACGGTTTTCCCATTGCGCCTCCGTTTCCCGTCACGAATAACTTTATATTTCTCTATTTTCAGGGTGCAGGTATGACGTCAAAGATACGTCACTCGCAATTCTAATACACTGACGCCATAAATATAATAGTACTGTCTGTTATATGTAAATACTTCTGTAGGGTGTGGATGCATCATCACTAAAACTGGTATCGAGGTTCATTAAGTCCATGGAGAAATACATTCCAATTTTCAATCTTGCATTTTTCAGATTTTATGAGTGGAGTTGTGGAGTTTTTTACCACAATCTTGCCCCTGTTGTAAGATGTTCACCACATTTGGCATGAAGGTTTGTTAGGTCCATGAGGAGATAATGCAAATTTACAGTTTTACAGTTTATGTTTTACTGTTTTTACTGGCATTTTGTTTGTTTTTAATTATATATTAAGGAAACAACTTTTTATGTCTTAAGATAACCTTTCATCAATCATGAATTTACACAACTTCTGTCGAGGGTACGGGTACCTCAGCTGGTGATAATAAATTCAAAAATTATTAAATCACAATTAAAAATAATGTTACACTCAAAATAATTACATAATCATGAAGCAATATTGACACAATCACAAAAACATCAAAATTTAACTCATCTTGTCAGTTTGTTTGTTTGCTTTTTTAACTTTTGTGCAAAGGCAGCTAGTGATCACCACCCACTGCCAACTCTTGAGCTACTCTTTTACCGATAATGGCGAAATTTATCATCACATTATAACGCCTCCATGGCTAAATGGGCAAGCATGTTTGGTGTGAGGAGGATTCGAAACCGCGACCCTCGGATTACAAGTTGAGTGCCTTAACAACCTGGCCATACCAGGCCGCGATTCTAGTAAGTTTGCTGACCTCCAATCTGCATTTCAAAAAGTCTCGGCAATTTATAGGTTTCTGAGCTTAAGTCGCGAGCGTTCCAGAATATTCAAAAACTTATCTGTAGTTCAGGAATATTACATCAGAATCAATCATATTAATTATGCTAATAATTCTGTCCAGGTTTGTTTGGCTTTTAAATTTTGATCAGGTATTAAGTTCAGTATTAAAACCAGTGACATTTACATATAACCTTTACAGTTATATTACTCACAATTAACACTACTAAGTAACAAAGTGAATAATATAAAATATATTTTTAAGTTACATCTTAGTTTTGTGACCAAAGATTTGAACAAGTGTAGTTAACTTAGAAAGTGACTTTTGCTTTGATTCTGGTTTTGCAAAATCTGTAAATTATGATCATGAAAAGAAAATTTCAGAAACGAGGCAGAACGTTGTGAATGAGGTACCATTGCGAACTGAGTGTACAGTATGGAATAGGAAAGATATTATGAAATAAGTTCTAATCGGCTATGGTGAGCTCTATGTTTGTGTTCTCCAGTAACAATTGATATTCACAAGCTGGAGCATATGATAGTAAATTTGAATAATGTTGGTAATTACCATGTTGAACGTTGAAATATATCTAAACCAAACTTGACTTCTGAACACACAGTAACTGGTCAAAGTATTGCTTGATATTGGTTGAAGTCTTCAATAATCTAAAGGATGAATGAGAAACACGTGTTCAATAAAAGCAACCAAGGAAACTTATGATATTACCACTTGAATCAACCAACATCTCATCACGACCCTGAAAATATATTGAAGAGAATCAGGATATTTCTTAGCCAGCAAGACACCTAAACATCACACCAAGAGGAGATCTGGTATCTGAGATTGATACAGAAAGTGATAACAATGTATATCCTTATGTTTTACGACATCGTACTGCTGATGTTTTCCAGAAACTTACTTTTTAATAATATATAAATATATATATAGTAAGTTCAATTTATAAGTTCATTAGTCTAAGGATAATTCAACAGGAGGTGTCTGAGACTCTTGGTAATAAATTCGATAACAAACGAACATCATGCACTCCAATTTTTTAAAAATAAAACATATGTATATTTGAAACAAGCTATACATGTATACAAAAGTATTTACAAAATGGAGATCGTAGTTGTATTTAAACATTATAGAATTCTCTTCTTCTTATCAAAAGTCCACTTAAGCCAATTCAATAGCTTTATAATTCCTTTGGCAAGCCAAACTAGTTTCCTCTCTTTCTTATCACCACAGTGAAAGTGTATAGTTTACTTACGCTATCGTTGAGTTACTGCAGTTGTATCCCAAAATTTCCAATAATCGACTACTTTTTTCATACTCTCAATAGTCGTCTTCCTTTTGTCATATCCACTTAGGAGGATTTGATTACTTTAGAACATTCTTTGACAACACAACGTATTTTCGTTATCTGTTTTGAAATTGTTAATCTTACTCTAACATACTAACCATTAGGCTTTTACTCCGACAACAGTTACAACTTTACGTTTAGCTTTTCTTTCACGTGACTCTTCTTTTCTCACTCTGTTTCCGTTCGTGTGATTGCCGTTATTTATACATCTATCACTTGGGCCTTATAAAAATATTTATAGCTGCGATATAAATGGATTTCATACAGTGTTTGTTAGTCTCGACATAAATTAATTACAAACATAAAGTAAATCAATTAATAACACCACTTCCACCAAACAGTCGCTTATATTTGACAATTTCATCCATAAACATTGTATTCGAGCATAGGTAGCTCAGATATAAATTTGTTCCAAAAATTATCAATTACATGTATTTATGAAACGTATGAATTATAGTTTACAAAATATATAAAGCCTGTATATTGCTTCGGTGAATGCTGAAAAGAGGATAGCGATACCACCTAATGTGAAAACAGTGTTCTGAGGTGTGCTAAAGATACAGTCTATTGCATTTTTCTATCTACTCTATCAGCACATAGTGAAAGTTGAATAGGTGCAAGGAAAATGTAGCCTCATTTGTTTATACAAAGTTTAGTATAAACAATTTTAAAAATTGAAAGAAGTAATACGAAATATTATTGTAAATATCTAGACGACACTTTAATCATTTGGAGCTGCTCAGAAGAAAAATTTGAGTTTTATAAACATGCACAATAACACCCAAAAAACTATAAAGTTCATCTTTAGTAAAGGAAAGACTATGGCTTTTCTTTTCTTAGAAAAAAACAAAAAAAGGCAAGATAACAGCTAAGAAACCTCCATTTACGGAAAGAAAACAAGTGACAATGTATAAATAGGATTCTTATTTTCTTAGGTATCAACATAAGAAAGATTAGATAACAGCTTAGAAACCTCAATTTATGGGACGAAAACGAGTAACAATGTATGAATCCCAATAGATTCTTATCACACAATAAAACAGAAAGAATATCTCGACCAATTTCATTCACACACAAAAAACATTGTGCCGCAAATGATTTCCTCAAAAAAGAGCTAAAATATCATAAAATAATTTATATAATCAGGAAACTTTCAAAAATCGATAAAGGAAACTGAAAAAGAAGAAAAAGAGAGAGAAAATCGAAAACCAAAACTTCATTTCCCTGTTATCTAGCTACCGATAACTCCCTCAATCGAGTTTTTTACAAAAACCAATTTAAAAGTGCTTGAAAAAATCTACAAAATTAAGCAATATTTTCAACAAATATGAAAGAGAAAGAAAAAGAAGAGATAACAGTAGAGCCTATCAGATAACTTGTGAATGCGGAGAAAGGTATTTTAAGGAAAGGAATAACATACCCTTAGGAACTAGAATAAAAGAGCACAAAAACGTTAATTTAAGTTTTGAAACATATATTAGAAACTCAACACCAGATTCAACGGGAAGAACTTATGTGTCCATGTCACAAACAAAAATAGATATGTGTTCTTGTTGTTTTCTTAATACAAGGCTATACAATGAACTACCTACATTGTCAATAGCAAGGAATACAACGCAGAATTATTTTATCTGACTACTCGGAGGAATTAATCACAGAAATGAAACAGTAAAAAAATAGTGAATAATTAAAAATAAGCAAACCAGCACAAACAGTGACCCAGGAGAATAAGAACACTTGTGGTAAATCCGTAATGACGAGAAAACCCACTTTTAGAGAAAAATATATATATATAAATGTTTACTTGTGGTAAAGCTTCCTGAGAACACGCTTTTTCCAAAACTAAACAAACCAAGCCAATAGATCACTAAAAGACATCTGATTCTGTAGGATAATAACATCATACAGGAGTCCATTTTAAATTAATCGAGAAAACAACGATTACAACAAATATTAGAAGTGATTTTTTTATAAATAATAACCGTAAGAAGTGAAAATCCATAACACGTAATTACGACAATTTTTTAGTGAAATGACCCCAGATTGTTTGTTTTAGAGCAAAGCTACATTGGGCTATACTCTGTGCCCGCTATGGGGAATCGAACTCCGGATTGTAACACTGTAAGTCCGTAAATTTACCGCTATCCCAGAGAGTAACAGTAAAATGACACTAACTTTTATGGTTTTAAATTAAAATTAAGTATTCCAGTTTCCAACAAAATACCCCATTCACCATGGCTAACGACACTAATACATAAGGATATGAGATTATGGCATCTAATCATGAATGCAAGTTCAACAGTGATAGCTCATGCACGCTTATAGAAAAGAAACTGTCTGTAGTTGTTAACATCTCATCAATGCTTGTCTAAGAAGTTAATCATTTGATTGGACTATGCATTATTGAAATGGTTAAGGAACTTCAGAAATCTAGAAGGCACCAGTTCCCACTAAATTTTGATACTGTAAACTATGAACAGTTAGTGTAAATATTCATAGAGTAGCATTGATCAAAATCTCAACCAAACAACCATCCTAGCATAAAGTTACTGGTGATTATTTAATGCAGTTCATATATTACACTTAACATTACAACTTGGTACCTTGGAAAGCAAGGAATGCCACTTTCCTTTAGTCAGTAATATGTTAATTACACTGGATCATGCCCATGCCGTCTTTGTATGATACCTTATATCACCACATGGGGACTGGAGAAACAAGGGTCACTAAGCACTTTCATTAGTTAGTGGACAACAAAATGACCATTTTAAGTAATACAAAAGTGCAGCACAACCAAATGACTAACTTAGGCAATACACCAGTGACAATTAGACTCAAAAGTCAAGGATTGTTAAATCATTTCAGTCACCGACTTTTTGACCAAATGACCACCCTAATTAATAACCTACAATTACAACTAAACGGCCAATGCAGCTATAAAGCTACCTATCCTTATCGTCTACTTGATTAAATCTCTAGAAAAACAATAATTTTGAAAATATAATTAATTAGCTAATGTTGCACAGTGATATACTACAGCAGTTACCTTAAATATGCGACAGAAATTTTCGTTAGTCAGAGCGCTGAACTCGCAACATGCAGATAGGAAGCAGTAAATGCTCCACCAAATGTGTTCGCTCAAAATTAGGGACGGTTTAGCGAATGGCTTTGAGTTGAATTCAACAAATAAAGGGGTGTTAAAATGCGGTAGCCAATTTGATAATTATAAAGTATAACAAAGAAAATGCCAATTCAAAATCGTCCCAATAAAATATCAAGATACTAACGAAGAAATCGTCATATATATTGATTTTGAACGCAATGCTTTCGCCTAGAACATGTAAGCTTTAAGCATAAACGCAACAACAAGGATAACAGGTGTGTGCAAATATAAGGTGCTTTCCGAAAAAAAAAAAAACAAAAAAACAACATTATATGTTTAATATGATGTAATTTCCACACACTAGAATTCAGCAGTGATTAATACGTCCATACATAGATTATCATACACGAACATAAGTAATATACTCCAATTATATGGTAATAAGAAACAAGAACTCGTCGGTGATAATTTATCCGTTGTTAAGCACAAAACTCTCTGTGCTCTGAAATACACAGATATGAAAGCCTGAGTTTAGTGTTATAAACTTTCAGACTTAACCGTCGTTAGAAAGTGTTGTATTTTTAAGTGATATTGATTTCGGAGGAATATTACACTGAAACCACCAAGTAATTTCGAAACAAATTACTAAATATATTGAGCCTCGATTTAGAAAATCTATGAAATATAAGTCATATATTTATCGAAAAAACTATTTTAAGCTATCATTATCGGTGACTTCGACTATCGACCGTCGATTACTTAATCCATATAATTATTTTTTCAGCAATTTCTGTAACTACTAAATATATACGAAAGGCATGACCTTTTTCTTCTTTTTTTCTATTGAAACCACATATTAAATACAGTGTACAGCTCAAATCTGTGCATGTTCTTCTTAAAGCAAAGTCACATCGAGCTATCTGCTATCTAGATGAATGAAACCCTTGTTTTTAGCACTGTAAAAACAAAGACTTACCGCTGTCCCAGCAGGGTACTCAAATCTATGTAACTACATATAAACATTAATGAAAAGTAATCTTAACTACCATATGTCCCGGCGTCGAAAATGCTATTTTGTCCCCAGAATAAGTCTCAAAAATTTACCCTATGTCTTCCAGGCCGAATAACAAATAAATAAACAAGAACACGTCACGGTACACATGGTGCTGTAATACCGGCTCTCTTTTTCACTCCTCAGGCTTAGAATAACGTTATTAGTGAAAATAGTACAGATATTCTAGTGGTGATTTAAGGTACACACTTTCAAAGATAGATATAAGCATATAGCTCACAAAAAAAAAAAGAAGTGGACAAGAGAATTAATGTACCGTTAAGTCACTAAACAATCCATGAAACATCTTGGTAAGATTGGTGGAAGTGCTGCGACCTTATTCTTATGTTTATCTTTTTTTTTTTTTCAAGATTTAGCTTATCAAATGGGGATGCGTCTTTTACGCCGGTAAATACGGTATTTATATTTTGTCTTTAAACACATTCAAGTATAACTCATTATGCAAGTGTTGTCGTTTGTATTAGAGGTATTACCAGAGTTTTATGCATCTGATTCAGGTCATAATTTAATTAGTTAACATTTATACAAACATCTAATAGTGCAATGAATATCAAGAGAACTACAAAATGTATGTTTTTAACAATGGCAAAGTACAACATATTATAAGAATTACTATATTTATTGTTCTCTTTCACCAGATTTCTGTGTCAGGGATAAATAACTCTTAAACTAACATTATCATTCTATGTTACATTAACCAGAAATACTAAAGAGTAAAGTAGCATTTATTCAAAACTAATTTTATGTTAACACATGCTACTATAGTCTGCCTTATTAGCTTTGTCTTGCTTTTCTTTATATTAACAACTTAGATCAATAAAATAATATTGAGATTAAAGTATTGTATGTAAAAAATATGCTTCCGCTATTCTGTGTCAAAATTTTTTTATGAATTAGCTCTTAAAGACTGTTTATATTACATTTGTTAAATTTTAGCATACAGTTCACAAAGTGAATAACCTCTTACTATTCCTATAAACTTTCAAACAATACTACATGTAGTGGAGCATTGTACGCATGATAACGCAAAGAGTTGATATTCATGAACGACAAAGATGTCATATCCACAATGTGCTAAAACCGAACGATGCCTTACTTTGTGGATCAAATTTTTCTTAAACCACCCTTGTTTCTGTTAAAATGTCTGTAATGCTTAATAGCAGCTTCTCACTGTGTCTATACAATCAATAATAGAAAAGTATTTCTTTAAAAACAAAATTTTAGTCTCAACTATCTTAAAAACGTAAGAGGATCAACCTGTTTCTGATAAATTAAATCGTATACATCTTAAACTAATTTTTTCTTGGAATTTTAGAAAAATATAATTATCTCATTGGCAGTGACTTAAATCTTAATCACTCTTGAACTAAACAGTAAATTGCATTTGAATAGTGAGATTAATCAATGTTTAATTTTCTTTTCTAACTTTTATCCTACTTCCCTCACATAAAAAAGGAATTTTTAGAGGAAACTTTGTAAATTAAACGTCACCTGCTGTCTCATAGTTATTTTCTTTTCAAGATTTCAAGGAATAATGACAATTATATTCTCGTTTATATGCTAATGACGTCGACCCTGTATACTTTGTGCTAGTGGGCCGTAATTATCTATTTGGTCCAGATGTTTAACTGGCAGATTTAGTACAAAAACATTGGAAATAAAAGAATAACATAAAACTAAGACAGCGATATTATTTAACACTTAGTTATATACAAGTTAACAGTCACTACATATATACATTAATACTAATCTTCAGAAGAAAACAATGTTACAACTGGAAATAAATTATATTTTGCTTTATCTATTCTTGTTCGAACACTTACACACAACAAAGGCATTGATCATAAAATTATTTAAAGTTATTTAAATACTTTCGTTTTTCTCTTTCATAAATGTTTCTTTCAAGCTACATACAAGTTATGTTAAACATTCTTATCAAATCAATTAAAAATATTCATCACTAAGAGAATGATATAAAACACACTAGGTTTAGTAAAATAAAATAGAAATTACGTTAATGTAATGATAAGGTAAAATTCTTTTGTGTGCCTAAAAACCAAGTGGCACCTTTTGTTTTATTGTGCCTTAAATTTTACATTTTCAGTAGCTTTGCATTAATGTAATAATATAATAGTGCTTTTCGAAGGAGTGTTTACCCTAAATCAGATATCTTTTAGAATGGTATGCTACATTACTGGCTTCCAGTACATTTCAATTGGTTTTTTGTCACTATCGAAGGTGGCGAATGAAAAAAAATGAGATTGCAAAAAATAAACCTCAGAAGTGGTGTAGCATATATTCTGCTGTCCTCTGGGTCATTTCCAAAGAGTTATCACACACACTCGTCTCGTC
This sequence comes from Tachypleus tridentatus, assembly GCF_004210375.1. Classification (NCBI taxonomy): domain Eukaryota; kingdom Metazoa; phylum Arthropoda; class Merostomata; order Xiphosura; family Limulidae; genus Tachypleus; species Tachypleus tridentatus. The sequence continues at coordinate 20,285,740 of NC_134832.1, read as the reverse complement.
AATGGCACAGAACTCTTTGATGAGCCTCTCTTCCTAGCTACAGATTTTGAGGTCGCCACCAAAATTCTTAGCGATGTGCTTTCTTCCGAATGAACTATATTTCACAATCTTATCTGTTATACGAAGAGCACCGAAAGTCAGTTGATTCGCTTGTGTTTTTTTTACCAAATCAAGAATATGATTCATGCGTAAGAAAAGCCAGGCAAAATCACTAGGAAATACAGAGAGAAAAATTTGAGGATCAAAAATAATGCACAGAAATTTTTCTAGGAAAATGCGCATAAGTAATTTATTTTAATTGTATATGAAAGACTTCATCCTCACAAATGAAATGACTGCAAAAATCAGAGTAAAATAGCTATTGTAAAACTTTAATTCCACTTAATTATCGTAACAAATCTGCAAATGCATTGATTATTTCACTAGAAGGAATGTAAATACGTTCACGGTATAAAACATGTTTCAGTTTTATATCTTTTATCGTCAAAGTACAAAATTCTTAAAGATCAAACACAATTAAAAGCTTAGAGTTAATGTTTACTATGTTACGTAAATTGAACCACAAAAAAAGTGTAATATATTCATACCAGTCCTCAATCGCATGGTTTCACATTTCTCTCATAAAATCATTTTTGATTTTTCTTCCTTGTGAATAAGGCAAAATGCCGTGTCACTATGCACAATAGTATTTCACTACGCTTTAAGCCAAACTTTTGCCATTAATAATTGAGTGTAGCATGTGTCACTCATAACTTATTTTATCCTATTCCTTAAAGTATCTAGTTCCCTCTGTTCTTCATATCTAAAACTTGAAATATTATATCTAAAGGAATAATGCTTTCTTGCGAACTAATGTAAAATAATTATTACCAGGCGATGAAACAAATTTGGATTGTATATATTTATACATACTAGTTTGTTATAAATTAAAAAAATAAGCCAAAACAAAATTAAAATCAAATGTAATAAAAAAACGCTGCAATAATTGAAATGATCCCAGTGCGACGTTTATTGTTTATTATTTTTAATCTAGTTTTCTTTCGGCTGGATTTTTAAGTTATATTGTTTGTTTGTTTGCTTTTGATCTCGCGTAAAGCTACATGAGGGCTATCTATGCTAGCCGTACCTGATTTAGCAGTGTAAGACTAGAGGGAAGGTACCTAGTCATCATCATCCACCGCCAACTCTTGGCTACTCTATTACCAATGAGTAGTGGGATTGACCGTCACTTTATAGCTTCCGCATGGCTTGGAGGGCGAGCATATTTAGTGTGACGTTAAAGTTATAACAAATTAATATAATTGTCAGAGGTGTGGATTTGCTGTTTTTAATGCAGTCCTGCCTTTTGATTTTATTTACTTAACTTTATCAGTATTAATGTTCTCTAAAATATATACTCTTCAAAAAAAAAACGCAAAAGGCAAAATTTGAGACAAATTGTTAACAAGTTTATTCCGGGTAGTTCTGTATGACATGTGTGAAACTTTGCACATTCACTGCTGAACATCCAAAGTCTGCAATGGCGAAGTCCACGCTCACTAGGTGAAGTTTAACGTCACTTAACGTCAATAACGAGTATGCCCCCCGTGAGCATCAATAACTGCTTGGCATCTCCTGCCCATGGAAGCGATGATATGACGAATCACATCCTGTGGAATGGCTGTCCACTCAGCCTGCAAAGCTGCTCCAAGCTCAGGCAGAGTCCGCGGTTGAGGTTGTCGCCGTCGCAGACGTCGGTCCAACTCGTCCCAAAGATGTTCGATGGGGTTACAATCTGGTGATCTGGAGGGCCAGGGAAGAACGTTGATGTTGCGGTGTCTCAAGAATACAGTGGTGAGTCGGGCTGTGTGAGGACGGGCGTTGTCATGTTGAAAAACGTCTTTGACGTTCACCATGATAGGCCACATGGGGCCTAAGAATCTCGTCGACGATTGCGTACGGTCTGATCGGAAATCCTACGCAGCCCTGGTATGGTTGAGGCAGTAGACGTCGCATTGGTGGTCCTATCCCGAAGGTGACGTAACCGCGATCTTGTGCGGTCGTGGTCACACGAGGTCTGTCAGATCGTGGACGATCACGAGTTAATCCAGGTTCTTGGTGACGATTCCATAGCCTTGTGATGGTGCTTGGGTGAACATTCAAAGCTCTGGCAACATCTGATCGAGATTCGCCTAATTCCAAGCGACCAATGGCGTTGTTGCGTTATGCTTCAGTCAGTCTTGGCGTAACTGTATTGCGTGTCGGTGGCTTAACACTGAGCAATGGAAACCGAGAACCCGTCACTTTTATAGGGATTTTGCGCATGTTGCACTTGCAGAACATGCAGATCTCTCAAACAAATTTATTGGACACGAATGCGTTTTGGCGAAAAATCAGATGTTTTCCTCCGTTTTGAAAGTGCACAACTTTTATTGTCATTTTGGTCTGACAATCAGTGCCTTAATACGTGTAACATCACATACTCTGAGCTTGTAACGTTATTACATATATTTCTCTTTAAAATAAAAAATTATTCCTTTTGCGTTTCTTTTTTTGAAGAGTATATATATATGATCCAGATAAACTAAGAGCATTCGATGGCATTGTTAGTAAAATGTGACAGAATATGTAAGAAAAAGTTATTAAATATATCATATGGTAACAATACACCTGTTACACTTAAAACAAAATACATTCAGTATAATACAATGGTTGGATACACTATATTATAACGATTTTAGAGTCTCTCCACGGCGTTACAGTCAATGTCATCACGTAAGGCCATGCTCTGTCTGACGCCCGTTTATTTCGTCAAGGTCTCTGAAGCATAGTTTCTATTACTAAATACTTCATCATAAAACTGTTGTGTACAAACCATACACTATAAACTACTTATTTTCAATAATTTATCCAGTTTACGAGGTAGACCAGTTTCAGTGCCATTTTCTTTTGTCGAATCACATAATATTCCGTCGGCCTTCGTCCAGCGATTTGTCTGATATACCTTCGTATTGAATAGGATGAATACGCATTTAGTTCTCTGGCTACTTGGAGAAAGACATTGTTGAACAGATAAATTGTAGAAGCATTATATATATACGTAACTTACGTTACTGGGATATTTTACTCAATGTTTCTAACATGTGTGAACGAATTTTGCTTCTGACATTTATGCTCGTATTTGCCTATTACAAAACAACATACACTGCTTGCCTCATCTTGGGTAAGAAGAGTTGTAAGTCTCTTTCTCAATAGTCCTGGTTTCATAGTTTGATCCATATTCCTATGTTTCGAATACCATTAACTATAATGGATATTTCCAATTTGGAAGTTATGAATCTCCGATCTTAGGTCATCTTTATGATCTAAGTGTATATTTATTTTGCTTCGAAAATGGGTGTCACATACCTTTTCCAAAAGTGACTTATGTTTGGTGGCATCATGCTACTTACATAACACTAATGTCAAAATGGCCCGGCATGGCCAGGTAGGTTAAGGCGTTCGACTCGTAAACTGAAGGTTGGGAGTTCAAATCCATGTCGCACCAAACTTGCTCGCTTTTTCAGTCGTGGTGGCGTTATAATGTTACGGTTCATCCCACTATTTGTTGGTAAAAGAATAGCCCAAGAGTTGGCGGTGGGTGGTGATGATTAGCTGCCTTCCCTCCATTCTTACGCTGCAAAATTAGGGACAGCTAGCGCAGATGGCCCTCTTGTAGCTTTGCACGAAACTCAAAAAACAAATCAGCAAAAGAACAAGTAAAAATATGTTATCATGCGACATTATACCGGATGTGGCTGTCTGACAGTAACTTTTGATTTGCCAGTTCAAAATCATCTTAATAAATCGTACTCAACCCTCTGTACGTGACAAGCCTTTTTAATATACGTTAATCACGTCAACGCTATATCAGACGATAGAAGAATTAAAATACCATTTGGTATTTCTACATAATTCAACATAAATACCGAACTTGGTGTTAGGTAAAAGATAACGTGCATAACTATTTATTTCCACATAAAACTCGTAGAATATCACTTTATACTTAATTTGGCAACACATTTGAAACATCAATAATGCTCGAATACCAATATCACAGTTTCCGAAGCTTGTCATTTACAATGCTCACGACAATTGAAACATAATCGAAATTTATATTATAATTATGACAAGATTGAAAGCATTCCTAAAATAATCCCAATAATCCCCTTAGCTCATTATTATGAAAATCTAAACACCTGAGGATCAACCACGTAATATGAAATACAAATTATTAGCCATAAAGTTGTACTATAGATTACGGTCTTGTAAACCTTTTCTCTCAGTTATCACTCTGAAAAGAATTTACAAGTACTCAATATCGATCGCAATTATGGTTAGACCTAAGAGAATACGTATGAATTATTTTATTTATATGGAGAACCATCAAACAAATGGAAACAAACGAATCACAGCAAATTGTTGCAAAACATCTTAAAGTGTCGTTAACAGAATTCCAAACTAATGATTCTGTTCTTTAGACACTTGAATAAGGTAGAAGCAAACGGCTGCTTCATGTCGATTCTTGTTCGCTGTAATCTTAGGGGACGAAATTGAAACAAATATTTGCAGTCCATTTGGATGCCGTAAAGTTGTGCATATGATTGCAAAAACACTTTAAAAGACTGACCAATATTATAGACGCCCAATTAGATACATTCTCTTTATGGCTCAACTTTAATGTTTCTAATAATATATGTAGTAAATTAACAAAACCATTAGCTGTTTGAATTTTACCCGTCACCATTATTATAGGTTTATGCTCTTTTGGATAGATCCTGGAACGAGATATACTTCATTTTCATTCAGATACGTTGACCACAAGGTGGTGGTGAAAGAATGAGTACACTGCTAAATTAGGGACTAGCGCAGGTAACAAAAAAAGAAAGAATGAGGTATAAACGATCATTAGCATCCACCTTTACATCACCGAAATTGTATCGTTAATGACAAATAATATATAGACTATATTTAGACACTGTGTGATACCCTGTACTGATGCATTTGGCCCTTGGTTTGGTCTACTGGAAGATAACGTTCACTTCTACCATTCCAAACCGATCGATACATTTCCTGACACTCATTTCAGTTTCATCAAGTATGTATGAGATGATGATTTCGAGAGATTTTTGACAATCCTTCAAATGACTCCAGACACTATAATGATTACCCCAAAATAGATCTTTCACTGTAGTGGTCTATGACACCGCATAACATTATTCACACTCTGGTAAAATATGCAACATTGGTACCAGGTTGTCTGTTCTGTTCTTGATGAACATACTCCATACTGAAGAGAAATGTTATGAACCTTGAAGATGTAAATCTCGTATGCATGATTTATTTAGAAGCATAGACTGAATAACAAATCCTTTCCATTTTGGACCAAAGCTGAAAGGATGATTGCTATTATTTTATAACAATGGTTTTACCTACTTATAGTTCTAATGTTACAAAGTTCAATTATCTCTTAAACGTTTTGAAAAGTGTGTTAGTGCCATTGCTATAACTCGCCTTTACCAACATATATGCACTGCTGGCCAAAATCTTAAGGCCAATGAACATAAAGAAAAAATATGTATTTTTCGTTGTTAGACTCAACCACTTATTTGAGTAGAGCTTCGAAAGATGAAAATAAGAAAAGGGAAAATAAAACTAAAAAAACGTTTTTAGCATTTAATAGGGAAAATGTGATAACTATGAAATTAGCCAAAATACCAGCTGGTCAAAAGTTAAAGACCGTACTGAAACGAAGCGTTAACCGGTAAACACTTAACGAAATTTAGTCATTTGTGTTCAAGCATTAGCGTTGTCAACATCTCCCACTGACATCTCCTGTGTTACATTGGGTAAAAACAAAGGCTAAAAAGTTGACAGAATTTAAACGTGGCAGAATTGTCGAGCTGCAAAAGCAAGGTCTCTCTCAACGTGCCATCGTTGGTGAGATTGGGCGTCGTAAAACTGCTTACAAGTTTCTTAAAAGACCCTGAGGGATACGGAAGGAGAATTTCAAGTAGTCGGCCCAAGAAAATTTCGCCGGCGTTGAGCAGGAGGATTCGATGGGTTGTTCGGCAAGACACCAGCTGATCGTCGAACCAAATTAAAGTCCTTTCGGACGCAGAATGCAGCTCAAAAACAATAAGACGGCATCTAAGAGAGAAAGGCTTTAAAATACGTAAACGTCTTCAAAGACCACGCCTCCTTCCACACCAAGAAACTTTGCTGAGAAGCACCAAACATGGGACGTAGAAAAGTGGACGAAGGTTTTGTTCTCTGATGAGAAAAAATTTAACCTGGATGGTCCAGATGGCTTCCAACGTTACAAGCACGATAAGGATATCCCACCATAAACATTTTCTATACGACACAGTGGAAAAGATTAGATCATGATCTCAGGTGCTTTCTCCTTCCATGGAACAATGGAGCTTCAGATTATACAGGGTGTCAAACAGTACCAGGATACATTGGCATATTAAAGAGAGACTCCTTATTGACTGAAGGCCCTCGCTTGTGTGGAAATGACTGGATCTTTCAGCAGGACAATGCTGCAATCCACAATGCCTGAAGGACAAAGGACTTTTTCATGACGAATAACGTGATTCTTTTGGACCATCTAGCGTGTTCACCGGAACTGAACCCATTGAAAATCTTAGGGGTGGATGACAAGGGAAGTCTACAGAAATGGACGTCAATTCCAAACAGTGCATGATCTTCGTGAAGCCATCTTCACCACTTGGAATAAAATTCCAGCCAGCCTCCTGCAAACGCTTATATCGACCATGACAAAGCGAATGTTTAAAGTTATTCACAATGACGGCCGTGCAACTCACTACTGAGACATTGTTGGGCATTTCCTACCCTGTTTAGGACTTCTTTTTGGTATCGTCTTAAACTTTTGACCAGCTAGTATTTAGGCTAATTTCATAGTGTTCACATTTTCCCTATAAAATGCTAAAACTTATTTTTAATTTTTATTTCCCTTTTCTTATTTTCATCTTTCGAAGCTCTACTCAAATAAGTGGTTGAGTCTAACAACGCAAAATGCATATTTTTTCTCTATGTTCATTGGCCTTAAGAGTTTGGCCAGCAATGTATGTACATGTATGAGAAAATTAACTAACGTCTTGGACCATCATTAAATACTAACACAACAAAGACTACAAGTCTGTTTGTGACTATTTTCAATACTTCTTTCGAGTGACGCACGAAACTATATATATATCAAACGTTTCTAATCAAAATGTAATAGTTCTTGTTTTATTGACATTTGCTATAACTGGAAGCAAGATTAATGTAGGTTTTCATTTCGAAAAGTAATAATGAAGATAAATATTCGTTGCATTAATCGGAAGCAAATAATGTTTCAGAAATTAGTTATAGAATTAATGCACTTATTTATTCTCTGAAATATTGTCGGATTTCGATAGGCGTAGTGGGCAGAGCACAGACATCCCATCGGGTAGCTTTGTGCTTTATTACAAACAACAACAAGAAAAAACACGGCAATTTAAAAAAAAAATAAGATCAGCTTGTACAACAACAAAATGCATACAACCAAATCATGATTTCATAAATAACTTAGCAAAAATATTTGCATGTAGTAAGAAAATAAATTTGACCGATAATTTAAAGTCAGATCAACTTCTCTTCTTGGGTAATTTAAATATAATTAACGAGAGACCTAACGCAAATATCAATACTTGTTTTTTATCACAGGATCAATGAAAAGTTAATCTAATATTAGTATATTACCTCCAACATTATGAATATTCAGAGGATACGTGCATTTAGTTTTTACAATCACAATTACAACACTTCTACCTTCAGTCGATGTGTTATGTTAAAGTCCTTATCACTGCTATATGAAAAGTGGTCTAGCAGGAAAGTACCTATAAATTTTAGTAATCACTTTAAGTTATCAATAAACTTTCTACTTTTATTAAAGTTATATCTTAAATTATTCCAAGTCAGTATATCCTTTGATAATTTATCTATAATAATTGCGTGATCTTTCATTTATTGGAAAAAGTCTATTTTGATGTTCCTACATTTAGTACGAGATTAAAGTGATTTACTTGGAATTCAAATGTCATATTTATGGCTCATTTACTTGAAAATATCATGATATTTAGTGACTGATATATTTTAATTCTATCTCTTTTGACATAAACGAACATACTTTACATGTATGCACTAAACTTTTCAAACAGGCAAAAGTCTAGCCAAATATTTGTCACAAATTAGCTTCTTTTGACTCCCAGCGCCCAGCCCACCAGAAAAGTTCTGGTATTTATCGAAAGGTCTCCTAAACAGTGGCTTGTGGAGAATTTAATAAAATGATCCAAAATACTATTTTTACAAGCTTGCCTCTGATTTACAATCTGTGAAGGATAAAATAAGGAGAATATGATAAAGATATTTGAATGTAGAAAAACAAGTATAAAGGTAATGTCCACCCATTCTTAGGCTATTCCTTTATCAGTAGACTAACTTTTTACTTTATAACGCCCACATGGCAGAAAGCGCAAGCATGGTTGGTGTGATGGAGTTTCGAACCCGTTACCCTCACATTACGAGTTGAGTGCCTCACCCACCTGGCCGTTTTATGTGAAATATGTTGTTACGAAAAATCAAAATGAAAACGTCGGCAATGAGATAAATACAGAGTAAACCATGATTTATAACACAATCAATTTGTTTTACACTTTAAAGTAAACCATGATTTATAACACAATCAATTTGTTTTACACTTTAAAGCAAACCATAATTTATAACAATCAATTTGTTTTACACTTTAAGGTAAACCATAATTTATAACACAATCAATTTGTTTTACACTTTAAAGTAAACCATGATTTATAACACAATTAATTTGTTTTACACTTTAAAGTAAACCATGATTTATAACACAATCAATTTGTTTTACACTTTAAGATGAGTTACGAAATATAAACTGTTTCAAAAGAGTATTGACACAAGAAGTAAATTTTACGGGTATTTTTTAGTACTAAGATGACCGAAAATAAACGTACATCTACCTACAGAAGTAAGTTTCTTGTTGAGTTTGCACAAAGTTACTCGGGAGGTGTCTGTGACAGAATACACGGAATACTGCTAGTCAACACCACCCACAGCCAACTCTAAAACTACGCTATTCAAATAGTGAAATATAATTTTAACTATTATAACGAGCAAACAACTCTAAAGTAGGAATGGCGATTTTGTTTCTTTTTGGCGGTTATCTAGCGTCAACCAAGAAATCTCGAATCTACAGACAAGCAAGTTAGCCGTTATGCCGAACATAGCCATAAAGAAGTATGAAACGAATGGAAGATAAATAACTATATTGAAAAATGGGGAAAACATTAAACGTCGGTTACTGATTCAATAGCTTAGAGGTATTTCTTTATGAAAATTCATAGTGAATAAATATAGTAAATAAATGTTTTAAAATACAGCGATACATTTAGATAGAAATATATAGACACCCTTATTCACTAAAATGTCACCAATAAAAAAAAAACTCTGTGATCTTGTCATTGCGTAAATGTACGCAGTATTAGGGTAAAAAATAATCAAAGATAAGCAAGTTTACTTTTGGATCCTAATCGAAAATTAGGAAATTCAGTGTACTTATTAAATGTTATTTTTATTTGCAATTTATTTGGCTGCTATCAAGCAAAGGATATGTACTATATAGTTGGTTTAGAAATATATTTCATACAGCTTTCGTTAATGAACTCTGAAGGAAATGGTATGCCGAAAATGTATTTGGTATCTTGCCATTTCCTTTTAAAAATATCATATTTTCTTGTTAACGCCTGTTCGTTTCTACAGCTATATTGTTCATTCATTAAGAAAAACAATAGTTGAGTTCGTTATGATTTTTTTTTCGTTTTTGTTTTGGGAAAATTTACCTCAAAGGCTATATGGTGATGTCTAACCAAGTAAAAGCTGACTGGTTTTACGTAATCTGAAGACAAATATTTTACAAAATATTCAATCCCAAAATTATACAGAGAAATACAATGACTGACAAATGTATTGAGACATAAACTGTACTGTTTGTTTGTTTGTGTTTTTAAATTTCGCGCAAAGCTACACAAGGGCAACCTGTGTTAGCCTTCCCTAATTTAGCAGTGTAAGAGTAGAGGGAAGGCAGCTAGTTATCAACACCCACTGTCAACTCTTGAGCTATTCTTTTACCAAATAATAGTGGGACTGACCGTACATTATAACGCCCCCAAAGCTAAAAGGGTGAGCATGTTTGGAATGACGGGGATTCCAATTCGCGACCCTCAGATTACGAGTCGAGCATCCCTAACTACATGTCCATACCGTGCCTACAAATTATAAATAAGAGTAAAATAACTACACAAGACCCATGTTAACTAGCTACCCGTAAATTGTCTGATATAAAGATTACGTTTTCCATTAGTGGTAATGAACATAAATATATATTCTTTTCGTGCCAATTTTGCTCGTAAATCATTATCTCTACCAACTACTTTTCTTCTCAGAATTATATAAACAATGCATCAACCTTATACATTTTTCGGTTTCTTTATAACATGCTTATAATTAAAATAAAATTACATTAACCTTAGAATTAAAGTTTTCCAAACTATGTAACAATCCGACGCTGTTTTTAATAAATTTCCTGCACATAACTGCTATTTACTTTATATATTTTCATTTTCAAACTTTTTAAGAAACAAGTGTTCATAAATCTACGATTTTGTTTGTTACGAGAATCTTAAAAACAGCATCAATGTGAGAATTAATCCCACCATTTTATGTATAATATGAACAGTTATATTCTTTTTTACGATCAGTTCTCTACACTGATTTTCTTAACCGGCATGACTAAATATGACAGAATGTGCAATAACTTTTGGTTCTGTTTATTCAGTATAAAGCGAATATCTAAGCCCGATCTGTAACGTTGTAATCAGTTCTAAGTCACCGATGTCCCACCGAGGACATATCTTCTTTCCTATTGCATTATAGGGAGATATCTTTCTCACGTATAGAAAGGCCGGCACTTCCGGTGTGACATTCATTACATTTTTTCCGGTTCCAGCTTTCCTCTGTGTATCTTGTTTTAGATAGTTTTGCAATGAGGAAAATATGTTCCAGGGTTATATGTATAATAGCTAACAATTCACAGATCAATATAGCTAATAATTGAAGAAGATCATTCTCAAATACTTGTAAAGAAACATTATGTCTAACTATACACATGCGAAAATAAATGTCGATAGCAGCGACACCTGCACCCAAGTTGTTTATATTAAGAGCCTTATTGGAAACAAAAAGAAACTGAGAGGATGTGCTGAAAGAGAGATGAAGTCATTTAGATTTTAACAAATTGTAATGGGTTCCAGTGTGATAGTACTGGCTTGTGCTTACAGAAGTCTAAATAATGGTAGACCAAGTATTTAAAAAGTAATAGATACGATCAGATTTTAAGATGGCTTTGATTTTACAGTGAATAATAATGAAAAAATAGAAACAAATGAATAGTTTTATCCTATAAAAAAAAGTATAATCGTTAATTAGTTGCCTACTCTACATTAGTGGAATGTATCCTCAGAAACTGTGTCGATTGTTGAGTAACAAGTTATATTCTGTGGCAGCTGCCTTTTTAAGCAATATATTCGAATTCAACCTGGAATATATCACCTAAGACGTTGGACACTTTTTGAGTGTTACATCCTATGTTTTTAATATGCAAGGATACTCAGAAAGAAAATGGCTGCCAAGAGAGCAAAACTAAGGTGAGAAAAACATACTGGATACAGTCCAAGGAATAAAAAATGCTTTGTTTTCTTAGAATCGAAACCCAGTTTCTAGCGTTGTAATACTGCAAACATGTCACTGTGTCACTTCCAATCATTTCCGTAAAAGAAACACCAATTTCTCAACTAAATTAACCTTTAGTGATCTTGCTACCCTAATTTCAATTGAAAATACAGTTGTGTCAAAGTAAATTATACGGAGCCAAAAAGCCAGTAATGATGTTAAATTACCCGAGGACTGAAGGTGAAATGGATACTCCTGGCAAAATGTTAAGAGAAACTCAACTGAATGAAACGCAATCAGATAAACTACTGTTATTTGTTGTACGTCTGACATAACCTCCTAAATGCTTTTATCATATGGATCTACTCTGCCTCCAAAATGGAATAGTGGAAGATCACATAAATTTTGTTTGTTTGTTTAGTTTATCACAAAGATACACAATGGGTTATCTGTGCTTTACTAATCACGAATATCACAACCCGGCTTCTAGAAATGTAACTCCGCAGACATACCATAGTGCCACTGGGGAGCAATCATTTTTCTGAAACTGCTAGGAAGAGATATGAATGAACAAAACAAAGAGGTAGTGACCAAGTGCATCAAAATCTGATACCAACTACAAAATCAGAGACTGGCATAACAAGGCACAATCACTGCAGTTCTTCTCTCAAGATGTGTAATGCAATAAAGAGAAAGGAGTAAAAAACACCAATATTTTGTGTGTAATAACTATTTCAAGATACTATGTGACATCTATGAGGATTGAAAATTATTCTTTCTTAGTTTACTGATATGTGTTTTTCTCTTCAATTTCTCTACTGCTCTCACTTTTTAATTTCTAGATGATATTTTAAAGCTTTATAACTCTGATGATTATTTTTCCTAACTTAAGCATCCACATACAAATTTTAAAGAATTTACAAATTAAAATTACTTCAATTTCTTTACTATAAATCTGTGTGATCCATGTGGACAATCTGAAAGTCGAGGGTTTGAATCCCCGTCGCATCAAACATGCTCGACCATTCAGCCGTGGGGCGTTATAATGTGACGTACAATCCCACTATTCAATGATAAAAGAGAGGCATAAGAATTGACGGTAGATGACGATGACTTGCTGCCTTTCCTCAAGTCTTACACTTCTAAATTAGGGACAACTGTGGCAGATAGCCCTCGTGTAGCTTTGCGCGAAATTCAAAATCAAACCAACAATGTGGACAACACTGTTTACTGGAGGATTAAGTTAAAGGTCTAATTTAACTCCAGATACAGACTATTTGTGTCAATAATGTGATTAAACGAAAGTTCAAAATATTTACTCATAACCAATTCTTACTGGATATTTCAGTATCACAGCAGTAGTGAATATATACTACACAGTAAAATAGAAGCAAGCAAACATAGCAATAAAGTTTAATAATATTTTTCAAAGTAAGTATTTTCAATCACTTTTTAAACGTAAGGAAAATACGGTTACTTAGAAAACAACAATTTTACTCAGCAATCATGCACTCCAACTGAAATTGGACATTCCAAATTGAAACCGCAAATAAAGGATACTTTTCGGTTATATATAGAGACGCCTGATCCAGATGTCTATGCCAGCTATTCCACGAAACATTTTTCTTTATTGACACTTGTTCTTGAATGGACAGATCTGACGCTAAAATTTTCAAAATGTCTTCCAGGGTTTGAAGTATATAAAATACATTTTCGAACGATGCTGGCTCTACTGTCAACCCAGTTCTGTCACAGTCTCGAAGGTGCGTGGAAAATTTAATAACTTCTGTCAGCAAAGTCTCAAAAACTGATTCCACCAGTGCTACACTTTTCGCTAACGATGAAAGTATATAGCTTCGACGGTCCTGTAAGTAATGCTAAAAAAAAGACGGAAGAAAAAGAATTTGAAAAATAACAACAACTCTGAAATCATCGTTTATTACTACAAGCAATGATGGATATTTCTTCAAAACAATTTTTTTTATTGCGTCCACTTTGAGCCTTACGCTTCGTTAAAAATAATTTTGGTTTACCATCAACACCTTTAGGTGACATTGACAATTATTTTTGCATTACTTAATTAATAGAATGAAATAAATAATCTCTTTAAAAAAACAGAGACATATCCTTTACAGCAGATTTTATGTTATTTGTACAACGTTTGTAGATTCAAGAAGTTCAAAGTACTAACAGATTAAGCATTAGAACATAAGACACACAGATAAATCTCTTACATGGCTTCTAACAGAAAACAAAATTTAAAACAGTTTTAGAGCGATAAAATGGAGCCAGAATTTAATTAGAAGACTTCTCATTCGAAATTCTCTCTTAAAGAACACAGAAAAAAACAAAATAAACAAAACGCTGTGTGGTGTTTTATATAATGTTGAAACTAAGTACACCAGTTCCCATTAAAGACCGTTTTTTATTTCATTTGACCTAGCAGTATTACATAATGCATCCCAACTTGGACAAGTTTTATACCTTAGTGAAAAGAATAAGAACTTTACTCTCCAAAAACAACTAACCAACGTTAGCACAGAAGCAACTACTGCTTTACAGATCCACTTTCGGCCCCGCATGGCCGGTGGTTAAGGCATTCGACTCGTAATCTGAGGGTCATGGGTTTAAATCTCTGTTACACCAAACATGTCCGCCCTTTCAACCGTGGGGACGTTATAAAGCGACGGTCAATACCACTGTTCGTTGGTAAAAGAGTAGCACAAGAGTTGGCGGTTGGTGGTGATGACTAGCTGCCTTTTCTCTAGTCTTACCTAACGGCTGAATGAGTATGTGGTGGAAGAGACTTAAACCACTTTCCCAGACAGAGATCTTTCTCTCTTGCTTTGTGTAGTTGCCTAAAACAGATGTACAGCTGACATTTGTATTTGTGAACCTTCGCTTGTTACAAGACGGTACATGCTTACCAAGCAGGTGTCTTTTTAGTATTTTTTGCAACCCAAAACTACACGCCTTTCTCAAAATCCATAAATTTTAGGTGGTATTACACTATCTAATATGTCAAACAATGTCACGTTGTAGTTCTGGTACATTCTGTTCTACCATGACTTTATATCGGATATAGCTTTCATGTGACTTGCTGATTTGCATATTGAAAATCGTTATAATATAACTCTGAATGTGTGATATAAATGTAAAACACATCCATATTATTCGATTACTTACCCATTAACAAAAAAAAAAAAAAACTTAGTATATAATACCAGAATTTAGGCGTTACTCGCACACTTATTTCAACATGAAAGCCAAATTACAACTGAGTAAGTGTTGCCTACAAAAATATATTTAGAGATAATCAAAATCAATTGTATAATAATTAAAGAACATATACCGGGAAAACACGAAAAAAGTCAGATAATATACTGAGTACGAATTTTACTGATACTACCAGCCCTGGAACAGTTCACCTCCACGGATTCTAATCCTACACATAATGCTAAATCAACTTTCAGCTGGAACATCATCGTACTTATTACCTGAGAATATTAAGTACTGGCTACAGACATGTTTGAGTAAAAGGGGACTATGCCTGTACACAAATATATACGTATGGAAATTCAAGTAGCATGTAGCACTAAAATGAAGCTATTAAAAATTTTAACTAAACACTACAAATTAACCATTGTGGTAATAGTTAATGCTATCGAACTTTCATGATCAGTTTTTAAAATGAAATTCAGTTTTTCACCATATGTTTATCTTAGATATAATTGCCTTTTCGTTGTTAAAGAATGACGTTTAGACGTTCTTTTATAATTCCACATTGTAGCTTGTACCCTGGGATATTTTCAGTTAATGCAATTTGTTTGTTTTTTAATTTCGCGCAAAGCTACACGAGAGCTATCTGCATTAGCCGTCCTTAATTTAGCAGTATAAGACTAGAGGGAAAGCAGCTAATCTCCACCACCCATCACCAACTCTTGAGCTACTCTTTTACCAACGAATAGTGGGATTGAACGTCATATTATAACGCTTCGGCTGAAAGGGCGAGCATATTTGATGTGACGAGGATTTAAACCCACGACCCTCAGATTACGAGTCAAGCGCCTTAACCACCTGGATATGCAGTGCCTCGTTCTTTGTTTGTTTTTGTTTCGGCTTGTTTTGGAATTAAAACAACATATAATTAGTCAGGAGTTTAGATTTGGTGTTTATCATTCAGTTCTTCCTTATGATTTTACTTATTTTACCATTTAACCTCATTAAAATGTAATTATTTTCACTATATATATATAAAACAGGTTGAGCGAAACAAAACTTAGTTTTATATTCATATTTTATTTACGCAGTTTACTTAATTCTGAGTTTTATATCCTAAGTATTTATTTTCAGAACTCAGCGCTAAACTGAAAGAAGTACAGACCCGTAAATTTGTTTGTTTTTGATTTTCACGGAAATGTACACAATGTCTAACCAACTATCCAAAACTTCGACTAATATACACTTTGAGAAGGGAATGAGACGCAAACGTATATAAGATTTAACAAGTTAAATGTGTAATAACTTTTGGTATTGCGAAAAAAAAAACATTTACTGTAATATAGATCATAAATTCATCTT
Organism: Tachypleus tridentatus; assembly: GCF_004210375.1. Classification (NCBI taxonomy): domain Eukaryota; kingdom Metazoa; phylum Arthropoda; class Merostomata; order Xiphosura; family Limulidae; genus Tachypleus; species Tachypleus tridentatus. Next base: position 20,269,336 of record NC_134832.1, on the reverse strand, counting down.
AACTCAATTCTTGAGTCCCCACTAGTAGATATCTTTAGTTTATTTCCACCATCTCTGTAAAATATATTTGAACTGAAGCTGTACATGACAGGAGAAACTGATTAATCTCCATTAAATTTGTCAGCTGTGAATCATGTTACTAGCCGAAACACATCATTAGTCTATTGAAAAATGTTTCACTATATTTTTTCGTGAAATAAGTAGAAGCCAATTACAATGCATCTTTCTGAACAAGATAAATAACCGAATTAAAAGATAGATAAAATACCTGATTTATATCCGTGCTTTCCATGATAGCTTTAGCAACAGATTTTACAAAATTTTCGCATATATTCTGCAATTTTTCACGATATGAATCAAGAAAAGTTGAATGAAATAGTTTTTTGACGACATCTAGAGCTTCCTCAAGTGTAACATCTTTTAACTCAAATCCAACATCAGAAGAAATAAATTCGAGAAGACCTTGTAACGATTCTATTATGGTATCTTGTACTGAAACATCAGAGATTCTCACAGTTTCACAGTTGGCTGCTTTCATATTGGACTTTAGAGATAGCAGTCCAGTGAAAAAATTGGTGTGATGTTTTACTGTAAGCTCTGGTGTACTGTTTCGTTCCTGCTTTTCGAAATGTGTTGAATTTTGTAATTTGTTTTCACTTCTACGTTTCATTAAATGTTCATCTGTAAAATATATGTAAATTGGTGACAATTATACCACAACCATTTAAATATTTATTTACAAGTCTATAACAGAAATCCAATATTAACATAGCATATTATATTAATATGATATGACTAACTTTTTTCCAATCTGATTTTTCTCTTCATATTACAGAGATGTACATTAGTAACATCATATTTTTAATGTTCTGTGCTAGTCCGTAATATTTTTCTTCTGTCTGTATTACAGTCAAATATAGCAAGTATTTAAATTGAATTTAATATTAATAAATTTAGTATCTTTTTTAAATTTAATAACATCTCAATATTTGAAACCTATTAACAACAAAACTGCATCACTTTTACGGTATTTTTAATGTTCCTAGAAGTACATAAAAGAAATATTACTAAGTGTTTTTATATGTGAAATTTTCTTTTTCTCATCAAAACGTGTAATTTAGTTACGAAAAGAAAAAATCCGCCAAGAAATTATAGGTCTGATCTATTATTTGACTTGTTGCTCCCTATGTAGTAAACCAGATATGCTGAATTCGAACACATTAGGAACTTTATGTTATTAGTGGAAATTAATATATAACAAAACCTACGCAGAATGTCTGTTCATGTATGTAATGCCAATTTATTAATAATACATAGTTTATAAATGAGTTTAATTTATTGGGGTAACAGAAATGATATAGCTCATGCTGTTTATGTAACGTGTAAATTCGTGTTTTTTACCTGTTGATAGTGTGTCCGATTCCGACTGGATCCCCGATGTTTCAGGCGAACTATCTCCCTCACCTCCAAATTCCATTATTAATAATTTCTGTTTCAAGAACAAAACATTTTTCTCTAATGCTTGGCACCTCTGATTCGTTTCCTCTTGTTGTCTGTGCATCTTACACGCTAAATGCACGATGTATTCTTCATCCGTTACATCAGGAGGTTTACTCTGGATAATGCTCAAAGCTATTGCAATCTTTGCTCGCCAGATCCATGTGTCTAGAAGTTTAACTGGTGAAATAAGGGTAGAAAAAGATTAAAAGAAGTATGATTCCTAAAAACATCAGGCTTCAAATGTGTACATATAACCACACACAAAGGTTTGGTATTTCCTGTTTTGTATATATGTTTGGCAGTTCAGTTCATCATGTCTTTTTTTCCGTCAGATCTATTACAAATACATTTTATTGAAAAAAATTAATCTTTTCACAGGATCATACATAAGAGATGTTATATTAAAATATTAAATATGTAAATACAAATATCTAGCTCTGATTTTACTTCCTAAGAAGAATAAACAGAGTTTATTAAATGCGCATGAACGTTATACTTCCGTGTTATAATATTTTCATTAATTACTAAGTATTCCTCACACTTAAATTTACAAAAAATCCTGAATTTCCTTTCAAAACAAAATCATAGAAGTATTGTTTTCCGGGTATGTTAATTTACACAATATTTCACAGTGTTCTTATCTCCCAAGTAAAAATACAAATAAAAAAATTCTTCAGAATAGCCTGAAGATGACCTAGGAAGGTCGAAACGTTGTTCTCTGCTTATCAGTAAAAGTGTTAATATCCGTACCAACTGTTCTGAGATACAAAATATACAAAACATAAATCAGATCTAAACTTGTACTCCTAATGCGTGCGTTAAAAAAATAAAACTTTCAAATAAAATTTCATGAAAGCTAATACTCATTTCTTTCGTTCTGACTGTTAAAGCTAAAAATATATGATGTATTGAGGAAAACTAATGGTTAACATACTTTCAAAACTTTACGAGTTTAATTTATCGGAGTAAAAGCATAAAACTGCACATCTTGGACGATGTATCGTCTATTAGGTTTAGTTTGTATTCACAAGTTTCATAATTAGAATTAAATAAAACAAAGCAGATATGAATGTTGAAGTACACAATGTTCTACGTTCAATATTACAAGTTACCGCCTACAGCCAGATGTGGAAAGACAATTGCTCTTAATGAAACAGTAAAGCAAGAAAAGCGAATTAAAAATAAAAACGGATTACTTCAAACGTGTCTTATTTTCTGAGGTTGAAGTTACTGTTCTTATAATTGTTACATTCCTTTATGAAAACATAAAGAAACCTAAGGTGTTTAGAATTGATAGTCCCTACTATTATAAGAATAAAATGATATGTAATACATACTTCAGGTTCCACAAAAATAATAATAATAATACTTCCCCCTATCTAATCAATACGGTGAGAAAATGTGTGCTCAGCTGTATGACAAATAAAACGCACGTGTACTCTCAATTTTTACATAAACCTTTAATACTATTATAGTTTGAACTTCAGTAACATTTCATATTATCAAATACTAAAAACTACAAATCGTGTTGTTGAAATTCACTAAGTCCTATCACTAAAAGTCTACATTAGGAATGAAATATTCTAGTTGGTTATATCTTCTGCAGTATATAAGAAGTTGATAAATAGTTTTTTGTTGTTGTTGTTAAGCGTAAAGCTACAAAACGGGCTATCTATGCTCTGCCTAATGAGAACATCAAAACCCTATTTCTATCATTATAAGACTTCAGATATACCGAGAGGGAAGGGGTGATATAAAAATGTGTAAGATGTGTATATACATATTTGGAAAGAAAAACTTTGATTTCGTGACAAAAATAGAATTGGTTCAGTAGAAACTTACTTGCCAGTGGCACAGCGGACTTACAAGGCTAGAAACCTTGTATACTCGTAGTGGGCAGAGCGCTGATACCCAATCGTTTAGTTTGGTGCTCAACTTTAAACAAACAAACAGTAAAAATTTATAAGTTGTGAGAGAACCATTCAATCTACTACAGCTTTGGGTTTTTGAACAGATGTACTGTACATGTAGAACATATTTATGAGAAAAAAAAGGAAATATGCAAAATGACTTTCAATTCATAACTGTTTATCACGTAACAACAACAGATATTGCTGTTAAAAAATGTAAGCATCATGTCATAACTCCCTGGCTCATTGGAAACAGGATTTTTACAATTAACCAACGCTAAAAGAACGTATTCAATATTACGTAATGCAGTCTCTGAAATCCTCTATGCTATCACGCCATACTATGTACAAATCATATGGGAACAAATTAAACATTTGATATGATTTGCAAACTTATAATTATACAACTATATTCCTAAAACTTATTGTTTCAAGATAATATTCCAATGGCAAATATAGTCTTTTTATCCCTTCTTTTTTCCGTAACTATATATGTTCTTATACACCTGTATCAACTGGTAGACGAAGATATTGCACTAAACTAATACTTTATCACAATACTCCAATTCATACGGAATACTTTTTTTCTTAAGTTTAATCCGTGAATTTGCAAGTTTAACATATATGTTTTAAGCATTCATTTTTTAGTAAGAAAAAAACTAAACATCTTATATCATATCAATATAACATAGTGTCAAAGCAGAAGAGAAGGGTAAAGCATACCAATACTTTGTTTTTACAGACACTTTCACAGCCTTCATCCAACTTCCTCACCTAAAACATGCTACACAAACTGGTCAAGCAGGGCTATGATAACATTTATCCAAAACGTTTTTAACATAAACAAGTTGCTGATGAATATACGGTAGCCTGCATTACGTGTACAAAATTCTGGCCTTTTTCTATAAAACTGTAGCAGTTATTTCTGACCTTTACGAATATGTTCTCCTAAACTGAAACTGAAATCACAAACTTACTTAAGTCTGATAATGTGAAATGAAACTTTTTTCCTACAGCGGTGTATCACATTGACAGAAGTTGAATTTCATCATCTCTACAAGTTCCTAAAGGTTTTCAAAATGGAACAAAAAGAAACTGAAAAGGTAATAACTTATATTAAATGTTTTTCATTTGGCGCACAACACTCAACATTCTGAACTTTCACGATGTTTAGTGTTTTAAGTGGAATACATTTTAATGAAACCTTTCTACAACATTTATTTTCAATATCATTTTTGTCTTATAACTAGTACAATAATATATTTCGTAAAATCCTTATGAAGATTTTAATTTGTACTTCTGTAATTTCGTCTTTAATCTGAAGTATATGTTTCAGACCATTTCTATGTTATTATCAATGTTATCTCCATCCTAAAGTGTATAATAAACATTTAATAATGCCAGAAAAGCTTTTAGTAACCAAAACACATAATAGAAAACGCTATTATGAGAACATCTACAGTAAATAATAATAGTTTTATATTCTCATTCAAAAATAATAATAATGAATATATTCACTACATCTCTGAAAAGTAATTTGCTAGTAGCCCCTGTAAACAATGAGACTGATTTGAGACTTCTAAGTTGTCCTATTAATCTTGCAGCGAATGTTCACAGTTGAGTTACTTGCAATATTTTGCAGCAAAGTAGTTAAGAGTTATAAGGCGACTAGAGCCATCTGTTGACCATTTACAAAACAAAAGTTTTATTTCACGATGACGAGAAACCGAATTGAAGTAAAAATGCATTCAAATGACGACAGGTGTAGATATTAAAACTTTGATTAAAATAGAGTACAGAACAACGTTTCGACCTTCTTAACTCATCTTCAGGTTAACATAGTCATAGAGAGTCTATGTTGGGGACGAGAGTATGACGGGTAGGAGGTTGTAGAGGGCGTTGCAGATAAATTTTTGTTTTGAATATCGCGCAAGTCTATATTAATTAATATAGACATAAAGGTGTTCAGCCCTTAGAATATTTGCTATAAATTTTATATAAATACTATAAATCATTATCACAATACCTTTTTCACGTCCATTATATCTAATAAGTTAATTAATCATGTAACATAATGTATAAATTTACATTCTTGAGCACATTGCGGGTCTCAAAACTTAAACATATCTCGCAATAGTAATAATTGAATTAATGAAACTATGAGTGTTCGTTAATGTTAAGGGAAAAAGAAACATTGAAAGGTATAATAACAGTCAAAACACTTCTAATGAAAACTTACATATACTACATTTCATCGCGTGTATGTTATCCATCAAAACTAAACAATCTTACTTACCGTTTTCTGTTTGATTACGCTGAGATATTTCCATGATGACATATTTAGTAATTGGCCATCTTAACAAACGGTTTCCAAGACTATTAACATTAAATACTGGAAAAATAAAGATGTTAAATAACTGTCTTTTAATAAGGATACATTTTTAGAATTGAAATATACACAAAAATCATCTATATAAACAAACGGTATATACTTATAATTAAAGTAAACATTTTAGTGTTACAGTTACGACAGACAGTGTTCGTACCCCTTAGTCGATAGTAGTTTTTTCCTCATAACTTAAAAGGCATCACGATTAGGATAACGAAAGTATGGTATATTATAAATATTATACTAACATACATCTACATAAATTTTTATGTAAATTGAACAAGACATAAACTGTTTATAAACAAATAACCAAACATAGGAGAGGCAGAAAGTGTTCGTGCGTCTACATTAATGGTCAGTTGTATTGCTTTTCAGGTGAATTAGTTGGCACAATCTCTCCTCATAGCTCTCCATGATCGTTAGATATACAGTAGCTGTTCCAATTTAAATATAGCATAAGTGTTAAACTTAGTTGTTGTTAGAAGTGATAATTTATGACAGGTTTGATTATGTAATTGTTTGCTAACATACACTATGTAGTTCAATAGTTATGAATTGGTGATTGTTATATTATTGCATCATGCTTTTAGTATCTTTTAAGTTATCTTGCTTTAATTTATAATTACTGTATCATATTTCCCAATATGTGGAACATTATAGGACTATACTGGGCATTAAATATGCATCCAAACTGTAATTCAATTGTTAGATACATCTAGATTGTATTACTTTCAGTTAAGTTACAAAGAGCATATAATGGCAATTTTAATGCGAAATTATCACAAATTGTACTATAATAACACAAAAGTGAAGCATATTTTGCTTTTCACTTGTATTACAAAGTAACTGAACCAGCCTATGTGAAATATGACAAAATAAAAAAGAGACAATTATTTAAGCCTTTGAATAAAACTATGGTAATCTACAGTTATAATTTTGATTTTAAAATTAAATTATCACAGCATGTTTAACTCTTCTTGACAAATTGTGTTCTAAAGTAATTGAGCGGGACTGTATGGACTTTGACGAAAAAGGAAGACAATCATTTATAGCTCTGGATACATCTGTGATAACTAACGGTGTGACTATCATTTACATATACTTTGACTTGTTTTAATATATTATTTTAAAATAAGTGGAATGTAATCTGTTTGTTTATTGGAAATTTACCATCACCAAGTCATTGACATCTACTCTAAAGAATATAGTCCACACACAAAACTTTACAGACTCATTGTGACCACACTTTTTATATCAACGCAACCAAGACAATCTGCCACAGCAATTAATTTTTTGAGCGGCTAACTAGAAGAAAGCACAACCTGTTGCCAATATATTTTTGTAGTATATACCACAGTTTGGTGAACATGATACTAAACAGTTAATTGTAGTCATCAAATACCACTAATTGTCTAGCTTTAATACAGCTTAATATAGTTTAAATATAAATACATTTAAGTTTTAGTATTTCTTTGAAACAATTTTGCCTAAAATCCAAACTCCAATTGGTATTAAGTTTATTTTAGAAAGGAATTTGTCCTGAAGAATTTGGTTTCTGTGTCAGACTACACGACATTTGACTACAGGTTATTCTTCTTGACAATCTTTATAAGTAGCCAATTATGATTTTCAAATTAAAATGTGTGTAAAAAGAGCAATTTGGATATATTGGTCCTAAAATATCCATTCGGGAGTTTAGATTTTAAATAAAATTGTTGCATGTCAAAGAAATGCTACAACTTAAATGTATCTAAGTTTAAACTATTTCACAATGAATGAAACTGCTGTTTACATAAAGTCTGAAATTTATTTAAAGATAACAAAAAGCTTTAATTTGCATTAAACCAATAACCATCAAAATGCGATAATTAGGAAGAAAAATGACTAACGTTAGCATTAAGCTAGACTACTTTTTATATATCATATATTTCAGTGTTATGCTTAAGTTTCATATAATCCTTACAACGGATTGCATCTAGTAAAAAAAAGTTTATAATATCTGTATATATATATTAGTATTAGACTGCAAATTAAAAATGGGTTAACTGAAAATAACATAGTTATTAGTTAGTTATCACCATTAGATTCCATCTAGGAACATGGGGCCGCAATCGCTTGCGGATTCTTCAACAAGTATTTAAGTAAGTAGGTTGGTAGCCCACTGCACCGAACCGTCCCTAATTTAGCAGTGTAAGACTAGAGGGAAAACAGCTAATCATCACCACCCACCGCCAACTCTTGGGCTACTCTACGAACGAATAGTGGGATTGACCGTCACATTATAACGCCCCCACGGCTCGGAGAGTAAGCATGTTTGGCGCGAAGCGGGCGCGAACCTGCGACCCTCGGATTACGAGTCGCACCCCTTACGCGCTAGGCCATGCCAGGCCTGAAAATAACATAGTTAAGCATGATATAAGCCAACTTAAAATATTTAACCAGATAATTTTCTTTTAAAGTTTTAAAAAAAATGAAACTAATTTAGGTTTTTGTTTTACTTAATCTATAACAAAATATCCCTAAAAAGTAGAAAGCCTTAGCTCTAAACTAGAAATTATAATAGTGACTTTTAATTTTTCAATTTGTATGCTACATGGAATCACCTAAAATTGGCTCCTAACCTGTATAGAAGCAAAATCAAAATTACTTGTAAAAAGAAATAATGTTTATAAAATTTTATTTCAGTTGTGTTGAAATTCAGACAAAGCTATGTAAGGGCTTTTAGGCTTAGCTGTCGCTAATCTGAAAATTACAGATTAGAGGGAAGATAGCTAGTCTACACATACCACTTTTCTGTAATAACGAACAGAGATTTGACTGTCATATAACAACTTGTTAGAGCTAATGGAACAAGTACGTTCTGTGATGGGATTTCAATTCATAACCCACAAAACTTGTTAAGAAAAAATCACATTAATGTGATAAAATATACGGTATATGACTGAACATAAAACAAGTGAAACAAAACGTGACAGCCTTTGTTAATCATGCCTCCATCTGAACATTGTTCCTAATAAAAGTTGAATGTTTACTTTATGTGGTGTATGATGGGTTATTCTGCCAAGCAGCCAAAACAGACAGACAAGCACTTCCAACGAATAGTTCAAAAAGTGCCAGAGACCCAGCACTACTCATACATTTTAAGCATTAAAGTTGGCAAGGCTATCAATTCTAGCCAATAACTCCAAAAATACTGGAAAATAAAAAATACCCATACTTTGCCAAACAGTGGAGTGAGTAAAACTGTTGGTTTTCACACAAAGTTCATCAGACACATAAGAAACAATAATAAGAAGTAAATGGTACCGCTACAGTTCAAGAAAACTAACGAAGTCCAAGTCAAGCCTGATCATTGACTTGGAGGCCACAACAGGTAGCTTGTGCCAAAGGTTTGGTGGCAGCCCAGTTCTCTCAAGGTTGGTTGAATTTTGGTACTTACGTGCCTGTAACTGTAAAAAATTGAGAAATAAATTCCTGGCTGATACGGGATGAGCCAGAAGAGGGGTATATCTTGCATTAATTTAAGCATTCAAAGTAAGACCACCAAACTGGCTTGTGTAAAGTGGAAAGGCATGCCTCTGGTTCTTAAGGAAATATTTATCTTAGACAAAAACATGAGATCTTCAACACGTGATTCAGCATTACCATTCTCATGTACATATTAAGGACATTATTAGTTAGTTTTTGCCCGTGCAACTGGTTAACTGACATTTGGTTGGAAAGTTATGTCACCAAATTGAGCCCAGGAAGAATGAACTGCATCAATGTATGCAGAAAAAGGAATAACAATATATCTATGGTTTACTATGGCTAAAGTCCAGTGCATCAGCACCTTTTAATCTGGATATGAAAGCCAAAATGAAATGAATCATTTCCTATCCAGAAAGCAGGCAGCATTAGCATTAGTTACCTGTACAATAAAAGTCCAAGAGTTGTTTTATAATCATGAGAAATCATCTATCTAGCTTTATACGGGAATGATCACAGATATTGCAACCAAAGTGGAAATAATGAGACTAATAGTAAGAATGTAATTAATTCCATTGCACTATGACTAATTAGGCAACTTAAAACACATCTGAGATCATTGACTGAGGGTTGTGCAGACAATGTAATTCTAATGCAGCGAGAGTAACTCAGTTACTTCTTTCTTCACTATGCTGATATATTTGTGGATATACATGAATAACTGGATCAAAAAGTGAATCACCAATAAAAAGATACATACCAGATACTTCTAATAAAGCAACTAAAGTGTCACCTTTCCTGAGATGCTAGAAATGTAGTCATTAAATGTTAACGAATGGAGCCACGTATGAGTGCTTGCTTTATATCAAGTACTGCTTGTCAGAAAAAGCAATGTATAACAAGAGTATGTGTTTGAATTTAGAAGGCTGAACATAGTAATTCATGCTAATGCCTTTTCCTTACCATGAACATATGAATGTCACAATGCACTGGTGATTAATTGTATTTATACTAACACTTTAGCCTCTGGCGCCATTTTAAAGTTATTTTTTGCATTGGAACTGTGTTACATTTCAAATCTAAGAGCGTGCAATGGAAGAGATGCCTATTTACACTGATGATATTTTAATGTTTGGACACATGTTTAAGTCTACAGCTGATAAACTGAAAATAATCTTCCATGGGATAACTAAAGCTGGTTTGAAACTTATCCCAAAAAAATTTACGATCGTGCACACACAGAATTGAGTTATTGAGTTTCTAAGTCATACTGTGGGTACAAATGGAGTCTTCAGAGATGCCAACCATTATGATTTGAGTGTAATCATTACGATTTTCGTCTATACATTACGACTATATGCTCATACAGACAAATATTGCGACTTGTTGCAACTCCCAAATTATTATATATTATATAGGCCTATACAATAAAGTGATAAATTGTTCCCCGAGAGCTTTAAAGGGGTGAAAAGAAAATTTCTAGTGAGATACAAATAAATGTTGATAATAAATAAAAGACATAGTCCAAATGGCCACTTGCGATAATCATGTTTGTGCTTCAAATAATAAAAAAAAATATTTGTATCTCCGACATCTACCAATAGTTTGAGTGCGGTGCTTCTCCATACTGGGTACGTGGAGGAATCCATAGTTATGTCATCAGTACTTGTCAGCCAATCAGCGCTGGCGTAGATGGGTATTTCTCGTTTTCTAAGCGGCATAGAAACACCGATGCGATCATTCACAAGTAGAAAAAAAGAGGCCTCTTTCACCAGATTGTCTTGTTACTGGCAAATCTAAAAGGACTAAAACTGTGAATCAAAAATTTATGAAAGAGTATATTGCAAAATATCCGCTCATTGCATCAAAAGTCAGTGACAGTCATGCGTTTTGTACAGTTTGTCACATCGATTTTTCTGTGGCGCATGGCGGGATAAACGATTGTTCCAGACATATAAAATCGGCATCTCACCAACAAAAGGATAGGGCGAAGACAAAAACGATGCATATAACGACATTTATGAGTAAGAATTCAGAATATGAAACCATAAATGCAGAAGTGATGTTCACGCAATTCGTCATTGCTCATAATTTACCCCTAGCTGTAGCCGATCATGCAGGACATCTATTCAGAAAAAATACATGCAAAAACGGCTCGTTTGGGTTGAGAAAATATTTTACATAGCCGTTTTTGCATATATATTTCTCTACAAGTGGGTTTTCTCGACATCATCTGATTATTCAGGAAAATGTTCCCATACTCTGATATAGCGAAAAAATAGGGCTGTGCTAGAACCAAAACTACAGCCATTGTACAAATGTTGGGTTGTAAAGATGACAAAATGATTTCAAGCATACTTACTAACAGTGTTCACAGTTTAGCCACAGATAGATCCACAGACATGGATGACTCAAAATTGTATCCTGTCATAAATGAGCAATCTATAACAGTAATAAATAATAATAGTTATAATAATAATATAATAATAAACAGCTTAGAGACATTGGTCAGGCCTAGTAGCCGCAAATGATAAAGAGCTCTGTCTACAATCATTACGCTCAGTCATTTGACAAAAGTGGCATCAATACAAGGTTGGACCTTACCAGTTAGCAGTTTCCTTGGTTTTGCGTGATATAACAAATAGTCTTCTCCAAGACAGCAGCATCATTTTCTGCTCTGAGATACATTTTAGAAAAGAGAAGAAATGTGACCAAAATCTCTAAAGCTTGATTTGGTGGATACTTCAGTTCAGGTATAACGTGCAACTGTATATTATAGCCATATTTCCATTGTTCCTGAATGTAGATACTCTACAACAAACAAACGACTTTTTGCAGCTGTAGTTTTTGTAAAACACTTGTCATTAGCTTTATGGTAGAATGTTTACTGTCTGGGTACAGCACACTTCTTTTAAAACAATAATGAACTTTAAAAAATCTACAAAGAATAATAGCCCACTTAATAACATTAAAATAATATGGTTATCTCAACATACAATGAGATATAATAGCTCAAGAAATTATGAGGGGACTTAAAACAATTTTTACTACAGCAATGTTAAACTACGAAGTAGAAGATTATACTAACAGAATGGTGCCACGATTACCTTTGTTAGCTGCACGAAGAGCAAACGATGGATGTTGGTCAAGCATGGAAGTTCCATGCTGTGCAGCACAGGAAAGCCTGATCAGCACAAAGAGACAATGGATTCCTGTAATATGGTCCATTATAAATGGCTAAAGCTATGCTGTACATTTCTATGACCCACTCAACTGTGGTTCTCCGACTTTGTTGCAGCTACTGGTCTCCAAAGCTCTAAAGCTCAAATATGCATTTAAAAAAACTGGACAGCACCAAGGTATTATCCACAATTGTGCTAACACTTGATAGCTATTTTCCTGGTTGCATTCATGAAGATCCATTTGACATCAACAACTACTGCTCTGCTGCATGTATTCCATTAAAATTTCAAATTACTTAAAATTACTCTACATGACTACCTACAGTAAAACTTGTTCATCTATACAATCTTGTCAGTAAATTACTGGTACCTCAATATCAGTATATTTTTCATTCTTTCACAATACAAACTGAACCAGCAAATCAAGGAAAGCTTTGACATTGCTTCAAAATAAAATTAATGATATGCTTTAAAATAAACCACTGGCACTGTATGCTGCAGATAATAATAAAATGTTTTTCAGTCACTGATATCAACTTCTGCTCTGCTGCATAAATTACAGTCAAATTTCAAATCACTTAATTTCCTTTAATCAATCTTGGCTACTTTCCTCTTTTTCGAGACAAGGGTTTCCAGTGCTCTCTTCCGAGCTTTTTTTCTCTCCTTCTCTGAATTGGCAGCTCTCTGTGCCTCTGCGGCTTTCTGGACTTTTTCGTTAGCCAAGGTGGCTGGGCCAGATTTCACAGAACCATAGGCCTCAAGCCTTTCTGCCCTTTTCTTCTGATTCTCCCTCAGCTTTCAGATATACTTTGAAGCTGCTGATCTAATGTCCTTACACATTCTCTTGTCTACAGGATCAAAATGAACATCTTTCCTTTTAAACATTTCAATCGCTGTTGTTTCTTTGGAGCGTAGAGAATATTTTATCGTCTGGTATGCACACGATACCAGACCACGAGACCTGCAACGAGACGAAACGAGACTGCCTCCAAGATGGCGGTCAGATTTTTTTTTTCTGCAATAAACATTGAAAAAATACGATTTCTCCTCAAAAACCACCTACCCGGCCCCCAAATCTTTCATATTTTCTCCTCGAATTTACACGAATCTCGTGGGTGATCGTTGGCCGTTTGAAAACCGCGGAAATCCGCGTTTCAGCGGAAAAATGGCACGCATGAATTCATTGTTCTGTTCGTACTACCCGAGTAAAACATTCTCAATGCACACATTTATTTACATTATTGTTTCTGAAAAATGACTGAAAGGTGTGGTAAGCTGGCTGGGATATAATTTGCAATACAATGACATTACACATTTATATTGTAAGTTATACTGAAAAAGAAATTCAGTTCTCTTGATATATGTTGTTTACTTTTATTTAGATTTTAGATCAACAGCAGGGGTCTTTGGCGGTAATTATGACAGAAACATTCTATTTTTGAATTAGTGTTTTACGAACAATTATTTTCAAAACCGTAATGATTTAATTGAAAATACTGAAAAAATGGGATAAACGTAAAGTCGAATACGATTTCATCATTTACTTACGGTGTTAGGCATGAAAGGACAAATTCCACGCTAGTTTACAGTGTAGGCGTGTAACACCACTGCATTAGGCAGGTACAACTACAAATAAGTTAAAGATGTTAGCTTTATTCTATTACATTGGGGTAAAATTATTGTTCATTCTGAGGCCTGCAGAGATGAAAAAAATGCTTTAATTTGCGATAAAACAACAAATTTTAAAATGTAAACAACTAACCTATAAGTATAACGTCCGTTAGCATTAAGCTAGAGCAGTTAACGTATACTATCCTACGTATTTTTATAGCTACGCTTAAGCCTAGTATAATATCCACAATCAGTTGCATATCAGCATATATTTATGATATTGATACTTCTTTTTTAGAAAAGAAAGTAACATGTTTATATACATATATATATATATTAACGTCTTATCACTTGCGAGCTTAATCTTAAGTAAAATTACATTGCATCTTACGATGTCATGCATTATAAATCCTAATAGATCGGTATCACATTAGTTTGTAAATAACGTTATATTATTACTAATACCAACAAAGTTAAGTGATTAAATGAGATCTTCTTTCTGTTAAATTTTTCACCAAAGCAAAAGACTCACCTACTTTAAAGCGTTTTATCCTACATAATTTATCACAAATTTCTCTTTAGAAAATGAAATGCCTTAACCCTAATATCTACTTCAGTTTTGAATTTTTCACACCAACTTCAAAACATCAAAAAGACCTCTAACCTCTTCTGAAGTGAAAACAAAATTACAAGACGGTAACATATTTGCATTATAATAATATTTTAAGATAAATTACCTGAATACGATATAAATAACATGCTAACAAACAACAAAAATAAAATTAAATAAAACAAATCTTTCATTGATGTTAAGCCAAGATAGGAAGAAGAGGTATTAGATATGGATAATAATCGATATACAGATGCCAGAGTTTATTTAGCAAAAAAACTATTTCCAAAAGTATTTATAATCTTTATCTTAAAGTGTAAGTTTATTACATCCGAATTCAATCGACATATGACATCTTCACAAAATAGACTCTTACCAAAAACGTTTCTGGAATTTGTTGCTCAAAACAATTACATTAGAAACGTAATTTATAAATTTTAGGACCGCAATAGGCCAAACAACTGCTATAATATCAAACACACCGAAATACGTTTCTATGTGAATTTTGAATCTGATGATCAGTCATATAATCTAAAATCCAAATGATTGATGATACACCCTTCTCAAAGAAATGAAAATTTGATAGATATGGTTTTATATTTTTATACTTCGTGACAACATTTATTTCAATTTTCAAAATAAACAGTCTGTCACAAATATTCTGTGTTTAAAATAAAAGTATTGATAATGTTCTGACTTATTTTTGATCAAATCACTGAAAAAGTTGACAGTATTTTTAGAGCCTGGAAACACGTGAGAGAATTTGATGTGTCTCCCAAGAACATTTTGTGTATGCTAAGTTGTATTGAAGTCTAGTGAATGAGAAGAATGCTCCATATTATCAATTTATTCTACTTCAAGTAATACGTCGGTCATTTTAGTACCTTATCACTCCTTTGGCTGAAATCAGGACCAACTACATCAATCTACAGTAGCACAAAGTGTCGTAGGAACACTTTCGTCTTGAACATTAGTCATACTATTCTGCCGATTAAAGACATTCGTTACTTTAAGTGCTTATTCCTGAGCACGTAATATTTCCAGCTATGCCACGTACAACGTATTATGTTGTTTCTGTACAGATATGAGTTGAGCCTGATTCATGACATTCTATATCAGTATGCACATGTTATCTGGTTACAAGATGAAGAATTATTCACCTTTGTAGGAAATGTTGCTCTACATGTTGTTTGTCCATTTTATTCCGTACTATAAGTGCAATACTTACAGGTGTGTGAAGACTATTTCTAATCATCTGTGCATTGTTACGGCTGTAAACATTTAAATTAGGCTCAAATCCTATATTCTATAACTGCGGAAAGCAAAAATCTATACCTCGCCTGCTTGTGTTTTGAATTATTGGTCGTCTTGTTTAAGCTTATGGATAATTTTACAGTTGATTAGGAAGCGAATTCATATTTATTTAACGACATTCTAAAATACTTATATCTAATTTGCAACAACCTGCTTTTGTTACTGGCTTCTGTTTTTCCAACTGTTCTTCATATGAGTAAAATATCCAAATGCGTCTCTGAGGTATAACCATGCTTCTTGAACAATTTAGAGTATTTTGCACTACATAGATCACATCAAAGTGGTATATAAGACAACAGTGTACGAAATTATTATAAGTTTATTTTACAGTTGTATAAAATATGTCATTTTAGTATAAAATATTTTACGTGCAAATGTTACAGTATTATATTACCAAAATAAACTGTAAGATGTGAAACCAAACATTTATGCTTGCATTTAATTCTCTTATTAATTAACTGAATAATCATTTTGATCTGGGAACACCGCTTACAGACGACCAAAACTGGTTTATGTTTGAAATGTTGACTAACCCTTGTATTAGCACAATAACTTTAAAATCGCATTTAATGCATAAATATATAATTTTTTTGTGAAATATATTTAGAAGTACATTGATCTTCAAATTTGTTTATTCATTTAACTTTCAGTCAGCATTGAAAATCTGCTGTAACTATTACTTTTTTATTCATCGCCAGCTCATGCCTTCTGGTAATTTAAATGATACCTATCATTAGTTATTTATTTTTCAGTTATAGCATATGTTAGTCATATTGTTTACGCACGCAAGTAAACATATGAATGTATAATAATTTATATGCATATAAATATATTTTAGTAATTTTTAACTATAATTTAAAAAAGACTGTTTTTTAAAATTTTACAGTGGTTTCTACAGATATTTCGTTGCTGTGCATGTTACCTCTTCAACAAAGTACAGTAGTACTTATGGTGGGAATGGAGTGAATACACAATACATACAATAAAAACTGTTTATTCATACACACCTTCAACAGCCAATTAATACTAGTCATAGCACCATTTGAGAAATTCAGCAGAGGTTGTATAAAAACACATTAAACCACAAATTTCTCAATCTCACTGACTTACATTGTTGAACGCTTCTAGCTGTATAACAAACAGGCTTACTATAGTTATAAGTGTGCAAAATAGAACAATAGCACAAGGACCAGGTGTTAGTACTAGAATGAAATATTTAATTACATTAATTAACTAGCTTATCAACCCTTAGAGTAGAATACAATCACAACATAGAATACATCACCAAAATGACATTGTACATTATAGAGAGTGTACTATCATAAATACAACACACATGCACATTCACAATGTGTGCACACACCATAAATGTAGAGAATTCACAACACACACATACACATTATTTGTACATACCATAATGTTAATTATGCGTTACTAATTATTAATTGTGTAAATCCGCACTGATGACATACTGGTGGTTAAGGCGCTCGACTCCTAATCCAAGGGTCGTGGGTTCGAATTTCTGTCACACCAAAATATGTTCGTCCTTTCAGCCGTGGGAGTGTTATAATGTTACGGTCAATCCCACTGTTCGTTGGTAAAAGAGTAGCCCAAGAGTTGGCGGTGAGTGGTGATCACTAGTTGCCATCCCTCTCGTCTTGCACTGCTAAATTAGGGACGGCTAGCGCAGATAGTCCTCGTGTAGCTTTTCGCAAAATTTAAAAATAAACAAACAATTTAAAGAACACAATATCAAAAACTAAATGAATATAATGACAGTAATAATAATAAATGGGCTAATAATTTCACAACTGCATTACATAACGCGTTTGATTGTTTTTCGTAAGCAAGATGTAGAGTAAACAATTATTTACAATATGCAAAATGATATAATAATATTATATATTATAATAAATATATATATATATATCATTTATTATTTTATTAGGGATAATATACATTTATAATATACATATATATATATAACTGGTTCATATAAATATATTGTACAGGGTGTTCGGAAAGTTACTGTGCACTTATATATTTATTAACAGACAAAACTGCACAGTAACTTTACGAACACCCTGTATTATCGATTGAAAAAATAATAATTCTGATAGAATCGGCCAGATCAGGAATTGTGTTAGTTAAATTTGTTTGTAGTTCGTTTGTTTGTTTGTTTTAATTTTGTCAAAGCTACACGAGGGATACCTGCGGTAGCCGTCCCTAATTTACCAGTGAAAGACTAAAAAAAAAAGCAGCTGATCATCACCATCCACCACCAATTCTTAGGCTACTCTTTTACCAATGGATAGTGGGACTGACCGATCATATTATAATGGCTCCATGGCTGAAAGAGCAAGCATGGTTGGTGTGACGGATATTCGAACTTGCGACCCTCAGATTACGACATGCTAGACCTTTGTTTGAAGTTTAACGCAAAGTTACCCAATGGGTTGTTTATAATTTGCCCACCAAGGGTATTGAAACCCGATTTATAGTGTTGGAAGTCCACAGAAAAACCGCTGTGCCACTCGAAGGCCCAGCTCAGAGCTTTAATAAATCATTTAAAAGTATTTTTAAATTAAACTTTTACATATAAATAAGTTAGTAAATCTACTAAATTAATAATTAATATTAATTTAAACTGAATACATAAACAGTAAATATAAAATGTTATATTATCATATTTAAACTAATACAAATAACGCCTCCCCCAGTGACTCAACGGTATGTCTGCGGACTTACAACGCTAAAAACCGGGGTTCGATACCCGTGGTGGGCAGAGCATAGATAGCCCATTGTGTAGCTTTGTGCTTAATTTAAAAAAACAACATTATCAGCATAATGAGCTAATGTACTAGTAGGTTTACCTCTGCCCCCCGCTAGTACACCGGTATGTCTCCGGATTTACAACACTAAAATCAGGGGTTCGATTCCACGCGGTGGGCTGAGCAGATAGGCCGATGTGGCTTTGCTATAAGAAAAACACACACATACAAATAACGCCTTATATATACATATATTTTAATGAGTGTTACGTCACAGGTAGCTGGGAAGCCATTGTTGCAGATCGAAACATGTGAATATGTCGGATAGCATACCAGCACTAAGTAAAGCACGCCATTTAAAGTAATATTAATACAGCTCTGTATATATGTGTATATTATGACAAATTAAGTCGAATGCATTTAAATAGTTTGAAAAACAGTGAGTCATTTGATGGGACAGCAATATATCTATAGATTTACAATACTAAAATTCGGGATTCGTTTCCCTGCTGTGCGCACAGTAAATAGTCCAATATGACTTTGCTCTCAAATACACAGATAAAACAGCAGAAACCAGTTACTTAAAATGATCAAACTATATTTTATTCTTATTTAGCCTTAACATAATTTCATGCTTTCCTTATAACTTTCATTACTTATAAAAACAGTGAATTTATCATTTAATTAGAAACCATTCAATTTATTGCTTTCTAATCAGTTAAACTTAAAAAGAACTGAATAAAATGCATACGCATATAATTATAACTACATTTAAAAATTTTAAAAACAATATAATGTACCTTCGCTGAATAAACAACTTGGTATTGATAGTTATCACACTTTACAATTAAAAGTTAATTTACAATAACATAGCAATTTGTAGTATGTCTTAAAATAAGAATACGTTTCTTGTTTGTTTTTCAATTATGAACTATTTTAGCAAAATAAATCATTTTCTAAGTTGTCAGGTTTATAGGCTGTAACTTGTTTGCAACAACTGAACAACAATAAAGAAACAGTATACAGTCCATTTGTTTTAGAATAATACATTCAAAAAATTCAAACATATATACAAATTTTACCATATTTTTGGTTATCATAATTGTATCCAGAGCTGTAAATGATTCTTTATTTTTCGTCAAAGTCCTCACAGTCTGGTTCATTTACTTTAGAAAACAATTTATCAAGACAAATTAATCATTCTGCTCTGTTATTACAATAGATGCTGTGATAATTCCACTTTAAAATCAACACTGTAACTGTTGGTTACCACAGTTATATCCAGAGCTTTTAATAAATGTCTATTCTTCATCAAAGTTTACAAAGAGTGGTGCAACTAATTTAGAATACAATTAACAAGACAAAATATTCTTCTCTACACTATTGTTGCGATACAATATGTGACCATTTCATTTTAAAATCGCACTCTTCACACTCTATGGCTGAACTCATAATCACGCTGCCTGAAGATCTATATAACTTTATCGAACTGCATATTGGACAAGTATTTATAGTCCAATAGCGGCATAATAGTACGTTCCACACACTACGAGAAATTATGATGTCATAACACTTAATTAAAACAACGAGAAAAAGTAGAAGATTATAGTAACATGACACAATCTAATAACAATCGTCAATTCTTAACGACTGAATTACACAATCTATGATTTGTATATAGTTATGTAAACAAATTTGTGACAATCTATCGTTTCTTAAAATAACTAAATTTAACACTCATATTATACTTAAATTGAGACGCTCATGTATATCTAATATAACTATGTGTACTATTTCTGAATGTATAAATCATCAAGGAATGTGACATTAACAAAGTAATAATTGTAAAAGCACAAGAAGCTGATTTTTTTATAAATTAATAGGCAATTATGAATAAAAGTTATCGTGTATACTGTGCAAATTTAATACTAAATAGCATTTAATATTTAATCCCAAGCAATTTTCAGAAGCTAGTAAGGGCACTTTGGTGACAAAACAAATCACAACGTAATAAAGATCTAACTTTAATTGATGTCAGTTAAAGCTTAGCAGCATTTTACATAAAGGACTGTGGCAAAAACGATTCGAATATTATCGTTCATTTAATAATTCAGTATAATTACATGCAGTTCAACATTCGTTAGCAAGATGGCATAAAGAATTAATTCTTCATAGTTAACGATGTTCTTCGTTATTGTTAAACGTATTCATGTGTATAATAGTAACATAAAGAATAATTCAGCTACTGAGTAGTTTAAATAGACTGCTTCTAATAGAAGTTAAAATTGCCGTAGGTTCAACTTCAAAGACTTATATTCAGTACCATATAAAAAGAATCTATCAAAGCATAGCGGTCTAGATTTCCCATTTGCTAAGAGAGCCATTTGACAATAATCACTGTTAGTTGGATAAAGTGTCAAATGTTAACAGCATATAGCTGTAAAGGAATAATCAGAGAGCAACTTGGTGTTGGAAGTGGACACAAAATTATCACATATTCCGTGTATGGGATTAAAATAACCTTCTCTGAGAATGATACATTTAATGGTATTTAATAGTTTTGTTTAAATCTCTTACCACATAGATATTATTGTTATCCTAGGTAAATGATAAATAATTTTTGTAACAATTTAAGGTACAGGAAGTCTTGTATCAACAGCTACACGATGAATTCTAACACAAGAACGTATCTTCAAATGAAGAAACAGATGTTTACTGTTTATTTAATTACATTTTCAAATAATAGACAGCTATCTTCATATAATGATGATTACCATAATTAACAGAATTTAAAGAAGTATTTGTGTGTGTATATGTGTGAAAAGAAAGTTAACATATTCCCGTTTCTTTTAAAACATCCCAGTAGAACTATAGAAAATTCATTATTCACTACAGTACAACTATACAAGTGAAAAAATGCAAAAATTAAGTGTAATGTAGGGACGTTAATGTGAAAAAGTACATAATACATAAACACAAACAAAATTCCTTCATAAGTAACCAGATCTTTCCAAAAATTATTGTGATCTGCAACTAAATGTCAAATGTACAAATTCAGGTTTGAATAAAAGTACTTAAACTGTATAGTGCTGTACAGCCATACAGTGGCTAATAACCATAAAAAACTTCATAGTCACTGGTTTCTTATGTAGTTTGTGTATTCATCCCTACCTTGTTTCTGTACTTTTTGGCATTTCCATCTCTACATCATGCTTAATTTATTAATTATTTTTCTATAACTTGTTCCCTTTTTTTTTCAACAGTTTCTTTGAAGTAAATTGATAAGTGAACACTTGTTTTATGTTTATAACTCAATGGTAATATATGTTTTTAATATTATAAAATTAATTTTAATATTTTAATATTATCATATTAGTTTTGTCAATTTATCTAATTTTGGATTACAATAAGGGCCAGCACAGCTAAAATATTTCTTCTAGAATAGTTCAAGCTCACTAGAGTGCTGAAATGACGTTAAGGAGATAGTTACAGAGCCAACACACTCTAACTTCATCCCAACTCATTACATGGACATTAGATCGACTCTATCATACGCTATAGCCATGTCGATTAAAAACAAATGTAGATCCAAGGCCATGAAGCATGATACAATTTTGAAATTTCATTTAAACAATAAATAAATACAAAAAATACAAATTTAACGTGGGAAAACAAAATATGTGCTGTTAAAAACAAAGTTTGAAATTTATTTACATAATAAAATGAATAATACAAACGGGAAATTGTGACAATAAGAATAAATGTACAAAAAGAAAAGATAATCAAACAGATTAACAACAAAATATACTGGAAGTTTGATAGAAAAGGTTAATAAGTGATTACATAATTACAAACAAAAATGTGTGCTGAAATACATTTAAAATATTAGAGTAAACCTCTTACTACTTATTGTAATAATTGGTGAAGCATCAAGACAATGAAACCGTAAAAAAATCCTCCAATTAACAACAGCACATAATTCCGCTCCTAGACTGAGTAAGAAGTTGAACCTGACGAAAGATCGTGGGAAACTGTTCGTAGACAATTTTATTTCTCGTGAACCAATTACTTATTCAAAAAGAAGAACAACATAGTGAAATGTGAATGCTAGGTGACTGGGAACTAGAATGGAGACATGATACAATACAGACCTGGCCGAAATTGGAAGGATATGGAAGAGTCGAGCCACAATTTTGATATCTAGGCCGATACTGGGCACAGGACTAACTTCACCCGAGCGTGATCCAAGGGATATGACTCGGTTGCACTGATGTTAAACAGCTACAAGCGTTCTCTCACTGATAAAATGTTGAAAACAATGCTTATAAATATTGACCAACATGACGCAACTTTACTCTACCCAAAATATTATCCTTTTGAATGTCAGGTTGCTGTTGTTCATTTCTATGGGATGGACAGGGACCAGTGAACAGTAAGGAGAACAAGAATCTGTGGACAAAACAAAATCACTATCAGCACCTCGAAAGTGACGAACTGCTACAACAACATCAGAGTATCAACTGGGATAAATCGAAACACATCAGTTTACTAAGACTAAACGATGATCCAAACTCCTTAAGGTGCCCAAGTGGCACAATGATATGTCTGTAGACTTAGGCCACGAGAAACCGGGTTTGGACACCCATAGTGGCTAGAGCACAGA
Organism: Tachypleus tridentatus; assembly: GCF_004210375.1. Lineage (NCBI taxonomy): Eukaryota > Metazoa > Arthropoda > Merostomata > Xiphosura > Limulidae > Tachypleus > Tachypleus tridentatus. Next base: position 20,245,918 of record NC_134832.1, on the reverse strand, counting down.
TATCTTTTAATGTAGCTTTATACTTAATAACAAATAAACACCCTGAGGCCTGATCCAAGAAATATTGTGTATGTAAGCAACAAGGATGATCTGCGCAAGACAAACTATGCATAGTCAAAGCAAGCAGTAGCGATAGACACTGTGACCAAATACATGTTGTTCCAAATCCACCATGCAGAGAGGCAATGTTGAGAATAATATAGAAACTAGCTCAGTTCTATAACTATAGAGGTAGGAAAAGACCTGGCGTTCGACGATACGAGCACAGTGCTCGTCCAAGGGAAATACTGAGCCAATATACCACAATAAGGAGAGTATTCGCATACAGGTCACTATTTCCCTGTGAAATAAGTAATCAGAGCAGTAATAATAATCTTCCACCACTGAGCTGACACGACTAATGTTTTCTTTCTAGAGGGACTTGGGGTCCAAATGGAAGTGAATCCCAAAACACTTAACTTAACGGCGGAAAAAGTTCATGTTAAATCAAATGGGGTATAAACAGATGAAATCTATTTTCCCAACCACGTAGCTCTAGTCTTGGTGAGGTTAAATTGTGTTGCACTAGCTCGTATGTATTTAGCAATAACAGCCAGTGCAGAACCAAGAGAAGTTTGATCAGAGAGAAAAAGAGATTCACGTCATCTGCAAGACTAACAAATTTTACAGCCGTGTGAAAAAATGAGGAAGAATACACTCAGTAACTAGTGTATACAAAGAAGATGGTAAACGGTATTCTTGATGGTCGCCTTGGGGATACCAAAAAAGCTAACAATATTCCATTTGCTTGAGATGGAGATTAAGAAAGTTCTCAAATAATGAGTAAAGGTTGGAGGAAAACCATATCTCTCCAAAACATACCACAATAATTCATGGTGAACCTTACCGTGATCAAGTGAAAGAAAAATTGCCAGAACACTATATTCTGTGATATAATGAAAGAGGTCTCGCTTAAGTACCAGATTTTGTTGATTACTCCGATCTCGCACAACATGCGTTTGGGCGCTGAGAACATAATTGAGCATGACAGAACTCAAACATGCACACAAAACCTAATCACAATTTTTGAATCCATGTTAAGAAAAGATATGGGTCGTCACGAAGTGTTTTCTTCCCAAATACTATGGTCTCTGGGTAAGGAAGAAAACAATTGCTTGTAATAGGCAAAATTGTCAAGTATGTCAATAATGTCAAGCGACCATCATACCTCAACAGGCAGCAGGTGTGTTTGTCCTTAGATATCTTCCATACTTTACATAGAGAAATCCGACAAGAGTTTCTGGGATGTAATGACTCCATCAAGTTGGAAATGCTGGCCATTCGGAATAGCTTAGCATATTCCAATTTTATTTCTCCCTAAAGCCTTTTCACTGATCTACTGGTTTACCCTGAAGTAAAGCCACCAAGGTCTTCTGTTTGCGTCATAAGGTAAGACAGCTGGCTAGAGACCGTTGTATGCCAGCTTGCCTCGCCAAGGAGGCACATGCTTCCTTGAAAACCATGTAATGCAGTGAGAAAAGCCCAATGGTCAGAGATATAACTGATAACATTAACAACTGGGTAAAGAGCTGCCCAGTCTAGGTTCTGCAAATAGTCACCTGTGACATAAAAGCACTTGAGACGACTAGATACGCCATGACTTGTGCAGATGACGACAAAAGCAGAGTCATACAAGAAAAAAACTCCAGACATCATGGAAAGGAAAGTTCGACAATAAGGAGTGCAGGGTCTGGATACCTTGACCCACGGAATCAGGATTGCCTCCAATTTTATCTAGATGGGGGATCCAGCACGCAGTTGAAGTCCCCATCCAGGACAAAAATAACTAGTGTGATCATGAACTTGTCTAAAGAGGAGTAAAACATCCAGTGTACTTTTCTTAGAATGGTAGAATAGATATTAACAAGCCAAAAATTGCACCACTGAGTGAAACATCAGTATATACAATTCTTCCTTCACCATCACTGTGGAGTGAAAGAATACTGCCCAAACAAGTTTAACTAGACAGTATACCAACCCCACGATCTGAAACACCAAAAAGCAGGGATAGGGAGATAATGCACATATGTAAAATGATCCCTTTTGGAAGCAAAATTAATCTTCTACAGGAACATGACATCAACTTATTATCAGTCGAAAAGGGAAATTACATACCACTGCTTAACTAGGGTACACAGAACTTGAATGTTTAATATTGAGCAGGAAAATATCACTGTCAGTTATAAAACGGAGAATTACCTAGGAGTGTTGTTGTTGTTGTTTCACAGCTGCATCTTGTAACGAGGAGTTAAATACACGTTTCATAGAAATCTACTTTACAGATATATTTAAGTCATCCAGGGGTGGGAGGTGAATAATTATCCAAATTGATAACCAAAACACCACATTACAAGATTCTGAAAGTAAGAGGGGTACAGCAATTGGGAAATGAGAGTGGTGCGATGGTTTAAAATCCGAAACTGACGGCTTAGAGGCTGATGGAGAATCTGTATTTCTCCCAGAATCTTGTTAATCACAGTATAATCCACCGAATCTCTAAAATCAGTAGAATATGATGGCCTGGCTGAGCTCTCAGACGAGGAACTCGAAAGACTAGAGAAGTTGTTATCATAGCATATTGAGCCAGAGTTTCACTGTGAAGTCATATCTAGGCGACTGGACTAGGGAGAGGTAAGTGAATTGGATTACTTTTATATTTTATCTATCACAAAACAAGATGTTTGTAACTGCAGGTGAGAACTTCCTCTAAAATTTATTTTCTGCTGGAACATCCCCTGTTACCTTACTAGCGTAGTTATAACTGGACGAAGAAATAACAATGATTGCCATTACAAATTACACAAGTAATTCGATGCTCTTCAACTGTATGGTGGAAGGCAAGGTACTTTCACACTGTAGTGTGACGCGGTGAGTCGAAAGATGACCCTCAGTGCCATATTGTTGGCATAAGCAATCATAACGTTTATCATAACAATAAACCTAATTTTAACAAAATTAATCACTGATGTTGTCATGTCGATGTGAATTCGGCATTTGCCAGTGTAAACACCAGGCCTTATCTGATAACACTCATGTTTTATCTTGAAAATCCAATCATATTTTTAATGCTAAAACCACAGCATCTATCAGAACTTAAGGTCGTTTACTTAATCTTCTGTCCCGCTGGTCCAACCGATATAGAAACAACATTGAGAACAAAAAGTTTCCACGTCCTAAAATCTACTCTGCAATGGTTAACGAATATAAGGTTGCTATATAACGTCCAGCACCAAAATTTTGAAGACACTCGAGAACATTAATGTATCTCAGAACGGCTGGTATGGGTATTAACACTTTTACTGAAAAGCAGAGGACAACGTTTAGGTTAACCTAAAGATAACCTAGGAAGGTCGAAACGTTGTTTTCTGCTTATCAATAAAAGTGTTAATACCCATACCAGTTGTTCTGAGATACATTTTTATTTCAAGTGGGTTTCTCTTCAACAAGACTCGAGAACGTTGCCGCCTAGAATCTCACACAACGAATCTTTCACCACAGATGATAATGAGTCTGTTGAAACGACAATCCCGACCAATCGCCCCTGGGCTAGGTAAGAATTGGTGACGGAACTCATACAGACCAAACATTATGTCTAAAGGGAGTAGTCCAAAGTCAAGCTTAGCAAAGTACAAAATAATAATAAAAGGTTAATTAAAAAATAAACAACTTACAATACGTACACAAGAACACTCTGGTTACTGACAATTATCGCTTCCACACAGCTCGGCCACACTGAAAATTTGAAGAAAAGTAGACTACTCTATAACGTATTATCTTGATAATTAATAAACTAGTGTTTATAAATGCAGACACCAGTAACAAGTGCAATGATTTGTCACTTGTATAAATACCTAAATTTCTTTCTACTTGAAAATAAATTTGGATTATTTTTCACTGAAATTGTTTTAGCGTATATCATATTTGTGTAACAAAGCTACAAACGGTCATTACATAAGAACAGTTTGTGTTACCGTTTAGCGATGAGAAATAAAAGTGTTATTTATGAAACGTGGAAACGAAATACACTTATAATAAACTAAACTTACTGCTAAGTAGTAGTTTTCCTTTTTATTATTTCCCTACAAAAAATATGTGTGATAGAAGAACAGAATAATATTACTGTTATACAAGCTGTGAAAGATTCGATGATGGCAATTAGGTGCTAAGTAAAGCTATAACCCAACCTTAATATTTAATTGTAAGTATCATTGAATAACAAACTGAATGCGGTGGCCTTTTTTACTCTCGGCTCGTCTCCACGTACTTGGCACAATCATTTTAAATGATGAATGGTCATTTTCATTGTAATTTAAGGAAAATATTAACTGGATGAGAGTGGCCATTGTTTTTCTTATATCATCCTAAATACTAAGCCCTAATGTGCTTAGCAATAGACAAGATACAAGGGATATTTTCATTATAATTTAGGGCAAATACAGTTAGTAAGTTAAACAGTTTGATTGTTTCAAATAATTATATACAAAGCTAAGCGATGGACTATCTGTACTCTGCTCACCACCGTTATCGAAACTCGATTTCGAGCGGTGTGAGTCCGCAGACATATCGCTGTACCACTGGAAGGCAAGTTCAATATCATACACTGCTATCGGTTCTTCCCGTAATTACTAAGTTTAACTACGCTCAATCTCACCAGCGATGGCACGTTGAGAGAGACCTTGCTTTTGCAGCTCGACAATTCTGCCACGTTCAAACTCTGTCAACGTTTTAGCCTTTGCCATGTTTTTACCCAATGTAACACAGGAGATGTCAGTGGGAGATGTTGATAGCGCTAATGCTTGAACAGAAATGACTAAATTTCGTTACGTGTTTTCCGATTAACGCTTCGTTTCACTATGATATTAAACTTTTGACAAACTAGTATTTAGGCTAATTTTGTAGTGTTCAAATTTTCCCTATTAAATGCTAAAAACGTTTTTTTAGTTTTATTTTCCCTTTTCTTATTTTCATCTTTCGAAGCTCTGCTTAAATAAGTGGTTGAGTTTAACAACGCAAAATGCATATTTTTTTGATGTTCATTGGCCTTAAGATTTTGGCCAGCAGTGTATTTATAAAATGGTTATTTTCCATAAGAAATTAAAAATTTTGAACCATTAAAATGGATGTTAATGAATAATCCATATAAGTAGTGACTCTGTACAAAAAGACCGATTATTTCTCTCCAAAATATTTATTTGCTTGAAACTTTGTAGAATGGACGGCAACTGCTTATTGTGGAGACACAAGTGTAGAGGACGACGTTTTGAAAGTCTTCCGCCTTTCGTATTCAAATTAGTATCAACAACAGGCAGTTGCCGTCCATTCTACAAAGTTTCATCATGAATACTATGCCTAAGCAACCTATCAAAGAATATTTATTTGCTTGTTACTAAGCGCAAAGGCATACAAACAGATATTGACCCCATGTTTTTGGTGATACAGGCCACCAAGACAGGGGAAGGCTCTCTCAAGTGGCAAGATTTACAAACTTAATACAGAGAAAACCTTAGATACCTTTACAACTAAATACTGAATGTATAAGCTTTAGGTGCATATTGATATATGATATTTATTTTTCTCTCTTAAATCAACCTCAGTGTTTGTTTGCTTTCCTCATTTTTAAATTTGTAACTAAACTTGACAGTTTTGTGCTTATATTTTTATCGTATTTTAGAGCATAAAGTAAGAGACCTTTGAAGACAGTGGATGTAACATAAAATACTTCATATTTTATCATGAGTGTTTTTTAAAATCATATATATTAACATTTAAACGATACCATATTAACGAGCTTAAAATATTTATGCAGAAACATTATTGAGCAAAAGTTCTTTTATGAAATATGATCATATTTTTAATTTCATAATTCTTCTATTTAGGCAGAAGAAAAAGTGTAAATTCCTCTTTTTGCTGAAGAGAAATTTGTTTGTTAAAATATGAATTATTCAAATTAAGTAAGAACGCTCGAAAATCACTAAAAACATTCAATTATATTTTTAACTAGCATGCACTTTTTAGTAAAAACTTTCAATGAATAATTTCATGCTGATTGACGTATTAAAAGAAAAATAAGAGGAAAACCTCAGGAGCCACTATACTTGAAATTATATTAATCAGGATTAGAGTAAATTAAGCTATGAACTATTTAACATGGTCAAAATTGTGATTAAATCCAAATCCGTCAAAATATGACAGAGTTACGAGCTAAAAGTTTGTACTTTAAAAACTAAGCTATTTTACAAGCCGCTAAGCCGCGGCTAAACAGGAAACCATGTGAAGGTGAAAAGCGCCACCTCTTTATTGCACCAATAAAAGAAGAGTTAAAAGCAGGGGTGTGCAACAGGCGGCCCGCGGGCCACAACCCGGCCCGCCAAGCCATTTAGTGTGGCCCTAGTTGTTGTAATCTAACCATGTGGCCTGATCTGAAATCCAACGCCATGGAATATTTTTAAAAGCATCGATCCTACGGGATTCCCAGGCTTCGACTCGACAAACTTCTAAAATTATCTTTGCTAGAGAGGAGCAGGCCGAATTCGATTGGTCGGCCTCCTTAGGGCATGAATAGGTGACGTGCACTAGCACTATTGTCTACGACTCAACGTCATGTCCTGAACCTTGCCTTCGCCCGCTGGCGACAATTTTCCCTAACCTCTGCTGTCCGTCATTCATTATTGGTGAAAATTTTATTACCTTTTACAGTTACTACAAGAGATTGAAGGTAAGTTGATTATTATTTAGCATATTGTTGTGACTTTACTGAATTTATTAAAATTTTTGCTTTCAGATGCATCTGATTCTATGTACAGTGTGACCTCGTTATTCGCGGGGGTTACGTTCTTTACCCTCCCGCGAATAGCAAAAAACCGCGAATATTGGACGCAGTTTTAAAACGTATATGTATGCGATTATATACTATATGAAATGCTTCCAAAACACTAATGATACTTATACTCATTGATGCAGTAATAATGTAACAATATTGCATACTGTTATGTATTTCACTAAATTGTACCGTGCGTTACCGGGCTGTGCTTTGCCGTTTGCGTTGTTGGGGAAGCTGAGGCAGTCAGCCAATAGCAGTCCAATCTTGTTTGGTGAAGACGACAATTGATAAAACGGCTTGATTGAGTAAATACAACAGAAATCTCCTCGAAAAGCCCTTTCAGTCTCTGTGACCTACAAAAACGCAGTTCGCGCATAACTCGCGAATATGCGGGGCCGCGAATGGCGAACCGCGAATAGGCGAGGTCACACTGTATTTTGCTATTCTCAATTAATTTAAGTACCGGAAGGCTATGATCGGGATGCCAATTTAGAAACATGTGTTTCTGTCCATAAGAGGTTCCATGTGTAAATAAATTCTATGTTTTTTCTACTTTGCTATTTTCGTGAGAATAATTTTTGTTTTGATTTCAGGGCTAGTAAAATGTCAGCAGTTAAGAAACGAAAATTGATGATGAGGGAAGGTTATTCAACAGTGAATGGTGCACAAAATATCTTGTTGTCCCACATAATCAAGGTGTTGTCTGCCTCGTCTGTCAAACTACAATTGCAGTCATGAAAGAGTACAATATTAAGCGACATTACGCAACTAAGCACTCCTCCCAGTTTGATGAAATTGTTGGTCAGGCACGAAAGGACAAAATTGAACATTTAAAACATTCATTGAAAAGCAACAAGGTGTTTTACCACTTTCAAGAAAATTTCAGAACTGGTGACAAAACTGAGTTTTAAGCTTTGTGAATGTATGGCAGAAAAGGGAAAGCCTTTCAGTGATGGAGAATTTATTAAAATTGTTTAACAATATTCACAGAATATGCATGTCCAGAGAAAAAATATTTGGTGGAGCAAACTAGCCTTTCCCGCTTTACTGTCTCACGCAAGACAAAAGATCTTTCAGAGGACATCAAAAAAACTTTAAAAGAGAGATTGAATTCGTGTGAAGCTTTCAGTCTGGCTTTGGATGAAAGCACTGATATCAATGACACATCCCAACTTGTCATTTTCATCAGAGCTGTTACTGCAGGCTTTGATGTTTTCGAAGAGTTTTTAGATATGGCAAGCCTTTCCTCCACAACCACAGGACAGGATATTTGTGAACAAGTGCTTAAGGTTGTAGAAAAGTTTGAACTGAATCCTTATAAATTATGTGGTGTTACAACAGATGGTGCTCCTTCCATGACAGGTAGGACAAATGGATTCACCAAGAAATTTCTAACTGCAATTGGAGCACAAGACGTAGTTGTAAGCCATTGCATTATTCACCAAGAGAGCTTGTGCACCAAAGTTCTGGATTTTGCAGAAGTCATGAAAAATGTCGTCCAATGCGTAAATTATATTCGAACACGAGGATTAAATCATCGACAATTTAAAACTTTTAAGATGAGCTGGACAGTGAGTATTCAGATGTTTTGTACTTCTCTGCTGTACGTTGGCTTAGTAGAGCTGCTACTTTGAAGAGATTCTGGAATCTGCGAGAGGAGATTAAGTTCTTCATGGAGAGCAAACGTCAGAATGTGGACTTCTTGAGCAATGAGAACTGGCTGAATGACTTAGCATTCCTCACAGACATTACACAGCATCTGTCTGATTTAAACTTAAAACTACAAGGGAAAAGTCAACTTGTGAATAAGTTGTTTGAGCATATTTGTGCTTTTGAGAAGAAATTGGAACTTTTCCAGGTTCAGTTGAGAAGAGCCATATTGACCCATTTTACATGTCTTGCAACCAGGAAACTGGAATTTCCTAATCTGGATTGCACCAAATATGGAACCAGTGTACAAAAGCTGCGTGATGAGTTTGCAAACAGATTTCCAGATTTCAGACAAACTGAAATTAGATTGAAATTGTTCGCTCAACCTTTGATTTGGCAGTGGAAGACAGTCCTGATGATTGCCAAATGGAACTCATTGAACTGCAGGCTGACATGGACACTAAAAGGAAATTCTCTGAAAACAGTTTGCTAGACTTTTACAAACTCTGTGTACGTGAAAAGTTTCCCAATTTGTCCCGTCATGCACAAAGAATTGCCTCCCTTTTTGGTAGCACCTACTGCTGTGAGCAATTTTTCTCCAAAATGAAGCTCATCAAAACCAAATGTAGAAGTCAGCTGACTGATGAACATTTGACCAGTCAGTTAAGAGTGGCAACCACTTCTGTCAAAGCTGATATTGACAAGCTCTGCAAGGACTCTAAATTTCAAGTGTCGCACTAAAATGATCACTCATGCAAAAATATAAAATATTATTGCTTGCATTTTGAGAATTTTTTTTAATTTATTGTGCATGTACACGAATAAGCTTGTTTTTTAAGTGGCCCCGCTTGATTGATGAAGTTGGTTATATGGCCCACCGACGAAAAATGTTGCACACCCCTGGTTAAAAGGGCCAATCTCGATATAATCCGACTGCAAAACTGATATAACAAATGAAAGAAAGGTTATTTATACAGAAGCAAAAGCTTGCACAGAACAATTATCTGTTATCACTTTATATTTAATGCATGTAACATTTTACAAAACCGTGTTCAGGTCATGAGCCGAACAATGATATGTAATAATGTAACTTGGATATGGTTGATAACTGAGAATATATTTAGTAGCAGATGCTTAGCAAGTTTGAAATTACATTATTCTATTATAATCATTACCTGTAATCAGTTAATCGTTCCTAGATGAGCTGCGTCTTGTCCACGATTCCTCTGTCAATCCCAATTTTTTTTTATGACAATAAAGCTCTTGTTCTTCTGAATAACATGTATAAACTGTGTACAAGTAAGCTGAATGTGATTTCTGGTCTTCTGATTATCCCAATCCGGTAGGTCAGCGTAAGTCTACAGAATTACAGCGCTGAAATCGGGACCAATTCGAAAAATAGTCACTTATTTTTCTTTTATTAGTTCAAATTCCCTTCCCAGATGGCACGGTATACTTCTTTATCAACCACAATTTTAAAATTGGTTAAAAACACAAAAATGGAGATAAAACTGGTAGAGAATGAGTAGAAAATCGGTTTTTACGCGTTTAACTTTTAATAACAAGATATGTTTCATATTTATAGCTGTTTAATTATGTTTTGCCAAATACATAATTTTGCCAAAAAAAAAAAAAAGCCAAAACTACAAAACCTGCACAACTGCTCAACGTGTTAGTTTCGCTACCACTCTTAAGGTCTAAAATTCAATGGAGTCAAAGCTGTTCTTAATATTTTATTCCACAATTTGAATATAAAATTTTAACTTTTTTAGTGAGTCTATAATTTAATATAACACTTTTAATCTGTTTATAAATTTCACAATAACCAATACATTTCGCTTTTCGTAATTTTTATGGAAAACAGTTCTTTCCATAAACCCTTTACTACTTTTATATATATATATATATTGGTGTGCAACCTGTGTTATAGTTTTCACAACGATTTTTAAAATATTCGTCTTTTTAATTACTTCAATGTGACATATAAATTACGTTTAGCCTGGGTTTTCTAATATTTCAGTTTCCGAGTTGATTAGCTTGTTATTTATTTATTCTACGAAAAGTCTTAAGGTTTACACGTATCACAAATGTCTGTGGCTATATGTTTATATATATTTTTTTTCAAATATAAACAAGCATCACGTATCATTTCAGAAACTAACTAAAATTCAAAATTGTTGTGGAACATAAAATGTTTTCGGGTTATCTTCAAAACATTAAAATAAGTTATAACAAATTAAAATAATACAAAACCCTATAATTTGAACGTTTTTGAAAGGATAAAATTTAAAGTAATAAAGCTCTTTTTCACTGTCGTATTTCAGTGTTAGAGTATCCTAGAGATAATGAAGGAAATGATATAAACCTAACATTTCTCTGAAAGCAATCTGTTTGATAAATAATAAACATTTTATATTTCCAGTACAGACAAGCATGCATGCAGGTATACTGAATATTTTTTTCAAAATGATATCAATTTCGAGCAGTTACAACAGTGATAGACCTACCAAAGAATGTTATCGTGAGAAAAAATGTTTTAGATTCCCAATACACATTTTTTTGTGTCACAGTAGGTCAAGGTATTTTTGTTTCGTCTGTTCAAGTGACTAATTTAAATACGTTAGACTCACAGACTTACTATGTTATGTATGAAGTGACTAGTGAAAATATGTACTCTTCCTGATTTGTTTCATATCTATATTATAAACCGACTAGTGTAAATTTGTATACTTTAAAATGTTCTGACCTATATATTGTATGCTTTAAAACAAGTAAGCAAAGAAACTGATCAATATAAATGATCCAATGGAAATAAGTATACCTTCGAGTCTTTTTGTTTTGTCATCATTATTGTTTATATTCAAATTAAGACATTTCTTAACAAATTTCAAATAGCAACATTGATATCATTCCTTTCATAAAATAGCAAAAAAAGACGAAGAATATCATGTTACTCATAACTAAACAATACAAGTACTCAAATAATGTATCCTAGAAGAACCCATTAAAAGTTGGTCACACATAACAAGAACATTAATTATAAAATGACAAAAAATACTTCAATATTCCATTTCTCAATATACACAGAGTATCTTAGAGTCCAGTCAAAAATTAGTTTAGATAACCTAAAATATAATAATATCATTGCTTCTGACCGTTGGTTCCGTTTACTGTGTATTTTGTTTTTCTTGAGTAAAATAAATATGTATACATATTCATTGTTACACGAGTATGATTGATTCATTGATTAGAAGTAAGCACAAAACTACACAAAGAGCTGTCTATTCTCTGCTAACCACGGGTATCGAAACCCAGTTTTAAGCGGTGAGAGTCCGCAAACATAGCAGGGAGCTACATGGGTATGACCTAGAAATATATAACGTTCGATAATTTTGATCTTTTTAAAAGTCTGTAATGTTTTGCTGCTGCAGTAATTTTATATAACTTACAAACTAAATTTACCTTGAATATTGTGATAAAAACAGTTGCATTGGCTTACAGACTAAATTTACTTTAAATATTGTGATAAAAAACATTTGCATTCTTTTTTTGATCACCCAGCTAGAACTAACTCTCCAGTAATGGCAACCTTTCTCTGTTACTAATTGAATTTAGTAGTCAGAGAACAGTAAATATTTTGTCGAATTTTCCAAATCTAGCTGACTTGTTTTATAACTATGAGTGGAATCATTCTTACCTGACAGTACCATACCATCAGAAAAACGAGTGTTTTTAATTATTGTCAAATGGATGAATTTAACATTTCTTGGGGCTTGATTCTTTTTCGATTATTCTTTAACAGTTCCCCTCAATTGTAAGGAGTTTAACCATTTACTTTTGTTAATGCATATTGCAGTTTGTTTATTGTTGAAATATCTACATCTATTAGGTGTTGTTAAAGATATTTCTTTGAGCAAAAGCAGTTAAGAAAACTCTCATTAGCCATCAGAAAAAAAAAGTGTTGTATTGCACACTTTATCAGAACAATCACGACTTTTTGTGGCTAGATCAACTATGTTTGTAATCATACTTTTTGATAAACGTTTTAACAGCAGGCGGAACTGATCACAAATGTCTCGGTTGTTCAAGGCGTAAGGAAGAATTTGAAATAAAGTAGGAAATTAAAATAATAGAAACATATACACTTTAAAGTATGTTTCAACAAAAAATACCTTCTTTAAAGTCTAACCATCACAACTCTCAGAACATAAATTACTCTAATATGTTTTATATTAAAATATTAAGTATCCATAACAACTAATTCTAAGATGGCTTTCACTTGCTCCCCACAAGGTTCACGTACGTTTTGCTAAAACCTTATAAGCATAAACTGTTTAAGTTGTGTTAGATTCTGAACTTCGAACTGTTTTAGAGTACAACAATTTTCGTCACAAAGTCAAAATTTATTGACAACAGATTTTATAGTAGGCGTGTTTCGTTGTCTTAAAATGATAATGTGTTTACAATATCTAAAAAAAAATCCCTTATAGTGCCGTCGCTACCTGATAAAATATTTAGTTATCTATTTACGAGAAAGGCCCACCTGCACTTTTCCGTTAAAACAATTAAAGCTTCTTTTCAAGCATTGGTTTCTTGGGAAAGATTAATGTCTTCAAAAGTAATTATGTCTTTAATGATGCAAATGATTTGTTATGACCAACTTATTTGCCTTGAAGAAATTATGCAAGCAAGCGAAAGAAGTTACTCTTACGGTAAATTTCCTTGGTCATCTATTCCGTTAACTCTTACTTGAAGTTCACATCGATTACAGATTTTACCAAAGATGACCTCGTCCGGTTTGCAGTGATTTCTTGATTCACTGATAAGGCTCATTTACCCAGAAGATAACAAACGATAACTACGTGGATGAGCACGTCAGTGCATTGGCCCAGAAAAATCAAGTTTAATCAAGGGAGACAAAGTTTAGTTGATGGCCACTCCTATTCACCCATGCCTTGAAAAGTATCTGTAGGATGAAGGTGGAAAGATACACGATTTAGAAGAATAAAGAAATGCATAATGACAAGAATTTAGTTGTGACTAGCCACTCAGGCATGTAAACATTTGTTGTAATGACTTGGTTTCATTTTTAACTCAGTTCCTAATGACCACGGAATTATTACACATTAACCTCGGTAACAATCATTATCATTACAATTCTTGTTTTAGATCCGCTGAAATTTATTTTCATAGCGATAGAAATAGTGTACAAACACATACACACATATATATAAATAGATATAAATAAAATGTGAAACCAGTTTAAATAAAAAATAGAAAATGAAGTTGAAATTAAAAAAGTTAATTTTTATAAAATTGTTTTTATAAAAATTCAAAAGCAAGTAAGAACATTTTACAGAATGTTTTAATTAAAATATTCACATCTTTATGAGCTTAAAAATCAAACACAACTGTGTTTTAAGATGTGATTATCAAACAAATACGAACTGTATCGTCAATTTCGTTAAAAAAGGTATTACTTAATGAGTTTTCAGAATAAGAATAAAGATTGATATGTTTTAGCAAAGTTATAGAATAAAAATAAACATTTGTATTTTTAAACTTATTTTATAATAAGAATAAAAGTGAGTATGTTTTAGAGTGTTTGTAGAATAAGAGTTTCATACAGATTTTAGAATAATAATAATAAAATGGGTACAATTCGAGAAGTTTGCTAATCTTCTGAGTTACGCTCGTGACCATAAATTACTTTCTTCTGGTGAAAATCGCATTGAAAAATTATTTAACATATTTACACCATAGAAAATTTGAAAATAATTTACCTATAGAGATACAAAAATTGATTACTGATCTTTCATTAAATTACTCAGCAGAGTTATTCAATCATATGCTTATTTTTGTTCTAATGGCTTGGTAAGGAAATAATTTATTCAATATTTTGTACAATATTGTATAAGTTGAATGTCAAATACAATAATTAAAAAAAGTCATATTATTTATCTATTTTGAGAAACATACAAGTAATATCGAAATAGCGTTTTTTATTCTTTATCTTAGTATTTTTTTTCTACAAAGTAACATCAGAATAATTTCTATAAATAAAAATTCGACAGCTTTGAGACTACACTGTAAAAGTTGTGTAACATAAATCACTAAGATTGTTTGGGAATTTGTTGTTTTGTGCCATCTATTGAATGAAACGTATAGTACACAAGGCACATATAGTGCTTGTTGATGTGAAACTAATTTCAATTTTTATAGCAATTTAGGTATAGACGTGTTTGTAGAAAAAATGTTTCATAAAAAATAACAACTTATTATATATACAAACCGGGAAAGGTAATTAAGAACAAAATATATATTGTTGTAAACTTATTATAAAGGGTTGTAATATATTACAAAAATTAAATAAATATTGCTATTCGAATACTAGAAATGTGACTGTTTGAATGACGCATTAGAGACTAACGAAACGTATTTCTGCGCTATGGAAAGAGTAAAGATGAAGGGGGGGAAGTAAACGTTATCTTCTCATTCACACCTGCGGCTAGTCATTAGAATACGATTATTAGGTTTTACTTGAACACTAGTTCTCCAAAGGCGAAAATACTTAAAGAGAAATTTTCTCTATAACTTCTGCCTGCAGCGGATGGCAATCTCCTGATAACGAAGAGGGAGATACTTGAACCTCCAGTATTTTGTTTATGTATATACTCTTCACTGTGGTTCATGCGGTGTCTTATATCAGCAGTACAAGGGAAGCACCAAAACATAGTTTGCATATTATGCTAGAAGGGAGACAACACAAGAAGTGGAAACATAAGGTTAGAAAGTGAACCTTTAACTTCTTTCCGTTATCTTCTCGAATAAGACTTTCGAGCGTAAAGAATCCAGCTATTTTCTCAAAGGCTCTACAAAATATGTTTGCCTTATTAGATGATTTTAAAATAATTCGCTAGAAACGACCAAATCAACAAATTTACACACACTCTGGCAATACTTCTGAAAAGTTGATTTGATTTATATTAGAAATACGACTTAAAATATTAGTTCTCTTACTTTCATATAGGTTATTTATACCTTTATTATGCTGACTTGAGATTTTATTTCATAACAACTAATAATAAAACTCATCTAAGCATTATTGTACTTTAATCTTATTAAAATTATTTATAAAATCGGTTTTACAATGATTTCACTGACATAATTACTAACGACTGTACATCTTCAGCTAATAATAGTTTAGCGATATAACCATTAGCAATTTTATTTATGTTTTTATTATCCGGTGATTTAATTTTCCTACCTACTACTTCTTTCAGTGGTTATCTCACTTTTATAATAACTGGTAATTTCATTATATATGTATAAAATTATGGTTTTACTTTTACAGTCGTTGTGTAGTAATACGTCAAAAAACAGAATTGATATTTGTATTTATAAGGGATTTTAAACCTCGTTAAATAAAGAATTAAAAATACACAAACTTTATATATATATGTGTGTGTGTGTGTGTGTGTGTGTGTGTGTGTGTGTGTGCGTGTTTGCATGTATATGCATATAACAGTGCATATATCAAATGACAGTAGCTCGCAACATGAATAAGCGAAAGATGGGTAGTTATTTTCCAGGTGCTGTTTTTACAGACAAGTTGATTTAAGCACTAGCTATTGAACGAAGATAGTGCTTATCCAACAGTGTTTTAACCAGTTAAAATTAAAAGAAAAAATACTGCTTACAAAATTACTTTCATAAATTAATGGCCTACTTACATAATGTGAACCAACTTCCAAGAAAATTGCTGGTATAAACACATCTTGTCAGTGGAGTGTGATTATAATCAGTTATGTTTGTCATAAGATAATTTTACTAGGTTTATTTAGTTTTGCAATCACTGCATTCTTTATTCAGCCTCATAATAAGTATCTAAGTTTCAAACTATGTTTAAATGCCGTCAATTTATACTGATATTTAGCTATTGAATACCTTTCAACAGAAGTGATTACCCATGATTTCAATTCCCTATTTAGAGAAGTTATAATGCTGTTAATCAAAAAGTTTGTTTAATTATTTGATATATTGTATTGTTGGTTCTGTAGAGTAATTCAGTAGTGAATGGAATATCGTGATTATTCAAGCTCTGTTGTTCAGTTGAGTTCTGAAGTTTGGTCTTGAGGGAGTGTGTGTGTTTTTCGTATAGCAAAGCCACAAAGAGCTATCTACTGAGCCCACCAAGGAATATCGAACCTCTAATTTTAGCGTTATAAGTCCGTCGACTTATCGCTGTACTAGCGGGGGAAGATGTTGAAAAAATGTTAGAATCTCTAGTTTTGCAATTTTAAAATTGGCCATGAATGCTATCACAAATATATCTGTAACTTTCGCTAATGCAACTCAGACAAAAGGCAAAATTAAAGTGTTTTTATTACTGCTGTTATTTGTTTGGTTTTCAATTTGTTTTGAAGCTTTTCTGCAGAAAAGCTTGCAAATTAATTTATACAATACATTGTTTGCGTATACAGTTATCTTTTAACGGATAAAACAAGCCTTTCAATTATTTTGAGGCTCAGTAATACAGTGAAATATTTCAAACTAATATTTTACAATAATATTTTTTTATTTGCATCCTAGTTTATGTCTATTTGTTTGTAGTTAAGTCTTGCCTGTAAAACTCAATAATGTTTGAAATTTGTTACAAACAACATATACTTAAATTCTTATGTAATCATTTATTTATCTTCAAATGTTTTGAAATAAAATAAAACAAACAATTTTGTTTGGTATTAAAGGAATGAAAATTAAGCTAGAATAAATGTTTCAAATGAACACAACTTTAGGGTCAAGCTACAAACACACATGTACAATGTTTAGTTAACGTGCAGTTTAGTGAAAAATAACGACAGCTTCAGAGATTAAATCATTATGAAATTTAATTTAATGAAAATCCAGAATAAAAAAAGTAGTACTGTTTGTTGTTAAGCACAAAATTACACAGTGTACTATCTTTTCTATGCTCATAGCGGGTATCAAAACTTTTTTTTTTAATTCTATGAGCCTCCAACCACTGGTGGACTAGTTTATTCTTTAGATCATTTTTAAAGATACGTTTTATAACCGGACTTATTTTGTTTTTTTCAATCTCTTTGAAAGTTTTCTAAATTTCCAAAATTTTCTAAGGTAACCAGGATTAATAAAAAGCTTTCAACTTTACAAATTGCTGTCTCAGCTAAGCATTTTATCATCACGTCCTACATGACCGTTAAATACCTTACTTCTTTATGTTTCTCCAATGCAAAGAAAACTTAATGAAACGAGATACGAGTGTTAAATGAATATATAGACGCAATAGCATTTTAACACATGCCTGAGCCTCAAACTTCCGAATTTAAGCGGAAAGGGATTTATGTACTAAGTTAAATTACTCAGTGAAAAATAATTAATAAAGTTTTGTAATTAAATTTTTGTTTGAATTACATATAATAGTGATTACAAACACATGGTATGTAGCTAAATTTTAAAGATTCAAATAATGCTGTCAAAAACCAATAGGTTTATACTGATAACGTTTAGTTTGAGAAACATTATTCCAGGCTTAAAATTATTTCCTTTAAATACGTCGTATGCTGGAAAGTCAACAAAATTTCGCTAAAATATCTGAAACGATATGTGACATTTTAAAACTGTTTCTTACATGCATCATATACTTAGCTTTAACGTTTTGAGGTAGTGATAAAATAGTTTTATTACTGCTTATTGGTTGTTTAACTTTATCTCAAACTAGGCAATTTTGCTATATAAAATACAAAACAATAACCCATATATGCATACAATTCTAGAGACGATCTTTCCAGAACTGAGAAAGTCTTTAGTTTTTATTTTTCCTACATGCTTTACATTTAGTCCTTAACTTATGCGAAAACAAGAACACAGTGATGTAAGATAACGAAATAGGACTGTGAATGTATTATGCTGTTTTCATGATCTGGTAAACATTTAATGAAAGTAAAAAAAACTAAACTCCTTTTTTTTCACCCAAAAATATCTTCACATAAATTGCTTCTTATCTCGTAACACCTACTCTCATAGTAAGCAGATTTAAAGTTGGTTTAGTTAATTTCAAACTAATAAGTCTAGAAGGTGGATCTGTTCTGATCTTAATATTAAATCATGACGTTACACGGTTTTAACGTGTCTATTTCATGCCCATTCATCTAATACAGTATCTAATACACTCTGTTACATTCATGTTACTATCTACATGTATGGAATACTTATTGAGAAAATTAAATTCCCTAGTAGTAACAGAGATGGTAGCGTTATGATCGGACAAACATGAACGTGTTGTTATTTTAGTCTGTATAAATTGTTTTGAGCATTGCTTTGTCAAAACACACATACACACCTGTTTTGTTTAAAAGGTTGTCTTTTGGTATAAGCTGTCAATTTAAGGTTCCTACAGAAATTTCTCTGTACTTAGTGTAGCGTCATGCCTACTCATGTACTAGAAACAAAATGATGTTAAATATTTCGACTGTCCATAAATGGTATGAAGCAAACGGACATTTCATTGATAGAACAGTAGGGTACCCCCACATGACCGTATTTTGATCAGGTTAATACGTCAAAGTCGATAGAAGTTTTGTAACACCTTACGGCGGGATTGTATCTCAAGACAGCTGGTATGGGTATTAAAACTTTTATTAAGATAAAGTACAGTTAACCTGAAGATGACCTGAGAGGTCGAAACGTTGTTCTCTACTTTATTTTAATAAAAAATTTTAGCACCCATACCAGCCATCTTGAGATACATTTTTACTTCAAGTGAGTTTCTCGTCATCATGAATTACGACGGTATTGGTATGAATACTTTCATTCCATGGTATCCAGGAATATGAAACTGACCAAACAGTGTTAACTTGCAGGGAGGGCTATCTGCAAACGTATGTTAACCAGAATTCACCACTTTCACTGTATTACGTGGACAAGACAGCATGGCAACTTACAATTAAGACGCAAAGCGACATGTCATCTTTTTATATGAGTACTATTTTCGGCTTGTGAAAACTGATTGTTGGATAATTGTTTGTCACTTACGTAGCGAATAAATGAGGGAAACTGTCTTTCCCACAGGAGATTATGCAGCATTTATTTGGTCAAAACATCAAAAGCGCCTCCTACAAACATCATGTGGTGATAATATTTTTGCCGTTTCGTAGATTAATAAGTTTAATTAGAAAAAATTATTCATATTTAGTTAATTTGGTGATGGGAATGCAAATATTAATGCTCATTGTTCTCATTTGTAAATATAATGAAAGATTTTTAGAAATAGTTACACAATGAGGTTAAATTAAAGTTCAACGCTTTATTGAAAAAACAAGCCAAACTAGATCATAAATGATTAATTTGTTAAAAATAATAAATAAATACAATACGTTCCTTTTGGAAGTGATAACGTTGATAAGTAACGATTGTAAAGTGCAAAGTGAAAATGAACTTGAGTTTGTTTTTTACATCACAATAACTAAAAAAGTGTTATTTAACGTGAGATATTATGAGATAAATAATTTCCTGCAGTTTTTGTCTAAGTTTTCCTCATCCTTTGTTTAGCTCTTAGGTAATTCATAACTTCACTTTCCTTCAGAGTGTTTCAGTGACGTCTCTTGGGGAAATTAAGATCAAATTAAAATTAGCTTTAATTGAGAGCACGTGGATAAATTGAAGTCACGTAAATAATGCTAAATTGCTTTGTTTTACAGATATTTATTTTTTGTGATATGTCGACTATTGTTTGAGCTCACGTAGAAATTTGGCAGTTTTTTTTGTCATGCTCAAAGTATTTGGATGGATTCAACATATTTTTGTGTTACAACAATCCAATAAACTTATACTCCACTATTTTTAACAAGATATTTAAAGGGAAGCAACTTATACAGAAACATAATATGCATGTCATGATTGTGATCATATTATATACGTTATAAATGTATGTTATATAAATTGTCCTTAGCTGAACCGTACAAAATTATGCCTTGGAAAGAGAGTTATAGAAGGAAGTCAAGTGGGCATTTTTTATTGTTTATCAGTTGATTTTGTTTCTTATTTGCATACTTTAGAGAAGAAATATTTGGTTACAACTAAATAAAAGACGTAAATAACTGCCTCAACTAAGTAGATGCAGAGTGAAGTTTCCGCGTATGCCATTAACGATAAATTAGTATATATCGTAAAAAATGTGATAGGTGAAGGAATCAGACGCTGTCCATGGTCGTTAGGAACTGGTGTAGAAAGTTCGCTAGGGTACTTAACGTGCTTTCATTTTGGCGGTGCTTCCATTAGCTTTATTTTGAAAGGCATTTTAAAGCTGAATTTACATTTTTGACACTGAAACCGTGCAATAATATATACTGAATTGTTTTCTTTATATTTATACCAATAGGAAAAATATTATCTGCATATATTTTATTCTTCCATAAAGATTAGAATTGCTGAAAATTTGAGTTTTTCTGGAAAACACAAGTAGTT
The DNA here is from genome assembly GCF_004210375.1 of Tachypleus tridentatus. Classification (NCBI taxonomy): domain Eukaryota; kingdom Metazoa; phylum Arthropoda; class Merostomata; order Xiphosura; family Limulidae; genus Tachypleus; species Tachypleus tridentatus. Next base: position 20,224,923 of record NC_134832.1, on the reverse strand, counting down.
TTAGAATCAAGAGTAGGTAAGGCTACTGAATAAAATGCATACTTGCTCTAGAGATGAATAATGTTGATGATAAAGCAAAACATTTAATATTTATGATTCTGGAAAAACCTAACATAAGCATACATATGCATAACAGCAAAATATTTACAGTAATTTTGTTTCTTCTTTCTCATTTGTGTTAGAAAACTACGTATCTGTTCAACAAAAAACTTACACAGCATTTCTTGCACCACCAATAACAAAACAAAAAAAAGCAGCCGTACTGTAAAGACTGTGTTATCAAAAATAATTTTGTCAGAATTATTTATTTATTAGCAGTTAAGCACAAAACTACACATTGGATTATCTGTGCTGTTTCAACTAGAATAGAAAGCTTATGCTACAAAATAACGGGGTTTAAAAACAAATCAATTTCACCACAAAGAAATAAGTACAGCAAAAAACAAAAAAGAGGGGACAATGTATTGCACATTGTCGTTAAGCAGCAGAAAACACATAAACTGAACCATAATCATTCATATATGGATAAAGAAACTAACTAAAAATATCTTAAACTGAAAAATAAATCAATAGAAACATTCGTGTCTTAAAAAGTAGACGAGATTTAACCATAGCAAATGTTCGAAACGTTTAATGAACAACAAATCTTGGCAGAACAAAATAATTATTAGCAAGATATTCCCCCATTTACAAGTGAAAGTTAATTAGAAAAATATCACTTTATAAATAATGATTGAACATTTTTTCACGTAATATATGTATATATATATATATATACACACACATTCTGTCACTAGCATATGGATTATTTATACCTATAATTAAATATAGTGGTTTAAGTGAAAGAATCCCTTACGGTTTATTTTGAAATTCGTCTAAAGCTGCATGAGGGCTATTAACCGTCCTTAATTTTGCAGTGTAAGATTAGAAGGGAGGCAGCTATTCATCACCCCCACCGCCAACTCTTGGGCTACTCTTTTACCAATGAATAGTGGGATTTGATGTTGCATTATAACGCCTTCACAGCTGAAAGGTCGAACATGTTTGGTGTGACGGAAATTCGAAACCACGACCCTCAGATTACGAGTCGAATGCCTGGTCATGCCAAGCCATCACTAAGAGAAAAAATCCCTCTTTTTTAACTTTTTTTTAATCAGTGAATTTGTATGATGAATCTAAAGAAGCTGGTTTGTTTTTTGCTACCAAACATTAAATGTCGCTTCTCCAGTTGTATAAAGGTATTTATGGTTCTTTATCGAAAGCTTACTATTTAAAATACTAGTTTCAAACAATAATCAATGTCTGGAACAAATTCCTTTAATCCATAAAATAAATTAATAAAATATTTCAAACGTTGAAGAAAAGTTTAATTTTCGTTTCACGACTTAACACACAAAGTGTTCAATCATATAAAACCTCGAATGATTACGCAAATCTAATATATATTATAAACTTTCTCAGTCATTCTAAAGTGTGTATATTTATAAAAATCTACGTTTCACTCAGTATAACCTTGTTCTAAGAACCTCTTAACTTTATGGAGTAGTTTTACATCTAACTTTAAACCTTCCTTTAAAAATTGTTAAATTTGTACAACAAACTCTAAGAGTGTTTTATATGCTTTACTTTCTATATTATATTTTCCATATTAACGAATATTAATGCGTCCATTTGAAGAATATCAAATATTTTTTATAATAATTAGGGTGAATTATGTTCGCTTGTATAAGGCAAACGTTTATTTTCTGACAGTTTTATTATAATAAAGAATCTAGTTTTCAGTTTACAATTATCACATTTTTTAAAATATTATTAGTAAGTTATTCGCTAAAGGATCTATGACCATAAAGATCAGTTGTTTAGAGAGAACCAGTTGAGATCATTACACTTAGATTTTTATTTATTCATAATTAATCGTAAAAATTATGTTGTAAAAATGCATAGGCTTAGTATCATTTTAAAGAGCGAAAGGTACTTTCATTTTCTTTTATAAATAAATGTGAAATAAATAAAAGCTACACTTTATACTGTTAGTATCATAATGTTGAAATATTTGATGAAAATTTAAATTACACATTGATTCATAGTCTACCTTCAATGAAAACATACACAAAATATTTAAATATTTAAGCTTTAACAGCTTCAGTTTTTTTTTCCTAATTTATTTAACTGTAAGATGTATTCTCATGTCTAATACATTACAATACCGAAGCAAAATTATGTAAAACGAAATCAGTTAAGTATATGATAATGCTTCAAATATGCACCGTGGCCAGGTGGTTAAGGCGCTTGACTCGTAATCCGCGGGTTTGAATCCCCGTCACACCAAACATGTTCCCCCTTTCAGTCGTGGGGCGTTATAATGTGACGGTCAATCCCACTATTTGTTGGAAAAAGAGTAGCCCAATGGTTGGCAGTTGATGTGATGACTAGCTGCCTTCCTTCTAGTCTTACACTGCTATATTAGGACTGCTAGCGCAAATAGTCCTCGTGTAGCTTTGCGCGAAATTCAAACCAAAAAGCAATCAAATATGCATAGACATATATACCCTACGAATTGATACTGTCATCCTGTTGGCCAGCGGTAAACTTACAGAATTACAATGTTAAAATACAGCGTTCGATTACCTGTGGTAGACGTAGCAGGTATCCCAATATGGCTTTACGCTAAAACAAACAAACAAACCAAAATCAATATATCTACATATATGTATCACGTGTCTTTCTTTAGTTATGTATTAAGTACTTATAAAACCATGTCTATGATGTTTTTCCTTCCACTATAAAAAAGATTATAATATTTAAGAAGTTCAAGATTCTGATGCTTCTTAAAACTGTTTTCTGATATATCTTGAATTTTTTATATTTAAGTCCAAAATGTTATTCTAATAAACTAACCGTGAACGTATATTATGTAGTAATGTAATCTAGATTATATTTGAGTTTTAGTTGTCTGAAATAAAAAGTAGTTCTTTAAATGGTTAGTGAGATAGATCCTTCCGGAAAAAAAATATTCAGAATAATACATAAATTCCACTGTGAGATATTTCATACTATGTTAATTCACCGTGAAAAGGATTGATTTATCAAGAAAAATGAGTGATTTTTTTCGGTATTTTACAATGTAAATGTATTGTAAATGCAAGAAATACAATTCGTTTATTTTGTAATTGAATGATAGGATCGCGATATAACAAATAAAACACGAAAAAAATAATATTAAATCTCTTTTTAGAAATATGTATTAGAATGTCTGTTAGAACAATGGTAAAAATATACAGAATGTTTTATATAACAATTTTATAATACATAATATTGGAGAATATTTTGTATTTATAATGATTTATCCCTCTTTGCCATGTTTCATAATCATACAAGTATAGTGAGATACTAAATTATTAATATTTTTTTCTTTTGAAAAGGGTTCGGCTTTGTTTATCGTCCATTTATTATATCTTCCATCTTTTAGTTACTTGATTAAAACGCTGACTCACATTCTAGCTTGTCATATTTATGTATTATGAAACTAACATCAGCTTCTCTAGAGGTGACGTACGGATATTACTAATATGGTAATTGATTATGTACATTCGTGGTCACTTGAGATATACTCTCATGACCTAAACAGTGAATAAATATCCAGCCATAAAATTCATAAACTGAGTCACGAGATAGTTAATTAATTTTCACTGTTTGTAACTTGTTATTGTATATAACATAAAAAATTATTTTTTTGAATATTGTGTTGTTTTTTGGTTTTACTTCTTCTTGATATCAAGTTTCTCTTCTTCTTCTGGTTCGCTGTTCTGATTACATTAATTGAAATAATTACTATTTATATTCATGTTTTGTTGTTAATTAATATTAGTATGAAGTCGTGACTAGGCACGTGTCCCCTACCTGTGTTTCGGGGTAAGTGTTGAATTTTATTCCAAGTGTCTTTTTGTTGAACCCTAGTTGTAGAAGCATGCTATATTAGACCGTTAAATTATTTTTGCTTAGTTCACTTGTCGTAAACCTGAGAGGTTATAATGCTAAAAACCGAGTTCCGATACCATTGAGGGTAGAAAACAAATATCCCAATGTGCTTAACAACAAACGAAAGTTTTTAATTTTTATTATAATGAATTATTTTATTTATGTGTGCACAACAAATAAATATTTAACAACTTGATACGCCAATACAGAGTGTAAAATCGTTTCTTCCCTCTATCGTAATTATTTGTGTGACTCAATACTTAAATCCGTAAAGAAAGACATTTAGTATTTAAAACAAAGAGCACGCTACAAGATGACGTTTATGACAACCTGCCGAGTTCATTCTGAGCCAACACATTATCAGTAGTAAGAAAAAGACAAGAATATTTCAGAAAAAAACTGAATATTATTTGCGGAAAGGGAGCTAAGACTAATTACATCCAGTAAATATACTCCAACGTGATATACGTAACCAGAATAGTTCTTCATTTTTATCTGAGTATCATTAAACAACAGTCATGTTCAGGTGTTCTTCATGCAGATTATTCATGGGAGGACCAAGAAAAGATAGAAATTACAATAAACTAAGTAAGACTTATAAATAAGAATGGATAAGAACTGGTCTTAGGAACTTCTCGACTGCAATTGTTACACTACGGGTGATATGGGTCTAGATCCTGTTACAATAGCTTTTCTTTGATATTGTTATTGATATGTTTGTGTGTGAATAATCTCTATCTGTGTAGAGAAGTGTGACGTGTGCATAACTTCGTAACTATTCATCATTATGAAGTTGTTTGCAGCAACTAACTCAAAATATATGTCACTCGCAGTTGCAATTTGGTGAATGTGATTAAAACTAGCTAGAGAGAAAGCCGGAAACGTGATGTCGTTAGCAGCGTATTGACACTGTCGAACAAAATTTACTTTTATTAAATGGAAAATAAATTGTTTCTGAATGAACATGTCTTTGTTTAAATGCATTATTTTATACAAATACATTCTGAAATTATGCAAGAAGGAAATACTTGAAAATTAATTTCGTATTTTATAAGATTCAGTGATATATATATGTATATATATATAACTGTTTATTTGTTTTACGTTTCTTTTGTTGATATTATTGAACAATATAAGAGGCTTCACTTTCATCTATGAAAAAAATGTTCCATTACACCAACTAAAATACTAACAATGAACAGAAAATCAAATTAAAACATTAAAATGAACGTAAAAGGAAAAAAACTTTCCTGTGATTCAGTGTTAAACTTTAAGACTGATTTCGCTAAAAATTTGGATTTAATATCCGTACTTGTCACAGAGAAGACAAACTATTACGTAGATTTGATATTAAATAGTAACAGAGAATTAAAATAAAATGGCGGTAAATAACATTCCATTATAACTATTTGTATTGACACCAGTAAAGGAGGAGGTATATAACAGTATTTTATTTACTAATGTCTTGGTAACTGTGTAGTTTAACGTCTTTAAGGCAGTTGACGAAACAGATGTCACTGAGTGGAAGTTTCGAATCATAAAAGAGATATTCTTTTACCAATCAATTATTTGTATATGATAATGTATTTAACACGTATTTGAATTATTAACACACAAGGAAGGAACTTTATATACATAGGTCTGGCATGGCCAGGTGGTTATTTTGTTTGACTGGTAATCTGAGGGTCACGGGTTAGAATCCCCGTTACACCAGACATGCTCGCCCTTTCAGCAGTGGGGGCGTTATAAAGTGACAGTCACTTCCATTATTCGTTGGTAAAATTATGGATGGCTAGCGCAGATAACCCTCATGTAGCTTTGCGCGAAATTCAAAACAAACAAACAATTTTCACATATATTTATGTCTATATATATTTCAGTTTATGCAAAATACGTAACGCCTGCTATGAGACATTTCATACTTCATTGTGAAAATTTCATTCAAGGAAAATCTTCTTCAGTATTCAACCTTTAGAGAACCATTAAAGACTCAATTATGCAATGTAAATATATTACAGTAAGCAATAATTACAAAGCTTATAAGGAGACCAAATGCAAGAGTACGTCAGGAAAACATACTCCAAAACATTCTACCAGAGACTGGAACAAATGAAACCAAAAAAGGAACGGATGGATTTGTTAACAAAAACCTGTCTTCTCAACCTAAACAACAAAAGGTAAAGTGTGGTTTACTAAAGTGCATCAGCTTTAGCCAGTCTTTATTAATCCAATGTCTACGCACCTCGTACTACTCTAGACGTTTGTCTTCTCGTTGGTAACTGAACTGGTTTATGCAATGGTTATTTTCCGTCATGATCTATTTGTTACAACGTTCTTCGCAAGGTGCAATTCGATACGGGTGTGGGTTACACAACAGTGAGTGTATATCAGTTGGTGTACTGTTTGATAACTATTGGGTTGTATTGTTTGATAACTGTGGGGTTTTATCATTTTGCCTCACCGTTTTTGTTTTTCTTACTCTTTCTGTCATTATGTGTTTACGGCCACAATTCTCCCTCACCTCAGATATTTTATTAAACTTTGTTAACTGTTGATAAACTCGAATGGCTAATGTCTTGTAACAGTCTATTAATGAAACTATATTTACAGCTGTGGCATCTGCTTTCATGTCTTTTTTGGAACACTGCAATATTTTCGTTTTTCCCCATATCTGAAACACTGACTGGAAATGTGCTTCTACCATTGTTTAAAGTGCTACAGGAGTCACCTGACACATCACGTAATTAACCTAACAAAAAACTCTCGTATCAGGTGTTTATTTGGTTTGATGTCAGTTTTAAAGAAAAGCTGCACTGGCCTATCTGTTGTTTCCACTGCAGGTGGGTCCATCGATCCATCAATTATAACTTTTAAGTCCTTAAAATTATTGTTGTCCCACAAAAGGGGAAGACAGTTTTACATGGACTGATTAATAAAAAACAGAACATAATAAAATACATGTGGTAAGAACGAAGGATCAATGACTTCTTAAGATTTTTCTTTCTTTACCGGCGCAAAATAAATAAAGATAATGCAGAAATGATTATTCTTCATTCATCTAATTTAACAATAATTAATACAAATAGATGGTCGTAGTGAAGAAAACAGCATATGGTATTACAGATACCATATCACATATACTCACTGCTGTTATAATTTTACGATCATCATATCCCAACATGTTACTTTCTTGGGATTTGATCTTTTGTTTAATAAGGTAACAGAAAATGAAAGCTTTTCACCAATGAGCTAAAACGTCTAATCTCAGAATTCGTACTATTTCGACACATTTTAGCAATTCAAACTATGCTAGTTTCAATGAAAGTATATTACAATTAGCCCAATAGCGGAATTTGTCTACCAATCTTTTTTTTTAGCACAATCAGGACCACAAAGTGTGGGAAGAATTTTTGAGGAAACTAGATGAGAACGATGCGCCTCAAAATTCATAATATTTCATAGCAACCGCTAGGCGTTGTCCGACTCATCCCAGAATTGTCTAATATGTGCTCTTTACTGCTACCATAAGGATCGATTCAATGCTTTAGAGTAAAACCAATTTGAAAATACATAAAGTCAACCAAAATGTTTATTAGCAATGTTTTCTTTAGTATATATATTCACGAAAGATATACAAGGACTATCTGTGCTATACGTTCCTAAATTTGAGCTAGTAAACTAGAGAAAAGGCAGCAAATAAATATCTTGGGTTATCCTGTAAACTCATACTCGGTTGCTCTTTTTTTCAGACGAAGATCCTTCTTGATTATGTTTGGTTTTGCTGTTTGGGTTTTATGTACCGATTTTGTATTCGTAAATTATCACCTGGTGGAAGATGCCACACTTTGTTTATTATAGCCAGACTTTCTGAACAGTCTTGTTCTCTCAAGTTGATCCATATTATTTTGTTCATCAACACCATTAAGCGTAAGAAATATATCCCCATTTTGGAAACTCTAAATTAAGACTCTAAGCACGTCTCTATCATCTGAGTGTAATAACAATTTTATGTAGGAAATGGGTCGTTACATATCCTTCTTAAATTCGATAATTTTCGATGTGAGCACACTACTTACCATAAGTTAAGCATGATTAAAATGAATTATTATACATTTCACTCCAACAAAACTTTATATCAATTGTGATTGTCACTTGACTTGCTGGTTTCCATATTCAAAACTGTTTTAGTATAACGTATTAATCTCTGTATACAGTAGGTCTTTTTTCACACCTACACAGAGGAGAAATTCAAATATTATTGTACCACACTCTCTAAGTTTGACTTTACTCAGTGGAACGTTTTATATACTGAATTTCTTTCATGACCTGGTAGTTAGGGTGCTACACTGGCAAATTGAAGTTTTCGGGTTGGAATCAGTATCATTAAACATGGTCGCCCTTGCAGCCGTGGAGTGTTATAATGTGATGATCAATCCCACTAATCGTTGATAAAAAGAGTAGCCCAAGAGTTGGTGATGGGTGGTGATGTCTAGCTGTCTTCCCGCCTGTGTTAAACTACTAAATTAGAGATATTTATCGTGTAGGTTTGCACAAAATTAACAACAAAAAACAACGTTTCTAATAAGACGAGAGAGTTTAGGTAACTGGAGGCTAGTGTTATAAAATAGGGCACAAATGAACATGAAAAATGAGCGTACTTTTATAAAACAAGAGCTATTTAAGATATCTTTGTTTTATTATTTCATTCGTTTGTTTGTTTCACATTAAGCACAAAGCTATACAATGGACTATCTGTGCTTCTGCTCATCACGAGTATCGAAGCCCGATTTCTAGTGGTTTGAATACACATGTATACAACTACGCAACTGGGAAGCTTTTATTATTATTTCATTAATAATATTTAAGAAATTTCATATCAACTACAATACTATATTAAAATATTATCTGTATATGATTAAAATGAAACCGAAATAAAATGTTACCATATATATGAAGGGCGCTTATAATTCTGATCATGATTTTGATTTCTCGAGCTAGAAGCAAAATATCGAGTAATCCCCAAGGATAAGTTGTTGAACGTCCAAAACTAATATCTTAGTTTTATCATATAGTCTCAACTAAATTAATCATAGTAGAAGAGCAATTTTGTACACGATTCTGAATATTTACTGACATTTTCTTTTTGAATCGTCGACTGTTTTCTAATAACATTTTTAGTTTCTATCATTTGTATTTTCAACAGGTCATTAATCTTCCTGCATTTTATAAGAAATCTACGCTTCCAAATCTGTTTACGAAAGACAAGTCCTAATAATCTAAGGCCTGAAAGAGAGTTGATCTTCTTTCTGCAGAGACGAATAAAAAGAAAGGCATGTTTTCAATAAAAGTTCAGAATATAATAGGTTTTTATTTTGTGATCTGTTTAATTTTATGTTATTCTTAATATCACAACTATTTAGTCATTTATAAAAGTTTATAGAACCAACAGATAAGGTTAGTGTATTTTGTTACAAGGATATGAAACTTATTGTTTTTTCGAGAAAAGATGCACGAGCTATACCAAATTGTAATACTGCATATAAGACAATTCATGATATATAACTAAATATTACCTCAAACATTTTAAAAACGCAAAACTAACTTAAATAGCTATGAAAACAAATACACCCATTTCAATACTTTTCAAACATTACTATTCACTAGTTACAGTTGTACTTATATATATATGTATAAATGTTTGCTTTCAAAGTCACTATTTTAATTAGAACATTTTTAATAGCCAACTATGCATACATTAAAAAAGTTTAATATTCTAAAATAGAAACATTTCAGTAATGAAAAAATTATATATACACTTAGCATGTCCAAAATGTACAGGTTTTTATTTTAACAGTGAAAGTCTGTTATTACAAGTTAAAAATAACTGTCAACAAATTTTTAGAACATTTAATATCAATTTCGGTTATTATAGAGATTTCACAAAATATTATTGAAGTAACTAATATATATGCTAAAATAAAAACTACGATTTTTTTTCTGAATGAAAAGCTTATAAACAAGTGGTAAATATTAGAAAAATGTAAACATTCTAATTAAAGATATATATATATAACGGCACTTAAATTTAACATAATATCGTTATTCCACGAGATGAGGTTCTCGAGTAGCTATGAACAACACACACGAATATACATACGAAGCACTTACACATAAAACTTTAACGATCAAAGTGAAACGTGAAGACCAATAGCAATAGTGAAGTAGGAAAAAAAAAGAGAACGAAAACCTACATTGCCAGATAGACATTTTACGATCTTATTGCTTCCAGGTTACCTAGAAACTTCTTGATAGCGAATCTCGTATTGGTTTAAGGTCTCTCTGGTGACTAATGGTCTGTCTGGTCTGTTTAGACCTACATATTGGTGTAATTCGCTGGTCTGACTTTCGGTATAAGTTAATGCTTCGAGCTTAAATCCTTTGGGAAACTGGCAAAAATTAGATGATACCGTATCAGATAGGTGTTCGATCTTATCGAAATAAATATCTAGAAATTACTTACTTTAATGCTGAAAAATAGGATTAAAATAGTTATGTCTAAAAATTTGGATACACAATCAATGGTATTTATGTTTTTATATATTTGGTTTATTCGTTATCGCACGAAGCTATGTTAGCCGTTTCTAATTTTAAAATGATAATTGGTAGTTGATCATCATTGTCCACCATCTTGGGTTTTTTATACATGTATATTTCACTGTACTGTTACTTTCTTTTCTCATAAACCACAATGTAGCTATAAACGGATAATTCTGTTTCAGTAAAAGATGTGTATGACATTATTATTGTTTTTAATAAAATGGAGTAAAATTAGAAAATAATACTGAATTATATATAATTTAAAATAAGTATTTTTTAAATTGATAAACTCTATAAAATTATAATACCTCTGAAGTAAGAAAAATCTAAGGATTACCAAACACACATCCTTACTTCATTTTATTATTTTTATGAACTCTCTGTATTTGTATGTATGTTCAGTAGCAGTACCCTCATATTAAGGAAAAGTAAAACATTTGTACGATAAATACTATTTATATTCTAAATAGAATAAAGCTCATATTCAATTGTTTTATACTGCCCCGACAGTCAAAAACAAAACAAGAGATAATTCTCATTAAAGAAACGGTACAATAACACAAGAGAAAAGAAGCGAAATAACATGGTAATGCAAGGTTTCCCAAATTGCGGGGCGCGCCCCCTAGGATGATGCAAATGAAATATTACGGTAGCGTTGCGTAATATTGCAAAATTAAGCCTCTAATGTATTTTTCATCAAATAAAATAATAATTACGACAACATATGTAACATATTAATATGAATCGGTGTATTTATCTCATCACAAACTCACTCTCTCACTCATGTAAAAAAGGAGGACCCAAAGATCCATATTTATTAAGGGAGGGGGCGGAGAAAAAAAATGTTTGGGAAACGCTGCTAAAATCCTTAACCATTTGAAGTCATAAGTTCGTCCAATGATATGTTTGTGAATATTCCTCTTCTTAATAAACATTGTACTGAACTCTCCTGCACATGGCGTTGTGTAGGTTCTTAGTGTTAACAGGGCTTGTGAGAGCAAGAGATATAACAACTATTTGGAAAGTATCGTAATTTTCTGTATAATTTTTCATATGTCTTGTACTATCTAAACTTCAAATACTAACGGCTTGATTACGTTTACAAATATGTGAATATTGGTATTATTTCTGTTATAATTTTTCATTTCACATAATCTTCAGTTTTAAAATAGGTAGATGCTTAAATATTCTATAAAATACGCATTATTTCACTTTGAAAGTGAAATAAAGTACTTCATTATTTTATATTTTGTCATAAACATAAATCCACCATCAATAAACTGTTTATACGTAGGTGTTAATAATCAGAAGTTAAAGATGAATTTACATAACTTTTTACAAGTCTTCTTATAAACGTCTAGTATCCAAGTTATATATATATCAAGCTCTCAAAGTACATATGCTATGTTTACAAGTTTTAATATGGCCGGGTTTGATCCCAAAACAATATACTGTTTCGGGGGCAGCGTAGGGTAGAAGATACTTCAGGTTGTTGTGACGGAATTTTCTGATTGACCAGCTACAACCAGAAGACGACCTGAGCATGAATATTTTCTAACAATTTCATGAGAGTCGTAAAGGAAAACTTCTTATTATTATTCATTATTTCTCAAAAAACCTGCTGGTCGAGCGTTATTTAGCATTATATATTCAATAACGTTTATTTTGACCTATCGTTCTATAAATACTGTTAGCGTACATTAGCACCTTTATATTTAAATTAAGTCTGATTATCTATTTTATATTATAACTTCACTATAAAGCAACAGTCCTAACTCCAGCCTTGTTTCATTCTGTAGTTAATTACCATGAAAGAAGATAGCAATTCTTAAATATATCACTAATCCAGAGAGCTTGGGATATAAGTATATCTTAAAACAAACTAATAAGGGGAATATACATATATACATAAAGTTAAGTTAATGAATGTGATAATTTATCCACTGTACAATGTTTTGGATGCATGGATGGCAAGACTGAAGAGGGAGGACATTGAAAAGTTGAGTTTTTACAAATTTCTGAAAGTTATTTAATATTTATATTATAATTTGTAGTAACTTGGGTTAAATAACACAATAATAACTAGATATAATAATTCTGTAAATAAAAGTAAAACTGTAAGATATTTAAGTTAGTGTGTGTTTTCCTTATGGCGAAGTAACCTTGGGCTATCTGCTGAATCCACCGATAGGAATCGAATCTTTAATGTTGGCGTTATAAATCAGTAGACTTATCGCTGTGCTAGCGAGAGTCATTTTAACTTCAGGAAGATCTAAAGCTTTCACATGCAAAGGATAAATCTGATAACAATGAGGTTTAAGAAGTTAAAAAGAGTACTAATGGAGTGAAATATAGTAAATCTAGTGATAATGAACCTATTTTATTGAGCAACAAGTTTCAACCCTTAACTTCTGCAGATGATGAATTATTGGAGGGAAGGAAACAAAAGGGTCAGAGAAAGGTGTGGATCATAGGAAGATTACGCTTACAGGTGATTTATTGACAAGGAAAGTGGATAGAATAGTTTATGAGGTTAATAAGGAGAAAACAATCAGCTTATGCTATCCAGGGACACAAGTGAGAGATATAATTGATATGGCAAGAGATATAATAAAGGGGAGTTAACAGAGAGGTAGTTTTTGTTGTGCATGTCAAGGCCAATGATATATGAAAAGGTAGTTCAGAGGAGCTAATTAATAAATACAAAGGGTTGATAAAAGTATTTGCAGAAAAATGTCATGACTTAATTTTGTCAAGGATACTTCCTAGATTTAACTGTGGGATAAAGTCACTGGAGCTAAATGCTAGATTTGGGTAAGTATATAAGGATAACCAGGTAAACTATTTTGACTTGCAGGATCAGCTCAGCTGAATAAATCTGCTTATTAAAACGAATGATTTACTTTTCAAATGGATTAAGGGCTAGGTTGTTTGCCAAAGATATTAACTCAGCTGAAAGATAAGTTTTAAACTAGAAGTGGATAATGGAGAATAAAAGGAAAACTAAATACATAAACAATAAGAGGCAGAAAAAAGTTTGTCATAGGAAATAAGCATAGAAGTAGTTATAATAAAAGGTTAAGTTGTTATTATTGTAATGCTAGAAGTATCAGAAATAAAATAGATGACTTTAAAACATTGGTAGGAATGAAGGATTTTGACATAATGGGAATAACTGAAACGTAGTTAAACATATATGATTTTGAGGATAAAAGTTTCTTTGAGATACAGGGTTACAGACAGTCTAGTAGGGATAAAGTATTAAGAAACTGAGGAGTGGTTTCATATGTAAAATGTTAGTTTCATCCTGATGAAATTTGATTACATGAAGGACGATTGCAAAGAGATTGAATCCATTTGGGTTTCTATTAGCGAACAAAGAGGAATAAGCTTTTAGTGTTGATTAGTTGAAGACCAACAAATGGTATTGGCAATATTAATAATAAAATTTACAATTAGACTAAGGTTTCAGCTGTTAATGAAGCCATAATTATGAATAATTTTAATTTCAAGCACATAGATTAAGAAATACTAGACTCAAACCATAAGGGAGATAGGTTTTTGGAAACGTATTAGAGATGGCTTTCTTCACTAATTAATTAAGGAACCCCTATAAACAATGCTATTTTAGATTTATTACTGACTCCAGGTATATAAATGATCGAAAAAGTAGAAACTGTGGAACATCTGGGTGCCAGTGATCATTGCTCTATTAGGTTTGATGTTTTTTTTTTTGCTTATGTAGATAAAGAATAATGATATTTTGATTACATATTTCTAAAAACTAATTTCAAAGAGATGCGACAATAGTTATATATTGTAAATTTGGCAGATGAATTACTTTGAGACAGTGATCAGATGTGGAAAATGTTTAAAGATAACTTTTTAAATATTCAAGATAAACATATTCCTTATAGAAAGAAAGGAATAACTGCAAGTGAAAAATCATGCTGGCTCATAAAGAAATTAAGTGATAAAAGTAAAGGAAAGGATCATAACTATTAAATATAAAAAATGTAAGTTAACTTTATCTGCCCTGGTATTTTTATCACTCATAATACAAATTTTGAGTGTCTTACATTCAAAATTTTGTTAACAACTTTCTATTTAAGCTATACCAATTAGAATAGTGTAAAATCTTAGCTAATAATCGATATTTAATAGTATATAATTTTTCGTTTCTTAATTTTACAATATAACATTTTTTAAAAATCCTGAATTTGCCATAGTGTGAAACACTTGCCACATTTTCTCCTACCATCTCATCATCCCTATTTTTAGCTATCATCCGTTGAAAAAAGTACACAATTAAATGTAAATCACTCTCTATAAAATAGTCTTTGTTCCGATAAACCACATTTATTATAGTATTCAACTCTGTTTCGTTACAGAGCTGTTGAATAGAAAATTAGATCTCTCCTGTCACACCCATCTGTCATATCTTCTCGTTCATATATTTTGAATAGCTCACTTTTACCTTAAATTACATATTACCTTTAACAAATAGAAACTAAAGTTTACATCTATCAACTGAAATGTTGTATAATGTTATGTTTTGAACCATTAAAGGTCAATTTCATTCAAAGTAGGACTATTGTTTTCGAATGAAAGTTAACGACTATCTTGGATGAATTTGTAACGATTGTTGTTGCAGAGCTAGCTACAAAACTAGAAAGATAGAGGAGTTTGTCTACTTTTTCGTACCTTATTAGTCTGTGTCGTTTGGATCATTGCTTAATGAATACTATGAGTTGTATAAAAATTGGTTAAACCTCTTCGACAAAAGGAAAGAAGAATGAAAAATATACAATAAGTATTTTATTTCTTGCTTTTCATGTTTATTCGGTATGTATAAAAGCAACTAAAATTTAAAAATCAGAATATGTTTAGATTAGTTAAGATTAAATTAAATTAAATAAATATTAATAAAATAAAAATGTTTCACAAGGGACGGACTCGTGGCGTTTGTACTAGTTGCAGTAACTCGTGAGTAATGTAATTCGATAGTGTAAAGTAAGCTTCTTGTTCCCTGAGTGATTTAGAACTTATAAGTACAGATAGCAATTAGTTACAATTCAAAGGAAAACAGCACAATACAATATAATTATAAATGGATGTATAATATTACGAACTTAAAGATAATTAGGATTAACGAATGTGATTTCATATTAGAATACCATATAGACATGTTCGTGGTTACGAGGTCGGTCACACTGACTGATCACGTTTTGAGTTAATATCATAAATCATCCATTTTTGCTGAAACAAACGCTTGAAATATGTTTAGGAAGTCTTAGGGATTACACAAAATACGTTTAAGATTTTTCAGATAAAAATTATTTTTAATTTTAACATGGAAATTATTTTGCTCATGGATTATTTAAAGCAAATACTCCATATATTCATGAATAAATCTTAATTTTATTTTATCATATAGATCGACCCCGTGTTGAAAAAGTTAACTAATATAATACTTAGAATATGTAGAATACATCTTGAACACACAGCTATAAAATATATCTGTCATGAACCACCCACCAATATTGGAACCCAAGTTTCAGCGTTATAAAGTATTAGACTTGCCGCTTAGCCTTCGGTTAGTGGTAAAAGCTGCGTATGTATCACAGGCAGCATTATGCAAAATAATCAAGAAGAAGATTCACCTTGAAAAACGACTCAAGTCACGTGTACTCAAGATGCTTCCACGACATACCAGTTCAACCGTCATATACCACAAGTCGCTTGAGTATAAGATGCTATTTCTAATTAAGACATCCGGATCAAATTGACTCTAGATTATAAGATTGAAACAGGCACAAGATAAAACGCTTTTATATATTAGAGGATTTGTGGAAACTTGCAGGGAGGAATTGTGTGCTTTGGACATAGCAGCCTTGCGAATGAGACTTCTTCAATGAAAACTCTGCTCCAGATGTATGATCACAATACATAATCTTCACACAGGGTATCGCCGGAAATATCAACATCAGCTGTAAAATCGTTAGATGATATACTCAACCTTTTTATTTAAATGATTCGTAACTATGCTTGAAAGCCAGATTGTTCTAAGTACACGAAAACTAGAGAAAAGGTTACCTAAGTAGTTGAATATGTTTCACCGCTGCAGAGTCTACTTTGACGTTAGTACAAAAAAGTACAATAAGTTGCCCTCCCTCTAGTCTTACACTGTTAAATTAAGGACGGCTAGCGCAGATAGCCCTAGTATACCTTTGGGCGAAATTCACAAACAAACAGATATACGCAGTATTTAAAAAAATAATCATGCCTTAACATCTATACTTTCAGTAGACTGTAGAGTGCTTTATAACAAGAAAGTTTTTGTTATAACTAATTGCAAAGAAAAGTTTCCCAAACTATCTATAACAACATCTCTACGAATTATGCTTGTTCTGTGACAAACATTCTAGAAACTAGTCTCATTAGTTAATTTTTAAAATAACCTTCATTCAAGAAAATGAAACGTAAAAGTCATATTTTTATAAATTGTACAAAACTCGCTTGTTGCTGGTTTATCATCTTTACCAGAGTCCGTGTTGCCTCAGCATGAGTGACTTGTTGATTTAATTAGTTAGACGGCCCGGCATGGCCTAGCGCGTAAGGCGTGCGTCGCGCTAAACATGCTCGCCCTCCCAGCCG
Organism: Tachypleus tridentatus; assembly: GCF_004210375.1. NCBI lineage: Eukaryota > Metazoa > Arthropoda > Merostomata > Xiphosura > Limulidae > Tachypleus > Tachypleus tridentatus. Next base: position 20,207,691 of record NC_134832.1, on the reverse strand, counting down.
TGGGGGTGTATAATGTGACGGTCAATCCCACTATTCGTTGGTAAAGAGTAGCCCAAGAGTTGGCGGTGGGTGGTGATGACTAGCTGCCTTCCCTCTAGTCTTACACTGCTAAATTAGGGACGGCTAGCACAGATAGCTCTCGAGTAGCTTTGTGCGAAATTTCCAAACAAACAAAACAAACAAACAAATTAGTTAGACATAGTCAAGTATTTTTTACAGATCTAAGTGTTGTTATCTGTAGAAATGGCATATCAGTTTAGTTTCACTTGGCCTGCATTGGGTCAGCAGCCTCAACAAGTGTTAACACTAATTTATACATTAGAAAACAAGTGAAGTATTGTTTTTACAATCCTAAACAAATGCTTAAAACATAAGTTATTTTATTGATTTGGTTTTAAGCAAGGACTTGCTTTAAATTAGACTACGCCAAAGCTAGCAGATTTAATGTAAAATTCCAGCGATAATTTTATTTTGTTTACGGTAAAATTCAAAGACATCTCCATCTATTTTTAAATCATTCTAATGTTTCCTTAGCGTATCTAAAAAAATTAGAAATATTCATACTCTGTTTTCTATAATTTTATCCAAAAAATATTAGTATTTAAATAAATTGAGTCCTAAATTTCTATATATATTTTGAGCATTCGAGCTTTTAGACAAGTGAGTTTACGTATAAATCTGTAAGAATACGATATAATTAAAAATAACAATGAATAGCAAACAATACATGCAAATAAATATTATACAACTTAACTATATCATAATAAATATAATGTTTGATGTGAGTGAAAAGAACGAAGTCATACGAGATTAGGAACTTTAAAGGTTTTCCTTTTTATTCATATTATTTCTCTTAACATCATGGAGCTTTACGAATGACAGTATCATTATATGATATTTTCCAAATATAAGTTAACTTTGTTTATTTGCAATCAACATATGATATCATATCACTTCATGCATTACAGTGTCTTCGAACAGAAGAGCAGTGCACATATCAGGACAATAAACAGTTACCAGTTCCTGTAAGTACTTCATGGGTTTAAGTTAAGCAAAAAATATTGAAGAATTTTGATACACCACTCACGCGCAGTCATTGTACTCATGTTTATAGTTTGTCTTTAATACCCGTAAGGTATTACTCAAAGTATATTTTCCTCTTATAAATCCAAAAGAGCGACAAACTTAAAAAGTTGTTGTGTTGATAATTTAATGCATTCCACGTCCATTTCTAATTTCTGTAACGTCACTGAGAAGAATTACCTATTACTGTAAAAATAATTCCTACTGGGCAGTTGTCATATCAGTTGAACCTGCTTACTTATTCATTTAATTTTAAATAAAATTTAAACAACGTGGTGTTTTGATAAGCCAAGATACATAAAGGCTGACCAATGACAACAAAATCCGTAAGCACATATTCTGACCCTTTGTTTCCACACATAATCCCTCAGTTTATCAGTAACGGGTTAACTAAAAAAGTAAGCTCAGCGGCTAACTAAAAATAATCGGATACGAATGTGTTTTTGGTTTTTTAGTTAAAGGTACTTCAATAAATATCCTTTTCATTTTATCTTTAATATTATAAAATAATAAAACATTCGTGATCATGTTTCTTTTATAAGCACACAGAAATTATAATTTAATGTAATTATAATGAAATTCGGATTTTGACATGAAGTTTATGGCCGATTAATTGTCAGACGAATGTTATTTGTTATACCAACTAATCTAGTGATTAATGTACTGAAATTATATAGAAAAGTAAGGTCTCAATATGGCCGATTAATTGTCAGACGAATGTTATTTGTTATACCAACTAATCTAGTGATTAATGTACTGAAATTATATAGAAAAGTAAGGTCTCAATGTGAACTTTTCACAACCTGTGTAAACTGATAAAATGATATTTCCACAAATGTGAGTCAAAACGTGATTATCTATAAACAAATGTTGTAATGTAAACAAAACTCATTATTATAAAACAATATTGTTCTTATTACTTTTAATAACTTAAAAATAGTTGTACAGGTTTCAGGCTAGACATAAACTATTTTGTTCAGCTTGTTGTATACGATAAACGCAACCGTCAAAACAAGTTTGGCCTTTACCATTTATTGTTACGAACAGCTTTGTTCGTTCGTTCATTCGTTTGTTTTTTAAGTGCAAAGTTACACAGTTGGTACTGTACTAATTGTGGCAACTGAGCCTCGATATTTAGCGTTATTAGCTCTGAAGCCAATCAGTGGGTCACAAGTGGAAGAATGAAAGAAAACAAGAAAACACATATAATATAGAATTAGTATGTGTCGTGAAACTGAATTTCTCTCTTAAATTTTAAGCAACGTTTTTGTAACCATAACTGAAATTTTATAACCTACTGTTTAGAACACCAACTACCTGTCTAAAAATCAACTTCTATAGCTCTAGATAAGCGATTAATATTGCTGCATATTTTGTCATTGATGCTTATTTAAATACATTTCACAACCTTAATTGTCTTTAATTTCGAAGCATGTAGTTTTTATATATCTTAATATTATATTATATATATATCTTATATATTATATATTATCTTATATATATATATATATATCTTAATATTATATTATATATATATCTTAATATTATATTATACATATATATCTTAATATTATATTATATATATATATCTTATATCTTAATATTAACAAATTAGTTTGCAATATTATGCGATGTCATATACACTTTTAATATTATTTTTATAATATAATGTATAAAATGTTTTAAAAAGGCTCATGAGAAATATCTTCGTCAAAAAGTACTCACAATTAGAAACGAAACCATTTTACCGATACCGAGGATTTTTCTTACGCTCTAAAAGATGTTTCATTTTAAGTTTGATTAAATCACGACAAAAACGTTTTTCAAGTCTAAATTCGAATCAGATATCTATATGCTTTTCGTTAATACGTACTGCATTTCAACACAAATTCAAGACATCAGAACAAAATGTTTATGCTTAATAATGAACAACCGTAATACTTCTGATCTGCCGATGTCCAATCTGTAAGTAGTTATGTTTCTCACACAACACTCTTAAATCAACTCTTAAATAAATAAGAGGTGATAGGGAAAATAACACCGCTATACAGTGTTTAGGAAAAGTGAAGTTTGGTTTTAGTGAATAACACATTGTTTTAGTAAGATTAAAAATAGCCAAATCTACTTAACAAATACAAAAAGCAATACAGCATACAAAATACTGTAACGTATAGTCAAATATTGGTATTTGTTGATGAATTATGAAAAGTTATATAAGTTAACCTTTGCCAAGAAGGTGATGATTTTTTTAAAGCTGAAGAATTGTGAGATTGAACAACAAAATAAATGTAATCAACAATTTTATTTAAACGAGGGTAAAAAAGAATCAGATTCTTGACTTAAACAGAATGGAGTTCAGGTTGATAAATGAAACCTATTTTATATCTCGGCTCTAAATGTATGATGACGTAAGGGTACTTCATTCATTGTTTCCTATTGCTGATTTTTAGGTTCTAAAGAAACCGTTTTGCAAAACGAAGAGAAAAGAATGGTATAAAATATAAGACGTAAAGGATATAATAAGAATATTTTTATAAGGCTACATACATAAGAAATAATTAATTAAATAATTGAATTTCATGGGATAAGTTGTACTTTTAATCGACAAACAAATAGCCAGTTTCCTGTAAATAAATTTGATAAACATTTAAAAAATAAAAAAATGTATCATAAATACTCAAATTCTAGTTTACTAGCATCAGCACAAATATCCTAATATCACAAGTTTTATAAATTATTATTTGAACAACTGATTCATAAGATGTAAATCCTAACATAATGAGAAAGCAGATTATTATATTTTAAAGATTGCAAATAGTATTTAATTGGAAGATTTATCTCTGTAGTTCTATGCTGATTAAGTCTGTAGTTAAGATTTAAAATCGGAAAGTAATTTTGTGATTAAAGGTTGCCTGTGTGTATAATTGGTTCCTTTGTAGTTAAACTCAAAACTACATAATGGGTTATCTGTGCTGTGCCCAACACGAGTATCAAAACTCAATTTATAGCGTTATGAGCCTTCATACTTAACGTTAAATCGCTGAAGAACCACTGTGCATGAATAGAAGGAGTTGAGAAAGATGGTGTTTTTGTTGTTTTTTTCCTTTTGTTTTAAGTTCCTATATACTCATGGCTATGCACAAACAAATAGTGTCTTGTTTAGTTTATATAAGTGATCAAGCTTGTTGTTTCTGCACTTGTATGAGCATACAGTTTGTTGGAATACTCTTTATAGTGAAATAGATAGTTTATTTGAAAAGAAAGTTTAAACATAGAGTTCTACGTTTTGGTACGACGTAGCATATTTCTCAATTTTGGAAGTTAATTTCCTTAGAGTTAAACTAGTTGTACCTAAGCACGAAATGCACGAATATATGGAACATGTAGAGGCAATAATATTCTTAAGAGCGAAATTAAATTTTGATATGAAAAGGCACAGTAATAGTAACTAAAAGCCTTCTTTGATATCCATTTTGTCATAACGAATCTCGTATATATTTGATATCTTTCTATATAATTCAGTAGGACGAAAAATATTAACTCTAGAGAATAAGCAAGAGACAAAATTACGTTCACAGCTTGAATAGAGAAAGCTGACAAAACGCGAAGAAAGGCCGGTGATAGTTTTGTGAAAGGTAACACTCATAGAACGGTTTGAGTCACTGTGTAACGCAATATATAAGAAAAAGTAGTCATTTCCGATTTCGTAAGGAAATTTTATATTAGAATGACATGAGTTAAAATGGTTAAGGAATTTGTATGTATCATCTCTCGAGCTAAATAAGGTCTATATTAGCTGAACAATTCTTAAGCTACGACTATTCACAGTGACGAAGGAAAACGTTACCAAAGACTGGGTTTAAAGATGTATCCATAGCAGAACCATCTCTCTTGTTAACCAAATAATCATTAAATATAAAATGAGAACCTGAGTTGAAGTATTTTACAATTGAAGATGTTCACTAACTTAATTGTTCATTTTAATATATTTTCTAGACAGAAAACGATTATTTCGTTAACAATAACGTTAGTATTAATGAAGCGATGCGAAAACTTCAAATAAAGTATTATATCTGTGTCGTATTCAAATGTTATTTTGGTTTCGATCTATTTCTTTCGTTAATTGATTGATTGTTTGGAATTGAGCACAAAGCTATACAATGGGCTATCTGTGGTTTGCCCACCACGTGTATCGAAACCCGGGTTCTAGCAATGTGAGTCCGCAGATATACCGCTGTAATACTGGGGGGCTATTTCTTTGGAAAAAGAGAAATTACTGTTTAGGATAAATGGTAAATCTGCTAAAACAATATGCCATTGTCCCCAATTTTGAGCCACTGACAAGAGAGAGGGTACCCACTCTGAAATACATACTACTTACCATCACTATTAAAATGCACCCACACCTCAAATTGCGCAGAATACATTGGGATATTTTGCGGATTTGAAGCCTGCTCGCTAACTCAAACATTCAGAACCCTGTCATAAAACAAAAGTGAGAGCTTTTAGCTATATAATAGTTGTTCGTTAAAGTGGAATAGCTTAGACAAATTTAGTTAAAAGACAACAGAGAACTCTAACGATTACGACAAAAATTTCCAGTAAACACCTGTTGTCTAGCATGTTAAGTGCGTAGCACAAAGCTTATTGCCAAGGATCGAAATAATTTGGAATAAATAAACGCTTTCCTCTTTTGAACTAAGGTGGAAAGAAAATTGAGCATATCCCATTTTTTGAGCTAAATAATTTTAGCTTCCATTACACATTCTTTAGTTTGTTTTTAATCTCGCGCAAAACTACATGAGGGCTATCTGCGCTAGCGTTAACTAATTTAGCAGTGTAAGATTAAAGAGAAAGCAGCTAGTCATTTCCACCTACTGACAACTCTTAGAGTACTCCTTTTACCAATGAATAGTGGTATTGGCCGTTACATTATAACGTCACACAGAGATGAAAGTTTTAGTAAATTTATACAGAATGCGAAGGTATTCTGAGGAAGGGTATATGTGATTTGTGCAGACTAGGTAATGCCTTTATTCCATAGAATTTGTTAATGTACTGGGTTTTCATAACGCCCCACGGTTGAAGGGACGAGCATGTTTGGCGAGATGGGAATTCGAACCTGCGACAGTCAGATTACGAGTCGAGCACCCTAAGCACCTGGTTATGCAGACCCAATTGTTTTCACTTAAAAGAAATTTTTAGACAATCATGAGTTGTATTTGATCAATGCTATTTTACACCATGTTTTTTAGTGCCATTTTATTTTTCGTCATTTAGTTGTACTTAATTAAAATGGAATAAAATCATTCTAAAATAAAAGATAAATATATTTCATTGTTATCTTGGTGGTCCTATTCTTCCTTGTTTTTAATTGCACTCTATTATTTATACGTTTAGGAATAGGTAAGTTGTCAATATAGAAGCATTTATATAGGAAGACTAAAGTTAGTAATTCGTTCCATGGATAAATTTTACAACGACAAAAAATCCATCAAACAATTCTTTTTCATTAAATAACTTTACTTCTGAAACGAGTTAATACCTTTTTTATCCATTACAATTTGGTAATATACTGTGTGTTTATATAACTGAGTTATTATGAACGGTAACTAGAGATGTAGTTGTTACCCAGCTAAACAGTTAGCGTAGACAAATTGTGCCGTAAACAAATACAACCCTTGAAGGACTCCAACTCGAGACAATTAAACTTTGCTTAATTAAAGTATTCCTCATATTGAGCATTTCAAGGAAAATTGGCTGCCTGCCTTCACTTTCTGCAAGTAAAGCTACGTTGGCAAACTTTGACGTTTACGACTATTGCTAACAACCAATAGAATCAGCACTGCGTCAGCATTGCATGATGCACGACGTAAGTGACTACGGTGTTGTATATTGAGAGCAAATAAAAGAGATTACTTATTTCTCATTTAAACTCCTCTGGCCTCCACCCTCGACAATGTCTGGATTAGTTCCAGTTTTAGCAGCTAAATGTTCTCCTTCCGTTTCGTCTATTATAAGACGACTGTGTAACTGAGTCAGTTTTCTTAGTTCTTGAAAACCAAAATGAAACGAAAGAAGTGATTTACATATGAGCACTCCCTAAAGCATGTAGACATGAAAGAGGCAAAACATAATTAATTCTCGTATTTTATCAACAACTTAAAGTCAGTAAATAATCGTTCAAGGTGCATGTCCATGTGCCTAATTTAATTTACTGTGTGCGTATGTGTGTGTATTAAATATATATATATATTTATTACCACAGATACAATGAGTGTGTACAATGCTGTAACAATCAGGATTTTTAATTTAAAGGTTTCAGAAATGTCAGAAATTAAGCATTGATAGTAATATATATATATATATATATATACAAACTTTATATATATATCTACACACTTTATATATATATATATATACACTTTATATATATATCTACACACTTTATATATAAATCTACACACTTTCGGATTAGAAAGTTGGTAATGCTTTTTCAAAATATTAATTTAGTATAACGCGCTCACTTCCATTCAACTTAACAACGTTTTATCCTAATTTTTTTATAATTGCATAGCCATACAAACAATTTACTATGAACGAACTATATTCTCTCTGCCATTTGTTACCATGTTGCTTATTATGTTTCTGATTTATGTTAATTCAGATTATAAACAGAGGGATCGATCGAACAATAAATAATTTATACATGGATTAAGCACTCTGAAAACACGACGTGTGTCCGTCAAATTTACTTGCGGTGTGCGAAGTACCACAGTCTAGTAGGTTTGGTTTAATAACAATTTATTAACATATTAATTTCGAGCTTAGATTCACCTACCTCACAAAAAAGCAGAAAAAAAATTACAACATATGCCTGCAACAGGAACAGCCGACAATTTGAACAAATGCTCTATTAGAAATGTTCACACTGTTAAACAAATGCTCTATTAGAAATGTTCACACTGTTAAACAAATGCTCTATTAGAAATGTTCACACTGTTAAACAAATGCTCTATTAGAAATGTTCACACTGTTAAACAAATGCTCAAATGCTCTATTAGAAATGTTCACACTGTTAAACAAATGCTCTATTAGAAATGTTCACACTGTTAAACAAATGCTCTATTAGAAATGTTCACACTGTTAAACAAATGCTCTATTAGAAATGTTCACACTGTTAAACAAATGCTCTATTAGAAATGTTCACACTGTAACTTTATTTTTTAGTCTTCTCCATGCTTATCATTCACACCCCTTTTTTAATATTTTAGTTGTGCACAAACATTTATTAATAGCATTCGTGCATCTTAGATGAGTGTGGCAAAAATTGTTATTACTTTTGATATATTCATTAAATGTCATCTAGGAAAATTTAATTATATTTACTGAAACGTTTCGAGGGTTTCAATGATTGAATTACGGTAAGTATCCTGCACACATACACATTCACATGTTCTTGTGGTATCAATAAGTTTGATTGCCTAGAAATAAACGATGTTTTTGAACTTCGAACATGGTCAATGAAATCGCTGAAAGCTCCTTCTGCAGCCGCCTGGTTTTGAAAGCGTTTATTGTTCAAAAATTTGTCAAAATGCTTGAAAAATGAAAATCTGTAGGGGAAAGGTCAGGGGAATAAGGTGGATTATTCAGAACTTCAATTACCACTTCGTTCAATTTTTGGAGTGTCAACCTTGACAGGTCTCATAACGCCGATTTTGTTGATCTTCAGTCAGCTCATGCGTAACCCTTATCCTACTTCTTCGCGATTCCTATCGCACTCAGATGGTTTGCAATGCTTGACTTTCCTGTGCCTAGATTTTCTGTAAGATCATGTACTGTTGTGCGAGGGTCTTATGTTTTATGATTCAAGAATAAATAAGAGGAGTATGGGAGTTATTCGTGATGACGAGAAACACACTTGAAGTAAAAATGTATCACAAGACGACCGGTATTGGCATTAAAACTTTTATTAAAATAAAGTAGAGAACAAAGTTTCAACCTACTTGGGTCATATTCAGATTAGCTAGTAATAACAGAGTATATAAAATGTACAAGGTTTTCTGATGATAAAACTGAGATCTTACAAGTACGTACATACTTCCAAAGGTTTCTATTGTCACTATAAAAAAATACTTAGATCTCTAGATTTAAAAGGATCTACATTATAATACTTGTGTATCTTCAAATGAACCGTACTTCTCCCTGAACTATAAATTAACGATCTTATAAACCTCGTGAAACGGTGATAAAAACAATATAGACGTAAGAAGCTCGAAGCTTAAAATATCGATTTTGTCCAAGAACTTTTAACCTACGTCCTTCATACAGCTAATTTATCACTTCTTTAACGTTTGACATCTTAAAAATACCGAATGGTTCAGAATTTCAGTCATATAAGATATTGAAAGCTGGGTCTTTTGTTTTATGGAAACGTCTTGATACAAAGTAGATAAAACAGAATTATCCTGGAATATCTTATGTAATATAAAAAGTTAACTTAAAATGCACCAAAATGTCTTCTGAAACACCAGATAATCAAGTGAAAACTACTTACATGAATCATTTGGTTCGGTTGAATCTGTTTAGAAAATACAAAACAGGTTATTGATCGGTCGTGACATTTATATAATACAGCAAACAAATTACAATATATATAAATCAAATATTTATAGAACCATAGGACCATAGAAATACTGCAAAAGCACATACGAGCGTAAATAAAATGACATATTTCTCAAAAACAATAAAAATTACAGTTATATGGATGGTATAAAGATAAACTAATGAAACAGTAAAATTGTCGTAAGTTGGCATGTTTAATAAACATCCTCTCTAGGATGACAGTTAATGATAAGTTATTTATAGATAAAAGGCCAGAAAATGTAAAGAGAAAGGTATGAATAAATATAGAACTAACAAATTACTGAAGTGTTTTATGCTAAAAACAACTGAATTGCTTTTGAATCATAATTAAATCTTGTGATTGGTTACATATTTAGACACATAAAGAAAAACCATCCACGTTGGTAAACATTACATAATCTACCTTGTAATGCCTATAGAAATCTTATTAATAACATCCACCTATAGGTACAGTATCCCGAAACTTTGATAACATCATCCGCTTACAGAACCCTAATAACACCATCCGACTATAAGCCTTACTAACACAGTCTGCATTATAGTAACAGGCCCTCTGATATAGAACTATGATATTAGCCCTCCTTAAGATAGCAGCACTTTTTGTTGCCATTTCATGGAATGTTGACATCATGATCTCTTCCCCTCTCTAATGCCTTGACACACGTGTGGCGCCCTCTAGCAGTGTGGCCGTCAAATGTCACCCTAACTACTAGTATGGTAAAAAGCAAATATCATTAGAAATATCTTAAACTCCCTTTCATTGCTATAAATATATATTTCACACCTATTAGAGTGCAACCATTATCACAAGTATAGGAGATACTAAACAACTTCTGAACTACTCCTGAAATAGTTCAATATTAAGTAAATTTTCCAAGAAAGAGATGGCCAGTAAAGACAATACTTTTGTAATTAATTATATGTATTTAAGAATACAATTGTCAGTAATAGGGTGGTTTATCTATAAGTTTGGCAATAACAAAGCTAAACTCTTAATAGTTATGTGTATACTTTATACAAGCCATCGAAGATTGGTTATAGTTATATTTGACATAATTAATTAGTGTTTGGTCTATTTCATATTCTAACTTTAGTCCCTTGCAGAGAGTATGGTATTAGTATTTCAATCGCATTATATTTGTCATATCCATTGCCAACCATGCCTTTTGCTCTATCCAGAGTTCTTCAGCCCAGCTAGGAAACAACAAACACAAGTGTAGTTGGAACTTTATTTATAAAAACCATATAACAACACAATTGTTATGGTGTGTATGCCTTTTCCAAGCCGATGGAGAATAACTACAATTATATTTTTCAAAAACCATTAATATTACGCCTATTAGATTTCTAAACATTAAATTCTAAATCTCGCCACTCGAGAACTATAAATAATCAGAAAGTTGTATTAGAAGAGCTTTGGATTGAACGAAATGTGTCGTCGGTAATAGATATGACAAGTATAGTACAGCTGGAATATTATTATTATACAATTTTCTAATTCTTGAAAAATCCCTAAAAAACTAAATGGTTGTTGTTTTGAATTAAGTACAAAAATACACAATGGGCTATCTGAGCTTTACCCACCACGGGTATCGAAACTTGGTTTTTAGCATTGTAAGTCCGCAGACATACATCTGAGCCATCAGGGAAGAAGAACTAGTTTAAAAAAGTAGGTTTTAAAATGCAATAGGCCTAATACTATTGTCTTATGACAAATATAATAGTTTGTGTGCTTTTATTCCGGTAAGTATAGTAAGTATGAGTGTCCTGTTTGCTTGCAAGATGGTGACTATTAGAAAAGAGGGGAAAGGGTGGCTACTACCTCCGACATCATAGGCAAATAATTCCACATTGTGACACTAGGGGAAGATTACAAAAATATGAAAGAAGAGGTGGATGATTCTATTGCAAGTAAAGAGCAGATAGTTCCACAATGTGTAACACATTTACTAATATAAGTGCTTAAATATTGATGTTTGTTTTACTTAAACATATATTCAGAAATGCGTGTATTGTTAAATGTGTATTGCAAAGCTCCTCCCTCCTGTTCTCCACATCTGTAGAAAATTATCGAGCGTAAAAATCAAAAGTGTATATATCTACGCAAATACCAGTATTGTTGGGCCAGCTGAACTTTTTATAACCTCGCCTTAAAGTTTATAAATCGCAACATCTGGAGAAAAAGTTTAATAATACTGTTCATTTGCTACAGTTAGTATGCTATAAACCTCGGAAGCTATAATTATCATAAGCACTTATTAACCAGGAAATACAGATATCTGAGCAAGAATGCTTATAAATTTCGAACATTAGGAACCATTCAACTAAAGCAAATTAACTTTGGTGAATGTTATTATTTCTACGAGATGTTGAATATTATAATTTAACTCGGACTATTCTCCGATTTGTTACGTTACGTAATTACATATTACAATTTTAAATAGCCAGAAATTATAATTTAGGAGTCAATTAAATGTCAATATGTGTTAAATTTATGATATTTGCCAACAACATGGACACACACAATTTCCTTTCTTAACACAAATATATTTTAATATATAAACAACAATACAATTTATAATGATGGTTATTACAAATAATGATTTATATACAAAAATTTTACAAAATCGCACACAACATTCATTTTTATATCTGGTCTGGAACTAAATATTTTATCAACAGTCCTGGTCCATGACAAGCGAATTAATTCTGAGTTGATATTGTTACACCTCGCTTATGCTAGCTAGCTGTCTATTCTGGCTGGCCTCATGCCACTTACAAGCTGACGTTTTACCGACGAAAATATTTTATGTCCTTGTAGAAATACTAATGTTCGAAGTTAATACACTGAAGGTAATCGGTTTGTAATGTTCAAATCTATAGGGTTCCTGGCCAAATCACTGCAGTTTCCCGATTAACAAGCGTTTATCACAATTTTAGCTTTCGAGGTTTATAGTGTACACTGTAGCAAACTAATAATATTAAACTATTTTTTGACTCGTCAATTTATAAACCTTTAGAGTGGGGTTCTCGAAAGTTCAATTGCCAGCAGTGTTCGAAGATACGCTAGGGCTTTCGTAAAACATGTATTGCTGATTCTTACACTCGAGAATATTCTACAAATTTAGAGAACAAGCAGAGCTTGCACAATATAAATAGAACAATATAAATTCCTTATATATATTATATATATAAATATATATTAAACTGCATTACAGAGGACTTTAGATATCGTTGGCTATGAAAAAACTTACGTGAAACTAGAGAAAAATAATTTGATAGCTTCCCGTCAAAAGAAATTTATCTGCGTATGAACATAAAATGTTTCGCTCTGCGTGAAGCGTGGATGAAATATTTAATTCTAGATCAGATAGAAGACTAAGAATTATTGGTAAGTTTATGAAACTCTTCTATATAAGCCACTATTTATAATAACTATTTCTATTAACCGTCATTATAGTTATATTGTTGTTTGTATATTGAAATATATTTGTGTTAAGAAAGAAAATTGTGTGTATCAATATTGTTAGCAAATACCTTAAATTTGAAACATACTGTAATTCAATTAACTTCCAAATTAAAATTAATATTTCTGGCTACTTCAAATCGTAATATGTGGCATACTTAACATAATAAATCTAAGGGTTGTTCGTAACAAATGTCACAAAAGAGATAAACGATAAAATTATTTATTTTATTAGGACCAAATCTGCTTCATCATATTATTTTAAAGAGTTTGTAAAACACTGAGTTTATTTCATCAGTTACTGTGTTGTTCAGATATCTGTTGTTTCAATGCTTAGGCAAACACAAAAACAGTCTTTTTTTACCACTATGTATTTGTAAGATAACTTAGTGTATGAATGGTATATGTAGCCCATAAAGTTAAGCTGTATTGTATTATCATAGAATGTTTTACTGTCAAGACCAAAAGCAGGGCTTTTCAATACGATATTATAAGCTACATTAGTGCATGAATATTGGTATCTGTAAATTACAAATTAAGATATACAGACAGTAAAACAGTATTCAAACAATTTGTTTTTATCTCTTAACTGAAGATTGAAATGAAATGATAACGTGCAAAATATAACGCAAAAATTAATATTTGAAAAACTATAAAGAATGAACTAGTAGTTTTTTATTTTGTATAAAGTGCCATATCCTGACATTCATATTCCGACAGGTTCAGCAACACCCTCTTGTGGTTCACTCGCGAACCTCGTAACAAAACATATGTCCTTATAATTGAACATTAGACATAAATGGAACATTTTGGAATCATGCATCTACTGCTAGTAGGAGTTTGACCTAGTTTGCTCCTAGTAGAAAATTTTGCAGTTAAATGCAATTTGCAACTGTTCACTCTTGTAATATGTTTCTAAAATATTCCACTATTAGCACATTTTGAAATTATTCGCTCTTTGGAGGCACTGTTTGAGAGCTATCAACCCATGACGTCTGAGGTCAGAGACCATATCTCCTCTTAACCGCCATCTTGTAATCGATACATATCACATATTAATAAAGATAATGATCTAAAAGAAATTGCAATAATAGGGTGGTAATTCAAGCACAAAAATTTAAGCATGGGATTCGCAATCAATCTTGTAATTTTAAACCTTTTTCTTTAAAAGTATGAAACCTCTAAAATTGTGCAAATAAATTATTTAAGAACAAACAATATAAAATGCAATAATTAACCATTTTCTTAATAATAGTGGTGTCACCTCTTTTCTTCTAGATGGTGATTCTCAAAAGTACTGAATTTATATATTGTATTACATTCTACAATATATTTTCTGTTGTATTTTTTTCATGACCGTAATAAGTTCAGAAACTGTTTTCATTTACTGATTATAAATCTAAAGCCTGAACATAAAGAAGTTTCTAGAGTATGTTCATAATTATTTCGAGGTCTTTGATTTTCAAAGCTTACCAGATTGATCTTTATTTATCACTAAATATCTGTAGTTACACTGTAGAATACTACAAAACTTCATGAGCGTGGGCGACGGATACTATACAATATGAGTAAAAGTTACTGACTGCCGTATATTTTATGATATAGAAAATTTATGTATTTTATTGATAGTACAGTCGTTTCTCAGCTTATAGTATAAAATATGTTTGTTATATATTTTATTATATGCTCTAACAAAACAGTTCAATTCCTTGTAAAACCATGAACACGTTCACGCCATTATCATTTTCTATTTTTTGTTTAAATTAATATAATTTCATAAATATATAAAATTGTTTTCTGGAACTGACTTATCATCTTGTAAATTTAGCAAGAAACATTTTAAAATACTTGAGAAACAAACCTTTATCGTGGTTTTCAAAATTAGTTTACATAAGGACTATTATTAACATCAAAACTTTCTTATCTAATGATGTCATTTTCCTAATAAAGTACAATTTAGAAGCTAAAGTTATGGTTATTGCTTATGAACTAACTGTTATATTGTACTTAAAAGTCAGCCTGTTTGTGTGTTTTCTTGTAGCAAAGCCACATGGGGCAATCTGCTGAGCCCATCCAAGGGAATCGAACAGCTGTTTTTAGCGTTGTAAATCTGTACTCACCGCTGTACTTGCGGGGAGAGGGGTAAGTCAGCTCCTTCCATTCTATGAATAATTTGATTCAACTTTAATTTGTCTATGATTGTAATACGCACTGGAAGATAAAAGTTTGAGATGCAAGTTTATTCGAAACAAGAGGGTTGCAATAAGCATTTGAGAGGTTCTAAGGAAAATGGAAGACTGAATTGTAATTTATTTGAACTACCGATTAAGGCAAGCATCGGATGCTTTTAATAAAGGTAAAATAATGAGATATAGATATATTCCAATTATTTGTTTGAATAAGCTTTTGAAACCTTCCAAAAGAAGGTTAAATATCTGAAATATGATTTTTTTCGATCTAAGGTACACATTTGCATTATTTGAAATAATAAACATGTTTGATCAGGGTTTACTATTTTAAGGAGATGTACACGGAACATTAGATAAAAACAGATTAATTTTAAAAATGTTTTGAATACAACTTCATTTGAATAAAAGATGCCTATCTTTTAAACCCTTTTTCGAGTGTTTTGTGTGATTTTCTTAAAGCAAAGCCACATGAGGCTATCTATTCGATCGACCGAATAGAATCAAACCGCTAATTTTAGCGTTGTAAATCCACAGACTTACCGCTGTCCCAGCGAGGTACTCGTGTCTTGATCAATATGAAATATAAAAGATATTCTAAGCATTTAACTTGTATGAATCATAAGACTAACAATGCTGATTAATTAACCAACATCCAGTTTGAATTAGCTTTAATCCATCGAATGTCTTAAGAACATTTAACTTCAATTCGATTGTTATTATTACAGCAGAGTACTATATTAATTTAAAATTTTACGACGAATAATCAGTTCTTATGTATTTTGCATATTTGGTAAACTATATTGCATGTTTTTTAATCATTAATTCGAAAATACGCATCCTCTTTTAAACAAACATCATTGTTGGTATTATTTTAATGATATACGTGTATTTCTTGTAGAAGTTACATTTAAAAACGTAAGTCCATTCGGACTCGCACTCCGCTAGTACAGCGGTATGTCTCCGAATTTACAACTCTAAAATCTGGGGTTCGAGTACCCTCGGTGGACTTAGCAGATAGGCCGATGTGGCTTTGCTATAAGAAAACACACACCGTTCTGGGTTCATGATATGCCGGTATTCCACCAACACTTGTTATATTCATTATGGTTTTGTGTTAAGTATATTAATGGTTGTTCCAACAGCTAATAAAAAAGAGCTGTTTTTAATATTGCGATTTATCAAATTCGACAGATGGCACTAAATTCCTGATATGTTCATCCAAATATATTTCGTAAATGTTGAAATCGTCTTCAAACATTGTAGTTTTAGTAAGCTGTGTTCTAATATTCAAGTAACCAGAGTTAGATAGGAAACAAATAAAATGAATTCTTGTTTGTTTTCTAGAGCAACATTTTTATTTGACATATTTACCACAAAACATAACCATGGTTGAACACAGGTGGCACTTATTTGTGTAGTTTTATATTAACGTTAAAGCTTGTAGATATGCTACAGCATTAAACATGGTTCACATTTGCCACTGTGTACAACACTACAAGTTTCTAGGTTTCCATGGCTACAGAAAACGTCAGCTATTTCTTTTTGAGAATTTGATATGCATTCTTCAAGTATACTTGAGAAGGTCCAATAAGATGACATATCAAAGATGAAGTCACGTGAACAGACATAGCTGCTTGCAGGGCTGTAAGATGTGAATTAACACTCTTTATTTAGTTCCAATACCAACACACATACGAATTACCTATAATTGAAAAGGATAACTAATACCAAAATATTGTGTGAGAGATTTGGCATGTGTATAGGGAAATAAATTTACATCACTTACACGTACAAAGCGAAGGGGTGCCACAGCTTCACGTAGTCCAAGTTTTGTTTTGGAAACAAAGATTTTATAATTATAACATATCCATTTAAATACCATTTTTTAAATGTTGTGTTGAAAGACAAAGTGAGGATGCAACACCTTTCCAGTTAGGTGTGCTGGAGTTTCACATTACACTAGTTATGCATTGCAGTATTAAATACAGACTGTATATATCAAACCATGTGAAAAGAGCCATGCGAATTACTCTTTTCGTTATTTAATTTGTAATGTGAGTCAAATTAAAAAATAAAACATTAACTGTAAAGAGCGAAATTAAGAGCTTCTGGATGTCATCTTCACATCATGAACATTTTACATCCACTGGAAAAAAATCATTTTATAACTTAAAAATCTTTCTATTTATTTTTAAAAAATCATAATGACAAAAGGATTAGTTGCTTTCACGGAAAGATTTTGTCATCACTAGATTATTTTAATTCTTGAGTAAAAATATCAAAGATAAAAATTGATAATTTAAAATTAAACTCCAATTAAAAACACAGAATTCACATGGCTGTTTTCCAAATACCAGCATATATATATATATATATTATGTATATCACTAAATATACATTGATATAAATTTCTTTTTCATTACTACGACAGTTCACATAAAAATATGAAGTATAATTTTTTAAAATACATAAAATGTCATCTAAGATTCAAATAGAAGCTCAAAATAGCTTGTTCACAAACAAACTTATATTACTGACATTAAACTTTAAAGTATATGCTCCAGAGACACAGTTCAAGCTTACTGCAGTGCATGGACAGCTTAAACATACTCTTTTAAACAAACACTGATCGTGGCAGTACTTGATTACAGAACTACACCATCTCAGAAAGAAAGGAATAATGCAGTTGATATTACATTTAACGTCACATTTTATAATCCTAGATGAAAACAAATGATAAGCATCATTATTTTCTAAAAGAGTTATTTTGGTGTTGAATATATATTTGCTTTCATATTTAGCAACAAATACTTAAACAACAGTTTTTTTTTAGAAAGTATAAAACAGTAACCGTTACAATAAAAGGTTTATTTCAGTATTTGAAAATAAGGAAGTTCAACTAACATTAGGCCTACTTAATACTTCCGAAAGTAATTCTCCTTTTCTTCACAACTCATATAAGAATATCTCTTTACACACATAAATGTATATACATATTACGGAAGAATGACGATGAATAACTGTTGTTTTTTTTTTTTTTCATAGATTCGAATTTATACTCAACTTATAAATACTTCATTGACGGTACACGTGACAAAGTGTCTGTGTGTTCATTTTGAGTTAAAATAAATAAATGGGTACTTTATTTATTTTCACATATATTTTAATCAGTAATAGTTAATAATATTAGGTTTAAGTTTAGAAATATGTAGAAATTAAACGTTTAAAATTATTCGTAAACGAAATTTTTTAAATGACCTTCTCTACTCAACTCAAATTCCTTGAAATTACAAAACAAACCAAAAACTCAAAACTATCATAACTGATGTTTTAGATCCCCTTCATTGTATTCAAGAACATATATGCTAAGGACATTAAAGATGTAATTTCAGGCATTTATTCGCTATACACTAAATGACAATTGAAAGTTAAAGATCTCCAATAAAAACTAGGCTGATTACAATACCTTGAAATCAAATAAAAAACAATTCAGAGATTCCAGGTGCTACGTTTAGCTTTGCTCTACAGTGATCAGTCATGAGTATTTGTGAATATTAGATGAAAGTCTAAAGAAAAACTCGGTGCTGGAACCAGATGTAAAAACTGGGAAGAATCTGCTAGTAGGTTATTTAACGAAGCACACCACGTGCTGGTAACACTTATACAAGTATATGTGCTCAGTAACAAAAAATCTAATACTTTGCTTATGTGCAAATAACCAACCTTAAACGTTATCAATAACTGTGTGTGTGATGTTGAATAAAATTTAAATATGTACAGCATATATACATATAAATTTATAATTTAAGAAGAAGCACAAAATAACAGTATTTATTAACAATGTCGCAATGTCTTGAAGAGTTGAAATATTACAGATAGCAGTGATAAAATTTTTTCTATAAGGTTATAAGAAAAACTGTTTATAAAAAGAGTACAAAATGAGAGTTTATGGTAAGATTACCGGTGCCAAGTCTCATCTCATCCGTGGAATAGGTTTTTGTATCTTATTTTTCATATTGTGGTTCTCAAGTACACTCTGATTTTATGTTCTTATGATTTCTTTAGAACCAAATATAACACAAAGTATTTTTCCTACCGGAAAAGTCGCTGTTTTTATACTCTTTATAATGAAAATGTTTAGACGATAAAAATATAGATGTTCGATGAGAAGAGTTATTCATAGAGAGATGGGTAAGTGAGTATTCGTAACAAGGCAATGTAAGACAATGGCTGTTTTAACGAATTATTAAAGTTGGACCAAGAAAAGCTTTATGAAACTAGTAAACAATGACACGTAGAAGAATAAACCAAAATAAAAATTGTGTCAGATAAAGTTGAAACTAAAAGAAACTAATGGAAAGGCTATATTAATACAATAATTTGTAGATTAAGCTCTTTGTTTAAGGGTAAACGTTAAGTCCGAATGCTTTTAACACTAAAAGCCTGGTTTCGATACCCATTGTGTTTAACTACAAATTATACATATATACATATAATATTGTCGATCGTACCAAACCACTATACTTTTTTATTCAGAGTTATGGAATCTAACATTAAAAGCCTTATATCAAGCAAAAATTAATCCTGAAAAAAAATGATGGCACAATTTCCGTAAAATATCGCTTCACTGAAGATGTTATATGAAACTTGAGTTTCTTCTTGGTATAAACATTATTCATTTTATTGTTTTAATCACTTTCTTTCTCTTTTAAGTACTTGGTTACACCATCATGTGGTAAAACACTTTTCATGACTTCAAATGTAAAAACAAAACAAAAACAATCTTCCAACTATCTGATTTGACTAGGAGGGTTGAAATTTTCCTTCTTTGGTATTAGGGCGTAATCGTATACTACGTGGCATGTCATCTTTAATTCTACTAGAAGAAATGCTATCACTTTCTGCTAACATGGCGAAGTCTGGTTTCTGAGCGGAAGCCCTTGCTTCTGATGTATGTGCACCTGTGAAGGAGTTTCCACCAGGGGCTCCCGAAATTCTGTTACTGCCTAAGCTGATAATAATGTTTCTATAAATACCACTTCCAGGAGTGTCTTCACTACCACTACTTGCACTTTCCTCTACAATGGAGGAGGCTCCTCCATCTACAAGACTCTCTTCACTCTTTTTCGAATGCATGGAGTTAAGAGTAGCCATTTCTGATACTTGTAATGCATCAGTTTTTACGTCTCGTAAAGGATTGTCCATTCTGCGCATTTTATTATAGAATGGTGAATTTGACAGAATACCTATTGATTCATTCTGCTGTTCGATGTCACCCAGCAGTATTGATTCTTTTACAACATCATCTTCAGGATTTTCGTCATCATCTATATGACTTTCCACAGAAGGTAATTTGTATTCGACCTCTACTCGATCAAATGGATTTCTATGTGAAAAACATGGTTTTATATGACCTCGACAAGCTTGTGAATAATAGTCGTTCGGGATACTATGATTCACAAAGTTATTCTCTTCATTGTAGGATAACTCTGTAAATGCCGGATAACAACGAGATCTATTGTAAGCATCATATGCAGCACCATCTCTTCGATTCGTGTGATATGATGACAACATTCCTGGACCATTGCTGTCAGTTGCCTCTTCCTCAGGGGTTAAGGTAGACAAGAGAGTTTCTGACCGAACAATGCGTCTTCTTCTCACAGGTATCCAAAAATCTAATAGATCGTCACTTGTCTGACATGATGCATCGTCAAGTCGTTTCCGAACTGAGGTTCTCAAACCTTCTTGTAATACATCAAATCCGGGTATTTCTTCCGCTTCACTACCGTATGTTTGTTTCAGCAACCCAACTAGTTTCCTTTTTTCATGGCATCCGGGACTTTCGTCTCCGCTGGAGGTGCTGCGTTGTGCTGCAAGTTTAGGTTGTTCAGAAGACAGGCCTGAATCAGTATGGCGCAGCTTTGACTTCCGATCCAAAGCTTCAGCCGCCCGTATGGCACGAATGTGTTCAGCAATGGTCGCAGCGTTTTTTTCCTGCTTATTCAGGCGAAAACGCTCAAATAGGTTCAAACTGGAGCGACTTCGGTGTTGTGAATGTAAAGAAGAATCTTTTTGCTTTACGTGGATGTCCAGGGAATGATTTCTGAGAAAATAAAACAAGTATTATTTAAAATTCGTGTAAGTTTCAACTAACCAATACTAAAACAACTTGAAAACAACATTCAAAATATATAAGACCAAATCAGTGACAATTTGCCACTCTGTCGCTGTGTGAATAATTTACACTATAATAGTGGACATCTGTAATTAATTTAAGATTTTTTTTCCAAACAAACTTTACCAAAGTATCTACTTGATAATTGAATATAAATTGATTTAACAATTATTAGAACTCCACTTATGAACAAGTAATTTCTGGAGAGATGGCTATCAGTTTGTTTTTCGTAAAGTTGAATTGAAGATTATTTTAGCCAACTACACAAAGTTAAAAGAGAATTGAAAATAGAATAATGAATTATTGCACTTTTGAAAAAAATGTATGACCTATGGAAGGAAAAAAATGAGTTCATCGAGGCCTTTAAGATCGAACGTCATCTTTCATCGTTTTGAGATTGGATGTAATACCGAATCCCTCAGACATGGCATGAAGTGTCATAGCCTCTTTATTATTATCATAATAAATATATGCATATATATATATATATATAAATGAACGGTAATCCTTGTGGATCAAGCCTAAAAGAAACATTACATTTAAAAAGCGTTTTTTTCAAAGTATTTAAGAGGTTTCTCTGGTTTTATGTTATATCAAAATAGTAAACTTCGACGCTCATCATTATTTTAAAGTTTAAACATCTTTCTGAACTCTTACTTTAACAAAAATATTTCTGGAATATCATATATAGGTGTACAATGAAATATATACATCTGTATACTGTTTATGAACTTTTACATATCCTTTTTGACAGTTCAAGCACCATTTATTAATCGTTCACGATCCAGTTTAATTAACTCATGCTAGTCTATTGTTCTGAAAAATACACAGAAAGTTATTTTTTCTTATGGTCAGAATTAAAGGTTATTTTTCCATACTTACTCTCGGATACTTGGGAGTTGCAATGTTAAGTAAGATTTTGATAAATAAACGTAAAATTAAAAAAAAACATCGAAAGTGTAACATGGTACACTCTTGAAGGAAAAAGTGAGTAAAATATGTATAACCATTTTGTTGATGGGAGACTTGTATGGCGTGGCCAGGTGGTTAAGGTACTTGACTCATAATCTGAGGGTCGCAGATTCAAATCCTCGTCACATCAAACATGCTCGCCCTTTAAATCGTGAGGGCGTTATATTGTGACGGTCAATCCTACTATTTGTTGGTAAAAGAGTAGTCCAAGGGTTGACGGTGGGTAGTGATGACTAGATGCCTTCCCTCTAGTCTTACACTGCTAAATTAGGGACGGCTAGCGCAGATAGCTTTCATGTAGCTTTGCGCGAAATTCAAAAATAAAACAAGTATTTTAACCAATTCTTATTACATTATTTTAGTTTTGAAAAAAATTGTTATTCTTTATTATACGGACTTATAATGCTAAAAACTGGTTGCGATACCTGTGGTGGGCACAGCACAGACAATCCGTTGTGTAGCTTTGTGCTTAACTACGAAAAGAACCACCCCTTAATACTTTCTAGTATGTTTTAAAAGGTAGTTAATCTTTATTGATTTAAAGTTATATAGAAGTTAAACACCTTATTTAAAACGATTTTGTAACAGTATATATCAAATTTAAATTTAAAAATTATTTGGCGTTCAGTAGGTAATGTGAATCTACTGAAAAGTTGATCGTGTTTCAGGAAGGGTATGTAACGTCCCATACCACGCAAAACATTAATGTACTCAGATCGTAAAGATATGTTCAGATTGGGGGTAGTTTTTATACGTATCGGCCTTGGAAAATATGGATAAACTGGGATCATCTAGAAAGGGACCTGCAAAATTAGTACCATGCAGCAACAGACAAAGTGTGACATCTTTTAAAATGTAACAATTTACGAACATAAATATCCATGACAAAAGCCTTTTATGCCTCAGGCAGTACTACCTAAAATAATCAAAAAAAATTTCCGCCTAGAAAAGCAACAAAAGTCACGTGCTAAGAAGTTCAACATGTATGTTCAATCGTCGAATATCTCAAGCAGCTGAAAAATGAAGGGGATATTATACTTCTCCATACGAAGGTGTAAAGTCGTTGGGTGCAATCCCCGGCTATTTCTGTATAATAGGACTATTAAAAACGGATACTGGGAAACAGTTGCACTCTAAGACTAGATGACTCATGGAAAGTATACCTGGAGGAGATGTGTGTAATAGACATGACATACCTTTTTATAATATAAACTCCACTAAAGGGTTCTTATTTTCAAGATTGTGAATAAAGCATAAATATGACGACATGAACTTAATGATGTGGAAAATTGACAATCATCTCAATATGACGAAATCGATCTTTGTGTATGAAGCACAACACTTTATCAGTGAAAGAATCTCAACTAATATCTTTATCAAAAACAATAAAATGGAAGTAAAAATATTTTAAACTCAAGTAAAAAACTGCTGATGCATAATCACGAATATTTCATCACTTTTAAAATTATATTAATTGAATTCGCATTACTTTCATACAGTATAACATGACTCTGATCAAACTAAAGTGCCTGTAAACAGAACGTTTTACCTTTTCTCTTGCTAGATTATACTAGAATATTATTGGTTTTGTTTTATAGACACTACAACAGACTAATGTTAGTGATGAAACATAAGGTTTACATGATTACCCTTGTTCAATTAGTGAGTTAACTGAAATATCTCATCTGTAAACCGGTAGTTTTGACGAGTGTAGTCATATTTTTAGGTTGGTATAGTTTAAATATTTGGATAAGCAGAAAGTCCACGTTAGGATAATTGGCATTCTTGATGCCTCATATTGGAGGGTAAAGTCGCTTCATGTATAAGTGGATAGAACGCTGCTTACGTATCCAACGCGAAATCAAACTGGAATTAGATCTCAAGTGCTCTCAGCTTATAAAACACTGGCACTAAATAAATTTACATTATCACTTCAGATCATAAGCTCAGAAAAAAACAACTTGATAATTTAAGGGGAATCCAATCTCATGAAATAAGCTTGTATATTACTAAAGAGAACATTGGCTAACTATATCAAAGTAAGACACACCAGTACTTTTTAACTTTGAAAAATTAGATTTTGAAAATTTTTAATTATTGTGATTTCTGAAAAAAAGTTTATATTATGTATGGTATATTTATATATCTATTAGTACTAAACTATTGTTAACTATTTTACCTAATGTTACTGGTTTTATCACGACTTTAAAATTCCGTTTTATATTAAGATTAAATATTGAAGTTAGCCTGCTATTTGAAGCAAACAATCACTTATATCTACTTCTACTGATTAGTAAAATGTTTTGTAAAATGTTCTGTATATTCATTCTATAATTATTTCTATAACTTGTTGCTACGTGTTAATAGTTTAATAGTTTCAGTTGCAAAAAGTGCAAACAAAAATACATGCTAGAACACATAGAACGACACAACTTTTTATAGTAAAAATAAAGTTAAGCACAACAATGACTTTTAGTCCTTTTGCTCCACTTCAACGTATAATATTTTCTACTTAACTACCGAGATTTGTTTGTTTGTTTTTAATTCTGCTCAGAGCTACATGACAGCTATCTGCACTAACCGTTTTAATTTACCTGTGTAAGACTAGAGAGAAGGCTCCTAGTCATCACCACCCACCGCAAACTCTTGAGTTACTCTTTTACCAAACTAATAGTTGGATTTAACGAACAATATAACGTCCCCACGGCTGAAAGGACGAACATATTTGGTGTGACGAGGATACCATCCCGCGACACTGAGATTGCGAGTCGATCGCCTCTAACAACCTGACCATGCTGGCCCCCACCGAGGTTATTTAATTGTTTTGAAAAGATAATATATAATTTATACGATACGATTTTCTGAGACCTGAGTTGTTAATTTCGATACAGTATTCCAACTGGTGCTGTGTATCTGAAAAACACTGACAATTTCTAACTGACAAGCTATCTGCAAAATAATATTACGAATTGCATGGAAATCCTAATAGACTGGGTAATAAATGTTGATAAACCAAACATTGAATTGAAATAATAGCTGATAGTTCACTGCGAAAAAATCGGCAAACAAACAACTGATCTTTGTTTCCTTAAAAGAGGATAATTCAGGCCGAATTTGAAATGTAGTTTTTGTAATTCCCTATTTTATCTTAAAAATTTATTTGTGTGTGTGTGTGTGTATATATATATATATATATATATATGACGTTATACTTAAAATCACGTATACAATTGAAATCACCCATAATTGTTATACCGTAAGTGTACATCTTTTTTTTTATTTAGAAGAGGTAAATTGTATATCAAATTGAATTAATTATTATCTAGTCAGCTATTTTAGAATCACAAAATTCAAATCAAAATGCTAACATAAAAATTATATTTGACCATGTGGCCAACAATTAACATGGTCGATGCTAACTATGAGGACACAATGCAAAAACACGTTTCCAATAATCAAGCAATCACAGGCCTTCTAGTGGTACAGCGGTATGTCTCTGGACTTACAGCGTTAGAAACCGGGTTTCGATACTTGTGATGGATAGAGAAGAGATAGACCTTTGTGTATCTTTGTGCTTAACTACAAACGAACACACAGACCCTGATTTCAGTAGAGTAATTTTGTAATTATTTGTATATCAAGATATAATTCAGCACCAAACCAAAGAACATTGAAGAATCAACACTGGGCCTTTACTATGAACCACAGTAGTAGTTAAAATAGAGATCGCCCATTTGTTCTTGTTATTACTTTTTAATATTGTTCAGCCGTATATATCTGTTCTTTTGGAGACGAAGTTGTTGACAGGATTAATCTTTTTAACCACTGGAAGATCGATTCTGGTGATGTTACACGAAACATTATATATACTTAAAGCTAGAAATCCTTAAGCCGTAGTTTGAGAAATAACAGCAATTTCAATTTAGAGCACCAGATCGGCAATCACGGTAATAGCTGATGGTAAGTTTCGAATTATGGTCAACACTGCATGGCTTAGAATCTTATAGATATTCAAGATGGATTGGTCATCTTTGAAGCTGATTATAAGGAGTGTCAAGAATGGTGAAAATTTTGGTGATTCTGGTTAAGGGAAGGCAGATAGTTGTAACTATGTATTTTATTTAGAAAATATTTAGTTTCAGATAAGGTAAGGAGAAACATCGGCTCATCAGAACTTAAAACCGTTGTAGTAGAAGAGAGTTGCAGAATTGTCATCCATCCATTGCTTACAGACACCCCGTATCGCAAGAAGGTATACGCATAGCAGTTATCTATGTTTCACAAAGATATACATAACATGTGATATGCTAATCACCATGCATCATAGTAATTATACATACAGTACTACCATCAGTGATAACATTGTGGCAGTGATATAAGGAACTATAGGCATTGAATCTGTATAAAGCTAAGCCAAACGTTGTCACCATTCCCCGAGAGGGAATCATACAGGAATTACATATTTTATTAAATTAAACTGTTTCAAACATAACAGTATTGCTATTATATGGATATAAAAACCACACAAAAAAACAAGGTTATTAAAAATGGTTGATTTAAAAAGGAGTAACAGGGATCTTCAAAAAATTACAAAAAAGTAAACAAAAAGCTTTAGGTTTGAAACACAGTAATGAATTCCCCGCTGCTAAAGCGGTAAGCCTACGGATTTCCAACGCTAAAATTAGGGGTTCGAATCACTTCGATAGAGTCATCTGATAGCCCGATGTGGGTTTGCTATAAGGAAACACACACACAGTACTGGCATTATTTACTTAAGCTACAATTTGTTGTTTTCATTCCTACGTCGAAAGTCAATACGCTTTGGTTTTTATTACAGCGTCTTTTACACTTTATATTAAATTTTATATTTGTAAGATAAAGAAATACTAAAAGCAATAATTATGTAGGATAAGGTTAAATGTCAAAACAGATACAAACATATATCGGTCAACAAAAGTGAAAAATTTTACGAAATTAATATGAATATAATCCTTCTAGTAGGAATTCCATTTTATACATCAAATGACTTAAAATATTAAAATATGAATTCACTAATAACACATTTTTTATATTACAATGAAGTTCCATCAATAAATTTCGTATTTTATCCAAAACACGTTTAGACATATTCATTGAATGAACTCGCTTTTAATTATATCCTATTCCACGTGCCTCAGTGGCTCAGCGATAAGACTATAGGGTTATAACGTTAAAATTAGGTTTCGATATCCGCTGTCAGCAGTACACATTTAAAAAAATGCTTAAATTTGCGCTTAGCAACAATATATTCTGGGAATGAAATCCTAATATAGGTCAAGGAACAAATCCACTATCACGAATGATGTTAAACGTAGGCGAGAAAGGAATGTGTCCCAACAAGATACAAAATATATTATTCTGTAAGGGTAACAAATTCTAACTGATTTCTAACAAACGTTTTAAAATCTAAGTCGAAAAGAATAAGATCAGTGAAACTATCAATTAAATTTGACTTAACACCCACTTCGTGAGTGAAAAGGACTAAAGAAAAAAGCTGTTTGTAGTTTCTGTTTGTTAGATAGGCATGGCATGACCTGATGGTTAGAGCGCTTCACTCGCCCAGTCTGACAGCTAAATCACGACAGGGGAGTGCAAATTCGCTACAAATGCTTTAAATTACATCTCTAAAGAAGAAGATTTGATGAGACAGATCATCATTCACAACATTAGCTATATACTGATTCTGTTTCGTCCCAGCTATACCGTATCTATGCCGAGACAGAATCAGGTGGTATTAACGATGAAAACACTGCCGTAGCATATTAATGTACTTAAAATCTGCGGGTCGCTGGTTCCAATCCTCGTTACACCAAAAATGCTCGCCCTTTCAGCTGTAGAAGCGTTATAATGTCACAATCAATCCCACTATTCGTTGTTAAAAAAGTAGCCCAAGAGTTGGCGGTGAATGGCATTGACTAGCTGCCTCTTCTTTAATCTATCACTGCCAAATTAGAGACGTCTAAGGCAGATAGCTTTTGTGTAGCTTTGTGCACAATACAAAACAAACCAGTTTTTTAGGTAAATATAATTCAGTTTTCCAAGAAAAAAATGGTTAAAAAACTGTAAAAACTGATATATCTGTCAGATGCATTTAGTCGTAATGTGAAATACATCATTCTCTCATATGGTATGGCTCCAGAGTTTAAGGTGTATTTAAAAAAATATTGTTTTTTGTGATCAAAATTAGGTACAATTATTCCCGCCACTGCTTCTTATTTAGTTGTTTGTTAGTGTGTATATGCAAACTGTTATTACTATATTTGTATATGATTATCACAATTTTTTTAATTCTAGTTAACTTTAAACGTTAAAAGTTAAATCTTAATATTGTTCGACTAGCTCATAAATAACGTACATTTATATATTTCTGTTAACTTGAACATATACGAAGAATATGATAAGTGACAGAACACGTAATTCAAAATGTAATTTATTTCAACAACTTTCTAATGCTTTTTTATTCAATCTTGTGCTGTACGAAAATTATCCTATAGAAGTTACTTTCAGCCATAGTTCTCGTAGCGCTATAATGCATATAACAAGCAAGAAAAAGCCTACTTGCTGTGTAAAAACATACTTGCAAGTTATAATACATTATATGCGGTTTGATAGAAACATGATTATAATAGGATATAAAGTACACTATTTGTTTATTAGTAAAATAAGCATTAGCGTTAAGTGTATACAAAAGACTGCCCGTGGTTTTAAAATTTGTTATGGATATAGATAAAATTTACGTCTTAATAAATTGTATTAATTTGTGTTCTAATCCACTTAAGCTAAAAAATATATAATTAAACATCCTCCTTCAGAATATTTTGTTTTGAGATAATACTTTCAATTTTGGGAAAGCGTATCTGTATATCTGTTACTTTTGTGGCATTGCATCATAATAGGACTGATAATAGTGTTTCTTAAACGGATCTGCTTCGTTGACATCAGCGTGTTGCACACCAGGTGTGCATTCGATTAACTATTTCAATTGTTAGAAGACTTATAGTGTTGTAATATCATACTAATAATATATTAGTAGGTGTGCTATTAAAATGATATAATGTTTTATAACTCTATATATTGTTTATAAAATTATATCAGACTTATTGTCGTGTAACCCATACAGATAATTAAAATATTTCGTACTTAATCGATAGGAGAAAACTCCATTAGATTCTTATGTAGGCTTAAGCAAAGCGTACGTATAGAAAAGGAAACGGCCCGGCATGGCCAAGCGTGTTAAGGCGTGCGACTCGTAATCTGAGGGTCGCGGGTTCGCATCCCCGTCGCGCCAAACATGCTCGCCCTTTCAGCCGTGGGGCGTTATAAAGTGAAGGTCAATCCCACTATTCGTTGGTAAAAGAGTAGCTCAAGAGTTTGCGGTGGGTGGTGATGACTAGCTGCCTTCCCTCTAGTCTTACACTGCTAAATTAGGGACGGCTAGCACAGATAACCCTCGAGTAGCTTTGTGCGAAAAAAACAACAAAGAAAGGGAAATCCAATTAGTACTCTTGTTTTAGTATGATACATAGGTTTGTATTCATGAATTGCTAAATAACTATAATTATATGATACAAAATTAGAAGAACTTTATATGTTTCTAGGCGGCACCTATTTCGCTACGCGTTTAAGAGCACAATACTTTGAAAGATACTTTGATATTTGTTCCACAGTTGCTTCCAATATTATTTGCAGCACGTAATGATGAAGAAACTGAAGACGTGACATAGATACAAACAAGTACTTTGTCGTTTGAATGTCACTAAAAGTTAGACAAAGAATGAAACCTAATATAATCTTTCACGCAACAACAATGAAGAAAAGAAATTATTTTAATCAAAATTTATATAGTTTGTACTTTACTCTCAGAAGATGCTTCTTACAAAGAAACTTTACTTTATTTCAAGGAATTTGAGAAGTTACATTGAAATAAAAGACTTGATATTATTTTTATACTAGTGCCTAGGTATTTGACAGTAAAATTGCTATTAATAACTAAAAATATTCGTTGACACAAATTTCTCACACATGACTTATCTAAAATTTAGAAAAAAGTGTATTATAAAGTACAATATATATATATAGGAAAGTGGAGAAATAGACTTGGCCTAGTAGTTAGGTTCAAGGTTCGAGTTGCACTTTTCCACTGATAAGTGCTCCACACTTTTATTCTGCGGAGGCTTTATATATGTGATAGTCAATAGCGCTGTACGGTTAAGAAAAATAGCTCAGGCGGTAAGTGTTTTCCTTCTGGTCAGTAGTTCTAAATATAGGAATGATTATGCCTTAATCTTGGGAAGTCTATGACTAAGCCGTTTAGCCAATGTGTTACTTAAGTTGCTATTCAAGTCGAAAATACCAAGTATCATGTAATTAAATACGATCACACCAAACACGTCCGTCCCTTCAAGTTTGGGTGTGTTATATAGTGAAGGTCAATTCAACAATTCGTTGGTAAAAGAGCAGCCCAAAAGTTGGCGGTAAGTGGTAATGACTAGCTCTTTTCCCCCTACGTCTTTCACTGCTAAATTAGAGACGACTAGCACAAATAGTCCTCGTGTAGATTTGCGCAAAATTTAAACAAACAGACACATACGATTTCATCGTTTAACGTGAAGTCACTGAATAATATGAATTTATTTTTTATTCGTTAAGAAAATGTAGCAGTTTCTATAAATTAAACAAAACAGACAATCAGTCACAAGTTCAGTATTTCCAGTTTGTGTCTGGAAAACAACGTTAATCCAAAATTTAGATTTCTCATATGTACTTATAATGAATACGCATTTTTATAATTTAATTATCATTTCACGATAACACTAGAAAATGTTTTGTTTTTACGACAGAGAAGTATTTGGGATTTTAACTTTTATATCATTATTAAAAAAAATAATTATGTTTCTGTTTTTTTTATGGCAAAGTTACATTGGGGCATCTATCTGTTGACCCTCGCTAGTACAGCGGTAAGTTTACGAATTTACAAAGCTAAAATCAGGGGCTCGATTCCCCTCGGTGGACTCAGCAGATAGCCCGATGTGGCTTTGGTAAAAGAAAAAACCACACATATATCTGTCTGCTGTGTTCACCACGGAGAATCAAGTTGTGGAGTTTATCGATTAATCAGTACAGTTACCACTGTTAAACCTGAGGACTAAATTAATTTGCGTATTCCGTCGTAAGGATAATGTTTAATTACGAATAAAAATTACAACATGTTTTACTACATGTCTATAATAAGCAGAACTACAATGTTAAACAATAGGAACAATCTTACAAAGTTTGGTCAAACATTGTGATTTCTAAATGGTGCCATTCATTTATGCGAGGAGAACTATATACAAAATATAGAATAAATTGATGAACAAAACTGTGTACACTGTGTTACGTTGGAAGACATGTACATCACTATATTACATAACTTAAATCAACTTATAATATATTAAAATTCGTTAATTAGCACAAGTAGAACAATAAAAACAACTAAGGAATCTGCTTAGAACATTTTCTTACTACTTTTTTCGTTCATGCATAATTTAGTTAACTGTACTTACACTTGTAAGGTATTAACTTTGGCATATTAGCTAAATAAAGCTTGAAAATATAAAAAAAATATTGTTGTCATAGTTTTCTTATCTTTAGTTCAGCAATTAGGTATATTCTATTATAAAGATAGATACACAGTAAATTAGTGGGTTTTATATTCAAACATTTTGAGTAACAGCTTCAATTCAATTATTTTTGGGGGTTTTCTCGGCAAGTTATTAAAATAAGTAATGACACACGGTGAAAAATCCTTAACTGTTTTCAATGTTTTTCTTTATTTTAGTTCGTTATTGACTAAGAATAAAAACAAAAACGAGTCATGCGACGAAGAATTCTGATTAACCTTTAAATATCTTACGAGTTTGTCTTGATATTAGAAAGGAAATAACTTTCTACTTGAAATTGACTTAATTTAATAATATAAATATAATTTTACATTAAGCGAACAAATTACTTCGTAAAGCTTTATCCAGTCAACAAGTATCTTGTGACGTCACATGGAATAGTGCATGTGTGTGTAGTTTTCGTTTGCTTTGAATTTTGCGCAAAGCTACACGAGGGCTATCTGTGCTAGCCGTCCTTCAGTTAGCAATGTAAGACTAGAGAGAATGTAGCTAGTCATCATCACCCAACGCTAACTCTGAAGCTACTCTTTTACCAATAAATAGTGGGAATGAATGTCACATTATAACGCCCCCACGGATGAAAGGGCGAGCATGTTTGGTGTAACGGGGATTCGAACCTGTGACTTTCAGATTGTAAATCGAACGCCTTAACTCACCTCGCCATGCTGGGCCTTTATTCTGTTAGACAAACTTTGAAGTTTCTGTTGAGGAAAATAATTTGTGCTACTTAAATCTGTATGTGTTTAGGAAAGTAACGCACTATAACGCTGGATACAAACACTATTGCCTTAACCACCTAGTCATGCCAGACCCTGGTGTGTGTTCTTATAGCAAAGCCACATCTAGTTATCTGCTGAGTCCACCCAGGAGAATCGAACCCCTGGTTTTAGCGTTGTAAATCCGTAGACTTACCTCTGTACCAGCAGGGGACGGAATTCTCGTATAAGGTAGACTGTGAACAGAACGAACATGGGGATTTTGATGATTGGTTCTCTTCACTGTAGCTCACTTACTTTAAATAAAATATCACCATGAATTTATTAAATAACTACTACAGTAAGTCCCAGTCTCACCAAACATGCTCGTCCTTTCAGCCGTGGGGGCGTTATAAGTTACGGTCAATCCCACTATTCGTTGGTAAAAGAGAAGCCCAAGAGTTAGAGGTGGGTGGTGATGACTAGCTGTCTTCCCTCTAGTCTTACACTGCTTAATTTGGACGGCTGGCGCAGATAGCCCTCGGGTAGCTTTGCGTGAAATTTAAAAAAGCAAAAACAAACAAAAACTACACTAAGTTTTCACTTCTACTAGTCTTAGTAACCGAAAATTTATAAAATATCCTGAATAATATTTAAATATTTCATAAGCAAAACATTTTTATAAAAGACCTTACTGCTGAAAGAAATTCTGAAGTATTATGATTTTAGATCTATACAAATTTAGATTATTTCATAAATTCAAACTATGTATATGCATAATTCTAAAACAAACACTTTACGTTATATCTCCCTCAAAGTTTACCACCGTGTTGATAGTTATACATGTTACCGGGGCTTCCGGCTAACTGTAATTTATTGTATATACGTCTTTCATCACGAGAAGTTTTATGTTGCATATAACTTCACATATCCTTCACACAAACTACCTTATGTGTTTTACTATATTCTTTTTTTTACATAATATATATACGTAAATGTCACCTTGTTTATGCAAAGAAGCCAGTGTTATTTGACTGCAATAACTCATTTGAAATCTTCAATGAGAATTAATTTGAGTTAAAGAGTACCAAAATAAAATGATAAAAAACGCATGAATTCTTTTTAAACGTTCTCCAAGAGAGATCTGGAGATACACAGGCTTAACCAACTGACGCGGATTAAAAAGCTGACTGTAGTTTTTATGTATAACTTCTGCCAAATTCTAAACTGTACGTCTAAAATACGACCTATCTGTGAAAATACCTCAAATTTGCCTTTGAAGTAAAGAATAGTCATATTCAAACCAAACTCGCCTGAGAAATACCCATATCTCTTTTAATATTAAAAACTGTAGAAGTAATACAAATAACATTTTTTTTTCTTAAAGATACAATAAGTAGCTTCTAAGTAAATCAGTTTTTAATAAAATCGTTTTCAGTATTATGGTAGTGGGAAAAAGTTAAATCTTATCTTTATGTCTTGCTTTCGGAATTTCATTTTTAATTTTACAAAATTATTCATGACGGTTACCCCAGCTGTTTTTGCCTGGTACTATCTTTTGCCTTCAAAAATATATTACTTGAAGCTTTATTAAAATATCTTTCATTTTATGGAGAAAAAAAAGCGATTCTTACCCCTAGACAACATAGGAAGATAATTTCACATAAGGGTGTGTGTTTCTTTTTCTTATAGCAAAGTCACATTGGACTATTGCTGTGTCTACCGAGGGGAAGCGAACCCCTCATTTTCGTGTTGTAAATCGTAGATTTACCGCTGTCCCAGACGGGGACTTTTACCTAAGGAAAACGTTGTTTTTTGTTTCTTTCTGTCGAAATCAATAGGTTAAATTTCCGTATTTCCAGAACTGAGAGAATTATTTATTTGTTTGTTTTTTTTAATTTCGCGAAAGCTACATGAGGCTTATCTGCGCTAGCCGTCCCTAATTTAGCAGTGTAAGATCAGAAGAAAGCCAGCTAGTAATCAACACCCACCGCTAACTCTTGGGCTACTCTTTTACCAACGAATAGTGGGATTGACTGAACATTATAACGGTCCCACGGCTGAAAGGGCGAGCATGTTTGGTGTGACGGGAATTCGAACCGTGGCTCTCGGATTAGAACAAAGTTAAATTATTGAAACATTAGGTGCTATTGTTTCAAACATATTGTCATGTTATCTCTCTTTTAAATTTTTGACCATTTTTGTATTAATGACGTTGGAATTTTACACGGCGTAAACACTGAAGGCATTTCATCGTGTTTAAATACAATATTTTTGTAACAACACAGTCAATTGTCATAAAAGAATCCAAATGTTTATTCAAATATTTTATGCTTATAATCACACTGACCATATTTTTTGAAATGTTGCTGGGTTTTTTTTGTTGACTTTTTGCGCAAACCTACACAATACGATAGCTGCACTCTGTAAACCGCGGGGAATCGAAGCCCGGGTTTTAGTGTTGTAATTCCATGAACTTACTGCCGAACCAACGGGGAACGTTTCAGAAAGAAACGACAGATATAAAAAACAGGAAATCTCATGAACGGATACCACAGAAAACGTATTGAATATGTCCTCAGAGCGTTTTAAAATTGTACAGGTTTCGCTCGGGAGTGAAATTTATTTTTCGGTTCTTAAAAGAAAAGTAATTTTAAAATCACGGTTTACTTTACAACAAAAAGTTATTTTTAGAGGGGTTCTGATCTTCCGCTAGAATTACTTGACAAAGGTGCATATTTTATGGATTGTCTACGATTTAAGATATTGTTAAGTAAACTTTTCTACACTTCGTACAAACGTCACATCCATAAGTCATGTCAGGCACGTGTGGTGCAGCTACCGTGAGATCAATGGGAAGTTACTATCTAAAGAAACTAATCAACCACAAAAAGACAACAGTCGGAAAAAACGTGTCACACGTTCCAGACATTATTTAACAATAAGCAGATGTTCGAGAAAGAAAAGCAAAAAAAAAGATACTCTTTTGGTTTCTATCTAATTTAAATATGTCAACACAACGTTTACTCTCGTCCATTAAGTGTTCTTTCACACACAAAAACTAACATATAATTTGTAGACGAGTTTTAATGCACACGTGTACAGTTATCTTAAGACGTTACTAAACAAACTACAAAGAAGTCGCTTATTGAAATGTTTGTGTTTAACTACAAGACTAGATACTGAACAAATGTGCTAAAATGCGTAGCTAAACATAGTCATTTGTAAAACTATTGTTTCAAAATTCTGACTCTTCTATTAGGAGAAACGTCTCGTATATTAGCGTTAAACGGTTGAAGGGACACTGAATGATTCAGGTTTTTATTGTGCATATGACATGCATAAAGATAGGTCAGAGGAGCTAATTGATAAAATCACATGAAAGAAAAAAACATTATTTATTTGTGTCAGGGATACTGTAGAGAATTAATTGTGTGGATGAAAATATAAATAGGATGAGCAGAATTATTGGTTTGACTTGTGAGATCAGTGTAATGGAAGAAGAAAGCTCATTACTCTAATAGGTTTGATGTTTTGCTGCATATGGAGATAAGTGATAATCATATTTTGGTTACAAATTTTTTAAAACATTGTGACAATTTTAAGTATTCAAAATAACCATATTCCTCGGAAAAAAAAAGAGTGACTCACAAAAGTTATAACAGATAAAATTAAAGAAAAGCATAACAAATTTAAGAAATTTAAATTAATTAGTATGACAGACTTTGTCAAATAGTTAGTCAAACAGGAAATTTGGATGAAAAATGATGTACGGGAAAAAAGTTGCCTAAAATGTAAAAAGTAATATTAGGGATTTCTTTAAATACATTAAGGGTCAACTAAGTGTTAGGATAAGGTAAGTACCTTAACAGATGACATGGGAAACTCGATATCTGAAGGTTATCGGTTCTGTTTTTACTGATGAAGTTTAAATAATATTTCTCATCCTGAATAGTTTATATATAGAGAGAATATAGAACAAGACGATCACTCTAATTCTAAGCTTATTAAGATATCATTGGGGAGTTGAAAAACAAAAAAGTTTCGAGACAATATAATATTTCACAAAAGGTTTTGAAAAAGGTTAAGAATTGGATATAAGAGTCACTTGCTATTATTTTTTGCCAGTCCTTAAGCAGTGGACAGGTACCACAGGATTAGAAGTTAGTTAATGGAACTCATATTTTCAAGAGAGATTATAAAACTTGTGCCAATAATTATAGACTCATTAGTCTTTCACAAGTTGTGAGAACAAGTCTGAAATGTCTGACTAAAGATGATTTACAAAATAATGTAACAGAGTTTAGAATTTTTTAACTAGTCAACATAGGGAAAATTTAATCTTACAAGTATTTTGACATTCTTTAAAAAGGTTACTGCTTATATAGACAAGGGTAAGGGTGTAGAATTTATGTTTCTGAATTTTCAGAAAACATTTAACAAAGTGCCAATAAAATTCATATACAGTATTACTTCTGTAGGTGTTGGGAATTAGTTAGTTAACTAAACAGAAGAGTAGCTGAATGGAAGAAAGCAGAAGATTGTTACAAATGGAGTTCAGTCAAACTGTATTAATGTCAAAAGTGTAGTCTATGAGAGACTAGTCTTAGGAATTTTGCTGTTTTTATTTACTCAGTGACAAAGACAAACTGGATGGAGATACTAAGGTCTTGGGTGCTGCTAGTTGTGAGGAGGATGCTACTGCCTTAGAAAAAATGTAGATCATTTACTGTGTTGAGCAAATGGATTTTAATTTAAAATAATCCATAAGTTATTATAATTTGAATTATATATACAATTTTTTGTAATAACCTTAACAGCGTTATGAAAAAAATATTTTGGTACAATAAAAATGGTAGATCAGTTTCTTAATTAATTCAAGTGATGTGCTGTTGCTAATAACAGGGTAAACAGGATGTTTAGGTGGTATCTATAGAAATAATGAATAGAAACCTAAAGAGGTTATAACTTCATTGTAGTTGTTGTTGTTGTTTAGAATTAAGCACAAAGCTACACAATGAGCTATCTATGCTCTGTCCAACACGGGTATCGAAAACCGGTTTTTAGCATTGTTAGTCCGAAAACATACCTCTGGTTAGGCGACAGTTGGAGTACTGTGTTCAGTCTTGGACTCCTTACCTTAAAAAAGACATTGAATTGTTGAAAAGGGTTTAGATAAGAGTTAGTAGAATTGTGCCTGGGATTGACTGGTTGAAATCTCTCAAACTGTTTTTTTCTTGAAAAAACAGTCAAGGGATATTTGATTCAAATGTTTAAAATTCTAAAAGCAATTTCTAGTGTTGAATCCTTGTTTTTTCATACTTAACAGTAAGAATAGTAGGATTAGAGGGTATAAATATAAATCTTGGCAAGATAGAAGTCCACTTCAGCTAAGGCAGTTTTATTTTTCTATCAGGTTGGTTGGCTTTTCGAAAGGGTTGCTTTCAGATGTTGTGGAGGCAGTAAAATTAAATGAGTTTAGAAAAAAGCCTGATAACTACATGGATGATAAAGGTTGGCTCTGAGGATTCTTTATTTGATAGTTTTAGTTTAGTTTAGAGAGGAGACAGTCTAAATGGACCAGTAAATCCGTTTTTGTCCCTAAACTTTACTTTATGTTAAATCAGACGTCCAACTTTTCTTAAAAATGTTTCAATGTCTTCATAGATCATTTTATTCTTTTAGATTGTTTGTTTGTTTTTTTAATTTCGCGCAAAGCTACACGAGGGCTATCTGCGCTAGCCGTCCCTAATTTAGTTGTGTAAGACTAGAGGGAAGGCAGCTAGTCACCACCACCCGCCGCCAACTCTTGGGCTACTCTTTTACCAACGAATAGTGGGACTGATTGTCACATTATAACGCCCGCACGGCTGAAAGGGCGAGCATGTTTGGTGTGACGGGGATTCGAACCCGCGACTCTTAGATTGCGAATCGAACGCCTTAACCCACCTCGCCATGCTGGGCTTTTATTCTGTAAGAAAAACTTTGAAGTTTCTGTTCAGGAAAATAATTTGTGCCACTTAAATTTGTATGTGTTTAAGAAAATAACGCACCACAACGCTGGATACAAACATTATTATACTTAAAATATAAACTAAAAGTTATTTTATTAGTTCGTGTTTTAAATATGCTAATAATTCTTTGGAAAGTAAAGATGAACTCTTGTAAATATGTTATAGACAAATAAGTTTGTCAATTGCATAAAACCTCCAAATGGCACAACGGTAAGTCTTTGTCTTACAACGCTAAAAACCGAATGTCAATATTCGTGATACACAGATTGCCCGTTGTGCAGATTACAGTCATGTGAAAACGTTAGGACACCCTATGAAAGCCTGTGTGTTTTTGTAACATTTTTGGATGTATAGATATTTAATCTCAATTTCATTGAGAAATATTATATTTCTCTGCTATAATACTGAAATATTATAGGAATATAACTAAACAATTAAAACTGTAAAAAAGACTTCAAAATCTTCTGTAAATGTAATTCTACAAAAATGCCTATTCTAACTGAAGAAAAAGTTAGGACACCCTACCCCCTAATAGCTATTGTTACCCCCTTTGGCTGAAATAACTGCAGTGAAACGTTTCTTGTAGCCATCTACCAGTCTCTGACATCGGTCTGAAGAAAGTTTGCCCCACTCCTCAATGCAGAATTCTTTCAGCTGTGAGATGTTTGAGGGGTTTCTTGCATGTACAGCCCGTTTCATGTCACCCCAAATCATCTCAATGGGATTAAGATTTGGGCTTTGACTCGGCCATTCCAGGACTCTCCATTTCATAGTTTTCAGCCAGTTCTTGGTGGATTTACTGGTATGTTTTGGGTCATTGTCGTGTTGCAGGGTCCAGTTCCGCTTCAGCTTTAATTTTCTTACAGATGGACTAGCATGTTCCTCAAGCACCCTCTGATACACAGTAGAATTCATGGTGGATTCTATTATTGTGAGCTGTCCAGAACCTGCTGCAGCAAAGCAGCCCCAAACCAAGACACTTCCACCGCCATGCTTTACAGTTGGTATGAATTTCTCTTCCTGAAATGCTGTATTTGTTTTACGCCAAACATGTCCTTCTCTGTTCTGGTGTACAAATAATTCAATTTTGGACTCATCTGTCCAAATAACATTATTCCAGAAGTCCTGGTCTTTGTCTACATTCTCTCTGGCAAACTTCAGTCTGGCCTTGATGTTTCTCTTAGAGAGCAGAAGTTTCCTCCTTGCACACCTCCCATGCAAGTAAAACTTGTGCAGTCTCTTTCTGATTGTAGAGACATGCACTTTCACATCAACAGTAGCCAGAGCCTGCTGAAGGTCCCGTGATAACATGTTAGGATGTTTGGAGACCTCTTTTAGCATCTTGTGGTCTGCTCTCGGGGTGAACTTGCTAGGACGACCAGACCTGGGCATGTTGGCAGTTGTTTTGAAAGTCCTCCACTTGTTGACTATTTTCCGGACAGTGGAATGGCTGATTTCAAAAATTTTGGAGATCTTTCTAAATCCCTTACCAGACTCATAAACTGCTACAATTTTCTTTCTGAAGACCTCAGACAGCTCTATTGCTTTCACCATGGTGCTCACTCTCACTTCAACAGTCAGGAACACATCAAACTAAATATCTGAGGTTTAAATAGAACAAGCCTCATTCACAATGCTGAGTAACGATCTTCTAATCATGTGCTCATGTGATACACCTGTGTGTGAGTTGAGCCATTTTAAGTGGGAATAAATGTGGGGGTCTCCTAGAATTTTTGTAGAATTACATTTACAGAAGATCATGAAAAGTCTTTTCTTTAGTTTTAATTGTTTAGTTATATTCCTATAATCTCTCAGTATTGTTAAAATTGAGATTAAATATCTACATATCCACAAATGTTACAAAAATACACAGGCTTTCATAGGGTGTCCTAACTTTTTCACATGACTGTAGCTGTGAAATGGCTAAATGGATGTGTCTTGGGAAAAAGGTTTTTCCATGTAATTGGGGTGTTTTAACATTTTAATATGACTGTATGCTTAACTTCAGACAAGTAAATACGTAAAGTAGAAACTTATTTCAAGACATGATATACTAATCCTAAGATCGCTAATAGTTTTGTTTGTAAGTATCAATCCCTAAACAAAGGTAAATCGATAAACAGAAACAAAATTTATAAATACATACAAATATATTTATGATACCGAAATAACACAAATAAATGCGTTGGTAAATGTATAATTTTATTTATCTTAAAATTCTTATTTGTTCAAATATCTAAACTACTAGAAGTTTGGAAGTGTTAATCTTAGCTTTATTTTATTTGATACTACACTATACGTATGTAAATGTAAATGTATATGTTTCCATTCATAATTATTTATGCTGCTCATGTATTTATGCAGAGATGAAATACATGCGTGTGCATCATTGTAAGATAGGCTAAAATTCTCAGATTGATTTTTCGTTTGTTGTACTGTAATTTGCGCAAAACAGCATGAGAGCTATCATCTGTAGCTACATCTATTTTTGAAATAGAGATTTACAGTTCAGATACGCTAAACTCTGGCGACACTTACACAACTTTTGGGACAAATGTAGCATATGTGTGTAAGTTGTGTATATATGTATGTTATATTGTTATAACTTACAAAAAACAAGCCGAAACAAAAAAACGCTGGACTAACTGAAAAACATCCAAAGATACAACTATAATGTGGGGTTATCAAGTGTAACCGAGAT
Organism: Tachypleus tridentatus; assembly: GCF_004210375.1. Classification (NCBI taxonomy): domain Eukaryota; kingdom Metazoa; phylum Arthropoda; class Merostomata; order Xiphosura; family Limulidae; genus Tachypleus; species Tachypleus tridentatus. The sequence goes on along the minus strand of NC_134832.1, from coordinate 20,166,049 downwards.
TTTGGAGGTGACTGCGGAAGTCGGATCTACATTGCGGTGGGGATACACCGTCTATCAGTCTTAACTTCCATTCGCCAGTCTCACATAAGAAATAAAAGTAGCAATGCTATATTGCATATTTCAAATAAATAGTCAAGCAGTAAAGCACACGTATATTATCTTTCCACTATCGTTTTTTTTTTTTCTGAATACTTCCGGTATATTCTATATAGTTATGCGAATGCTATTTAATTGTAATATATATATATATCCAATTAGATTGTATATAGTAGTGAATAAAGTTTTTTAATTTGTATAAGTGTATGTTACCTTGGAGACTCCAGACTAAAGTCTGAAGTGGTCTGGGAAGAGTTTCTTGACACGCCTGTGGTACCTGAAGTCAGGTATCCAATATGACAACGGACATCCTTGGCTGTGGTGAAAGCGCTTCTATTGTTTCTTTCCGGCCGGAAGATAATTATGTACACTTTGGGAACATAAAGAAGAACAAGGGTAACTATTGCACTAAAACTGATACACAAACACATTGTAATAACGTTTGAGTTACTACCAAAATAAATAGGAACGAACGCCAACCAGATCACCAATGTTGTGTACATTGTAAAACCAATAAATTTGGCCTCATTAAAGTTCTCTGGCACATTTCTAGTCTTCACGGCATAAACTGTACACATTGCAATCAGGAAGAAATCAAATCCTAACGGAGCAATGATTCCCAGAGTTGTAGTATTGCAGGTTAGCTGCACCTTGTCAATTGCTGGATAAATTAATTTCGAGTTCGCAGGTTCTAAGATAAGCATCGTAGCAATGATTGCTCCTTCAATAGAAATGAGTATTAAAGTAATGATAACTTGAGCTGTCGCACTCATGAATCTCGGTTTCTTTGTGATAATTTTCTTTTTACTTCCTGCTAGAATGCGGGCGATACGATTTGTTTTTGTGACCAGAGCCGTATAAATCATGGAAAAACTCAAACCGGGCAATACACGCGAGAGAAAACAGGACGTCTTTGTAGGTCGGGCTAGTAGTACTATGGTTGTAGCGTAGCATAGATACATACCCACCATTATAATGTAAGAGAGTTCTCTGGTGGATGCCTTAACAACAGGAGTGTTATTGTGACGAATAAATACAATCATCACTACGACTGTTGCAACGAATCCCAGGCAAGCAATGGACATAGACACAACAGCTGTGGTATCCCACCAGTGTATATACTCCACTGGGATTTCATCACAACCTAAAAGAAGTGAAAACGTTTCAAGGAAAACAAACTTTACTAGAAGAACAAATCGAACATTTATAGACACTATACATTAAATAAAACATGTTTGTTTGTTTGTTTTTCACTGTCTACTGAATAAAAATAGAAAATAGAATTACTTTATATCGAGAGTAAAGTTTTGACTTGAAATTTTTGTTCATTTCATTTATATAAACAATGGTGGGCGCTTATATTGGAATATCTTTTTAAGATATGTGAAGAAAAGAAAAGAAAAAAATATACGTATAATTTCATATTTGATATGGTAAAAACTTGTTTATGCCATTCATAAATTATTGCTTCCCGTTTATATAGCTATACTTGTGGAAATACCTGTAAGATTCTCATTTGGCCAGTAACCCGGAGAGCATTCTTGACAAGTGGTTTCGTTCATCACGAATGCGTTATCTTTACATTTGACGCATTTCCAACAGCACTGGACCATTTCAGACACAATATTCTGAAACAAGAAGAAGGTTTTCTTTGTTAATACAGTCGTGTATAAGTAAGGTATTGAGATTTCGACTTTTTGCTATCACATATTCTTTACAAAAACCTCTTTCTCAAAACATTTTTGCGACGTAAATATTTATTTAAATGAGAATTAATTCCCAGAAGCTCTTTATGCAAAAGCATTCCCCTAAAGTTTTAAGCTTCAAGAACTTTTATGTTTCATATATTATTCGATTAAGTACTTATAGTAAATTTTAAATAGTATATGTCTTTCGACTCTTCATTAAACATTTGAAGTACTTATTCTTTCCCATAGTCAACATGTATAACAATAATAGAAGCAAAGAGAAACATTATAAAACATTAAATAAATTAAACAAAACGTGAAATACGAAAAAATTACTTTTAACTTCATTACTTGGAATGTTTCTCATAATAATTCATTATAATCATTGTTAAATCTGATATAAAGCAATGTTACACTTAAGCTGAAGAAAGTATGTCGCACGTGAGCTTTGCTTCTAATTTCTTACCGAGAGATTTATTAATTGAGTTAGTTAATTAAACTATTTGAAGTCAAAAGAGTAAGATAAAATAAAGAATATCAAACCATTTTAGATTAATTTGTTGTTTTTCATTTTTCTTTAATTAGAAGACAGTCAATCCGAGATAAAAGCTTCGTGATAAATTTTTCTAAATTGGAATCCAAACAATTAACTAAATACAAACGTATTTATAAAACTTCCGTAAAAGTAAATAAAATAAGAAATTTCAAAAATCTTAATTTTGATTTTTGCTAAACATACAGGCAAAAACACACTTAAATAATACTAATTCTACGTTTTCTCATGAATATTTTTTGATAAGAGAACTTGGGAAGCATTAAGATAACCGAGAGTTGTGAAAATGTTAGTTTAACTTAGTGTAATGAAAAACATTTTGGTCATTCCATATAAAAAATTACTAGACACTTTCTAATGATTTTAAGTTCGTTAATTAGAAAAGTTGGTTGCCTCTTTGTTTAAATCAGTGATTCAGATTTTGAACCGATTTATACTAGATGTGTATCCCTAAAATGGTTCTGTTTTGAAAATAAATAAAACCAACATTAAGAGTAATAAACATCTTTATTTCTTTCTAGCTTTTCAAGTTCATATGTCATGCTGTGTTTTAGTCTACAAACTCCATATTTCTTTTTGTGATTCATGGCATGCGCACATTTTAAAGACATCACGACAGTAGTCATTGCATCGTTAAGCGTCCCTTATGTGACGTCATTTTAGTGTCTCCTGACTAAATGACAGACAACACAGTATTGTAAAGTGGTGCGAGTGGTTAAAACACTTGACTCCTCGAGTCAACTTTCGGCCCATTTAGGGAGAGTCATTAATATGCACATAACTTCACTGGTGTGAATACATAAAGATATCTTTCCTTAGAGTAAACAATAAATACAATGAGGATAAAAACGTTCAGCCAGAAAGAAAAAATCAGATAAGATAACAATGTAATAAACGCTAAAATTTCAGCATAGATAGCAAACAAACTATGTTCATTCATAAGTAAAAACGTCTTCTTAATAAAATGGCTTGAAAATGGCCTAGTAGTTAACGTATCGGGCTGAGATTCGGAATGCGATGTTACGTATATGTGTTATAAAAGTGGCAATAAATCCTGCTATTCGATTAAATGTGGCCGCTTCAGACAGCAGGTGTTTCGACATGATTGTCTTTCTTCTGTTCCACAATTCAAAATTAGTAATAGCAATGCCTGACCAATAAGGACAACTGACTCGATTGTTTAATCCATTGTCTGCATAGTAGGGTGAATATATAAACAAACCTCATTGTATTACGTAATAACTAGTTATAAAATACTAAATGCAAAAATTACAACAGCAATGGCTAATTCGAAAATATTATATAATTATTCAGACAAAATTACCCATCAAATATCGAAAAAAAACATATTCCAGCAATGCACTTTTAATACATCGGGCACCATTTAATATATTGCATAGCTCATTCAGCATGCCCTGCGTGGAAACTCATTGAGTAAATACAGAGAAACTTCCACTGGGAAATTTAGTAGTGTTAACGTAGTGGCATGAAACCAAAATGTAAATTTAAAAGATCAGAGATTTTACGCTACAGAGAGCGTGAAATATAAGTATATGCTGTAGTTGGTCGCACGTGGTCTACCGAGGATACATTTTGATAGTACAAGATACAAAAAATATCAAAATTACTAAAGTTCTTTGAGAGAAATGTCATTTAACTAGAATTGCGTAAAAACTTTGCAAATAACCTTTGCAACCAACTTACAGTGACTTTAGTGTAGCTAAGGTACATACAAGTGAAAGGAAACTAAATATATAAGCTCATTGCAGAGTATTGATATTTCAAAACCAAATCGTGTATTCATATAAACAAGATTCTAACAGTCAAAGAAGTTTTCTACTTTGGATCATCAAGCCAAGGTTTTGTTTCAGAAGGATAACATTACGTCAATGCCATAAATTACGTTCAACCTAAGTTTGATTTCAAATGAACACTATAAACATCTGAAGATGACTCATCCGCAGCCTGGATATTAGCTCTATAATCAATTTTGCTAACGTATGAAGGAATTAAAATGAAAGTTGGATTACAGATTTCCCAGTCGTTACCAATTAGACAAAATTGTGAATTAAAACTGAGACAATTGTACCATAAAATTAACAAAACGTAACTGAAAACAAAACTTGTAAAACAGCAACATTTGATTAAACCAAAGCCTGTAATGCAGGGTATTAACACAATAGTTACTAGTATCCCCTTTCCTCTATGATTACATCTGTGGATATGTTTGGCAAGGAAGTACACGAATTTCAAACTTCTTTTTCTTAAGAGAATGTATTATAAGTATCGCATGAATTAGTTTGGTACAGAAATAGCTAACATAAATTCGAAGAACAGAACACAGAACTACATGCGAGTTTTTTGTTGTGCTTTGTTTTTCACACCAAGAAATATGAATCTTGTACTACAGGCCAAATGTAAAGAGAAAAACATCTGGATTGATCGATTATTTATGTTTGCGATAAGATGTGGTGTATTGAGCATTCTACTTTGAATACTAATTAGTTATTTTTTGCAAGTCATTGATCTAAATAAATCTGTGATGAACATACATCATTATAATATTTAGTAGCAATAGTAAAACATTGTACTTTAACGCTTTTTCAAACAACCAGTTCCGAGAGGTTTGACTGGAACTTATTTCATACTTTGCCCCTCTGGGTTAATTTTGTACAAATGAAATCATTTGTTGACTCTACTCTTTGGGGCCATGGGTGCATTATAAGAGTGATACATTATTCTTTGTGACAAGAGGGACTCGAGAGTTGAAGAGTGGTGGTGATTATTTTACCTTCCCTACAGTTTGTCATTCTAAAATTATGGACGACTGCCACAGACAGCCGTTGTGCAATTTTGTGTAGTAAACAAAATAACTAGCCGATTCTAAAAGAATACACATTTATATACAGATATTAAGACACACCAGTCAGGGTAGCAACCAATCAACCAGTACATTATTCTAAAACACCAAAAGTATTTGTTTTACGATATTTAATGCTCTTAATTAAATAGTTAATTATATTAAATCAGCTGCATAAGTTGCTTAATAAAGTTGTGTTTTAAATTTATTATGTTAATGTCAGAGTAGTACTTTGTCGAGAAATAAAAAAACACTTAATGGGTGGGGTGTATTTGCTAACTAGATGTTGCAGTCTAGAAGAATAATCTACTGATAAATGTGATGAACCATTTTGTGATATTTTTAACATCATTTGATCTAGTAGCTTTTTAACTACTTCACTCTAGTATAGAAACGTGTTTGGACTATAAAACAGCTTAAATTCTTACTTGGCTCAAAATTCGCTAATAATTGAGCTTATGGTTACAAATTTTTAATTGCCTTGCTGATAAATATATTTCAGAATTGGAGTAAGGAAATCACGCCATTTTTGAAGCAGCAATTTAAAAGGTGCTGTAAATCATTTACAAATGTAATGTTAAAATTTTCAGGTTTCTTTGTTTTATTTTGTTCTTTTGTCACAAAGAGCAGAGTTTATGTTTCAAATAGTCAAGTGGATCCAATAAAGTTCTCTGATAGCTCGTACAGTCTACGTCGAAAATAGTATAAGTCATTAGTGTGTGGTGGCGATAACAAAAATTATTTTTCATAAGACTTTGTAATACATTTTGTTGTGTCAAGTTCACAGTTTAGAATATACAGGATCTCAAATAGAAGAGAAAATCTGAAAGTTCAACTTAAAATCTTTTTTGGTCACATGGACTACAAAACTGATGTGATTTATTCTATACCACATCTTTAAAGCGGCAGAACGGAACAATTTGAACCTGTATTTAATAACACTACTGATGTGTAGGGCATATCTCGAAACGTTATATGTATCAGAGTGGCAAACGTACAACACCAGTACATAGGCTGTATTTTACTTCAATCTCCAAATTTAAAATTAAAAAACTAATAATATATGCTCTCTTCTTCCCATCCATCTTATTTGATATTCCTAGAGATAATGGTATTCCCGGCAGAGAAAAAACATGAAGTACAACACATATATACATAATTCACAGGAATATCTTTTAAAACATTATTAACTTGATACTTTACTGTGAAAAATGTATCAGAACATAATAAATTGTGACCTTATACATTTTCCTTAATGATGTATTCAAAGTGAGAAAACTTTACAGGTAACAGTTTGAGAAAATCAGACATTCTTCGACACTGTATGAGTACTTTTTAGCACTATGTTAATCAAAACACCATTGATAACAATCGCTTGTAAAGTTTATTTGTGCATAAGTGTCTTTAAGTTCTGTTTGTTTGTTTTGTTGTCAAGCACAAAACTACACAATGGGCTATTCGCTCTCTGTCTGCCGTGGGTATCGAAACTCGATATTTAGCGTTAGATTTACCTCTGAGCCACCTGGGCTCTCTGGGTTTAAAGCTTCTTGTTACATGAATTGTGATTTTTTCAACTTTAGCCTTTGTCAACTTAAAAGAAAATCAAATCCTAAAACTGTGTCCTCTACCTTGTGAATATTGAAACTTTGTAGAATGGATTGCAACTTGTTCAGGTCAGTGTGTGTGTAAGATGTTCTTGGTATTTTATAGTGTTTTGGTGGATTGTGAAGAACATGTTATGATTGGTTGGATTATCACTATTTCTGATTGGAAGAGAGATTTCCTGTAGATTCAACCAATGATAGTCACAGGTTACTCACCTGTAGTCCGGAATCTCTGTTTAGTGAGGGTTTGATAGTATTAATATAAAACGATTCTTTGATTTTTCTTGTTTTCCAGAATTTGTCTGCGTCGATTATTCTATATTTTTTCAGTTTATTCTGTGTCCAGTTGACGTGGCGTGCGCTGCAATGGTTGAATTTTGTGTTTTCATGAGTTTTGTACCATCTTTACTATCAAAGAATACCTGTGGCTGTTGTTTGTAATGTATCTTTATACCAGATCTCTTTTGAATTAACAAAAATAATGGGAGCTGCACTCTGAAAAACGTTTTTCTTTTATGTTTGAACCACATAATATCAGAAAGGAATCTCAAAGAAAAATGAAAATGAAAAGGTAAATTTATATGTATTTGCCCCTACATTTCAAATTAGGTATTGAAACAATATATCTGTCCCATACGTTTCAAAACAGATATTGCAAGAAGATGTATATCTCCCTACGCTTCAAAATAGGTATTGAAACAAGATACGTATCTCTTATGCTTCAAAATAATTGGTCTCAAAACATAGGTGTGGCACACAATTGTAATTGTTAGAAAGAAGAGTCGTGGGAAACGCAATGTCTCCCGTCTTATAAGCCCGCCTTACTGTAGCTCAGCGATAAATTTGAAGGCTTACACCGCTAAAAATCGGGATCCGCTACTGGTGGTTTACACATAAAGCCCGTAGTGTGGCTTTGTGCATAACGATATAACAAACAAATAAAACTCTACCTATAGAAATAGACATAAAAATGCACCTTTTTAATCTTTTTTACGTTTTATTTCAGTTTTCATTCCGCTACTGTATTGTACTATTCTGTTCTTATGTAATAATTATAAGCAAGCGGTGAAACAGCTCATTTTCCATTTCAAATTGAAAGAAAGAAAGGTAATTAAAATTTTCAAATATCATTCTTGATTACTGATTATATAATAAATACAATCGTAAATACTGAAATCAATTTCGACTACGTTTGGAAACAACATAACAATGTACTTGTAGAAATTTCATATCTCAGTTTTATTATATAAAAACATTGTCTTCAATAAGAACATACCTTGCTAGAGGTAAAGGGAAATGCTATAAAATATTACAATAAAAAATCTAACAAGAGGTCATTCAGAAAAAATAACAATTCTTTTGTCCAGTCTTCATACTCGCTCACCTTTCGGTCCAGCATGACCAAGTGGTTAAGGCACTAGACTCGTAATCCAAAAGTGACAGGTTCGAATCCCCGTCATGCCAAACATGCCCGCCCTTTCGTTGGTAAAAGAGTAGTCCAAGAGTTGTAGGTGGGTGGTGTTGACTACTTTGTTCCCTCTAGTCTTACACTCCTAAATTAGGTGTAGCTAGCGTAGGTAGCCCTCCAGTAGCTTTGCGCAAAATTTAAATTAAATCAAGCACTCACATTTCCAAAATTTGTTAAATAAACGTAATTCAGAAGGTTTTAGTTAATTTTATAGCATTAATGTAGATCTACCACATAGTTGCTGATAACATAAGAAAATAACTTGAAATGCATCCATCCCATCATTCAATTTATCATCATACTGAGCCACTAAATGTCTCAAAAAATCATACATGAAATAAAAAGTAAAAGGTACACTCTGAAAACTATTAATTGAAGCAGTTCATTTTACTGTATCCTGAAATATAGCACACGATTTGCGAATTTGGCTTTCTAATGAAGGAAGAGAAATCGCCAAAGTTTCTCTTTATAACTGACTTGCTTATTTAATTGGAATGAAAATAGAAATGTCTTATCATTATTGTTAGCTATTTTAGGTGACGTATATTTTCATACGAAACTTATAAAAAAATAAAATGACCAAATAATTCAATAATTTAAAGAAGTACAAAGTATATATTGTTAACTATAAAAAAGAAAATAACTATTTGAAGTTGGAGACCGTCCATAATTTGCTACATTTTTATGATTTTGCAAAGCGAATAGTTATAACTGTGAACAAGTTAATTTGGAAAATAGAAAAGTGTGTTTAACTCTCTACAAAATTGCTGATGTTATAACTGATTGATAATTCTGTAGCAAATTGATAGCAAATTACATGATTTCGTGTTGTCTTTTCTTACTTTTTTAAATCGTAAATGAGCTTCCTCTTCCACATTACATTTTGTACGTTCGTGAAATATCGAAAATTATGAAAGATTATTTTAACCCATAACAATTTTCTGATCCTCAGTACATTCTTGCAACTACTGAAAGAAGTAATTAGTTTATAAGTTTCAGGAAGTAAATAACAATGAACGAACTAGATATAGTCTTACACTTGAAATTATTCAATTATCAAGAAAATGTAAAAATCAAAATACCAAATTCAAGCAAAAGTTTTCATTCAAAATTTTGAATACGTTCTATACATAAATTACTCAGAAACTCTGAAAATGACAATAAATAATATCCGCAAACTTCACCTGAAACAAACCAACTTAATGATAGTAACAAAGAGCAGTGATTTATCACTCGTTGGTTAAAAAGTTAGGAAATTAGTATGTTTCAACGAGTCAACCTTCTAGCTTAATAAAAGTGTCTTTTCAAAGTAACAGAACCACCGAGTTGTTGGCGTTCTTTGGACACAGTAAGGGCCAGGAAAAATGGTGATATAGCTCAAATGGCAAAAGGTCAAGGAAGTACTAGCCTCATCATTAGTTTTTTTTTTTTACATCTTACAGATGGATGTTTCGCTTACTTAACTAAAGATGGCTACAACATCTTTGTTTCGTCATGAAGGGTAACAATGATAGTAATTATAAAGTTTCTTAGTTAATCAGTCGATATCACGGTAGTATATGTTTCCTCTTAGATGTTTGTAGTTAAAACACAAAGCTACACAATAGGCTACCTGTGCTCTGTCCACCACGGGTATCGAAATCCAGTTTCTAGAATTGGCAGTCCACGGAAATACCTTTGTGCCACTGGGGGTCATCCGAAATATTATTTTGTTTTTATTACTTGACGATTTATATAATGTAGAAATTCTATAATATGATAAAAACCAAAATAAATTCAAAAAATTATATTTTACATTTTCGAAGAAACTGAGGTTAAACTTACACATCAACGAATGTAATTCAAAAACACATAAATACACTTTTTTTTGTTCCGAATGTATTACGTAAGAGTTAATATTCCTCCAATTTTAAAAGTGTTATATATAATTGTATAGCTCTAAATGTGATATATTTCATATTGAATAAAGCTATTACCTTTACTTCACCTCGAGAGCACGGTTTGCTGCAAACTGATTCAGGAGGCTCAGTACCCCCATTTGTAATGCTTCCCCACTGGACTGGCTTATCTATTTTTAACACTGTGTCTATCCAGGAACCGACCTTAACATAGTCGTACTTGTTGTTCATTTTCTGGTAGTTCATAATATCATATCTGTAAACAAAATTACTAGATATAAATTGCGATGCCTCTTCAATAGTATAATGACTAATAATCAATATTTAATATTTAACTTATCCGAATCATTTATAATTCCAGACTAAGTATTTACAAACCGTCTGTCAGCAGACAGTTACACAGTATACATATGTATTTATTATTTAAGTATATGATATTACCAAACCCAAAATTGTCTTTAATGTTATTGTATCCTCACTGTGTATCAATAATAGGTAATACGATATTAGCTTAATGTAGTTTGGCTGTATCATTGTAGTCATAGATTACTGTTATCCTGTATGCAGAGTGGTTATATACACTGCTGGCCAAAATCTTAAGGCCAGTGAACATAACGAAAAATATGTTTTTTGCGTTGATAGACTCAACCACTTATTTGAGTAGAGCTTCGGAAGATGAAAATAAAAAAAGGGAAAATAAAAATAAAACAACTTTTTTAGCATTTAATAGGAAAAATGTGAACACTATGAAAGTAGTCAAAATACTAGCTGGTCAAAATTTTAAGACCATGCTGAAACGAAGCGTTAATCGGTAAACACGTAACGAAATTTAGTCATTTGTGTTCAAGCATTAGCGTTGTCAACATCTTCCACTGACATATCCTGTGTTACATTGGGTAAAAACATGGCAAAGGCTAAAAAGTTGACAGAATTTGAATGTGGCAGAATTGTCGAGCTGCAAAAGGATTCGACGGGTATTCCGGCAAGACACCAGCCGATCGTCGAACCAGATTAAGACCCTTACGGACGCAGAATTCAGCTCAAAAACAATAAGACGGCATCTACGAGAGAAAGGCTTTAAAAACCGTAAACGTTTTCAAAGGGCACGCCTCTTTCTACACCACGAAATAGCTCGGTTAAACTTTGCTGAGAAGCACTAAACATGGGACGTAAAAAAGTGGAAGAAAATTTTTTTCTCTGATGAGAAAAAATTTAACCTGGATGGTCCAGATGGCTTCTAACGTTACTGGCACGATAAGAATATTCAACCGGAGACCTTTTCTACACGACACAGTAGAGGAGGTTCCATCATGATCTGGGATGCTTTCTCCTTTCATGGAACAACGGAGCTTCAGGTTATACAGGGGCGTCAAACAGTACCTGGATACATTGGCATATTAGAGAGAGCATCCTTATTGACTGAAGGCCCTCGCTTGTGTGGAAATGACTGGATCTTTCAGCAGGACAACGCTGCAATCCACAATGCCTGAAGGACAAAGGACTTTTTCATGGCGAATATTGTGATTCTTTTGGACCATCTAGCGTGTTCACCCGAACTGAACCCATTGAAAATCTTAGGGGGTGGATGGCAAGAATAGTCTTTAGAACTGGACATCAATTCCAAACAATGCATGATCTTCGTGAAATCATCCTCACCACTTGAAATAACATTTCAGCCAGCCTTCTGCAAACGCTTATATCGACCATGCTAAAGCAAATGTTTGCAGTTATTCGCAATGACGACCGTGTAACTTACTACTGAGACCTCTTGTTGGGCATTTTCTACCCTGTTTAGGACTTCTTTTTGGTATGATCTTAAACTTTTGACCAGCTAGCATTTAGGATAATTTCATAGTGTTCACATTTTCAATCTTAAATGCTAAAAAAAAATTATTTTTATTTTTCCTTTTCTTATTTTAATATTTTGAAGCTCTGCTCAACTAAGTGGTTGAGTCTAACAACGCAAAATGCATATTTTGTATGTTCATTGGCCTTAAGATTTTTGCCAGCAGTGTACTTTAAGGCAAAGTATGTAACATGCGAGCAAAATAATTTGCGTGCTTACAAAATAGAGTATGGAGTGATATGCCATGGTTCTGGAAATGGAACTAAGGAGTTTAACATAACTGTACGCACAATAGAATGGTGTATATGTTCAGAATGAAACTGACAACTGTTATTTAGTTAATAGCTGTAAAAAATACAAAATGAAAAGTTTGAATGACAGTCATGGTGTTGTAATTGTAAGATAAAACTGGTTACAATACTATAACAGCATTCCTGGCATACCGGTTTAGGGCAAGAGATGGATCACACACAATTGTTGTACACAGCAGAAGGTTTGAAAAGAGAAAACGTATAGTCATCGTCTAAGCTCAGAGTGTCTACAAACATCAATGAGCATTTTTTGTAGAGGAACTATGGACTAGAGTCCTTTCTGAAGATGGGAATCTATCATTACAACCCAGCAGATATTCTCAGTTGTAAGATACCATTGCAACAGAGGCTCGGATAATTCCTTACGGTATATTATATGTTGTGGTATCAGTTACTGTTTCGAGGATGGACACAGAACTCAAAACTCTTGATAGTATCCTTGAATAATTGCTGTAATGGCATCCTTTAATACTATTGTTGTATGGTAAGGCAAAAGTAAGTTAACTTTAGAGCATTTGCATATGTTTACTTAATAACAGGAGGTTCAACAAAGTGTTTATATCAAAATAACACATAATCTTTAAGTAACTGAATTTAAGAATGAAATTAAGAAACTGGAAACAATATGGTGCCCATGAAAACCTCTTTAAAAATAAATACTCTGTAATACAAATGTAAGTACATACCCACATAAAAGATTTCGGTATTTGAAAATCCTTTAACAACAATACAGGATCCAACTAAAATTTAACACCAAATAAAAATACGAAGCCTTTAACGAAGAAATATGCATGAAGACAACACTGAAAACGGTGGTTATAATACACGATACAATTCCCCAAATACAAAACAAATTCTTTGGAAACTACAGACAAATTTAAAACAATACAAACTTGAGAATCAATATTTCAACAGACATAAGTAAACTACAAAAAATTCGTTAATAAATAAGAATGAAGAACAAGAAATTTATGTACTATATCCTTCATATATTAAATAAAACCCATTTTATAAAATATGAAAAACCCATAGTACAATAGGCTAATTACTTGAAATACTAAATAAATATTTTAAAATAAATCACGGTATAAAAATTTTCTAAAGTTTAGCAAAAGTAAAAGAAAAGGTTATAACGAAAATAAAAGAAAATGCAGAAGTATGTACATTATAGAATACACTTGTACAAATAAACCAAGAAAATTGACACACTTATCCAAAATAAAGCACAAGTTCCCATTTCCTCACCTAAATTCCACGAACAGATTCTCTACAGTGACAGTTGACCCTTTAATAGCTGGTAGTGGGATATATAAAGTCTTAGACAATTTTCATCTTCATCAGCTCCTTCATAGATAATAAGATTGTTCTTCCAATTAGGATAATGTGGTGTCACAAAGATTTTTTTTAGTTATTTAGGGTCTAACCTTTGGAATAGTTTTTGCCATCTTCTGGTTGTACAGCTTCAATATCCAGATGTGCTAAAAGACTAACGTCACGATGATGGTGATATATTCGGCCGTTGTTAGGTTCTCTCTTGACAACCATTATGGTGTTTCGTGGGACCTCTTGTTTTTAATCATGAAGACTCTAGTTATCACTCTGCAAGTGGCGATGGTGTTAATTAGCAGTTTTTCTATAACGGGAATTTGAAAGTCATCCCTTCATGCTAAAACACTTCTGTAAAGCCCATTTGGCTCTATAAATGTCTTTCGAAGTTTCTAAATGTGTTGATCCTAACGCTGGTGTGCACAGATATGATGCAATTTCTTTGAGGTGATAAAGCATATACTAATTTGGTGCTGAATAGAAAGCTCTAATTATGTAATTTTTGCCAGAACCCTTTATTTACAGGAGCTGTAAGAGATGTTAAGGATATCTCCTGTCTTTGAATTGGTTTATCAGCAGCGTTGGGTCTCCTGGTTTGTCTGCAGCCGGTGTCACTACGGCAATGATGAAATTGTTTTTCGATAACTGATATACAATAAACTGGAGCTTTTCAACCCAAGAAACTATTTGGTGTAACCTGAGAATTGATACAATGACACACCACATGCCAAATATGTATGATGGCAATGTATACCGTCCATAAGCTCCTCCAAATGTCGGGTTAGCATTAGGAACCATAAAATTAGCCAACTTTTCATAACATAAAAACTCGTGAGCATATTGTCGATAATCTTTGCAGATTTCTCTCATTAAAGAATCAAAGAAACTTTAAGAATTTAGCACATAAGAGTTAAAATTTCCTCTGATTAGCTGATAAACAGGATAACCATGATAGTCAAGAATTTAATCTTAAGTAAATAAGTTTCAATTGGTCAGAAGATCAGACAAATGTTTAGACTTTAAAAAGAATCATAACTATTTGGTTAAACCATTAGTGTTTTCTAAAATATCTCTTTATAGAAAGTAGTTATTATATTACATTGGTCCAGCTACATTACTCTGTGCTTCTATACACCCGCAAAACATGTATCCTTAATATACCTAAACGACTTTGTTACCATGGTTCATTGGTTTGCCTCATACCTTTGCTGTTCACCCTTTCTCGTCATCATTCCCACGAAAAAACCAACAAAGCTAAACCCTTTGACAATTACTAAACTTGTCTAAGCAGTGGTTTTATTCATAGTTTCTGCTATACCATGAGATCTACCATTTAATCACTCGCGTTTGTATTATTACAGTTAAATACCAACTTCCAACTGGACTGATCACAAATTTTTCTGGTGCAAGCCTCCATTGCATACCATCAAAACAGTGCACAGACTTGACTTGGACTGCATTAATTTCCTAGAGATATAATGACACTGGTTACTTTGTGTTGTTGGTTCTTCATCACCTGTTGTTCTGTCTGTCGAAAGTAATACTTTCTTTACCAAAGTGTTGGGAATGCTAGGGGTAGTTCACTCAAAAGTGACTTCACGCTTTTTTTAGGTAAATTACTTTACTACTCCCTTATATGATAGTATCTAGATAGAAGGATCATCAACATATGCTGCAGTTTGTGTATCATGAAAAGTAGGCTATCCCTGCATATTCATTCTACAACAATGTGTTGCATTGCAGCACAGGATGAGTTAGTCGTTGGTTAAAACATGGGTAGGATAATTTACTCGTGGTATAATAGCTGCTTTAGGCTTCTTCCTCTCTTTTGAGCAGCTGAAAGGAACCACTTATATGGCCTCAGAAACTGCTTATCAAGGATGAGAATAATTCTCACATTCAGGTAATTCTGCATCATTTTATTAGGCAACTTCTCCATCTCGTTGTCTATGAGTATAAGCTTTTAATGCACTGAGGCCATTACAGGATATGTTATATCATTCAAGTAACACAGGTAAACTATGTAAACAATCAAGCTTTAAATGTCACCCCTCTTCTAAGCCAGTAACTCAGTCAAACCTTAAGTGCAACTTAATAATGTCTATCTCATAATCCCTAAGTTGCACTTGGCATCTATGCAGAAAGTCCGGTATTGCATAATCTGCCCTGTAATCTAACCATCTCAAGCAGATACCTGCTTAAACTGTTTCCTAAAATGGTCTAAATCTTCCTTTGCTGTAAACTTAAAAGTTATGGGCGAATAGTCTGCTTAGCTTTACTAATGGAGAACTGTGATCATGGCCAGTTCCTCTCTCTTATAATTTCGCTGCCGTCACCTAATGAAGGTATCCTTAATGTTGTAAGCTCAGCATTGTAGATATTTTGAACGAAGGGTTTGGTCAGAATGTTCCAGATTTCTTGAGTAACTAGCCACCGGCAGCTTATGAGTTGGCCCTGTATGGCCTCAGTCCTTGATTTATGCTTGTTTTTGTTGTATATTTTCTGGCTTGGAAAAGTTTATGATCCACCTACATCATAATTTGTCACTCACCACCTCATCTTCTGATGACTAAGCTCCTGTTGAAAGGCCTGTCCACCATCAGTATCTATAATCTTTCTATCAGGTTTTGGATGGTTCTGATTAGAGTTGTAGTTGGATTAGAGTGCCTGTCGAAGATTTGACAGTACTATACAGACCATTTCACTTCATTTCAAACTCACCAGATGTCACACCACCACAATGATCCTCATTTCTTCATGCTTTCTACACTGAAGTCGATTTTCAGGGGTTACTTTGGATACGCCGGACATCGACGGTTTTTTTTTCGTAAGTCATCTCGTGGAATAAAATTCAGATCCTAAAGATTAGTGAGGGTCTCACATCTACGAGAGGGTTACTTTCATACAATCATCTTCCTTTATAAACCAACTCTTCAACTTGATAATTAATCTTCTAGTCTTTGTTTGTTTTATTTAAGAGGAGAATAGTAGTAAAGTGCAATATAAAAGCTAGCAGTAAAGAGCAAAGTTTATAGCAAAATAGCCTGTGGTAATGGTTGACACTAGTATTTCATTCTTTTTATCTTCATTGTGATATATTCAGTTAAAAATGAATTAATCTTAAAATCGATGATATTATGAAGCAGTTCTGTATCTCAAGTTAACTCGGTTCGAGAAAAGGAAATAAAGAAACTGGATATAGTATAATGTACAATTCGCAGTATTTATAACAGGCATAATAAGTACAAATTCTACGTACTTGCTTTTAAAGAGAGGGATAGTCGTTTGTAGTGGGGTCAGGTAACTTCTTTTGATTCTGATGAAGCACAGATCAGTTACCAGACATTTTCTATTCAATGTTCCTTA
The DNA here is from genome assembly GCF_004210375.1 of Tachypleus tridentatus. Classification (NCBI taxonomy): domain Eukaryota; kingdom Metazoa; phylum Arthropoda; class Merostomata; order Xiphosura; family Limulidae; genus Tachypleus; species Tachypleus tridentatus. The sequence goes on along the minus strand of NC_134832.1, from coordinate 20,149,033 downwards.
CACTACAGGAAATATCTAATTTACCAGTCATTCTAAATCAAGCACAGAGGTATTTTGATATAACACCTGGCTTTAATGGCACTTGTCTAGCTTCCTGCACAATGTGTAGTGTTAAAGTTGAATTACCCATTGGTAAAACAAATGTGACCTCAACAAAATGACAAGGAACAAAGACAAATAAAATTACATTAACTTAACCAATTCCTCGATCACGTGTTATGCAAAAACTGCAAATTACTTAGAATAAACTAATAAATTTACAGTAGTGCTTTATTAACACAAGTAGAAACAGATGGCATGTTTTTACACCACAGTATTTCCAGAAACCAATGCAGACCTTCTACAGCTTGTTACGTACTTTGCCATATAGCATGTTTTAACTCACGAAATTTTATAACCAAAATATGTTGATTACTACATTTTGGTCATACTATTTCACCTTGGTCAAATAGTATTAAAGTTGTGCCATCGTGGCAAGTTTGTACTCATAACGTTTAAAACTTAGCTGAAATCTAGCCTCAAAAATTTAATTTTTTAAATCCCTGTTTTCGGTAAAATCAGTATCTAATCAAGTATGTTATTGTTTATAGTTGTTATGCAGTTTCACGATGTACTTGTACATAACACGCATTTCAACATGATACTTTCATTCAGCAGATAGGATTCTCTAACGAACTGGTTTCATATGATCCGTGTTTATTTGATGAGAATAACAGGTTTATTATAGTCCTTATATGCTATAGTGATCAATATACTACATTACCACATCACTGTGATCAGTTTGTTATTTTATTGCGCTGATGTAATCAATATATTACCCTATTGTAATGGCATTAACAATTTATTATTCTAATGTATTACTTTGATCAGTATATTAACTTGTCGTATCGCTATGTTAAAACTTTATTATATTTAAAATTAGTTTATTATGCTATATATCTGTTACCATGACTATTATCTCACTCAGTTGTGTTATAACGATAAGACAAGGATTTTTACCTTCTATCGTAGGGGTTACTAAACTAGATATTGTTCTAGTTCTTCAGGAAAATGTTTTTCTTGTGGAATTTTAGTTGTTGATTTTTTTTATTTAACAACCTTATATTCTTCACACTTCTAAGTTCTGTAATAGCTGGTGTAAATAGTATGATTTTTGACAGCGTTATATTAGTTTGGTAATATTATTTCAATAACGTTTCTAAGTTTATCAAATGCTACGAACACTTTAAACAAATCGAGGTAAGAAAAATTATTGATATTATTCAAGTAGCCAACTCAAGAAATACTTAGTATTGAATTTAGCTGACGTTCGAAACTTATCTCGCTATTTCCTTCAGAAAGAAACTAAAAATATTCACGATACACATTTTAAAGTTTTTTTACAACATATATCAATCACATCGTCTCTTATAGTACTCAGTGTGCATGAGGACTGGATTTTGATTACTTCAAAACACAAATAAAAATCTTTTTATCACAGAAATTCAGCATGCTATTCATTTCTTTACCTTTTAACTGGAAAAAACAAACAGAGAACAGTTGTGATATGAACTAAATTTATAAAACAAATTCACTTAACTAATATATTGGCAATATGATTTGGAATAAGAATTAATTTTAGTATTTAAGTTTGGTTTTGAATTTAGCGCAAACCTACACGAAAGCTATCTACGTTAGCCTTTGCTAATTTCGTCGTGAAATATTAGATAGAAGACAGCTATTAACCACCGCCATTCGCCACCTATTGGGATACTTTTTTACTAACAAATAGTAGGGTTCACTGTCAAATTATAACGCCCCCACATCTGAAAAGACGAGCATGTTTGGTGGGATGAGGATTTCAAATGGCAAATGCCCAAATCATCTAGCTATGCCGGATTTACTCTGTAAAAATGTTTAATATTTTACAAATATAAATTATCTTTATTACTATACTCAACATTTTAAACCTTCGCTTTTTATAACTCAGAGAAAATAATAAAATAAAAGTCGTGTTTTTTCCTGGTAATAAAATGAAAGTCGTGTCTTTTTCCTGGTAATAGAATAAAAGTCGTGTCTTTTTCCTGGTACTAGAATATAATCGTATCTTTTTCATAGTAATAGAATAAAACTTGTGTTTCTTTTCCTGGTAATAGAATAAAAGTCATGTCTTTTTCCTGATAAAGCGCGAAATTTTACAGTTTGATCATCGATAACTTTGATCATTCAATTAACGTACATATAACATATAACAATTAACGTACCTCACATATCACGTATCTAAGCCATGAGAATAAAACTTTTACTTATTGTAGGTTTGCAGACAACAGTTTTGCTTTAAGACGCGTGAATAAAATAAAAGTTAATCACATTTTACATGCTTAAAATTTTAACCACGAATCTGCCAAAAAATATAAACTGAACCATGAATGTGTGCTGTAAATTTTCCCCATTTAAACGCATTTGTCTCTATATATTTTCATTCTTATGCACTAATTTCTTCCATGCACTTTAGTATATCTTGTGATTAACTGATTTATATTTTTCTACCAACTTTAGTGAGATTTCATTGTATCATAGCGTTTCACGAATATGTACACCTTAAAAATCCCATTTTGAAAAATACACAACAGAAAATTTTCCTTGATAACACATTGAATAGTCATATCTAGTTCTCTTGAACGTTCTCCTGCAATGAAATAGACAACCTTTCTACATATTATTCATCTTAAGAAAAATATCTGTGCTTTGAAGTATTACGTCTACGTTTGTTAATTTGTTTTTTGCGTAAAGCTTTACAGCAGACTACATGTACTCTATCCACTATGGGGATTCGAAACATTGAATTTAAGCTTTGTGGATCTGTATACTTACCGCTGACCCACTAGGAGATACAAGACTATACTTAAGTAATAATAACTTATGTTTACTGTATGTAAAATATGGGGGAGTTACGTAACGCAAGGGCTATCTGCATATAGCGACTATAAGTTTTAAACTGAAAATCTAGATTGTTTGTTTTGAAATTTCACACAAAGCTACTCGAGGGCTATCTGTGCTAGCCGTCCCTAATTTAGCAGTGTAAGACTAGAGGGAAGGCAGCTAGTCATCACCACCCACCGCCAGTTCTTGGGCTACTCTTTTACCAACGAAAAGTGGGATTGACCGTCACATTATAACGCCCCCACGGCTGGGAGGGCGAGCATGTTTTGGCGCGACTCGGGCGCGAATCCGCAACCCTCAGATTACGAAGTGCACGCCTTAACACGCTAGGCCATGCGAGGCCCTGTAAATCTAAATAGATTCATTTATTCAAAAGCAACGACTTCGGATTACTCTGATCTGACCAAATAGGGGAATTTCACCGTGATCGTTACATTACACTTACTGTGTGGAACATGATTTTGCAGCAACGGAACTTAAACATAAAACTTCAGATTTACAGTCTAGTCATGCAAGAAACTAGGCCACTCCTGGGTAGGAGTTTCTGACAAGTCTTACAATAATTATGTAAACCACAAATATAATTATACTATATCAAATCTTTGTTGGAAAAAAGCAACTAATGTCAAACAAACTATTAAGTAATTGTTAAATAGTTTATATATATACATATATATAATACTACGTTAAATATTAAATACCTCGTTTCCTGTAACGATTTATAGCTTTTGAGCAAAAAACGCCAGAAATATTTGGTTTAACAAATCAGCGTATAAGAACATGTATATATTTATCTTATTTCAAAATGTCTGATGTTGGAATCGTACTGCAGCACACTACGTTAATAATTCGTGTTCATAGACAAGTGTATTTATTAAGAACGATACCTTATCTCGGGTTTAATTAAAAGGTGGTATGGCGATATATTCAAAAGATCATCCATAAATAATGGAATAGTATTACGAGAACAAGTGCGAGGTATAAATATAAAAATTTCGTACAATTGTCATCAACAGCCTAAGATCAGTATCTGTTCTTTTCTTAATGTTTTTACAACTGAGGATGCAATGGTAGTTAGCTCATCTTCTGGTAGAGAGCTGGTTTTTTAGGTTAATTACAAAAGGTTCTAGGAACCTAGAATTCTTTTTTAAAGAATGAAGGAGTAAAACATAAAATGTGAAGAAAGTGGTTTAATATACACCATCGTTAATTGAACGTGTATATTATTATAAGCTCTAACGCATAAATGTTTAGAAGTTAAAAACATAAAAAATGCCTTAAAATTCTATAGAAAGCTTGTACATAAATATATAACACGCCAGTTAATTACAATTCGTAGATATGTTTTCATGATGAATTTTATACGAAGTGGTTAATAGTTACTTTCAGAATTATATAAAATATTCTTCTGAATGACTTAACATTGTTCAAGGTTTTCGCTTTTTATTCAAATAGTTTGAAAATGTAGCCCCAAAATATTCGCCTCGAGGATTTATAAAGTATAGGAAGTTTCTGTGTAATTTTATAATACGCCTATAAATCACTGATATATAATGCATAACTGTGATTGGTGATAAAGAAACTGTTAAAGATATTATTTTATAATTATTAGTTACAGAATCTTAAAAATTATAAAAACAGACATAATTATTCAAGTGAAAATAGCAAAATAACGTTTATGTTTTACACTTGAGGTAATATGGCACCTTACTGAGTTTTTAAGTGTTGGATATCACTCGTAATTTTAAAAAAAAAGCAGTATATCGAGGTCATCATATTTTTGAAAACACATCAGGAGAATCGTCAGAGGCAGGTCCTTAAATTCTGATATCAGACATAGAGACGTTCTAAATAATCATTTCCACTTTTTAGTTATTTTAGTCAGTTTTTACTAAAACACGACAAAATGATGTTTTTTTGCTCTAGGTTTATGTGACGTATACCGAAAAACCCAAAGTGGTGCTACTGCTTCGGAGAGAAGTATATCGCTCTTCGGTTTTGTATGAAATAACTATAGTAAGTATATCTATAATAACATATTTGCTTTGTTCAGTGCTTCATAGATATTTGTATTCTATAAGACATGTGACTATTGACATACTACACACAACGTTGTACCTTGTCAGTTTGGTAGTATAGGTGCATGAACCGTGTCGGATCTTCTGACATTTCTTACCGAAACGTTATCTTTTTTTGTGTAAAATAGTTCAACTGCGAGTAATTCATATGTGTTTATTTGTTTTGTTTCTACTGTTAGTTGAAACTGTTGCTTACATAAAACACTGCCCTTTATATCAACTTTAAAATACACATTGTTAGAAGATCAGAGACCAAATGGAACTTTATTTTGTAAATTCTTCTTCCATTGTTAGTGTTTCAAAGATTCATGTTTTTGGGTGTTTCTTTTATCACAAATATCTATATGTACAAATGGTCACAATATAGTCTTTAAAAAACTAAGTTCTTCTACTGTTAGAATGTGACACTTGTTGGAGTATTAGTTACAAAATAAACCGTGATTATTACTATTCAATATTCACAAGTATCTTTACTGGAAACTCAACTGTTTAAAATTTATTTTCTTATTAGAATCTGAACCTATATCAGTACAAGTATTCTATTTCTCTTTTAAATCTTCTATAAGGCCAGCGCAAATAGATTTAACAAATACACAATACTTTATTCTAGAATGCATACCAAGTAACTTTTGTTTTCTTATATTTTCTGCCTATTAGATCTTCTAAATTGAAAAATCAATCAAATTTCTAATAGAAGATATTCATTGATTTGTTTCAAAGAGGCGCCTTATGTGCGAAGGATTCGTGAAGATTTTAGTAGAATACTTACTATTATGACGGTTTCAAAATGCTGTAAAGTATGTAACATATACATAAAAATATATCTGTATTTGAGTCGCAATTTTGTTGTCATTATTATCCTTATTCAGTTTTCACCGCTTTTCAATGTTTCAAGAAATATTGCATTGTTATAGGTTTGAATTATAAATTAGGGTTAGAACTGGCTATGAAATTAAGTCATTAGTACCAAAAGACTGGGTGTAATAGTACAGCTAGAATACTATCGCTCGTCTGACATGATTCATGCAACCGCGATATAATTGATAACCCGTAACATTTGTCCGTAATGTTTCAAGTATCCTAATATTTGTTGCCAATCGTATAATACAACGTGTGTCGACGTAAAATGAAACGTACGAGTATACATAAAAACAGAATTGATTTTTTTAACATGCGATTTCTCCTTCTGCATTACTCACAGACCATTTAAGCACCTATCGGACAAGAATAAGTGTAACTGAAACAATCCATGTAGCTGGTCACTGCCCATTTCTAATTATTCTGTATTGTAAATGGCAGAATTATTAAAATTTGTGAGAGACGTTACTGTTCACGTACTTAAGGGTACTAGGATTAAACTATAAATTGCCTTGTTCTATTAACGTAAATTTATGAAAATCATAAAACATAAACTTTAATTCACGGTTAAACTACATTTTTGTTAAAATGTTCTTTAAGATTCATAACACATTCATAATTTTTTTTCGGACAATAAATTCGATATAACTGCAATATCTTTGTGATTTAGTATTTTCTAAGAATTAATGAAGTCGAAAATAAGTAAAATATGTGTTTGCTTGTTTAAAAGTGATGCTATACAATGGGATTTCTTTGCAGGGAAAACTACAATTATACCCCAGTTATCAGCCGTCAAATTTATCATGCGACAGAAATTCAAACACATTTGTATATTTGGTTAATTCAAATATATATTGTGTTCTTATTGTTTCTTTTCGTTTAAAACTACAAATTACTAAAAGTGAAGAAACATAACATATATAAATTTGTATTTGAAGGGCCTAAATGAAACATTGGAATACTTTAAAGGTTTTTGTTTCTTCGTTGAAAAGAAATAAAAAAAAACATCCCGTTATAATTTATAAGAGATTACTTATATATAAGTATGTTCCAGTATAGTTGCATAAATTCAACTGAAACTCTGACCATAACAAGAATACACTTTTCAAACCAGAATAATGTTTAAACCGACACACTCAAAAGTTTGAATAAAATATGAACTCCGTATACATTTATTTATTGTTAAACACAAAGCTACACAATGGGCTGTCTGAACTCTGCCCACATCTGTATCGAACCCACATTTTAAGCACTATAAGCTCTCTGACTTACAGCTTGGCGACTGAGAGTTCAAACTAGGATACCTTTGGCAGTAAGTTCACGTTTTCTTCTGCGACTTTTAGATAATCAATAATTATGTTTCATGTGGAAAGACAAATTTAAAAAAGTCATAATTTCGGTGTATGACATACATAGGTTTAATCATACCTTGTAAGATCGGTTTGTATACGTTAACGCACTGACATGTTGTCACAGATGTGGGTCGAGGCACCACATTAATAATATGTTAAATAGCTATTTCTTTCTAACACAATACATTCCTAACAATTTAAAATGCAATGCTCCCATGCATAAATCATTGCTAAATGTATATGCTACATTTCCTTACGACGATAAATAATAAATGCTTAATTTAATTTACAAGCGAAACAAAGACAGAGGGTACAATATATTGATGTTTGTGATGTAAACAAGAAAAGTGCCCAACAGGTTAGTAAATAAGCGATCTTCAATATCAGACACTCTCAATCTGGAGCAACACTCTCATCCGCAAGGTAAAAGGTTATGCTTACAATCGAGAATCCTTCGGTCTTTTTTTTATATTTTAAATCATTGTAACAAAGACGAGAGAGTCTCAAGGTACCTTTAACAAAACGATGAACAAAAAGTCATCTAGGTTTGCAAGCTGCCAGCCACAGTTCGAAATACACGATTGTTTTCATAGGAAAAGTAGATGACGAGCATAATTAAAACAACGTCAATCGACAAAATTCCTATTAAACATCCAGCTGTAGTTTTAATGGGCTTTTGTCTATTGGTCTGCTTGATTAATATTGTTCTTCATACAAAGGAGGGTCTGTGGAAAATATTTATGAAAATATGTGGTTTGAGTTTAACATCGCCGTCCTCCACAGGTTTGTGTTTCGATAAACGTTGTAATAACAGACAATAGTGTGCAGTTAAGCCCATCAGACTGAACACGATACAATCGAGAAATAAAGTAGTTCTAAAGGCAGCATGGGAATTTTAACATCGTTGTTAGAAAGTGCGATTTATCCTCAGTGTTACTTCTTATAATGTTAATGGTTTATCGATAAAGTAAGGAGTATTTTTTGTAAGGGACAAAAGTATTTATTTACACACGTAATTTTCTCTTATTCTAGTTACGTATTTAATTAATATTCTATCACAAGTTATCAGTCATTCAAAGATAATGAATAAATATTGAGAAGTTAATGTTTAGGAGAAATCTATAAAACTGAATAGTTAATTCAAAAAAAAGCAATAAAACCAACTTTTACAACAGGTAAGCTGTTATTCTTTTCTTCTGTAAAAGTTGGTGGTATTATATTAGGACCAGATGGTTAGGGCGCTCGACTCGTAATTTGAGGGTTACGGGTTCAAATCCTTATCACACCAAACATTCACGCTATTTTAGCCGTGGTTCATTGGTAAAGGATTAGATCAAGAGTTGGCGGTGGGTGGTAATGACTAGTTACCTTCCACCTAGTGTTACAGATAACCCCTGTAGCTTTGCGCGAAATTAAAAAAAAACAGTTTATTGTATTTTTGAATTAAATATTAAATAAAACTCATTTGCTAAGGTTTGGCGACAACATAGGCCTTCTTATGGAAGTAATTGCAATACTTTAATCTCAAAATAGGAAAGAGAAACTGAGAAAATATAAAAACTGTATTGGAAAACACGTTAACAATAACATTTGATAACCATTGGCAACTAATATATATAACAGTATTTTCTGGAGAAAAAGGGGCGATTTAAAAATTGATCTTCAAAATAATCTTGAAGTTTATATTCATTCAAGATTCATGTCACGTCCTTCTGTGATACAATATAATTCAATGTTTCCTTTAGACAATTACATTTTTGTTACTGAATATTAAATATACTCGAGAACTTTCATTTAAAAATATGAAACGCTTTTGACAAAATGAACTGTAACAATAATAACAACAACCTACAAAGGTGTTTCCTACCTCCCCGTAACAATAATAACAACAACTTACAAAGGTGTTTTCTACCTCCCGTAACAATAATAACAACAATCTACAAAGGTGTTTCTTACCTTCCCGGAGGATCGCCATTTTCGTCAAACTTTACCATTTCGTTATTCCAAGAAAAGGTGACGTTCATAAGATACTGAAGAAGTACAGAACCATTGATGGGGGACATAGTTGCACATGTTCCATGTGTTTCTTTACACATATCCTTTTGCATATTATGTAGACCATAAGCCATCGTATAAATCGCTTTCTTTACAAACTCCATCTTCGTGTCTTGTTTATATCCATCTCTCAGGTTTTCGTTTCCTGCCAGATATAAATATATAAAATAAAATTTGAAGCGATTCGTGGCTCTATACGTACGAATGTTGGTATTATCAATGAAATCCTACAAAGCGACTTATCTGAGAATGTATGTAAAGAGTGTGGAATCCCTAAGTTACACAAGTATTTGAAGTTGGCTGTTACGATATATCAAGATGCCAGAAAGCTATCAAGGTTTCATACTAAATACTTATAAGTAAACATGTTACTCGCAATCTTACTATACGTGTGTATAATGTTTCTGAAATTTGTTCATTTTTAGTATAACTTATACATTCGTTCTTAAGGTTTTTGTTATATATGTAAGCTTAAATTAAGACTTTTATTAACTGTTTACTGAAATGTCTTAGTTAAATATATGCAGTTAAGTGCTACCAGCTGATAACACTAATATATCACAATGAGACATAACTTTCACGTATTTGTATTTAAAATACTTTCTTCAGGCATTTAATAATAATTTAAATTGATTTAGTAAAGATAATTCTATTGTGATTAACTTTATAATGGAAATATACATATAACCCCTTTATTTATTTATAAATATGTATTAAATATATCCCTATAACGATAATGAAGATAGTACTTTATTGTATATAAATGATTCATATAAACAAAGTTTTTATGTACAATATGTGCTAATCACGCACACGTTTCTTGGATAACAATTTAAAATGAACCTCTATTAATATGATGCAGTTTTGTTTTCGTTGATATATATGTCTATAGCAGTAGTGAAAGGAACTGATATTTATTCAGAAAATATAATAAGAAAATATTTAATAATAACAATAATACTGACGTACTAACGACAAGTGATGGTTATAAAACTGACCGAATATTCCTAAATATGACAGCTACTTTGTTACAACTAGATATGAAATTATATTTTATTCTATAGCCTCACATGTGTATTCATATTTCTATTCAATAAACGTTTATGAAGTTTGTGTATACATATCATGTGAAAATTATTTGTTGCATGATTTTACTGAAATTATTTAAAATTGCCGTCTGAGAAATACAAAGATTTGGTTGGTATGTGTATGCGATAAGTGTTATAAAAGAAATAAAACTGTTTAACGTGCTAGAACAACTTAAACTAAATAATTGAAGTTTTTACTAAATAATTTTACTGAGAGTGTATAAGCAATATATTTATATATATTGTGATTTATAGTATTTCTTAAGAGAAAACGGAATTTCCCTTTGTTTAAATTTTATCCAGTAAAAAAACTAAATTAATTATTTTATAATTTCAAAATATTTCATTTATAGACAATAAAATTTCTCAGTAGCTAGCTCACACTTATAATCCAGTATAAACTTCACTAATATATTATAAAAGAAAATGAACGCCTAAGGCACTTTTCATAACACAAAATAATTCAAGAGCAATTGGAATATATAGTACTTTTAACAACAACAAGGCAAAAGTCACAATTATATACCGGTGTCAGATATCCTTTCAAAGCACTTTATGCAAGTCAGTCATGTGATCGTAAAGACAGATGATTGGTTAATCAGTTTACTCCCGTATATTTAGCATTTATTAGAGGCGATATGACTTTTGCACAGTTCATAACAGTCCACCTCAAAATGAACAACAGAGGAATTTCGGCACTAACGTTGCATGCTTAAAACCAAAGTGTTGATAGAATCCTAAAGTATTATCAATTTATTCCAAGAAAGAATTGTTTTCAAGGTGTCTTTAACGCAACGCCTGGAGTCACTTGACGGGATGAGACATCTCTCCTTCCATCAGCGTTCATTATATGTTCAATTGAATTGAGATCTGGAGAGCGTGCAGACCACTTAATTCAGTCAATTTCCACTTCTTCGAGAAATGTATCAAATAGTTTACAAGGTTGGAACTAGAGTAATCGTCCGTTAACGTTGACACAGGGCCAATATTACACGAGCATTAGACAGAAGTAATACGTGTGCCTTAATGTGTGGCAGTAACAGTACCGCTCCACAGGATGTTGAGATCGTTACCTCAAACAATGTTTATTCCTGCCCAATAAAACTTCTAAGAGCGCCATATGTGTTACGTTTCCATACTAAAATTGGATTTCCCATCTGGCTCCAGGTTCTCTACTAACGAGATACGTCTATTACTCGATTACAGAATAAAGCGGAACTAATTTATAAGCAGAATATTATTCTCCATGTCGTGTTCGTGACATGAGTCCTTAGCAGTATTTCAGACAAACTGTTTTATGCCTTATTGTAAATGGAATGCACCTCATTAAGAACTTGGCACACAGAACTCGTTTCGTGAAGTCTGTTTTGATCATCTATATGCTAACGCAGGAACGAATCCTGACAATATTTCGTTTTCCTAAAATTTGCAAAAAGCTACTCGTGGGCTCTAAGCGCTAGTCGTCCCTATTTGAGTAATATATTATGGGAAAAGTATTTAGTTAACACCACTCACTACCTAGGCCTAACGCTTTATCAACAAATAGTGGGATTAATCAACACATTATAATGCATCCAGAGCTAAGAGACACAAGCATGTACGATAACGGGATTCTAGCCTACGAACTTCAGATTACAAGTGGAGTAGCGCAACCACAAATTTTTTTCAGGCTTTTTTTTTGTCGTTAATAACATCTGATCCTGTCTCGAGGTAGATACTGTGTGATTGTGATGAGACAGAATCGATAGATAACTGTCGTCTCCTTGTGTTGTGAATAATGGTCTGCTTCGTAGAAGTTTCTGATAAACTATATAATTTTTCTCAGAAGTGTCTCCTAATTTAAAACACTTGTAGCGAATTTGCAGTCACCTGGCGTGATTGGCTGATTTCCATTCGTCCTACATCTCAGTGGTCTAGGCATGATTTATAAATAAAAACAAACTTGAAGCACTGTGATGTCCATAATTCATTCAAAGAGAAAACTAAGACAATACTTTGGGACCATTAAAAACATAGCATAGAGTAAATGACCAGTCAGTCGCTTTTCAGATCATATTTCTAACCGCCGGTTACCTGATTTGAAAATAAGTAACTGATTGAGAACATTTTATAAGGGTTTCTTTCCTTTTTAGAGTTATAGTTTATAAATTTCTATCATAATTTAATTATTTCATGTGATGTATTTATTTATTTACACATAATTTAGCGTCTGAGGTTCAGACTTTTGTCTTTTATTTATATATTACATTCAAGATCAAAGCAGCTGAGTCTAGAAACAAAAAACATGATTTTACCTACACATTTGCTTGTAAAATCTGTCTTACTCACTTTAACGCAAACTTATAATTCTGTAAAGACTGTATGTTGTCTTTTATTTTTCTACCTACCAAACTTTAAATTTATAATCCCATAATTTTGATTTTTACATATAATTAAATATTACGATAATAAAACCTCTTAAAATACATGGATTTAAAGTTTCCTGTACGTTCAGCTTAGTCTGATATAATCTTAGTATTATTAATAACGACCCCCGCTAGTACTGCGGTAAATCTTCGAATTTACAACGCTACAATCAGAGGTTCGATTCCTCTCAGTGGGCTCAGCAGATGGTTTGGTATGAGAAAAACATGCACATACATTATTAATAATATTTTTAAATAATGAAAAACTCTTATTATTATTACTACAACCATACACCCAAATTTGTGTTAATAAAAAGTTTTAATTAAACAAATTAATCAATTACTTAAAAGTCTTTAATTAAAAGTGGTTTCACATTAAAAAGTAATCCCCTCTGCAGTCCATCAGCTTATAAAGCTAAAAACCGGGAACTGATACTCAGAGCGGGCAGAGCACAGATACCCGATTGCTGGTTAGCTTTGCGTGTGACTAAAACCAAACAAAAATGTTAAGCTCAAAAGGAAATGTAAGATCTTATTGAAAGATGGATGAGTACAGTGTATTCGTCCTATAGGATGTATGTGTGCGTCTTGGACAATGTCCTGAATTCCACTGTGATGGGTGACAGGACATGGATTTTGAAACGTCGTCTCCAGGTGACAAAAATTGTATACATATAATTTGAGTCCAATAGTCATTAAGAATTATTTCGCTTACACAACAAAAATAATGTCAACTTCAAAACTATATCAGTTTTTCATCATGTGATATGAGGAATGACGAACGTGTACGAAATGTTTGGTATAAAACATTGCAGCAGCTTGGATATTTTGATATCTTTATTTAACTCTCCTTCAGTTGAATATTGTACCATTATCTGGGCATAGCTGTAGTACATATCTTGTGTACTAAATTATGCAAGAAGCTATTATTATAATATTTTTAACTTTTTGTACGTTACGTTTCGAAGTTGCAACAGTCTTTTTATGCAAAACAGTAGCCTTGCACTTCAAACCTAGATCTATGTAACAAGCCTTGATACCGTCAGATTATGATTATTTGCAATATAATTCCATAAGAACTGATTGAATATATTTATGATTATAATCGTATTTACTTGCAAGAGATATTGTTAATTTTTGGTTTAAAATATTTCATTTGTTATTATCAGCACCTTTGCCATTGACATTTTGGATGTCTAGTGCATATTAATAAAATTTCAGAACAAAATGACCTTGAGTGATCCCGATAATATTGCTAAGGGTTAGGCCCACAACAACTCACTACCCTAACGGTTATCTCACATTATTTTTCCATTTCAAATTTTTATTTTTTAATAAGTTTCATATTCGTGAATGAAGTAAATATTATGTTGTTCTTATTATGAAATGAATCATAATACATTGTTCTTCCAGTGAAGCGGATGAGTCGAGCTTGTCCCAGCGGTTAGCGTGTCAGGTTATGTATCTGTAGATTCAACTTTTGCGTTTTGTTTATGCGCATAAAAAAATTAAAATCCGCACTTTGAGACCGTGCATGTAATACGGAGATAGTTATCAAATACCACTATTCGGTAAGACAAGAATAGCTTAGGAGATAGTTCGTCAGTTGAATATTAATTCACCAGACACCCGTGTGTAGCTTTACTGGAATATATAAGGTAGGACGATTACATTATATTATTTTTGCCACCTACTTACTACCTTCTTCATTCTATGAAGCGGATGTCATGTTTATTTCGTTGTTAAGCGCAAAGTTACACAATGGGCTATCTGTGCTCTGCTCGTGAGAAATATTCAAACAATATTTTTGCTTTGTAAACTCTGTGGCCCACAGTTGAGCCACCGGATGCGGAGGTGCAGTAAATGAAATTCTTTATTGTTCTCTTTGTAAAATTTAATATTATTCGTATTTTTAAGTAAAAATGCATATTATGTTGGCCTTTTCTGAATCAAACGAGGTGTTATATAAGAACAATTTGTTTCTGAAGCAGATGCTTCTCTTCTCTTTAAGGAGAAGAAGCATTACACCAGTTTATTTATGATAAAAATATAAAACTGTTGGTACAATAAGCTACATGTTATACTGGTATTTCTGTAAAGCGGATAATGTGTTATATTATTCTTTTAAAGCAGAAACGAAATATTTATTTTGCTGTCAGATAATTAATTTCTATAACATTACTTTTTAACTGTATGTAACACAGGGAATCTAAAGTATGATAAGAAATGTTATATATGTAAAAATGGCTGGTATGGATAGAGAAAGCACTATGTAGAGAAGCGAAGAACGTTTCGACCTTCTTCGGTCATCGTCAGATTCACAAAGAAACGGTTGCTGACTGATAGCTGATTAAAAAAACAAAACATAAACAACCGCAAAATTAAAGAAGCCTTACCTATACACAATTCAGGCCCAAAATAAACCAATACAAAGGAACACCTTTATACCTATATTAATAAATATATCCAATATCTAAGCACGCCTTCTACATTCCTACACTCAATTACACAACCGCTTTCAATCATGTGGTCAGCTATCGGTCAGTAACCCTTTCTTTGTGAACCTGACAATGACTGAAGAAGGTCGAAACGTTGTTCTCTCCTCCACATAGTGCTTTCTATACCCATACCAACAGTTTTTACATATATAATTTTCTCTAGAAGTGGGTTTTCACGTCACCACGGATTACGATAAGAAATGGTTTTGCTCAGAACATGGATTATTTAGAAATTAATTAACTAAAAAACGTCATGCTCACTATTTGCTTTATAGCTAAAGAAGCAAAAACAATTCACTTCTGTCAGAACAGGAAGATGCACGAATTAAAACTTTCTTTTAATCAAAGCAATAATCTAAAGGGCATCAAGAGATTTATATTTTCATCATGAAAATTAAGCACAGTTAAAAAGCAATGACATAGCTTAATAAATGAAATATTGATGTCATAAACACTAAGATTCCAGAAGAATTATATGTTACATACCTGTGCATTCTTTAACATACTTTTTATTCGAGTTCTTGTAACACCTTAGGGAACAATTAAACTTGTATTCCCAGAACTCATCAAACCATGGGTTTCTTTTGTTAACGCAAGGTTTCAAATTGAAGTAGTAATCATCAAATTCAAGATCTATTTCCGAGTGAATTCGGATGGAAATTCCTCCCCACGCTTCCTCTCCATACTCTTCCACAACATCCTTCCTATCTGACCAGCCGTCGCTATACATAAAATGAAGAGAGAATCAGCCGTTACTATCATCTTAGACCCACCCGTATCGATTCTAAGCTACAACGCTTAGAACACGAGTACGGATAACAAAAATATTATACTGCAATATATATCAAGGGACATTTATGTACAAATTATCAAATGTTTACTTAAACCGCACCGAAGCAGGCTTGGGTTAAGCTAAAGAAGACCCTTAATAAAGAAATAGTCTTAGTGTATTTTCTTAGATCACAATTTCTGAGCCTATTCTTGTATCCGTTGAAATTATTACATTAAGGCTTTCGAAACATATTCGTTAAACTTTTCCAAAAATCCTCACAAGTACTTACATAAAACCGCATGTGAAATGCCGTCTCCTGTAATGAATCAGTTTGTTATTCATTATCTTTCAGGGAATCGTGTTTGTTTCCAGTATATAGACATAGTTACCACACGACACATAAATATAAACAAGAAACTAAAAAACGTACTAATATCAACTTTGTCTATTTGATATATTTCACATATTAGTCATTAGTTGTATTGTAAATAATTCATAATATCATTATATACTATAATAGTTTAGAGTAATAACATATATTTAGTTAATATTTATCATTTTGGTAATCGTTTGCATATATAACACTTTAATAGTATATAATTTGCACTATATTGTAGCAGTTAAGATTGGAATTTTATTGCAATTTCTCCAAAGTAGTTGACCTTATTGTACTAGTTAAGATTGAAATTTTATTACAATATCTCCAAAGTAATTGACCTTATTGTAGTAGTTAATATTTAAATTTTATTACAATGTCCACAAAGTAATTGACCTTATTTCAACCAGTGTGATTTGCAGCAAACCAGTTCATATGTTGTCTTCAGTGTTATGTTTTAAATATTTTAACATCAATTTACTCTTTATTACAACTCTTTTGTTATCCGTTTTAACATTCCAATATTATATAATATATAGTTTCATGATTAAAACAAATAAAATGAACTTATGTCTAGTTAGTGTGTTTGTGCAACAGAATTAAAAATGTTTTGTTACATTTTCTATTCGTAGTAAACGTGGTAATGTATAACAATTGCTTTGAAATTAAATACAATTTCCTATATACAATTAATAGTGATCAAATCTCAAAAGTGTTGATAGTTTGTTTCATAAATACCAGTAATTCTTAACGTTATAAACGACGTAAATTTAAGATACATGATCGCCTTACGTTATTCGAAGTATATCATTTAAGCGTTACAAAAAAATCGGAATCTCAAAGAAAGCATTCAAAATAAGAACAATGTTTTTATTTAAATTCGAAAGTACAACATATCGGTTTTGTGGTATTCCTGGTAAACCAAGAAATATGTGTTTCACAAAAAATATATGTATAATATTATTTTTAAGCATAAAAAGGTTATATAAAAATAAGTAAATCACATTTACAAATTAAGTCTAAGTAACTTCCATTTTTATCGTATTATAACATAGGTATAAATTTAAATACTTTAGACTTAAATATATAATTTTGATTTTAATGCAATGTGGTCTGTTCAAACGTTAGTTTCTTCTACACCTGAAGGAAGAAGTAATTCTACACAAACTGTGATTCTCGGTACAATAACAAAGATATGGTTTATAATTTCTGATGAAAGGTACGACAGCATAAAACCAACACATTTTATGCTAATCCAGTTGTTTGTTTGTTTTTAAATTTCACACAAAGTTACTCGAGGGCTATATATGCTAGCCGTCCCTAATTTAGCAGTGTAAGACTAGAGGAAAGGCAGCTAGTCATTACCACCCACCGCCAACTCTTGGGCTACTCTTTTAGCAACGAATACTGGGATTGACCGTAACATTATAACGCCCCCACGGCTAAAAGGGCGAGCATATTTGGCGCGACGGGGATGCGAACCTGTGACCCTCAGATTATGAGTCGCACGCCTTAACACGCATGGCCATGCCGGGCCAACCCAGTTGTTAATCAAAAAATAGATTAACATTAACTCTTATAAGACGACCACCATTAAAAGTGCGTAGAGTGTTTACTGGCATGTTATAGGTTCGATCTAAGACTTTCTGCTTGTCTGTCCGACATATTAACGAAGGTCAGGTCTTTGCACAGTTTATTCGTTCATTTATAGTTTCCTTCTATCCGATACAAAACAAACCTTATATTAAGATTGAAATAAATATTAAAACTAAATATATAAAACATTTAAACTTGCATTCACCAATGCAAAATAACGCTGTTTTCATTGTTATAATTTTTATATTAAAGTGCCGTATAAATGTTTGACATACATAATTTCAGTGTATCATAAATCATTTAAAATATTGTTCGAAAATCTTGCTCAATATGACTCTTCTGATTTGGCAATAGTTGATATGACAACTAAGGAACGATGATTATATAGTTTGTAACTAATTATTGGACCTTTGCTTATACCTAACTTGTTGTACCTATGCATAATCAATCTTATTTATCCGAAATATAAACAACCAGCCAGTAACTAAATTGTCCTGATTTGTCATGTTCCTGAATAATAAGTGTACAACTGAGTTGTCACGTCTGTAGTTTACCAGCCTGTAATACATTTATCGTATATAAGGGTAGTTGAATTACAAGCATTATGTTTATAGATAAGTATTCTATAAAGATAAAGTGTAACTAAAACTTCTACACCAACTAAAACCGCATTTACATCCCTGTGGTCATATCACTTACTATCTCTAACACATACAATTTTGGTAGTTGAATATTTCTATAGCCAGATATACTGATGTACCAATGGATATCTTAAAGTAGCAGTATAGATACGTAGGGAGAGATTGGTGGATTAATTGGTACACATAACATATTTGATTTTATATCAAGTGATCAAGTATTCTGCCTATATAGCTTAGCAGAAATAATTTTCATAAACGTATCCTAAGGCAGCTCATAAATTAAAAGACAATAAAATTACAAACACTATATTAAAAGTTAAAGTAGCCCTGACCCTTAAAAAGCGCCTTTCATATTTTAAAAATCATATTTTTTCAAATTTGATTTCTTTTCTACATAAATAACTCATTTTTGTTTTAACCACAATTTTTTCAAAACGTAGTTCTCATTGGAGTTAACAAGTTATTAACATGATAACTTCACGATTAAAGCCAATATTTGCATGAAATTTAGCAAACTTATTGACATTACTCTCTTTCATAGCATGAGTTTTTTTTTAATTCAAAAATATTTACCAGTTGTCTTGTTGAGAGTCTGATTACCATTAACAAAAGCATTAATTAAAATTAATTGCCCATAGCTCATAAACGTTGCAGAAAATTTGCATGGTGTATAATTCAAGCTATGAGAATGTTTACAAAAAGCATATTTATGAATTTTCACGATTTTATCATTTCTAAGTAAAGCTACGGTGTTAAAACAGTTTATGTAATGTACGCCTTTATCCATGCCATATTAATTATGCATAAGAAATAAATGACTGAAAGTATATTTTTCAAGATTTCGACATCATACTTTTGTTTTTTTACTGAGCTTTGTGGTTATAAGAAGTGTTTAAAAGTTTCTTCAACATGTTAATTTGCCCAATTTTAAGTGCAAATACCATTTTAACGATGCAAAGTCCTTAATATAATGATAAAATGTAAAAAATGATGTTAAGTTCGTTTTAACCAAGAAAAACTAAACGAAATTATAATTAACATTAACATGTTTAATAAATAAACTAAATATTTTATCCTACATTAACAGAAAACAATCATATTAAAATATTTTCTGTATAAGTATTGTTATTTCTCTTACAGTGGTGTTCAATAAACATTTTCTAGATAATTCAAAATCAAAATATATTCAGTTTTATTATTTACATTATTTGTATTAATAGCAAGAGTTCATCGTTCGAATGAATAAATACTCATGATATTTTGTTTTACACATAAGCTTTATCAATTTTATGGTTCATGTATAAAAAATACTATAATGCCGAATTATAATTTTGTGCATACCATAAGAATATTCTGTATATAAATATAATAAATAAATTATAATTCTGTACATACATTAAAATATTCTATATATTAATATAATAATTATCTTCCTATTTACAATTAGAA
This sequence comes from Tachypleus tridentatus, assembly GCF_004210375.1. Taxonomy (NCBI): domain Eukaryota; kingdom Metazoa; phylum Arthropoda; class Merostomata; order Xiphosura; family Limulidae; genus Tachypleus; species Tachypleus tridentatus. Next base: position 20,128,943 of record NC_134832.1, on the reverse strand, counting down.
CAAGTTTCAATATTCACATATTTAGATAGAGAGTCATTACAGAATAGTTTAGTTTGGACATATGCCTGGCATGGCCAAACGCGTAAGGCGTGCGACTCGTAATCTGAGGGTCGCGGGTTCGCGCCCACGTCGCGCTAAACATGCTCGCCCTTTCAGCCGTGGGGGCGTATAATGTGACGGTCAATCCCACTTTTCGTTGGTAAAACAGTAGCCCAAGAGTTGGCGGTGGGTGGTGATGAGTAGCTGCCTTCCCTCTAGTCTTACACTGCTAAATTAGGGACGGCTAGCACAGATAGCCCTCGAGTATCTTTGTGCGAAATTCCAAAACAAACAGTTTGGACATTCATCACAATTATATATTGAATATAAAAAAAATAGTTTTCCACATTTTATAAGGAAACTCATAGAGTTATTATCACTATACTACTGTTTATCTAAAACACACACACTCATACATGTATATATAACCATCTTTATGTAACTACTTGGCACTTTTGTATTAAAATAACAGATCATATAAATATTATCTAAAATATCTTTATCAGTTATATTAATTATACACGTAGTAGATATTTCATGTAGAAATTTGTTTTATAAGTATATTTTAATTTTTATTATTATTAGGGTCAAATAAAGTTGGTAAAGTTAACCAAGTGTTACAGGGAGAGATTATTTACTGTGTCTTTTTCAAATTCAACATTATTTGAGACTTAAGAAATAGATAATTTGAACCAAAGAGTCATAAAGCGACGTATTAGTAGAATAAAAATTACTGTTTTCTTTCGACTTAGCAGTTCTTCAATTGTTCTCCAGTTTCTATTCAACTATTTGCATTTAAGAACAATGTTATCGGTTAGTATTTGAAATAACCAGAATTTTCATGAATCCAACTTTACCATTTTAGTAAAAAGACCATTTTCAGTGTGTCTTTTCTGATTAAGTTCATTTAGTCGCCTTTAATACAAATATGTATACAAACATTCCCAAGTTCTATTTTGTTAACATGATAGTATGACACAATACTCTTTGGGTGAAGATGATTGATTGGCAAAAAGGTGTCATAAAGTTTTTAACGGTTTGTCATGCAAAACTACGTGATTACGAAACTAGAACATAATGGAAACATTAATATTAGTACATGTTTTTTGGCAGCATACTTAATAAAGAGTTTGAGAAATAATGGAAAACATAAAAATTACAACTTACAACAAAACATGACGCGTTTCACTAAAAAAGAATCAATATTATCCTAACAAATTATAAGGTGGTTTGAGCGCTCGACTTATAATCTGTGGGCTGAGGGTTCGAATCCCTATCCCATCAAATATGCTAATCCTTTCAGCTGTGGGGGCGTTATAATGTTTGGATCAATCTCACTATTCGTTGGTAAAATATTAGCCCAAGAGTTGGCGGTAGGTGGTAATTATTAGCTGCTTTTCCTTTGGTCTTATACTTCTCAATTATGGACGGTTAGTGCAGATAACCCTTGTGTAACTTTGCTCGAAAAACCACGCAAACAAATTATATTTTTCTTGGTTTAAAACTTACTTGGACAGTTCCTGCTGAAAACATTTACAATTATAACTTTGAATAACTTAATAAGACAACTTAGTTCTTTTTTTTAAGTTGCTTATCTATGTTTAATTCTGTTAATTGAAAAAATGTAAACCAGATGCTGGTTAAAATTATATTGACACAATTAAAGAAATTAAACAACATTAAACGAAAGCAGAGCGGCTCTACGGTTTTCTTAAATGAGATAAATAAGGTACATAGCTCTATCATTACACCACAGACATATATTTTACTGCAGATACGACTTGCAAGTGTCCTGTACTGGCAAGAGTGCTACTTGTATAATTAACAATCTAGGTAGCAATTTGAACTGATTATCTAATGAGTTCAACGTTTATCGGACCCAGAAAGTAACAGAAACTGTGAAGGATGTAATTTGTTTAACTTATAAGTTTCTTTTTTTTCTTTTTGTTATTCCATACATTCATGTACCAATATGTTAGTGATTTAATTTCCGTGTATATTACCCACACTGCAGATAGTCTCATAATTAATCTGTTAATCTAAGTTACACAATAATTTCACGAAAACAAACTCTGTAAAGTTCAGTTTATTTGTATTTCTAATTGTATAACACGAATTTAAAACAATTGTATGAAACTAAACAACAACAAAAATGTTCTACCAATTTTATTAAATCCAAATTGTAAATTCCATTTTTCTGATCAGTTTGCGTTAAAGTTTGTTGAACGAATTGTTAAATGCAATAAACATAAATTTTTGATAATACTGAGTGTCGCACATCTAGATCTTTAGCGATAAAATAGATGAAGCTTAATACAAAAACGTCACTAGTTTTCAGTCTTACACGCTAGTTCTGTAGTCTATTTAGTTTAACTTTTACTCTAATAAGCTCTTTGTATAGCATTCTTTACCAGTTTAATACCGTGATATTTTAAATCCCAAAACCCGAAACCAACATTTTTAGCTTCTCATAGCCCTCTTTAGTGTTTTTTTTTTGTTGTTGTTGTTATTGTTCTGTCCTCCTCAGTTGCTTATTAGACCACTTGTATTATTGTGTATAGACATTTATTTAGGACTGCACGTGGACTAGTGGTTAACATGCTCGTACTGTGAACCACGGAGTTCATGATCCGTGCACCGTTGCTGCCACAATTGCTCTGCATTTTAGGGCCATTGGTGCGCTGTAAAAGAGACAGTCAATTCTTACTGTTTGGGCAAACAAAAGTGGCCAAGTATCAGTTCAAACTTAGGGAAGGAAAACGGAAAAAATATTTTGCAAGTTTCCACCAAAATACAAAAAATAAATAAACAAACAAAATATGTTTATGCATTATTACCTTCAGTTGCTTTTATAATCTGATTTATTTGGCACTTATAGCCTTTTATTCCCTTTCTATTGGCGTATTTCTCATATTTCTGTTGTGTAGTGTGAATCAAAACATATTACATAATGTTGAGTAACTGTAGGATTTTAAAAGAGATACTGTGTACAAGAATAGCTCAATTCTAAAATTAAACACTTCAATTCATATAAATTCAATTTTATGAAAAATATTTTTATTCTATAAATCTTGTTTTTTTAATGAAAATCCAGATGTGAATTGTGGATCCCCAGAGTACCCTTGTGGACCCCCGTTTGAGAAATTGTGCATTAAACTATTTCTCAGGCTGAAAGAAACATTTCACCAGTATTAAGACTAATAAAAATCATTATAATAATATTTAGATAAAATCAAACATAATAACACACCACTAAGACCTAGAAAAACTATTATATTAATTCTGAAACTCCGCCAACATAACATTATACAGCTAATAAGCAAAATCATCATACAATTTCTGTGACTCATCTTTATATAATATGTATATTACACTAATAAACAAACTCAAACATATTAATGAACAACTGAGATATGGTAAAATTAGTGTTATTAGATAAAATTCTTCAATTTCTATGTGAAACAAATAATACAAAAAGAATAACAGGCAGTTGGACATTATTTGCTATTAATTGCGCTATTTCTGTTTCTGTTGCTACTATGTTGTTGCAGGCCCTGTAATCCATAGTCGTTGGTTTGTTGTTAAGCGCAAAGCTACACAATAGGCTACTTGTAATCTGTCCACGTTATAACCTTTATCGCTTTGCTTCTGGAGCGGGGGGGGGGGAATAAAATTATGGACCCACAAACAAGTTGGTTCTTGAATACATTTTTATATATTTGGCAGTTTTAAAGCTAAAAATGTTATTGGTCTTTTCCTGTTTTTGACGTATTTTTTCCTTTAAAAAGCAAACTTGAAAGTCGTTAAAAACAGTATTGCTTAAATGAACCAACTAATAATATTTCATGAAAAGACCAACACAAGTTATTTTTTAGGTTTTTGAAATTGTACGTTGTCCACAATGCGTAGTTCCTGGAACAATTTTATTTTTCATGTAAATATATATCAACCAACTTTATGTTATTATTTGACACTTTAAAAAGCATGCCAGATAAATCCCATTTTCATTATAAAACATTCATAGTATAAGCTGTGATAAAACTACTTCTAAACTAACAGAACAACGTAGATATCGTGCTCAATCAGAGAACATTATTCGATAACGTCAAAATATATATTTTCAAATATTTTTTCTTATATCATTTGCAGTAATACTGTTGTGAGGTATTAAATTATACGAATATGCTCAGTTAGACAATAATCTTTCATGAGAAGATGTTAAGGCTCCTTGCCTCATCCTTAAAAAACTCCCTATGAAGCTTATTAGAATAACAAAAACTTATAATTAGACTACTAAATATGAAATAATACAAAAACGTTAAAAAACCTACTCTACAGCAAGTAAACCCTACAATGATGGAGGTATTTTAATTTTCTTTTCTCAATATTATAAAAGCACTTACCTCCCAATTAGTAAAAATTCGCCGCTTGCATTTAAGCGTCGAGCAGATTTGAGAAGCCCGCGAATAGTCATTCCTTCACAGAAACATACCACAACACGAGCATTCGGGTAGTTCTGTAATTCCTTTATTATCTCATCAAACCTGATATCTGGAGCTTTACTGTAAACAGATGAACCGGATGCCACACAGATTCCGGATGACTGAGCCTGCTTTTTAAATGCATCGATACCACTTACCCCGTAGTTTCCTATCCAAAAGAAATAATAGATCACAGTTCAATTAGCATAGATTGACTGATATTCTTCAAAAAATGCCTATTTGGTTAATCATTGTCACTACCAAAATATTTATACGTTTGGTATTTATCAATACAGTTCTTTAGAGGAGGATTTTATATAAAAAAGAAAAATATATTACACATCATGTTAAAAATAATAATTTCCAAAGAGCGGAAAGAAGCGGGCATGTTTGGTGAAAAGGATTCAAACTCGTGACAATCAGATTGCGAGTAGAGCGTCCTAACTTCCAGTCGTTGGGACGCTTATAATGTGACGATCACAACCATTATTCGTTTAAAAGGGAGTAGCCCAAGAGTTGGCGATGAGTGTTATTGACTAATTGTCTTCTTTCTAGTTTTGCACTGCTAAATTAAGAACGGTCCTCGTGTAGCTTTATGCTAAAATCAAAACAAACTTTAAAAGAGTAAAAAAATGCTTGATATGACGTAATGTATATAAACAATAAAAAAATCTGTCAATGACACAATTCTAATACGAATTACACATGATATAAGTTTGCGCAGCTTGAAAATGTTCAAAGTTAACTATGATATTTTGTTGTTAGGTGACCCTCACCTCTTCCAAGCACTACTAGGGTTTCTTCATTTTAACAAGCAAAGGAATTTTTGTTTTGCATGTTAAACAGTTGATTTGTAAAAGGATGTGAATAGATGACTCACCATTTTAAAAAAAATTATTTCGAGTTGCTGATTCTCACTCACTGAAGGATGACCTGAGCGAGCTTTAAACATAGAGCTTTACTCTAAGTAATAACACAGAATATACAAAAAAACACATTGATGAATAACCTAATAAGTAAGAGAAAAAAGGAAAAAGTAAAGTACTAGATCAAGCGAGAAACGTTTTCAAAAGCACCTGTAGTTGATAGGATATATATATCCCCTCTCCATGTGAAGCTACTTCAAGTTCAAAAAATAGAACGTTATCTATAATGAACAATCATTGAAGACTAAGGACTCATAAAAGACTTTGGGTCAAAATCAAGTAAACTTTTTCGAATAGTATTTGAAGATGGCTGGTATGAGTATTAAAACTTTTATTAAAATAAAATAGAGAACAACGTTTCGACTTTCTTAGGCCGAAGCTTTGTTCTCTACTTTATTTTAATGAAAGTTTTAAAACCCATACCAGCCGTCTTGAGATACATTTTTACTTCATATGGGCTTCTCGTCGTCACTAACTTTTTCGAATAATGTTTCAGTGATATATTAATATTGATTTAAATGAAACCAAACATTTAAGCAGGGACAAAATGTAAAGCAATGTCAAGAAACTTAATAGCTATTAAATTGTAAAAGAAATATAAATCTTTCATCTCTAAAATTAGGGTTCGATACTCAAATTGGCAGAACAGTAATAGCCTATCCATATCTTTGCACTTAATAGCAAACATACACAATCTTCACTAACTGATATTTTGAAACATTAGCTATAATACAGTAAATAAAATGTGTATTCAAATTACAAAAATAGTCTTGTTTGTTTGTTTTGGAATTTCACACAAAGCTACTCAAGGTCTATCTGTGCTAGCCGTCCCTAATTTAGCAGTGTAAGACTAGAGGGAAGGCAGCTACTCATCACCACCCACCGCCAACTCTTGGGCTACTCTTTTACCAACGAAAAGTGGGATTGACCGTCACATTATAACGCCCCTACGGCTGGGAGGGCGAGCATGTTTGGCGCGACTCGGCGCGAACCCGCGACCCTCAGATTACGAAGCACACGCCTTAACGCGCTAGGCCATGCCAGGCCCTTCACAAAAATAGTAAAAAAAAATCGTTCTGTAAAATATATTTATATAATAACAAAATAAACAAGTAAATCTTTGTTAACAGAGTAGCAGAAGGTAAACAGCGAGATAAAATAATATTTAAATTATAATAATTAAACAAGTATTTGGGAATGAAAGTTTAGATTTATAATTTAAAAAATATTTCATGAAAACTAGAACGTAAAAAAGGGAAAATTGATATTAAACCACAAGTATTTTAAATTATAAAAACCTAACAAATGAAATTTAATAAAGCCAGAAATTAAAAAAAATAGTTGAAGTGGAACATTAAAAATCAGAAGAAAAAACAACAACAAAAATAATTTATCTTAACCTGTTGACTGCAAAGTATTTCAGCTGCTGCAATACAACTCTAATGATTTTCGGCCTGGCGTGCGCTTCGTAATCTGATGGTCGCGAGTTCGCGCCCGAGTCGCGCCAAACATGCTCGCCCTCCCAGCCGTGGGGGCGTTATAATGTTACGGTCAATCCCACTTTTTGTTGGTAAAAGAGTAGCCCAAGAGTTGGCGGTGGGTGGTGATGACTAGCTGCCTTCCCTCTAGTCTTACACTGCTAAATTAGGACGGCTAGCACAGATAGCCCTCGAGTAGCTTTGTGCGAAATTCCAAAACAAACAAACAAACTAATGCTTTTCTCTTGACACCATTTTGGATCGAAAGTGAAACAATTTGTCAGTAGGTCAAATGCTCGCCCTTTCAGCCCTGGGGGTATTATAATGTTACAGTCAATCCCACTATTTGTTGGTAAAAGAGTATCTCAAGAGTTGGCGGTGGGTGGTAATGACTATCTGCCTTCTCTCTAGTCTTAAACTGCTAAATTAAAGACGGCTAGCGCAGATAGCCCTCGAGCAGCTTTTTGCAAAATTCACAAACAAAACAAACTAGTTCGAAGATAAGCACAAAGCTACACAGTGCTCTTTGCTCTGCCCGCTACGGGTTATACGTTTATAATGGATTTCACAATCCTAAATGAGGTTTCAAAGAAGACCCTTAACACACTGCTTTGTGATAACGAATAGACAGTCGATCAGCTCATTCTGATCTCTTAGACCGATATAAACAATTTATCATTGCTGTTGAAATTCTTAGAGTGTACTAAGACTTTTATTCAAACTTCTTTTCTGGTATTTTGTACTTTTCAGTAACTTCACTGAGATTTTTGCTTTATCAGAAAGGCTGTGTTTATTGCATAAATGTGTAGTTTACTTACTTGTATATAAATGTGCAGTTTAATTTAATTTCTGCGTTATAACCATTTCTTTAATTTTATACTACATCAATATTACGCCTGTGAGCACTGTAATCTTTAATTGTAAATGACACCCATCTTAGAAAATGCAGGTCTGAATTTGTTTTCTTTTCTCTGTTTTGCTTTGTTATTTTCCCACGAAGGTTCAGTTCTTTCATGGAGTACGCGCTTTTGATGTTGGTCATTTTCCTTTCGATTGCCTCTAGTCCATATTTCATATCACATTTATCTGCTGTCTTTTACAGTCCATGTGTTGTGTTCTTTTTCATTAATACTTTTATTTTCTCCTTACTTTTTTGAAGTCATTCATCTGTGGCTAAATATCATGTGGCATATACCTGTGGTGCTGTAAGTACTGGTACGAATTGGATTTGGTCAAACAATTCCAACAATTCATTCATTAAGCGAAATGTGTTAAACCTGTTTATCTGCATGCCGAGGACTAAAGTTATTTCTCATCGAAATAATAAACAATTATTTTTAATAACATGATTATATTTAGTTATTTTACCATTTAATATCCTTTATAGTTTTTATTTTTAATGTACGAATGATGCTAATTTTTGATGTATTTAGTTAAATGATAACCCGAGGATCACAGGATGTTAATCTTTATATTTTTATGTGATATATAATAGACATACTTTAACTAATACTTTACAGGACCACAGGATGCTAATTTTTATATTGTCATGATACTAAAATTACGCTATTTCACCAGAAGGTTGTCACCATGGTATGCTGCTGCAACACGAGAACAGTGCATATGGAATATCGTGACTGGTATGCTCAATTTGTCATCATACCTTCTTGCATCAAATACCTTACAACGTGTTTTCTGACCTCAGACATCTCACAACATGTCTTCTAACCTTAATCACTTTATAACATGTTTTATGACCTCTGTCATATCACAACAAGCTATCTGACATAAATCTTAAGAATGTATGTAGATATATATCTAAGCTACTTGTCATGGGTTATTGTAATTAAAATGTTTTGTTCAAATAAATACAACCTGATACAAGCACGTATATGCTTACATATACGATGACAAAAACAGAATGTGAAGAAACTGAAATTTCCGGTACTGTGTGCTGTTTAGTGTACTTGGTTTTGTTCTTTGTATTTCGCTCAAAGTTACACGAGGGCTATTTGTGCTAGCAGTTCCTAATTTAGCAGTATAAGACTAGAGGGAAAGCAGATAGTCATCACCACCCATCGCCAACTCTTGGGCTACTCTTTTTACCAACGAATAGTGGAATTGACCGTCACATTATAATGCCCTCAGGGCTGAAAGGGCGAGCATGTTTGGTGCGACAAGGATTCGAACCCGCGACCCTCAGATTACGAGTCGAACGCCTTAACCCACCTGGCCATGTCGGGCCTTAGTTTATTTAGCATAGATACTACTATCTTTTACAGATTAGTACAGGATTCAAACTACTGTATTACCAATGTCTCGGAAGAACAGTACTCGTCTAAACTACTACGTCAGTTTTAGTGTTTCCAACAAAATAGTATAGGCTATATAACATTATATTAATTCCAAAGTTATTCAAAAATAGCAGTGCAATTATATATAAATACACTAATATGATGTCAATTTTTTACTAATAAGTTAATCACACTTTAAAATGTAAATACCAAATCTCAAATGTTATGTCCTATGAGTACTTAAATTACACCACTTAAACGTAATAGTAATAATCTATGTTGCTTTAATGATGTTTCTTGAAATATCAGATGCGAGACCCATAAGAAATTCATTTTAATAGCTTTGAAAAGTCTTCTCAAGATATCACTTTGTAAGAAATCAGTTCAATTGTGTGATTAATATCCGTAAATCTTCGTTTTGACTTTTCAATACGCAAAGAAGCAAATACAAATACTGTGGTGGAAAAAATTATGGAATGACCTAATTCTTAACACTTTTCTTTGGAATCGAGACCTGTTTTTAGGCCCTAATACATGTAACTGCAATGTTGTTTCATAAATGAAAAAATAGTGTCTGCTTATTACATCATCAGTTTCACCTGCAGTCAGGGTATTGCATCAGCCGTTTATGGCTATAAATACAGATTCTTACTGACAGCCATTAGCATGTCTATGGATGTGATGCTCCCGAGTCAAGGTTGTGAGATACGTCAACGAACAAATCAGTTATTTGTTATATCAACAAGACAGATTCAAAGATTGAGAGAAATTGACTGTTGGAGCAGCTAAAAGAAACATCTAGGAAAACGCTTTCACAGTAGCTGATGATCATATTCTGAAATGCCACAGAATTGTCGAGTGTTGTCTACTGATCTCAAAAGAGTAACAAGATAACAAGATATTTTAATGATCACTGTCACCATTTATTGAATCCGTTCTCTCCTGTTTTCGATCGGTCACCAAACAAAATACTCAAGAAAGAAAATTTTCCTTACCGACAAGGTAAGGCTCAGCTGAGCCAAATAGTACTCTGACTGGTCTGAAGCAATGTGGAGCAAAGTGATCTTCTCAGATGATTCAAAGTTCAATTAGAACGGATCTGATGGAAAACATTTTGTATGACGTCAAAGTGAAGTTGAGTTTCATGAGGATGGTTGGACACAACTATTAAGCATCCAGAAGATCAGGTTATATATGTACACATCTCTGGCCAAGGAGTCGGAAGCAGGCATTTCGGCCCTCTAGAAACCGAATTTTGATATCCATGATGGACAAAACACAGACAACCAATTGTGTAACTTTGTGATTAATTTCAAACAAACAAGCATTCATTTCATGAAAGCCATTGCCAATGCCAACAAGTAGATCATAATTATGGAGTTCCGGTTAAAGTCAACAATTTGGGCCACATTAGTCGAGTCGACCAGTCAGAGCACATTCCAAAATAACTCTGTTCCATGCCATAAGTTTACAAGGCTGTTAATATTCATGCATTTTATCAGTAGTTGTGAAACAATAAGGAAAATTAACATAACATAATGTTAAGGTACAACAAGGAACTTGCTGGTTCATCTAGGTTTTTTTCATCAACTAAACTAAACTAAACTTATTGAATAAGTAATAACAAACTCAAAAGCAGTCCTAAATAAAATATATAATCTTAAGAATCTATCAATTATTCCAATTACTTTTCTATTCAGATTGTAATTAAATATAAAGCTACACATTGGTCTGTCTCTGCTATGCCCGCCGCGAGTATCGAAACCTGGTTTTTGCGTTGTAAGTCTACAGACATACCACTATCTCACTGGAGACTTCCAATTGTAAAAATTTCATAAAACAGAAAGTTTAACACATTAAATTATGTTCTGTCGTTCTTGAAATCCTCATAAAGATTATTTTCTTTAACTAAATAATGACTTTTTTATTATTAACTTCATCGTGGAATTTTAACATAATTTTTAGACGTTTTTTCAGAACTTGTTGTAATTTGGTTTTGTCATTTTTGTACATTAAGTTATTCCAATGAATACAAATCCGAAATTGCTTTAATAAACATCTGATTGTAATAAAAAGTTGACCCTCTAAATAAATATCTCTACAGTTACTAAGTGAATCAAGTGGTAACGCTTGATTAACAGTATAACCCCGTCCGTCGGTTTAACAGTACTTATAGGTTGTTTCATGGAAAATCCAAATTACACTCTGGTGACTACTTGAGGTGATGGCTAATAAAGAACGAACTGTTTCTCCATGGTATCACTTATACAACTTATTTAATGGTCAAACACAACACAATTTTTCTTGATTTGTGACTAGCAAAAACACCTGTTATACACTTTTTATAACCAGCGAGTTAAAAATTTATAGATATTTTGTCAATTTCCCATTCGATAAGATTAAGTAACTTACAATTTCAATTAAGTTCTCGTATTATCTACACAATAGTGACATATCTGTGATAAAGTACTCTATCGATGCAATACTATAAATGCCAACATAATTTTTATTGTATACCGTAAATCCTTCTGCCAAACCAGATTACACATATTGCAAATGTAGTTAACCGTATGCTTATATTCTAGTATAAACATTTTCTTCAACATAACAATAATTATTAAAAAACAACTTTAACACTGACATAAATAAAAAATAGCTTTCTGAAAGTCACTTCACAATGGAATATAATATATAAAGACGTTATAATTTTTTAGATAAGTAAATTTTGGGAAAACATTCAAAATGCATGTCGTTTTTTTATTTTTCACGTTATAAAATTTTATTAATTTGTAATTACATTCTTCAATATAAATGAAATCATTGTCATGGAGTCATAGAAGTGAATTTTAAAACAGTAAAAGTAGAAGTTTAATTTTGGTAACAAGTAAGCTTTCGAAATGACTTTTGTTTGTTGTTTTTTCACCTTTAAATGTTAGAAGAACACTTTCTATGACGTGTTGAGCTAAATATTTTTTCAAGCGAATTAATATAAGACTTGATAATTTATTTCAAAATAAAACATTGAATAGTAGTTGTAGATTGATATTTGGAACGATATAGTTTTCTTATACATATGTAAGTTTTGATCATATACAATAGTGCTAAATAGAGATATTTATGGTGATCTATCAGTACTTGTAAATTTTAACGAAAAGCTAATCAAATTTGTTGAGATAACAGATGTATATAAAAAAATAGTCAGTTACCAATTGTTTATTTCCACGGAATCTACCAAATTGAAGTTGTAAATACACGAGTATCTAAACAGCATATTATGTCGTTTATTTCCTAAAATTGTGCTGCCATCTAGAATAAATCATATGTAACTAATGTTAATGTGACTCATTGGCTGATGGACTGGACTATAAATGATAAAAATACGACTTAATTCTGTTGTTTTTGGACAACTTTAATTTTCAGTTTTATAATTATACAGAAGACATTTCACGAAAAGTTACTTTGTTGATTTCAAACAATGAGGAATTATTGGTGGTCTTGCATGTTTTAAAAGAAACATATTGTAGTTTAGTGTTTTTTATAACGTGCGATTGTTTGAATTTCCTGCAAAGCTACACGAGGGCTATCTGCGTTAGCCATTCCCAGTTTAGCAGTGTAAGACTAAAGCGAAAGGTCCCCTGTTGGTACAGTGGTAAGTCTACGAATTTACAACGCTAAAATTAGGGGCTCAATTCTCCTCGGTGGACAGAGAAGATAGCCCGATGTGGCTTTGTATGAGAAACACTCACACACTCTAAAGGGAAGGCAGCTAATCATCACCACCTACCGTAATTCTTGGGCTACTCTTTTATTAACAAATAGTGGAAATTACCGTCACATTATAACACCCCGACGGATGAAATCGCAATTTTGATGTGACGAGGATTCGAACCCCTGACCCTCAGATTACGAGTCAAGCGCCCTAACCACCAGACGATTAAGTTACTCTGAGAGATTTAGAGTATAATGCTCTCCACCACATGTTCGTTTGCTGATTTGTCATAGATAACGAGATTTATGGATGATAGTCCCTCAGTCAAAATGCTCTTTAATCCAAAGGTGTAAGATTTTTTGTTGTTTTGGTTTGCAAAAGTTTAATGTCAAACTAATTCTTTTCTTAAATTTGTGGAACTCTACAAGGAAAACACTCCTAAAAAGTTGCAACTTCTCATACGACGGGTTTACTGTCGCATATCTATTTTAATATAGATGTTTATTTAATTTAAATATATATTTACGAATGTACGTAACATATAAAGTTAAATCCGTATTGCGAAATTCCAGCCAATTCATTAAAGTTGTGGAAGTTTATCGAGTTTAAAAATCAATAACATGTGTGTACGTAAACACTAATGTATCGTTTAAATTATTGCTTCAGTCGAAGTTTCTAGAAAATCTTCTCACATCTCTAAATATAACGAATGTGACGTGCCAAAAGACAATATATATTATTGGTTAATGTAATATAAATTTAGGAAGTTATAATTTTGATTAATGCTTACTCATTTGGAACATTAAATATTTTACCAGGAAAGTTTATAAATTTTAAAAATTACAAACCATTTAACTTCAGTTATTCACATTGACATAAGTGCTTTTATGAAAACATTATATAATTTCATAACTTCAGCGATGAAAAACTCGACGTTTGATCAGTAAAGAACGAAGAACGCAGGGCTAGCTAGCTCCCTGTTGAGTGAATTACATCTACATTAACTTAAGATTATTTTTTCTATCATGAACCCTTGGTAAGATACCAAAAAAAGTGTGTGTTTTCTTACAGCAAAGTTACATCGAACTATCTGCTGAGTCCACGGAGGGGAATCGAACTCCTGATTTTAGCGTTGTAAATCCATAGACTTACCGCTGTACGAGAGGGAGACACCAAGAAAATTCCAGACCAGATAGAAGACTCAATATTATTTGTAAGCTGATAAACCTCTCGTACATAAATTATTATTTGTGATCACGGTTATTGTAAATTGTTATTGTTTATATGTTAAAATATATTTGTATTAGAAAAAGTGTGTGTATCAAGCTTGTTCGCAAATATCGCAAATTGGATACATATCGGCATTTATTTAAACTATCATTTATTTACTCTGTTTCAGGTTATTTGAAATTGTAATACGTAACCCTCATCAATGGATGGATAATACTTCTCATTTCTGTGATGTTATTTTCTTGTATGCATGTATAGTGTTTGGTCCAGAGCCCGAATATTTATAAATCGTGATTGGATTTGGGAATCTAGTTCGTCTGAGATAAACTACAATCAAGATTCTAATCCCATAGTGATGCGCCAATGAATATTATGTTCCCGACTCAGTAAACATGTTGAAAGTTTCCAGTCAGTAAAATGATATTAACGCTGAACCAATGCAATGACATGTGCACTGTATTGTCGTTTCAAATATTTCTGCCGTTTATATTTAACAGGTAAGCTGCCAGTGGTGGCTGGTCCCTCGAACCCCTGCTAAGATGTATACTTTAAGCTTTTAATTTGAGATTGCATTAATCTCTCATAATCAAAAATCTTTGACTACCGTGCTTTCATAATACTGAGTGGTCACTAACTTATGTGTTATAAATGCAGTTGTTATCAGTTAAGTGAGAGCCATTCTGCCCCAACTTGATGTATGTATATTTTATATAGCTCTATAGGTAACAGTCTCAATCACAAAATACACATTATTTTTCAATATCTAAAGTAGGCGTGGGTCAAATATTTGTTTTGAATAAAAACACAATTTAAAATGAAACATGCTTCACCGTAAAACCCTTTGATTTTCCATGGCATTTATTTAATTGGTGTAAACCGCATTAACCTTACAATATAAGATTGCTTTCGTGTAACTGCAAACGTAATACAAAGTTTTGAGATTTTCTAACTTTTTTGTAAACTGAATGGCTATGCTTATGACAAATTTCTGACATATTTATGTATATATATAAAGAGAGACTGAAAGATAAGCAGACAGCTAGGAGGTAAAAATAAAATGGTTAAAATTAATCAAGGAACAAACAAACAGAGCAAGACATCTGTATATCTACCAAAGATTTTCCACAGTATACAACTTAAACTTCTTGCACAATGTGAAGTGAAAACAGAAAAAAACACAAGAAACGTAGAACATACAATGTGTAATAAAATGTATCCATCAGAGCAGAAGAGCGGAAGGTAAAAACACGTATTTCACAAATTATATAAAAGAGTACACCCTTGGAATCAAAATATGCTTGTTGTACAAACATATATAAGGAACAATCAAGTTGTTTATTTTTTTTCAATTTCGCGCAAAGCAACACGAGAGCTATCTGCGCTAGCCGTCCCTAATTTAACAGTGTAAGGCTAGAGGAAAGGCAGCTAGTCGTTACTACCCACCACCAACTCTTAAACTACTCTTTTTCCAACGAATAGTGGGATTGACCGTCACATTATAAATGCTTAAAGGTCGAGGATTCGAACCCGCGACCCTCAGATTACGAGCGAGCGCCATGCCGAGCCTCATTCAGGTTGTAGGTGGCGTAACCTTCATCTATCTGTATGTCTGTAATAAATTAACAACGTACATATACATTCATGAATATTGTATAGTATAGCTACCCTGAATGAAATTAGCATTGGTATAGTATGACTCTCCTAAAAAAGTCAGCAGTAGAAACTAATCTTATCCATAATTATACAGTAAAGAGTAAAGTGTTAAATCGCAGTAGTAATAAACTATGCTGTCTATTTCCTTACTATACATAGTTTCAAAAATATCTTAAACCTGAAAAATGTTACTGGTAGTCAGCATAGGTCGTGTAATGACACCAACTTCGTAAGCTTGTACTTTTAAACATTTAACCACACTGAAAAAATAACAAGTTCACTGGTATTGCTTGTAAAACCTCCATTCCAATTTCAAGGAAACATAAACATACAGTCTCCTAACGTTTTAAAACAAATTTCTTGTCTTTTCTCTTCCTTTTTCCGGTTTTGGAGTATTAAAAGGAAGATTACAAACCCATTTTAATTTAATCACCAAACTTATGCTGAAAGTAGAACATAGCTGATGCTTTCAAACAACTGTTAGTGCCCTGGAAATAAAAACAAATACAACATATTCGGTAAAAGTAACCTAAAAGTCCACAGTTTTGCATGAAAAACTTATCTTATCCTACGTCCTACGTTGACCATAGATGCATAAAAAATGTCCTTATCTGTAAAGCCTACTTTGGATACAGACCTAATACAAATGTATATATATGTATATAGTTTGTAAGAAAGTGACTGAATTCTATAACATAATACGTTTTGAAACACATTGTATCTTTTCTAGTCCTTTCTACATGAACGTGTGCATCTCAGGGTGCTTCTGTAAAATTTATATAATAATATATATGTATACATTAAGTATGTATTCTTCAAATGGTTACGAAACAAAGCATTACACTTTAAAAACACATTTTAAAGTAGCAACTTGCTATGAAAGTAAGGAAGACTTGAAACATATGAATGGAAAAATAACTTAATTCTTTTTAACATTGCACTTAACAACTCATCTAAAAAGTGATGTTTCCTGGCCAAGATCAACTTTAACACAAATTACTATTAAACATTTAAACAATTTCTATGCCACATTTATTAAACTAGATAACTTTTTTTTTTTAGAATTTATACTACTTTGAGGCACTAATATTATATTTCCAATTTATACAAAACATACACTATGTAGAATACAAAATACATATGAATTGAAAACCTAACATAATTCGTAATTTTTGTCACATACGTACCAGTATGCATTACTAAACAATATATACAACACAATTTAGAAAGTTGTAGCTAACATAACGTAGCGTAGGTATTTGAAGATAATAAAAATGAGATTAAAACGACCACGTCGGTTAGGATACCTTTCAGTTATTTTAAACGATTTTAGTATATAAAAATAATGAAGAATTGCCTGAAGCCTACATAAATTAAAATAATTAATATTATTATTTTAAAATTTCACTATGGGTTACAAAAGTGTATTGCCATGGCATGAAACGGAAGATAAGTTATAACGCTACAGAATTCATTACTTACAAAAAAAGTAACGTAATTATTTTAATAAAATATCTATGTATTAGGTACAGATACAATGTCCGTTATTTTATATTTGTTAACAAGTTGTACTAGTTGTCAATATTTACATATGAAGGGTACTTCATAGATAGATACTTTATAGATGGACAAATATATCAATAGCTTTAGCAGTGCAAGAATATAAGTAATTAGTTATCCAAACAGATTTTATGAAAGATTTAAGCTGCTCTACTGCTTAAATTTCTTGATTAATTTTGGCTTTATTGATTCAATCATGTGAAACTCGAAAACTGTAATTATTTTCACTTGTCTACAACCAGAACGAAGGTATTTAGTTGTTCTATACATACTACAAAGACACGTCACGAGTCAGTCGTTTAATTAATATGTCAACGTAGGTTTAATTGTATTCTGGTGTAATTATTTTGTCTGTAAATTAGAGTTGGGAAGACAAATAACATTTACAAATTATTCTTAAAATATAGATCAAATATTTTCATAATTATGGAATAAAAGTTATTGCTATAAATAAGGTGATTTGGAAATGAAATACAAATTAATAAAAATGTAGCAGTTAAACTCCAACACTACGTTCTCACCTTTAATGTTAACTACGGTACAGTCCATCAGAAATGGCGGGACAATTACTATCACTGTCACCCAAAATAAGCTATAATATCAAATTTCATAGTTAATTGAAATAAATATATTTTGTGAAATCAAGTTTGACCGCATAAAAGCAGAAAAAGTTGCAGAAGGGGCAGTCAAACATTAATAAATTCCCTTGTGAGTCAATCGAAATTAAGATGACTCACGAAATGAATTCGTGACATATTCACAGAATAATTAACGGGAAAATCGGTTAGATTAAAAACGTCTAACATAGAAATGCTAATACGCTTTGGTAACACTACATTCTAACAATGTTTTTTTTTTTTTTCATGTTGCTTATCAACAAAAGTATAACCTAATATTGTTGTTATTCTATGAACTGAAAATATAAAATGAAATATATCGTCAATGAAACTGGAAAAATATTTGTTGATTTCTTAATTTAGTCTTTGTTGATTAAAGAAGATTTTTTTTGTTAGAAACGTCAATGATATAACAGAAAATAGCTTAATTCTAAAACTATTTACATTTAAAACTGAATCCATATTTTTTTATTTTAATATTAAACTTTATGCACTTGGCTCTAGGCTAAGTGATCCCACACTTTATTTTAGACTTATTATGCCAACACTCACTACACTTATAAGGTTTTTCGACCACCCCTCTCACGGCCCCTTTCACTCCGTCACCAAAGTCGTAGTTAGCAGGCAATAATTTAACTATTTTATTCAGATAAATATATTTTGGTCTTTATGACTCGTACTGTTTCGAAAAATCTAGCGTGACATGACAAGCACTGACTTTTATATAGGTTAAATCCCTATGACTTTGTGCCACGTTCTGTAAGAAATACAAAGAATCACTCAAAAAGTGACTTATCAAGCTCACCGGTAGTGTAAAGTTAAAAGTAACTTTTGATATTATGGTATGCAGTTCCTTCCCAATACAAAA
The DNA here is from genome assembly GCF_004210375.1 of Tachypleus tridentatus. Taxonomy (NCBI): domain Eukaryota; kingdom Metazoa; phylum Arthropoda; class Merostomata; order Xiphosura; family Limulidae; genus Tachypleus; species Tachypleus tridentatus. Next base: position 20,110,088 of record NC_134832.1, on the reverse strand, counting down.
GCGATCTGTTAAGACGTAGATATAGTTTGCGTTTGTCGTCAAGTTCTTAAGAAAAATATGTTTTGAAAATGTACAGAGCAAAGAAATGTTTTATCGTAACAAATAAGAGCGTGACGGTAAGAAACAAATGCAATAAAATCTTCAATATGCATAAAGCTACTTACTGAAGAATGGTTTGCGGACCTGTGAAAACTTAAAACTTTTACGTATAGAGAAAATACCACAGATCAGATTTTATTTTAACGATACTAATAAATAAAAAAAATGTCATACGAGTCTATTGTATGTATGAAAGGTTTTGTATTCTGAAATATATACATCATGGTTTAAAGCATGAACTTTCTTATTACGTAAGAAATACTCCGCTTCCGTACATAAATTCAAATGCTAAGAACAATTAACCTGGTAATTTAAACAAATGAATTATGGCCTGTTTTTAATGCTATTTTATTTAAAATTTTTACTATAATTTCTGACATAGAGGATAATAAAGATTTGGTATTCGTTCAGTCAGTATTTTTAGCAGTTAAATGATAATAGTACTTTATCTTTTCTTTTGCTGCTCTGTCTGTGTCTGTGAATTATATATATAATATAATAACCCTTAATAACCTCATTATAACTTCACTTGATCCCTTGACCTCTATGTGACCATACTAACGTATAATTTCTTGTGATTTATCTATGCGTTGTCAAATTATGTATCCATCTTATTAGGATAACTTGAATAAAACATGTAGCAATAACAATGAGATACAACCTCAGCCCATATCTTGCTACCGAAAGCTTCATGGAAATTAAATAATATTTGGTTTTATCATTACAGTTTCATTTCATTAGAGCTAGTAGAAAAACTTTTTAAATATGTCTTTATGTTAAGCAGATATTTTTGATCTCATATGTAATGTATCACACTTGCTATTATTTTTGAAACTAACAAAATTTTGAACAGTACATTAAATATTGCTATGTTTTTCTTGCTTTCATTCCAAAGCTACACAACTAAATATCGGGAACTGAACCTACGTATTTAGCCTTGCACGTCCTTAAATTTGTCACTGAGCAATCTTGTGACAAGTATTTCTAGCATACAGATTAAAAATGTTATTAACTGCGGCATTTTGGCTACAAGTATAGCAAGACCTCTGTTCAATTACTATGTTATGTATTACTTAATAGCATTTCAGAGACATAACCGTGAATGAATGAAATTCATAGTCGATTAAATTTAACAAAACGATGTTTAGTAACAATAAGGGATCCGTTGGTCTATCTTGCTGCTCCATGCTGTAAGACAAACTAAACATATTTTAAAAAATTAAAGTTAGCCGTTATCATTCATACATTTATCATACTTTCTTTTTAACTTACTTAAATTTACTGACTAGATATCATCCGAAGGTAATCCATTCTACAGGCTAACCCTCTATTTGAGAAATAAAATTGTCTTAGCTGAGAAAAGCATATGCATTGCCTAAATCTATATTTGTGTCCCCTAGTACCATAATTTTCGCTGTTAAGTATAAAAGATGTTTATACATCAACATCATCAGTTTCTTATAGAATCTTAGATCCTCTCTAACTTTTTCAAGAGAAAATAATTTTAAGGATCGTAATCTCTCCTCATCCTTCCATTCCAAGTGCCATTTTAATAAGCCCTTCTTTGATCCCTTTACAAAAATGCAATGTTTTCCTAAGGTAAGGAGCCTAAAACTGAACACAATACTCCAATGGAATTATAACCTCTTTAGACTTATATTCGATATCTCTGTAAATACAACCTAATATCCTATTTGTCCTACCACTAGCAATAGCACACTGTTTGGATAGCTTAAGAAATTAGTCATCCATTATGCTAAGTTCCTTTTCTTTCTTGGCACTCTTAAGGTTATTCCCATCCAAATCATATTTATAATTGACATTATGATAACCCACAAGCAACATTATAAATTTATCATAATTAAAACCCATCTTATATTTATTTACCCAACTCATTAAATGATCTTAAAACTTTGGTAGAGCAGCATCGTCCTCTTCACAACCCGCAGCACTCAAGACTCTAATATCATCAGCAAATTTCTTAAATTTGCTGACTATTTCTTCACCTGTGACATTAGTGTAAATCAAAAAAGACAGTGGTTCTAAGACTAAGTCATGAGGTATACCACAATAATCCAGTTTAACTGATCTCCATTTACTGCAATCCTCTCTTTTCTTCAATCAAGTCACTCTTCTATCTTCTATTACTTAACTTATTCCCCACACCTACAGAGATAAGTTTCTTTACAAGCCTTTTATGTGATACTTTGGCGTGTGCTTTCTCAAAATCAAGATACACCAAATCCACACCTTTACGTTATATACATATGCATTAATATTTTCACAGCATGTCAAAAAATTTGTAAGGCAAGATTTTTTCTTAGTGAAACCATGTTCACTATCCGATAAAATTCTAAAAATTTTAAAATGATTTTGCAAAATGTCTTTTATTACACTTTCCGAAAATGTTTACACAACTGATGTGTGACTAATAGGCTAATAATTACTGGAGTATCTTCAATTACTTCTCTTGAAGATAGGAGTCATTTACAAAAAAATTGTGACAAGTAGCTCACATACCTAGTCCTTGACCTCCTAAAAACCCTCGGGGTAATATTATTTGGCCCAGGAGCCTTCCCATTGTTTAAACTTCCCAACTTTGTTTTAATGAGCAATTTTATAAAATTGTCATGTTCCACTTTGTTTTAACTATCAGTTGTTCAAGATGAGTAATACTGCTTAAATCTTCATTAGTAGAAACAGAAAAAAGGCAAAATTTAATAGCCTGTTTGTCTCATAACCATCAGATACAAGCCTGTTTTGTCATACTCCAGGGTTCTATCCCTATCCTAATATCTTGTTTTGTCCCTAAAGTACTTAAAAAATCCTGACTGTTCATTTTTATGTTTTAGCCAATTTTTTTCATACATCCCATTGAATGTTATAATTTCTTTTTTGACCAGCTTTATTCATTTTTATAATATTCTATAATACCAGTAAATTTAGATTTCTTAAGTGTGTGATGCCTTTCTTTAATTTTATTTCTTATAACAACATGAGTCAATCTGAATTTTTTTTGCAGCTATCCGTTTCTATTGTAAGGAATATATTTGTTTGAATATTGGAAAATGTTTCTTTTTTTTTCAGCATTTGCTCATTGTCTCCAAATAATACAGCTGCAAAATTCACAACAGATAATTCTTGTTACAACCCTTCAAAATATGCTTTTTTTTAGCTTTGGATGAAAATCTCATCACTCCTGATTTTCATATGAAGCAAAATACCAAACCGAATGAAGCAACAATTACTTGTATTTATATGTTTCTCAATTTCCACTCTCTTAACCATTTCTCTATTAAAATTTAACAATAAACCTGAAATAGCATTATTTCTAGTAGGCTTCTTGACCAGTTGATGAAGAAATTCATCTTGAATAGTTTCCAGAAACCTTTTTCCCTCATGCGTTTGCTCATTAACAGCTGAAGTCATAATTTCATAGTAGAGTTTCTCACTTATTTAAGCAGTTTTATCTGGTGGTCTGTAATAAGTTTCAACTAAGAGCTTTTTCTCTTGATATCTCCTCTCAGAAACCCATATTGAAGCAGTCTTTATGCTTCATGGATGTAACTTACACTTTACGCGAACATACTATTATTATTTTGATTCGATTTCTACCAACACAAAGCCACACTTGTAGACATAGACAACGATGATGGGTTGTTAGTTCAATGAATAATTCAATATAATCAGAGTTTGATGCAGAGAGACATTTACTTCTAACTTGTCTCAATGAATTCTGACTTTAGTTGCTGTAATATTTACTTAATATTCTTAACTTTTGTCGTGATATGACTGACAAATAATTCTAATGCTCAATTCGGTTAAAAAGCTAACTTTGCCACTAATTATCGACAACATAACAAATTGTTAATACGATAAAAGTCAGATATGTTCATATCTTGGTAACGGAATACATTTGAACTATTGGTAAGTCTATAAAGCGTGTTTTGTGCTTTTCTTATAGCAAAGCCAGATCGGGCTATCTGCGGAGCCCACCGAAGGGATCCGAACTCCTTAATTTCTTTTCAAATCATCTTTGATGTTGGCCCTGCATAGCCAGGTGGGTTAAGGCGTGCGAGTCGTAATCTGAGGATCGCGGGTTCGCATCCCCATAGCGCCAAACATGCTCGCAGCTGTAGGGGCGTTATAATGTGATAGTCAATCCCACTCTTCGTTGATAAGAGTAGCCCAAGAGTTGGCGGTGGGTAGTGATAACGAGCTGCTTTCCCTCTAGTCTTACACTGCTAAATTAGCAGTTTTTTTAAGAGCAAAAACATTAAAAAAAACAAAGTTTCTGAAATTTTATTTTATTTACCATTATTGACATAACCTGTTAAGAGAGCCGTAAGAACTTTGGGATTGAGAAAAAAGTAAAAGTAATTGTGAAGTAGAAAGAACTAAGATGGTAAAAGAGAACACTGAAAAGCATCATAAATAAATAATAAATATTTCAGAAAAACGTTAAACTTTATCATACATTAGAAACAATAATTGTTTGTTATACTACTTACTTAATATATATTAAGTTATATCGTTGATAATAATTTGTAGGAAAATATAAACAGTTTTGAAGAAGAGTTTCACCACTAACCACAATGTAAGTTATCTCGTAGTTACTTTATTGAAATGACTAAGGTAAATATTTATATCTTTAAAATATAGCTTACGAACTCGTAGAAGTAAAACATTTTTTGTGAGAGAAGACCAACTTTTACATCATAGGCAACATGTTTTCATGCATTATCAAAATTTATAATTTTATGCATCCTGTTCGCTCACTTCAGAACACTTTGACAGTTTCCTGTTTTAAATTAATGCAATTTCCTGCTAATTTATTAGAATAAATTAAACATTGTACACACGAAGCTGTTTATAGCAATTTTTCCGTGATTAGCACAGTTATAAAATCGGTTTTGGTAAAAAAAAAATAGAAATTTGTGCATAGAACATTTTTGACAAAAATTTAAGTCAAAAGACGTATCAGTATAAAACGTAAATACATTTAATTTTTAAAGACAATATTATTCCTTTCTCCTTTTATATATTTTTATTTAAAAGAAATATGTATAAATTATTTATCAATAAGAAGGTTAGAAAGCACAGACTACAACAGATCCTGAAGATAAGCTCAAACAGTTATTTAAACGATGGATTGGATGCATCTTTAATCTCATTAAAACAGCTTGAATGAGTTGATAATAAAATGTCACATAACAACACGCACTTTAAGGTCCCGGTGGAAAAGCATGTGTCATAGCTATATTTTGACATTGGTTAGCGTTACGTGAGTGGTACGATACCAACGAGAACTGATCAATTTTTGGGAGGATATTTGTAAGAGCTCTTTCCGAAGCAAAATATTCTTACACTTAAAATCACAAGTACAAGTCTAGAAATTAGAATTTACACAAAAGGAAAATACCTTGTATCTTACGGCATTGGAACAGAGATATACTGCTTAACATAGGTCATTTCAGTGACTCAAAACAAAACGAGTTAAACAAAGCACGAGCTCTTGTATCAAGTGAAAATCCACGAACATAAAGGAATGGCAAGAGATTCATGTTCCCACGGCAACAGTAAACAATAATATGATCAAGGAAGTTTGTTTTGTTTTTACTGGAATAACGGCTCAAATTACGTGCACACAAGCTGCTTCCACAACATAGCCGGGAAAGGAAGACCAGCCAATGAAATTATATAACTGGTGCCACCCTAAGAAAAATTCACAGTGCGTGGTGATAACCAACGAATCCTATATATTCCTTAATAACTGTAACAAGCCTCGTATCAGTTTAGTGGCCAGTGGGTGTTTAAAAAAGGTTCACGTATGGCAAGTTTCAAAATTATTTCCAAGGAATCTCTTAAAATCGCTGAATACTGTGTTAATGACAAGTTAGGAATCAGAATATTGGATTAAGTCGTCAAGGTAAATTTTGCTTAGTATCAGACCGATATTCTAGAGGCATGTTATACAAACAAGACCATCGGGGTAAGTGTTCACCAGGATAAGGCTTCAGTCGTACTTTCCATTCATCCAACGTGTATCTATGACATCTGTAGAATGAAATAAGTATTTTTGTTATTCATTACAAAGACCTACCGGAAGCAGCATTTGCAGATGTTTATGATATAGTATTTTGAAACAAGAGCTGGAAAGTGGATTATGTAACTTGAAAAATAGGAGTGGCGTGCTTTTGACATTACAATTCTACGATAGAGCCTTTTGCAATCGAAACTACGCTACACGTCAAGGTGCCTGGTCGTCAGGTAGGCATGATCAGACATGGCGACATGGCGACAGTTGATGGCGGGGTGAGGATCCAGAATAATTTTATATATAACGAATACAACCCTATACATTAGTTGTTCCACTTAGTCGTAATACAACAGAGCTGTCTATATTTTATTTGTTAGATGATGCGTTTGAAACTAGTTCTATATTATGGAGCTAAGAAAAAATATAATCAATCTGTTGAATAATAGTTTCATTTCGAACTTAGTTACTGATTAAGCATATTATTTTATCATTTACAACTTTAACAATGAGAAAGATTTGTTTTTAGAATATGTTTGTTTGTTTTTGAATTTCGTGCAAAGCTACAAGAGGGCTATCTGCGCTAGCCGTCCCTAATTTAGCAGTGTAAGACTAAAGGGAGCCTTCATCACCACCCACCGCCAACTCATAGATTACTCTTTTCCAACGAATAGTGTGATTGACTGTCACATTATAACGCACCCATGGCTGAAAGAGCGAGCATGTTTGGTGTGACAGAGATTCGAACCCGCGACCCTCAGATTACGAGTCGAATGCCTTAACCACCTGGCTATGCTGGGCCTATTTAAAACAACGTTGTACCTATTCCACAAACAAAACCCGGCATAGCCAGTTGGTTAAGGCATTCGACTCGTAATCTGAGGGTAGAGGGTTCAAATCCATGTCACACCAAACATCTTCGCCTTTTCAGCCGTGGGGTCTTTATAATGGTACGATCAATCCCACTATTCGTTGGTAAAAGAATAGCCCAAGAGTTGGCGGTGGGTGGTGATGACTAGCTGCCTTTCCTATAGTCTTACACTGCTAAATTAAGGACGGCTAGCGCAGATAGCTCTCGAGTAACTTTGCGTGAAATTCAAAACAAATCTTACTTTAAATATTGTGAATTTAAATACAGTGTTGTTGTTTGTTAAATTATCTATTTGCCTTCTAATACGACAATTATAAAACATTACGCAACTAATAATAGATAAAAAGAATAAACGATGTAATGCAGGCGCTTTCGAAGGGTTAGACGTTTACTTATCAAGGAAAAGTGGGAACGACCACGTTAAATAAATTGTGAAATGACGTCATAGTTATGCAAAGTAGACTATGAGGACAACATGGAGTGTGTTATTGTATTTCAAAGAAATGTTGCGGATGTCACTATTTTCGGTTGTACAATAAAATAGAAATAAATCTGGAAACGAGAATATTATATGTAAGAAGGTTTAAAAGGCTTTATGTTAAACAAATTAACTTAAGGGGAAGCTATAACGGGTTTTGATGAAGTAAAATAATGATATGATATGAAAATCGATTAGAGAGAAATTGTGAAGTAGAAAGAACTAAGATGGTAAAAGAGAACACTAAAAAGCATCATAAATAAATAATAAATATTTCATAAAAACGTTAAACTTTATCATACATTAGAAACAATAATTGTTTGTTATACTACTTACAGGTTCGAATATCACTGATTCCAGGGTCTGGGTTCATTCCACGAGATAAATGGCATATAAAACAGCAATCAAATATGCTACTTTCATTTCTCTATCAGCATTAGTTTTGAAACCGGTTGCAATACCTATGAGAGTCATGTCGTTAATATAATGCCCAAGTTACTTGAAGTGTTGGGCAACAGGGAGGTCTTTCTCGTTGTTCATAAAAGATTTATGCTTGTTAAAACGCTAAGAGAATTTTGGGTTTGTTCTACCTAATGTATTTTTACATTGCATGAGATACACTGTGTTGTGTGTTATGCAAGTAATTTCTTTAATAACTTTAAATTGTTTTCGGTCGTGTATTACGATGCGGCAATTGTCATGAACATGCAGGTCAGACAACAAAATGTATTACAGGAATGGTTTCTATTGCAAATAATTATTACATATGTTATTAAGACTACCATCTGACAAAGAGAAGACGATATAACAATTACTAATGATATAATAGTTATAACTGAAACAGCTGTCTGTTCAATATATGCATCTACATGTATATTGTGAACAAAATATAACACTGAAAATACATTTTAATTTTTAATAATGTATAATTGAACTATAATGATTTATAAACCCATTAGTTTCATGACGATGTGGACATTCATTTGTTATTACATTCCTCGAGGAGTTAAACATCCTCTAAGGTGTATCTAATTGCAGAGTCTGAGCCGCAAAATTATTTATAAATTCAAACAGTGTTGTGGACTACGTGTATAAAGAAAATAACTAAATGAAAACATTATTCCAGTTGTTTGTTGTTATGTCGTATATACATTTTGGCTAGTTTTCTGTCATTCTCGTTAGAATAAGTGAATAAGCAATATTAAGGCCATTGAGTATACGTACAATAAATCATCATTAATACATTTCTATCGTTATTGAAAACAAATATTGGCTAGACCTTTTAACCTTGCTACTGGCCAGTTATGTTAAAGAAGGAAAACTTTTACAGCCTCATTTTGATAAATATGCTTAACTATGTATGTTTTTAATATTAAAGTATTACAAAACGTTTCACGTCTACAAGTGTCTTTGACTACTAAACCCGTATTTATTCTCATCAAATATGTGAAGGGAAAAATCACAGACAAGTGTTAGTTATATATTTGTGAACGAAATTATTCATTTCGCAAAACACATTGTGTTTTTGTTACTGTCGTCACTTATTAACGAAAGGTATTTAGAAGTTTCGTCAAACGTTTCAGTAAAACAATTTCTACTTCTTACTTAATTGATTGAGAATCGATACACGAAGAGTGGAAAAGATAACATTAGGGCAGTTTTATGGTTTCGATGTCAGATTTCTTCCGTTAAGTGTCGCCAAACGACAAAGATAGAAACAATATAAACCAACTTTCCGTGTTTACGTATAAAGGTAAATAATGTTTACACGATTATCATAATCATGAGGTTATATTAATGGTTATTTAAATATTAGTAATGTATTTATGCAGCCATATGTGATAGCCACGTAAGCTTTTTTTTTAAAACAAAAATGAACAAAATAACATTTCGTATTTCATAGAGTAATAAATCAGAGGCAGGTTCTAAGAATTAAGTCATAACTCTTTGATTCATTAATGCTTCATTGATTGATAAGTTATAAATCTTCAGGTAATAAATTTTCTCCTAAATTCCATCGTTTTGATCCTTTTCCGGTGATAACAAATAATTCACTTATTGGTTTATGTCAACGTGCCAGTTATTGGCTTGTTAACTCGCTAACTATAGTTCCAGGAACATACCAAACGAAAATTCGATACTCCAGACCTTGTTAAAAAGAGTATAGTGATACAAAGCATTTTTTCAACTTAAGAGTTATTATTGTTATCACCATGGCGTCCATCAGAGAATGTTCTAAGGTGGACATATTCAGTTGCTATAGAGGAAATGATATCTAAATTGACTTTTCGAAAAAAAAGACAATTTTGTTTTAAAATTATTACACCATTTTTATCAGTAACACTTAAAAACTTAGCTATATGTTAATTCTTGTGAGTCGGACACATGTGCATTAAATAAAAGATAAGTATCGAATAAATGAAAGTTCAACTTATTCGAATACAATATTCTTAGGTAATAAGTGATTATATAACATTTATACGGCTCTACTAATTGTTCAAAACTTAGACTAAATGTTTTTTTGTATTTAGTAAATGCTTAGTTATGTTTACAATAATAATAGTTTAATAGTCTGTCTACGTGTGTTTGTGTGTGTGTGATTGTCATGGCTCGAAGAGGAAATAAACTATAAACATAAAATTTTGTACGCATACCAAATCGATTGTATTATTTTTTTTAGATTTGATTTAAATATTGGCATATCTGGCTCTATATCTTTAAGCCTGATAATTTTATAGAAATTTATCATATTTTTGTCTAATTTTTACTTACTGAATAAACACTAAGATGAATATTTCTGCTAAATACTGTTTTTCAACACAAGCATGGAAAGACAAATACAAACCTGAGGATTAAAAAAGTTGAATTGAACTCAGTTTTGGAAAAGGCAACAAATAATGGGAAGAAAAATATAAATCTGAGAATACTAAAGAAACTGGAAAATGAACAGAACTGAAATAAAAACATAGGAAAATAAAAAACGAATCTGAAAAGGTACATTACAACTATTTACTTTTAAAAAGCGTTAAATTGAATTAAGTTCGAAAAATGTTAAAATACAAATCCACCAAATAAATGGTGCAATAAGGAAGATATAAAAGTATTTAAGATAACGAAAAAGGTTACCTGGTACATTGAACCTTCTATGAATCATAAAAGGACCTTAGCGAAGCGTGGGTATCTTATGCTAGTTGTGAATAAAATATAGGGACAGTAACATTGAATAATATCTAAGACTATATGTTTAATGATCATGAGACAAACCAAATTACTCATTATTTGGTTTCTTCTTAGACCATGTTGTGACTGTGACTTAAAGGTTTAATCAGAGCAATGTATACTTTTGAACTAGGCTGGCATGAAAATGGTTATTAGTTAAACTAAAGTAAGCATTTATTTAGTATAGATTTTACCACACTTGAATTTTAATCGGCACCTCAGACAAGTAACAGTTATTGGCTAGTGGTTGAAACTAATCAACCCCTAAATAAGAATTGGTTAATCCAAGATGACTCGTCAATAATTGAAATAGAATCAACATCTAATTGAGTAATGATATCGATCTAAAGCTTATTATTAGTTCAACTTAGCCAATCAGTGGGAGCTGATAGTTCAGTACTGATATCGAGCTTTTTTATTAATAGATATGCTATTAAAACTAATTCTACAGTAAAGTAAGAAATTAAACACGACCATATGTAAATTCATTCTGTGTATAGTACAATTCCGGACAATAAGAAGTCAGTATAGATCAATTGAAGGCTAAGTATTATTAAGTTATAAGAGAAAACTTTTAAGTCTAGACTAAATAATAGATAAGTAGACATGTACGTAGGACACAACTAACGTAATTAAGCTAATCGTCTTCTTATTACAAACTAAAGTCATTAAGTCACTAGATATAAATATTTACTCATATTTAGTTTGTTTTTATGCTTAGGCTATGTGACTGAATATATGTAGTCAATAGAAGGCTTTCTGATTGAATATATGTAGGTATTAGAAAATTTGTAATTGAATATACGTAGTATTAGAAGGCTATTAATTGAATATATGTAGTAATTAGAATTAAAACTGCATAGTTTATCTGTCATTTTGTATTAATTGGTTACTCAGTGTGTTGACACATTGATCATGTTATTCATTTATTGATTTACTGAAGACGTTTACATCAATACGTTTATCTGGTTAATGACTTCTGTAAAATTATCGAGATATTAATGCACATAATTTTTTCTATATATGTGTATAAATATAAAACAGCTTCTTTGTTATAAAGGTCGTAACGCATATAAAATTTTCTATATATATACGTATATGAATATATAAGAGCTCTTTTGTACAAATTATATAAAAGAGTTGCCTTTTGTCGACCCAAAACTCTGGAATTCTTTCAAGTTATGACAAATCACAATCTTTTTATTATTTGTCGAGAATGTGTATTTTATCATTTATCAAGCTCTGGGTAGCGATTAACAACGTTACCAAACACGTGGCTAAAATCGGAGACAGCCTGAAATCTGACGGTTTTTAGTTATCCGTCTAACTCTCAGGAAGCTGTTTGCACGAGTTTAAGTTGAACATAAATCTGGCTTCTTGTCGGAAAATCGAACTTTGATGTCGTGTGTAAAGTCTAACATGTCTCTAGACACGACAACAGGCAAGCGATCCCAACCTTTGCTGACTACATGTCTATAAAGAATACTATACGGATTCAGAGAAAATCGATCTTCATAAAATTTACTGTATTTGCTAGGGGTGAACCGATATAAGGTATCAGTATACATTTGTGAACTTTCCTGTGGCGGGCTTTTAATCTATTTCTGTGCAAGTTTTGTACTTGCTTGTTGTAAAGACGTGGCCATATTTATGTAAACAATTTTTATGAATTACACAGGTCACATTACACAAAGACATTGAATAAAAGGGCCCTGAAGGAGCCCATGTATACTATAATCTCAAAGATAACCTTTTCATAAGATGAAGTTACATGTTAAGAATATCAATACATTTTAGTTAGAAATTTTAAAAATGCTAAAAGGGTTAAACATATCGGAAGGAAAATGTATACTGTCGTCTGCGTTTGCGAGAAAAATGCGTATTTCACTAAACTCAATACAGCATACATTTAATTTTTCTATCGGGAATGAATTAATACGCTTTATATATTTTATTCTTAGTTTACACTTAACGATACAATGTAAAACATAATAAAACTGCCTTAAAACATGAATTATTCAGTTCAATTTTTTAATTTTCATCAAGTATCTTAAAATAGCCAAAGTAGTTCAAGAGTATACGAAACTGCTTTAATGTTAATAACTATGTTACAAGTGATTTATTCTTTAAGTTTAATTAATCATTCGAGATATCTTTACGATGGTTTTCAATTCAGAATTGGACCAGGCAGTATCACAACTTTTTGATTGATTCCTTCCTATTATTCGCTTTGTCTACAAATTTGATTTTTTAAATAGATTGTCATCACATTGTACGAAAATCACAGTGAAAGGTTCACAGAATTTATTACATATTAAACATCCATGTCGTACTCACGTGACCAAGAATGGCTTTTTGGCTTATTGGTACTTATTTAGCAAAGTTCTATTTTCTGATTCAGTGTTTATGACTTATATAGTAAGTTTATGTTTTGTAAAGAAAATTTGTATGCTCATGTTCTGTCGTTGTCCAAACAGTAAGACTATTTCCGTTATTCGTACAGTAAGGTCTTTTTTTTTTTTTTAATGAGTGACTTTTGTATAATAAAACTGCGTTTTAAGGTTTGTTATTTCTTTAATTAGTCTATAGATATTAACGGATGTTATTTCCGTTTTATACAAAAGATTACGACGGATTATGATTTTTATGCTTATTAGTTTTCAGTGGGTGGTTGTGTTTTTGTAAAGTACTTCGACATATTTATCTTTTTTTCTTATTTGCGCAGCCAACTCAATGTCATTAAGCCTAGCGGTGACACAATTTATTACGCTAACGTACGTACGCCTTAGCAAAAAATCGAATATTTAAATGAATGACGTAGGAGGATAATGTAGGTCATTTTAAGCACCAAATGATGATTTATCCTCTGTTTGTTAATCAACACTAGGAGGTGAAAAGGGCTGGACGAGAACCGGATGCAGCCTGGCTGTGAAGATGACGTTAGTGAATAAAGCCAATATAATCTTCCCTCGTACCATTCACAACAACAGGGTCGATTACAAGCCAGCGATTCCAATGAGCTGATGGAAGAAAAAGGCCATAAAATTCAGGGAAAGGAGACAAAGATATTCCACGTAGGGTTCTGAGCCACTGTAACTAAGAAGTATGTCTATAGGAATTGAAAATGCACTGGAAACGAAATCCGAAAATGAAAATAATATGAGAATAAAGTGGAAATTATGCAATAAAGAGAGGAATTAATGACTAAGTCAATTCTATACTGTAATCGAATTAAACGTTTCGAGGAAAAATAAATATTATTACTTTTAATATCCTAAATATTTTAAATGTCAAGTTGACGGTTCAGAACTTCTTTATGAGAATTAATGTAAACGAATATGTTTATTTATTGTAGCTAGAGAAACCTAACCACCCAATATTTACTCTAAAGTTTTTAATTTTTACTATAACTTTTAAAAGACCGTTTTTTCCTTGGAAATAACGTGATGGTGCATTTCACAATAACAGTATTATTTTTGTTGAATTTTCTGGTACATACTGTAGGGATTTAAACATTTTGACATTATGGTTGGAAATCAAATGGGTCTTGTATTACTAGTCTTGATGAAGCCACAATGGCGAGACGTTGTCCGAAATAAAAAGTGTTTATCATTATCTGGAGAGTAAAGTACGTGTGTTTTTTTCCTGACATTATACATTTGTTTATCGCATAACCTTATAATCTGATCAGCAAACATCAGAATGTCATCTTGTTACCATTGTGGCATTTTATTTCATGTTCACGCAGTCTGAATTACAATCATTGCACCAGCGTGAAAGTGATTTAAAGGAATATATGTATGGCATGTGATAGAACATCACAGAACAAAGCAATATATATAATGGAAATAAAATTACTTTCCATATTATTGAATCAAGAAATAATAAATAGAACTATAAAGAATGTAAAAATAGTTATTTTTATTTTTAGTCTCTGATGTGTCCCTGCACATCGTTAGGAAATCAATAACCAATGTTTTATAATATAGAATATTAAATGTAGATATTTTCTACAAAAAAAACTACTATTAATGAATTAATTCATGCTGATGTAGATGCACTTAACGCTATTTTGACGTATTCATTTGCATGTTTTTAGTTATTATAACATCAAGAGAACGCAACCATTTAAGACCAAATAAAAATCTTAAAGAATTTTCTTATAAACAACGTGATAAAATTGATTGTTTCTGAGAATGGCTTTCATTGTTTACAATTTCATTTTGTTTGTTATGTGACCACTTACTCTTGAAATAAGAAATTTCCTTATTTTTCGTCCTAGTGTTTTATGTCGGTTATGCTTGTTGATGATGTTTGCGCAGTATTTTATTTAATCATACTTTGTTTACAAATAGAAGCCAGTAATATGTCTTCACGTTTCAACTGAAGCACGTAAATGAATGTAGTCATTGAAATGTCCTCAAGCTTCAATTCAGTCATCACTGATACAGCCCAGTTGATCCATTTCTCGACATATAAAACTTGAAATTATTATCATGGAATGCAAACTTTTAGAGTAAGTTATTTAACAAGTACAGTTAGGTATAAGTAGAATATAAGTACCAAGGAATAGTTAAATTGACCGTAACGTCTCCACGGCTTAAAGGGAAGCATGTTTGGTGTGACGGGAATTCGAACCCGCGACCCTCAGATTACGAGTTAAGTGCCTTAACCCCCTGACCGTGCCCAGTCCGTAATTTTTATAGCGTTTTCATTGTTCTATTAAATATATATATATATCTCATTAGAGATCTACTTTTAAAACAATACAACAAATTATTATATAACAACAAAATTAATTCGTGTCTAACCTTTGCTTTATTTACAATTTGTAATCATGTTTTTGTTTGATTTTGAAATCTGTTTCCTTGATATATTTGGTCGATTCTTCAACACATACAACTTTGTTTTCAGAAATTAACTTTGGTTTCACTTTTATTGCAGCTGCCTTCAAACCCACCTACAAAATCTTGATAAAATCTACGTATGATCTCTTAAATATCCAATATATAACTGTAATCTAATGCTGCTGTTTTTTCAGAAGTTTCTTTGAAGATCTCGAGGGATGCGCGTGGTCATTATTCTGTTAGAATACAAAGTTCCGTCGAATAAGCCTCTAGCATTGGATAGCAAATAATATTTCAAAATCTCTTGATATTTCTCAGCATTCATTTATTATTCTACAATATGAATGTTATTAGTATTTGAACAAGAAAAGCAAGCCCACACCATTACATAAGTTTCTCCACACTTAATAGTTAACACGATGAACTTTACTATAAGTCGTTCTATTCTCTTCATTGAATCACATTGTAGCTTTCGTTTAAAAAACTTTCTATTTTCCATTCATTGTCCATAAAATTCGATTCAGTAAATCAAGTATTTAATGGATGGCTCCAACTGCTTTCTTTTGTAGATTGTTTTTAACACAGATTTGCACCGTAAGGTTTTGCCGTAAACGCTCGCTCATCTCTTTATTATAACAAATCCTTTTCATACTCCTGAATTTTGCCAAACTGCTTGAATAACTCCTTTTCCAGATTTTGCAGAACGCTTGGTCTCCCACACTCGTAGCTAGTCGCAATAGTTCCAGTTACCCTGTGTTTATAAATAAAATAGCCCACAAAGCACTTTTCGGTAAATTGAGTCTCTCTCTAATGTTTTTCTGATAATTTATCTGTTATTACGTAGATTTATCACTGCCATTTTAAGCTTTTTCCTGTAATCTTTAGTTTTAATAGCTTTTATTGATGTTTTGGGTAATAACTTTCCAATTTATTTTTTAACATTTGATGATTATGTAGTCACTTATTATTCAGTTATCGCCAAGTGTTCGTTTACAATCATGATAACTGTCAATAATTAGTAGCGAAATTGTTTCGAACAAAATATTTTGATTGTTCAAATACTTCCCTCAAAGTATGAAATTACTTTTGCGTGTTACTGTGTTTATAACTTTAAAGCTTGTCTCTATATTAATTTATGTGTTTTATTGCATTCATTCGAAAGACTGGACGTGAGTTCAGTTCAGATTGTTTATTTCTGTGAATTTCTTTTCAGGTATTATAAGATGTAGTTTTAGAAACCCAAACATTTCTGAAACTTACTTCCTAATCTAAGGTAGAATATGGATAGATGATTACATATAGCTTATTTAGAATTGATTATTTACATAACTTAATTTTACTTTACTATTTCATTATAATACTTTAATGTTATTATATATTTCGCAAATTTGACTACTAGGTTGTACTACGCAAAGTTTTATTGTAGTTGATAGTTGTTTATTTTACTGTTACTTCACTACATATTTAAGCTTAGTGATATATATTTCGATATTATAGTCTCATTGTTTTATACAATAAATTATCATATTTTCAATCACATCTAAAATATTCCAATTTATGTCCGATATATGAATGCATGCTGCAGGTATAAAAACAAAACAAACACAATTTTAATAGAATTTAAAACAGGTTTTGTTAAAACCGTAGAACCTATTTTTTTAAATTAAGTATGAAATGTAAACTACCTATTTAATGGTTAAAGTTTATTTTTTATTACAGAAAAAATATTTGGATTAACTTAGTTAAACCTGATAACGGTTAGAAAATTCTTCAGCATCAAAAGTAAAAGTTCATTTACAAAGAATCGAAACATCAGTCCAATCTACAAGGAAAGGTTTTGATTATTTTTTGTTGAAGTAAAAATTTGTGGATGCGAAATATAAAAGAGCACAAACTCACAATCTCACAAAAAGGCGTACGTCATAACGAAAAAAAACCCAATAACCATTCTGACTCTACCAGTTGGCAACAAAATAAAATTGACTAAAATAATAAACTATCCAAGGTGTCTGCAAAACCGACTTAGGTAAGTGGGGTTCTTGGTACTTCTAGAAACGGCAATTCAATCGGCAAATATATTCTCGAGTCCAGCTTCTGTTCATGCAGCTTTGGAGAAACAATTACGATAATGTAGGATGCTACATCACAAAATTTGTTTTAACTCTAGAAATTAGTACTAAGGGCCTACTAAACTGAATCCTGCTTTTTAAAATATTAAAAGGGTTATCAAATAAATCGTATTTTTAGTTATCTTGAGTGTTACTTTGTTTTATCTACCTGACACTCATTGCAAACTAACCTTTGTAATAGACAATGACTAGAGGTCAATATAATTACAAGTTTAGCATATATATAATGAATAGCCTTACAAACGAGAATGGAACAAATAGCGTGTACCTAGTTACACAATCTGTTTGTTACTACAAATGTAAGAATTTAATATTTTGATTGAAATACGCAGAATATTTTCTCTGGCTAGAAAATAATAAATATTAATACTTTTTAACAGCAAATAAACGAAAATTATCAAGTTAGTTATAAAGTAATATCATACTGATCCCTGTATTTTATACTCTGAGAAAAAACAAAATGGAGTCAATAGTTTAATAATTAACTTCAAAATCAACTGGAAATGTCGTAATATCCAATAAATATGATACGACTATATTAAGCTGTGGCTGACACATTTATAATATAACCAAAGTTATTTTCAAATAAAACATTATTTATGTAATAAGTATCACCAACATACTTCTCAGAAACTTTTTAGTTTTTTTGTTTTCAGAACACTTGATTTTCTGTATAATAGAATAACTTGACGCACTTAGCATTATGATGCCTAACATTTTTATTATTTGTTCAGAAAATGATCGTTTCTCTTCATATAACCACGTATCTTACAAATAAATGTAAGACACTACAATAATGCTATAGCGATTATTTTCCGTGTTCTGGAGTAATTTTCTCCAATGTATACGTCGAACACAGTCAATATCGACAAGAACTGTTATTTATAAAGAGCTAAAAAAAACAGCACTATAAATTATACATTACGGTAATGAATGTGGAAAATTACAGGTGACTCTATACGTATATGGGTTACCCGGTCACAGACCCCAAGGGCTCAAATACACCAGAACTACAATTTAGAATTATTGACTGAACGTCAACTTAACGAAGTAGTCATTAATAAGAATATGAGTTGAATAAATAATGTTTTGGTAAGAAGAGAATGCAAAAATATTATAAAATAGAAACAACAATGATATTATTTTCCATCAAAAAGGATTGTTTGTCCACAATTAAATTTCTGGTGCATGTCAACTTAAGTTCATTAAGGAGTTAGATATGTTGAAGAACTGAGGTAAAAAGTATGTGCTGACTCTCAGAACGTGGTGCCTGAAAACGAGGTTAAGTCAATCATTCGTCAATTCAATCAAACATTTTTCAGACAATGTAACAGTTTATATACAGTTATAATGAAAAGACTTAAATCCCTTCAAAGTTTTTACTACATCTTCCCACAGAAAAGTGTATAATTGAAATACAGTATTTCTAAGAATTTTGAAAGCAGTTTTAAGAAATAATACTAGAAAAACCGTTATACATACAGAGTCTGTTTGATTGTTTTTTTTTATGGAACCAGGGAATGAGGAAGAGTTGTTTGGTTTTGGTTTCTTTTACATTTCGCGCATAGCTACACGAATGCTCCCTGCGCTAGCTGTCCAGTGAATGTCTTGTTTGTTTGTTTTTGAATTTTGCACAAAGCTACTCGAGGTCTATCTGTGCTAGCCGTCCCTAATTTAGCAGCGTAAGACTAGAGGGAATGCAGCTAGTCATCACCACCCACCGCCAACTCTTAGGCTACTCTTTTACCAACGAATAGTGGGATTGACCGTCACATTATAACGCCCCCACGGCTGAAAGAGTGAGCATGTTTGGCGCGACGGGGATGCGAACCCGCGACCCTCAAATTACCAGTCGCACGCCTTAACACGCTTGGCCATGCCGGACCCACATACAGAGAGATACATGGTTTGTTTGACGTACAGGAACACAGAAATACATCTTACTTGTTGCAACTTGCCCAAACAGCCATACTTTTTCCGTTTAAATTACATTTTATGACGTTATTAATCATTATATATACTTATCAGCCTTTGAGAAACTTTAGATAGTTAGCAAGTTTCTTTATGAAACTTATCTGCACAACTAGTTCTGTAGGAGTGATTCTCAAAATTACAATATTGATTAAACACTTACTATAAACTAACCTCTCTGGCTTAATAGCTTGCGATCTTTCATTATCAAATTGTTTTTTATTTAAATTTTTTTTATAAGGAATGTGATGTACAAAAGTAAATTTCATGTAATGTGCAGAGGTTAAAATTAAAAAAAACTATATTCACATTGTATTAAATAATGGAACTTTATAAAAAAAAACGTTTACACTTCATAGTTCGTTGTGCTGTCAAATTTTAAATATGAATTTTATACTGAAGCACAGATTGAAAACTGAACTTCTCAGCTATTTGTGTAACTCGGATAACCATGAGCTGAGTTACTTTGTTTACAAACGGGGAAGCACCAACAAACAAATTCTACTCTTTATCAGTCTGCTTTTCTCGTCTGACTTTGCTTACAACTGGAAGGGCTAATCTAGTTATTCCACATATACATTTGATTTCGATCTTCCCTAACGATTGGTGCTTATCGTAAAAAATTGTATCAGAAATGCAAATAAGAAGCTATTCATTTATGCCTACTTTAAAAGATTATTGAAAGATATGCAAACATTTTAAGTTGTCTTAAATCACACTTGTACTTATAAGTGAAACGTGAGACAAAACAGAATACTTATTTTTAGGAGCTGCGAACATGATTTTCCACTACTATGATAACAGCGTAAAATACTGCTTTAGTATTAGAGAATTTGACTTTAAAAATATTACATTGTGGATTTATATAATTCAGATGTTTAAAAATGTTATATTGCAATATATCATTGCGAGAACGCCAAAAATGAACCATATTCTTGACAAGAGTCGCTTTGTGGATAAGCTGTGCAAATTATTGTAACAGTAATTATCAGATCTAGGACGGATAGAAACATTTGATCTTCATACATTTAGATTAATAACGTTTCTTTGAGACATTTGAGATATTTTAAAAGCATCGCCTCACCAAATCTTTGTTTCCTAAGAAATCCATTTCGGTTCTAAATGCCATGCTTTCACCGTGGTCAGCCACGGTAGTCATGAAAGGGAAGTCATTTGCTGCACAAAACAAACACACGTGCTACTTTAAGAAATCGCATCCATCCTTGCCATCACATGATCTGGAATCGTCGGAAAATGCATCATGATACATTTCCTGGCTTAGAGATAAGGGCCAACTTAAACGACCTTGAGAAACATCTATTTTGTTTTTGTTTTAAGTGTAACACAAAGAAATAATATAAAACATTTCTCCTTTGCTCCAGCAACTGTAGTATACACTGTCAAGTGTGACCTATATCCACGTAAGTGTTCAATAAACAAAAATATTTGAAAGAACGTGTATAAATATTCCCAACAAATATCTATATCCCTTGAAAGTATATTGTAAATAATCATGCTTTCACAGTCGTTCCAAATGATAGAATGTTCGATTTTAATAACATGATTAAAATACTCTTAGAAAATACATACAGTGTTTTACAAAGAAATAAACGAATTGGATGATTTTGGCTAAAAGGATAGTCAGTAAGTCTGATTGTTTGGTTAACAAATAAAATTGATTTTTTTCTGCGATAGTAGTATTTTTGTATGATACATAAGAATTAAACAACAAAAATATATAACATATATAATCAGATATATGAGATAAACACGTGCACTTTACGTGATTTTTACCACTGGTTAAGGCCTATTAATTTTATATACTTCACGAGCTATCTGTGTTTAAAGTTTGAAGCTATGAAATGTTTCTCATTTATATGTCCAGATTACAAAAAGATTTCCAGATTTAGGGTTTCAAAATACTTATTTGCTTTCTCAGTTTTGTTTTGTAAGGCTTCATTAAGGAGGTAATTGAGGATTTAAATGTATTGAATATTTCATGGTAAGACTAAGTTTGTCTGAAAACGTTCTATTGGAGGTAGACGGAAATGGAGTTACGACATTGGAGAGATTGGTATAATTGTGCTTCCTGCTAGTATTTTGTCAAATATAGAAAGAACTTTGTAAACAGAAATAGTGGAAAATATGTTGATAACATCAAAAATGAATGAAAAGTTTTTATACAATCACTCTCTTCAAACACATTACAAAATTCACCAGAAAACAAACAAAAGATCTGCAATAAGCCTGACACGAATTCTCTCAGCACAGAAAACACGAGTTTTTTGGTATTTTTTCCCTTCTCTTCGTTAGTTCGTATCCACTTATCTTACTCGTGTTTGGCTCACATCATGGTTTTAAAAGGTGTTTTTCCTTTTAAATTTTCTGTTATTTACCAACATAGATCTGTTGAGATTAAAAAAAGATTGTGTTCGTCTTCATTATCCTTGATTCTACAGTAAAGGTTTGCATTTGTTTTTCTTCCTACATTAAAACCAGAAAAGACCTTAGTATACAGATTGAGGCATCTAATCAGAAGACAAGCCAATATTAATTATTCATAAATTTTATTTCTAAAGTTTTACTTCTACTACTTTAATGTAAAATTGACTGTTTTAACTTTTTACTGCTTCAATTATAGGATAATGTGAAAACGAACTTACGGAACGAGTTATCAACTCAGTAGTTTTTGAAATTACATAACAGTAACATAAAGTTCACTCGCATCTTGTATTCATTGGCATAACTTCATTTCGTTTTACTTTTTGAGTTCAAACGATTTGAAGGACTTAATAGAACTAAAAAAAAAAAGAGTTAATGCTCATTTTGTAATTACAGCTTTAAGGACAATAACGGCTGAATTTCAAGTTCTCTGCGACAAGTAATGTTGAATGTGGATATAAAACTTCTCTTAATAGCTCTGTGTAGTGTAAAACTACAATCTTGTGCTAAACATTTCCGGTTGATATTAGTTTAGTTCTTGTACACGTCAAAATCCAATCAAAAGGTAGCTAATAAAAGAAATGTTGTTCATTAAATATCACCCATACTCACAAAGTAATCAAGACAAAAAGACATAAAAATGCAAACCACAACGTTCACAAATTTGTGCTTATAAGTCTTAAACACTTAGTGTATATAAACATTCTGAGATAAGTACACTTCAAACCTGAACCTACTTGAATTACACAAGTAGACTTATGAGATTATTACTTTCTATGACATAAGCAGAATAAAAAAATCGTCAATGCTGAAATTATTAAGAATTCAACCCTACATTGTGTAGTCCTTAAGTTAATATACGCTGTACTCAATAAGATCAGTGCACTGTAAATAGGCTTGTCTTGAAAGGCAAGCTTTATAACAGTCTACCTTTGTTATATAAAGCGCTTCTACTGACCCAAAATGAGTTACTTGTTTAATAAAATGTGCTTCTTATTCAATTTTTTTATAAAATTAAATTTGATAACAATCGATAAAATATCCTTAAGTAAGCTCAACATTTAGTGGAAAATAGAATAAAGTAGAGAAAAGTACAAACTTTCCAAAGAAACAAAATTAAACATTAGCGAGTGGATCTAAACCTTTTAGATGGTTACGTTTCCATAAAAAAGAATTGGAATAAATCTCGCATCAGAGCTAACATAACAAAGAAACTGTTTCAAACCTGGTGCTTCAGTATGTGTTTAGTCAGTGGTTCCGGGTATACTTAGAAAGCTGTTTTAAATTTATTTTTTCACGTTAAAGTGTTTTATATTTTCATGTTATATGTAATGTGTATGTTTTGTTTTACTTTCTATGTTTATAATAAGCCGTTATTTTAGTCATATAAGCTTAATAGGATGCACTTGAATTACATTATTTAACAAATTTTTTACTTTATCTTGTTCTTGGGCAGAAAGTTTATTTCCCAATTGCTTACGACTAAAGTAAATGAAAAAGACTTATTTTTTCTTCAAACTTTGTTTTTGTGACCTGGATAGTGAAAATTTCGAATCTACTCAATTTCCAGAACATTCTAGGTAGATTCAGTGCTGAGTAGCTGATAGAGAATTTTCTCGAACTTACAAGAATTTTAAGAGGTTTTTAGAATGTTGTAGAGCTTACGAGAATTTTCAAAACCTTTTAGAATTTTCCAGAACTTTCTATAGTAACATATATACAGGGGCTCACCACTCACCACTTCAGTTTTGTTCTAGCTACCTAAGTGAACACATAAACCTATCTGATTTTATCAGAGATTGCATCAAAGAGCTGTAAGCATTTTCCAAACGCATTTTGCTATGTATGTGGCCATTTTGTCAAGACAAGAGCAAAAACATACTCTGCAGCATCTGCTAAAATGTGTGAAGCCTCGAAGGGATATTTTGGCATTTCTGTTGAGGATAAAGACAAACCCTGAGCACCTCATTTTACCTGCCAGCACTGCAAAAAAAAACTCTAGAAGGTAAGACAAACATTTTTTTCTTGCTTTAATAGTAATATTTTTATGTTATACAAATTTTATACCTTTTAAAATTTAAATATCTTTTAGTGCGCCTCAAAGAGGAATACAACAGCATCAAGACCTTGCTAGAAGCCTTGAAGTATGATGAGTATGTTGAGAGGTTATCAGCGACCCAAAATGGTGGCATTCTGATGGGTCTCCAAAGAGGCTTTACCAAGTTTTCCTGTTATTTTTGCTTTTAGGACAGCAGGGGCACCGCAGCGTACTACAACAGGAAGCACTAGCCACAACAACCGAGTTCTTTGAGGGGAGGCACAACGTCAAGTGTGAGCCACTAGTATATTTCCAGAAAGTGTTGTTCCCACCATTGCACATAAAATTGGGTCTTATGAAACAATTTGTCACAACTCTTGATAAGGAGTCTTCAGCTTTCAAGTACCTTCAAGACTTCTTCCATAAGCTGTCTGAGGCAAAGGTCAAAGCTGCTGTCTTTGTGGTCTGTCTTCGTCGGACCACAAATAAAGAAGACCTTGGAGCGCACAGAATTCCCCAAGAAGCTCAGTAGAAAGAAAAACAACTTGGGGCACCTTTATCTTAGTGGTTCGGGGCTTCTTGGGCAATCACAAGGCCGAAAATTATGTGGAACTGGTTGAGGCTCTGGTGAAGAACTATGGCAAAATGAGCTACAGGTTGTCCCTGAAAGTCCACATCCTTGACGCTCATCTTAATAAATTCAAGGAGAACATGGGAGAATACTCAGAGAAACAAGGCGAGTGCTTCCACCAAGATATACTGGACTTTGAATGCTGCTACCAAGAAGCGTATAATGGAAACCGTATAATTACGGTCAATCCCACTATTCGTTGGTAAAAGAGTAGCCCAAGAGTTGGCGATGGGTGGTGATGACTAGCTGCCTTCCCTCTCGTCTTACACTTCTAAATTAAGGACGGCTAAAGCAAAGCTGCGCGAAATTCAATAAAGAAACAAAACAAAAACAAACAGACCTTACGTGAAAGAAAATGTGCAAATTTGCCCGTTTCTGTATAGAAAATAGGTTAATTTCTAAATTTCATTATCCAGGTCACAAAAGCAAAGTTTGGTCATTTTCTGTACTTTTACAACATAAGCAACTAAGAAATAACACAAACTATTCAGGAACAAAATTTGTGTTACATAGTATTATGTTAACTCAAATGTGTTTATTAATTTGTGTATATGTGTTCAATAAGTTGTTTTGAAGGTCATGTTTCCACGTCTATTGGGTAAAATATTTCACAGCTAATGTTAACACATGGGTGTCAACATATGTGCAGTGAAATGTTTTATATGCTCAAGTTTCATGTGTTTAGGTAGGACTTTAAATGTTTATTTAATCTGTTGTGTTTCGTATCAAGTTTATCAGCTGCTATATTCTTAAGGATTTAACTTTTGTAATATTTATATCTCCGTATCTTGTAAAAGACCTGGTGATATGACCTTTGAAACACTGTTAATCTTTATTACACATTACTTTGTTTCACACCTGTAGTGTTTACACGATTTGAATTTTTAATTAAGTGCACGTGATAGAGTGTTGTTTTTGTCCGTAGGAAATAAGATACTTTAGAATAAGTGGAAATAAGCAAAGAATAATTACATTATTGTTGTAATATTTATTTCTCAACTAATGAAATTAGTCAATTATTCTGATTACAAGTGGTGCATTATAACAAGTGAAATTGTCAAACGAGCTGTCCACGAGTGACATTGTGGTTTTAGTTACTTACAGACGCACGTTACCATGGTTACATATTGTTTGTTATTGAATTTCTCGTAAAGCTACACGAGGGCTATCTGCGCTAACCATTCCTAATTTAGCAGTAAAAGACAAGAGGGAAGGCAGCTAGTCATCACTACCAAGTGGCAACTCTTGGACTACTCTTTAACCAGCGAATAGTGGGATTGACCCACACATTTTAATGCCCTCAGGGCTGAAAGGGCGAGGAGGTTTGGTGTGACGGGAATTCGAACCCGCGACTCTCAGTTGAGTGCCTTAACCACCCTGTCATGCCGGGCCGTTACATATTGTCCATGCTGAATAAACTGTAATGCAGTGGTACTTAAGTCTGTTTCATTTATTTACAGACGCAACAGTTCATACGTTTATCTGTTTTTCATAGTGCATAAACTGAAATGTGGTAATACATGTATTGATGCTATTCTCAGTTATTTAGAGACGCACGTGCTACTATGTTTACATTTTTTTCATAGTGAATAAACTGGTAATGAATTACTCGAAAACAGTTGTGTGATGTATAATTGTTTGCAAAACCAAAAAAAAGTCAATTGTATGCATGATTTTTTCAAAAATTAGATGACTTTCGTTTGTCCTCTAGTGACACAATGGTACGTCTGTAAACTTACAACGCTAGAAACCGTGTTTCGATACCTGTGTTGGGCAGAACACAAATAGCCTATTGTGTAGCTTTGTGCCTAATTACAAACAATACTTTCTTATATTTATTCGCATTAAATTAATCATAGTTGTGGCCTATAAATCTAAGAATTCTGAAAACTAAAAATGTTATAAACCACTTATTTTAAATTGGCAACCCTCATAAATGTAGTTTAAAAAGAAAAAAGCACAAAATTGTGTAAAAAAAAACTGAAAATAAAATTACAACCTTAATTTTGGTATAGCATTAATATCTAAGTATTGCATTAAAGAATATTAAATATTGTGCAGGTAATGTTTTCATTAACCCAAGATGGATTTTCAGTATAGAAGGGTTGGTTTTATTATTTGTTTTCTTTCTAACTCTGACCAGGGTAGCACTTAGAATACATATTTTCCAACGAATAGTAACATTCATCATTACATTATAACGTCTTCATAGCTTGAAGGGCGAGCAGATGCTGTGACGGTACTCGATTCAAAGACTCGCAAGTTGAGAGACAAGTGCTCTAATTGCCAGACCGTGTCAGGCCATGTACCGATGGAATGAGAAAGACCATATTGAGTTTTGCACAACTTGGTGAGAGTTAACAGCATTTGCTTGGAATTCTGATATATTCATTCATACATTCAAGAAGAACAACTTTACATTGAGTCTTCGTAAGTAAGATGGAACAAATATTTTAAAAAAGTAATTAGATGGACTTACAGATGGGTTCATTATCATGTGTGTTTAGAGTGTTGTTTTTTTATAAGTGTAAAAGTTGACTTGGAATCAAATGTAAAAAAAACGTCATTTTTATAAGTTACAAGAGTTGAGAGTTTGAAATGTTGCATATGTCTCTGGTAGCACAGCTTATAAATTTCTTTCAGTTTAAGCATTTTAACATATATTTGATAATTGCTCAGTAATTATTTAAAGAGAAATCAAATAATACAATAAAAACATTTTTCTTAAGTAAGAATGAATTCCAATGAACCTAAAACACTTCACTTACCATCAGTGTAAACAGTGGAGATGTATGTCCAGTTATACCGCTTCAAGATATCAACAAGAACCTGAGCCTGAAATTTGTCACTAGGAACAACGCGAAGAAAGTATTTATAAAAACTTTTATCACTTAGATCTGAGCTCGTGGCAGAATAGCCTATCTGTGAAATATTAAACAACTGAAGTAGGTTCTGGACCTGAATGGTTACAGTACTTGAACCTGGACCTATCATCCCTACAAGATTCTTCATCTCTGGCTTAGGACAGTTGGGATATGCTGTATTCAAGGCGTTATCCGTGTCATTCTTGTCTTCTTTACTGCTTGTAGAGATAGCGTCCCGGATGAACTCTATACTTTGTTCTAAGGCTATTGGGGAGTACCAACAGGAGTCTCGGATTTCGATACCAAGTGTTGTATTTGGAAGTATTGTGGGGTCATTGTTAATCTTATCTATTGTCTGAAAAGCGGCTTCCACGCGTTGAATTCCATAGCCCTCCCGGACATCTCCACATGTTCGTGTTTGGGCCTGCTTTTGGTCAGGTGAATGATGAACAGAGAATAAAGCTCCAACTATCATATCACCTTTTATGGTTGCAATGTGGCGACGCTGAGATGTTGCTTCAATAACTATAACCGTTAGGTAAATCAAGAAGAAAACAAACTGAGTTATACACCGTAACACGACAGCCATTCTAAATCAGGTTTCAATTTGATCTTACTCACAAATGCTTTGCCCTGGTGCCTTTTAGAACTGAGTTTTTTTAGCACTACTGTTATGTTAATGTTTACCAGCTGTCGAAGTATTCAATTTCAGCTTTTAAGGCGAATGAACGTAAACAAAAATTAATCCACAAGAAAAAATCCCAAAAGTATTTGGTTTCTGAAAGAAAAAGAAAATTGAACTACATAAATATTAACAATAAACTTTAAATACTTTATTTTCAACCTTTATAAAAATAGATCAAATACTTTCATAAATACTTATTCCTGAGTTTTTGTTTACGCTCTTATTAACAAGTGTTCATTTTTTCTAAATCAACAGAGATTCTCCGAAATAAGAGCAATTACCAGAAAAATATTAAAATAACAAACAAATTTTAGAACCATTTTAACAAGACATGTAATCACCACAACCAATTAAACAGTATCCAACACTTGCAATACAAAGGTTAAGAAACTAACATTTGAAAAACAAGCCATGTTTCTGTCTAGTAGTACTACTGAATACCGTAAAAATCACACGTTAACCATAATAGCAATGATTTCTAAATTACATGTACATGATTGACAATGTATAAAACGAGTTATTATCAAACATAGCTTCTACGGTTTACCTTTGATCAGAGGGCACGAAAGCAGTGATAGGTGACTTTTTTTCAGTGATAACGCTGTAAAGTTTCTTGTCACGTAATATTCGACTAACCAATAAAACAGAAGTTCTGCCCCTCTTTAAATTAACTGAAACAATATTCGATTAAAAGCTCGTTGTTTTAAAGTAACCATGTAATATGCATATTTAATATTAAACATACAATAAGCACCGCCACACGTAATATTATAATCTGAAACTTAAGCTAGCACGTAAAAACTGCTAAGTATTTTTAACACACCCAGATCCAGGATGTGGGGCAATTAAATTATTGCCCTTTACGCTTGTCAGACGTTGTATTTAATACATTCCTCTTTCGCTTATCAGGGCGAATTGAGAAAGTTAGTTACAACAGTGAGGGAATGCTACACGTTGTGAATGAACAACAAGATAAGCAGAAACAAGCGTGAACATACTACACAATGTATAAATGTACATGTTTCAGACGAACCGAGTATGCTTACAACGTAGAAAGCGGATTCTAGGGTAACATCAGAAATTAATTCGCTTTATTTCATCGAACGAAAACCATATCTTAATGGTGTGATACATTTTGAAATTAACATATTTCAGCCACCTTTTGGCTTATACTAAATAGTATTACCTTCCTAAACAACAAGAAATGCTCTTACTTAACGCATTTATCTACTAATAATGATATTCCACGTTTGGCTCAAAGTTTAAGGTCACCTGTGAAGTATCATGTAGTGTATCAACATAAAACGATTAATTGGCTCCAAAGGCAGAGAAGAATAACGACCACTTTACTTGTAAGAGTTTAAAAACTTAAAGTATAAATAGAAGTTCGTTAATGATTTTGAATCTTCTGAATGTTTCGAAATCGTAAAAAAAATCTTGAATGACCTCAGCATTTATAAATTATAAAATAATATTTATGAAATAAGCTTTAAAAAGATATAGTAATTCCAAGTGTTATGAAATTAAAATGTGCATATCTCATTCATTCTTTTGTTATCGTTTGTTGTTGCTTTTTCAATGTAAAGAATTGTAAATGCTTTAGACAAGGCAACATCAACAATTTATATGAATTTGTTTAGTTTTTGAATTTCGCACAAAACTACTCGAGGGCTATCTGTACTAGCCGTCCCTAATTTAGCACTGTAAGACTAGAGGGAAGGCAGCTGGTCATCACCACCCACCACCAACTATTGGGCTACTCTTTTGCCAAAGAATAGTAGGATTAACCGTAACATTATAACGCCCCCACGGCTAAAAGGGCGAGCATGTTTGGCGCGACGGGCATGTAAACCCGCGAACATCATGGAAAGCGACAATAATAGTTTCTCGTGGGAAAAAGGTTTATGAAATCTTCACACCCCTTTTATTACTTTATAGTAGCTCCCGCCATGTGAGTAGCGTATACGCCTGGAGGTGATAGTGTATTATATATATATATATATATATATATATATGTAGCTCTTTATTTAAGTCAGTTATTAGATTCGATAGATTACGATACTAGGTTATCTTCGATTTATCTTTGATGATATTGTTGTTACTAGCTTGAGCTCAGTTCTTAAAGCTTGTGAATACACTGCTGGTCAAAATCGTAAGGCCAGTGACCATTAAAAAATATATGTATTTTGCGTTGTCAGACCCAACCACTTATTTGAGTAGAGCTTCGAAAGATGAAAATAGAAAAGGGAAAATAAAAATTAAAAAACAAATTAGCATTTAATAGGGAAAATGTGAACACTATGAAATTATCCTAAATACTAGCTGGTAAAAAGTTTAAGACCATACCAAAAAGAAGTCCTAAACAGGGTAGAAAATGCCCAACAAGAGGTCTCAGTAGTAAGTTACACGGTCGTCATTGCGAATAACTGCAAACATTTGTTTAGCACGGTCGATATAAGCGTTTGCAGAAGGTTGGCTGGAATGTTATTCCAAGTGGTGAAGATGGCTTCACGAAGATCACGCACTGTTTGGAACTGATGTCCATTTCTAAAGACTTCCCTTGCCATCCACCCCAAAACATTTTCAATGGGGTTCAGTTTGGGCGAACACGCTGGATGGTCCAAAATAATCATGTTATTTGCCATGAAAACGTCCTTTGTCCTGCGGGCATTGTGGATTGCAGCGTTGTCTTGCTGAAAGATTCAGTCATTTCCACACAAGCGAGGGCCTTCAGTCAATAAGGATGCTCTCTTCAACATGCCAATGTAGCCAGCTGGTGTTTAGCGCCCCTGTATAACCTGAAGCTTTATTGTTCCAGATCATGATGGAACCACCTCCACTGTATCGTGTAGAAAATGTCTCCGGTGGGATATCCTTATCGTGCCAGTAACGTTGAAAGCCATCTGGACCACCCAGGTTAAATTTTTTCTCATCAGAGAACAAAACCTTCTTCCACTTTTCTGCGTCCCATGTTTGGTGCTTCTCAGCAAAGTGTAACCGAACTGTTTCGTGGTGTGGAAGGAGAAGTGGCCTTTGAAGACGTTAACGATTTTTAAAGCCTTTCTTTCGTAGATGCCATTTTATTGTTCTTGAGCTGCATTCTGCGTCTGTAAGGGCCTTAATCTTGTTCGACGATCGGCTTGTGTCTTGCTGTACAACCCGTCGAACCCTCCTGCTCAACGCCGATGAAATTTTCTTGGGCCAACCACTTGAAATTCTCGTTCCCTATCCCACGGGATATTTTAAGAAATTTGCAATAGCAGTTTTACTACGCCCAATCTCACCAGCGATGGCACGTTGAGAGAGACCTTGCTTTTGCAGTTCGACAATTCTGCTACGTTCAAACATTGTCAACTTTTTAGCCTTTGCCATGTTTTTACCCAATGTAACACAGGAGATGTCAGTGGGAGATGTTGACAACGCTAATGATTCAACACAAATGACTAAATTTCGTTTCGTGTTTACCGATTAACGCTTCGTTTCAGTATTGTCTTAAACTTTTGGCCAGCTGGTATTCAGACTAACTTCATAGTGTTCACATTTTCCTTATTAAATTCTAAAAACGTTTTTTTATTTATATTTTCCCTTTTCTTATTTTCATATTTCGAAGCTCTACTCAAATAAATGGTTGAGTCTAACAACGCAACAACATATTTTTTTCTTTATGTTCATTGGCCTTAAGATTTTGGCCAGCAGTGTGTGTTTTGCTTCCACATTTACCTACAATCAACAAGTCTAAAATGTTGAATCAGGCATAGAACGTATCTACCTTCTCTATTTCTTCATTCCCGCGCTTCTTCAACACACGAAACAATTTCTAGTATTTGATTTTACTATTTAGTTATCAGTAATAAATATATTTTATTTATTAAGTTTAATAATCAGTCTCTTTCTTAAAGTCAGTCTCAATGTAAAGTTAGACCTTTACTTCATCTGATGTAATATCAGATTCTCCTATTTTTGTGAATACTACCCATTTACTCAAAAAAAAAAACTAAATGAATCTAAGAATACTTTGTAAAACTAGCATTATCATATTTCTTTCTACACCATTGTATCTGGTATTTCTTACTTACATATATTCAAATTTGTGTTTCTGAACATTCAGAGCTACAATAGAGAGTTGTGCATTTTGTGTTTTTCCTCTTTTTGTTTTAGTTTAGTTTTGAGTAAGGAGTTACCATATAGCAGAAGTTACAGCACAGCTATTTTGGGAAATTACTTTAATCACTTTTCCTATAGAGAATGTTTCTTCTCTATAAAAACCAAATTGCCTGACAACTAACAAGTAAAATCCACTGAGACTTCAGCTGGTTATGAGTGCTTTAATTTGAACTTCATTTAATCCTTTTGCTTCTAATCACAGCCCAGTCATTTGTAAGAGGCTTAATACACTTGTACTGTACTGATGTCAACTTCTATATTTTCTTTTCATTTTTCAATATTCATACCCCCTCACAAGAGTATACACACATACATACATAGTTAATCTCATAGGCCAAATATTATGTAATTTACGATGTTTTTCAATAAAAACATATTAACACTTAAAACTATGCACATTTCTTGGTAAATTTCATAAAATCTTTTCATTTTAAATGTGGAATGATTGTTACCGAACGCAATTGAAAAGAAGAAAAACCAATCTATTTTACGCCACGTTTCCTTTTAAGGTAATGAACTCTCTACTTTCTTCTATTTAATAACAATATTCACACATTGCTTACAATTAAATAGTTGAGTCTTTTTGTAATTGTATTAATGATGTTAATAATAGGAAGCTATCCCACCTTTAACACTCACCTTAGCATTGCTAGTATAAGGTCACACCACGTAAAATAAACATATTATTCCTCTGGCGATTTCGGTATATGAACACTCTTGTTGTCGTTTTGATTTAAATTTCGCGCAAGGCTATATGAGGGCTACCTGTGCTAGGCGTCCCTAGTTTAACAGATTAAGACCAGAGGAATGGCAGTATGTCATCACCACCCACTGAAAACTCTTGGGCTACTCTTTTTAGCAACGAATAGTCATATAATAACACCATAAGTCGACTAAAAGGGAAAGTATATTTGGTGGAATAGATAATTCGAGCCCGCTACCTTCAGATTTTGGGTCGAAGGCCCTAGCCGCTTATTAATGACTCAGATATTAATTGAACTTAAAAAACACGAAGTGTTATTGGAAATAAGTTTGATGAATCACCTTTGCTCCTTCGAGAGATTATTAAAAAATAAATGACTTTGCAGGTCAATTACTAACATTTAACCAGATCTCGGCAAAAAAAATAAAATAAATCATTGATTTATATTATCGTGGTTAAGCAACAGTTATTGGATAAAAGCGTATTAGTACAAAGAGCTTTATATGTATTTTCAATAAAAACAAATTATTGAATACTAGCCAACCAAGAGAAAATGTTCAGTTTTTAATGCTGCAATGGTCTCGTTCTCGTATCACAGCGCAAAACAGATTATGGAACGAATTAATTTTTTTTTACAATAATGAATTCGTATTGTTTGTGCCCCCCGCTAGTACAGCGGTATGTCTTCGGATTTACAACGCTAAAATCAGGGGTTTGATTCCCCTCGGTGGGTTGAGCAGATAGCCCATGTGGCTTTGCTATAAGAAAAACACAAACACACTCGTATTGTTTGCAGAATCATATAGGTGAAATGTGAGTTCTATGAGAGGGAGGAATTGGACAGATAATATTATGGTGAGGTTATATTTTCCTGATTTTTCCAAATTATTATGAAAAGATATGGAATTACCATGAAATTTCATCTTCCTGGCATTTATTTCATTTGTTAATGTTTTATTATTTTTAAGCGCCATAATTAAGTTTTGACTGACATTTGTAAAAATATATTTTTATGCATTGAAAGCACTGATATTTACACATTAATGTTGCAAAGTTTATTGAAGAACCACTGGCATCACAAGTTATTCAAAAGAACAGCTCTCATCTCACAGTATAAGTAAAATCAATTTGTAGCACCAGTATTGCCAATGCATCTGTAACAGGATCATTAGTATGTTAGGTTATGTGGAAGAACCGTCACCACCGCATTGTTTGTTATAATATAAAGAACCACTAGAATACCTTGTTCTAAACAAAGTAATATGATTATTTTAAGGTTCATGAAATGATATTTATCATCACTCATAATTATTAATTACCACTAGACCTTGACAGGAAGTGTCAATATCACAATGCCTATGAAAAATTATTTATACCATAAGATCACTAATAAAACAATTTGTATTATTAACATAGTTCGTAATTTATATTCTAGTGTTTGCAGATAACTAATGACTTGTGTTTGTTTAGTACACTACCAAGTTTTCTGGGTGCTTGGATAAGTGGAACGTTTACACATTCTTTTTCTTTTTGTTTTTTGTCAATAAGTTTAATTAAACGTTGAAAACATTTGAATACCTTTTACGCTTTATGGTAAACTTATTTCCCTATTCCTTATGACTTATCATTAGACCGGTTTTCCTAAAAGAGACAGTTAAAACTCTATACATTACAACCGAACGACTTTTTTGAGAATCTAGTAAATAGCTAACACAATTAACCAAGTTTATAACTGTTTGTTTATTCTTTAGTTTTTACACTACGGAATGCTATCAACGTATTTGTAAATAATCCGTTTCTCAGTGCAATAGAATAATCGTCCTTTCATTGCATTGCGGTATTAATCATTTTTAATGTCATAGTTTTCACGATCGAAATGCACGGCACATGTTCTTTTGCAAAAATAAAAAAAAGTTATTTACATACACTCGTATATATATATATATTTCTGTACCTATCGCTACTCTTTTATTTCTTATGTAAGACTGGCGAATGGAGGTCAAGACTGATAGACGGTGTATCCCCACTGTGGGTTTTACTTCAACAGTTACTTCCAAATCCCACATTATATCAGGTCATCCCATAAGTAATGTCTGAAAATTTAATACAGAAAGCGTATCATCACTTCTGTCCTTGTAGAAGGCTTTAATGACGAAAATATGTAGTAGGAATTGTATAACAATTTTCAGACAAATAAAAGTAACTAACCCAACTCCACTT
The DNA here is from genome assembly GCF_004210375.1 of Tachypleus tridentatus. NCBI lineage: Eukaryota > Metazoa > Arthropoda > Merostomata > Xiphosura > Limulidae > Tachypleus > Tachypleus tridentatus. The sequence goes on along the minus strand of NC_134832.1, from coordinate 20,074,690 downwards.
TTTTAGATCATTAATCAAATAAACCCTTACAAAGATGGATGTGTCTGAAGAGCACATTAGGCATATAATGCTTTATGAGTTTAAAACAGGTAATAGTGCAGCAGAAACTACACGAAACATTCAAGGTGTTTATGGTGTGGAGTCTCTCAATGAAATAAAATGTCAAAGGTGGTTTCAGAAGTTCAGATTAAGTGACTACAGCAAAGTGATACGCCACGTTCAGATTTTCCTGTTGAGTTTAATGATGAATTGCTGCTGGCTTCACTTGATGAAGATTATGCTGTAACAGTTAAAGAACTAGCACAGAAACTTAATTCAGCCTATTCAACAGATCATCATCATCTGCAACAGCTTGAAAAGGTGTCAAAACTTGGAAAATGGGTTCCCCATGATTTGATAGAAGCCAATCTTAGAGCAAGAGTGAATATTTGCACTTCTCTACACTGTCATAAATGTAACTCACCGTTTGTGGACACGTTACTGACTAAACATGGAAAACGTTAAGCGCCGCAGACAATGGTTCAGTACTGGTAAACTGGCTAAAGCATATCCCAAAATGGACCTCTACCCTAGGAAAGTCTTGTTAAGCGTTTGGTGGGATATTTTTGATGTGATCCACCTTGAGTTGCTGCCACTCAATGTAACGATTACATCAGACTTCTATTGCCAACAGTTAGAGCGCTTGAATGTTGTGCTGAAAGAAAAGAGGCCTGCTTTGATCAATGGTAAAGGTGTTGTGTTACATGAGAATAATGCACTGCCCCGTACAACAAGGATCACATGTGCAAAGATTGAAGAGCTAGACTTGGAAAAAATTCCACATCCCCCTTATTCTTCAGACCTTGGCCCATCTGATTATCATCTATTCCGAAGTTTGCACAACCATCTTCACAGAAAAGAGCTTGGAACACATTAAGATGTCAAAACTACCCTCTCTACATTCTTTTCCTCCAAACCCCAAGATGTTTATAAAAGTGTCATTCAGATACTTGTGAATCGTTGGAATGAAGTAATTAATAATAATGAAATATACATTATTGATTAAATAACATTAAAAGTGTTTACAACTCTTTCTCTTTTTCTGAACCTAAAACTGGACATTACTTATGGGATGATCTGATAGTTTGCACCCTGAAATCGTTCCAATTAGTGAAGCATTTGTTGTTTTAACTTATTTTTGTTTCCGCTTGTTTTTAAGTTGTAACAAACTAATATATATATATATATGCATGAACGTGAAACGTATCAGATACTTTAATGGAACATAAAAATAATGCGTGTTGTAGTTTATGTTAATTAGTTTAACCAGATCGTATAAGATCAAAACGTATAGGACCATTTGATGAAAATACCAGTTTAGTTTAACTAGATGCCTATTAGAACAAAGCTTATAGGAACATTTGATAAAAATACAGTTTACTTTAACTAGATGCATATAATCTAAATACATAAAGGAATATTTATCATATAAGCATAAGAATCAACATCTTTGAAAACGACGTTAGAGATACTTGAAAACAGGTTAATTAACAGTACTATAAATTTAATGTACTGAGTTGTAAAAACATGATAGTTTTCTATAAACTTGTTGTTTTCGTTGTTATTTGTTTGTTCACAACTATACAATGTGCTGTCTGCACTATGTCTATCAGTAGAACGAGACAAGTGACTGAAAAATACATGAATACTTCAACTTAATCTCTAGATACTTAAATTTTGAACTTGAAAAACAAATTTGTAATTTCATTACACTATAGTCTATAACGAATTTTAACTTTTATTTATTTTATATATGGTTTGGTTTGTTTTAAATTTAGCGCAAAGCTACTCAAGGGCTATCTGCGCTAGCCGTCCCTAATTTAGCAGTGTAATACTAGAGGGAAGGCAGCTAGTCATCACCACCCAACGCCAACTCTTGGGCTATTCTTTTACCAACGAATAGTTGGATTGATGGTCACATTATAACGCCCCCACAGATGAAAGAGCGAGGATGTTTGGTGCGACGAAGAGTCGAACGCCTTAACCCACCTGACCATGCCGGGCCATTTTATATATGTGTTGTTTCTTATAATGAATGACGCACTACGTAATGCAATATGCCACGTTTTCAAACACTGATTTACTTATAAAAGTAACAATATGAGAGTAATCAGGGCAGCATTCAACGTTCATTTGATAGTCAAACAGAAGGACAAAGAAGTTTAGAAGCATCAATAATATTCAATATTAGTACTAATCTAAGTAATTAATTATCATCAAACGAGTAACTTTCAAGCATAAATGCTTTGCTTTTTGTATAGTTTTTAAAGAAATATGATATGAATATTGAGCTTTTTTTAATTTTCTAGAATAAATTACTAAGTTAAGATCATTTAACGCAATATATCATGAATAAATAGTCTTAATATTAGAACTGCATATTACATAACCACTGATGGGATATTATATAGAGCGTAAATTTAGTAATTATCGTATTACAAGAAGTGCGTATCTCATCATAGTAGTTCATACGTTACGTATCTAGATACAGAAGTTTTACCAACGGTTTGTTAAAAGTTTGAAAATATTAATTTATTATCTAGTAAAAACTTTGTTTTATTCAAGTATTTCACACTTTACAGTGCATTTTCTTACTCTCGGGTTTGATCAAGCAAATGGCAGCTGGCAAGAGAAGTAAAGTGAAGTTAAAAAGTCAATCTATCTATCTATCTAAATTGTTATATTATTTTGTATGTATTGATTTTGATAAAATAAATGATGACAATATGTATTACTCAAAATGTACGGAATCATAAATTCTTAGCAAAAAAAAATTCTTAATTTTTTTGTAATCTTTACTGAAAGCTTGTCAAATTTTGTGAAAATACGTAAATCGTATCATATCGGACGATGTATTAATACAATTATATCACGGCTTCACGATACGACACTCGTATTGTATTGTGATATCGACACACCTTTACTTATTATCACTTAGAACAACCGTACAGGATTTTTGTTATGAATTAAGCAGTCTAGGAACTGCCTAATTATTAGACTCAGACCAATCGCGTTTAATTTAATGAAGGTATGATATTTTCGTGGCGAACTTACTATTCAACTCGTAAAGTATATTAAGAAACGTCCTATTTCTCACTTACTTTTGGAGCCAAATGGCAAAACCATCGATAGGGTATTATAGAAAACCAACTAAAGCGACAGACACGTATAACTCTACTGAAATATCGATCATCGTACAGCAGTATTGAACTAAGACTGAAATATTATCTGTCATTTCACATGCAATTCTAAAAGAAATCTACTATTAAATCTTGAGTGATTCACACGATTTCGATGTTATAAAAGAAAGAAATCACAAAATGTGAGGCTCTAATTTAGTTTACCTCCAAATTTTTTGCTAAGAAGTGTCTATATTGGATGTAAATTTAAACAACATTTGTTCTTATATCATAGGAAGCATTTCTCAATGCGTTTGATAATTTCCCCATAATTATTTTGTATAAACGACTCCATTTGAGTGTACATACACACACACGTACACACACATATATATATATATACCGTTTTATATGAATAATTCGTATGTTATAAGATAAGACTAAAGATTAAATTTCGTTCGCAGTGGCAGACCGTTTTGAGAAATATATGATTATTTTGTGTTATTGCATGCGTTAAGATGTTTTTAAATAGCTTTAAAAGGTTTTATTGGTTACAGTATATTTGAATATAGTTGTGTACATCACATTTTCAAAGTACATTTTATTACCTGACGATAAACATTAAGATTTAAATTTCAGTTGTAAAGGATCTATAAAGAAAGATGAAGTGTACTTTGTGAACATCGTTTTACTGCTAGAATATACAGGCAAATTTAAGACTTAGAAACTTAAATTATTACAGAAATTTGAAATGCTGCTTCGAATATGCATTACAACCTTCAAGCGTGTATGGCGAAAAAAAAACTTTTCTCAAACAATACAAATTAACGCAGTAGCCAGAAAAATGAGATATTTCCCAACAAACCTGTCATGTCAGTATTTATCAGGACTTCGTTAACATGTTAATATAAGCTATATGTATAAATCTACAATGTACTATACAGTTAAACGATGATTTTAATACGTAATGCAAAACCTACGACAAGAAAGAGATCACTGTTACGAAATAGCATCAGCCACGTGCAAATGGAACATCTGATAAATGTGGTTCAACCTATGTTAGATATAATATTCTCATAATTTGTAACTCATTTATCATTTTGTATTAAATCCCAGAGTTTAAAGTACTTTTAATGGTTTATGAGTCATGGATCGACCTTAAAGAAGACGTTTGGATGCTTCATCGTGTGAAATATCACAGGATTCTTGAAAATAGATCAATTACAACAGGCTATTGTAATATGGCTACAATACAAGCTTTCAAAATGTAGTTAGCAGGATGTTGAAAAGCTTTCGCATTAACATTACTGCTACTGAAACACCTGGACAAAATACGTCATATCCATCACACATTATAAAAAATATTCTGTTACTTTCTGGCTCACCACTAACCGAGACTGAATCAGACATTCGCAACTGAAATTGAACGTCATGTCAGCGTACGATAGAAAAGAAATACATACATGTACATTGCTGGCCAAAATCTTTAGGCCAATGAACATCAAGAAAAAATATGCATTTTGCGTTGTTAAACTCAACCACTTATTTGAGCAGAGCTTCGAAAGATGAAAATAAGAAAAGGGTTAATATAAATACAAAACTTTTTTAGCATTTAATAGGGAAAATATGAACACTATGAAATTAGCCGAAATACTAGCTGGTCAAAAGTTTAAGACTACACTGAAACAAAGCGTTAATCGGTAAACACGTAACGAAATTTAGTCATTTGTGCTGAAGCATTAGCGTTGTCAATATCTCCCACTGACATCTCCTGTGTTGCATTGGGTATAAACATGGCAAAGGCTAAAAAGTTGACGGAGTTTGAAAGTGGCAAAATTGTCGAGTTGCAAAAAGAAGGTCTCTCTGAACGTGCCTTCGCTGGTAAGATTGGGCGCAGTAAAACTGCTGTTGCATATTTTTTTAAAAGAGCCCGAGGGATACGGAAGGAGAATTTCAAGTGGTCGGCCCAAGAAAATGTCGCCGGCTTTGAGCAGGAGGATTCGACGGCTGGTCCGGCACGAAACCAGCCAATCGTCGAACCAGATTAAGGCCCTTATGGACGCAGAATGCAACTCAAGAACAATAAGATGGCATCTACGAGAGAATGGCTTTAAAAACCTTTATAAAAGAGACTGAATAAATATCTTAAAGAATCTTTCCAAATTCATGATACATATTGGGAAATATTCATGTCTACACATCATTTTGTTATGGAAACCTATTTAATTCTTTAGTTAATAAATGATCGATACAAATGTAAACAATGCCATATTATTAAGTATATTCAAGTAGATTTGTTTTAAGGCCGGGTCTGCTCGTTAGCCTACTAGACTATGAATGTGAGAGCCCATTATTTATGCGTGACACACACTTTATGTCCGTGGGTACAGTCAAATTTTACAAATTGTTAATATTGTTGACTGACTGACTTGTGTAACCACTTTTTATATTTGTACGACTAGTTGAAATAAATAGGAATATTCTGTTCGTAATTTTAAAGCTAATTATTTTACTTTGTGGAAATTATTTTGCATTTAGCTGAGTGCTGAATAATATTGTAAGAGTTATATGAAATAAGTTTGCTTTTATAATTTACTTTTATAATGTAACATAACAGTGTTATATTTATCAACTGATCATGCAAAGAAACAATGATGACATGAGTGGATAATGTGCTATAAGTAAGGTTCATATACGTCCTTTTCCAGAGATAATTTCTAAAACTTTATATTTTACATTGTTTAGATAAGTAGAGACTCGCAGAAACATTGTTTATTTAATCCTTGTGAGATTACTCATACACTTATTTATATTATGATATAAAAAATAAAGGGTGATTAACTATTCCTGAACTGCTAAAGAAACGTTATAAAAATATAAAATCTGCATGCAAAAATTTATTTATTGAAGACGACTGTTAAAATTCAAAACCAAAGATACTTAAATTCGACAGCGATGGAGATTTACCTATTTACACTCCGCCCACCTAATTCATTACTCACCTAATTTTCTATGCATTTAATACCTTTGTATCGATAGCCACCATTTTAAGTGCAACCATTATTTGTGTGTTGAATTTTTTTTTATTTCATAGCTCTAAAATAATTATTTAGCTAAACATACAAATTAATATATAAATGTCAGTCCATTTAATGATAAAATACATAGTATATTTTAACCATGCGTATTTAATAACCACATAACCTTTGGTGAAACTCGACCTACTGCTATGACTGGCGTGAAAATACCGCAACAAAAAGTTAAAATCATGGGAGATATAAGGAATGACCTCACACATCAAGAAGATACTGGGACTCCCTACAGTACTTGCTGCCATGTTTGTAATGATTCTACTTGTCAATAGTTGAGTGGAAGTCAACGACATAATGGAAAGTTTAGTAATGGAGTTTCCGTGTTCCTTTAGAAGTATATAGCTTTTATTTTGTTCATTGTAGATCCCAACATTTAGTCAACTTAACTGTTTTACTCACACTGCAGCCAATATTTCTATTAATAAGTACAAAACAGCTTCAACAAATTCATTCTGAAATCTATGTAACACAGTATAATGTAATACTAATGTTATTGGAGAACTGAGCTCTAAGTGATAGTAATCATATTATCAACATAATTACTTGTGTGAATAAACTTTCTTAATTTTAATTTTATAAAACATTTAAAGGTAAAAGAAAATCTAACTGATTTAGAGAACGAACACACTTTCAATTGTTTTTTGTTATTGTTACAATTTCGGTTTTTCGTACTCATCACGTCTCAGATAAAACTGTCAAAGCAAGACTTAGCTTTAAAGTTGTTAGTTCGTTGCTAAGTGTTTCATTTTTAACCAAAAATATTTGATACTCGATATACAAATTTGCCTAGATTGTCGATATTTTATTTTTCTCTTAGTATAAACAGAATAATTTTTGTAAAGTTTTTGAAACTGCTTGTGTCTTCCCTGTAAAAGAACTAACATTTCAATAAATATTTTACCAACTGAATCTTGTGTGGAATAATGTTTACATTAATTATATATATATAAACAGTTCGAATGTATCTTAGAATTGTGCTTTAAATATGCTTAAAAATCCATAACACTTAACAGAAATTTAAATTATTATATTAGGAAACATTTGAAATCCCCAAGAATCGACTGTTATTTCGTTATCTTTTTCAGAGTGTGAATAAGTGAAAACACAAGTTTTGTTCCAAAGAAAAGCTTTTGAGACTATCAAGCATGTAAAACATAACTTATTAGAAACTTAACATGCTTTTCTTTATTTCTTAAAATTTAAGACTGAAGCACAGAAAAGCATATACGATACTTTAAACACTAGCTAACCATCCTAAATCCGGTTATAATGAGTGTTAACTTCTATCACATTAAGTTACAATTGTATGGCACATGGTGACAATGTTGAATAGTAAGCTGCTGGAAACACCCACTTTACAAGTTAAAATATAATCTAGGTTACATGAATAATGTAAAACGTGAGCACTGCTATAGAAAAAAAAATAATGTTTAATTCTCCAAAGTATTCCAATAAATAACAAATGTAGAGATACGAATATACTAAACAATGTTATATACATACAAATTGTATGCTGTTACGTATAATAAACATCTCTTTTGTCTATACCGGAAGCCATTGCTGAATTTTCAAGTAACTTTTAGAAGTAAAATTCCGTCTATCCTTCATAGGTTTGAACAAGGCTTTCTTCAATTACAAACAATCCTATGTGTGATAACGCGCCATCTAGTGTAAAATATATTATAATATATGTACTATAAGTTTTTGGAAAAGATTTTCTCCACTGAGTTGCACACTTACTTTTTTGTAATGTACTTTTTCAGTACTTCAATACTTCTGAAGAGTAAGAAGGTGAATAGATAATTTTGTAACGTTTCTGTCAACTACGGTGAAAACGATAGTGGTAGTACTCTTCCAAGCTCACATCTTTAATCTCTTATCCAATGCACCTTAATTAATACATAATATTCAGTCAAGTAGTCGCTTATCGAATCAGTTATTTCTCTCCCTCAGGCAGACCTGGCTCTTTGGCAGAGCTAGCTAATCAAAAACACTTGCAGTAAACTTTTTTTTCTTGTTGCAACATTTGCTCTTCAATGGCACAGCGGAATACCTGCATTTCGATACCAGTGGTGGTCAGAGCACAAATAGCTCATCATGTAGTTTTGTGCTTAATTCGAAATAATCAATGAATTGCAAAATTTTTAAAAAGTTATATATATTTTTATAATGTAATTTAGATACAAATATTTATATTTTAAAATATTTCATTTGTTAATAATGTAGAATACGTAGAATATATATTTTGAGAAGTACAAGCATAGTCTACAATAACCACCGGATAAGAGTTCAATAAAATGTATGCAAGTAATTACATCATTAATAAATTGAACAAGTCACTTCGTAAAAAGTGCCCCCCCCAAAAAAAACTTTTGACACTCTTAAAAATACACTAATACTAGTATGTCATATTTTCCTGTTTGTTAGTAAAAACCACCACGAATATGGATCTTTTCTTTCCTCATGGATTGTTACCAATCCAAGCGTGTACACCAACACGCGATTCTATTTCCTCCTACCTTTGTCTCTGCTTACTGATCATTCCAGACCGGTGGTCATGTCAATTTGGGCAAAATTCTCAATCTCTACCCGTGTGTTTTCTACCATTTGCGGGGCGGAAACATTAGGGTTCCTTCTATCCAATAACGATCTTCCTTCAAGAGCTTTTGTCGCTCATAACTTCCGTCAAAGTAGTGTAATAAGTCACAAAAACTGCCAAAACTTAACGTCCCCTATACTGCATATCATAAAAAGAATGCGTCTCTACACAACCCATGGTATTCTTAATTACCTCGGGGATTCGGCACTCAGCCAAAAATGTCGCATAAATAATGTTATTCGATTATTTGTGACAAAGTTATTTCATATGAGCTTCATTCTATTAAAGTTCGATGATATCTTTACATTTCAGTGTTTTTCCTTCAGGATTGGTGTTCAAAACAATAACTTTTAAAATGTAATTTATTTGTTTTACTTTTCATAGTAATAAATCAGCATTTATCAACATCCTACGATTGTTGGATTATTGACAATGCATTTCAACTATAATAATGTAGTCAATAATCTATAATACACCTAATTTAGAAATAAAGTCAAATAATATTTCATATTAAAATAAAAAGCTACTTTAGTGTCAGTTCTACGAAATCAGGAGTATAATAATATTGGTTAAAATACTTTACTGTTTAAATAATATAACTACATTCTCTCAGTATTCTAACTCGACACAGCACTTATGTATTATTGACAATTATGAAAGGAACAATACACATTTCTTTTACATCAACTATCTCAGTGAAATTTCTTTCACTAAACAGAGGGTTAGATTCTTTATTGGAGTCTATAATTTTACTCAAATAATTTCAGTCTTATTTCATTCAGAGTTACATATCTTATCCTTCAGTACATTTCAACATCGTACTCACTACAGTAATACTTAAAACCTTAATAGAAACTCTAACGAGCTGATGTGTGAGATAAAATGATGCAATTGAATCAGTATATTTTTATCTGTGGTTTAAAGTATTTTGTTACAGAACAGCGTTCGAATATGAAGCTGACAGGAATAAGGCCGAGCTTAGAACCCTTTTTACTCAGTTTCCCTCAACTCACTTCAAAGTAGTGACTTCTGTGAGACAAATGATACCTATGAAATCCTATTTTAAGAGACTCTTGGTTTAAAATTCAAAATGGACAAATTAAGAGGAATTTGGAGGAAACAATCTGCAGTTTACGAAATGTTTGCCACTTATGTTTTGTCTATTGGTTTTCAGTGCTTCATCAACTTTCAACATTTAAATTATAACTTTATAATTTGCCACATCTGGTTCAAACCGTAAAATCAAAGACGAAAAGATAACTTTAGAAAGACAAGTTTAAGAAAAATATGAGTAATAATAATTGATATTATTAAATGCTCGAATACTAAAAGATATGAAAAAACATCCTCCTTATGAAGATGCATTAAAATTATTCATATAGACAGAGAATGAATTCAGATACAACGATTTCTTGAAAACATTATTATGTTGTCCAGTAAGTATAAAAAAATAGAAGATTCTTTTATATCGATTTTCATCACTTGATATAATTTGAACAAATTATTAGAAGCTATTTCCAACCGACATTGTTAAAGTCAAAATATTTTACAGTATACGTACCGAGTTATCAGTTGTTTAAATACACATATTTCACATATTTTCCACTTTTTAAAATAACCGAATCTTAGTTTGTTTGTTTTTGAATTTCGCGCAAAGCTACACGAGGGTTATCTGCGCTAGCCGTCCCTAATTTAGCAGTGTAAGACTAGAGGGAAGGCAGATAGTCATCACCACCCAATAGTGGGATGGACTGTCACATTATAACGCTCTCACGACTGAAGTGGCGAGCATGTTTAGTCCAACCAGGATTCGAACCTGCAACCCTCAGATTAGGAGTCGAACGCCTTAACCCACCTGGCCTCCGAATATTACTTTCAATTCTTGTTTGTTTGATTTTGAATTTCGCGCAAAGCTACACGAGGGTTATCTGTGCCAGCCGTCCCTAATTTAATAGTGTAAGACTTAAAACGGGCAAAAGCGTGATGATCAGTTAAGTTTTAAAATGTTTACTTTTGAGTTGTCTTAAAATTATGTGAAGAAGGTAAAAACACTTAAATGAATAATTTTATTTTGTAAAGAAGCCATTATGTATTTCCGTGATAGAACTCATACATCAACGTGAACAAAAAATTATAATAATAATAGGGCATACTAAACTGTTGAATCACTACTTGCTACTCATTATATATATTTTCTTGTTTAATAATTTATGACACTATTTATATTTTTGCCACTTTATTTTAAACACCTGGTTTTATTAATTTGTAAGGTACTTTGTAATTTTGATCTATTTACGTAACTTTTTTTCCCGAGCAGAAATTACTAATAATTATAAATAAGGATAATAGCTCCGAACGAAGAGAGTAAGTCGATTTTCAATGGCTCATTCATATAAGGTACAATACTGGAACTTTATTAATTACAAACAAAGCAGTTTACGTTTGAAAGTTTAAAGAATGTTTTAAAATGCACATTACACATACATATTTTTTAAAAAATTAATAGCCTATCTTATCTAATAACAACATCGAATTTCAGTTAGATCTTGAAAAAAGTACGAAAAAAATTATTGGCAGAATGTGTTAGCACTGATTAAGTGGTGTAAATCATTTAAAGTGGTCAAATAATAATTATTTACATTAAGCCTAATGTGATTTGGATCGGAAGCTATCTGATGGTGAAAATACTGGACTGCAAATTGAATGGTTTGGTGTTCCAGACTGCATTATTTCTCTAGTTGGCTCAAAAATATGCCTGAGGACTTATAACGCTAAAAACTGAGGTTCGATAACCTTTTGTGAACGAAGCGGTGATAGCCTACTGTGTAGCCTTGTGCTTAACAGCAACTCAACAAAATAAGCGATATGCCGATGAACTCGTTATGCACTTCAGGCGTGGGCGCGTTATGAAAGAAAATCCAGTTATTCTATTAACAATATCCCTGTAGGCTCTGGCGGTCGTTTACTGTTTGCCATCCCTCTGGTCAGAATTTCTAATGTAAATAATGTTAAGTCTGAGCTTTAGTGTCTCTGGTCTACTTGTAGCCTATTGTTACGTAAAGTTCCGCTCAAGCTGAAATACAAAAACAAGTAAACGAGTTTCCTTATACCTTCTTTCTCGCAAAACGTTGTGAAAATTCATTTCATGCAGAAACTTGACATAAATAACATCCAGAAAATACTGAAGATATAGATATCTCAAATTATCCTCATTTATATGGATCAAAGATAATATTTAAGTACTTGTTCAATAATTACATCATAACTTTGATTACAGAAATTATACACTTATAAATTCTAAGCTCAATTTTTATAGAAAAAACAAACTAATTAATAAATACGAAAAACAGTTTTTACTGTATAGTCAACTAATTCTTGATGTAGAATTTTACTTCAGATTTTCTATCGAAATTCGTTCTTCCCAGTCACGAACAACGTCTTCATTGATCCTAGAATGCGCGATTTTTATTATGCAATAATTCTGTTCTTAGTGGTATATTGTCATGACCTTCCTTCTAACCCGACATGGCCAGATGGTTAAAGCACTCGAGTCATAATCTTAGGGTCACGGGTTCGAGTTCGTGTCACACCAAACATGCTAGCCCTTTCAGCAGTGGGGGCGTAATAATGTTACGGTTAATCACACTATTCGTTGGTAAAAGAGTAGCCCAAGAGTTGGCGGTGAGTGGTGGTGACAATTAGAGACAGCTAACACAGATAGCCCTTGCATAGCTTTGCGCGAAATTCAAAAGAAACCTTCTTTCTATTCCTCTACACTTATTTATTTCATCACGTTTTCTAACAAATAACAAATCTCTTACGGGTCTTCTAGACCCGACCATTTGAACAGTGTAACGTATTTTATGATTGCACCATAAAGATTATTTTCGCTTTTTCTGTACATCTTTATTTATACACTAATATTGCTGTAAGGCGTTTTTGCATAATCTTTATTTATCCGCTGATATTACTGTAAGGCTTTTTTGCATAATCTGTCATTACCTTTGTCATTTTACTGATCACCATGTAAAACGTCTGAGGATAATCTGTAACTTGTTATCGAAGTTACCAGAGAATTCTCTGGATATTTATTCTCCTATCGTATAACTACATCATTTTATATTTTTGGTAAAAATCGATTTCTTATTAAGTTAAGCTTTCGTTATATGTCATCATGTTTCTCCAAAGAACTCAGCAAATGATCAACAAGAAAAGTCTACTTAGAGCCCTGCTAGATATAAGAGTCCATGTATAAAGTTAGTTGATAATCCTACCACATCTAGTGAAAGATGTGAAAGACACTCATTGCACTGGAATAGGTACTTGAGGTTACTTCCAAAAGATAGGCTACAATTTATTGTAATAAATATAATTTGAAATCTGAAATTCAGCTTTTGATGTTATTTTTCAATGTTTTCAATAAAAAAGCTCCCACCGTTTTTCTCTTCTGAATAACACTTCGATCGAATTATTTTTGACTTATGATAAACTGCTTCGAAACATAACTTAGTTAGCTTTTCTTACATTTTTGTATGAGTTAAATATGAATATACTTTTTATGCATATAACCCTTAATTAATGAATTAAATATATACTGTGACTTATCTTCGAAGCCAGTTATGCAAAGATATACTGTAAAACTACATATTTGTATTTTTATATAAGAAAAACTAGTATATGTTTTTCGATATAATAACGATATTTGCATAGATATTATATCTCTTCAGGCAAAATAGCTTCGAATATAAGTATCTTTGATCTTTCAGTAACAGTCTTGTATTTTATAAAGAGCTGAGATCATAAATATATATATATAGTGTGTATTTAGCACTTTCAGTTTTGCACAGCGATTACATTGGAACCTTTCATCTTTTCCGTATTTATGGAAACATCGGGTTTCCAAACACTGCTTTAATGGCGTTTCTGTTACTGTCTTTGTTTTATTTTTTGTATTAGTGTTCTCGTTAATTAAAAAATTGAGGTTGTTGTTTGGAATTTCGCACAAAGCTACTCGAAGGCTATCTGTGCTAGCCGTCCCTAATTTAGCAGTGTAAGACCAGAGGGAAGGCAGCTAGTCATCACCACCCACCGCCAACTCTTGGGCTACTCTTTTACCAACGAATAGTAGGATTGACCGTCACATTATAACGCCCCCACGGCTGGGAGGGCGAGCATGTTTGGCGCGACTCGGGCGCGAACCCGCGACCCTCAGATTACGAAGCGCACGCCTTAACGCGCTAGGCCATGCCAGGCCCAAAAACTGAGGTAGTTTACATATCATGGACAGTTATTAATCTTCACTGAAAATTGTTCAAAGTCTTCTTACACTTTATTGGTATGACTGCAGAAGTGCGAAACGGTATTCTGCTAAAACATTTAATATATGTGAAACATTGATTAGTGATTAGTCGTTTTACTCATCACATTATAAGCTATGAGCCGACATTCTGATTACACCACACTCGTATCAGCAGGATATCTTTTGTTAAACACGAACAATAATGATTAATTATCGACTTTGAAAAGAAGCTTTCGGTTGAAATAAAGAAAGCACAGTTATTCAATAATAAAATTAAAATAAAACATTGTATTATAAAATTTCAAACATTTCTTTGTTTTAGATATAATGAAAAACGGTATATTTATAATATTTATTAAACATGTATAAGTTGATAGACGACAACGATACGGAAAAGTTCTTATTGTTAATATACATTTTAGTCTTTAAAATTTTATTATTATACAACTTGAAACTGTAATACATACAATCATAAAAGAGGCTTAGAATCATTGCTTCATAGCAATTTGTTTAGTTATTGTTAAAACTTGAAAGAATAACATTTGCAATAATAAAGGGAACTCCCATCATTGAAATAATAATTAAAAAAATTCCCTTTATTGAAACAATTACACGTACTATATCAAGGTAAACTTTCAAACATTACTTCTTAACAAAGTTCGTTCCGTTGCACACATTGTACCAAAGTAGAAAATACACAAACTATTTAATGAAGTAAGTAATTTTATCTTCGAATATTAATGGTAAAATATAACATTATCACTCTAAGTGGGCAGCATATGTAAAATATCAAAATTTGAAAAGGTAATCACAAAATGTATTTTAAGTAAAACACCATTTAATATATATATTTTTTTAAATTATCAAACGTAGAAACAAATTCATTTTCGAAAAGCCTAAATGTTCATAATTCTGTTAGAAGTACTAAACGCATTTGTTACGCATAGCCCTTATTTTATATCAGGATGACAACACTTTACGAAAATAGTTTATCATAAGAAAATAAGTTGATATCAGAGAGAGGATGTTTTTGGATATTTTAAATATTTTAGAAACCTAGAGTCTAATACACTTGAATATCACTGCAATTTTAGAGTTCAAATGTGTTTATGAGAATGACTATATTTCTACTCGCATCCCCTTCGCACCAAACATGCTCGCCCTTTCAGCCGTGGGGACGTTATAATGTGAATGTCAATCCCACTATTCATTGGTAAAAGAGTAGCCCAAGAGTTGGCGGTGGGTGGTGATGACTAGCTGCCTTCCCTCTAGTCTTACACTGCTAAATTAGGGACGGCTAGCACAGATAACCCTCGAGTAGCTTTGTGCGAAATTCAAAAACAAACAAACAAATATTTCTACAATTTAATTGGATACATAACTACTAGACCCCAGTGGCATCGTGATATGTCTTCGGACTTATACCTCTATAAACTAGGTTTTCGATACTCGTGGTAGGCAGAGCACAAGTAGTTGTTTGTTTAGCTTTGTGCTTAATAACAAACAAATGAATAAAAAGAAAAAAAAACATAACTACTGACAAGGATAAACTTCTAACACATATCACTACCAACTGACTAAACTAAATAGTTTAGTAACTTAGATCTCAGTTTTTTAGTCTTTAGCTTGCCTGAGTTACAACAAGGCCTTTTTAATATATTCACGATGAAATGCCTTAAATTAAAATTTTCATATTTCTATGTTTGTACCACTACGCTATGTATTTCTGTAAGTATGTGCGATCTCCAGTTTTAATGAGAGCTTAGTCTTAATTTTTAAGTTATATACCTTGATTTTAGTTTTTACTATTGAGTATTAAACGTCTGATAGTTAAGCCTAAAG
Source organism: Tachypleus tridentatus (assembly GCF_004210375.1). Classification (NCBI taxonomy): domain Eukaryota; kingdom Metazoa; phylum Arthropoda; class Merostomata; order Xiphosura; family Limulidae; genus Tachypleus; species Tachypleus tridentatus. Next base: position 20,058,700 of record NC_134832.1, on the reverse strand, counting down.
AAAACTTGTAACAAATTAGGTACATATATATACTAATGGACTTCCAGCCTAGCTCCTCGAATGTCGCCACAATTCTCATTGTATATGAATTACTTTAAGCTTGCCATGTGATATGTGTGAATGTATGTCCTGTAAGATACCTTAATAAAACCGATGGTTAGGCGCAAAATGATAATTTCGCAAATTCTTGTCATCAAACCGTTAAATATCAGTAATGGTTCCTGCTTTTACTACCAGATAAACCAATCACACTGACACGTTTGGCCATATATATAGTGATAAAGAAACATGAACAAATAACCAAGTTTATCTCTTAAGGAAACATCAGAAAATTCTATTATCAGCTTTTGCTTTCAGAATGTGATTATTATGACAAGACAAAAAAGAAGTAAAATAGAAACTTCTATGGTATGATTTGTGGTGATTATTACAGTTGAAAAACGTTTTTGTGGCACATACACTCAAAACATGTTTATTATAGTTAGAAAGACAAAACAGTTAAAAGGACTTTTTGAGGCACGATGCACCCCAAATTCTTTAATTCAATGTTTAATTCTCTCATCTCGTTCGTAAAACATTTCATCCTCTTGATTTTCATCTTTAATTTTGGTTTGTTTGTGTTTGCGACTGTTGTTCCGCAAGATGTGTGCAGAAATAATTGGGATACAAAGTAACAAATGATAAATATTTACGTCTAAATCAAAGTTATATAGAATTATTCTTTCATTTTATGCCACGTTTGGAGCAGAAGCTCTTCCTCAGGCAGCAACTACCATTGCATAAAAACTAGGCTGAAAATTTCTCCTTTACGGCTTTATCAGGGTTAGTACATACAACTATGATGAAGCCGCAAAGGCGAAAGTTGGTTAAAATAAAAGGATATTTTATAATTATTTGGAGTATAATGGTCGTTTCTACTAACTTTTTTAATATAAATAATACTGTATAGAAAAAATTTTGTTGAACTTTAATTGTAAGCAATAAATAAAACTTGCAAAAAATATTGAAATTTTATTATGTTACACATTTACTTTCCTTTCACCAAACTTGAAACTAAAAACAGTGTGTGACTTATACACCTAATGCATTATGTGACCTGTCGCACCATTTGCTCTTGAGAGCAGTTTCGCCTATTCAAGTTTATCAAAAAAGCTTAAGTCTGCAAACAAAGACATACAGTTAGGCCTTTTATAATGGTGACGAGTGTATAATATTTATGAGGTTGATGAAATTTAGTTTTTGAAAATACTTACAACATAAATACAAAATTATAAAATAATAATCCAATCAAATATTTCTAAGCGATTGAAGCTTTACTTTGAGTTAAGATTGACAAGGAGATTAAATTGGAGTATGTGGTCAATAAAACACCTATAGATAAAGTTAGATGAAGTAAAAATTGTTGAAAGGGGACCTTAGGTTGATAAGAAGATTGAAACGGAATAAATGGTCAATAAAATACATATAGATAAGAGTTTGGTGCTCAGCCGAAAGATGAGGTGGTGTCAGAGACTTTCTTACTGAGAGGCGCGTTTTTGATTATTAATATTAAGAAAATTAAATTGCCTAAGAACTGGGAGAATCATGGAGCTTCTTTCTAAAGATATAAGATGCTTACTAAAACTCTTACCAAGTCTGAAAGTTTTTTCTGATATTTTTATGACACTTGCTGCAGTGGATACAACACATTGAGCTTTTTAGGAAACAGGTGTATCAACCTGTATCGTGGGGTATGAAACTAGGTTGTATTATTGTTTGGAATGTAATCCACATCTATCTTCAGCAATACCTCAAGAAGAACGTTGCAACAAACATGTTATTCTGAGAGATCGTTGGACTCAGTTACCAACAAAATAAAACACTATAATTGTTGTAAAGAGCACAGATATTGTATTAAGAAAAGACTGGTGGAAAAGTATGTGATCCAATGAATCATGCTTTACATGCACGGGAGGGAGGAAACATATTTGAAAAAAAAAGCCACAAAAATAATTAACTCCTCTTATCTGGTTCCATTTTTCTAAAGTCTCTGGAGATGGAATAATAATTTATGACATATTTTCCTAGAATATTCTGGGCTCCTTGGTCTCTTTAGAAGGCAAAATAAGTGTCACAGCTCAGTTCAACGTAATTTCTAATCAAGTATGTCTGTTTATATTTCACGTGCACCGTAATGAAGGCACTTACTTCCAAGAAGATGATGGTTACTCCCATAGTGTCCACATTAAGCGTACATGATTTTAAAAATATCATTAAAATTTCAGGAATCTCCCATGTCTGACATAATTCCCGAATCTCAATTCAATTGAGCATCTCTGGGATGAACTTTAAAGACATGTTTACTATTACTATCTTCTCTTTATCTAGTTTTATAAATTGCATACAATATTACTGACTAAATGGGCAAGTATTCTCATTCCATCTTCTAGTACCTTGTTCAGTCTAAGAAAGTCGTATTACGATTCTTTAGAGTAATAGTTAGTCTATTCCTCGACCTGTTATTAAGTATAATTACTAATAAAATGGTCGAATCTTTACGTACTGTTTAGAGTATAGTTCTAGTTTTATTGTGATGTAATATCATATCTGCTATCTATTAACAATATTCTAAACATTTTATGACATTCTACAGCATCACCAAAATAAGGATAGCTTTAACGACGCTGTTTTTGTTTTGTTAAGTGTTATGTACGTATAACATTCTTTATTATGCAAAAAATTAAAACAATGTCATTCAAAAGGCTTTGGCTTGGTTCAGCGTAACGCTTAAGGGCCTGTTTATTTGTTACTAAAACAATGAAACAAATATGAAAGTATGTTAAAGACTAAAAATATCATGATATTCTATCTTTTCTTATAGAAAACAATATGGAATTAATTTAAACCGTGTTCCTACTGTAAAATATACAACATAACTACCTGCTTAATAAGCATACATATTCAGGGTATGTATAGATGAAGGATGGCATCCTATGCTTACTTCACCATTATTGAATGAAATGTTAGTATGAGCAGTTAGTACGGTTTAACCACTTTTAACAAAACTAAAATACAAAGTACACACCTTAAAGAGCTTTGAAAAATAATCTATATCAAAAACTTATTTCATTCAAAATATTTGTTTAAGACAAAAATATATTTGCTTTGCAATTCATATGTCCTCCTTTAGTTTTTATTAAACTATTTAACGTTTATGTTAGTTTTTATGCAGTGCTATTTATCTTGTATATTTCCTTCAACCCGGGCGTATTGGATATGCAATGTTTGGTTACAGCTTTTTCAGATCAGTCGAAGTGTTTCTGTAACGTTGACATCTGTTGATTTCAAATACTATTTCAGAGCCTTTATCTTTGATTTATTCAAAAATTCCAACTGTAACCTTGAAGCTATTGTTCTGTTGAAAGAGAAAATCTTCTTCAGTTACTGCCTATTAAAATATCCCCATACCACGATCTGATCAACCTTACTTAAAATGTGTTTTACATTGAAGGTTTTCGGTTTTATCCCCAAATACACATGATCCGAGGCACGGCATGGCCAGTTGGGTTTAGGCGTTCGACTCGTAATCTGAGGGTCGCGGGTTCGAATCCCCGTCGCATCAAACATGTTCACCATTTCAGCCATAGGGCCGTTATAATGTGACAGTCAATCCCACTATTCGTTGATAAAAGAGTGGCCCAAGAGTTGGCGGTGGGTGGTGATGACTAGCTGCTTTTCCTCTAGTCTTACACTGCTAAATTAGGGACGGCTAGTGTAGGTAGCCCTTGTGTAGCTTTGCGCGAAGTTCGAAATACAAACAAACAAGCACATGATCCACTTTTGAGGGAAAGTTCTATTTTATTCTTATCGAACCAGAAAATTCTGCAAAAAAAAAGTGCTCAAGATTTCTGTAAATTTTTCTTCCCAAACTTGAGATGGTTTATTTCATGATTTCTCTTTAAACTGTCTACAACATGGTCTATGTTTGTATACAACCCTTCTGTACTAAGGAGATTTTGTACATGTTTCCGTGCATGAGTTTGCCTTATATTTCCAATTTTGTAAGTCCTTGACTTTAAATGTTGGATTTTATGTTTTTTACTTATTTATTTACTGGTCAAACGAATCTTTTTTATGCTGTACCTGTAATTTTATCTGGATTTTTACTCTTTGCAAACTTTCAGTTGCATGTGTTCTATGGTATTTCTTTGTTATTGCTTTGATTATGGATTTTGGTACTCTATATTTATTTGAAATTGTTTTTTTGTCATTGCCTTTGTTGCAATCATCCAAATGATTAATATGAGTCATATTATAGCGCTGAAAACAAGATTCCGACACCAATTACAGTCGCAGCCCACGTAGCCCATTGCGTAACTTTGCCCTTAGCTACAAACAAACAAGCTATAAGTGTTTTCAGCCACCTCGTTTTCATCATCTTCTTTGTTACCACAAAGTTCTCCATTAACAAATATTTGTAATCATTACCTCTTTTCTAGCATTATGTATTATAACTACAGTGAGGTTGTTTTCAAGCAGTTATTTTTTAAATTATCATATATGTATACAATGTTTGTTAAGATACCGAAAATTTAGTATTTTTGTTCTATGTCCCATTAAGTTTCAGTTAATATGCAATAAACATGCATTGATTAATTTCTTATATTTTACATAATTCTTAAATTATTATACACGGATTGTAGGGCGGCAGTAATTTTACCTGAGACCGTATATAAGCAATTTATCTTGGTTATCGCCGTTAGCAACACCACGTCTCCTCACAACCAATTAAAAATCAGCGCCAACATTCTAAAGCTGCATAAACTCTCTTCTGTAATACCACAACTACTAATAAACTTAGAACCATGTAGTTATGATTAGTTTATTAGTAGTTGTGGTATTACAGAAAAATAGTGGTCTAGAAAAATAAAAAATATGTCTTATTCTCTAAACCACATCTTTAAGCTTAATAGAATAGACTGTAATGGAGTAGAATGTTTCAGTCAAGAATTTTTAGGTTATACAATGTTTAGTGCCAAAGAACTATTTTTTTTGTACAGTCAGCGTTTCTTAAAGATAAATTTGGAAGATTCATCTGGAACACATATGTCTAGTCTAGCAATAGAAAAAAAAAAAAGACACCTACCCAATAACTAATGCCGTTTTATTAAATAAACATACAATAATCATAAGGAACAAGATGGGCATTTGTATTTAATAGATCTGTCCCAGTTACGCATAATATTTACAAAACTGAAACCTGTAGCTACGTGGAAAGGTTGGTTATTTGGGGCAATTTTATGGGACTACAAAACAAAGACTAATTCTCGTTTTGTGTCTCTGGTATACGTCTGTATACATGTTCTAGAACTGTATTAACCAGCAGTGATCCTTCTTTCCAGCTGACCAAATGGCACTCCTCACCCTAACACAAATAGTGTCATATTTTTTCATGACTTGAAGACGGTTCAATGAAGCTAATCGCCGTCTTCGTTCGAGTCATGTGTAAATCTGGACTTGTCAGAAAAATTAAATGTTCATTAGTGTCAACGTACATTTCCTGGAGTGAGGAGTGGCTGCTCTCTAGCTATTCTGACATAACAGTCTATGTTATGAAGATCACTTGTGATGGAATTTGATACATTTCATATCGTTTTGCAACAGTATCTGGAGTTTCACGTAAATCATTCTCCACGTCTTTTCTGGTGTTGATTTTGAACGTCTGGCAGAATCTGTTATTTTCCGATATGGTTGGGGATGTACTGCTACTCTATTCACTGTGAATAATGATTTTGCAAAAGACCTAGCGATTATTTGCTGAATTTGACCGTCATTCATCCCATCGACCAACAATACGAGCTCATGAAAATACCCTTAATTTTCAGAATCCTTTCGTTGGTAACATGACTGTATTCCGTGACCTTAACTGGAATATTCCTATATTTATAAGTCTATTATTCATATATGATGTCTCATGAAAATACCCTTAATTTTCAGAATCCTTTCGTTGGTAACATGACTGTATTCCGTGACTTTAATTGGAATATTGCTATATTTATAAGTCTATTATTCATATATGATGTTATAATGAGGTTGATTTGTATTTTCAGGGGTTCTTCAATGTGTTGGTTGGCTTTATGTTATTATTTTATTCCAGAAACAATAATCAAACTAAAACATCTATATTAATTAAATAATTTTTAAAGAAACTAATTTATTGAAAACTTTGTAAGCTGTAAAAAAAAACTTTTAGAAAGTTGCGTAAAAACTGGGACCTGCATAAGCTTTACCTTTGTAAGAAAAGTATGTTGTAGTTGAATGAAATTTCATTACAGAAATGACCAAAAAGAGGCTTCTTAAGTTTAGCTTTCATTTCAGATGACTAAGTGTACTCTTCCAACTAACACAATACTGCAAAATAGTGTTTCTTCAATGATGTCGCAAATATATATAAATTAGCCAAGTGACATATGCGCGAATATTTTATTCATACACGAATTATATATCTCTTGGAATCACATATAAAACTTTCTTCTACTTCAACAGAAGCTGGAGCTATCTATAACTATAATTTCATGAAGGAAAGTGTCATAAGTGGCCTTGTGAGATATTAGTCTGGACAGAGATATGTGGTCATTTGTGGCCATATTGACCCTTATGTGCAATGTCATGTTATGTGATATAATAATAAAGTTTTAATACCATTGCTATTTTCATAAACAAGTGCAAACGCCGTGTTCAGCTGGCTATCAGCTTCTTGGAAGAAGAAAGTATCTAGCGAATAGACTAGCCGGCACTCTTGTCACATTTGAATCCATTCCTCTGAGAAAACGTTCAGAAACATACGGCTCACATCCAATCATGGTAAAAAGAATACAGTAAATTATCCAAGCAGCTTAATAATTCATTTATTTAAAACTTGCCAAGTTAACGTATTGATTGCCTTAATGCAATGGCGGAGATTATCATACATCTTAATAACAAATATTTTATAATAATTTATTAAGCAGAAAGGCTGAGGTGTCTAATTACCATTTGCAGATATATGAAAAAAAGCAGTTATTTGCATATCATAGCTCAGTTGTTTTCGTAAAATTAAGTAAGAGGTATTATTGCTGTTATTTGATAATAATATTTGTGTATTATATTAGCTTCGACATGGAAAACTCCAATTATTCCTTAATTGTTTGGAGCAATTCATTAATAACTACCTCGATATCTCAACGAATTGTATGAGTTAATAATATTTGATGGAGAATGTTTCACGAAAAATTTAGTCACCAGGTAATTACTATTTATAGGTAAAGATGTGGTATAATTTAAAAGTGTTCTCGTAATTGAAATATTATTATACACTTTTCTTCTCCTTCCTATATCCTACAAGACTAAGTAAATAAAATAGTATAAGGAATATAATAAACCTAACACTAATGTCTTATAAGAAATATATCTAATTATAATCATGCTTCGACAACTTTAGAAAGGCGGTCACACCATAAGAATTGTTTAAAAATACCAGATAATGGCTACGTAGGAACAGTGTTCAACATATAATGTAGTCTAAGTATACCAATCAGTGATAACGTAAGAATCTAATATACAGATGCAGTAGTACTTTAGAAGCATTAGCCTTTTGGTTGCATCTTAATTTCAATTTTTTTATTAATAAGTTTTCTTTGCTTCGAAAATTTACTTGAATTGTCGCGGATCCTACCATTCTAAAAAAAGTTATATTTTTCTACTTTGGTTAATCACATTCTTGATCTATCTTTGTTTTCACTTTCAGAATCTTATTTAATACACTCGTGAAGAAGTCTACCTGTGGATCTGACTTGTAGACTTCGGCACTAGAACTGATAGTACCGTAATCTGCTTTAAGGCTTGAATATGCAGATAAGTTTGACTTCAGGAATAATCCTTCTTAATTAAAACCAGCCATGTGCTTCTTCAGGACAAAGTAACATATTTTGTTACTTTCCACTTTTCTTGTTTAGAAGTTTAAATAGTAAACATTGTCTTTTTATAAATATTCCTAGTTCTTGTGACAGGGAAACAGGTTTTGATAATATCAAATGAATACAATATCTTGTTCAGCAGTTAGCGCAAAACCAAAGTAACCGAAACAAAGTATCATAAGTCTTAAAAATAGAGCAATTGGTTTCCACAGATTCGCCAATCTTCTGCAGAAGAAAATGTAAGACTGAAAAGGATACACGAATGTGTCGAAACTAATATTCTATAAAACTGCAAGTTTTTTGATGTTTTGTATCCCATGTAATTTTTGCAGTTCATCTTCTGATGCGTCTTACCATTATATACTTTACTTTAAACAGTTCCATGTTATTGGAACCATAATTATAAGTGACATAACGATGAACTATTGAAATTTAATGAACTTCTTAAATACATAGTATAATCTGAACATTTCAGCTGATGTTCTCGTGAAGATATTATAAACACAAAATATAGTGAAAATAAATTCGATTTACCAGCTTTCCTAACACGTTATTAACGACAAGCAAATATTTGTAATTATGTCCAATCCAAAAACAAGATATTTCATACTCAGTACTATAGTCACTTTAGCCCATACAAAATGCTTCATTTCACTCGTATGTTTTTATACGTGATTTTGTGTTTGGTATCCAATTATTTTAAGAACATTTTGATACAAGGTCTCTTTGGTAATAAAAGCTCAAACTTGTACTGAGCTTTGTACTCGCTAGTTTCAAAATAAAATAAACTTTATTTAGCAAGCCAATGACAATAGGACATTTTGTCCCTAGTGGCACAGCGGCATGTCACGTACTTACAATGCTAAAAATCTGGTTTCGATACCCGTGGTGGTCAGAGCACATATATCTAATTGTATAGCTTTGTGCTTCACTAGAGACAAACATCAAATTTTAAAAGTTCACAAAAGAAATATTTATTTTCACTAAACAATTTAGGCGTCTTTCTCTCTATCTATCTATCTATCTCTCTATCTTCTTATTTTTCTCTATTCCTTCAAATTCTGCAGCATGGCTCATCAACAGTTATCGGACACGCTATTCACATATCACTCTAATAAAGCTGTACGTGGTAGAATTGATCAATTGCAAGGGCAAGAATTATTTATGCACCAAATATTAAATTCGTTCTTATTAAGTGCGATCAATCCTCTGAGTACGTTTGGATAAATTTCTACAATAGTGTCAGTTGTGTTTCAGAAACCTATAAAGTTTTCTCTGAGTATCTAAAAGTATATTTTGTAATTTTCTATAAATTTTGTGTATATTTTAAGGTAATAACAAAATATAGTAAATGACTAACTGCAGTTACATTAATTTAGAAAAATCAAAAATGAGATGTTGGAAATTGTGAGTTATATTTGCTGGAAAACCAGTAAGCATGAGATATTTCGTTTAAAGTACACTACTCTTGAAAATAAGCCTTGGGTTACGAGAATTAAACTCATTTGAACTGATATTAAATACGGTTTTTTTCTTTTATTTGCAGCTGTTATCAATTATTAAATATCACTGATAGATATTTATACTCTTAAATCTCTGGTGAGACATTAAATATGTGTTCACAATTTTGTTTATTTTATTGTCATAACGAAACGCGTTGTTGTGCGTTCCCGTTTATCGATCGACTCGTAGAAAGGCACGCATGCGTTAATATGGAACTTAAAACTACACTGACAAACACAACATTTCGTATCGAGATAGTAATTTAGACATTTCCTGCATACGAAATAAAAATGAAATGTTTCATAAGCTATGGCACCAGAATCATGCAATCCATACTGATATGTTACAAATCCATCAACTAGATATTTCAAATATCAATTGTTTTATTAAAGATTTTTTATTAAATTGTAGAATAACTCAAACGGTTTGTTTGTTTTGAAATTTCGCACAAAGCTACTCGAGGGCTATCTGTGCTAGTTGTCCCTAATTTAGCAGTGTAAGACTAGAGGGAAGGTAGCTAGTCATCACCACCCACCGCCAACTCTTGGGTTACTCTTTTACCAACGAATAGTGGGATTGACCGTCACATTATAACGTCCCCACGGCTGAAAGGGCGAGCATGTTTGGCGCGACTCGGGCGCGAACCCGCGACCCTCAGATTACGAAGCGCACGCCTTAACGCGCTAGGCCAAACTCAAACGTAACCGTAAATAATAATTTTGTGTATTTGTATCAGGTCTATCTGTAAACTAAACTTTTAAATAAAATCTTTTCAAAAGAATTATTATATTTATCATACTGATTCTATATTGAAGTTTCATTTTGATCTTTGAGAGAATCTTTGATTTAAAAGACTCGAAGTATCTTTTGTAATCTTTTTTCTTCTTCAGGAAATCTCTTCAATACGTTATCCATTAGCTGTGCAACTTTCGAACAGTGAGGAATAGAAAAGACTGAACATTGATAATGAGCATCTGTCTCAAGTGTTCTCAAAGTTTTGTCACAATCAAGCAAATGCGGAACAGAATTACATGCGACTGACAATCACAATGTCACAGAAACTGTTGGGTTCAGTGACATTAGCTTCGAACAAGCCATGAGTAATAAAAGAAAAAGTCATGAGCACACACCTTATCTCTTGCTTTAACTTTGGATTTCAGAGGATACGAATTAGTAAAATTGAAGACAATTTACATGCACTGATGCTGCACTACGAATATAATTAGTTTTTATTATACCTAAATTAAGTATACGTTCACTCAGGCTTTAAGATCTGTTACAAAACTGTTGACTTTATGTCATATATACGATGTACATGTGCTAAAAATATTTCTAATGCGATTTTGTAATTTCAAAAATAGACAGTTCATAAAATGATACCATTATGGCAACTACACTTAAAATAAATGAAATTAAATAACGAAAGTCGTATCAAAATCAAACGTTTAAGTTAATATTTAAAGGTATTCATACATCTATTTACATGTATCTCGAACAATTATATTTCAAAGAAATAAATTCTGCATTAAAACAAAAAATTACTTACGCATGTCACAAAAAAATTTTCCAACTAGACTAATGTTCGATATAATCTTGGTTATTTAATATAACTGTCATAAAACACTTTGTTGCCCAAAATAAACATTAAGTATCAATGAATCAGTGAATATGAGTAAATGTACCAGAAATAGAAATGTTATATAGTTATTTATTTGGTCGATCAAGTGCAAAAGGTGTGATAAATAAATTTTCCAAACCTTGCGTTATCGATTTGTTCATTTATATAAATAACCGTCAATATGTGTGAATCTCTTCCTTGTACGTTTCTACATTGCTTGATCAATCAGCACCAAACTTGACACAATGATACAGGATGACACGAAGAAGTTCGTGAGAGGGTTGGACTCCCCATCTAATTTCATATTGATAGAATTCTTGAAAACAGTATGCCTTTCTTTTTAGTATTGGTACCTTTATACATTTTTATTGCACTTTTAATGTTTATTATGTTAAAGAAAGAAAAATATAAACGCAATTTCCTATCCTTTGTTACAAATGACTTTTTGTTTCACCGTTCCAACGGATGGGTACTCCATCCAGAAACTAATAATATAAACTATGTTTTGTAATTAATTTACATATTATCAGTTGTAAATCTAAACATTTTTTTTTCAAATATCGAGCAAGTCTAGAAATATGTTTTACTACCAAATGAAAAGTCATGTTCGTACACAGTCAGAACGCTTCGAATAGATACACTAAGAAAATTTTGATACCTTAAATGACAAGTCTGTTACTTCTGTAAGTAGATGTTTAGGTCATGTGTATCAACACCACTTAAACAAAATACGGTTTACCGTTTCGTATGATATCATCTGGCAAAGATTCAGCCTGATTGTTAGGAAAAAACATATGTTATAAAAAGAATATTTGAGAAATCCTCAGTAGTATAGAGTGTAAACATTTACTAAAAATTAAAGAACAATAAGACCAATAACACCAAATAATAAATTTCAAAAACATAATTTTGTTAGCAGCTGAAAAAAATTCGTATGATTAAAAAAATATAATTACCTAGAAATTTTAGAAACTGAAATAGGATTATTGAACTTGAACATATATCGCCTGCTAGCTGGTAACACGTACTAAATTATTAGATCTCAGAATTATTGGTCTTCATACTGTTGTACAAATCATTTTAATTATTAATTTACCGTAAATTATTTCAAAATAGTTATAAAATGATCTTCAACATATTAAAATGTTATTTTAAGTTACAACTGGTATTTTTTATCATATTAATAGTACCTAGATGGAACAAATGTAAGTTTAAGAATTTAAACCGCTAAAATCTCTCCAGATTCAGACTTTTTAATAACCTTATGTTTTCCCTCAATAATTTCACGACAAGGAATAAATAAATATCTATCGCGACAGATAAACCTGTTTTCTAATTCATCAAGTTAACTACAAAAATGTTTTCTTTTCTTTTTAACATGTGTGTTTTTCTTAGAGCAAAGCCACATCGGACTATCTGCTCAGCCCACCGAGTGGAATCGAACCCCTGATTTTTACGTTGTAAATCCGGGGACATACCGCTGTACTAGCGGCGGGCGCAAAAAAAGGCAGAGAAATAACCATTTCTTCTAAACTAGAGAATTAAACTGTAATTGACAAAACAATTAACACAAATATCAGACAGCTTGTGTCAAAATTGAAAAGAAGTAAGAAAAGTCATCATATTGAGTGCCTCAAACACTGTCTTGTTCTAATATTTAGCACAACAACCCTTTCTGAATTACAAATCCTGTGAAGGAGATTCAAGTGTTTACTACAAACTGCTTATTGCTCATACTACTTTTTCCCATATGATTTTTGATGACTGAAATAAGATATAAACGCAGAATACAAAACTTTTACAGTGCAAAATAAGATACTTTAAAAATGCTTGAAGTTGTTGGATTAGAAATAGCTTTAATACATATAGTTTAGTCATAAATAATACTATATTAAAGAAATGCAGGACGAAAAAACAAAATGCTATATGGACAAATTACTGAATTACATTTATCTGGGAAGAAAAAAGTAATTAAGCTAAACCTCGTTAGCATAAAAGTAATAGTCTTAGTTTTAATTAAGTCTGGTTGTTTATTTTTGAAGTTAAGCAGGAACTACATATCTATGGCCACGGTTTCTGGAGTTTACGTCCGCAGACATGCCGCTGTGCCACTGGAGACGTGTCTGCTATAAAGACAATTAGCATAATGAAGTGTAAAATAACTGGTTAATAAGTTCGCATTAAAAAATAATAATGTAAGACTATTACACTTATGAATAAAACATTTCAGTATCTGAAAAAAATATTGTGTATTAAAAACTACAAAATTACTCTCAACGTGACTGATGTAATAATGCCATTCCTTTTTCAGGACCTTCGTGGTTCATTGCATTGCAATAAGATATTTACAATACCTTCAATAGATTTTGTGAGAATGTAAACGCTATATAATACTAAATCTTAGATTAAATTAGACGATATATTATTTTGCTTGAGTGTTATCCCTGATTCATTGATTTTTGTAACGAGGATCAAATGTTAGAGAGAACTGAACTCAGTAACTGAGACGAATTTACATCTTTATAATACCTTTTATGCCACAATAAGTAATTTTCTACATTATTAAGTTAGATTTGATTTATATGTTATTCTACCTTTCCATCCAGTAGTTTTGTTACAAACCACAATTAGTCTTAGGAAAGAGCCAGAAAACGTTTCGACGACAAATCATAGCAAATTTGCTACTAATGTACTCGACGCGATATCTAACACCAATAATTTCGTCAGTAGAGTTGTTGCCTTCCCATGGATTAATAAAAACATAGTTTGAATTATTCATTACATAACGTAAAAAGCAGTAAAGCAGTGTAACAAAAACTCCTTTAGGGCCTCTTGCATTACTTATTAGAACATTTGTTCTGAACACGACATGGAAGATAACATATACAAACTTACAAGGATACTTCATTCTAAAATCTAAATTACTACATATATAAGATTTTAAGTACACGGTCATAATCAGTTGTGATGTCTTGTATAATAAACAGAGTTAAGGTAGTTCATTTTGAATTAAAAACACTTTTGTTTCTTCTGATTTGACAAAACTATGTATATTTATCAATGTATGAGAACGATCCTTAAATATGTTTACACGAATAATAAAATACTTTTGTAAGAAACAATATATTTTAAAATTCAAACCCACAATTTTCAAATATTTTGCTTTAAATGTTTATCTTTCATTATCTGCGACGGTCTATACCTCTATCCTACACTGCTAAATTAGGGACGGCTAGCGCAGATAGCCCTCGAGTAGCTTTGCAAACAAACCAACAAGTACTTTTCATAAGTAAACGGCCAATGTTATTCCATTTAGCTTAGCATATTTTACCTTTTTTCAACGTAGAAAAAAAAAGAGAATAGGTAAAAATATTATGAAACAAATCTCTAAGCAACCATCAAAAAATTGAAATAGAATTTAGGTTAAACCTAAAATATTAAGGTTCGAATCTCGCCAAAATACTTTGAAATGGTAAGATTGGTTTGGTTTGAATTTCGCGCAAAGTTACTCGAGGGTTAGCCGTCCATAATTTAGCAGTATAAAACTAGAGGGAAGGCATCTAGTCATCACCACCCACAGCCAACTCTTGGGCTTCTCTTTTACCAACGAATAGTGGGATTGACCGCACATTATAATGCCCTCAAGGCTAAAAGGTGAGCATGTTAGATGTGAAGGAATTCGAACCTATTACCCTCGGCTAACGAGTCAAGTGCCTTAACCACTTGGCCAAAACGATAGGAAGAAAGTGCTAGTAAACTCTATAGCTAAAACATATTAAGCAATGACTCACACCACAAGCGACGAAACTGCTTCATTAAAATTTGAAGAATCTACATGTAATCTTTTTATCTATGATACTGTACTGTGTAAACAGGATTGTGTTAATATAAAAGACCTAGTTAAAAAGTTTCTTACTAAGTGGCTTATAATCTGATAAACACTTTACAAATATTTGAGAATGAATGATAGTTAGTATCGAATATTATGGTTTAATTTCCGAAAATACTGCTGTCAGTTTAATTTTTAATCTTTTTTTGGGTAATAGCATCATTAGTTTTTGCTTTTGTGTGATTATTAGGCCTACGTACAGTATACGTATTTATACTTTTTACCAAATTTTATTTTTCTTTAACACTTACAACAACCTGACTGAAAGACTAAGATACTCCTTTTTTCATTATCTAATAATGTTTCTAAAACACACTTAAAGAAGCCGGCAATGGTTTACAATGACCTTAATAAACGATAGTCAATGGCAGTCTTCATGCAAAGGACGGACTTTTTCCTAGTACAACGTGCTTGAGTCAATTGTTGAAAAGTATGGGAAACAATCTGCTGAGTATTTCAACAAAGAAATTGAGACTTTAATCTCTATGACCTGACCCCGCTAGTACAGTGGTAAGTCTACGGATTTACAGCGCCAAAATCAGAAGTTCAATTACTTCAGTGGGCTTAACAGATAGCCCGATGTGGCTCTGTTACAAGAAAACACACACATACTCTATAACCTTTCATAGATTTGAATTTCATAAAACTTGAAACCTAGTAAAAAAGTAGTCTGTCTAAAACTGTTCTAAAACAAGTTGGATTTTTATCCTGATTATTCACATTACTCATCCTTAAACCAATAAACAATCCAGCACCATAAGATTTATTACATCCCAAACCCCTAATATTTGTACCAGTCCTAACAAACTAATATTAAGACACTTAGTTAATTAAGAATTAAAAAATATTTTTTCTGATTAATAATGTTTTTTAGAATAAGCGAAACAATACATGTTTTAGTTTTGGGATACTTTAAACAGATACAAAATTAAACTTGTCCTTCGGAACCAAAGGCTAAAAAACATGTTGATATTTTGAAGTTATTCTCTAAAATGACAAAATTGCATGAAGTAGGATAATGATCATATTAGAAAAAACAAATTGTCTTACATTAAAAGGACTCTCTTTCTAATCGCTTTGACTTCAATATGAACTAAATCAAAATGTTTGCACTTCATGCAACATCACGTTTGCAACATTACACTCACACCTATGACTAGGGTAAACAAGACTTTCGAATATTTTTTCAGTGTATAATAAATGTCTCTAATGCTAAACGTTGTTGAAAGGAGTTTTAATGTGTTTCACAATTTCCTGGATATTTTGATAACAAAAAAGAAACAACACAAGATCAATTCCCAATAATTCAAAGAGTAAAATATATTATCTACAAAAATGGAAACGGAGTAGAATTAATCAATTTAAGTTGGGAAATAGGTCTGAAGATCTACGTTGGATTGGTAAGTTCCCTCTGTCTCGTGATAAATCAAATATATAATGAATATGTATATTGGTATTTGAAATAAATATTTTACTTGGTTGTTGAAATAATCTTGAAGATTATGTTTATTTCGTGACAGTTGCGCAAAACTACTTAAGAGCTAACTGCGAAAAATCTGCAGTGAACAAAATTATCACGAGTCAAAATCTGAAGATATGAAATATTTCTTTATCAGTCATTTCCACCCCATATCTTTAATAGATAAGGCTGCCCAATGCGCACATTCTGTAACCAGACAATGCACCCTAACACCTAAACTCAAGTTTACAAACTCTCGAATAATACTCATCTTTACTTACTGTCTCTAAATTTGCCCATATCATTAAACAAAATTTCGACATCTTTACCGACAAACCCATAAGGTTCAAAATTTTAAAAGAACCCCCACTTGTTATTTAAAGATAAGTGATACAAATGTTATCATCATTCAACAACATCATTCAGAATCTACCCCTAGTTTAAACCCAGGCACACAGCCTGTTGTTACAAAAAGAAATGCAATGTGTTAACACCACAACATCCATAACTGGCCTCAATGGAAAATTTCAAATACCACGTTTAATTCACTTGTATTTTTGACAAGCCAGATGTACTTTGTATACTGTAAACTGTGAAACAAGCTGTACATTGGCCAAACGAATCGTTTGTGAAGAAATCGTTGATGTAAATATCTGTTACATATGAAGTAATGATACTACAAAACCCACACACAGACACTTTAATAACCCATTACACTGCATGTCCAGCTTCTCCATGGTTGGACTCACATTTACTCTATCCACTGTGAAACAAAGAGAACATTAGTCACTGTTAATCCCTTTAGATTAAATAAATAATTCTCTTTCCTTTAACTTTATTATTTCCATTTCTAGCCCTACATTTTTTCACTCTGACAACTGGTGTATTTATTTACTAAGATTAACTGTACTATAACTTTTTACATATTTTCTCTTACTTTTCTGATTATTATTTGTATGTTAGTTCCCTTAGTTCATTAGTTGCTTCAGGAACATGTTCTCGTACCTTCAAGCCACGTATTATTTGTTCTTTCAACCTAACCCTTATATTAACAGTTTCATTGCCAACTAACTGGTCACCTGATGGAAGTTTGTTTTCTTGTTTTATTAATAATGTTATTTTAATATGACGAGTTATTCACTGCTATTTTAATTTCCATTTCACATACAGTGCCTTAACAAGTTGTTTGAAGCATTATTGAAAAACAATTCAAACTTGTAAATGACTGTATACGAACTTATGTGAAATAGAAACAGTAGCTCATCAAATTTCCAGATTTTTTTATTTCTCCACTATATTCATAAACAAAATATCTTTCATGATACTGCTTAGAATACTTTGAAATGCTATTAATATTAATTACTAATTTGAAATTTATGAAAATTATTTTGCCTGATGGCTTAACATATGGTGTAAAATTAACCAAAATATTTTAAACAGAACGAACGCACTGAGATATTATTGGAACTAGGTCTACATGTTTTTCATTGATTTATTAAATTATGTATATCTTGTAACTTCGTTTTATAAAAGGGCCAGGCCCGGCAAGGCCAAGCGCGTAAGGCGCGCGACACGTAATCCGAGGGTCGCGGGTTCGCGCCCGCGTCGCGCTAAACATCCTCGCCCTCCCAGCCGTGGGGGCGTTATAATGTGACGGTCAATCCCACTTTTCGTTGGTAAAAGAGTACCCCAAGAGTTGGTGGTGGGTGGTGATGACTAGCTGCCTTCCCTCTAGTCTTACACTGCTAAATTAGAAACGGCTAGCACAGATAGCCCTCGAGTTGCTTTGTGCGAAATTCCAAAACAAACAAACAAATTGTTTTATAAAACTGGTCTCATTATTTTATATCAAATTTTTACCTTCTGACCTGTATACGTAGCTTACTTCCATGAAAAGTTAATAATAATATGTTTCACCGAAATTCTAAATTATTCTAAACAAATTTAACTTAGGTGATACTAAATCTACATGCTAGGAACTACAATCTAAAAAAGGATGCATATAAAAAGGCCTTTCGAAACATTTCTTCTTCAACTATAATATCCTCTCTACTGTGAGATACAACACTTGCACTATGTAAGAAACGAAAGGCCCGGCATGGCCAAGCGTGTTAAGGCGTGCGATTTGAAATCTGAGACTGGGTCGCGAGTTCGCATCCCCTTCGCGCCAAACATGCTCGTCCTTTTAGCCGTGGTGGCGTTATAATGTGACGTTCAATCCCACTATTCGTTGGTAAAAGAGTAGCCCAAGAATTGGCGGTGGGTGGTGATGACTAGCTGCCTTCCCTCTAGTCTTACACTGCTAAATTAGGGGTGGCTAGCACAGATAGCCCTCGAGTAGCTTTGTGAGGAATTCAAAAAACAAATAAAACAAGCAGAAACGGAAGCCCTGAATTCAAATTTGAATTGTTGGTAAATTTGGAATGCTAGAATAGGAAATTCTGTTTCAAATACATAGAAAGTTAATCATGTATTAACGGAAGAACTGGAATTACGCTCTCTATAAAATCAGTAGTTTTTATGGTAATACTTGTTTGTTTTTGAATATCGCACAAAGCTACTAGAGGGCTATCTGCGCTAGCTGTCCCTAACTTAGCAGTGTAAGACTAGAGGGAAGGCAGCTAGTCATCATCACCCACCGCCATCTCTTGCGCTACTCTTTTACCAACAACTAGTGGGATTGACCGTCACATTATAACGCCCCCAGGGCTGAAAGGGCGAGCATGTTTGGTGTGACGGGGATTCAAACCCGTTATGATGATATAAGAGTGCTATTTTACTGGTGATGTCCGTATATTGTTTAATTTTTCTGTAAATAAAAATATAAGAGTGGATATTTCACCACTAGCTTTTAGTGAGTTACAGAATAGCTAAATGATTTCATAATGTATTCAACCACTTTGGGAAACTGTAAATGTTCTTTGAGTAAAATTAATGTAAGCTTCTTTACATTTTTTATAATACTAGATGGAGTTTCAAGCGTAACGATCACCGCAACTTTACAGTATTGTATCTAAATAACCTAGAAATTCTTTCTTTTTCACACATATTTAACTGTAGCGTTATTCTGGTTGTTATATTCGCGTTTATAATGAAATTAGTTTTCTCTGTTGGTAGAGTTTCGTGTTTTTTTCTACTATTTATTATGAGAACTTGTGTCAGTTTCTCAATGTGCAGTTTAAGACCTAATAATATTTCAGCTATTTCGTTTAATACATATATTTATTTATATGTGGGTGTGTGGAAGAAAACATAGTTGTTTCGTAAATTAATGAATACTTAGATGGATGAAAAGAGAAACGAGGTGACTGTGTATAAGAAACATATAGACAGCTAAGAATCGAGAAATACAGATGTTTAGAAATCCCATAAATAACGATTCAGAAAGAGAGGTGTCTAGACATAAATGTGGGGAACTGTAAAAGTATATTTAGATAAAACAAAAATCTAAGTAACCGAAGCGTTAATTTGAAAATAAACTTTCTTCTTCAAGAATAAAAACGCTTTATTTATCAATTTCATTATTTTATGAGTTACTTTTTATCCTTTTCATTTCTTGGTATCTTGAATATATAGGCAAATGGATCTTCTCAAAGTCAAATCAATGAATGAGAAATAAAAAAAGAAAATGTTTATATTTCGTCATTTTACCAAGTCTTACAAGGATTTATTTAATTTTATATTACAGTTTTAGTTGTAATACAACAGATCTTGAAAGATTCATTTTACCATCCAATATCTAGGCTACATTAAAAACCATGAACTGTCCTGCAGTTATTATTGTTTGTAAACAATTAAAAATATATACAACTCTAATAAGCAACTGGTATTCATTGTTACGTAGTGAGAACTCAGTACTACTTAATAAATACTGTTCTTTTTAACATTGTAAAAACAAACGCTAGTTAGCAACTAATATCATAAAAGATACGTTAGAAAGTTAAGTTATATAGTGAAGTGCTTTAATTTACCATAACAACGTATTACTGATGTTAAGTTTTGTTTGTGCGACAAAATGTTTTTTTTTTTTAATTTTCGTGCAAAGCTACACGACGGCTTTCTATGCTAGCCGTCCCGAATTTAGCAATGAACACTAGAGGGAAGGCCAATTCTTGGGCTAATCTTTTGTCATCGAATCGTGGGATTTAACGTCACATAACTATGCCTCCACAGCTGTAAGGGCGAGCATGTTTGGTGCGAGGAGGATTCGCACCCGAGACCCTCAGATTGCAAATATAGCGTTATGACCACCTGGCCGTGCGACAAAGAATTACACAAATCATTACATACATAGGCTACTTCAATATGAAAAATGAATCATGATATATATACCATTCCCTATTTAAATATGTTTGTTTGTTATTAAATAAATATTGCACAACGGGTTACGTGTACTACACTCACTGCAATAATCCAACCCAAATTTGACGCGAAAGGTCCTCAAGTCTACTTTAGTTAGCAGAAAAAACAACAGTTTGTAGTTCAAAATAATGAAATTTCTATATCTTACAATTACAAAAATACTGTTTATACAACAAAATACCCTAGTATTGTATCGCAAATTAATTACCTTTCATCATTACAATATATTTCACGCATAACTGCAATTATACTTTAAATATGCTCATTTTAAAGGAAAAAATAAAACATGTCTATAAAGACCAGCGAAATTTCTCACCAACTGAAGGGACGAGTCTTTGTTACCAGCTCAATTAACTTGTGCAAGAGTTCGATTATTAGGCAGGAAGTTTGAATTTAATTTCTTTAGAAAGTTATACGATTTCATCAATCAATGTTGTTTTAGGTTTCAAATTTTGTGTCTTCAAAAACTATACAATTTCGATGGAAGGAGTTGCGTTCAGGAGCGAATTGCTTGTATAATTTAATTAATAACTGTTGAGTTTTCGCTTTACTATACTTTCTCGAGAAAACTATGTAATTTCACTAATCGTTGTTCAATTGGGGTTCAAGTTTCACTTTTCCAAACACAATGCTATTTTATTAAACGTTATTACGTTGGGCTCAAATTTCACTTTTTCAAAGACTATACAGTTTCACTGAACACTGTAGCTCTGATCTCCAAATGTTGTTATTTCAATAAACAATTCAGCTTCATTGAACATTTTTATTTATCGTCTTGAAACTTCAATTTTTCAAAGACTATACGGTTTCATTGAACACTGTAACTCCGACGTCGGTATGTCAATATTTCAGTAAACAGTTCAGGTATGTTGAAAATTGTTACTTATCGCTTCAAATTTCTTTTTTCAAAGACTATACAGTTTTTCCGAATAGTGTAACTCCAATCTCAGAATATCATTATTTCGGTAAACAATTTAGTTTATTTGAACATTGTTACTTATTTTTACGAACGGTGTTGCATTGGTACTCAATGCAAAGTACACAAAGTAAACAATTTAGTTTATTTGAACATTGTTACTTATTTTTATGAACGGTGTTGCACTGGTACTCCGATTTCATATTTTTCAGTAAACTATTTAGATTCACTAAAGTGTGTTACCTTGTAGTTTGAGGCATGGCCAAGTGTATTAAAGCGTGAGATTCATAATCTGAGAGTCGTGGGTTCGCATCCCTGTCGTGCCAAACATGCTCGCCCTTTCAGCCGTGGGGTCGTTAGAATATGACGGTCAATCCCACAATTCGTTGGTAAAATAGTAGCCCCAGAGTTGGCGATGAGTGTTGATGACTAGCTGCCTTCCCTCTAATCTTACACCGCTAAATTAGGGACAGCTAGCACAGATGGCCCTCGAGTAGCTTTGTGCGAAATTCAGAAACAAACAAAGCTTGTAGTTTGAAGTCATTCTATTACAAATCAGAAAACTATGTCCAAATCTGCTTTACATGACAAATTATTGTTTACAAATAAATAATATGTCTATTCTAAATGTAAATAGACTATCTAAAATATGAGAATATAAATATACTTTAATTATCATTTATACCTCTATTAAGCATAGTAGTTATCACTTATGTCTATAAGATCAGTTAATTTATTTAATAATAACTTATAGGTCAAGTTAATTATCTTGTATGATTTGTAAGAATTATTTCCTATTTTCCATCTCACGTTCACTGTTTAAGTTAGGATGGGATCTTCTTGGTTTTACATCCTAAATTATGGTTGCTTGTTAAAATATTTAACCTGTTGCACGTTATCCCTTACTTACTTCAGATAATTATGTATTAAATTTAAAAGGTAAGGTAGTAGCATTAGGTTCGTACGTATAAATGTTCTTTGTCAAGAAAACGCTTTTACGAAGTTAACTGATTAGTGCATTAATGAACAGGCATTTTGTTTCAACGATTTCTCGTAAAACCTATTCTTCCGCCGTAAGAATTTAAAAAATACAGTATAATTATATCTCTTTTTCTTATAAGCAGTAAGTGGTATTTATTAAGTCTACTCGTACTTTTAATTCATATGTACCTAATATCATTAACTCTAACTCTGGGACACATTTACATTGAGTCAGTTTTAGAAGCTTTATTGAATTATATATGTGTCTGCTACGAGTGTTTAGTTCGAAATTAATTGTGCCTGATTGATATAATTATCATTACCTAAAGTGTTAGTTAACATACGGTTCGCCTGTTTTTGGGTGAAGCGCAGTTACAACCTAATTACTTCATGTGTAGAAAAACTATACGACTGATATTCGTATATGTGAAACTAAATATATAAGATATCCAAAAACAGTATTCATGTAAAGAGTCGTAAAGCAGACAATATCTTATAATCTATAACTGGTAGCAAAGTGGCTTAGAGTGAGCTATGAGCAATATACAATATGCTGTCTAGTTTTTGTTTGTTAGAGTTTAATATTGTTTCGTGATGAGGTTTGATATCATTGAGAATTGCAGTTCGCAAATTATCGCGATTTGATGTTTTATTGTTTACTTAAGGATGATTTGTTTCATATTAAAACTTAAAATTATTACTTGAAAACTTGATAATATAAACGCTTTTTTTCTAAACAAAATTTCGAATGTAGACTACAAATGCGTTTTTGGAGTTATAACAACTAAAACTTACTATTTAAATAAAAAACTTCATATAATGCATAGTATGTAAATTAATATACGTCAAATACCAATTGTATTCTGAATATTAATAATATATCTTTTATGGTAGAAGCATAAAATATTAAGTTGCTAATAAAGCAACGCTCAACAACAACTGAAACCAGTAATCTGTAGGTTTAAAAAAAACTTGTAACAATATCACAGGTCCACCTTAATACAAAGAATATTCGAGTATCAAAACAGATTTAAAACGTCACTGCATACCATGCATGAGTATCTGGGTGAATATCTAAGATATTTTATCCATTTTCAAACCAAAAGGTTTTTACTGTTAATTCGAGGGCATTCTGAAAGTAAAGTAAATGTAAAATATTTCGAAGAAGTCGATTCCAGTTGAAAACTGGAAAAGAAATGACGTCAAGTCTATACCCACAATAATTTCCTGTTCAGGATAATTGTTAACGAATCGTCTACGCTGGGGACAAACGTAATCTTACACCAAAATAAAATAAGTTCAATGACATCAACGAAATACCTAGTGGCAGTTTCTGGGATTTCGTGCTTGTAACACACAGTAATCAGGGAAATATTCTAAATTAGGTAAATATCACCATGCATATAAAACAGTTGCTATGCCCCACCACAAGAGAACCAACTTCAATAATCAAATACGATGCCGTTGGAGAAAAACTTTCTGTTTCTCACACACATAACCTTGGTAATTAGAGGTGAATGTGTTCATTAGCAGTACTTTTTAGTCATGGGAGGAGAAGAACCACTACGATTATGTATCTGCAGTTCGTAGTGCCTTCTAAAAACACGGTCTGGCATGGCCAGGCAGTTAAGGCACTTACACTGCAAAACTAGGGAAAGCTAGTGCAGATAACACTCGTGTAGCTTTGTGCAAAATTCAAAACAAACCAAACCATTTCTAGAAACATCTTATACTGGATCTAGTAGTACACATTTCTCCTAACGAAATAAGATGAGAATTTATCCTGATACTGGTTAATACCCGTACATATTCTGCCAAGATTGTTATGAACTACCTTGAACAAGAAACCATAAAGGCCATCAATTATCCAGCAAATGTTCTTTACCTAAGCTTCTAGAAGCTCTTTAGATGCTGTAATAGTTAATAACTTAACCTTCCAGACGACGTCAAAGAGCTTAATATTGTAATAATAGAGGAATGGGGTAAGGTAACTCTAATGGAGAAAGGATACTTGTTATTGAATATCTCTTATGACGAACGTGACTTTCAGATAATTTATCTTTTTGAGCACTTTTTATCTGAGAATACTCAAGTTCTACGGAATGCAAAAAGAGGTATGATTATCGGTGAAACTGACTAATTGAACATTTACCTTGAAGTAATAATACATCTCTAAACTCACCCCATTTCTTTTTGGGTTTTTTTGCAGAAAAAATATTCGTACTTCAAGTGGGTTGGATAAAAATACATTAACTCATTTTAGAGTGCATTATGTACCTATTGTGCTTTAGTTCTATTGTAAAATAAAGTTTCTAATACAAAGTAATATATTTTCATTGAGAAAAACTACGTTGTTTCTCCAATCGACTTTCCAATTATGACATATACCCGTATATACTCATTTATGTAGCAATCAAGCTCAAGTTTTGTTTCGTTATCGTTTAGTTAATTCGTCCTTATTTACACAAACGTAGCTACTTAAAATTAGTAAGTATCCCGAATGAGTCAACATTCTCCATAAATACTATCTATGAGAAAAACTATAAACACAAGATATTGAAATTATAAAAGAAAATTGTGATGTCATAAATCACACAATTAACTATAAGATGCCTGAACTGTTTAAGAATGAATCAAAAGCGCAAATAATGGGTGACTCAACTTATGCACGTATTGTGGTCCCACATCATTTTATTTTTATTCTTATGAGAACAATAGAATTTAAGATACTTTAAAATGTTCAAAGTCAAGAGGTAGATATAAAAGAGTACATTTCGATATTTCATGGCCTATCAAATGAATAGAAATCTTACAGTCTCAATAAACAGTTGCAATCTGACTACAAATGTCTAAAAGTGTCATTAAAATAATATGGAGCCTCTACAACTTAATTTTACAGTTGTTTGGATATAGAAATTGTCACAGTATTATCCATAGCATCACCAGTTTATCATTACCTGCTAACAGCATCATCAATTGAACACTGTCGGTCAATAGCATAATTAATTGACCTGTTAATCTTGATTATCACAGTTGTCCTGTACTTGTTGAAAGAATGGAAGGGGTTACCACAACTATGCGTCATTTCAGTCTACAAACTGACGAGTAGTTGCACTCTTAAGTTAATGTAATTGGTTCTAACATTATCCTAATACATAATGATGCCTGTCCCCACCATGATAAACTGTATAGTACATTATGTGAAGAAGAAGGGATAGCCAGACCGAAGTTTGATTTTGTTTGCTTTTGAAAGGCTACTCGAGAGCTATCTGCTCTAGTTGTCCCTAATTTAGCAGTGTAAGACTAGAGGGAAGGCAGCTAGTCATCACCACCCACCGCCAACTGTTGGGCTACTCTTTTACCAACGAATAGTGGGATTGACCGTCACATTATAACGCCCCCACGGCTGAAAAGGTGAGCATTAAACTTTAACATCATAAAGCATGGGGAGATGCTCCTTGAATATACAGTGCATCCGGATACTAATGATGTCCCGGAGGAGAGGTTGAAAATACCTCAAGACCTTATAAACATTTTTATTATGATCGTATTATATTTGTGTCAGGTTTCACTTCTTTGTTTGAAGAAACAGTATTCCATATACTGCCCGTTAAATTTAATGAACTGCAATGTAAGCATATTTCTACCAAATAGTAATTCATGAAATAAGTTAAATGACTAATCTGTAACATTCAAGTCACGTGGTGGATCAAGAAATGCCTCAGATTAAAAAATGTGATGAACGTTTTTTTGTTGTTTTTTCACTTATAACACATTAAATGTTATATATTTAAAATAACCTTTAGTTATTTCTTGCACTATTTTACTTTTAATGTAACAGTGCCAAAACAGGTACACATACTATAATAAGTTTTCTTTTATACTTAAAACAAACGCAGTAAATAATAATCATACATTCTTTGATAGATTGTTCAGGCAGAGTATTCATGATGAAACTTTGTAGAATGGATGGCAACTGCCTGTTGTGGAGACACAAGTGTAGAGGACGACGTTTCGAAAGTCTTCCGCCTTTCGTCTTCAGGACTTGTAGACATAAAATCTGTTCATAATTAATTCCGGAAAGTGACTCAGTTTCTTGAAGTTTAAAAACGTTTATTATGAGCATATAGAACTAGCTCTACAGTCTTACACTTCATTACTTAACATAATAGGAAGACACACCTATGAAAAAATGTAGGCGGCTCAACATAGCTGGTGGAGTAATGAGCTTTGAGATTACTTTTTCTCCAATCATGTAAACAAATATGTATACAAACCCCAAACGTATCGATACCTGTTACAAACAGTATATAATACAGTAAACCTCTTTATACATGACCTAGCTAGTTGTTTGATGAAAAGGTGAAGTTTAACTTCTGTTTTATGAAGAGTAATCTATTAAGCCTCTTCATAAAAGTGTTGTAGAAAGTAATATTATATATTACTATTCTAGTTCCAAGAACAAGTACATATATGTTTTGTACATATACGTAAAATAAGTAAGACGAAACATCGAGTAGAATTGAATATATATTTCTTTAAAGTTATTTGTCGAGTTCATACAACATCTAAGCTAAAAATTCCATTATTTTTAGCTTCTACACTAAATTAGGAGGGATCATAAGAATTTGTACCAAAAAGAGAAAATGATAATAACTCACCCTGAGTTCGTGACATACTGATTATTGGCTGGTACTGTTCATTGCCTATATTATGGCGAAAGTCTAGTTGTAAATGCTTACGATTTTTCATAAATTAGGTAAAACAAACTCGTTGCTAATTAATAATTAGACTTAGTATGTGTCAGACTGCTAACCATGACAACAAAGGAGAAAATATCGTCGAAACAATGATCTTTATTTATCTCTAAATTTTGTCTCAGATGTTTTGATTTTCTTACCCTTAAATACTTCAATTACAAAAAAATTATTTTATTCAAATTTGAATATTACACTTCCTATAATGGCAATCATTTGTAATAAAGCACATACTGACGCTCTTACTGAGAGTATCTATAGCATTTCGACATCAACGATACATAATTACAATAAAAGACATGGGTTTTTCCTATATTCAAGTAACCAGACACAAAAAATATATTGGCAACGATTATGACTAACATGGTAAAAGTGCCATGCACATACATTTCTAACGGTATAACATAAGTTCAAAGCTGTAGTATATACCACGAGTGGTTCATATTATTCAGCAGAATATCAAAGACATTCTAATAAAACATTAAACGAATTCAAAGTCAGCTTCCTTGCACAATTTCTAGTAGTAGTGCCAAGACTGAATAATTTATCCACCTTCCTCGGTATATATATACTTCTATAGAATTGCAAATTGAGATTTTCTTCAAACTAAAAATTGGCTTTTTTCCTTACCGAACGCACTTAAACAGAATGTTAAAACAGTTCAAAACTTACTACTTGTTTCTGTAAAATGAATATAGAATATATGCAACGAACATCATAATATAATAATGAAAATTACTTCAAAGTACGTTATTAATATACAAGCCTAAGAATTAAAATAACTACATCTTACATTTCCTTCAGTAGTTTAAATACAAGTTATGAATAAAATATTATATTGTGTTTTGACACGTTTCTTGGAAAAATAAAAAGTAAAATATTTGTTTTCGTATTTTTGGCTTTAATCGACATTAAACATTTAGAATATCTACTTGAGTAAGCTAGCTTTTAACACAAGATAGAAGGTTTGAATTGTGTTCAATGCAATCTATACAAAATGTTGCTGGTTGACTTGTATATGTATATATATGTAAAATGTGATATAGCAACCTATCTAGCTTTTCCATAGAACCAGCGGTTTCAAAGAAAGGAATTCTAAGAAAAGGATCTTCCTTAAACATGACATTAAATTTACCATGGTAAAAAAATAAAGATGAACTCTGGTACTCTAATACCATCTGTTGTTACTTCGTTTTTATGCGGAAGGTTTTTGTAACTTATGTTTTACCTGAGCTGAGATACATATCTTTATTTTGTGTCTGATCAGTGGTTACTAACACGTTTAAAACATTGAAACCTTCATACATACAATGGCATATAAACACAAATATAAAAATCACAATTTAGCCTAAACAGATCATTAAATGTAAACTCTCAATAAATATTTTCATTAAACTTTTCTACCTGCGGGTCTTTCAGATGTGTAGGTTCTTTATTAATTAGCATGTAAAAATTCGTAAAAGGTTAATCTCAATATATTTATGATATTATTAACGGCATTCGAAAGTTCAAATAGAAATGTTTATAACAATGTTTTTACACCTGCACATATATCATACATTTAAATCTCATCTTGTCTTCTTGAGAGAACTATTTGTTATTTTCTTTTAAAACAGCTTTTATTGATGTGGCAAACACTGTGTATCCGTTACAAAATTGAATAGTAATCTGAAGATTTCTAGATCGAATCCCCATCATACCAAACATGCTTGCCCTTTTACCCATGAGGGTTTTATAATATGACGGTAAATCCCACTCTTTGTTGGTTAGAAAACAATTATTTTTATTTTCGTGGTACTTTCCATGTTAACATTTTTTCCAGTCTAGACAGAAGCAAACGATACGATAAAGTATTTTTAAGTTGCAGTTCTAAACCATATCAATGCTATTTTAATGTATGTTTCTCAACACTATAGTCCTCCGCTAATACAGCGGTAAGTCTACGGATTTTCAACGCTAAAATGAAGGGTTCGATTCCCATCGGTTGACTCAATAGATAGCCGATTTGGCTTTGCTATGAGAAAACACACTCAACAATATATTCTCAGCGCCTACAGAAAATAATCTCTCTCAAGAGTATCAAAATTATAAACTGATATTGAAAAACATGTAGCTCAAAACTTGTGCTCAGTTTATAAACCAGACGTACGTGGGAAGGTTTCATAGTGTTAAATATGTTAGTAATTACTGACAACACTCAAAATAAAGATATGTACACAAAGTAATCTGAGCTCAGGTAGCACGTGAGTTACAAACACATTTTGTATAGAACAAGAAGGCACAAGAAAACGATACTAAACTTTCAAATAGTAATGAATGCAATAATTCTATCAGAAACACAAATATTGATGGCAAGTACTACTGCTATTGTGCCCCTAGTCCATGTTTCCGTGTGCTACGTTCGACTACATTGTTTAGGTATATATATATTTTAAATTATTAGCCATTTATCTCAATCAACTATGAAAGCATTAACGAAGTCATGTATCATTAGTTAAAGGTAATAACTCCAGTATCAAATTTATGATACCACATAACTTAAAAGTGTCGAAATCTTCTTACGTTTTTTAGTATTAGTTGCATTATGTATATAAAAAACTAACACTAGAACATAAATAGTTATTCAGTTATTTACTCTTAAAGAAAGTTATTTTCTATGCTTATAGTGAAGGGATGAGCTAATCTAGTTTGACAGCCAATTCACAGCCTTACTGTTGCAGATAAGGGCTGAATTGAGAGAAATATAGAAATTGACATAAAATGAAAATAATATATAATGTCTTGCGTATCACGAGGACCTTTGCATCAAACGAACAAATTGTGTGGTACGGCTCATAATAGTGAAAGAGATGACCCAAGCCCTCTTTTGAAGTCCATAATTGCCGGTACATTTCCTGTATTTTTATATATTTATTTTACAGTAAGAATTAAGAACTAGAAATATGCAGAAGACATAATTATTTTTAGCGCAGATTATGATATAGGTTTGTTTATCTTCTGTTTTGTAATACAGTTAAACATTCCTATATTACCGAAACACACTTTAAAGTCCTATCAAATAATTAAATAAGTAATGTTTTCGAATAAGACGGAGATATTAAAAGTAGGAATGATTAATGATATTTTATTAACATAATAGCACCGACGAGCCTACAGGATAACATCGGTACTACGTATCTTCAAGAACACATTTGGATAAAATAAGAACGAGCTACTTAGAATGAGTAAAGTCAACTTCCAGTCAGTAACTACATTATACGAAGATAGTAAAATTCTCTTAGGAAATCTAATCTCAACTTAACATTTCTAAATCAGCATGTGACGTAAATGCTTTGGTGCATAAAATTATATGAAAATTGCGTAGATAGCAAAGGGATTTTGTTTGTTTGTTTTTTGTGTTTTTTTATGAAAGCCACATTGTTTTATATTCTTGAGATTATCTTTGGAACTAATGTTTCATAAGAGGAAGCATTCTGTTGAAAATCTTATCAGATCAGTATTAGTTTCTCTTAATAGCTTCTATATGTCTTGAAACATAAACCAGACGTAGACTATAAATGTTTTGTTCTTGAAAATGTAGGTGTACGTAATATCCTTTTCTAGTTCCCAACATAGAGTCACGATATGTCTAAATGAAATTTATTTTTAAAAAATCAATAAACAATATTCACGTTATTCCCTGATTATTTAATTAATAGAACATATATTTTGTCCATAACATATTTCCAACATTAGGTAATGTATATTTTGCAAAAGCGAACAATGATGCATTTGCCTATTTATAGAAAAGATGACTGTATGATATACGTAACAAATTCTCTCTAAAGTCATACTTAGCAAGAAGTGTCAGCGAAATTTTAAAAATATTAGTTTGCTGGTAAAATGGAAAGACAATAAATGTTCGAACTAGGCATTTATCTCTCTATCTTTTTTACCGACAGGTATCTTTGTCAAGTTATAACGCCCCTACATAGGGATCATAGAGCCAGGCTGGAATGTAAACCATAAGATCCTTGCTTTCCACAAAATGTGCACAACACTTTGAAGGCAGGAGTAAGTTATAAGGTTAAAAGTTAAATATCAATACTGCCTTAAAATAGCCCAAGATTTCGTGGTGACTGCTTTTGGTTAGCTGCTTTCTACCTTGTCTATCAGTTCAAAACGAAAAATATATAAAGCGGGTAGCTCCTAATATGGCATTGTATTAAACAAATATTCAGTTATATATCTCAGCTCGAATTTTGAACCTTCCGACAATTCTAGCAAGTTAGCCACTAGTCCACTCTTAGATTGTTCTTTTCGAAATAAAATGAACAATAATGATTAAAACTATTTCTTATTCTTAATTTTGAAGAACACCAAAATTTTTCATCGGAATGAACAGATTACCTGTTAGCCAAAATACATAAAATAACAGTTTCTAGTTAAGCATGTTTTTCTCTTAAAGCAATTCTTGCATGAACAGTTAAAAACAACATGTTGCAATAGGCGTTTCATTAGACACACGAAGACTTACATTAGCAGTCGTTGAAAAAATTTTGAAAAGATCCGGTCGATTCGTAGCTCCTGTGAAGGAATTAAAACCGTTCACATGATCATGTGAGTTGACATAACCTAGTTGCAAGATTTCAAGCAGAAATAAACTACAAAAGAATAACAACCTTTTTCTTCCATCACAAACTTTACATTAAGGCTACACCTATGCTAGGATACCACACTTGTCTTTTTTCATTAATCTCACGTTAAAGTTACACCTATATTGGGATTCCACAGTAGTCCTCACCCATTATCTTTGACTTAAGACTACACGATTTTACACTAGTATACTACAGCAGTTTCCAATCACGATAATTAAGCTAAGACTTGTGTATATCCAGAAATAACACACTATTTTCCTACCACAATCTTCAAATTAAGTCTACATCTTACAGAAGTATACCGTAGTAGTCTTCTACAATAATTCATAAGTAAAGGTACAACTAGATTGCAGAACCACAAAAGTCTTTTCCCATTAACTTTACGTTAAGCTGCACCTAGACCTATATATTACAGTATTTTTCTATAACAATAGAATATACACTCAGTAAGATAGCACGATCTTTAAAATAAGGTTATGACAATTCTAGGTTGTTACAATAGCTTTCTCTTTTTAAAGTAAGTCTATGCAAGTGCTGCTATCCTACAGCAGCTTTCTACCTTCAGGTTAAAATTATCTATGTACTAACACACGTTTCAGCTCTTGACTTCTGTAGGTAAGAAAATATTGGAGGAAAGGAAAACAAAAGGGTCAAAGAAGGATGTAGATGATAAGATGGTTGTAGTTAAAGGTGATTTCTGGATAAGGCATGTGGACAGAATAGTTTGTGAGGTAAATAGGAAGAAATTATATTATGTTACTCACGGGCACAGATGGAATATATAATTGACAGAGCAGGAGATATAATAGTGGCTAATGATATGGGGAAGGTATATCAGATAAGTTCAGTTAATAAGTACAAGATGTCGATAAAGATACTATAAAAATAATTATATCTTGATTCTAGCTGGAACTACCGAGAATAAAATGTATGGATGAAATTTCGAGAATTTCACTAGAAAGAAATGTTAAGCTTTGATTAATATGTAAGGAAGAAAAGGTTGGCGTGTTGCACTTGTGGAATTACTTTAATGGGAGAAGGGAGCTATTCTGAGAGAATTGTTTGCAGTTAAATAGAAAAGTTTAGTACAGGAAATAAATATAGGCATAGTAATAGCAGTAGGCTTAATTGTTGCAATGTGATGCCAAATGTATAAAAAATAAAATACATGGCTTTTAAGAATAGAGGATTTTGATTTAGTGGGAATAACTGATATCAGGTTAAATGTAGATGTTTTTGATGACAGAAATTTCTTTGAAACACAGGGTTATAAGCCATTTAATAGGATTAGAGAATTAAAGAGGAGTGACTTTATACGTAAAATGTGAGTTACATCCTATTGAAAAGTTGAGGATATTAAAAATAATAGCAAGGAGATTGAATCCGCTAAAAGAAACCCAAATGGATTCAATCTCCCTGCTATTATTTTTAATAATAATTTTGGGAAAAGGCTTTTAGTATGACTTTTTTTCAGTCCTCCAAATGATACTGATGAAATTAGGAAAACACTTTAGAGTGAGATTACGATCATATTTCAGTTGTTAATGAGGTCATAATTATGGGTGGTTTTAATTCTAGAATTAAACCATGAGGGAGAAAAGTTTTAGGTAACCGTTCATAGGGTTATTTTCACCAATTAGTCAAAAAACTCACTAGAAGCAATGTTCTTTTAGATTTGTTGTTAATTTTTAATAAAGAAACTGTTGAGAGGGTAGAAATCGGAAAACATCTGGGTGCAAGTGATAATTGTTTGATTAGGTTTAATGTTTTTCTGCACATAAAGATAAAGAATAATAATATTCTAATTACAAATATAAAAAAACTATTTTTGGAGTGAGACCACAATAATTATTTGTTGTAAATTTGACAAATTAATTATAATTAATTATTTGGAGACAGTGGTCAGATGTGAAAAATGTTTAAAGATACATTTTTAAATATTTAAGGTAAACATAATCCTTATAGAAAGAAAAGTGCTGCTAATAAGGGATAGCTTCAATATCTTTTTTAAATTTATTTATTTGATAGTTTAGTTTGGATCATGGAACAACCAAGATGAACCAATAGGTCCCTTGTTTCCCTAAACATGATGTTGTGTTGTACCACGGTTGTATCTTCTCTTGATCTTTACCTTAAGAAACATAAGTGCAAATATACTGAAAAACATCATTTATCAACTAATATTTTTCTTATTACATTGAATGCTACAATATATCTTTAAGTTATCTGAAGGAAAATGACTATAGAATATATTACAATTTTTTTACACATATCCAATTAACTTTTTATTAAGTCTGGAGACATTCTGCGTGCAGTATCGTTCATTCTTTAGTATATTTATACAAGCCACTGTTAATAACATGTACCTAGAGAACACAAACACATTTCAGTTATTTTTGTTCTCATTTTATTCTAACTAGTTAAGTTGGATTGATTTTTAACATATGAACTCAAGAGATTCTTTTGATAATACTATGTCCTTAATATAAGTCCATACATATACGAAGACTGTCCGAAAATTATGCTGACAAAACCATTTATTTGTGTTTCAGATAAAAGAGCTCAAAGCACTATTAAAATGGTTACCAGAAATCTATTAGGTATTCAGTGTCATTTGACATCATGTTTGTACCATATTAGCAGTACGGCAGGCGCCCGACAATAATTTCTACTCATTCTGAGTTAAAAAATAAATAAGTTTATTGGCATTATGTTCGGACAGAATTTCTGCTACTTTTAATACATATATATATATATAAAGTTTAAGTACTTTATATTAAAATCATTTTTTTTTCTCAAATCAAAACATAAAACGACTGAAAAGGATCTCTGTTGGAAAAGCCACACAACTCAAGTGTACACATGTTGTTTGTTGTTTTTCCAGTCATATAGGCTCAACTGTCACATACCTCAAGCGGCTAGAAAAGGAAAACAAGTATTTGTACTGTTCCATATGAAGACATACTATTTAAGTCACTAGGCGCAGGGTGTGTAGTTTTTTGTTCGTTTATACTGCTTAAACGACTGTTTGATGGATTACTCTATGAAATAAATTTTTTATCTTTTCTTGTTCTTGGGCAAAAAGTGTTATTTCCCAAATGCTTATGCCTAAAGTAAATGGAAAGGACCTATTTTTCTCTTCCAACTTTGCTTTTCTGACCTGGAAGCGTATGACGAAGACATGATGGAAGGCTATGTTTAGGGGCTGATACGTGAAGGTTATTTATATTACAGTCGTAAACCCCGAAAAAAACTACTCACTTCTAAACATTTTTGTTCAATTTTATAGAACTTTAGTATAAATACATGTAAATCTTGATTCATATGTTCTTTTATTCATACCTTATGTAAATATATGCAAATTTGCCCGTTTTCACATAGAAAATAGGCTAATTTCTAAATTTCATTATCCAAGTCACAAGAGCAAAGTTTGAAGTTAATAGTGGCCATTTGCTGTACTTTTACAACATAAGCAATTAAAAAATACCACATACTATCCAAGAATAAAATTTGTGTTACATAGTGTTATGGAAAGTCTCTAAGAAAGAAGAGTGCGCTTCGAGAATGACAGTCCTATGACGAAGTATTTTGTAGTGGAAACTACCCTACAGTGCTATTGTAAACATTCACGGACGTGGCACAATGAATGTAACGAGTTGTTGTAATATAACGACATTGAATGTAACGAGATGTTGTAATATAACGACAATGAATGTAACGAGTTGTTGTAATATAACGACATTGAATGTAACGAGATGTTGTAATATAACGACAATGAATGTAACGAGATGTTGTAATATAACGACAATGAATGTAACGAGCTGTTGTAATATAACGACAATGAATGTAACGAGATGTTGTTATATAACGACAATGAATGTAACGAGATGTTGTTATATAACGACAATGAATGTAACGAGATATTGTAATATAACGACAATGAATGTAACGAGATGTTGTAATATAACTAAACCTCTGACTTTGGTCTATGTGTGTGTTTTTCCCCGTTTTCCCCACACCTAAATTTATAGCATTAGATTTATAGATCCTAGCCACGGTTCTTGGATTCAAAGATCATGCCCTGCTAAGGGTGTTTGTTAGAGTATTTTGCTATTCTCTTCTGGACATGACCTCTCCATCCCTTACTACTCTGCAAATCTGCTACATTCCCGTAACATAAATCACTTCCCCTGTTTTGTCTACGTCAACT
The DNA here is from genome assembly GCF_004210375.1 of Tachypleus tridentatus. Taxonomy (NCBI): domain Eukaryota; kingdom Metazoa; phylum Arthropoda; class Merostomata; order Xiphosura; family Limulidae; genus Tachypleus; species Tachypleus tridentatus. The sequence goes on along the minus strand of NC_134832.1, from coordinate 20,022,434 downwards.
ATTCCTTATGGGGAACGAAGGAGGATTTAATAATATTGGCCTGCAGTCTTGGTTTTAAACTTCAAAAAGTTGTTTTGGTTTGAACAATGGGTGTGTCATAATTCAACAACTTAGATTTCTATTGGGTAACGATTTGTTACAAATCGGGAATAAAACAAAAAACGTTACTTATATCAAATAATTATTTAGAGTGAACGTTATTTTTTACAATTATGTTTGAGTTCAGAAGGATCGGTAAGACGCTCATGTCGCGATTGGTTTAGAGAAATTTATATCCGGTAGTTGTCAACATTTTAAGCATAAAAAATTGTGACCCGATTTCAATAAAAACTACATATAAAGTTTTGTGAAAACTCTGTACGTGATGGATAAAAATGGATATCATTTTCGGATTTAATTCAAAGAGATTATTATAGAGGACGTATACAGATTTCAAGACAATAAAACCATCGCAGGCTTGTGTGATCTCCTAGCATCTTGGATATTGAATGGTTCGAATTACGTTATAGCGATCCAAACGATTTTTTATCCAAATGTATGATAAGTTAATTAGGTTTGTGTATATATTATTGTAGCCATAACTCTGTAAAGTTTCTATATTTGGGTAAATTAATGCTGCACGGAACTTACGTCAGTAGTTACTTCAAAAACCATTACTTAATTATCACTAAAGAAAGAAATGAACATTACAATTTTATAGCTTCCAGTATATATGAATTTAAAAATAACTACACAGTTGTAGCTTTCATGTAGTACATTTAATTATTTCCATTATTTGATCCATGTCCATTATTACCAGTGTTTTCGTAAAGAGAAATATTTACATTAAAGCAGCCTAAAAAAAGAAAGTACATCGGTTACTTTCAGTTCTCTCGGTTTTAATGAATTTGATATTATACTTATTTTTGAATAACTGTTTGCGCTCGTTAGTACAGCGGTAAGTTTACGGATTGACAATGTTAAAATTAGGGGTTTAATTCTACTTGGTGGGCTAAGCAGATAACCTGATGTGGCTTTACTATAAGAAAAACACACACAATTAATTTATTACAATAAAACAACTTTCTAAGAATAACACAAAGATCCCAAATTATGATTTTAAAATATTGAAAACGTTAAGTGAGAGAATATAAAGTTATAGCATTCAAATTTTCATGTTGGTAACTTTATTCAAACATTACGCTTACTTAGCGCCATTAAGACTACATTATAGTGTTTGTTTTATCTAAAGCTAATCTATATTATTCAAGTAGCCCACTTTTATCTACGAATATTTAGTAGATCCTTCGTTCATTTGTTTCTTTGTCGAATTTCAACCAAAGCTTCGCAAAGGTTATCTGTGTAAGCTCACTCTAATATAGAAGTAACAGACTAGAAAGAAGGCAGCTAGCTAGTCAACACCATTCACTGCAAACTCATGAGCTACTCTTTAACAACGAATGGGATTGCCGGTACCATTTTAACTCTCCTCGACTGAAAAAGCAAGTGTGCTTGGTGACAAGATTCGATCACGCAACAGACAGATTACGAGTTGAACAAACTAACCACCAGGTTATTGCTAGAAATCACTTTCTTTGTTTCTTTGTCACCCTGTGTTTGCTGTTTAACCAATACATTAGGGAAAAAAACCGTCCAAGTAAGATATTATAGAGATAAATGTTTTACATTTTTCAATTAGTATTAAAACAGTATTTTTACTAGTTTCCATTAAAATATATCACCAAAACATTACGTTTTTCTACATATTGCAGCTTGGTATCAAGAAATACGATAAAAGAAAATATTCCCACTACTCACACATATACATATATTACATAAATATTTTTAAACTAAATTCAGTTCAAAGCTGGAAATATTGTGAAGCATTTTTCAATCTGATACCAGTTTTACTCGTCAACAAGAATTTCATTTGATCGATATTTTTGTATGAACAGATCTGCATTCCTTTCAAATATAGCTGTCATGGGAATCTATAAACACAACATACCAGGAGTGTATTTGCAAATTTCGACTTTTGAAACTTTTACTTTTGCAATACATATCTATCACTCTTGCTTTACACCCTCTATTAGATAAAACCACTAGATGTAAATATGGATTACAATTTAACATGTTTAGATTAAGTCTAAGAAAGAGTAAATCTATTAATGACATATGAAGCTGTTAAGCAACCAGAAGACAACTTTTGGGTAATGAAGTATACACAAAGCTTCAAAAATTAGTATGAAATAGTTAACCGAAACCATTCATGAAATGTTTGTCAAAACTGCAGTAATTACTAATAAAATTAATGCTAATCTTACACATGGTTCACCTGGTTTGAAAACAACTGTTAAGCATTATGTGTTTCAGCGTGAATTACTGGTGAAAAAACGATTTACCAGTTTTTTTGTTTTTTTAAACACAAAATCAAATTGATTAATAGTAAGATTTAATGTGTGTAACCTAATACTGCAATTTTTAACACTGTTAGCAGTCTAGAGATAACCAATGATTTTAACTATAATATTAAAATTGAAACACTCAAAAATAATAAATTTGTTATTCATATCCCCACAGGATATGAATTAAAAGTACATCAATATAACAGGATTCAAAAGAAACTCGTTGTTAGACCATTGGACATTTATGACTTTACTACTTTAACTAAATAAGGTGTTGACTACGGATTTTTAAACTTCAAAAATTAACTTTAAAAACCCAAATAAATTTTTATTTGATCTCTTACCTACCAGAAGTACTGAAAGTGTAAGTTACAATCGTGCCAAAATAAAAAAAAATACTATAAAAACATTAGCTAATGAGTTTAATGGTGTGAACTGTAATGCAGACTGTAGGAATATTTAATATGTATGTTATCAAACCACAATGGAAAAGAATTATTGAAAAAAACATAAAAATAAGAAGAATTAATTAAATAAATCGTGAGTCGTTGTACTCCAATTACAATAATACTGTTTAACCTTAAATACCTTGTTAAAACCTACCTCTATTTTCACAGTCACAACCTGGAAGCGAAGAGTTTAAAAATAACAGTAACATATGAAGGATGTTTTTAATTGCTTTATAGCTTATTGCTTTAGGTTACGTTTTGAGACATAACCTAAATAATTAATCACAAAAAGTTAAATTCATTTCAAAAGAACAATTTGTATGAGCTAATGCAACGTTGTGTCGCCACAGGTGCGAGCCATGGAATCACAGGCGAGGGCGATACGGTTCGCACCAACATATGTATTTGGTTCACTGCCAGTTGCTGACCATGTGATGTATAAAACGCCATAATGTTTGCTTATTGTTGGAGAAATGTATCACAGCTTTTCCTCAGGGAGGATGCTCGTACAACAAAATTATTGAATGAAAGTAGAGACAAATGACTTACATTTTTGAAAAGGGAGTTTCCAATTTTCTCCGTGGAAGCAGAAATCGTTTCAGGGTTCCAAACCCACTGGTCAAATCAATCACGAGAAATGACCCCTATCCTCATAATAATGGTCATAGTTAAGAAAAGAACCCTCTAACTCAAACAAAAAGCCACTTCAGTGAAAACTAACTTGTCTCGTTGTACCGTCAGCAAAATCGTGGATGAGGATTTGAAGTTTTAAAAGCTCACCTTCCAATGATATAAAGCTACACTTAGAAATGAATGACTTTTTCTAGAAGAAAGATAACCAAAGAAATAAGAATCACAGCAATTCTATTCGAGCACATTACTGTCATGTCCTAGTACTTTTAATGCAATTGTTATGAATGTTTGTTCTATTGGTCTCCTTAAAAGTGACATAGGAAGCCAATTATTACATACAGTGGAAAACCAACCCTATGTATAATACAATAAAAATTGCTCTAATGAGGAAAACTTCCATCAATTTCTGATGAAAACAAACTACCAGCAGAAGTCATAATTATAAATTAACGCAATAATGAATTCCATACATCGTTATTCATCCTTATAATACTGGAATATGGCTAAACATCATCAAGTGCTGCAAGTATCTACGTATTTTCTGAACATAATCAATATTTAAATGCATTCAAAATCTGTACTAAAATTATTTTACCACATATTGTAGTTGTTTATGTTTTATAAGGGTACTTATATGTGTTAAACATCACTTCTTCAGGTATATTTACACTATTCAATATACTTTCATCTGTTTTCCGCTGGTATAACGGTGAATTTATGGATTTATTACGCTAAAATCAGAAGTTTTATTCCCCTCAATAGACTCAGCAGATAGCCCAATGTAGCTTTGCTATAAGAAAAGCACACATATACTTTCATCTTTACAAAGGAACCATCATCGATACATAGATGATTTGGTTTATTTGGAATTTCGCGCAAAGTTACACGAGGACTGTCTGCGCTAGCCGTCCCTAATTTAGCAATGTACGACTAGAGGGAAGGTAGCTAGTCATCATCACCCACCATCAACTCTTGGGCTACTCTTTTACCAACGAATAGCGGGATTGACCGTCACATTATAACACCCATACGACTGAAAGGGAGAAAATGTTTGGTGTGACAAGGATTCTAACCCGCGACCCTCGGATAACGAGTCGAGTGCTTTAACCACCTGTTCATGTCGAGCCTTTTATATAGATGACTAAATCAATTCTAACTATGACATTTTTTTCCAGCACATCATCTGATAAAACAACCAAAGTACCATAGAAACTAAATTGTTTACTTTTAACCCAGTGAAGTAGATGTTAGTGGCTAATATCATTAGTGAATTATATTTCACTGGTTCATTGGAGCAACAACTAACTACAGTACGATCTCACTTTATTGCTAATTTGTGAAAAATGTCGCACTAAAATATTTTCTCGTACTCTTTGATTTTAAGGAGTACACTGGTTTTAATATATATCGTTTCTTATCAAAATCCCATGCAGAAGAATAAAAAAGCCAATTACAACATTTTGGTGAAAGTACTTCTTTCATTAACTACCCAACAAAATTGAAGTGGAACTGTATTCCTAGGTCTCTCCTTTAACTCCTTTCCCTAGCTATTTCTTTATCAACTTTCTCATCTATTTTCATTGTTATATGTATGCTTATTTAGTTCCGACAGATTTCAAATATATCAATGCATTTTCGTGCAGTAGCAATAGCCTTGTAACAAACAGAAAGGTCTTTACTTATCTTATATGTTGGCTGATTTTTAGATGTATTATATTGATTATACTCAAGCAGAAGACTAATTCGATTATAAACAAGTTCGTTCAAACTATGTTAATTAAGGATATGTCAAAGATTCCAATTTTTCAGCTATCTGGTATCATGAACTTTTGTATCCTTCAGTGGCTTAGTTGTAGTCCTTTTATGTGCCGACTCAATTAATCTGGCTTTAAGCCAACTTAAATCAATTTAATTTTCCTGATCAAACATAAATCGTCTTATTAATATTGATCTTTAAATCCCAGGATTTATTGCTCAGAATACCAAAACAAATATTAACACTTTGGTTTCAATTATTCAAAATGGCATTATATTTTATTAAATGACGTGCCGTATATATCCGAGAACAGCTGTTTTGTACTGTAGTAACCTTATAATGATTAAAACGCTATTCGTCGATATATTAATTATTGACTTAAAGAGCAGAGTCTATTTTAAAAAAATATATTGATATTTTTCCTAATGGTAATGTTTCTATGCCTAAAGTACTATTAAACTGGTTGTATTTTACCACAGTTCCCGCAATGCAATACAAATAACAATTTAAATTAATCTATTAACACTGTCCTGTACTGATTAAAAACAAACAGTATATCAAACTTTCCAGATACAGATGACACTTTAAGTCCGAATATAACCTATAGTAATGCATAAACTGCTCCACATCTGTTAATAAATCCTTACTAGACACTAGAGTAAGTTTGTTTGTTCGTTTTTTAAATCTCCAAGACTTGTTTTTATGCTCTAAGGTTTGAATTCTCTAGAATAACAAGTATGTGAGTTATATAATTGTGTATATTTGGTTTTCTAAGAGCTAGAACCTTTATTTTATGACCATGAGTGTTTGCTTGTTTTTGAATTTCACTCATATCTACATGAGAGCTATCTACACTAGCTGTCCCTAATTTAGCAGTGAAAGACTAGATAGAAGACAGCTATCATCACCACCCACCGCCAACTCTTGAGCTTTTATTTTTCCAATGAATAGTGGAAGTGACTTTCATATTATAACGCCCCCCAATGCTGAAAGAGCGAACATGTTTGGGGGGACGGGAATTCAAATCCGCGACCTATGGAGTGCGAGTCAAGCACTCTAACCACATGGTCATGTCGGGTCTAGTCATGCATGAATGTATTTTCTGAATTTGATTTTATACTTTAAAACCCAGATATTGCACTTTAAATGAGAAATGAAAGTTATATCTACAAATCCGAACTTGATTTAACGTTCTAAATTTCCCTATGCTATAAGATTACAACATCATTTTGGGATAAAAAGAGGTGTATTACTAGAATTGTCCCCCGCCAGATCAGGAGTTCGATTCCCCTCGGTGGGCTCAGCAGATAGGCCGATGTGGCTTTGCTATAACAAAACACACACACACACATTACTAGAATTACGCTATAACACTTGAAAAACACTTTAATATCAGGAGGGGAGTATTAGTTACCAGTCTTGGCATTGTAGTTACTTCAAAATTTGTACACTACATAGGATAAATAGTAGTGTATTAATAATTAGACTAGAACTTGACGTATGCTAAAAGAATTAAAAACTCTTTTTCGGGATCAACAAAGATGTATTACCAACTCACCTGGACACCTAATTTTAAGATCACTTGTAGAAGCGTTAGTTATTAATCTGGACTTGTAAAGACGCGAAACAGAAAAATAAGCATCAGAAACGACGTGGTTTTTCTGTTGGACTGAACTGAATATTTATACTGAAGCATTGATATCAATTCGATGTTTGGACTGCTGATTTTTTTTTCACTTACAAAACGAATTCGCACAAAAATAGCCGACCGACCCACTTAGGCTTTTATTTAAATACTTTGTCGTGTATTTAATAATCAATAATGTTATAATATCAATATTCTTATTACATCAAGCACAGTCCATTAGATAAAGTCTTCTTCTAGCTAAGTGATAGGTTTCAGGTCTTAAACTTCCACAATTAGAGGCTTGGTTCCCACAGGGGATACAGAACAAATAAAACATGTTACAGCTTGTACTAAAACAAACAATACGATTAGAGCAAAAATTAGCTTAATTTATGTTTATTTATTTTCATAAGCCACACATTAAGTTTTTGTTTACATTTATTCTGTACTGTTGCGTAGATAAGTCATAATTAGATTGCTCTAGTTTCCTGGTATAAACCTGAATAAGTATTAAAGGCATGAAAAGTGATAATAGCAAACCACATCTACAGTAAGAGATATTCATGAACAAACAACTGTGTGAAAATTTTAAATGTTGTACTTACCTTATTTTTATACACAAAAATAATCTGTATACATAATTTTGTTTCAAAAAATAGTGTTTACATAAGGACCTTTCTTTCATCTTCCGACCTAATCAGATTTCGTTTTAATGTAAAATAAACTAAAGTGTTCTGACTTGGCGTTTCAGTTGAACAGCCCAGTACATCTAACAGTTACAATTCATTTTTATCAACACGTAATCTACGAAATGTTATCATAACAAAATGAAGTGCATATGAATACAACACACATAGAACGGCTGACTAGCTTTATGGTGTTACTGTCTTTAAAATCAGGTATGCATTTCTACACACTATAAATACTTTTAACGACCAGCTTCATGGTGTTACAATAACAAGCGGATTTAAAATGAGATGGTGCTGTTAACATAAAACAAATAAATCAACGTACCATAAGTACAATACACGTATAATTACTAAATGCGCTGTGTTACAATAACAGATGTAAAATGAAATGGTGTTCTTAACAACATGCATTTAAATCTATACATTTTTAATAAAATACACATGTAAAGACTAGCTATGTAATATTACAAAGTCACTCAGATATGGAAAAAGGAGGGATGCATTTGTATCAAACATGTAGGTCTACACACAGTATAAATAACAACCATACGTATTTATAAGGTTAAAATAACACAGAGATATAAAAATCAATGGTGCCACGAGTACCAATCATGTACATCTATATGAATATGTTACATACAAGCCTCAATCCTTTTCAAAATGTTAATTACACGAAAGAAGTCAGTCTCATTCATTTTGAAATTAACATGTTTTTTTCGAAAACAGACAAAAAGAACACGTGGTAGATGTTATTAGTTTCGCAAGAAGCGGTAATTCAAACTCAAAATATGACTCCACGAAGCACCTTAGTAACCATAAAGGTTTTTTAATATTACTCTGACGCCAGTGTGAGAAGTTGCTAAAAACAGTGTTTATCATTTCTAGTAAGATAATATATTTTACATACCCGAAGGTATACTTCTCCAATGAGAGAGGATCAATGTGTTATGTGTAGAGAAGCGTGAGAGAAGATACAACAGTCGCAATGTTTGCCCTTATCACAAGGTTTGCGGTAATACATTTTTGTCAAGAAAACGTCTATTAATATACAATACTTTTTGTTCATAATGAAGCATCATTTACTGTATTAATACACTATATTCTGATTAATTATCCAATAAAATCTCTCTCTTAATAAATAAATTTATTATAATATTCCACTCTCAGAGAAAATACGGAATGTTATACAATCGTGTAAATAAAAAATGTAACATCAATTAATATTACCGAATGTTTTGACTCAATATCAATAATATGTGATTAATATAATTTTATTAAACGTATACAACACACAACGGTGGTTTATAATTTCTCGTGGTCTCTAAGGCTAAAATTGATTTTTTCTTTTCTAGGAAACAAAAATATCACATACATTTGTAAAGATGTATACCGTATATTTCAAACACATTGTTGAAGGTTTACATTGATATAGACGTCTGCTAGGCATAAAATGAAAATCTGTGAAGTAACGTTAATAACAGTGTTTCACAATGAAATATTCCAAGACCCTGTAGCACGCAAAGTAAAACCAATAAATTGATACAAGTTAAAATTAGGTACACTTAAAGTGTCATTAATATAAAGATGAAAAATATCTTATAAACAAGTGTTGAAAAAGATACATCTAAGTACAAAATTATGGTTTATTTCGTAGTTTGTTTCGTCTTTGTTTATAATCTTAATCAATAGAATTTTGATTAGTTATAGCAAGACGACAAAAATATTTAATATTAGGTTCTCTTCTTTTTAATATAATACAAGTCAGCGCAATAACAACGTTAATTTTAACGTTGTTTTTTTTATATATTATAACAGGATAGTACGTATTATATTGCTCAATGCTACTTTAACAGTTGAGAAATAGAGCATATTGTTGGATAAGAAGTGTGGCATTACATCACCCTGTGACTGATAATATTAACAAGTATATCACATCATGTCTTCCTTATCTAGTGTGAGTTTCCGATAATAAACATTTTACATTCCTAGTTTTTAACATTTCAAGGCACAATGACATATTTTAACAATATAATTTATTTATATTCTTAACGACTATTTATTATTCTTATTGTTAGACCCCATTGTTCAATATTTAATTAAAACATTACATATTTAAATATATTTATTTCTTCTATAATAAATGTAACTTTTATGTAAGACTTCCAGGGAATTGTACCCTCTCACAATTTTTTAACCAAAAATTTTATATTGTATTACACAGACCAGTTCAGCACACCGTTTGCATTATCGTCTAGTCTTTCCAATTAAATATTTCAGTTGTAAAGACACAAATGCTTATTCTCATACGTTTGGTTTTTTTTCTTCTTTTTTGTCTAGATTCGTTATGGATATCAGTAACATGTAACAACAAATCTTTTAGAGATACCATTCACAGAAAATTTGCGCATGTGTATTAAAGATGATAGACAGACATATATCTGAACGAAAAACAGTGTCAGATACGCATAAAACGAAATAAATAGCTGGTGACTAAATTTCAAACAGTTAGTTACTCACCTTTCTTATAATGTTGGTGTTTCAGTTTCACAAACAGTTCGTTCACCTGTATCAACAGCTTGACTGATATTTTTGCAGCAGCTTCACGATCACTAATCTAAGATTCATAGGACAGGTTACTATGTTCAACAACTTTCCCTCAACCAAGAATACCTTCGATGAACATGTTGTGTTTGAATGCTCGTTTTTCGTGGTTCACCTTTTGTTCGTATCTTGCTATTTCCCAGTTCTATATTCAAACGAAGTGAAATTTATACACACAACCTTGTTTCTTTAGCTTTAGAGCTCTCCTGATGATAAACAATAAAGAAAAGTCACTGAATGTAGTAACAAATAAAATGTTGTATAAAAACGTGACGCTCCTCTGCCCTAATCTTGCCATTCGACAGGAAGAATTTCAGCCATAAAGCCAAAATCGACGAGAGTGAACGCCGTACAGAACTGTGCTTTGCTGGGTATGTTGTGGCTGACGGCTCTCACACTGTGGGCTGGAAGCTGGAAGATGCTAGCTACTAACTTCCACGTATTCTCGTTCTCCATAGCCTCAAAAAGAATCTCGCAATAGCTAAAATAGTGCCCCCTGTGAAGAAGCGTATATTGGTGGCTTTAATCATAGTTGGTCTTTTCGTATGCAGCACAGAACTTCAGATCAATATTACCATACATCATGGTGTACAAAATGTTACTTATTACGTTTGTAAGCATTTTAAATATATTTATAAACGATAACATCTAATAACTGGCAGTTTAAAGTACTTAATATGGCGATCATAATAATGTAAGCATCTGATGCTTAATTATTTTAACACTGTTCTATCTTTCTTTTAAACAACTGGAATACTTATCATTATATTTTAGATATTTGTTTTCTACATAGAATCACTTCTTACCTTCTTCTGCCTCACTCTCTTCTGACCTGTTACTTTCATTTATATTTTCGTCTATCCATGCAATCAGTTAACTCCATTTTCATTTAGTTATTCGCCAATCTCTCCTTTCTTTATCAATCTGTTTTTAATTCATTCATATATATTTTTGTTTATTTATTCGTGCCTTTATCTGTCTCTTTTTCTCTTTCCATGTTTCCATAACACCATATATTTCTCCTTTTCTCTTTCCAAGTAGCTAAGCAATCTCACTTTCGTCCATTATACTGAGAAGTATCTCATGCACAATAACGTTGGATATAGTCATTAAACAAGATTTCGAGAGAAGCATTTTTACTATTTCAAGTGGTTGTATTTTATTTTAAAAGTTAAAATCCCATCAGAAACACTCTGATTTCAGTAGACATGTTGCTTTGATTGTGCGGTGAGTGCATATTCGACTGAGGAAGGGTAGAGAGTAAGAACAAGGCAGAATATATTGGTCGCCTAGATTAATTGCGTGTTTTGTATGACATGCCTCGAGACGCTATTATTATCTTCTTGTTTTTTTTCTGAACAGAAAGCAGCGTTTAGTGGAAACTGCGCGCGTATTTTCCTGGTAGTCGCCATATTTATATTGTACATGCCAGCACACAAATACTTGATTGGTCAAACCTACTACCTTTTAGGTGATTTCACTAACAAATAAGTGCTTCTAGTGAAAAGTTGGTTCTAACTGAAAATCTTTAAGAAAATCATGTATAATTACATGAAGAAAGCTAGAATATAAAATTTAAAATAAATTGGAGCTAAATGTTTTTTAAATATATTTCTCGAACATTTGAAAATATGTTAAGAAATACATTGTTTTCGCTCATCACATCAATAAACTAAATACAGAATAATAGGTTCAAATTGAGAAATTGAATTACGGAATTAGTTCAGCTTTAATAAATTATCAAAAATTGCAATTTATGTGTTTTAATTATTACTAAAGTGTTTATCAAACACTTAATACTTATCACTAATAAATAACCGGAATAATAAAACACAACTTTTGACCATATATTTGTGTTAACAACGTCTAGGCAAACTGTCTCTCATAATTTGTTCTTCTTATGTAAATAAATCAGTCAAAAATATATATATTTACACTGTACACGTTGCTATTTTAAATACTTTTATAAGAAAACAAACTCTTTATTCTAATTACAACAGAATGCGAAATGTACTGATTAACCAAGTTGGAAAGATGTCCAAAGGAATGTTGCACTGTGAGTTAAATGGGCATACAGTGTATGCACTAACTTTGATTATTACGAATTTATATACCATATTAGATTAATTAATTATCTAATAAAATGACACAAAGTACTTTGTCCTATCATAGAAAGCGCGTCAATTTGATTTGTTTAATATGCTTCTTTAAATATATTGTTTGAAAACGCGTCAATTGAATATGCTACATATGCTTACATATTGGAAGAGTTTCATTCCAGGTGACTGATGATCTGAATATGTCTTCCATAAGCTTGAAAGCGACAACTGTAGATAAATACTTATAATAATGTTTGAAAATGATTTTACAAACTGTTCACTTTGAAGAACGGTTTAGTGCAATTAGTGGTAACATTAAAACATCCGGATTCAACTATTCTTTAATAGGAAAATGTATAACTGATTTTTCAACTTTTTTTAAAGTCCTTATGTCACACTAATGACAAAAACTCACTCCAATCCATCTTTGAAGGAACACTACGTAATTATATGCAATAGCAGTAAATTTTGTTGATGACTAGATCACTAGACAAATAAAAATTAAGAACCTAAACACATTTTCTATCACAGAAGAAAAGAAAATTATAATATGAACTTTCTGTAAACTGTAGTTCAACAAATATTTTTAATTCCATATTTTGTTACCAGTTACTCAAACATTTCCTAGAGAAAACAATATTTACTGTGGTAGTAATTGATAATTGATGTTAAATTCTACACATACAGTTGCGATAGCCTGAATAACAAAACTCCATTACAGGACGGCTGCTATAGGTATTAACACTTTCACTAATAAAGCAGAGAACAACGTTTCGACCTCCTTAGGTCATATTCAGGTTGAGAAGATATATTTTTACTTCAATTGGGTTTCTCGTCATCACGGAAAAGTGCATTACACTACACTCATTAAGACTATTCACAATAATGAAACATGTTAATATAATTAACTTAAGAGTTATAAATATTTATTGTAAATTTATATAATTTTCTTTTTATATTTTAGAAAAAGCAAATTTATTATAACCTTTAATAGATTTTATTTGAAGTTTTGTTGTACCTGTTCTCGGCTTCAGAATCGAAAACTATCGTTTAATATAATTTGTAGAACGAGAAAAAACTAATAAGTTGAGAATATAAATAATAGAGATGATATGACTGTTTTTGTTTGTTTTGAATTTTCGCACAAAGCTACTCGATGGTTAGCCGTCCCTAATTTTGCAGTGTAAGACTAGAGGGAAGGCACCTAGTCATCCCCACCCACCGCCAACTCTTGAGCTACTCTTTTACCAACAAAAAGTGGGATTAACCGTCACATTATAACGCCCCCACGGTTGGGTGGGCGAGCATGTTTAGCGCGACTCGGATGCGACCCCGCGACCCTCAGATTACGAGCGCATGCCTTAACGCGCTCGGCCATGCCGGGCGAGATTATATGACATTAAAATTAAAAATTATTGAAGCCAAATATTTTCCGACAAATGAAAAATTCATTACTGTATGGTGAGTTTGGCTTGTTTAATAAAATATCGTACTCACTTTAGTCTAATATAAAGTTCCAACTGAAATTATTTTAGTTATTTTTCTTTCGGAATTAATTATCTTGAAAAATAAAAATTGTTATTTACTGTTTTAATGGAATTAACTAAAATTAAAATAGCTGATCATATGAAAAACTTTTTAAAGTGGATTTCAAAAAATTGAAAGTAAATGTCTGACACTTCTTAAAACTTTCCATAAGCTTTTGGGTAAACGACAAAAACTGATACTTCGTGTAAGTCTAATTAGTACGTTTTAAACCAAGATATTTCAAGAGAAAAAAACAAAGGCGAGCAAATCTACTAATCTGTTACCTAAACAAAAGAGGAATTTCGAATCGATATGTGTATTACAAAGAATAATGTTGAACTAAATAATTTTTATCAAATTATTGAAGTACGTTGTATGGTGATGTATATAACATTTTTTTTTAGATTAAACATGAAACGTCATGCTCTTAATATCTATAATGCATATTTATAAAGAAAATGTTTTTTTTTCGCTATGTATTTTTGTTTTCCTTAATTGTGAGAAGATATTTCATTATATTAAGTACAAATTGTAATGCATTATGCCAGGGGGTGAGGCACTTTTCAATAGAAACTCTTTCGTTCAAGTAAATTTGGACTAATAAAGTAGCGTAAATAAAATATACACTTAAATTTTATTCATTTATCAGTTGGATAAGGTATGGGAACGCACGTCATCATATTATGTAGGCACAGTATATGTTTCTTTCTTTTGTTGATTTTATATTAACATATTTAAACATATTAAGCTTTAAACTTTCGTAGTACCATAAAAACACAGCTACACACTTTCTCACAATATTCTAGATTTTGATATAGTGAATCATTGGTTAACCAAATATGGCCAAGTATGTTCGTTAAAATAAAATTTTAAAAAATCGTCTTATGAACCAGCTATTTTATATGATTTTGAATGAAGATACAACGAGGTAACTGCGACCTAATGAACGGGAAATTCCTCCAACAAAGAAAAAATGCCTAACATGACCTGGTTGTTAAAGTGCTCGACTTGCATTCTCTAAACAGTGAGTTGGAATCCCCGTCATACTGAACATATTCGATCTTTTGACTATGTGGGTGTTATTATGTTATGGTTAATCCCACTACTCGTTGGTGAAAAAATAGGCCAAAAACTGAAAGTGAGTGATATTTATTAACTGCCTACCCTCTAAACTATCATTGCCAAATTAGTGAAGGGTAGAGGGGGTAAATTTCACATAACTTTAGAAACGTTTTTGTTGTAAATTGAAATAACATACAGGAAGGAGTCGCAATTGTTTATAGGTTCTTGGTTTGTTTTGAATGTTCGCGCAAAGCTACACAAGTGCTACCTGCGCTATCCATCCCTAATTTAGCAGTGTAAGACTAGAGGGAAGGCAGCTAGTCATCACCACCCACCGCTGACTCTTGGGCTATTCTTTTACCAACGAATAGTTGGATTGATGGTCACATTATAACGCCCCCACAGATGAAAGAGCGAGGATGTTTGGTGCGACGGAGAGTCAAACGCCTTAACCACCTAGCCATGCCGGGCCTATTATATATTATAGGTTCTAAAGGAATGCCAAAGAAAAACATTTTTGACTCAAATTATCTACAGCTTTTACAGTAAAGGGTTCTCAATTACTAAATCACCTCAAGGCGTGCATTTTTGGGTATTTATTTTATGCTTTACTGTTCTCATTCTGTATAATAAGTTGTTGTTTCTAATTAAGTAAATCGAAATGGGCTCAACAATCGAATAAAAGGGAATAACGCAAGATTGTCATTGAGGACAGGCTTCAAACTGAAAAACCCAAGACTATGCCAAACAGTCTCCTAAAGCTTACAAATCTAAACATTTTGTTTCGATAGCCATTGTGTAACCTCGTGCTAAAAACAACTAAACGAAATCTCTCAAGCCTTCTAAGGATTACATTACACCATCAATTCTAATCACTAAAATTATAAGACTGTACATCATCATTACCACCATGGGTTAACAATAGTGAATCATGTTAATGTTACGTTGCACGTAATTTCTTCACTCCTGTGTTTTAATTCCAGTGAATTGCCATCTGTCGTTACAAAGAAAGGCTATTAAAATTTAAAAGAGTTGTCAATTCTATAAATAAAATAAATCTTATTCTGAAAGTTAGTTTTAGAAGTTTCTAACGTCTGACAAACAGTTTGTTAACCCTTTCTGTATTAAAGTAAAATGTTTCCCCTCGCGTGTAGTAAAACTATACCTATCGGTTTATGCGGGGTAATAAACTGTAAAATGCGAATATGATAATTTTACTTACGCTTTCTTGAATTATATTATATTTTAGGTTATAAGCATAAACAAAACAAACTGATTCTGTTTAGCATTTTTATTGATTTTCATCACTTCTTTGTAGAACAAAATATTACTCACAATTATATAAGCCCAATGAAAAAACACTTTGATTGATGAATGTGCCCTAACCTTCAAACTATTATTAAATCGTTTACATATATTTCACTCTCGCTGGGTTGATATTACGCCTCATACTGAATCATTTTGAAATTTAGCATTCTGTAGCACTCAATGTGAGGAACGAAGCAAACAAATTGGACATAATCAATAATTTTCTATGTAAAAAGTTAAATAAGTACCACAGGAATTATATGTATTATTAATTCCAATAATATAGGTATTCTTGAGTCTATTTCTATGACTTATATGTTATTATAACCCTGTGACCAACACACTCATGGACCAACAAACAAATTATTACAACTATTTAATCGAAAAGTGTTTATAAATATGATAAAATAATGTGAACACCACTCGATAATCCAGAATTACGTATTTAAATATAAAACTATCAATACATTTCTTTAAGATTACCCTCATTTCAAAATAGTGGCATAATTGGTCTATCAAAAGATACGAACGCGCATACTCTTAAATCATTCATATCATACTGCGATTCCAATAATTTGATGTATATTACTAAACTTATCTGTTGTTACGACATGAATGTCAAAAGTTGTTTCAGGAATAACTCAGAAATATATCAGCAATAACAGTTGCAATTTTAAATCATAAACACAATCCATCAATATTATCATAGATATTTTCATTCAAGTAACATTTTATTATTCTGGTAACGAAATATTGGTGTGTATTGAGTTTGCATCAAAACAGGTCATGAAAAAATAGGTCTAATTCTATACTAAATAGAAATAATCAAAGCCACTCTTAACTGCAGTTCATTGCTTATGTATAATTTAAGAAAGGTTACCGGAAAATTTAATAAGTTGTGCTTATCCAAACAGTTGGCGTTATACGTATTAAAAACAATCTAGATTATTATATTTATTCATTCCATACTTAGTCTGTGCGTGAACTAATTTGCTTGTTAAACATTAATGTGTATATAGTATCTCACTCTGAAAAATAATTTTTAACTTAGTTTACATTTTAATTTTTCAGTTTGTACTCAATTTGACAAATTACCTTTTATCAGTAGTTACGTTATACAAATCAGAAACATATAGGTCCTTCTTTAAAATGGTTTTCGCTTCGTTTTAGTCTTCTATAACCAATTCAGTATTAATGCTGAGAATAAATAGAGCTCATCTTTAGTTTAAATCAAAACCACTGTGAGCTATCTGCTTTGTCCACCCGTAACATAGCACTGTTCCAACAAAACACGGGAGTTTATAATCCATCAACTGTTGAACTGTTTGATTTATATACAGGTTTATAAGAGATGATAATATAAGTTCTTATTGTATGACATAAACCAATCAACTACTTCATTAATCATGCAGATAAGGACAAGTAAGTATCATATTCCATATTTAATAGCCTCCCCCTCCTCAGTGGCAAAGTAGTTTGTCTGCGGCTCATATTGCAAGAAAGCGGGTTTCGATATAGGTGGTGGGCAGAACACACTTAGCCCATTGTTTAACTTTGAGCTTAATTCCAAACAAGCTATTTTGAAAACGTTAACAAACAGTTAAACAATTACAAAAGACGCTTTTTTCCATTACATTGCTCAATCTTTATGACGTTAAGTGTAATAGCCTTAACTAATGACATATTGTGAAACTATAATTTAACCTAGCAAGTTGATGATAGTTATCATTTTGCTGCAAATGTTATAAAACGTAATAGCAAGAGATGTCTCACATGTCCTGCTCTAAATACTTTTCACTCTATGATTTACATAAATCTATTTTATAAAATAAAAAAATGTAATTTATTTATTAGCATGTACTAAATGTAATATACAATATGTGGGTCAAACTTCAAACCCATTGCATGTACGTATATATTTGCATAGATGTCGAGCTAAAAACAATTTAATGAATTCTATACAATTAAAACATTTAAAACAATTGTTAAAATACCTATATTAGAAATTGTTAATGTGTGTGTGTTTTCTTATAGCAAAGCCACATGGGGCTATCTGCTGAGCCCACCGAGAGGAATCGAACCCCTGATTTTAGCGTTGTAAATCCGTAGACATACCGCTGTACTAGCGGGGGGCAGAAATTGTTAATGAAGACACCAGTCGACTTTAAAGAGAAAACTTCTACATTTTGAAACTAAGAAATTATATCCTTATGTATTAAACCAAGAGAGCCCGGCGCGCCAAAGATGCTCGCCCTGTCAGCCGTGGGGGCGATATAATATTATGGTAAATCTCACTATTCGTTGGTAAAAGAGTAGCCCAAGAGTTGGTGGTGAGTGGTGATGATTAGTTGCCTTTCCTCTAGTCTTACACTGCTAAATTAGGGACGGCTAGCACAGATAGCCCGCGTGTAGCGTTGTGCGAAATTCACAAAACAAACAAACAATTAAACCAAGATTTTAATAAATCTACTGCTTTGAATTTCAATAATAATTACCGTATTATTAATTTTTTTTTATAGATAACTTTTTCATAAAAATAGGAAACGATAAATTAAAATGGGTTGATTTTTCAGAATTTTTAGTTATTTATATAATATTTTTTATTCTAGTATTAATGTACGTAAATTATTTTAAAAAAAATAGTTATCAACATAATCTTCCCAAAATAAGAGCATTAATTACTGTAATAAAAAATTTGATTTTCGAAACGGTCATGTAAAACGCTTACTTGTAGATATTATAAAATATCGATTGAAAAACAATGATTTATCAAGGTGTGACAAAGAGAAACTGCAATTCAGAACTTCATATTTGGTAATTCATTTTAGACATAAAATATTTATTGATTTGCAGATTTCTAAAATTATTCATCAATCTGCATAAAATAATAGTTTACCTTGTTAAAACCTTAAGGTTACTGTCAGTTATAAATACTAAGTTCCAATTGGTCCGTTACTATATAATCATAAACGTTTTTAATTAACTTAAATTTGTTTCTAATTGAAGAAGAACAATTATCAAATTTATTAAATTACTCAGTATTTTACTTGATAAAATTAAAAATGCAAGTGTTAATAAAAACATACCTTTTGGATAGTAAAAAATAAGCAACCTATTTTAAAATATCTAGAAAATTGTGGACATTTAATTTTACTACATCGTACACCACAATTCCATTAAAATTTTAATCTTTGTTGTAAATGTATTAATATAACAGGTCTGTTATTCTTTCATAGAACTGGGAGAAAGAAAATTTAGCTTCAAAAACATAAAAGATATATTAAGTTTCTGTATTTACAATAATTATATATTTTTTGATAAACAGGTTTTTAAACAAATAATAGGAATTCCGATGGGAATTAACTATTCTATTTCTATAACAAATTTATATCTTTACTATTACGAGAATATATTTATTGAAAATTACACAAATTCAGATTTTTTTATCTTAACTTACAGATATATAAATGATTTAATTAGTATAAATAATTCTGAAATAAATAATATTATTAACACCATTTATCCAGCGGAATTAGAAATTGAAAGTACCTCAATATCTAATTTAGAATTACATTATCTAGATTTAGAAATTACAATAATTAATAAGTATATCAATGTAAATATTTTTCACAAAAGAAAATACTTTGCCTTTCTAATTTATGGCTTACTTTTTTTTTAAACTAATGTACTATATACTTCTGTTATAAGCAATATAACTTCGCAATTATTCAGGTATTGTAAAATTTGTTACAAATTATAACATTTTATCAATAATGTTGAAATACTGCTATAAAAATTAATAGTCAATGGATTTAATAAAAAAACTTTAAACAAAGTTATTAAACTAATCTGTATAAAATATAAGGTTGTATTAAATAAATATAAAGAAATAAAAATGAGAGAAATTTACTTAAAATTTCTAATAACCATTTTTAGCTATGAATAAGAAAATTTATCAACTTAGCACTACTTTATGTCGATATAGTCCTTGCCGCATATAAAGTCTTGTTTAGAGCATAATAGTCACGGTACACTTAATGAATGGGTGGCGGTTGAAAGCTATACTATTTAATTTATATAACTGAATGTGACGCTTCATATTAATATAATTCGTCTACTGTGCTATCAGTTAGTACCATTGTACCATATTGGGGCTGGAATGCTAACTTCAAGAGTTAAGTTTTCATCTTACTTATCCCCAAATGGTAGTACCTTATTTTCTTATTCTTATTTCATTTTAATTATTGTTTGTTTGTTTGTTTTCAATTTTGCACAAAGCAACTCGATGGTTATCTGCACTAGCCGTTCCTAATTTAGCAGTGAAAGACTAGAGGGAAGGCAGCTATGTATCACCACCCTTCACCAGCTCTTGGACTACTCTTTTACCAACGAATAGTGGGATTTACCATTACATTATAACGCACCCACGGCTGAAAGAGCGAGCATGTTTGGTGCGACAGGGATTCGAACCCGCGAACCTCAAATTAAGAGTCGAGTGCCTTAACCACCTGGCAGAGCAGTCACCTTCAAACAAAAATATCTGCAGAAAGTGAATGGTGATGTAGATGTAGGACATTGAGCACTCACATCTCGCTCTCCTAACTTCTATTCCTTTACCTGTTGCTATTCTTTTATTTCCTATGTGAGACTGGCAAATGGAGGTTAAGACTAATAGACGGCGTATACTCACCGCTATGTGGGTCCTATATCCGCAGTCATCTCCAAAACCTTGGGTAGATTTTATAATCCCACGTTATAACTTGTACCCTGAGATCTTTTCGATTAGTGCAGCGTTGTTTGTTTAATTTATTTTTTTTCGGCTTGTTTTTTTTAAGTTATAAGATACTAATATAATTATTCAGAGATTTTGATTTTATTGTGATTTTTGTTTACTTAACTTTATCAAAAATGTATTAATTTTCAGTATATATACAAATATATATTGCTATGTGTCAAATCTTGTCTGTGATATTACATAGGGATGATGCAAACATCATCCTTACATTTACTTTCCTTAAATATTTGCTTGTTGTTCTTTTAACACATTGTCTAAATAGGCATATGAAGGTTGTATCTATAATCAAGTTCTAATTACAATGAGGTTCCAATTATAAAATTTATTACTTACCTATTATATGCTAGAAATTCCTCTTTCACTCTATATCTAAGCTTTTGTAAGGAACCCCATATTTTTCTAAGGAAACTAACTTCTAGTGGTAAGACTAACATTGTTTACAGTAACAATATAAGTTATTAACAACATCTGCAAAAGTAGATGCTCTGTTTGAAACTACGTCACCTCAGCGAAATTGGTTGACACAATAGTTTTGTTTCTGTGTTGTCATGTAAAAAAAAAGAAGCAGAAGAAAGAAGAATAAGAAATTAAAACATTTTCTAATGATATTTACAGACATTCCCAGAGCTCGTGACTCAGTCATTATATAGATAGTATTATAAAAGGAAACACAGTATAGTATTATAAAGTTCTGAAAATCTATAAAGGACATATTTAAAATATCACTTCGATGAACACTTCGAGCCATCCCAACATTGGCAGTGCTACCGTTTGCCTGATTACTGGCATTACAGTCTAATTAAATTGGTATGTCTTGTTCTATATACTGTTGATAGTATGTTAAATTCATTTCTACATCAATCTACATGTTCTTTTCGTTGTCTGATATCGAAGCAAGACGTATCTGGTAGAGCTTTGGATCGTGACTACAGATAAAAGTAGAAGTCTACTAACAGCTTAAATTTTTTTTGCTACAAGCGAAAATTGTCTTTGCTTTCACTTCATTAGAGTTTATGTGTCTGTGTATTGATTTAGTTGTTAGGAAACTACATAATCAACTGTTTTTCCTAATAAACTCTACCTATATATCTTCATTTTGAAATGTACATTATAGCTGCGAGCTAAAGTAAAGGATCACACAATAAACTGTGAATAAAACGATGTATTTGTTTAGTTTATTTATTTTATGTTGTTTGTATCATCATCAGGCCCTTGCACATGAAAAAATCTGTACATAATTTCATCTTTTTCCATAAACTGTGTTATTCACAAAAAAGTTCACCGTCTTCGAGTATCTATTCTTGTTTCATGGGATAATTATATCTTATAATTATTTTAGTTTGATGATAATATTATTTTCTATCATATTGGCTGAACGACAAACTTTAAAATACCAGCTTAAAAAAGAGCAGGTAAAACATGCAGTTTGACCAGTATGCATAACAAATATTTTAAAATAGATTTATGTTTTGATTTAGAGTTCAGTTATTTATTAATTTATTTCTATTATTAAACTACATACGGTAAAATTGTTTGTTTGTTTTGGAATTTCGCACAAAGCTACTCGAGGGCTATCTGTGCTAGCCGTCCCTAATTTAGCAGTGTAAGACTAGAAAGAAGGCAGCTAGTCATCACCACCCACCGCCAACTCTTGGGCTACTCTTTTACCAACGAATAGTGGGATTGACCGTCACATTATAACGCCCCGACGGCTGGGAGGGCGAGCATGTTTGGCGCGACTCGGGCGCGAACCAGCGACCCTCAGACTACGAAGCGCACGCCTTAACGCGCTAGGCCATGCCGGGCCATACGGTAAAAAATATTATAAATGAAGACTCACTTAACTAGGACATTTAGTCATTTAAGTTCCAAAAGTAGCATAGTTAGTTGTTATTAAGCACACAGATACACAATAGGCTATCTGTGCTATTTGTATTTTCTTATAGCAAAGCCACATCAAGCTATCTGCTAAGTCCACGGAGGGGAATCGAACCCCTGATTTTATCGTTGTAAATCCGTAGACTTATCGCTGTACCAGTTAGGGACTGTAGTATGCCTACCATATAAATCAAAACACAGTTTTTAGCAACATAAGTCTTCCGTCTTGCCGTTAAGACCTGTACTTACTCAGTTTTAACAAGTTTTCAATCTTGAAATCAACATGAATTAAAGTGTGTTTTAATTCAAGACATGACAGAAGCATTATTAGTTCAAATGTTCTACATCATTATATACAATTATGTGGCACTGGTTTAATTAAATATTATCATTTCGTATTCTATCTGACGACTGCGCATCTTGGCCTAGCCCTACAGCGTAGTTTCCTTTGTTAGAAGGTAAATTGTAAGGTTTTCAGGTTCGAAACCCATGTCCCTCTCTTAAACAGACCATTTTGTTATGAGAACTACAACCTCACACAATACATTTCAACAACCTGACCTCACCAAAATTCTGCTACTTGACCAGTATAATTTTGTAATATCATAAATATATATATTTTTTATTATTCTCCAGCTGTTATACAGTCATGTGAAAAAGTTAGGACACCCTACCCCCCTAATACCAAGTGTTACCTCCTTTGGCTGAAATAACTGCAGTGAGACGCTTCTTGTAGCCATCTACCAGTCTCTGACATCGGTCTGAAGAAAGTTTGCTCCACTCCTCAATGCAGAATTCTTTCAGCTGTGAGATTTTTGAGGAGTTTCTTGCATGTACAGCCCGTTTCAAGTCACCCCACAGCATATCAATGGGATTAAGATATGGGCTTTGACTCGGCCATTCCAGGACTCTTCATTTCTTAGTTTTCGGCCAGTCCTTAATGGATTTACTGGTATGTTTTGGGTCATTGTCGTGTTGCTGGGTCCAGTTCCGCTTCAGCTTTAATTTTCTTACAGATGGACTCGCATGTTCCTCAAGCACCCTCTGATACACAGTAGAATTCATGGTGGATTTGAAGATTGTGAGCTGTCTAGATTCTGCTGCAGCAAAGCAGCCCCAAACCATGACACTTCCACCTCCATGCTTCACAGTTGGTATGAGTTTTTTTTCCTGGAATGCTGTATTTGGTTTACGCCAAACATGTCCTTCTCTGTTCTGGTGTCCAAATAATTCAATTTTGGACTCATCTGTCCAAATAACATTATTCCAGAAGTCCAGGTATTTGTCTACATTCTCTCTGGCAAACTTCAGTTTGGCCTTGATGTTTCTCTTAGTGAGCAAAGGTTTTTCCTTGCACACCCTTTCATGCAAGTTTAACTTGTGCAGTCTTTTTCTGATTATAGAGGCATGCACTTTCACATCAACAGTAGCCAGAGCCTGCTGTAGGTCCCGTGATGACATGTTAGGGTGTTTGGAGGCCTCTTTTAGTATCTTGCAGTCTGCTCTCGGGGTGAACTTGCTTGGACGACCAGACCTGGGCATGTTGGCAGTTGTTTTGAAAGCCCTCCACTTGTTGACTATTTTCCGGACAGTGGAATGACTGATTTCAAAATCTTTTGGGATCTTTTTACCAGACTCATAATCTGCTACAATTTTCTTTCTGAGGCATCTGACAGCTCTTTTGCTCTCACTATGGTGATCACTCTCACTTCAACAGTCAGGAGCACATCAAACTAAATGTCTGGGGTTTAAATAGGGCAAGCCTCATTCAAAATGCTGAGTAACGATCTTCTAATCATGTGCACCTGGTGTGATACACCTGTGTGTGAGTTGAGCCATTTTAAGTGAGAATAAATATGGGGATGTTTTAACTTTTTCCTCAGTTAGAATTTGCATTTTTGTAGAATTACATTTTACAGAATATCTTGACAAGTCTTTTTTCAGTTTTAATTGTTTAGTTATATTCCTATAATCTTTCAGTATTGTTAAAATTGAGAGTAAATATCTATATATCCACAAATGTTACAAAAATACACGGGCTTTCATAGGGTGTCCTAACTTTTTCACATGACTGTAGCTGTAAAATGGCTAAATGGATGTGTCTTGGGAAAAAAGTTTTTCCATGTAATTGGATAGCTTTTCCAGTTGTAGATTATTCTTCATTATATTGTGTACTGTTACCTGTAAAAAACATCAATGTTTTTTTGCAACTGACATTCTATTTTCATATTTCAGAAACGTCATACTTTGGTTTTCATGGTTGGTGTACAACTTGTTGCTTACCTTTTTCAAGGTCGTCATGGTGTCCCTGTATGGCGCATATTCTTTTGTTTCCCAATAATATTCAGTCTGACCTAGCCAGGTGGTTAGAGCGATCGACTCGTAAAA
Organism: Tachypleus tridentatus; assembly: GCF_004210375.1. Taxonomy (NCBI): domain Eukaryota; kingdom Metazoa; phylum Arthropoda; class Merostomata; order Xiphosura; family Limulidae; genus Tachypleus; species Tachypleus tridentatus. Next base: position 19,997,238 of record NC_134832.1, on the reverse strand, counting down.
TGAGGGTTGCGGGGTCGAATCTCCGTCATACTAAAAATACTTGCCCTGTCAGTCGAGAAGACGTCATATCGCGACGATCAATCCTACTATTCGTTGGTAAAAGAGTAGCCCAAGAGGTGGCGGTGGGTGATGATGACTAGCTGCCTTTCCTCTAGTCTTACACTACTAATTTAAGAACAGTTAGCGTATATATCCTTCGTGTAGCTTTGCGCGAAATTCAAATCAAACAAACACTGTGTTTTTATATTATAGTTTTATGTTAATTTGATATTTTTTTTTAAATTTAAATGTATGCTGCTTAGTAATTTTCATATAGAATAGAATTAACACAATTAAAGATGTAAAATATCATTCTGTCCCGTCTTAACTAATATTCTCTTCCACTTGGTAGGATATTTAAGATCCAGTTCTTATTGTGACTTAACCATCATACATCTGATATGCAGCAACGCCCAGTCAGTAAATACATAAATATAATATAACCTAATTTCCTTTTTCGATTCAGAAGATATTTTAACGACAGTTTTCATATCAAAGTATAAAAACTTAACAATTTATATAACAATATAAATACAGTTACGTAACTTCTCTAAAATCTAAAAGCTATATTTCTCATCAATTGAAAAATGAACTGAAAAAACGACAAAGAATAAATGCTACTTTAGAAATGAGATTTAAGGGTTAAAACCTTGGAAAGTCAGGTTTATTTGTAAATATTTTCACTTTGTTAAACTAGAATATAAAAAAGTTTACATACTATTCGTAAGTTAGATGGATTTTTTTATTTTATTGTTAAATCTAGTTGTCCTACACTTATTTACTATGTCTTGACCCTCTTCTTTAAAACCCCTCGCTAGTAGAGCGGTAAGTCTACGAATTTACAAACCTCCAATCAGGGGTTCGATTTCTCCTGTAGGCTCCGCAGTTATCCTGATTGGCTTTGCTAAAAGAAAACAGAAACAAACTTCTCTAGAAATGTAAGTTTATATCTTAAGCGTGATAATAAAAACATAAACAGTGTTGATGTATCCACCATTTTGTTTGTGTTCGCTAAAAAGCTGTATTTTCTGCTGCCTTTAATTCTTCCTTTCTATAGTTTTTAATACTTTCTAGAGAAATCCATTGTCTGATAATACTTGACCATTTATAAAGTGATCGTTTATGGCTCCCTACAGACTTTTGTTTATTCTAACAAACACTATTTCTTGTTAGTACTTTCTTGTTTTTCAAACTTTTTAAAAGAAACTATATTCTACCAATACTCTTTTTTAAAGTAAAGTCGTTCTATTTGCTTTGATGATTTTACAAGAGAAACTGGTTTTTATACACACAACTGCATCCAAGAGTTGTTTTTTTAAATAAAACAAATTATTCATAAGACTTGTATGTTTTTAATTAATGGTAACCAGATACATTATAAACATTTCCAGATTAATAGATTATAAATATCTAGAAGATTAGAATATCACATTTGATGTATACTTGAATTGTGAGAACTTCCTAAACCTGAAGAATCTTATAAACAATTAATGTAAAATAAAGTAACCTTATAAAATGGAGAAGAGACTAAATCGCTCAATTTCTAAGAGATTTCGTAGTTCCGAAGAACTATTTGCTTTTGCAATTTCTGTTGTTTAACTATAATTCAAAAACTCCCCTATTATCAATTAATTTTATTTATGAATATAAATATAAGATCACGTACGTTGACTTTAATATCCAATATAACTAGCTGTAAGTGTAGACAATACACTAGTAGTGGTTTGTCTGTAAACATCATGGAAAGCTCAAAATCGGAATCAACAAAGTGAGGACTATATGCTACACTTGTCAAACATGACCCGAAACATTAATATCTCTTCATATTTATTTTATTAAAATATGATATACGATAGAGCACTACTGAAATATTCTATGAGTTCTAGATCAATTTTTCAATTCAGGAGGTTCACCATACATGAGTATACGTATGCTAATGTTACAATAATAATGTAGGCATATATAAAGAAAGTTCGACATAGAAACGCCTGAAAAATAAGAAGTGGTCAAAAGGAATAAAAAATTATGGACAATTTAATATTTTCAGTGAGTTCGAATAATTTTAAGAAGTTTAATATTACAGATAAAATAAAAAAGCTCAGCTAAAACTAAAATCATGTTCGATTTTACTTTTTTTAATATAAGCCTAACTGTGTAGATTTTAAATAAAACACATTTCTCTAAGAAAGCGTTAAAGACACATTGTTGAGTTAAGTAAGTATTGAAGAAAATTATTTACTGCTATTCATGTAAGCTTGCTGGCTTAAAGTAAACATGTAGTGAAGGAAACAGTAAACCAAGAAAAGAATAACAACATTTTTGTAAGTGGTAGCTTTCCTAATATGTGTGTGTTTTCTTATAGTAAAACCATATCGTGCTATCTACTGAGCCTGCCAAGGAGAATCGAACCGCTGATTTTAGTATTGTAAGTCCGTATACTTACTGCTGTACTAGCGAGGGGATTTTCTAAATGAAAGAAATAAATTCGGTCATGTAACATTTTCGAAATATCTCTTGCTGCTGTAAAACCATTTATTTTTATTATGGCTTTCACAAAGTATAATCAGTTAATTATCTGTAGGTGCTAATGGATATTCATATTTAAAAGATATTTTTCGACTATGGAAAGCATGATATGTTTTACATTATTAATTTTTCTGGGACGGAAAAAATATTTTTGGCTAATGAAGGTGAATGTTGTGGAGCCGTTTAAACCAATTTCGAACATTTCTTCAGTTATTGTATTAGCATCTTGTGCGATATTTTGTCTACCAGGATATAATCTCAAATTTGTGGGGTGTACATGGTCAAAAAGGTGGATGAAATCAGCTAGTCAAGCCTTTGTCAGGAGAGTATTTCCAACAACATTACATTATATCCACTGTTGTCGGAAAAAAATCATATTAGGGTCCAAACGTTCTCGTGCTATTTTCTCCATATTCTTACTTTATTATCAATATGGAGAATGACGAAATGTGACAAATCATATCACGTGGTATGCTTCAAGGTATCTTTATTCACAATCTGAGTTATAATTTCTACGTTGTAGAATTTTTAATACCCTTTATGTGGTGCCATTAAAGATAGTTTAATCCTAGCCACTTGTGAAGTAATTGGTCAAATACAACATTGAAGATAATCCAGGCTTAGTCACTAAAGAAATAATTGGTTAAATAGGATAATGAAGATAGTCCACTCAAAACCAGACTCACTAGGTCGAATAGAACATTGAAGATAGTCCAGTCCTAGCCGCTTGTGATGGAATTGGTCTAGAAAGAAACTAGAGATAGTTTAATCCTAACCACTTGTGTAGGAACTGCTTAATTAGGACACGGTCTGACGTCTTCTGTACTTTGTATTTTTCAAACACGTACAGTTATTTTGTATTAATATCAAACCCAGATTTCTGGAGTTCTCTGTCCTCAAACTTAATTCTGAGCCGCCTGGTGCTGATAACAAACAAGAAACTTAACTGACACTGAACATGTCAGATGTACTGCGGTTAATGTGTTAATACATTCTTCGTTACATTCACTGATAAATTCTTATCATTTCTTTTAAAAAAATTAGAGAAAAACAATAATACAGGATTTCACAATTTAGATCATTATTTTCTTTCTACTACATAACATAACTTTCTTATACAAAAATTAATTTCATTTCCCATGTATTTAAAAAAATACAATGCAGAAAGAACAACAGCGTCTATTCTATGTTTACTCTAAATATAATTTAAAAATTCATCGTCGGAAAAAACTGTGTGCACTCCGTTTTATTAGTTTCTGTTTTATAGATTAAAGCTATCACATTAGATACAGAAAAAAAAAGCAACTTAAGCCTGAACACTAGATTTGCATGATAAACATCTAGTATAACACTTCTGTGTGTAACTTCACAAACCTCAGTTTACACAACAGAGACCGACTGGTTTTATCATATATATTTGGGCTTAGTAAAACTAAGATTATCCTTTATTCAATAAGCTCTTTGTACTTTTTCAAGCAACAAACTTTATCTTTTCTATCGAAAACTGTTTTAGTTCTTAACTTGATGCCATGCACAACCTCTATAAATCAGTTCTATATCTTACAGATAATGATGTATTTCTTCTGAATTGTCTTTTATTCTTTTCAGAATGTTGCTATTCTCATGTGTGTCTTCCCAATCGCTTGCGGATTCTTCAACAGGTATGTAAGTGAGTAGGTTGTTAGCCCACTGCACCGAGCCGTCCCTAATTTAGAAGTGTAAGACTAGAGGGAAGGCAGCTAGTCATCACCACCCACCGCCAACTCTTGGGCTACTCTTTTACCAACGAATAGTGGGATTGACCGTCACATTATAACGCCCCCACGGCTGGGAGAGAGAACATGTTTGGCGCAACGCGGGCGCGAACCCGCGACCCTCGGATTACAAGTCGCACGCCTTACGCGCTTGGCCATACCAGGCCCTTTTCTGTACACTATACATGCTATTTGTTTATCAATCACATCACTTTGCGTAGGTAGACCTATTACAAGATTATACGAAAAAAAGTACACGGATAGAATTTCACCTAAACCTAACATGGACATCTGCTCATTTTCAAAATATTTTGGATAACAAAATCTATAACATTCTACTTCTTAAATGAGACACAATTTGTAGCGAGTTTAGACATTGTATGCATCGTAATCTAATAAAACAACAAAGCTGTATATTAATAACCTTTAAAAAAATTGACATACAAAATATTTATAAAAACTTATTAGTTACATACGTTTTCCGTACGATAGTGATTTCGCCCTTCAGAAATCTGTTTAAAACACACTGAAATCCATCTTAATTTCAGCTGCGGCATATCGGCTCACAGAACGACTACGAGTTTTGTTTTGTTTTTTGTATTGCTTTATTTTTCAAATATAAGTCGTGACATCATACCTTCTTCATCCATTGAGCAATTTGAGATCTAATTACAGTTTTGGACTCAGGGTGTCAAAAACCTTTCGACTGGTGTATTTGATCACGCCCAAGATCTCATGGATTATTTACCCTAATCCTATCTAAAGCAATTTCAATTTGAGGATAGGCTGGTAAAGATCCTGATGAGTAATAAAATCGACTTAGTTACACGAGCGCTCCACGCTTGGTGTTTCTGGAGCACAAAATATATATAGCAGAGAAAAGAAGGAAAATTTCACATAGATTAATTTACTCTAATTCTGCTGAAAACAATTTTAAGTGTCTCTTTTTAGGTATTCACCGTTCAATTACACAAGGTGCTAGACCAGGTAAAAATCTTCTTGTGTAAATGCTATACAAATATTTTAATAAGATAAGTGTTTGGGTTTATCTCTTTAAATTATCGGCAAAAAGACCAATTATTAAGTCTTCTTCAAAAGGCAGAGTAAATATCAAACCAGATTTCACAAACATGTCACTTTATCTCGTGATTCTCATTTGTCAAATCATTGATTTTCTGACTGTTAAACACACCTCAGTTAAATATAGTTTCTTTGTAATGTCCTGCATGGTCAGGTGGGTTAAGGAGTTCGACTCGTACTCTGAAGGTCGCGGGTTGCAACCCCAGTCGCACCAAACATGCTCGCTCTTTCAGCCGTGGGGGCGTTATAATGTGACGGTCAATCCCACTATTCGTTAGTAAAAGATTAGCCCAAAAGTTGATGGTGGGTGATGATGACTAGCTTGCTTTCCTGTAGTTTTACACTTTTAAATCAGGGACGGTTATCACAGATAGCTCTCGTGTAGCTTTGCGCGAAATTAAAAAAACAAACAACTCTTTGTAATAGGCGTTCCCTTGTAAAATACCTAAACTTAATACGTTTACTTTCATTTCGAAAATTTACCTAAATGTACCATTGTAGCAGTACAATGCCTTTCGCTGATAGATGGTTCATCAAAGATCTGAAAGTTTATTTGTGATAATAAGATGAAACAATTTTAAAAGGTACTTGTGATTCTTTAAGGAAAAAGCACATACACAAACTTAAACTCAACTCTGACTCTTGTTCGTGTATAGTGGTAAAATGAACAAGTTTACAATCATTTTAGAATACCTTTTCTTTCTGAAATGACAATGGTCTAACAATGATCGAAACTTGTGCCAGTTTATCATTCTTTTTTCTTCTGGTTCATAGCATCAATACAACCAAAAAATGTACTGTTTGTATTTTTATGAAAAGTATATTATATATCCCATAAGTTTCTTTGTATATTTTTTCATCTGATATGCGCTTTGTTTTCTTTTCGTCTTACTAAATTCAAAGCATGAGCTCAGTCCATCAGCGATGTCCACAAACTAGTATGATTACCATTGTCTAAAATCTATGGCTAAAGGCTAACTAGCTCTCATCGCTTTTTTTAGTTTTCTTGCTGCAATACTTTTACTCCTTCTGTTTAAATATCTGTTGTATCAAAATTTTATCTCATAATATCCTTTGAAAGTAATCATGAATGTAACTTTTATGAACTCTTTCTTATTGCAGTTGATTTGAATTAAGCACAAAGCTACACAACGGGCTATTCGTACTCTGCTCACCACGGGTATCGAAACCCGGTTTTGAGCATTGTAAGTCTGCAGACATACCGTTGAACCACTGGGGTGCAAACTCTTTCTGATGTTGAAATCAATTCTTGTGTGAACATTTGGGTTTGTTCTTATTCAAAATATTTTGAAATATTTTCATTTCTAGAGTATGCTGTGAGATCATCTGAAGATATTGTTACTCCTATATCCGTGGTTGGAAGAGAATAGCTTGTGTTGCTTTGTGCTTTAAAAAAACGAATACCCTGCTACTAAGACTAATAAACTTTGAGGTATCAGTGCCATTTGTAAGTGTGGTGTTGTAAAATAAAAGGTAGACGTTTCTGTAGTTAAAACTCGTGAAGTGTACTAACTGTTGAGATGGTTTATTTTTTATTTTTCCTTTTTTAATAAATAAATAGTACAACAACACAAAACAAGTCAATCGTTGTCCATATCTGGAACTTCTTGAATCGACCTTTTTGCATACTTTAGAATAGCTTGTAGTCGAAAACTGTTTTACGCACTTTTTCTCAACCTGCATTTTAAAACAAGTAGAAATCTAAAAGCACATGCATATGTGATTTAACTGAGAGTTCCTGGTTTCGGTTTATTTTAAGCACCTTTTCGAGATTTACTCATATGCAAACAACACCTTTTCCAACCTGAGAATGTAATCACACAAAATGATTTTTTTATTTTACATTAACCTGCTATGGAATTATCTGTTAGTTTTTAATATCGTCCTTTTGGGTTTTGTAAACAAATTACTCACATGATCTCTTTTGTATTTTCTAATTCATATTTTCGAAGGCAAAAATAGTTTTTGGTTATCTAGCACAGTAAGTGGAGTATTTGTTTTTATCGAATGTTTTAATATAAATATTTTTCTCCTATTTTATTGAAATAACAAAATTTTATTTTTATGATGTTTCGGCGATAGAAACTAAATAAGAGTTTAACAAATAAGCGAAATTGGACACTTGAGACTCGCTCTCTTGTTATCCAATAATTTATTAGGTAAAAAATATCTATGGTAGCGTCCTCTGTTGACAAGCACTTCATTTTTGTATCCTATCCTTCCCTACCTTCGTAAAGAAAACATGGAAATTACACAAATTTAAATAATGAGCAGCATAAAAATATTCTAATTCATAAACAACTGCGAGATATAAATAGTTTTTACTCTTAGTAATACTGTGCAATATTTCTTGCATAAAACATTTTTCGTACATTATATTGTTCTTCACCATCCTACAAATCATCATGAAAAACTTCAAAAGGAATAAGCTTTTATTAATATGTAATTAGGAGTTCGATTCCTCTCGGTAAACTCAGCAGATAGCCTGATGTACCTTTGCTATAAGAAAACATGCACACTTGTTTATATATACAGTAGAAATGGTTATTTTCTATCTTTACAAAATCAACAAACCACCAATAGACAAAAACGGAGCTAGTGATGCAAATAAGTTATATATCAAGATTTATCAAAGTTGAAACAATGAAATATATTATGCAGTATTATTTTTGTAAAAAATCCGGATCTAGCCTAGTAATTAGAGTGTAGGGCTGCGAACCATATTCAGAAGTTAAAATTCAGTCGTCGAAGCATTAAAAAGTGTAACAGTAAGCTCCGTTAACTGATTCAAAGAGTTAATTAACACGTAACGCCAGACTCCCTTATCTTTTTTTTTCTTTCTTCTTGTCAGTATAACTTTCATTAGCATATGGTACTGTTTAGATTAAATATTCCAATTCCCTTCCAGTTTTTTGCAAATGATTAACATGTAAACATTAACTAACAGTGAAAAAATAAAGAGCATTATTTGAATAAAACGATCTTTTCAATTTGATGAAATATTACCTGATAGCTACATTTGTGCTCTGTAATCACATTTTCAGCTTAAGTTGATTTAAGATTCGAAATGCTTTCATTTGAAAATTTTTAAACAAGTTTTGAAACGGGCACTCCCTGATTAAAGCAAATAATTAGATGTCTCTTATCATGTATCAACAAGGTAGCTAATGTTGTGACAAGCGATTTCCCTCCAGTAGAAAGAGGCTTTAAATAAAGGAAACACGCTTCGTGTGACAGGTTGTCAATATTCACTCAACAGTGGGTCAGCTCTGACTAGTTTTTTCATAAAAACAAATGGTATTTAATACTTTTTTATTTTTCTACTGGTGTTTTCTTTTACTCAATCGTATTCAGATAAAAAGTTTTATTGACTAAGAACATACTAATTTCCAAAGCAAATATGAATGTGAAAAAATAACTTTTGTTGTGTTTTTTTATTGTTTTGGAATTTCGCACAAAGCTACTCGGGGGCCACCTGCGCTAGCCGTCCCTAATTAAACAGTGTAAGACTAGAGGGAAGGCAAATAATCATCACCACCCACCACTAACTCTTAGGCTACTCTTTTGCCAACGAATAATGGGATTGACTATCATATTTATAACACCGCCACGGCTGTAAGAGCAAGCATGTTTAGTCTGACGGAAATTCGAACCCGACACCCTCAGATTACGAGTCGAGCGCCTTAACCACCTGTCCATGCATGGTCTTAATCCGATATAATAACCAACAGACTAAGCTAAACCAATAAATGGAAAGGTATGACATGTTCTACTGAATTATCAGGAATTGTTCTTAATGTAAACAATAAAATATTAAATTAATTATTGTGTAGCTCATCCACAATTGTTTCTCAATTATATAATAAGATTAAATGCAATGTAAAAGTCTCCAAATAGCTCTTTATGGACATCACCCAAATATATTTTCTACCACGTTGGATACTAGATCAAAGTAAATGTGAGTATGTCAGAAACTTTCAAAAGGGAACTTATTTTGTTTAATTCTGGACAAATATGAATAAAAATGAATGTAAAAGACATGTATAAATTATTCTGCATACATAAGTCTCAATATTATCAATTAATATGATGTAAATACATTTACTATAAACGGTTCAATTTAAGAGTATGTTTAAATATATTGATCTTCGTTCGTCATTTAATTCTGTCTTTTAGAGGAATAATATAACAAAATCCATGTATGGAAAGTGCTTGAGCTTTCTGGAATAACTTTATCTCTTTGACACAGAATGTCTGTAAATCAGCGAACAATATATCATGGAGTCTGTGCTTCAAGATTTCGACGTATAGCATCTGTAAGGATGAGATTATATTCCTACAACACGTGATATTTTACAGAGGTTCCACAAATTAGAAATAAAGACAACATAATAACTCTACAATACATGATTAGAGAAAGTTTTATTAAAAGTTAGAGTCCGGTATGGACTATTACAACAACACAGTTCACAGGAAGTATTTGTTTCTTTGTTTATAGGTAAGCACAAAACTACACAAATGGCTATCTGTACTATGCTTACCATGGGTATAGAAACTCAGTTTCTAGCGTTGTAAGTTTCCAGACATGCTCTTGTGCTACTGGAGGAACCACAGGAAGCGTCCTGCAATTTTTGCTGATGGAAATAGCATTTAAACACTTGAACATTAATAAGAAATATCTTATATATATCTTCTTTTCTATGTATGACGTTATAAGCCCTTGATAAAAAACGTTAATATTACTGCAGTACTATTACATAAATTCCGATCCAATGTCATTACTGGTTCAAACTGTTTTATGCATTCTGTTTCCACGTACTTCATTCTTTTGTGATTTAAAAGTTGCATGTCGTACTCTTCTCTTTACTCAGAGTAACTGTCGTCAATACTTAAGGTAATCAGCAATAGCAAATTAAAAAAGCTTACCTCCATGAACAGACCTTTACATTTACAAATCGTGTACAAGAGATAAAAATGTATGATTTGAAATAATCATTTACTTTAGTTGGATCGATATAAAAACAATAAAAGTGCATTTAATATCTTTGATTATAGCAAAAATGAAACTGAAACTGTTTGTTTGTTTGTTTTTTGGAATTTCGCACAAAGCTACTCGAGGGCTATCTGTGCTAGCCGTCCCTAATTTAGTAGTGTAAGACTAGAGGGAAGGCAGCTAGTCATCACCACCCACCGCCAACTCTTGGGCTACTCTTTTACCAACGAATTGTGGGATTGACCGTCACATTATACACCCCCACGGCTGGGAGGGCGAGCATGTTTAGCGCGACGCGGGCGCGAACCCGCGATCCTCAGATTACGAGTCGCACGCCTTACGCGCTTGGCCATGCCAGGCCAAAACTGAAACTAAACTTCCCGACAGCAACTATAGTCAACATAAAAAGCAGTAGCAATTTTCCAGCTGAAAGCATACTTTTAATCAAAGACTCTTCTTACGTATTAAAATATTTTTAACCTCGACCAAGAATTTTAATCTTACCAATGATTTCAAAATAGACAACTGAAACGAAGACAACATAGAAACTTGATGCTTAATCAGTGACTCTTGAAATTATCAAAAAATTCAATAAAACGAATAAACACTTAAACCAATATCATCTTCAAGTCGTTGCTGTATTTTAAATACGAACAATAAGTCTGAATATTTTATATATTCTACATACTTTTCAACACATCGTTTTTTTCCTATTGTTGAAAAAAAAATAATTTCTGAGTGAATTCGGTGTGGATTCCTGTACGTGGTGAGAAGACCTCTCAGAGAAGGTTCTGTTCTTTCAGTTTACCTCCTCTGGAATCTAAACATCCACCCACGTGTTTGGCGTGAGTGGTGACCCGTGAAGGGGAGTAGAAGATCCTGGTGGTTGAGGGGTCCAACCCTAACACACCACTTTGGCCTTGAATTCCTGTAAACGGGCAGTCTTGGAGTGGCTCACTTTGGGTCAATAGGCTGATCTACTTGTGTTATGGTCAACCAAGTACCAGTGTTGGATGACACAACAGTGGTTGTGGACATTGTATCTGATGCTGATGTTTGGGTATAGTGGCCACGAAACCCTGATGTTGCTTCAGTTTGGCATTGTAGTGCGTCCCCTCGTAGAGCTTCATGGTGGGTGGGGTCAGTGGACACCGAAATATTCTTTCTTTATTATGGATCTTCCAAATAAAAACTTAAATAAAATAATAAAATAACAGTCTATGGGTAAACGACCACGTCTTGAAGATTCCGATCAGCAATCTCCAACATCTGTAACACCTGTTGCACCTCATTTTCTTATAGTACATTTTCTTTCAGACAAACCTTTAGGTCAAAGGTCTCCCTTTTTCTTTCAGACGGGACTAGAGGGACTTGCTGGCTCTTCAAAGTCATTAAAGAAGCTTCGATATGGTAGCATATTGGTAGAAACATCCGCATCTCAACACAGTGAACTCCTCTTGCATTCAGAGGCATTGGTGATATACCTAGTGAGGTTACGCCTCATGCTACTTTGAATTCATCACGAAGAGTTATTGTTAAGATGGATTTGAAGAACATCCCCGAGTCAGATGTTATCGCTGGTTTCTCCATTCAAAGAGTTTCTGCAGTGAGGGGCAGAAGATGGAATTATGATACCTACTAATGTTCTCATTCTGACATTTACATTATCAAATCACCCTGCCACCATCAAGGCAGGTTATCTTAATTGCAAGGTACGGCCGTACATTCCAAACCCTCTCCGATGTTTCAAGTTTCAGCGGTTCGATCACTCGAAGAAGACATCATTGTGATGGGAAGGACCACAATGCCTGTGAGTGTGGAACGGACCCTCATTGCGTCAATTACAATGGCTCTCACACGTCCTACATCCTTGTGCAAATTAATTGAAACAAGTGGTCATTTTACAATAGTTTCAGCATGACAGCCGGTGTAGGCTCGCTGGACCCGCTGATATCCTTTAATAGTCATTTTGTCACACAGACAGCGTCATTAGCTGTGTTTTGCAGTACGGTCGATCTATTTTTGGGATATATGACGAAATTTTGAGGAATATTACGTCATTCGAAATTGCATTAGAATGGCAAGGAGACCAGTCAAAAAACAACTTCTTTCTATCTCAATGAATGAAAAATGGTATCAATGGGGTCTGAAATACAAGAACTGGACGCAAGAACAGTGGAGGAAGGTGTTATTTAGTGACGAGACTCATTTCTTCGAACAAAGTAAAAGAAGTCTGCATGTTCGTAGAGCTCCAGGTGAGAAATTTCGAGAATCTCACATCAATCAGTTCTTAAAACGTCCCTTGGAGAAGATGTTTTGGAGCTTTTTCAGCTACTATGGCGTCGGAGGCTTACATATCGTAAAAGGTATGATGCAAAGACCACAGTACATCGAAGTTTTGTAGAGAAGAGTCGTTCCACAATTGAAAAAGAGATTTCCAGACGCATCTGGCATTTTTCAACAAGATTTGGCTCCGTGCCACACATCAAAACATGTGAAGAATTTTATGACTACAACGCAAATAAATGTGATGGACTGGCCTGGAAACTCTCCGGACTTAAATGCTATTGAAAATATTTGGGCTATTTGTAAAGAAAGACTTCGGGGGAAAAGACTGTACTACGAAAGATAAGCAAATTGAGGCCATAATTGAGGTGTGGTACCGCGATCCAAAAATTAGTAAAGATTGCAGTCAACTCGTGGACTTGATGCCAAAGCGGATTAATGATCTTCTGAAAAATAAAAGTGGTCATATCATGTATTAATTTCTGAGTAATTTTTGAATTCTCAAAAATGAAACGCAAAAAAGTGAAAAAATCGTAATTTTCCGTCTTGTTTCAATTAATTTGCACAAGGGTGTACTTTCGTTCTTTACCTGAATGGTTGGAAGAAAAAGAGGTGCAGCATTTGAAAATGATTCAAAACATTACTTACTCTGAGGCTCGAAAGTTGCTATCATCTCGGACGTATGCTGTTGCATTTCGTTCAACTACTACAGTGGGACTGCAGATGGAACTCTCTTTGTCTCCAAAAGAATCCTTCTCAAACAAAATGAAAAGTATTTTGATCTCCATGGTTAAAAAAGTTGATGAATCAACTTCAACACTAATTTCTATCCCTAACATACATTCCAGCAAACCCCAATGTCCACTTTCTTTGGTTCCGGGTACGGAAATTTCCTCGGGCACATCTTATTCTCCCACCCCGAGATGCAAACTGACCATTCGTTCATGTTTTCAGTCACTATAATCCTTTTCCAACAGCAAAGACCTGCTTAATTGATCCGGAGTAGGATCCATGGAGGTCGACAGGCCTTCCACGAATAAAGATAATAAAGAAAAAGACGTGGTTTTAAACAAAAGGGCTCTCCATCCAATTCGCCTACACATAAATAAAAATGATCACGAGGTATACGTTCTAATCCAGATGACACCAAATCACCGATTACTTCCTTCCATCCTGTATGTCTATCCTTACAGAAAACATTTCTGGAACCTGCCAATACAGTCACCTTTCAGCGTTTTTCTTTGTGCAAAAATAACAGTGTATAGAAGGGTGGCACGTTTGGTTGGTCAGCATGTGTCCACCTTTACTACTCGACACGCCCTTGGAGGCCGTAGCCATCCGTGTTCCGTTGGGTTGTACCATCACTGTTTTTTCTTTCTACCTGTCGCCTGGAGAGATATGTGATATATCATATCTTGATGATCTCATTTAATAGTTGACTTACGCCTTTTTAATCCTGGGAGACTTTAATGGACATCATCCCCTCTGAGAAAATGCTCATATTGATGGGAGATGTCGTTCTGTGGAGTGTATACTTTCTGATCACAACCTTTCTCTTTTCAACAGTGGTTCTTATACTTATTTTCATGCACCTAGTCAGTCCTTTACTGCTATTAATCTCTCAGTTTGCTCCCCTTCACTATTCTCCCACTTTTCATAGAGGGTTGACAGTAATCCACGAGGCAGTGATCATTTTCCTATAATTTTGAGAAAGACTGGCCGTGGTCGATGCCACCCAACCCGCGTTCCCCGGTGGAAACTGGATCAAGCAAACTGGCCCTCTTTCACTGCTCTCGCAGAACATGATCTGGACATCGTCTGTAAGCCATCAATAGTAACTGACTGTATTATGTAGGCAGCTATTCGATGTCTTCGTAAAACCCTCGACACCTTTTCCATGATATCCTCAGCCGTGGTGGAATCCTGCCTGCCACATAGCACGGAAGGCTCAAAAACGAACCTAGGATACTTTTCGTATGTATTCCACGCTCTCGCATCGCATCGCTTTCCAACAGGCCCGTGCACATGCTCGGTGGGTAAGACGTCAAAGCCAAAAAGACTATTGGATTAAACTTACAACCAACATATCTTCTACAACCAAGTTCCAAAGTTATGTGAAATAAAATTCGAATGGTCTGTGGGTAATATAATTCTGTCCCCCTCTCGATCTCGCTCTCTGATGGACAGGAAGTAGCTGATACCCAGAACATCGCTGATAGTCTAGGTAAAAGCTTTTGTGAGATATCTAGCACTTCTGCCTCTTCCTCCACCTTCTTAGCCATCAAGACTCAGACAGAGCGATCACCTCTTTCCTTTCGAGTTGATTGTCTCTTTGACTATAATCGTCCCTTTACACTGGTGGAACTCAAACTGGCCCTTCAATGATCTGGCAGTAAATCGCTCGGACCTGATGATGTACACTATAAAATGTTGCGCGTTGTGCTAAAGTAGACCACAGCAAACGGCTTTATCTCCTTTCTATCTAAAAACGTTTACATGCACTGTTTCCGCCAAACGAGTATTCATCCTGATCCTTAACTCCGTATCGATTAAGTTGTGCTGCTTGTGGTCTCTGAAACAAAGTTCTTGGGGCTTATCTTTGAGTGTAAGCTGACCTTTATACCACACATCAAGCAGGTACGGGTCAAATGTACATGTTCTTATTCGATCGAAACTAGACTATGTATCACTGATCTGTGGCTCTGCCAGGACCTCAGCCTTAAATATGCTGGACCCTGTTCATCATCAAGGACTTCGGCTCCGCAATGGGGCTTTCTGCACTTCCCCAGTTCAGAGCTTATATACAGAGTCTCATGAACCTTCTTTGCACCTCCGCCGTTTGCAACTGTCTTTACTATTTGCTTCGAAACGTCGTTCCTTACCAAAGCATCCAACCTGGGGTTGTGTTTTCCTTCCTCGGTGAGCCATACGTTTTCAGAACAGACGATCTGCCATTGCTCCTTTCGGCTTTCGTATCCAGGCGCAGTTGGATGTATTAGGTCTGTCCTTGGATAGCATTGCTGTATCCACTGGTCAACCCATCCCACCATGGCTTATTACAATCCCAAAATGTGACCTATCTTTAAGTCATCTGAGAAAAGCAGATACTCCTGTGATACTGTGTTTTATTTGCTGAACATCTTTCAAACTATCATTCCATTCCTACTTATCCAGAAGGTTCGAAATCAGGTGACTGTGTGGGCTCTGTCATGGTTTGTTGTGGTTCGGTAGTTGCGCCCAGAATCCCTTCGACAGCTTCTGTGTTTACTGTTAATCTGTACACCATTTCTCTTGCCCTGGATCACATAGCAGCTAAGCAGTACTCAAATTGCACTATTTTTACTGAATCGCTTAGTTCTCTACAGGCTCTGGAATTGCGTTCTAGTTAATTTACACCCTGTTCTCACCGATATTCAAAACCGACTGACCCATTTCTCTTTAACATCTACTTCTATCCAGTTTTTCTGGATACCGGGCCACGTTGGTGTTTGTGGGAATGGGCTCGCCAACACCTGCAGCTAATTCTGTCTGCTTTGGCACTATCACTGCTGTGCCTTTTCCGTACATGGATTATGGTCCTGTATTCAAGGTTTGGCTCCGTGCTAGTTAGCAGTCGATTTGGAGTGAGCAACACGAAAACAAACTTTTCCAAACAAAACCCTATAATGGACTTTGGCCGTTTTGCTTCCGTAAGGATCGGAAAGAGGAAGTTGCTCTAACTAGGCTACGCATTGGTCACAGTTTTCTAGCTCATCGTTTTCTATTATCTGGAACTGATGCACCAGTGTATAGTTTGTGTAACACTCAGGTCACAATAAGCCACATTTTACTTTTTGTCATAGTTACGATTTTCATCGATGGCACCATTCTCAACATGTTCTGTCGCACGATTTGTCCATAATGTTAGGCATGTTATTGGTGAAGGTGACACTGTCCACATTGGTTATGTTTTTAGTTTTTGAAAAGCCATTAATCGTTTTAATACCAATTAATTTTTTTTTTAATTTATACATTACACTTTTTTAATATGGCTCTCTTTTAAAAAATCATAGTTCATCTAGTTTGATTTGAAATTAGAAACTGGCCGTAACATTAAATAACTCGAAACCAGGACTGGAAAGGCCAACTTCAGGTGACTAACACTGTTGTTTGAACTACCCGTTAGTCATCCTGGCGAGTTATTATTATAATTTTGCTCCACGTATTTTAAAACCTTTTTATTACTTTACTTTTTGAAAAAGACCTTCACGTCAAATAACTCGGAACGAGGAATGGAAAGGCCAACTTCAGGTGACTAACGGTGGTTTTTTGTACTTACCTGTTAGTCTTCGAGGCGAGTTATGATTATTACATTTACGCTACAGAAAGTGGAGTGAACAACGAGAAAACATGCTTTACCAAATAAAACCTTCTATTGGACTTTGGTCGTCTTGCTTCCGTAAGGATCGGAAAAAGGAAGTTGTTACAACTAGGCTACGTATTGGTCACAGTGTTTTAACTCATCGTTTCCTATTATCTGGGTCTGATGCACCACTGTGTTGTCTGTGTAACACTCAGGTCACAATAAGCCACACTTTACTGTCTTGCCGTCATTATGACTCTCAACGACGGCACCATTTTAAACATGTTCTGTCCCAAGGTTTATCCGTTACATTAGACAGTGTAATTAGTAATGGTGACACTGTCCACCTTAGAAATGTTTTTAGTTTGTTAAAGGTCATTAATCTTTTTAATTTTATTTAAATGTTTTAATTTATACGTTAGGCCTTTTTTAATGCGATTTTCTTTTAAGAATCAAAGTTCATCTAGTTCGATTTTACATTAGAAAATGGCCATAACGTCAAATAACTCGAAACCAGGACTGGAAAGGCCAACTTCAGGTGACAAACGATGGTTTTGGTACTTACCTGTTAGTCTTCCTGGCGAGTTATGATAATTACAGTTATGCTACAGAAAGTCTTTTATAATTTGTATTACTGTAGTTTTTCTCTTATTGCTGTAAACTAGATGTAAAAATTGGATTTAATGCTATTTATGTTTTTAATTAAAAAATTCAACTTTGTTTTGTTTTACCATAATTTCCTTTTATAAATGTTATTCATTTTACTTTAATTTTAACTTTTTACCGTATGATTGGCACAGTTAGCCTAGTTGCTTTGCGCCATGAAACACCAAGCTAACCAACTGAATGTACACTTAATAATCTTTCTACGTTTTACAGTTGTAAAGTAGCATCAATTAAATAACTAACACAAACATATATTGCAAAGTCACTTAATTTATGTGTCATGTTATTAGTTCACACAACAATCTCACAAACATACGACCTGAGAGATCCTACTGGAAATACATTATATATCATAAACCTCATTAAGAAAGAGACGCCATTTTTTAAACAGCCTGAGCCTTTCGAGTCGATTTATCAGTTTCTGCAATATTTCTTTAAGTGATGCATGACGCTATCTTACTAAAACTACGTTGATTAAGACAGGTAGAACACGGCTTCTCTTTTCCAGCACCTTATGGATCAGGTTACAAATCAACGAAGATTCTAATCCATCAGGATTCCAACCTTGTCAACATAGTCTGACAACGAAGTTCGTGGCTAAGTTTATCGAAAATCTATAAACATTCATCAAAATTGAAGACGTTCACGTGTTTTTACTACATAACAATTAATTTAAAATTTTAAAAGCGCTATAAATTATTTTAAAATTTTATGACAAAAGAATTCCAAAGTTTTGTGAAAATAACACAAATATTGATCAAGATTCTGTGTATATATTACAAACGAGCATAACCATATATTCAATTATATTCTCCAGTCTTACATATACTCTTGGTATTTTAAAATAAAATTACTACTAAAATAAATCGAATGGTCCAATACATTAGAAAGTCAAGATTATTTTTAATATCCTAAAGATACTTTCACTGAAATTAAAGCTTACTTATACCCTGCAATGAATAAAATATTCTGAGCTTCAATTATTATAAAACAAATAATAAAACTGAAATACCTCAAGACATTCCTGAGATTCCACAATTTTTGGTTTTTTTATCACCATTCATCATCCGCGCATACAGTAATTCTAACACAAAACTAATAACTGTAGTGCTTTTCCTCTTCACCAGATTGCAAAATAATAAAATTATGAATTTAAAGTCAACGACTACTTCTGCTAACTTTGTTATATAATATTTATTAAAGTTCTATTTTTTCTTTACTTACTTTCCTAAAATCAAGGTTTTTGTTATGAAAATCAAGTTAATTGGATATTTTTATACATTCTTCTTAATTTCTCCATTATAACTCGAAATCAGAGATGTGTTAAATATAATCTTTTAGATGTATATTTTGTTTCCCACGAGTCGTTGCTCAATAAGCTTTATATTTAATACAAAAACTCATCAGATGGGCTGAAAGATGAGAAATAAAACACTTCATGTAATGTTATTTCTACATGTAGCATTATACTTTAAAAGCTGGCGAACTCATTGGTACCAATAGGTCTAACAGTTATTGTAAAAATCGAGTTGTCTACAGATTATTTATCTTTCTACTCTTAATTTCTTCTCTGTGGATAGAAATTGGAAAAGTGTGAAAACAGTCTAAGAAGCTTTACGCTCAATACCAGAACTCATCAGTTGGGTTGTACAATGAGAAACAAAAGGCTTATATATATATATATATATATGCTGTGAAAGAAAAATAAATAATAAAATGTGTATATATTGTGTAAAGAAAAGACTTATAGGTAATTAAAGTGGAAGACGTGTGATCAAGAAAGTTGTCACCAATAACAGAAACAAAAGAGCCCCACAATAACCAATAAAAACTATAAGGAACAAAAAAGAGGGAGATAAAGATGAAGGGAGAAGTGTCCTCATAAATTATCAGTTCATTGTCCACCTACGAAAAGGATTCGCAACACTTGCCTTTAAAGGATAAAAATAATTAATACCAAATAATAATGATATTTAACTATTAATGTTGACGTTTTCATAACTTATTCTGAAAGGAAATAAAACACTAAGCGTCGTTCTTATAGGGTCTGATGAACCGTTGTTACGTAAATAATTTATCTCGGACGAGTCTCTGATTTATTGTTACATATTATAATTTATAACAGCCGGAAATTTTAATTTTAGTTTGAGTGTTATTTGAATGTCGTTATTTACTAAATTTATGATATTTGCCAACAAGATTGATACACACGATTTTATTTCTTAACACAAATATATTTAAATATACGAACAACAATACAATTTAAAATAACGGTTACTATAAATAATTATTTATATACAGAAGTTTTACAAACTTACAAACAACATTGCGTCTTCAATCTCATGTTGAACTGAATATTTCATTGACGGTTCACGATAGGTGGATTAATTCTGAGTTGATAATGTTATACTTGATTTTAAGGCTGGCTAGCTAGCTCTATTCTTGGCTGATCTTAAGCCCTTTACAAGCTAACTTTTCTCTGAAGAAGGTATCTAATGTTCTCGAAGAAATACTAAAGTCTGAAGACAATTCACTGAAGTTAAACGGTTTGTAATGTTCAAAGTCTATAAACGCCTGTTAAACTATCTATAGTTTCCCGATTAGTAAGCGTTTATTACAGTTATAGCTTCCGATGTTTATAGTATACTTACTGTAACAAACCAACGATATAAAACCCTCTCTTGACGTGTCGAGTTACAAATTTTAAGGTAAGGTTCTCGAAAGTTCAGTTGACAACAATATTCAAATAAATACTAGTGCTTTCGTAAAACATGTATTGTTGATTCTTACACTCGAGAATCTACAAATTAAAGGAATAGGTGGGAATTTCATAGCACACATTTAACAATATAAGTTGCAATCATTTCTACCTATATATTAAACTGAAACTACATATATATTAAAATAATTATATAATAGTAAATCCGCGACACTGTGTTCTACTTTTAGAGGCTACTCGTACTTCACATTAACACCTTCAGACCTAACTGAAGTGACGTTTTGCCTTACATACGAGCCATGGCACCACAGGTATCTTGACAATTTAAGAGTTTAGGAATTTTCTTCGTCCTTAATTCTACATTCGTCAATACGCTACTACTATGAATGATAGGTTATCGGAGGAACTGATATTACAGACCTTTCAAAGTAAGAATATTCGAATAACGAGAGTGTTAAATAATGTAGAAGCAATAAGCAGCATTTTGAGTACAGAAATTTCAATGTTCCCCCATGTAGCGCAAATAAAACTTGCACATTAGCTTATTTATGATACTAACACGTTCTAAACCTACTACTCAAGCCAATCAGTAACAAAGCCTTTTTACTACAATGTGAAGGTTTTGATAAAATAAAATATTCCCATCTACAAAACCATTGTAATGATTGTAAGAACATAACAACAAGTATTTAAGCTTCAAGTAGCGCCTCTAAATCAACGACTATTTTCATGAAAAAGTGGACAAAAATATAATAATAGCAATCCTTCCTCACCACATTTTTGTTAAGTCCTCAGATTTAGATCCTATGGAATTACCATACATTAGTCTGCGTAAGTGGACTTCGAAGCCAGTGTACAATATAGATCCATGGAAAGTTTATCAGGATGTAAAATTAAATATTGATCTTTACTTCTTTCACAAAAATGTGTTGTAGTGGATACTGTGGAGTCACTCATCAGTTCGCACAAGTGTATTTTAATGAATATTATAGCGTCATCCATCAGGTTGAGCATGATGGGCAACAGAGGAAAGTGAATCCGATAGATATAAGATATATGGAGTTCCATTTTTACAGAATTCAATGTATTCCAAGAGTTCTGGTTCGCATTTATCCTAGCTTCCAAATTGTGACTTCAAAAATAGAATTCGGAAACGTGTTTTTATAACAAAAGAAATTATACGGTGTCGGTTAATATATTATATTAATTATTTTGTAAGTCTTGATTTAGACAGTTCACAGCTTCCCCTTTTTCAGTAGTCACGGCATCTTTGAATATTGTATTTTCTTCAACAAACACACATAAAGTACAAACACTATAGACTAGTAGATGTTTCACAGCAACAAGCAAGGCTCAGTGATTTCACGCTTTGGAGCCGTAATCACATGGTTGTAAGTCTTAAGCTGGTTCGTGTCATTGTGTCCTTCCTTGCAGAAGACACATTATCACATTTGTTCTAGTTAACTCCGTATAAATTTTCTTAAACAATATAAAAAGGACATGTATCATTCTAAATAATTAGAATTGCTGTCGTCTAGACACGGACTAAAGTTATCACTGTTAAGAACAGGATACAGCCTAATAAGACAGGCCTGCGAATTTAAACTTCGTAAGAGTTGTTTCGGTTTCAACAACCGGTTCTTCCATAATTCAGCTACGCCGATTTCGAAAACAATATTCATTTTATTATATCACAAATGATCTTTTTTGTTTACAAATCGGAAAAAAAACTTATTTAGATCAATGCTTTATTTCGTTTACCACAGTGAACATTTTATATCATTATTTTTGTTAACACATTTTGAAAGAAAATGAAGATAAAGGAAGAATATTTAAACGAATATGAATCCTCATTCATCTTGATTTTCTTCTATGAAATCTACGACTTTAGTGCCAAAACTACTTATTATGGTCTTTCTTCTTATGTATTGCGTTATGACGTTTTGTGAAAAATCTGTACTCGATGGAAGAAAAGGATATCATTTTCGGACTCACCGAACAAGAATTACTATAGAACATGTAAAAAATTTAAGACAATAAAAACATCAAAGGTCTGTGTTATTATTGTGTCCGGATATGATTTCGAGGGTTCAGAGTTCGCGGTTCATTGCAGCAAAATTACGCTTTACACTTTGAGACTGAGGGTAGATTATAGTAGCGATAATCAAATCCCACTATTCAGTCAGAAAACAGTGAGCGTGTAATGTTTCTTACAGCAAAGACACATCAGATTATCTGCTGAGTCCACCGAGGAAAATAGTACCCCTGATTTTAGAGTTGTAAATCCGTAGACATTCCGCTGTGCCAGCGGGGGACTTAGAAAATAGTAGTAAAAGGACTTGCTGTGGACTAGCTGTTTTCCCTATAGACCACCACTTTAAAATTAAAAACGAATAAGTGCTGATAGTCATTTGTTTAGCTTTGGATAGAATATTTTGAAACATGCTCGCCTTTCAGTTGTTGGAACGTAGTGTGACAGTCAAAACCCACTATTTCTGAGTAAAATAATAGCCCAAGAGTTGGCGGTGGATGGTGACGACTATCTCTTTCTTCTCTAGTCTTACATTGCTACATTAGGAACGCCAAGGGCAGAAAGCTCTCGTGTAGCTTTGCGCGAAATTCGACAATCAAATAATAATGAAAATTACTAAGCTAAATATGTACGAAAATTTCTAATTTTATTTCAGAACTAAATATTTATCAGTGAGATTAATTTCTTTCTACTTCACCTCGTGAAAGCTTTGTAGCTGTTTTGAAAACAAGTTTGAAACATCTTTGTTATCTAATTTAACAAACTGGCAAAAATGTGTCGAAGCAGGTTTGGTATATAGACCACAGTAAAGAGAAATTAAACGAGTTTTGAAATCCACCCTCACATCAACACCAGTCTATAAAAATTCACTCTCCATATATCATTGTGTAGACTGAAAAATACAGTAATATACAGCTTAATTTCCAAGGAATGATACTTATTCGTTAATACACACATGTAATATAAACCTTACATTTTTACTTCTCTT
The DNA here is from genome assembly GCF_004210375.1 of Tachypleus tridentatus. Classification (NCBI taxonomy): domain Eukaryota; kingdom Metazoa; phylum Arthropoda; class Merostomata; order Xiphosura; family Limulidae; genus Tachypleus; species Tachypleus tridentatus. The sequence goes on along the minus strand of NC_134832.1, from coordinate 19,973,792 downwards.
ACTAAGGATTCGTGCCACTCAAATTTAAAACTAATTGATATGTTTTATACTTTACTTTATAGAGCCTTCCGTACTTTTTCAGATAAGAATAATTTAATGAAATAGCCTGTTTTCCTGAAATGTATGATTAAAAACAGAGCTTTTATTTAACCTAGGAAGTATTGACGGAGCGTCAAATGTACTCATCAAAGTTTTATTCAAAATTCTACTACGTTTTCTTTTGCCTTTTTTCAGAGAAAAAAGAGATTATTGGTTAGCATTTCACTGAAAAACCTTGCTTACAACAGGTAATTTATTTACCAAATATATTAAATTTTACAATCAGGCATAAATATTTTAACAACATAAGTGGTGTTTACAAACTAATTGCAAATGTAATTGAGTTAAAGTGGGACAAACAATTCTTAAATTAAAATACAGTCTAATAGAACATAAATTAATCAATTTCGGCTTGCCGAAATTAATTGGACAGCTCCTGAAGTAATGTGTACTCTTGTAACAAAATTAAATGCATGAAAAACAATTGAAATTTATAACAATATAAACAATACTTTTAAATCATGGCCCAGGCTTTTCTAAACGTCCAATTAATTAACTTGCATTACTCGAATTTCATACTTTTTATATCTGCAGTTTTTGTAATATCAAAGACACGTGTCAAACGTTGCATAAATATATAGTTTGAAATAATAATAATATCTGATGATATGTTCCATTTTCAAGGCCGAACCATGAAGCACAGTTTTTAACTAGATTTTTTTTGCTCTTTAAATGAACATTGCATCGTAAGTTTTAAGAACCGTTAATTTTATTTGATTTAAATTAGACACGTGCAAGTAAGTGGTTGAAAGAAATGAAGGCACTACACCGACATAAATATTTAGTGTAACAAATATCAAGGCAGATTTAATGAAATAGAGGACACAGTGACATTTCTGCAGAAATATTTTTAAGAAATGTGAAATATAGTACTTATATTATACAAATGGTTTAGTTGAACACCACATGGTTTGGAAAATATGGTGAATGATTTACAACAGGAGTCTATATTAAGTCTGCCTATATATCTTTATCATTTTACTAAACATGTTTGTTTGTACTGAAACGGATTTTCTACTATATATTTATTTTGATATTGATGTTTGTTTCGGCTGGATATATGTTTAGAAATACATGTAACTTATCTGTTAAACGTGTATTGCGAAATTCTCGCATATTTGCTAAATCTGTAGAGGATTCACAAACGTAAGCTTCAACAATGTGATTGCCAGTATTATTGTAACTGAGCTTTCGAGAACTTCACCTTAAATTTTATAAATTGGCGCGCGAAGAGACAATTTTATATTGTTGGTTTGTTACAGTTAAGATATTACAAATCTTGGAAGCGTAACTGTGTTAAATGATTACCAATCGGGAAACTACAGATATTTGATCAGAAAGTTTCGAACTTTACCGACCGTTTAACTTCGGACGTTAGTATTTCTACGATGACATTATATATCTTCATCAGTGAAAAGTCAATTTTTAAACGTTGTGAGGCCAGACAAGATTAAAGCCGTATAGCAGCTAGCCGTTAAGTGAAGTGTACTGACAACAACTCGCAACAAGTTGTCTCATCGTGGATCGTCAAGAAAATGTTCAGTTTCAGACAAGATAGAAGACTCAGCACTGTTTGTAATTTTGTAAAACTTTTGTATACAAATCATTTTTTTTTTGTACGAGAAAGCTCTCCTAGAATATTTAACTTCTTGGAGCAATGCAATAGTGTTTCAAGAAGCTTGTCGTTCATGTACAATAATAAAAACTGATTTCGGATTATCAGAGGTAAAACTCATCATGATATACTAGATTATCGCGTTTCTCACGATCATTGTTTAATGTTTTCATAGTTCGTAACGCTTTCTATGACCCGTTAATTAGCTTATACATTCAGAATCAAAGGAAAGGCCCTATTTGACCATTTAATAAACTGAGCTTTGAAGCACCAACAAAATCAACAATAAATGGTGTTTCTGGTGTAGTCCCAGTACCGCTGTTCCTTCCAATAAGTCAGTACGTGGTGCATATTAGAGATATTCTATCAATTTCGATCAAAAACCAGCGATGTATGCACAAACTTACTCGATTTTAACATCAAGCACATGTACTGAACCACTCTAATATTTGCACAGTATCGATAATTAGATGAATGGTACATTATGAATGAAAACGAAAGTAGTACTACTTGTGCTCATAACGTTACCAATGTTGAAAACCTCAGCGACTATGACATCGAATATTCATGCACACAGTGGTATCATATATTCTATACCATGTAATGTTCATACTCTTTGTTTTTATTCATTGACCAATAGACATGCCTAAGTACGGAAAATACGACCTCAGCCTTTTGACACTAAGAGGGTTTCCTTCTGAACAATTTCAAGGTCATATTACTTAACGGCAGGATGTAGTGTTCGTTCTGATGACAACGAAGACTAAAGTTCTAGTAACCTCAGCCTTTTGACACTAAGAGGGTTTCCTTCTGAACAATTTCAAGGTCATATTACTTATCGGCAGGATGTAGTGTTCGTTCTGATGACAACGAAGACTAAAGTTCCAGTAACAACTAAAAATTGTGGATTTCAACAATTCACGTCCCTACCTACTCTTTCACATCACATCCGTATTATAGGAATAACACTCACATTTCACGCATGGGTTCTACCTTATTTTCTTCCTTAATAACACTCTAATAATGTAAGCATTTTTTTTCCAGTAAACACATGCACAGCTATCACGTGGAATCCAGAAAATGAATGTTGTCGAAGAACTGAAACAGAACCCATGTTTTGATTTAATCTTGATACCAATAGTTTCCTTTCTTTACTTTCACTCAACCGAGTTTTTACTGTTAATTGTTTTTATTCTGGCTGTTTACTAAATATTATAATTTGAATGCATATTCACAGTGATAATAGTAGTATGATTTGAAATTAGGACATACAAAAATCAGCTTTAATGTTTCTATAAATATTCTATATTTGTTTTATATTTTCAACAAAATATCCTAGAAAAAAGAATGCGCAAACTAGTTACAGAAATTTGCTAGACATTTTCTAACTGTAAGTTGTTTTTGGCCACTGTGTTCACTTTTGATACAGATAAAATATTATTTAGCACAATTTCTTGTAAACAAAGTCTGTTAAGCAAACGAATAAAATCTCTCTCATCTTTGTTCATTACATTTGCAGTGAATTTTTATCTAACTTCTTAATTATTTTTAGAAAATTTTAATAGAAGTTGAGACATGTGACGTTGACCATCATCTTTAACACTATGAACATGATCTCCATAACTGCCCATGTAATTTGAACCTTATTCGTTCAAAACTATATAATGTACTGGGTTTTCAAAATATTTTAATTCCGTTTTAGAAAACAGTCGCTAGAGTAAGTCGTAACTGTCACAGACATTTTTTGATTTGTCAATCTATGTCATGATACCCTAACTAAAATGCGTTAATCGAAAGATTTATGTTTTATATGTTTATCTAATAAATGCAAGAAAACCGTTTAACAGTCACTTAACTCTCATCTGAAACCCTTAAAGCACTATACTCCTATAAAATTTAGTCAGATTAATTTAACTAAGTGTGAAAGTTAAGCTAGAAATACATGGAATATTCTGTGTCCTCAGTTACAGACAAATGAGCAAATACGTTTCAAGGAAGGCTTTATTTTTCTACAGAAATGAACGTTAGGGCTTGAGGAAACGTAGTTGTTGATCAGGAACCTTGTACTTGCGTTAATTTCAGCACAAAGGTTTATTAGAATACCTAAATTAAATGTTCCCATTTCTATATATTATAAAACACATATATAAGAAAAAATAACATCACACAATTTTACAAGGTTTCACGAACGAAATCTAAATTAAACACGTCAAGGTCTCATTTATTTTTATTGAATTTTATAATAATTAAATAACTATCGCCTAAATTTTATAAACAAGTACCGAGTCTAAAATGATTACATGTTTGAACCGATGTAATTAGACAAATCACAAAAATTGAAAGCTATTTCAAACCTTGTCGCAACCTAAAATAAAATAAAATGTTTGTTTGTTTGCTTGTAGTTGAGCACAAAGTTATCCATATTATTAACCGAATAATCCAGAAGAATACATTGGCGGAATCAATATTACACATTCCTCAAAATCTATATAGATTTGAATTTACTATGGCGAGCAAGGGAACTAAAATACCACCCATACTTTACGAATCTATAACTTTCTTTCTAACAGTTACTGAAATCAAATGTCTGGCTGATACCCAAAATGTTTTTCATAACCATATTAACATTATTTATTGTATAATCAATAGATGTATCATTTTGTTATAGTACAGATCTTCGTACCTAAAATAAAACGTCTTTGTTTAAAAATAAATTATAATTAACTACCTGCCTTTAAAAAGTCCAGATAAAAGATCATTGTCCAAAATGTTTGTTTTAGATTATCTTTAAATATATTTGCCTCTCTATCAGCCCATATTCTAATCCTTACTCCAGTTAAAGAAAAAACATAATATTAAGTTATTCTGTGTAAACACTAGGTTTTGTAGCTCATTGATTTAGGAAAATATTATATAACCTACTGATTTCTTGTATATAAACTCAGAAGAAATCGCCAGTAACTTTCTAAGAAACATTTGAGTCAGAGTAGCAAAATGTTTAAAATAAAATATGGTCCATCTAGAGCATGAACAATATTAACTTAAAAAGTTCTCTGTGGTTTTCTTTTGTGAACTCACTCGTACTAATTATAGCTTGCATCTATCTTTGTAAGTACGTCATTGAAGGATTGTTACTGAATAGAAAGCAGGGACAATTTTATACTTACGTTTGTGAGCCATAATTATGGTGATATAAATATGAATTCGGTCAACTATGCTCTCAAGTTTAAAAAAAAACGAATATGGAAATTTTAGATCAAATAATTGATTGATATACATAATATAACTAAATAACCTATTGTAATGGCCTATTTTCTATAAAATAGATTGGTTTATAAGATATAAATTTGTGTGTGTCAGTTTTTAAATTTTCTGTCAGCAAAATGTGTACATGAGACCTTGAGGTCAGCATTTTGGTCATATTACTTCTGAAAAAAACTAGGTTTCCTCACATACCGAATATCGAGCTGCTAAAGCATTTTCCAAAATGGACGCTGCCCATATGTATACTGGTAAAGACTCTTTAACTGCCAAAATTCTAAGTAACTTTTGCGATAAAAATGTTATTGAGCAAGATAAAAGTCTTGCAAACATTCGCTGTTTCTGCTCCAGTTTTCAGTTATGGTCAGCTCTACTTGTCCAACGTTTCCGAATATAAGGATTTATCACGTAAAGCTATAAATGAAGCCTCATCCGTCTGACCCAGATTTCAGGTTGTCTCACTGTACAATGACAAGCATTTCTGTAGATATAAGAAATGTCTTCTTATTGGGCGGATGAAAGTAGCAAGTCAACAGATACCTTTCCAGATAAGTTCTTTTTTTTTCAATAAAGACACGAAGTATCCTCATTAATATACATATCATAGTTTAATTACGCTGAGTCACGTGTTATTTCAAAGTACGAAAATATGAAAATTAAAGAGACACCTCCAGATCTTAATATTTAAATGTGTAATTTGATAAATTAATTATTTTTATTTAAAAAGTCGTAATTTTCAGGAAATCACAAACATTTAATTTTCTCTATACCTGCCCCACAGTGACACAGTAGTATGTTTCCGGACTTACAACGGGTTTTCATACCCGTGGTGAGTACACCACAGACAGCCTATTGTGTAGCTTTGTGCTTAATTACACCCTTGTTCAAATTAATTGAAACAAATAGTCATTTTACAATATTTTTAGCATTGCGACCGCTGTAGGCTCGCTGGTCCCGCTGATTTCCTTTAATAGTCAATTTTTCACACAGACGGCGTTATTTGCAGTACGGTCAAACTATTTTTGGGATAGATGACGAAATTTTGAGGAATATTACGTCATTCGAACTTGCGTTAGAAGGGAAAGGAGGCCAGTCAAAAAACAACTTTTTATCAACTCAATTAAGAAAAAACGGTATCAATGGGGTCTGAAATACAAGAACTGGACGCAAAAACAATGGAGAAAAGTGTTATTCAGTGACGAGACTCATTTCTTCGTACAGGGTCAGAGAAGTCTGCATGTTCGCAGATCTCCAGGTGAGAAACTTCGAGAATCTCACATCAATCAGTTCGTAAACATTCCTTGAAGAATATGTTTTGGGGCTTTTTCAGCTACTATGGCGTCGGAGGCTTACATATCGTAAAAGGTATGATGCGAGGACCACAGTACATCGATGTTTTGCAGAGAAGAGTTGTTCCAGAATTGAAAAATGATCTTCTGAGCTTTTTATACCCAGATATATCATTTTCATATAATTATATAATCAAGGTACACATATGTATTTCTTAGAATATTCATATCTTATATGCATAACCTTTATTATTATTATAAGATAACTTTTCATGAATTATCAAGTATACTCCTCTAAATATCCAATAAAATTTGAAATTGTCAGTAATAATTTTGATACGGGCTGTCTGTATTGAAAATCGTTAAATATGGCATTATCAAAATTTTACAATACGTGTTTTGAAAATGAAAACAGAGCAATTATTGTAACAAACTATTTAGTTTTTGAACTAATGCTTACTGAATTGTAGATAACGTTAAATAATAACATATGAAAACGATAGCATTTTTCTAAAAGAGGTACATTAACGAGGTTACGTGTGCTATCCTTTTTCTTCTGGAAGTAATATTCATGTTCGTACTTACAGCTATGTCGTTGACATGATCTCCTGGTGGGTCAGCGGAAGGTTAGCAGGCTTATAACGCTAAAGCCCAAGGTTTGATACCCTGAAATTGAAAAAGCATGTAGTCTAATGTGGATATGCATTACAAATTAACAACCAATGATTGACAAGATACCTCATAGGCTAGGAGCATACTCTGACCTATCTAACGCTACCTAGGGATAAGTCTGTAGAGTTATACACTAAAATATTCGACTTTTGATATACTTACTTACTATACTTTGGAGGGTATTATGTTGTTGTGATACTATCTAATATTGGTTGGATAAAAACTATTAGAGTACAAGCTATCAGCACGTAACTGTACTCTGGTACATTTCATGTTGATGTACTACAGAGAAGTAATTCCATTATATTTCATACGTACTTCTTAATTAATTCTATAATTATTTTTTAATATCCTATACTTCTCTTGAACGCTTTGATTGAAAATAAAGTACACAAAGTATTAACCGTAGCCTATCTCAGTAAGCAGGTAAATTAAAAGTATGATTGTATATAGAAAGCCAGCCCGGGATAGGCGGTACAACTAAAGACGTGAAATCCCTTTTGATACCACTTAACTAACTCGACCGACCTTAGAAAATGAGAACTGATATTTTCTAGGTTACAGTTCATAGTATGAATTTTTTTCTTAAATTAAATAAGTTTATAGGTCGAATAAGTCTTTAAAAGGTCATTTTATTACGTCGCATTACAATTTTTCTTGACAGCCACTGAAAATGCGTTTATGAAGCTCTGAACACTTGTTCACCCAGAAACGATAAAAAAGTAGTATTTCTAAAGAAAATGGAAAAACAATCTTCAAACAAGGACACACTACATTTCAATATTCAATACTAAGTTTTTGTAATAACTAAGTTATTATTTTGTTTTTATTCTTTTCGACTAAGCTTGAAACCTATGAAGTCAGTATATGAAATCTCCAAACCTTTGTCATATTTGCATATAAAATGTAAACACCATTACTAAACCATACAAAATTAATTTAAAAAACTAAAACTATATGCATATCAGAAGCTCAAATATAGAACAACTTGGACTGAATCGACAAGTCTTATATTTTATTTTGCTTAACTACTATCTTAGCTACCTTGAGGGTTATCTAGATTGGATTAAAATTATTGTGACTATGCAAACTGAGCCGTGTGAGTGGCAACTAAAACTGAAAAAATTCACATGGAAATACATGTATCAGAATTTTAATTAATCGATCTACGAAAGTAATCATGAATTCTGACCATAAGCTATGTTCAGAACGGAAGTTGTATATGTCTAATATGGAAATGTCTCTTGTGCATTCTGGTAAAATTATGTACAAAAATAAATAGAATTTCCATGCAGGAATGAAACCAACATGATATGGCTCATCATGTCTAAGCTTCCAGTAATACCTCCCATTCAACTACTGTATATATGAAACAGCCCGAAACTAAAATAGTTATTAATTTTATTTCATTGGAATACATACCAGTCAAGTCGCAAGGTGCAGTGCCTTTTGATTTCTGAGCAAACGGACTCTTTAAACTAGACTCGGAAAACTTTTTTCTTATACGCTTGATGGATTATGGAAAGCAAAAGAGAGTAGTAGTATGCTTTAGATATATCAGCCTTACAGACTTATTATCAAAACACATAGTTGTTAAACAGAGCAGGACCATATGTGGTAGCAAGGACTGGAACGATGTAATGATATTCCCGAAGTATTTTACTACAACAAACATTGCTAAATTTTCAGTTAAAGTTCAACTTCACTCAAGTAGAAATGTTGTTTAATGTGCTAGCAATCCTAGAAGAAAGTGTCTCATAACAATACATCAAACGATACGTAAGGGTATATCATATACGAGTAGAATGAAATAAAAAAATATTTTAATGTTTCTAAAAACAACAATGTTCCAGATTTTGGTTAGTGATGAATTAATTAATGTAATGTTTTTATTTAAAAACGGTTTAAAATACAACTATATTTTAAAAATCTAAAGTATTTTTCGCCATGTACAAAAATCAAATTGTCTTAAAATATAAATATTTAAAAATATCATGAAGTATTAATGAATGAAAATTAATGTTTTGCTGCAAATAAGTAAATAAAATAATGTAAGTCTTCTTATTTCGGTGCTTGAGGTGCTCGACTCGATTTCGAGGGTCCGACATGGTTCGGTGGTTAAGGTGCTTGATTATAAACTGAAAGTCGTGGGTTCGAATTCTCTGTCCCCCCAAACATGCTTGCAATTTCAACCGTGAGAGAGTTATTATGTTGTTAAAAAAAACAGTCAAGAATTGGCAGTGGGTGGTGGTGACTAGCTGCCTTTCCTATAGTATCTATCACACGGCTAAATTAGGGATGGCTAGTGCAGATAGCTCTCGAGTAGCTTTGCGCAATTTAAAAAATTAAAACCAATTTCGACTTATATATATTATAACTACTTGTATATTTTTGGACTAGGGTTTTCAGTGGACTCTTTCCAGGCAAACCTACGCTAGTAGCATTTATTCTATATAGAGTATGTGCATTTTGCAATAAAGTATTGCCTTTACAAAAACCTTCATTTCCTAGTTACTACAAGGTGTTTTTATCAAATTACCAGTGTTCTTTAACGAAAACTTTCCGATGTGAGATATTCTACTTGTTTGTAGTCCAAGAGTAAATCGATTAAACTAACAAGTATACAAGTAGCTGCAAAGTGTAGGGTAGTAAGACTGTTAGCTTAATTGGCTTAATACGGTGCATGCTGAGTTAGACAGTCTAAAGAACTAGTGCAAAGTCACACTTATGGATAGACAGAGTAACCGAGATCTATAATGTTACTTTGAGTATTAAAATAGCAAAAATCATGAAACGATTTTATACAAACCTTTAACATTAGTTTTATTAAATAGCTTGGTTGCACTTTTAGTACACCTCAGACATCTTTTCAGACAAGTAAGTAACTAAAGTAACTTCTAACACTTTAAGTTTAGTCCTATTAACCATTTCTTTCTATTAAATATTGGTTCTTACATGGGTAAGAATCCATAAGAACTATATTTTCTGGTTTCTTTATTACATACATTCTTGTCTTTCAATTATATTTTACACATGTATCTTAATATGATATGGCTAAAACAAAAGGTACATAGATTACCATATATCATTTTCAGCTAGTTCAGCGCATTTGAAACCTACGAGTTTCCTTAATGATTTGCAAGCAACTATGTCAGAGAAAAATTAACTTTTTAGGAGATGCTTTATACTAATGTATGTATAATAAGAAGCTTTATCATGTTGAAACATTTTTAACTAACTTGGTATAAAATGTAAAGATAAAATTACATTTTTCAACATGCTTCTAGTTTTGTATTTAAATAAATTTATATTACAAAAATTTTCTTTATTTGTCGTTTTTACATTGAATACTTATAAGTGTAATACATAACCATGGCGCATTTGTAACATACATTTCATTATTAGTTATAATACGTCAACACAATTTAGAGCTCAAGAATTTTGCTATAGTAATTACAACCGAATCCTGGGGAAGCAGGAACAGATATATAATACCTTGACTTTGTTTAACTCTTATTTATTTTCATTTCTCGGTATTTTATAAAACGGTCTTTGTATCTGAACATGTAATCTATGCGTATATAGTTTTCATTGTATTTCATTCTGTGATAATGGATAAAATTAACACAAGTGGATGTATTATTATTGGAGAATTTGAATAACCGCTTTGACTAGATAAAGAAAAAGACACAGAAAATAAAACGTGTTCTCATGTTAGCTCATTCACTAAAATGCAGATGCTTCTAATTAAAGCCACGTTCCAGATGCAATTTGTTTATGCGAATTAATTAATAAACGTAATCTGAGTTGATTATAATAACTGCATTAAAGATAGATCTTTTCAGTCTACATTGGTGTATATTTCATAATTTTCAATTACCTTTCATATTATGTTTGCATTGAATCCTATTTCATTCTTAGTTCATACTCGTTTAGTAGTTGCATAAAATCAACAGTTTAATTAACAGCCCAAATCTACACTGTAGTTATTACGTTTCAAAACATGGCATTCACCGTGTAAGCAGCTTACTGTAAAATGCATTGTGCGACATCTAATTCTTCTAGAAAGATTTTGAACTTGTTAATCGGGCGGAAACAGTATTTCGACAAAAAATATTCGAAACCAGTTGAACAACTATTACTTCAAACGTTTCTTTCTCAAGATACATTTAAAACATATAGATCAGAGATTGCATTAGTAGAAAGGGATTTGCCTACTGAAAACGCAAGAAAACTGAGAAGTTTAAATTCTGCTTTGTTTTTCATTTATTATATTCCTCTAATAGAATAAAATTAGAAAATTAACCTCATAAAATGCAGAAATCATCTAACACTAATACTATAACCTGTAGTGGTATATCATCTGAAAAGTAAAAATTCGTAATTTTGTAATAGCTTACCAATACATTTTTTCTTTCTAATTTCAACTTAAAAATCCAGTTTTGTTCAAATCCGCATATAATAAAATAAACAGTGTAGCTTTCAAAATTTTTTTGGTAATAGCTAAGAAACAATTCTCCAATAGAGTATTTAATATTATGTCTAATCACTTCTGCACTTAAATTGAGTTTAGGTTAAGAAAAAACACATTATTGCTCCGTACAACGTTCAGTTTTAATATTAAAAAAATCACATAACGTGTCTACTGTTTCCAATTCATGGTTTATGTTTCATGCTTGTTTTCACTTTCTTTAAACAGCTAACCCACACACATACGTATATATACATTTCTATTTGTGTTTTCATTTTTTGAGCAAACTTGAAGGTAACTTTGATACCCTGATTCCCAGAAATAAAGAACGTCCTATATTTTATTACATACAAAATACGATTAAGATTATTAAAACTATAGTCAGAATAAACCATCAAACAGTTAATATTTACAAGTGTTATGTATTATTATTATTTTATTTCGGACGAGTCTCTGATAATAACCAGAAATTTGAATTTGAGCTCAGTAGTTAATTAAATGTTAATATGTATTAAATTATGTTATTCGCAAACAAGAATTACACACACAATTTCCTTTTTCAACACAAATATATTTTAATATGCAAACATAAAAACAATATAATTTATAATAATGGTTATTACTAATAGTTATTACAAATGATGGTTTATATACAAGAGCTTTACAAACTTATAAACAATACTGAATCTTATATCTGGTTTAGAACTGAACCAGATCGATGATCCATGTTCACGTTCAGCAAATTATTTTTGAGTTAGTATTGTTGCACCTCGCTTGAGCTGATGATGTCTTTCTTGATTACCATCACACTAGTTAAAAGTTCACTTTTTAGCGAAAAAGTTAATTAACGTCCGAAGTAATTCACTAAAGTTGAACGGATTGTAATATTCGATATCTATAACTTTCATAGTCAAATTCTGTAGTTTTCCTATTAATAGACGTTTATCACAATAATGGCTTCCTATGTCTAATAGCGCTTTGACTGTAGTTGTCCAATAACATTCTTCTCTTCGTGGAGTGTTACTTTTATACAAAATTACACGAGTCTCTAGAACCTTCACCAAAGTTATTTGGCAAAAATGACTAAAGCGTTTTCGTAAATAAATATTGTTGCTTCTCACTTTCAAGAATTATCCAAAAGTTTCGAAAACAGGCGAAACTTATGCAATACACAGTCAAGAATATACCTCACATGCAAAAAAAAACTATACAGAAAGAAACATGGGCACGAAATAAATGTACAACATTAAATCTGTTACACAAGCAATCAATTACTAGAGTATTTCCTTACATACATTGAAATGGTTTGATTGATTGTTTCGAACTAAGCACAAAGCTACACAGTAAGCTATCTGTGCTCTTCCCTCCACGAGTTTCTAGCGGTGTGAGTCAACAGACATGCAGCTGTGCAATTGGTGGGATATTGAAATGGAACCGAACCAATAATCGAGAACTATGGAGTTTGAATAATTTATTTATATGAATATTAATACATAGTATTTATGAAATGTGGTTATAAATTTCACTTTGAAAATGTAGTTTTCCTTATTAAACAAACTTGATATACAGTTTCAAAAAGAAGACAGCATTATTCTTCATAAGTCAGCTTACATTTTATGAAGTCTCCCACGAGGCTTCTTTCAGGAAAATGAACGTTTTCTTCTTTCAGATGATTAAAAAACATGACAGTAAATTTAATGATAATAATATTTGAACGAGGTTCTTCAGGTTAGGCTGAATAACATAAAGGGATATTTATTTCTTGTAAACATAAAGTGTTGTTGATAATTTGTCTTCGTGAATATCAAATCTATTGCTTTTGAACTTCGAATCTTAGATTTATTTATCCATTGGACTTCAAAATTGCAGAGATTTTGTTATTTCATGTTTCTTGTAAACTTTATGACTCTCTGCTATCCCAGTTGATGACTTATCGCAAACTACTAGACTGTAAGACGTCACATAAAAAAAAACAATAGCTCAAAATTTGTTTTCGAACCTCCCATCGCAAGCGGCATCAGACAGCCATAGTTGATTGATAACCAGATTCCTTATAAGAAATTTTCAACATTCAACGACCATATTTCTTATAAACCAATAAATCGCCGAATCCCACGACGTATCAGAATTTTCAGAACTATGCTTTTATGGCGTTTATTCCTTTTCTTCGTTGTTGCTGTTAAAAAGTGGAATACTTTTAAAGGAAAAGTTTGTTTTTCTGTGTGTGTGTGTTTTTTTTTACTCTTTGGGGGATGCACCTAAACTTGTTTCAAGTAAAATATTGAACAAAATATTTCAAAACAGATGAATACTACATTTTAGTTACTTTAAAATATGCAACATAACCAAAAAATAAATTTTTCAGACCCCCGCATGGCCAGGTGGTTAAGACACTCGACTCGTAATTTGAGGGTCGCAGGTTCTATTCCTGTCACACCAAATGTGTTCGCCCCCCCCAGCCGTGGGGGTGTTATAATGTAACAGTAAATCCCACTATTCGTTGATAAAAGAGAAGTCCAAGAGTTAGCGGTGGGCCGTGATGACCAGCAGTCTTAATTTTAATGTTACATTCCTAAATTAGGAACGGCTAGCGTAAATAACCCTTGTGTAGCTTATGCGCGAATTTAAAAAAAAAAACTAAATCTCTCAGTCGTTTTCATTTGAAAAAGAAAAAACAAAAATAATGCTAATTTGTAAGTTTTGTTTAGTTTATTTTGTACTGTAGGAAGTTTATTTTAACAATTTTCTATGTTATATCAAAAACATTTAAGAAACAGCGTCTGGTTTAATGTCTTAAAAATCGTTTCGTTATTAATTATGTTGTTAGTACGTGTTGTGACTTAAACTTATTTTATTTAATGCATGTAAACAGAACATCTGATATACTTTTAACAGTCTTTTTTGTATCATTTCTTTACACCAGCAGGTGAACTATATTTGTGTTATAGATTATTCCAGAGATATCAGAATGCCAGAAAAGAAAGTATATGACCAATGCGTTACTTTTTTTAAATAGCTTTTTGAAATACATTGTTTAAGATCAAATTTTAGCCTTATGGATATAAAATACAAATTCCAACCCTGTATGAGGTTTATAAACTTATTTTAAATTTGTTTTAAATGCTCTTTTCAAACACTTCAAAAGCAAATAAACATTTTTTTCCTTACGCAAGCATCTGAGTAAAACATTAATACTAACAGCCGTTATAAATTCCCCAATTTGAAAATATTAAAGCTGTTTCATAACGTTCAAACATTGTTGACAGTAAAACTTAAATCCAAATAGGAGTAAAGTATATGATTATTGTATTTTACAAAAATGTTTGTCACTGACATACGAATTGTGAAGGAAACTTTCCAAAACATTTTAGATAGTTATTTATTTAAACAATAAGGCTTAAAAATGCATAATTGTATAAAAAGCAAAAATTGTAATTTTAATGCATACATCATGATTAACAATAAGTTTCAATGCACAGATGCTTCCAAAAAGAGCTGTGAATTAACAATTAAATATATGTAATATTACAGACTGTTTTTTTTGTTTCAATTCGCTGTGAAACTCAAAAGATTTACTTTTTCTATCACCTACAAATATAAAAAGCGAAATATTCTTATGGGTGAAGCTCATAGATATTTTAGTAACATTGTTAAATCTTACATTTATTCTCATTGGATACCCCTATGGCCAGTAACGTTTTTTTATCAAACAATAATATTAGTTCTTTCATGGGCATGGCCAATTGAGTTAAGGCATTCGACTCGTAATCCAAGGGTCGCGGGTTCGAATCCCCGTCGCACCAAACATGCTCGCCCTTTCAGTCGTGGAGGCTTTATAATGTCACGGTCAATCCCACTATTCGTTGGTAAAAGAGTAGCCCAAGAGTTGGAGGTGGGTGGTGATGACTAGCTACCTTCCCTCTGGTTTTACACTGCTAAATTATGGACGGCTAGTTAGATAGCCCTCGTGTAGCTTTGCGCGAAATACAAAAACAAATAAACAATCAATATTTTATTGGGAAAGTTTTAACTTTCTTTTCACGAAACTAAAAGAAATTTACGGATTTCAGGTATACTAGTGAAGTCGGCAACATAAGACTGATTATGGCTGTTAGGAGATACAAGAGTCTACGATTTTGTCTAGTTCTCCTTTTTTAAATTCTACTCTGCCCAGTAACAAGAAAATATAGAATATGCTTCTATATATGGGATAAAACTTTTTATTCGATCCTGAGAGAATCAGTGATGTCGAGAAGAGATCCTGAGAGAGGTTTCCTTTTCTTATGTAACTAATATTATTATCCATCAGTACGTGTAGTGTGTTTAAAAACTAAACTAAATTAAAATATTAAACATTTGAGTAATTTCTTCACAGAATTCTTCCAGAGCTCGTTAGCTTCAAAATAAAAATTGCAGTTTTAAATATTTATTAAACTTAATTAACAGCAAAATGGTTTAATGGGACTTTTTGTTGCTTATGTTTTGATGCAGCTTATTGTGTCAATCACTATTAAAACTCTCCTTGCTAACATATAATACGTAAAACATAACAGTAATTTTCAACTCTTGCATAACTCGCTACCTTAAAAAGAAAATCACATAAACGACAAAGTCTTTACTTTTCATCAAATTAACATACAATTAAAATAATATGCTTGACATATTTTATCATTACAGGGAATTCTGAACTTATTATTTCTAAAATTTATGAATATAATAAAGTTTTACATTGAAGACAAAAGACAATTATGCAGCGTTTAATGAAAACTCTACATTTTTAGCAAAATCTTGTTTATTATATTTTACAGAATTAAAAAACGAAATTCAGTGACAGGAATTAACTTTCTACCAAACGGTATGACGTAAATAAACATCAAATAAAAATGTTTAATACTATCTTACATAAAATTGCTATCTTCTTAAATGAATCTATTTACTTATAATCTAAATTAGTATTGTACATACAGTAATAAGTATGTTAACTCCTACATATCTAAGTGGTTTGTTTCAAAGTCATAATAACAACGACGTTCGGTTGGTTTATAAAAATGATTTGCTTCTGTTTTTTCAATGAATACAACAAACATCTTCAGATTAGTGTTTATTTATTCTACTTGATATTTCGATTTACACCTTTTTCGAGGGTGTATAAACGTTATAACCTGCGACGTTCATGTAACCTTGAAGAAAACAGTTCCTTTCCTTCAGTCAGCAGTGAAAGTTTTAAAAAATGATGAAAGTTGATTTTCCTCTGCTTCATGCTTTGGTAAAATATTATTAAATACACACAGAGAAATGTAACTTTCACTCACTTTTATCCGTAGTGGATTATATGTTACAATATAAATATATATAACTTCAATATATGTTACAATATAAATATATATAACTTCAATATATGTTACAATATAAATATATATAACTTCAATATATGTTACAATATAAATATATATAACTTCAATATATGTTACAATATAAATATATATAACTTCAATATATGTTACAATATAAATATATATAACTTCAATAAATTTGTTTATATGAGTGCTTTTCTTTCACAAAAAAAGTTGTCTTCACGCACTCACACCCAGAGTCAGATTATCTGTTTAATTCAATATATTTGAATTTTGAAAAGCATCTTAGAAATAAAAGTATATATATATATATATACACACATAGAAAATGTTATTAAAGGAAACCACATAAATCAATATAACAAAATCATTGTTTTATCATAGAAAGTCCCTTTAAAGAGAAAACAATTTGTCATTTAACATCATTTGAATATGTATAATGAAGCTCTGTCTGAAGATATTTCTGTAGAGATTAAGAAAGAAAAAAATATTATAAAATACGGATTTTGTTCAGTTATCGGATTTATTCATATAAATATATTGCGTACATATTCTCATACAAATGTGGAAACAACAAAGCAAACCAGAAAACCACTTTTAACATTGTCCATAACTTACCATAAAAATGCCACTTTGTAGACATCATGGAAACCGAGATTTCACATTCCACCTTCAGTCTTCGTTCCAAGTGTCATCGATTTTTGTCGCAGAATCCAAAACACCTTCATTTTGTTTTGTGACTCCGTGTTCCTTGTGTCTTTTGAGCTTTAGGAACAACATTACCAATGATATGCCTGCAGAATAGCCCGCCACTCTTGCGCCTGCGACACCACAGGCAATTCGAAGCTCATGTAAGTGGGTCATTCTGATTGTCATATTGACTCGAGAAAAAGAATACACTTTATTTGAAACATGGTGGAACTGAATCTTAAGATAACATGTGAAAAAGAAGACAATATCTAATTTAACAAGCATGTCCACTCTTGGTAAGAGTAAAGATTTCAATCCGTTTTGTATTTTTTAGAAAATAATGGATTCCCCTCTAAAACTCTCTAAAGTGTGAGCTTCCACTAATATCGACGGTAACTTGTTCCATAATCTAATCATTCTGTGAGAAATTGATGGCTTGTTTTTCAATTTTGCGCAAAGCCACACGAGGGCTATCTGCGCTAGCCGTCCCTAATCTAGCAGTGTAAGACTAGAGGAAAGGCAGCTAGTCATCATCACCCACCGCCAACTCTTGAGCTACTCCTTTACCAACGAATAGTGGAATTGACCGTCACATTATTATGCCACCACGGCTGAAAGAGCGAGCATATTTGGTGTGAAGGTTATTCAAACCCGCGACCTTCAGATTACGAGTCGAGCTTCCTAACCACCAGGCAATGTGCATTAGGAAATGGCATTCTCTAATGATGTTAACAAAAAACACCCTTCCTTTTACTATTGACTTAACTGATAAGTATAGTCCTTCCTCGAACATATGTTTTTGTGTATGATACTGCTTGATTCAATTAGTATACACCTACCGTCAATGACTCTAGATAATTTGAAACAACTGTGTAAATCTCATATTCACACAACCTGTTTCGTGCATTTTGCACATCGACCTTTTTTTTACTACTTTTTCACACTAAGTCTTCATACTCTAAAGTACCTTCGGGTATTCTTTGATATTTCACTTGTTCAACCAGACGTTGTGTGACATCAGAATCAACCTTTGTGTATGTTTTAAGACAGAACAACAGCAGTTTGAAACAGCAATGTCAGTTCTCGCAGAATCTCCTGAAAAAGACTCTACATCTTGGTAAATACAGACTCAGTGATCTTGAAAAACTGGATTCCTCTAGAGATTAGTAGGTACAACTTTTTCGCAGAAACAGTGTGCTTGCATTCAAGTGCAAGTGTTTTTAAAACCCCTTCAGGAAATGTGGCATGTTATTACTGCATCATTATTCCGACCATCAGAAAATATAGCATAAAAACTGGCCAAATATGTCTGACACACCTATTGAAAACATCTACTGGTAGCTTGACAAATGTTCTTGTCCTCTAACTTCGACTCTACAATGTAACCTGGTGGCACTTTTATATTTATGCAGATACTTGCCACTTTAACCTGTGAAAACCAGATCATTTGTTTCTTTCTGTTAAAAAAGTTTATGGAAGAAGACTGCTATGGTTGGTTAACAGTTATTGGTAACTGATACGCCAAGATCCAAGATATAAAAGAAGAACGTCAAGCAAAATGCAGAACATGTTTAGCGTATTGTTCCATGTAAAGCAAAATCATTTTCCAATCCCAGAGATGTAGACAAAATTATGTTGTATACACGAGTTCTGGGTTTAAAGAGGAGAATATTCAAATAGGGATTCCTTAAAGATGGAATCCTAATCAAACAAGTTATGAGGCTGAAATTTATTGGCCAGTCTAGTCACATTAAGACATTCATTATTAAACCGTCAGGTGTTTTGTTGTTGTTCTAATGTCCAGTCATAAATGCTTTGACGAAAGTGGGAGGAGATAAAATATAGATTAAATCCTTTTGGTTATTTTGATTTTGACAGAGGTCATTAAGCACACAGTGTTTGCACTGTCAGGTGCATTTATTGCAAATAACATAATTTCTGGAAAGCTTTTCTTTCCTGTTTGTTTGTAGTTTCTTAGTTTACCACTAAAACATTGGTCTCATATCTGTGTTATCTCTTTATATTGGCACTTCAATGGCAACACGCTTCTATTTCTTCGATACAACTCAGAGCCCTCAGTGGCACGGCAATATTTTTGCGGACTTACAAAGCTAGAAACTATGTTTCGATAGCCTATTGTGTAGCTTTGTGCTTAACTTCAAACGAACAAACTCAAAAATACTTCATTACCATTACTTTAGTGAAAAATTTATAAACCACTCAATCAATAAAGTGGCAACACATTATTAATTAGACAAATACAAAAGACACTCTTCGTTTTTATTTATTATTTTGACCTTACGCTGCACGATTGACTATCTGCACTTTGTTCATTGCTAGAAATCGAACTCAAGCTCTTAGCATTGTAAGTCTGGTCCTCTCCAACCGAGGAAAGCTACATTGGATAATATAATTTCTAATGTAAAAAAAATTGATTAGCTCTACTGGATAAGTCGCGATTTATTAGGCTTATACGTGCAGTATACATCAATATAGATTTTTCGGTGGCTATCATTAGCATGTTGTATAGTTACGTCACTAAAAAAAAGTGGTTCTAACGCATTGGCACGTGACAAAAGTGGATTTCGATACTTTAACAGAACCAACAGGTTTTACATAAAACATAGCCAGTGTATCTTTAAACAAATTCGTATTATAATATTTATCCCATCTCGTAATGATAAACAACCTGGGCCTGGCATGGCCTAGCGCGTTAAGGCGTGCGCTTCGTAATGTGAGGATCGCGTGTTGGGGCGCCTGAGTGGGCTCGCCCTCCCAGCCGTGGGGGCGTTATAATGTTACGGTCAATCCCACTATTCGTTGGTAAAAGAGTAGCCCAAGAGTTGGCGGTGGGTGGTGATGACTAGCTGCCTTCCCTATATTCTTACACTGCTAAATTAGGGACGGCTAGCACAGATAGCCCTCGAGTAGCTTTGTGCGAAATTCCAAACAACAAATAAACAACCTAATAAAAA
This sequence comes from Tachypleus tridentatus, assembly GCF_004210375.1. Taxonomy (NCBI): domain Eukaryota; kingdom Metazoa; phylum Arthropoda; class Merostomata; order Xiphosura; family Limulidae; genus Tachypleus; species Tachypleus tridentatus. The sequence goes on along the minus strand of NC_134832.1, from coordinate 19,953,366 downwards.
CGCTCGTTTTGAAAACTGATGCAAATTATTAAAAGCTACCTAAACTGTATAACAAAAGTGGTCTGGCTTAGAAATCGATAAAGATAGAGAAAGACACCAGGTAACAATATCTGTGTTTGTTTCTGTAAATATATTGAGCGATACTTTCATTATTGTTCAAACAATTCCATAGGACATATTTATATTTTGACTGTCACTTATCTTCAAACTTCATATCTTATAGGTTTTTGTCCTTCACTTCGTTGATATGATATAAATTAAATACTAATATTATTTAATATTGTATAAAGATATAATTAAAACATAACGGATATGGTCTGGTGGTTATAGTGCTCGACTCGCAATATGAGGGTCGCAGGTTTGAATTCTCATCTAACATGTTCGCTCTTTAGGAATACTGTCGTAATCATTCTAATGTAAAACACAAAATACCCGAGCGGTCGACCAAAGACCTAGATGGAATTATGTTCGAATGAAAGGTTAAAATAAACAGAAAAGTAATTTCAGTTGTTTCCCCAAGGAGTTTTAAAAATATATTTGTACACAAAAAACTGGCATATACCAATTCTGAAGAATACATTAGATACACGCGTGTACATAATCACATGATATAAATAACTGATAAATGATTAGGTTCATTTTAAATCAGCTTAATGTTAAAACCTTATGTCAGCTGACCAAATTTACCTAAAACCATCATTTGAATATTTTTGTAATTGTAATTGTTTTATTGTAACACCAACAAAATTAACAAAGTGTTAGTCATAATTTCTCAGTGGCTCACCAGGAAGTCTGTTGTAGCTTATATCAATAAAAACAAATTTCGATAAGCCTGATGAGCACAAAAGAGAGCCCATTGTTTAGCTTTGCACTTAACAACAAATTAAAACAGCGCGTATGTTTTTTTTTCTAATAACTGCTGGAAATAATCTAAATAAATATGATTATATTATTTTCATATCTCTACGACCATTGTAATTACTTTAATGACCATTGTAGATATCTTGTTCAATTTTCGAGCTCTTCCGAAGGGCTTCAGAATGGCGAGTCTACTCAGTGTCTTTTCAAGTGTGTTGTAACCCAGGAAGCGCTCGAAGGAGCCTCATTAGTTTGATCTGAGAGACAGCAATGGCGAGAGTGGACTATGCAATCAACTTACATACATGGCAAAATGCAGTCATGAGAATAACAACAGGTGTATTCAAACCAACACCTTGCACTCTTGGCTTAGTTTGAACAAAACTGTTGCCAGACAAAGGATTATAGCAAGCCAGATTCTAGTTAAAACATCTACACCCATATCACACCTACTATATCGGTACTTAAGAAAGAGAGAGGACAGATGAAGTGACAGTATAGTGGCTGGGATGAGTCAAGTCATGGGTCAGCGACGCTAAAAATATGTATAATGGTCATTAACGTAAAAAAGACCGATCCAGTTCATTCACAGAAAAATGTGAACCATACGATCATGTACTTGTATAAGTGGCCAATAACAGTGAAAATCATGACAGAATCCTATTCGTGGCAGACTCCCTCACTATCATTCAAGAAATGAAGACAAGTTTTGTCCAAAGGACATGGGTATTGCCTTTGAGAGATTTGAGGGTTCATCTGATAAAGAGTTAAGTTCTAGGCCACGGCAGTATTGCATTAAATGAGAAAGGGGATCAACTGAAGGAACACAAAGGAAGAAAAATAGATCACATTGGTCCACAGGAAGACGGAAGGAAAAAGATGAAAATTTGGAAGGAGAGTTAGCACAACAATGTATCGAAAGGACGAAGGCTAATTAATCAAAGTTTATTAGTCATTATTACTAAAAGAACCTTGAGGATATAATTGGAAGGAAGAGAACCTGTACCAAGGCCGTTGCCAAACCACATCAAGCATAAAATAGTAGCAGAAGTAATAGTATTAAAAGTATCTTTTTTAAAACGGGTACCCGGTGATAATAATATACATAATAAGAATTGTTATGATAAAAAGCGATACCTAAGAGTCAATGATAATAAAGTATAAAGTATAAATATGAACCACGATACTCAAGCATTAAAATTCTTTACCTTGGCAGGCGCTAATAAACTACTTTAGCTTTTTAATACTTAATGTATACATATATATATAGACATATTGCTTAAGTCAACACCTTCTGTTTACTATATATGTGTATCTTATTTAACTGTTGGACTTAACTCGATCCTAAACATATAGAACAGCTTTTAGGGCATAACTACAATTATTTTTTGAGGATTGTTAAAGGTTTAGATTATTCGTAACGCAATATTTTATTCTGTTATTAGGTAAACAGATATATCGATACAGAATAACTGTATTTTTGAAAGGTTTTTGTTTGTTTCTTGGTATTAGCTATAAAACTCTATTTATTTAGTGATTTATATTGTTTAGGAAACCACAATAATATAAGCATTTAAACATTTATAAATAACTGCAAAGAAGTATCTTAAAGTTTATTTCTAATTGAAATAACTGCAGACAGCAACATAAAGTTTATTTTTAACTGAAATAACTGCAGACAGCAACTTTCTATAATTAACGTAAAGTTTATTTCTAATTTCCTGAAATCAAGATTTAAACTATATGTATTTTACTCTTTTGAAGCTATTACTATGCAATAAGACACAAAACTCTCAACTCACGAGACTGATGTACATAAAGCCAAACTTGAACAATTTAATGAACATGAAAACGTTTTAAGAAAATCTGAATCATTCTTCACTTGGCTTTCAATTTTAAAAAATCGAAGGTTCACTTATAGATATATTGAAACGGATATTTTTATAGAATACACCTCACAATATGTTGAGTAGGTTTGTTGTGTTTTTCGATTAGTTATATTACAACTTTTACATGTAAGTTTCTTTGTTGAAGCTTGAAGTTTAACTGCTGAAATTTGTGTTACTTCATGAAAATATTTAACCTATTTTTGCAACATTGTAAAACTACAAGATAATAAATCTTTATTCCCAACATCTGATTGCATGAACTTCATTTAGGAATGGTTATACAACACCTGCGTAGTACACAACTATGGCAAGAATGTTGTATATGAATTCAATTACAAAGAGTGCAATCAGCTTTCAGTTAAAGATAATGGCCGAAAGCTTATCATAGAATTTCATAGCATATAAGGTGCATTTCACAAAGCAATATGCTGAGCATTACATCCATATTCATGTACCATTATTTTTTTTCAATTCTATAATTATGGAGTTTCATCAAAAATGGGTGATTTCAAACATTAGTTATAAAAAAGAAAATTATTTTTGAAAAAATAACGGCGTCCTGGTTATTAAAAACACTGAATCTCATCCTAAATTATTATAGTGTATTCTATTTCCAAACAAAGGCTTTTGTTAGTTTTATATCTATCTTTTGAGAATTAGTCATTGATTTAGAAAATGTTTAATTAAGGTTATATTTATAATACATCAATTAGCTAATTCTTATTTATTCAATATTTTATAATTCATGACAAAAGTGGATGGTATTAAAATATAATAAGTCCAATACTAAATTATGAAAACCATAACAAAATATAATCATTTAAATAAACCAGTCCTTACAACGACAATTGTTATATGTATGCAATATAGATGAAATACTACTATACTTTCTTTGTTCTTCTTGAAACTCCCTTCGGACTAGATAAGTATTGTAGTGTTACAAACATTAATAAGTGTTTGTGTTCAAAGTAATAAATTACACACAGTACTTTGCAAAAGTCTTAGGAAAAAGTCAAACATTATATTTCAGGCTATTTTCAAAGAACAATGGAAGGTAAATCACATGTAAAAGATCAAAACTTCATACTTAATAAAAGAGAAACTCAGTGGAAATACTTGAGTTCAGAAAACAGTTAATATATTGTGTGTCCCTCTTTTGCTTTAATAATTGAGGACAGTCTATCGGGTATTGTTTCAATATATTTAAGCAAAGTGTCCTTTAGAATTTTACTATAAATGTATCTAGTACATTCCCATAAAGTTTCTTTGAAGTAACTTTTGATTTTTCAAGTTTTTGATCTATCAAATCCCAGAGCTGTTCAACTTGGTTGAGATCTGGACCATTGATCATTTAAATTACTCCAGCAGCTTCTTTCTCAACAAAGTAATTTCTATATAGAATGACAGAGTGTTTGGGGTCATTATATTCTTCATAGTAAAATTCTTGACCAATAATACACAAACCATGACGTATCAGTGTCTGACGATATTTGCGCTTATCTGTTATTCCATGCATTTTACAAATATCTCCTGTCATCTCAGAGAAAAATCCTGAAATCATCACACTGCCTCCAGTGTGAAACATTGAGGTTTTACCTTTCTTATACCGAACATACAATCTAAGCTTTGAACGAAATATTTCAAACTTGGACTTATCCGTCCATATCACCCTTTTCCAATCAGCAGTCCCGTTTTTGTCCCGTCTTTTGACAATATTTGAAGACCGAAGTAAAGGTTTTTAACCGCTACACGACAAAATATTCCATTCTTGGTGAGTCTTCTTGATACTTTAGATCTGGACACCTTTCATTTGATTTGTACATGATCATAAATGTTTATATCATGCTTGAGATCAGTGGTAATCTTCCTTCTGTTCCGAAGGCTGAATAAACAGAGATATTAACATCAGTATCATTGTATTTAGGTGTTCTGCCTCTTACTTTACTATTTTCAAATTTACATGCCTCGGTCCCACGATCTATAGTGTACTTGATAATGTTTGGGTAGAATTTCAATTCTGCAGTCATTTATCTAAGAACTCAGTCAACACCACGTAAATATTTTATGCGATCTCTATATTCGACTGACAAATCTCTACGCTTTTGGGAGTTTGGCATGACAACAAATCTTATCTTGTGTTCAGCGCTGTTTTTATCAAGGTTTATTTGTGGAATGCTATTAAACTTATCTCTTCTGGCATATAGTGGTACCATATACTGCGTCCTTGCTAGCTTTCTTTATAGTTAAGACACTACATGGAGTACCATGACATTATTTCAGACCTTAAATTTGATCAGTAAGTTCATTGAAGCAGAATTCTTATGACATACTCTTGCTACAAGTATAAGGAAATTCAAAAGAATAATAAATATTCTCACCCTGGCTCATTCAGTTCTCAACATGAATCAGTTTTGGCAATCGGGCAACACTGATATAATTTGTTGACCGGCTTTCAAGGCAACATTTAAAATATTTCATATCAAGTGAGGTAATTTCAGCCAATCATGGCAAAGTATTCATGATATGTAATAGAATAATATATATTTAGTTGTTGTTACCTTTTTAAGCACATTCTAATAATTATATTGTTCTCTGTATTTCTTCACGTAGCATATATATCTCTCGATCAAATTCATAAAAAAAACGATGAAAATAAAAAATTTTCTGGTGGTTATTCATATATGTTATAATACATACAGAATATACTACTCTCCTGTACACATGATGAATGTTAACAATAACGAAATGTTTCCTAACAGTTCTAATGTTTTGCATTACAAGCGCGAACAATTATTGTTCATATTGTTTTTTTTTTTCCTAAAAGACTTACTGGAGCACTCATGCCTTTTATCCATTTCGTTACAGTTGTATGATATTTGCTCTTTTGTAAAAGGTAAAGACGCAAAGATGAGGTCACTTAAAAAATAGTACATTTTCAATTTAATTGCACATCAGAACTAAATTTAGTGTCTCATCCCTTATTTTCATTTATTTATTTTTATTCCAGATATAGTCGGGTAAATATAAAATCCTTGTAGCAATTTCTGGCTTATTTGATCTGGTGTTGAAACAGTAATGAGAAACAAGTTTTAATACGATAAATTCCTCTTTAACTTATAATTAATTTAGTTCCAGCTGTTTAAGAACCTCATTTTTTTACTTAATCTCACTAGGAGCAAGTTCTTATATAATAATATTTTTATTTAACAACTCTGAGTGTTCCTGTAGTTCTCATATTTGTTCTTTGTAGCCGTGTTATTTAATTAGTTTATATTATTATCCTGATAGAAATCGTCAGTATTTTATTATTGTTTTCCGTCACAGAGGTTTAGATACAACTTGTGACAAACATGATCCTATTCCGTGGCCTTTAAACTCGTCGAATCTCGAACCTAAAACGTCTGGAGCTATATAAAGGAAAAAAAATGTGCCCTCAAGTAAATGAAGCGAAAATCAAAACAAAAACCACATAACTGCAATCATAATCAATAGCGCTGGTGTAACTGTAGTATAACACTACTACTCGTAACATTAAGTACCTCGCTGGTTCAGCAGTAGGTCTACGGGTTTACAACGCAAGAATCAGGGGTTTGATCCACATTGGTGGACTCAGCAGATAGCTTGATGTGGCTTTGCTATAAGAAAACACACACACGCAACAGTAAAAAGATATGTTAACATATGATTTTGTGGAGAGCAGCATTATACCGTTAATTAACAATTTAAATCTTTTTCTTCCATCTTTTCATATTATATAATGTTTAAGTTTTGGATAAATATATACATGTATTTGCCTACCAAGTATATTAGCTCCGTATAGTACAAAACCTTATATACGTTAACTCTATAATACAGAACGAAACCTGTTATATGTTAACGTTGTACGATACAAAATGAAACCTGACTACGTGCAATGACAAACGGAACCTGAAATATTTTACCCGCTAAGTAAATTATAGTAAGATGAAAAGCCATTTGCATAAGTTATGTATGATATAAGATAAAACTGTATTCTTTATCCACCTGCTTCTCATATCACAAGAAATAACCATTAAATATATGGTAAGATGCAAAACAAAAAATGACTTCTAGTTGATACATAATGGTACTTAATTCATTTCATCTTAATACAAGAGATACAAAACCAAGTCTGACTTACTAGCCTTATGCAGAAAAATGTTTACGTTAAATCCGCTTTTTGATGTAGAAAATGAATTTGGAATTTTACCAGCTACAAACTTAGCTTATTCAAACTAACAGCACATATTACAAGTCAAAACGCTGCTTATGCCAAGTTATGTATGATGTAAAGTGAATTTTACCAGCTACAAACTTAGCTTATTCAAACTAACAGCACATATTACAAGTCAAAACGCTGCTTATGCCAAGTTATGTATGATGTAAAGTGAATTTTACCAGCTACAAACTTAGCTTATTCAAACTAACAGCACATATTACAAGTCAAAACGCTGCTTATGCCAAGTTATGTATGATGTAAAGTGAATACCACTTTCTCTTACTCAATTTTGTATAATAGTGGGCATAAAGTGCCTTAACTTTAAACAATGTTTATGATACAGGACAATACCAAATTACACTGCTTAAATATGATATCATACAAAACGCTCCTTTATGGCTCAGCCGCAGGTCTACAGACTCATAACGCATAAAGTGGTATTTATATATCTCAGGATGTGTGCTATCGGTATTAACACTTTTACTAATAAGGCAGAGAATAACGTTTCTACCTTCATGTTAAGAAAGAAGATGACCTGAGAACGTTGAAAATTTGTTCCCTGCTTCAGTAGTAAAATTGTTAATACCCATACCAGCCATCCTGAGATATATTTTTACATCAAGTGGGTTTCTCGTCACCACGGAAAATGGTATTTAGATACTCTTGGTGGGCACAACACAGATAATCCATTATGTATATTTGCAATTAACATCACACAAACGAATTAGTTATAATTAAAAAAATAATAAATCCATAATACATAAAAAGATAAATATTTAAACAGCGATAAATAGGAAATTTAAACCTTAACTTTAAGGACACAGATTAAATAAATAATACAAAATATTTTTCCCTTCATCTTCAGTCTATCATTAGTGTGTAAATTAGTTTCTAAAGATATCATACAGTAATAATAACAATACTGCATACGAGATGTTTACCGCCAACAATTCTGATAAAAATTGTTATCATGCTCATATCAGTTTTACAGATAACAATAGATGAAATCTGCTTAAGAGATTATTATTATAAAATTTACTAATCCTATTAATGTGTACTTGAGTTACAGCGAATTACATTACAATACTGTATTCTCATCGGTAGTTTTAAGGTCATAATAGACTAGATTTATGGTAAAAAACGTAATTAGAGGTACTGATATATAGAAAGCATTTTCCTCTTTACGAAGATTAGAAATTTATATAAGTCAAGCTTTGAAAGTTATAGATTATCACAAACAACTTTGCAAAAATATAACTTTCAAAGTGAAAGCAGGACTCATAGTTTTCATATAGATTAACTCATTTCATTCGTGACTCACAAAACAAAGTTACCATTTAATGTGCACTATCACGTTATTTTAAATTTATACAGTTTTTATTGAACATTTAGATGTTTACCTTTTGCTCACGTCTGAACTATAGCAGTGCTTATATATTGTTCATTACTGTGGTAAACTTTCTCAGCATACTAAACTTGAAGTCAATAATTCTACAAAGTTTTATCATTAAGAAATTAGTTAATGCATGGCATTTAATTAAATATGAAAGGATTTATAATTAGAAGTCAATAATTTATAAAGGGTTTATTTAAATTTCGTATTTTTACATCTGTCAACATTTGACGCGAAATGTAAATAGAAATTAAGCAGCCTGGCACAGCTGTCATGGAAACTAACAACAGAAGAGTTCTTATTTAAAAGAAATTGAATTTACAAAAGAACAAAAACAAAGCTCAAAGGTAAAAAACCGAAAATATTGTGAAGTTTAAAATTTCTTTTACTGTTAAAGAAAATACAGTTCGCTTTCAAAAAGCTATTAATAAGATAACAAAATTGGACAGGTTTCATTTGCTTTTCACACAGCTCGACATCCAATGTAATATTTGTGTTATGGAAAAGATAGAACATTATAGTTTTTCATATCTTTTACAGAAAGGGTAAAATAACACACTGAGGTAACGGTACTGTATTATATTATACAGGTAGGATAAAACCACATATTTCTGGTGTCGTATAACAGCAGTGGTTTAGTGATATTTTTCTATAAAAATAACACCTATTGTTTAGTCAGCTGAATTAATTCATATAATATTGCTAAATGGTTATACCAGAAATTTCTATGGTCTAGGCATAGCTGTCCATAATTTTAAGCTGTAGACTAGATGGAAGAAAACCATTCGGTAGCATCCATCCTTGAAGAAAAGACTGAACTAATTAGAAGTATTGATTACACTATGTAACATAAATTTTGTTCCTGAATAGTATGTGTTATTTCTTAATAGCTTATGTTGTAAAAGTACCGAAAATGACAATTATTCACTTCAAACTTTGCTTTTGTGACCTGGATAATGAAATTTGAAATTAACCTATTTTCTACGTAAATTTGCACATATTTACATAAGGTCTGAATAAAAGAACATATGAATCAAGATTTACATGTATTTATACCAAAGTTATGCAAAAATGTTTAAAAGTGAGTAGTTTTTCGAGATTTGCGACTCTAATGTAAATCACTTTCACGTATCATCCCCCAAATACAGTCATGTGAAAAAGTTAGGACACCCTATGAAAGCCTATGCATTTTTGTAACATTTTTGGATATATACATATTTAATCTCAATTTTAACAATACTAATAAAATATAGGAATATAACTAAACAATTAAAACTGGTCATAGACGTAGTGAACGCCGCTGTCGGGGGTAGCCATACTGATTGCTTGTAACATTTTGGCAACGGGCGTTATGTGGCGACGCTGGCGTCGGCCGCTCACGCCCGTCGCCTGCTGGACCAGGATGATTTTCCCTCTGGCGACCAGCACGTGTCCGTCGAGCCTGACGTGAATGTATGAACATGAAGACGCCGGATCCGATCTTCCTATCTGTGAACAGGTTCCGGGTAATGTGTCATTACCTGAGAATGCGACAGCTGTGTCGCCGATGTGGCCTCAAGGGTCACATATCGGCAGAGTGCCAGAGCCCGCGGTGCGGGATATGTCTGGCCTACGGACATGTTGATGATTCTTGTAATATAACTTGTAGTATTTGTAGTGGTGGCCACACGCCCTCGCATTGTCCAAGGCGTGTGACGACGTACGCCTCGGTGGCTGCGGGGCCGCCGACGGTATCGTGGCCCAAGAGAGCGAGGGCGAAGCGGACGGGGGTGGCAGCTCGTCCTCCCACGTCGTTCACGGCGGCTGTGGGTGGAGTCCCCGAGAAGGCACCTGTCCATACGGCTGTGGCATCCGGGAAAAGTGTGTCACGGTCCTCTGAGGAGGACCACGTCTCGCCCGCCCAGATCGTGGAGGCTGCGTCCTCTGGAAAGGTGGGTGGCGCTTTGGGTGCCGTTCGGGTGGATGGGGATTCTGAGGAGGCTTCGCCCCACCCTTCGGGCCCGGGTTTGGACGGGGCCCCTGTGGAGGTTCCAGACGGCCCAGGTTGCCCCGAGGTGTCCCCTGTCTCCCTGGAGGTTCAGGCCTCCCTATCGGGTGGTGTGGGAGGTTGGGGGCTGTGTGGGCACCCACAATCCTGCCACCCCTGTAAGTGTTGGGGAGAGTCCCTCTGTTGAGTGTCCTGTTCCCCTTGTCGGTGTTGGGGTGGGTCCCTCTGAGGAGGTTCCTTCCGCTCCTGTTCGGGTTGAATCAGTGGGGATTGTTGGGGACTCCAAGAGGCCCCTGGCTTTCCTTGCTAGCCCCGCTGAGGCTGGGGTTTCTGGGGATGGTAGATGTTCCGGCCCCCTTCCCCAATGCCGTGCTGGCACCAACCCTGACGCTGGACGAGCTGCTGTTACCCAGCTCGTTCGCCAGTTTTCTGGACTTTTCCAGTCTTCCCTGTCTCTCCGGACTGAGTTAGGACAGTAGGGAGGTGATGGGCCTTGCAGCCCCGTTTTGTTACCGGACTTTGGTCCGAATGTCCCTCGTGTAAAGCGGCGGTGGTCGGATGTCGCTGCTGCGAAGACGGGGTTGGTTCGAGTAGCTTCAAGAGGCCGCACGCCCCTGCCTCCATCAACTTTGTCAAAGTAGCAGCGTCACTGATTTCTCCTCTCTGATTGGTTGATGGGTTTTCCTGCCTTACTTCAAACATCCAAGGGATGTGTAGTGTTGCTTAGCAATTCTATGCATTCTCTCTGTTCAATTGCTTTGCGGTTGACGTTATCTTTTTGCATGAGACCCATTTTGCCTCTCAGAGGGACCATTTTTCCTTTACCTCCCGTAACCCTGTCGGTGCCTTCTGGTCGTTTGGCACTACACGTTCGCGTGGGATGGGGATCCTCTTCCACCCGCATTTTAATGGGACCATCCTCGCATTACAGAGTGATCCTGTAAGGGGCGGGTGATGTACGTGGATGTTGTCGCTAGGGGTCGTAAGATTCGGCTTGTCAATACCTATGCGCCGGCCCGGCCTGCGAAACGGAAAGTATTCTTTTCGAGCTTCGACACGTTCATGGTCATACAGGCTGATATCGTCCTTGGTGGTAACTTCAACTGCGTTTTGGATCCTCACCTCGATAAGATTGGGGATGATCTTCTTTCTTGTGATCGATGTACGCGGTCTCTGCGTGCGGTGCTGTCGGATTTCGGTTTTTTCGATGTCTGGTGTGCATTGCATGGGTCTGCTTTTGTGGCTACCTGGATCGATCGGAGCATTTCTTGTCGCCTTGACAGGTTCTGTGTGATACCTGGTCTTCGGCAGAGCCTCGGCGGAGCTGGTGTTTATCAGGTTGGGGATGTCTCGTTTTACGTGTCTGATTATCGAGCGTTTCTCACCACATTCAGGGATTTTGTCCCCGTTTTTCGGGGCCCCAGTGTGTGCAGGCTCAACATCTCTTTTCTTGCCAAGGATGAGGTTGGTGATGCTTTGCTTGCCCTTGTTCTGGAGCTCTGTTCTGTTGAGTCTGTCACCGGGTCTTGGTGAGCGGGTCTCAAGGAAGCCTGTGCCTCCTTGCTGCGACAAGCTGCCATGCAGCTTTCGCGGGCCCGCCGCCCGGCCTTGCAGGGAAGCAGGACACCTTGGCTGCCTTAGTTCGTAGCGGACCGACGGATCGCTGGGTCCTCTCGAACATTGCGACACTCCTTCGGGATATCGATTTGGATTATTCCAAACTGTTCCGTGCGGCGAGCGTCTCTAGTCTGATCGAGTCGCTTGATCCCAGAACTGCCACCAAAGTTCCGCTGTGCAAGGCACGGGAGATAGCTAAGACCAGACACATCTCCAGTCTGATGTTGAAGAATGGTCAATCATCATCTGATATCTCCGACATTCTGGACGCGTGCCTCGGCTACTATCGTCGTTTATTTTCGGCTTCACCCGTGGACGAGAAGTTGTTGGACGACATTCCTCGGTTTTTGCCCTCCCTCGACCCTTTCTTTCACGAACAGCTGATGAATCCATTCTCCTTGGGTGAGTGTTAGTCGGCCATTCGGTCCATGCCGCTTGGTAAGTGTTACTGGGCCGGATGAGCTGCCGGGGGAATTTTACAGCCACGTGTGCCATGTAGTCGGACCCTTCTTCGTCCGACTTTAAAACACCTGTCTGGCTGCGGAGTCTCTGCCACCGGGAACGCTGGATGGCCTAATTACACTTATCTGTAAGAATCCCAGCCAGTCTGAAGATATTTCCTCATGGCGCCCCATTTCTCTCCTGAACGTGGATGCAAATATTATTTCTATGGTTCTGTGTGCGGTCATACTTTCCTTGTTCTGCTGCACTAAGACTTGTGGCGTGTGAGGCAGAAGTATCCAACAAAATCTGGTACTTCCAAGGGACCTGTTCCATTACATCAAAGCTTTCGATCGAGTTTACCTAGGATTTCTGTGGTTCGTTTTTGAGAGGTGTGGCCTTCCTCCAGTGTTTGTCCGGTACATGCAAGCCCTCTATACGACTGCTTCGAGCAGGCTCTTGGTTAACAGGTATCTGACGTCTTCCTTTCCCATCTTACAGGGCGTTCGTCATGGCTGCCTATTGTCCCCAACACTTTGTGTTGGTTATCGAGTGCCTTCTCTCTCATCTGTACCACTCGGTCTCGGTACATGGCCTCCAGATGCCGGGGGTTCGTGCGTGACGTATGTCACCAGAATAATCGTTTTCATTATTGCATGCTAATAAGTAAATAGAATGAAATAACATTTAATTACAATGAGCAGACAGTATGAATCAACATGAAGATTTCCGGTACTCTGTTACAGTGTGCAGGGAGAGTGGACTAACAAAATGTTTCTGGTGTTGTGTTACAATAATATAACCAGAGAGAATCAACATAGTGGTTTCTGGTTGTGTTACAATAAGGTAAGCAGGGTAAACCGGCATAATGGTTTCTAATACAAAGTTACAATTATACAAGCAGGGTAAGCCAGCAAAATAGTTTTTGTTTCTGTGTTACAATTACATGAGTGGGGTGAACCAGCATACTTGTTTATCTTACGCTGATAAGAAAAAAACATAGTTTTTGTTTCTGTGTTACAATTACATGAGCGGGGTGAACCAGCATACTGTTTTTCATTATTGCATGCCAATAAGTAAGCAGAAGGTAATAATACCGTGGTTTCCGGTATTGAGTTTCAATGTAGGGATAAGATGAACTAACATAAGATGTTTCATGCTTTATTGGCAATATATAAGCAGAGTAAAACAACACAGAGGTTTGCAGCTTTTGTTTACATTGTGTAGTCTGGAAAAAGTAACACAAAATTTTAGTGGTAATATTTTCTACACGGTGTAGGATAGTTGAATAGCACAATTGATGCCGGTACTGTATTGCAATGTGTAGTCAACAGAGGAAAACAACGCAGTAATTTACCCATTACCTCCTTAATTTATAAGCATAAATATGATGTCAGGGGATATTTAGGCTTATATGACAAAAATGAATATTTGTGGAATGCTAAAATAACAAATGTACACTTATATCATAGGTTTCGAGTTGATTATTACAAGTACGATTACAGTGTTCAGTTGAATTTCCTTAAGAAAATTATAAATTTTTTTATCCTTTTAGAAGCTATAGAATTAAAGTAAGCCGTGTGTGTTTTGTGTTTTCTTATAGCAAAGCCACATTGGGCTATCTGTTGAGCCCACCGCAGGGAAGCGAATCCCTGATTTTAACGCTGTAAACCCGTAGACATACCGCTGTACTAGCGGGGGGGGGGGCTAAAGTATGCAGCTTCCGGTATGAAAGGTATCAAAAATTGCAAATGTAGCTGTTTAATCACCTGGTGAACTCATGTTGTTGGTTTTTTTCTTCTTAGATTTAGTAAATCGTCCTTACGTGACTTCACTGGCTGTTTTCTCTTTACTACTTCCGAGATCTTATTCACCTATAAATAAATGGTGGTGGTTACTGCACCATATTTACATAAGGAATAAATCTAGTGAAGCATCTATCGTTCTTTTGACAGTTCAAAAAACTATGCTATGAGATGGTTTTATCTTTTAAAATAGACTAGCTTGGCGTAAGTGAATTTTTTTATTACATACTCATTTACTATTAAACATTCCAGGCAATAACGGTCTGTATGCGAAACCCAAAGCTAGTTGGTTTATTCCAATTATCTCGTGTTGAAACGTCTCTTCTCACTATTAGTGATGTAAAATGAATGAAAATGGCGGTATTTAGCAAGGAATGTGACACAAATGAAAAGATATTTCACGATAAAACCTAAATAAAAATAAGCACTTGAACGAAGGCTTCAGTGAGGGTAGCGCATTTGGGTTCTGATTGAACTCGACAGTTTAACGATTAACGTATATATAAATTAAATTTTTCTGAGTGATGTAAAAGGTAATAAACTACTACCAGAATAATGGAGCAAATAAAAGTTGACTAAAATACACGTGCATGTACAGTGTATCTCAATTCATACAATGAGCTAAAGATAAGAAATGGCGAACATTATGGGGCAAATAAAGAAAATGAGAAGGTAAGCTACAGAAAGAGAAATGTACCATATGTTCCTTGTGGCAAAAGTCATTCTGGATGTAGGACCTACAAATCAATATTTCAAGTACAATGCGAGATAACTCGAACCACGACACCCCTCGCCAAGTTATTCTTCACTATTTACAATTAATAGTAATAAAGTAGTTGCGTCCAATGAAACAGATACGATAAATTAACAAAGAATTACTAGGCAGCCAGTCTTCTGAGAGTAGGATTACAGCAACACTAATAATTACACATTTGCAGTAAAAGATAAACCTTAGAAGAAACATATTAAATGTATTTCATTGTGCAAGGAAAAAATAGGGGATTGCCAATTAGAATTTAGCATATTGCTTGTCTTTATTTTGACATAGTTATTGGTAACGTTAAAAAAATAATTGAATATATGATTATACTTTCTCGATACAGTGTCTTTCCTTTGATATCAGAATTGAATTGTTTATGCATTTTATACGAACGTTTAAAAATGTATAATCATGTGTTACGATTTTTTCATTAGTATCTTGTAACAGATATTTGTGTATTAAATTATTTCAACCAACGATGGAATACCTGTCTTTATTTGATGTTAACATTTAAAAATGAAAAGCCATACACTTTACATAAACGAACAAAACCAAATGAATCATCAGAAAAGTTAGCTTGATATTCTCAACATCACTTTACTTAGACAGTGGAGGATCGCTGGCAGATTAAATGCTAAACTACGTTTTAATTTAGCCATGCCTAATCGACTGGCTTCAAGTGCTTATTACCATTCCATTTTTATTTATCAAAGAAATAGCCTTTGAATGACAAAAATAAATAAAAGCAAAGCTAATACATTTATTCATTAGCAGCTAACGTAACTGTTCAGCACACAGAGAAGACATAAGGCCCCGAAGAATGACATAGTGAGTTAGGGCTGAGCGCCAACTCCCCCATATGTCACTCGCCTGGGTATTCTAAGGACGATAGTCAATTTTAATGACAGCTGATGTTGTAATTCTCTAAATATGAACGATTACACACAGACTGTTGTCAAGTAATAGTTTGTATTTCAACCCTATTACTTATTTCAGCTTCATTTCCCAAATATGCTCGTTATTTTAGCCTTGGGGTATTATATTGTGTTGGTCAATCCTACTTTTCTTTGGTAAAATAGTATATTAAGAGTTAGAAGTGGGTGGTACTAACTAGCTGCCTTTTCTATAGTCCATCACTTCAAAATTATGTACGACTGGCCCATTTATCTCTCGAAATGTTTTGCGTGAAATGAAAAAAAACAAACTTGTTTCAATTGCAAATCTGATTAGTGTATTTGAATGAATTGCCAGAAAGAAGTATTCTCTATTTCACTATTAATAAATGGAAACTACTTGATACTATTGAAAAGTAAAGATAACTAAAAAACAAAAGTAAATCTGAGGTCGTTTTTCTATGTAAGAGAAATAAGAAAACAACATATTCTTAAAAGCATGTTTGTTTTTGAATTTCGCACAAAGCTACTCGAGGGTTATCTGTGCTAGTCGTCCCTAATTTAGCAATGTAAGACTAGAGGGAAGGCAGCTAGTCATCACCACTCACCGCCAATTTTTGGGCTACTCTTTCACCAACGAAATAGTGGGATTGACCTTAACATTATAACGCCCCCACGGCTGGGAGGGCGAGCATGTTTTGGCGCGACGCGGGCGCGAACCCGCGACCCTCGGATTACGAGTCGCACGCTTTACGCGCTTGGCTATGCCAGGCCTCTTAAAAGCAAATAATCCACGTAACAATCGGGTTGCTGGTAAATTTCTTTCTTTATTACATTATTGTTAATTTGTTTATGTTTCATTGTGAATCTGCAGGTATCTACAAAAGTCTGTTTTTGCCTTTTTTGTATAAGGACTAAGAAAACCTTATGTTATATAAACTTGTATATTGTTCACATGGCTCTTACCTGTAATTAATAATTATTGTACACATAACAAGTAAAACGTTATGCTAATCTTTTCAACGTACACTCCTTCCTAGTTTCAAAGACACAATATCAAAGTATATATTTAACATTTAGTTTTTCTTGTTTCTATATATGTATATATATATATATCAAATATGTTGACTCTACAGACTTTCATTTACAGCATGGCTAGGTGATTAAGATACTTAACTCTTAATCTGAAGGTCGCGGATTAGGATCTCCGTCCCACTAAAAATGCTCCCCTTTTAGCTGTGACAGAGTTATAAAGAATATCAACCTCACTACTCCTTGATAAAAGAAGAGTCCAAGAGTTGCGGTGGATGGTGATGACTACCTTCCCTCTAGTCTTTCACTGTTAAAATATGGATGGATAGTGCATCGTGAAGTAATTCATAATAACAAGAAACCCACTTGAAGTAAACAGTTGTTTGGTACTTTATTTTAATTAAGGTTTTAATACCCATAACAGCCGTATTGAGAATAAGCGCTCGTAAAGTGTTGCGTTAAATTAAAAAAAACAAATACTATACATTCTTGGCCCAAATGCTTGCATATTTGTAACAAATAAGGTTTATTATTATGATGATAGAATACAAAAACACTTAACACTGTCAAATACCTACGTATGTAATTTGTATAATAAGGTAGGTTCTATGGATATCTTGGACGATTTACTAGAAAAAAGGAAAATTTTATCAGACATCTATGAAAAGATGGATAATTCCGCATTTCACCTATCACAGTAAAAATAACAAAACATATAATGATAAAATATAACAACAAATTATTTCAAATAGCGTTTGTAACTATATATCAGTTCAAGTAAGCATTCTGTACATGATTGGTCCTCCTTGTCAAATAACTTCTGCAAGACAAGGTGGCATGCTGTTGATGAGGTTATTAACATAACACAGTTAATTCATCCCAGTTTGTCACTGGAAGGCGCTGTATCTCAACCTCAGTAGCTAGATTATGGTCATGGCTAACAATGTTTTAGCTCAGATCTTCACAAAAGTTTTCACTGGGATAGCAATCTAGAGATATTACTGACCATGGCAATCTTGTATCGTACTCTGGTTGAGATAATCCTGTACAATAAGCACATTATGGACAGAGACATTGTCATCCTGGAAACCACAGTTACTTACAAACCTTGCCTTTAATGATGCCTGTAGTTAGTGCCATTGATGTTTCCCTGGAGGATATAAAGAACACATTTTCCACCATTATGAATAGTTACCCAAACATGTACTGCACCACCTTCAGTGTGTTCTCTGTGAGAAAGATAGTCTTCCCTTATTTGTTTTCCCGGTAAACGACGAACAAGAATCATACCAATAATTTTAAGTAGCCACAAACGAGACTTATCTGAAAATATGGCATGTTGTTAGTGTTCTAACTGCAAGTTGACATGCAAGTAACACAGTGAAAATGGTTAATTCTGCTTGATATTGTTTTACAGATAACCAAAATACCTTGTTAAATGACCTTATTTGATCAATGTCCTATTTACTGTTCTTCTAGATATCCTGGAATGAATGTGTATTTCTTGGTAGGTATTTGGGTTAAATTATTATTTCGTTTCCCAAAAGGGGATGAAAAATAACCCGGGGCGGTCAGAAACATTTTGTTTCTCTTCACCCCACACGCGGCTAGAATTAATTTAGCACATAATTTTGGAACTGTTAACTAAACTAGAGTAACACTTATTTGCTAAACTGGAGTGGTGGTAGCAAATTACCTTGAGGAGCGTCAGTCGAAGCTGCGAAAAGAGTCGGGAAGCCAAAATGCGTGTGAAGAGTGAGACGAGAAGTTCAGCTTACACTTTCTCGAAGGTAACTTGGCGTAGATGTGGTCACAGTGGAAAGAGCAAGGAGATGCAAAGCCAGCAAGTCGACATAGTTAACACAAGTGACTGTCGTTTACGAAAATTTTGATACTTAAAGACGGGCATATTTTCAGGGTTGGGACCTATATATCCAATGAAACTGAAATTTTGCTGTAAGGGGAAACGGGAGTACCCCGAGAAAATCCAATTTCACGACCAGGGCGCCGAATAAAAATGCTCTGACTGTGCCCGAAGCAAATTGTAAGGAAAAAATATAAGGATTAACTGATATCAACTTACAATAACAGAGAAATATACAATGATTAGCAATACAAATATACTATAACTGGGGTACAAATTAAACACTAAAGTTATTGTTAGAAAAGACTTGACGGATCTGGAGAGGAGATTAGGTTAAGTTCAAGTTCAAGAGGAATGTCATTGGTAGTTCTGCTTGGTGAGATCAATATCAACCTCTTGTTGGATAATGGTATCGGGTTTTGGGGAGAATTTGTGGATGTTGTAACTGGTAGAGTTGGCTGGGCTTCTGGCGGCGGCTTGCTAGAGGCTCTGGTGAGTTGTTTGTTGTCTGGTGCAGTCTGGGTTGCTTGGTGATTGCTGGCGATATTAGTTTGAATTTGTTCGTTTATTGCAGGAACATATTCAGTGGAAGATGAGACATCGCACGTTTTGGCTTCCTGAGCTGGAGTCTGAGTACTCTGTGATATAGTGCTGTAGGTATCAATTTGGGTACTCTTGCTGGATAGTTGTTTTTTAAGCTGTGGTGGATCGATGAATGGCTTAGGTGAGTCGTTAGATGACGGAGTAGCTTATGTTTGTCTGGGGAGATTGGGTATCCTTGGTTTGATTGAGCGACGGCGAGGGCGTTCGGCACTGAAGTGAAATATGTGATAATAACATTCGTTTCGTAGAATGGCATCGGCACTGTGCTTGGTGGTTGTGACTATTTTGATGAAATTGGTAGCTTGATTGGTATATTTCGAGAAAATTCGGTGTACGGCATAAATCTTGGTTTTTGTTTGGTTTTCAACGGCATACTTAATTTCGTTCGGGTGAATGGATGGATCAACTTCCCTCAGGAAAACTGAGAAAAGGTTTATAGGACTCTTGGTTGGTAAACAACTAATTTTAATCTCAGTGTTCCACGGCTCACATAAGTATCACAGGTCTGCTGGTGTAGAAGGCTGAAGGAGTATTCCACCTCGGCGTAGTATCCGTGCTCTAGAAGGGTCAATGGTTGCACCAGGCTTAGCCTGGGCAATGAACGTAGCTATTTGAGGAGGTGAGAGGTGAGGTGGTAGGCCGTCGACGACTACCGGCGGGACCGGAGGCGAGACTGGTGCGGTGGGTCCTGGTAAATAAAACATCATGTTAGGAGAGGAAGGAAACACGTCTTGCTAGCTTGGCGTCTAAACTGGGACCAGTAAAAGTGGAATGAATATGTTCACGTCATTACTGGACAGTCAAACAAAATGAGATCCTATAAGAAAGATTATACCAAAAAACACTCTTTTAAACAGGTGTTTATGTATGTTTTTGTGAAAATTACATAGAACAACTTATATAGACTCGTACATGTTTATCCAATCATACGCTACTTTCTTGGTTACACGTATCGAGTATTTACTCAATAACTACTCCATTCATGTAAACAATAACAATATAGAATAGTATGCAAAGTCTTTTATCAACACTGTAGAAGGTGCCACCTTGCACGAGACGACTGAAGTATGCATGAAAGCATAGCGTGAAACTAAGATACCTGTTATAGTAATCTCAAAGTTAATCACAAATTCAATAGAAAAAAGAAAGAAACTTGTCACATCTACAGCACTAATCAATAAAACCTTTTAAAATGTACGATCTCAAAGACTATTTATTATGCTCGTTTGTTGAGAGGAGCTTGTACTTAACAAACAAGCTATTATAAGTATCGTCTTCTTTAGTGCTCAAGAGAAACAATTATTACAAATAAATAGATTCCATGGTATTTTAATAAAAGCTAGCCCAACATCAAGTAATATATCTTTCGACATAGAACACCATGGTACAAAAGTTAAGAATAAAGTTGACATTATTTTCTTGTACAATATGGGATTATGTATAAGTTACAAAATAGAACCTATGCATAGAAAAGAAAAACCATTTCAGATAAATAAGCCAAATATAGTGGTATTTCTACATTAATTACTATTTACGTTACTATTTAATACGCCATATTTTAAATGGATAAAATAAAAGATACTTATAAGTAATTAAGCTCAGATAAGGAGTGTTTTTTTTTAATTTTCACGGTGTATTCATAAAAGAAAATCCAAGGAAGTTGAAAACTACTATGAAAATAATTAGCAATCTCAGTCTCTTCCAGACACCAGTATATGATTAGTAAAAACCCAAGACTTTAGAAAATACTGAGGTTAGTTTCTAGCTTATGCTGTACAAACAACTTAAAATAACTACACTTACTTTTGCTGCTCACATTATGATATTTGATCCCAGAACTACAGCAGTAATAATGAAATTCAATTTAATTTGACCCAGATAAAGTCCAGTTATGAACATTCTTAAGACAACTAAACAGCTTGGTTGAAATGTGAGGACATTTGTTGTGGAATTCTACTGCCACACACTTTAAAACTGTACGGAAGTGTAAAACCAGGATGTAATAGTTCGTGAAAATCAATAAGTTCACGTATATCTTTCTGTTTGTTTGTTTTTTGGAATTTCGCACAAAGCTACTCGAGGGCTATCTGTGCTAGCCGTCCCTAATTTAGCAGTGTAAGACTAGAGGGAAGGCAGCTAGTCATCACCACCCACCGCCAACTCTTGGGCTACTCTTTTACCAACGAATAGTGGGATTGACCGTAACATTATACACCCCCACGGCTGGGAGGGCGAGCATGTTTAGCGCGACGCGGGCGCGAACCCGCGACCCTCGGATTACGAGTCGCACGCCTTACGCGCTTGGCCATGCCAGGCCCATATATCTTTCTACAATGTACAACTTATTCACTTTCCTTTTAGTATTTTCTGTGACAATATTTTATACCATGAATAACTTATCCACTCACATGCTATTACTCATTGTTGTGGCTGTACATATGCTGCTCGCTTGTTTCTGTAATTAATTACCTCGGAGTATATAATGTAATCATTCTGAAAAAAATATATTGTGACTAAATAAAATCTGCTATACATCAATCTGTGTGCGATGTAAAAAAATCATAAATCTGTACAGTCCTGCACTATATTTTAATAAGATCACACCTTTATGGATGTCAAACACATACACTAAAGATGAACCTCAAATTACTAGCATCTATATCCATTGTTTACTTAGCATTGTTCACTAATCGAAAAGCTTTCCATCATCTGATCTTCATACCAGAACGTGTTTGTAAACAAAGGAATCTGCTTGTATAGATATCATGTCCACATATAATTTTTTCCACTGTCTTAAGATATTAGAAAACATTGATTTTATTTACTGTTATAATATTCAACCTTTACATCTCATTAACGTCATCTTCAGGACGTTAGGAATTAAATCGAGAAGCTATTTGAGCTAGAATTAAGGTTAAAAAGAAGCGACAATGAGAGCATGTAGAAATGATAAGGGTGAATGTTATTTATGCCAGCAGTACGTGAAAATTATAGTGGACTAAATTATATTTATGCCAGTAGAGTATGGAAGTAATGGGACAGAGATGAATTATATTTAAATGCAAAAAAAATTATTGGGGAGGAATTAATGATATATATACCAGTATTTTTACTGTATCTATAATACAAACAGTTACAATCACATTTTATTTTTGATAAGATCCAATTCATTAAATTTTATCATTGTGACATAGTGCTATGGATATGGTGGTCTGTTATTGCGCTATTGAAAGAACTAGGGATGTGGTGGTCTATCAATGTGACACTGAAAGGATCAGGGATATGGTGGTTTGTTATTGCAGTGTCTTAAAACTAGAAATGAAGTAGATGCATAAACTATAACATATTTCCCTCAAAACCATATTGTTATTGCTTTAATTAAAAGCTAAGACACTCATATTGGAGGTTTTTCATCTCTTTAAGTTCTTCCAGACATTCTTCGAAATTTTCTTTTTTATGTAACATTTAGTCAGTTTGTCTAAAAATGAATACGAAGGAAAACATTTTTGATTATAAACTCCTTCTTCTTATATTTGACTTTTACTTATACTCATTACAATTTAAATCTAATTTTTAAATGATTAAGTTCCTTCTCTAACGTTTTCAAGAGCTGGATTGTCTTATAATCTCATATACATCTAGCATAAGAAAGATAGCAAATAATTACATGTATGTACCTTAATCCCTAACTTTAATTTGTAAATATCCATAAACTTTAGCCAGTTTCATAATTGGCCTGTAACTAAAATCGATAAGGTTATAAAGTTAAAGAGCGCGGCTTACTAGGATTTTTAATACTTCTTGTATAATTAGTAACTTTTGATAATGCTAAACCCCAGTCTTTATATTTCATGTTAATAGCAAGAGTTAAATACGTATTTCATTAAGATACTGTCTTATAACTACCAATTTTTCGAATTTTAAAAATGAGTTTGTTAAAATTGTTGTTGTGAGATAGTGAAACGTTCTAGAAATGTTCAGAGTATTTTAGAAAAATGTGTGTTTTCTTATAGCAAAGCCACATCAGGCTATCTGCTGAATCCACCGAGAGGAATCTAACACCTGGTTTTAGCGTTGTAAATCCGTAGACATACCCCTGTATCAGCGGAGGACGTTCTACAAGAAAGCAAGTAAAAGATACATGAAGTTATAATGTGTGCCTAAAGCTTAAAGAACAAAATACCCATTCGTATGACTAGTAAACCCTTCGGTGAGCTCAGCAGATAGCCCGATGTAGCTTTGCTCTAAGAAAACACACACACACTGGTAAACAATTTAAATTATTGTAACAACAGAGATATGTAATTATAACAAGCATAGGAAAGAGTTAAGGTATCAGGTTACCTAAATATATTTTTATTAATGTTTAAGATATTGCGCAAGAGATGCCGTCAAGTCTCTTAAAAAATGTCTTCCGATTTGATGGTCAACAACTACGAACTCTCATTGTTAAGTGTATAACCAGGCGGGAGACCTGATCCTTTAGAAGAAACAGTAAATCCACGTTAGTTTATGAAACAAACGCGATCAATAACGATCGATAACTTTGTACTGCGAGAACTAGAGTTTTGTGCTTCCTCGTGAGACTTGGTATAGCATTTTACCTGAAGTATGGTAATATCAGTTTTAGGACTGTAAACTTATGCCTTCTGTCATCCATTTTTATGGTTCTTGTGGTCTTATATTTTATCACCACCTTTTATTCTTTCTCACGTGTCATTGAAGTCAAACAAATAACATCGATTATTTTGTATAATCTCATGTTTCACCAGATAGAGCAATAACCTCAGCACAGACAACAGACAATTTAGAAAAGATTGTTGTGATAACGGAACGGGGCAGTTTTTACTCTAATAAAAGTACTTTGATTTTCTTGTGGAAAATTTCTTTTGAGTAAAAAGGTTTCACGAGAATCTAACAAAAAACTCCAAGTTGTAGAAACACGAAAATGTGTATATTATTGAACACAAATGGAATTAATATGAAAGGTTAGTTTTCTTATTTGATGTGTTTGTTTTTAATTTCGCGCAAAGCTACTCGAGGGTAATCTGCGCTAGCCGTCCTTAATTTAGCAGTGTTAAGACTAGAGGGAAAGTAGCTAGTCATCACCACCCACCGCTAATTCTTGGTTCACTCTTTTACCAATGAATAGTGGGATTGATCGTAAAATTATAACGCCCCATGGCTGAAAGAGCGAACATGTTTGGTGTGACGGTGATTCGAACCCACGACCCCCAGATTACGAGTTCAGTGCCTTAGCCACCTGGCCTTCTTAGCTCTTAGTTGAAAGATATTTGCTTCATTTGCTCGTTTCTAACGTGAAAAAAGATTCTTTGGTTCAGGTGCGATGATGATCCAAGTAACTTAACAGGAGAGTAGACGAAAACGAAAATTTTACGTACGTCGTAACGTTATAGTTTTGAAAATCAATTTTTGTTGTTGTTTTGAACAGAGCACAAAGGTACAAAATAGGCTATCTGTGCTCTGCCCACCACGGGTATCTGAAACCGGTTTTGAGCGTTTAAGTCCGCAGACATAGCGCTGCATCACTGGGTTCAACGTTAATTGAATAAGCTAGTTAAGTATTAACTATATATACTTTTTTATAATTATTCTTGTAACTATATTACTGTTTCCTTCATGATTACTGAAACCTGACTTTCGTAATGCTGCTTTCCCATGGCTCATCGGTAAGTCTGGGCACAGATAGCCCAATACGTAAATTTACCCTTAGCAACAAAATAAATTGTAATGTCATGTCTTGCTTGATTTATGTTCATATAATAAAAAAATAACAGGTAGATAGATGCCATGATACGTTATGGTTGTGGGTTGGTTTTGTGGATTCCAACGGCTTTATACGCAGCTTCCAATTACAGTAACCCATAAAAAGTATTTTTTTCAGTTATCAGGAAAGTTGTAATCGTTAAACTAATATTTTAAAAGCAAACAAGAATTATAATTACATAGAATGAATGTGTGTGTGTGTGTTCTTATAGCAAAGCCACATCGAGTTATCTGCTGTGTCCTCCGAGAGGAATCGAGCACCTGATTTTAGCGTTGTAACTCCGAAAACATAGCGCTGTCCCAGCATGAAACAACACAGGATGAAATGGATAACGCCCCATAGTAGCAGTTAGCTGAGTTGTATTTAGGCATCATAATAGATATTTAAGAACAAAGAATCAGTAAATATTTGTTGAAAGATACATAGTTCTTTTTGTTATTGATTTTTTTACTGAGAGTTCGGTTGAACTATCTCTAATATTATAGATCAAGCACGTAACCCAAAATATAATTTACAAAACGGTACAGATAATCTCACATATATTTCCTGCTACGGCAGCGGTAAAGTCTTCGGATTTACAACATTACAGTAAGGGGCTCGATCCCCTCAGTGGATACAGCAGATAGGCCAACATGGCTTTGTTATAAGAAAAACACACGCACAAACTGACATCGCACTTGGTTAGAACATAATTCTCTCAACTTATCACCAATAAACACAGAATGAACATTTGTATTTCAAATCAGACGTTCTTCTACATGGAAAGGTTCACACTCCGAAACTAAAATAGTATAGTGATCAAGAAATAAAGATATCTAAAACTCAACCGGGCATTGTTAGATTCTATAGTTTCAACAAATAATCAATTTGCTTATTTCTTAGAAACAAAGCTATATATATATACTTTGTTGCATTGTTAAATTCTACAGTTCCAGCAAATAATTAATCTACTAATTTCTTAATAATAAAGCTATGTATATATACTTTGTTGCATTGTTACATTCTACAGTTCCAACAAATAATTAATCTACTAATTTTTTTTAGAAACAAAGCTATGTATATATACTTAGTTGCATTGTTAGGTTCTACAGTTCCAGCAAATAATTAATCTACTAATTTCTTAGTAACAAAGCTATGCAAAGGACTTCGTTGCATTGTTAGATTCTACAGTTCCAACAAGTAATTAATTTGCTGATTTCTTAGAAACAAAGCTATGTATAAGTATTTCGTTGCATTGTCAGATTCTACTGTTCAAACAAATGGAAATATTTATCTGTTAACTTCATAGCAACAAAGCTATTTCGTTGCATTGTCAGACTCCACTGTTCCAACAAGTCGATATATTTATCTGTTAACTTTATAGCAACAAAGCTGTGTATATGTATTTCGTTGCATTGTTAGATTCTACTGTTCCAACAAGTGGAAATGTTAATCTGTTAACTTAATAAAAGAAACAAAGCTATGTGTATGTATTTCGTATCAATCTTTCAAATTTATAGCCAAAAGTAGTTCTCATTCGTCCCAACACGTACCAAAGTGCCACGACGTTCTGTACTTCTGTCTTTATCATAATGTTTCGCTTTTTCTCTTATATTTAAAGTAACTGAAGCTTTAATCTATGTTCATATATTTTCAGTCACGTAAGTCTGTTTTGTTATGGTTAGTCTGTGTCTCATCTACTTGCGTGTAAAAGACATCTATTTTCCAGCCCATTCTTGAGATTATTGATTATATCTTCAGAAAAGTAAGAAACAACTTTACATCTAGGTCCTAACAGTGATCTACAGCCACTTCGAGATTGTGATTCGAGTTTCGTTTGGATTTGTTTATCTTAGAGCAAAGCCACATTGGCCTATCTGATGTATTCATGCGAGGAATTGAACCCGGAGTTTAGCATTGTACGTCTGTAAACTTACAGCACATTATTAGTTGATAATTCCAGAAAAAGACAAGGCTGATATTGTATATTGTAAGATCCGAATTATAAATGTGCCTGTTATTTTGATGAGACATTTATTTTTATATCTTACAATTTAAATAGATTGGATTAAAAATACTCAAGTAGTTAGTTAATAAACTCAAATTATTTCCTATTTCGTTTATATAGCACTATAACATTGCAATTTGTTATTATAGTTTCACAATGAAAGGTAAAAGGAGTACTACAAAAAATCTTCCTTGTTTTAAAGTGTTTTATTCTCCTCAGAGGAAGTGGTTTATATTTTTCAGTTCACTCTAAGAAACAGAACTTTAACTTCTAGCTTTATAACATATTTGTGTTTACATAAAAAAAGAACTTAAAGCGAAAATGCTGTCTTTGAGCATGAAATTATCTTTTTTTATATTATATAACAGTAAAATATAAATTATAACTATCGAATCAACCAAACTAGCACGAGTTCTAAAAATAAAGATATGAAATAATATGCATTCGTGCCTTCGAAATCAAAGTATATGTAAAGAAATGCCAATAAAAAGATAATTTAATTTTCTTCCGTAAACTTGAGAACTGTAGGAAATGTATAGAAGATCTGAGGGTATGAAAAGAATTATTCCAAATAAATCTGCAAACTGACAAGTAGTGAATTACAATATTTCAATATTGTTACGATCTCATAATATGTCAGTGGAGATTTTTTCTTTTACTCTGAGATAAATTCTAACCAGCTTAGCTTGCAGAGTTAATGGAAAATGAAGTGCTAAATCAACAACAAAAATCCGTTGATTTTCAAGATATAAGTTGTAGTTATATTTATAACTTACTACTGTTTATGTTGATTTTATACTTAATCAACATAATTAGAAAAACATTCTTTTCTAATTCAAAGTACTTTTACAAAATATTAAGAAATTACCTTAAAGTCTTTGAAAATATTTATATATATATGAAACACAAGTGTTCAATTTAGTGATTTTTCTCTGATACCCACGGTTCGCTAAGTTCATAAGAATATTAGCAATGATAGTTAAACCAAAACACAAACTTCAAAATGACAGCACAGTTAATAATGCAACAATTCACACGTTAGAAACTATACATATTTGAGTAATTTCTGACCTTTAAAAATCACTAGAAATGTTACTCTTTTCCAGAACGTAATGAAAATACTGTTTAATGGAGCTTATTTGCCTTTCCTAGCACATTTTTTCCTTAAGGTAGCTATGTTCGTTTATATATATATTTACGTTTAAATATAAGCAAAGAGAGAAAACATTATATTAATTTGCAGCCAACGTACACCTTTTTTAGATTAAAGTAAATCATGATGTTGTAAGCATTTAAATATTATGCCTTGAATTATTCATTGACTAAGCAATCAAAGGTGCGGGAACATTGAATTTAACTGTTAATGGAAACTTACTTTCTTTATAAATTTGGCCTTTGAGCTAAATGATCAGACTAGATTTTTTTACACACAGAATATTCTAATATTCGAAAATCATTTTTCAATTGGACTTTCCTCAACGTCCAAATAAAAGCTGTCATATATCTATATTTACATTATCTTCGAAAGTTATTACAGTGGCTAATACTTTAACTCATTTCTTCTTCTTTCTGATATTTTTCACTCATATGTAATTGAGGAATGCGTAGTTCAGCCATGTCAGAAAGTAGAATAATTTATAAACCGATTGTCATTACAGATGTAAAAACTAGAAAAGCATTTTTCATCAAAGTTCCGATTACCAATAATTTCAATTAAAAGTAAATTAACAATAATGTAATATGGCAATAAAGTAAATTAATAATAAAGTAAACTAACAATGAACCAAAATAACAATAAAGTAAACTAACAATAAAGAGGATTGGCATAAAATAAGAGTGTGAATAAAAGCATAAAGAGTGGTTAAACCATTAACTTTATCTGCTGGTATGGAAGTACAGAAATTTATGCGGAACGCAGGAAAAGAACAAATACAGTTGGCTTTACAGTGTTAACTTTAAACCATATTTGTTTATTTTTGTGAACTCGTAAGAAATTACTGTTAAAAGTGCTTGTTTTACACATGCTTTCAGATACAAAACTAGACAACAAACTACATTTGGCACATCGATATACTAAATACGTGACTTTATCTAACTCTGGTTCTGTAATTTGTTAGTTTTTAACCACTACTCCGTTATTCAGCTTCTTTTGATAAACGACTCTATTATGCATTAGATTTCAGACACTACTTCACATATTGAATTTCTGATATATTAATTTTCGATAAGCTTCATTCTTTGATTTTTTTAGACATGGTTCACTGCTTTATTCCTTAGATGTTTTTTTAGTAAACGAGTTTGTATTTCATTAGTTTTTGATGCATTATTCCATTTCTTGATAATTTCCACAAAATATTCTATGATGCATTAGTTTATGACACACATTTCTTTATATTTTGTGTTTTATGAGTATTGATTTTATGGTGCATCGATTTATAACACACTTCGACATTTCTTGAACTATTCTAATAAAAGATTATCTGATGTGTTAGTTTGTGATATGCTATTCCATGTCTTGATTTTCTGACAGTCGCATTGCAAGCTAGCAGATTTATTGATACATCACTTCGATTTTTAACTTTATTCTAATTTTATTTTGTGACTCATTAAATTGAGATACATTACTTCATTTTGTTCCTTTTCCGATGATGCATTATAAAAGTAATGGAGAAATCTCACACTTCTATTGAAGCAGTGGTTTTTCGATGATGTTGACGCCACCGCCCTGCATCTGTTGATTGAGATGATTGAGAGCATTGAAGATATCGGTCACATACGCCAAAATGAGAATGACCTCAGATTTTTCGAAGCAATCTGCATGACAATGTTGGTGCTCTCGCAAAAACAGGGCTAATTCCACACACATGACAAAAACACGATTCAGCACCTATCCCCGGAATAACCACCGATCGTTAGAAGTACCTCGAATTCAGAGCCCATTTCATTACACAGCTCTTTGAAGATGCGGTGCTTCAGGGCACTATTTCGCACAAAGTTCACACATTCCCCTACAATTTTTAATATTTCTGCCAATTTTGAAGGTAAGGTGTTTGTTGCCAACGCATGCCTGTGCAAAACACAGAGCGTTACAATTATGTTTAGTACATCGGCTTTCACAATCGCACCAAAACCAGAGTTTCGTCCCAGCATGACTGGAGCTCCGTCCGAACAAGCTGCAAAAACCATATCCCACGAAAGATCGTTGTCTCTGAAAAAGTCATCCACAAGTTTCTTCACGTTGGCTGCCTTAGTTGTTGTTATAAGAGGTTTACAAAATAAAAAATCTTTTATCTCGTCGTTCTTCACATAGCGCACGAATACAACAAGCTGGCTTAGATTGGAAACGTCGGTGGTCTCATCGAGTTGAAGGCTGAATTTTGCTGGACTTGAAATCAGATCTGCAACTACTTGAGCCAAGATGTCATCGCTCATGTCATCTATTCTGCTGCTGATGGTGTCATTTAAAAGATGAATTTGGGATAACTTATTTTCAGCAGCTTTTCCCAACATGATATTCGCCATCTTCAATGCAGCTGGTTTTACGAGTGCTTCATCAATGGTGTGTGACTTGCCCTGCTTTGCGATCAAGTACACAAATTCGTACGATGTTGTGAGAATCGGTTTATCGATGTGTACAAAGCCGAGAACAGTGTGTGTGTCTTGACCTCCGCCGAACTCCTGAGACTGACTCACCGAACCCATGGGGTTCAATTGAACTCAGGTTAAGAACCACTGCATTAAAGTAACCAAGAACTGGCCTTTGGTGTTTTTTTTTAACTATCTACTTTTACTCTAGTCTATTAATTCAAATTGCTAGTCATTCTTATGTTTGTAATTACGGCGGTATGTCTCCGGATTTACAACGCTAAAATCAGGGGTTCGATTCCCCTCGGTGGGCTGAGCAGATAGCTCGATGTGGCTTTGCTATAAGAAAAACACACACACTTGTAATTACGGTGAATCATACACAGCTACATCTTGTTTCAAGTATTCGCCCACAAGCTAATTCACCGCTCATAATTCAAAACATAAAGTGCACTAACTGGTCAAACACCGCTTTCTTACATTTTATAAGCTGAGTCTGCAAAACTTGAACCTTTTGATACATTATTCTGGATCGCCTTCCCTCGGCTGGGTTTGACCCAGAAATTATCCTTCTCGGACTGAGAATCCAAGAGTTAATGGTTCGCATCCCTTTTGTGAAAAAACCCCTCTGTACTTTGGGACCATTATCACTATTCACAGTGAGATGAATTTCAGCATTTTTTCAGATAAAAGTATACTAAGTGATGGCGGAGGGTGCTGCTGGAAAACTGTCTTTGCTCTTGCCTATCAGTTTAGAATTAGGGATGGCTACAGCCATTTGCGTAGTTTTAAGTGAAAATTTTGAAACAATTATTACTTCTGACGATGAGACATGATGTCTTTGTGTTGTATGCTTCGTGACAAACTTATGCTTTTAATATTTTGAAAAGTGTTAAAGCAAAGCTATTATGCGAAACAAATAACTTGTAACTCTTTATTTACAGCTTATATAAATGTTTAGTATTCTTCAACCACATTATTAATCATGTTTATGAAAGTCATTAGTATCACTTACAAAACCACATTGAGAAAGAACACTTATTTAAGCTCACTACAGCAGGTGTATTTTCTACTCTAAACTAAATTCTTGTTAATTTATGAATATTATAGTAATTTATTTGTCTATTTTTTAAATAACGTTAATTGAATTAACACAACCTACAAACAACTGAAGTTGTTTTTTTTTTAATAAAACAACTTTATCTTTGTTGTATATTTAAAACGACGATAATGGGTTTTTTCTTCGAAGAGTTAGAAATTCCTGTGTTTTTAATCGTTACATTTGTACGTAATAACATTTCTTAAGTCCAATTCTTTTTTTGGAAGCTTTCTTGGTGCTGTACATTAATCACCTTTTAATAAGTAAATACGATTTTCCAATGATTGAATCAGAAGCTATCAGAGAGTGATTCATAATACATTAGTTTTCCATCATTAGCTTAAAAGGAAACTCGTGAACTACTGGGTAATGTGCCTTTGCAACCGTAAGTGCTTATAAAAGTGATAGTAAAATCACATTATTAGATTAGATTTTCCAAAGAGTTAGTGGAAAGTGTTGTTTAATAAATATTTTCCCTCTAACCTAGCAATTCACAGTTAGCTTCTTTGTTTAGAATTTCTCATATAATTACACTAGGGTTATCTGCGCTAGTCGTCCCTAATTTAGCAGCGATTAAGACTAGAGGAAAGTCATCACCACCCAAACCCATCTTTTTGGCTACTATTTTACCAACGAATAGTAAGAATGACCGTAATATTATTACGGCTCAAAGGATAAGCATGCTATCTGTGACAGAGATTCAAACCCGCGATCCTTAGATTACGACTCGAGCCCTCTAACCACCTGTGTGTGTCTCATCAAATAGCCTTCGTTTATTTTCCTCACTTCTAAATGTTTTCCATTTAAAAATGCAATATTAATCTTTCGTATAACTACAGTATGTTTGGCACTAATAATATGAATATTTGCATTTAATCAGGTAAGTCACAAAAACACTGATTGCCATAATTAAATTTCAAAAGAATAAGAATGAAATACTGCTGTTTTTGTTTTACTGAAAACTTCCCACCTCCCCAATGGCACAACGGTTTCCATACCTGCGGTGGACAGAACAAACCGATTGTGTATCTCTGTGCTTAATTACAAATAAACAAATTATTAAAAAAAAACAGCGATTTCTGGAAAATCAGAGATAAGTTTCAGTATATATTTCCATATGGACATTTAGTATTATTTTCTTGTCTTTTTTTTTTTTCGTGTGTGTGTATTCGGTAAATTTCTCTTATTGGATGTGCTTTAGCACAAATTCATGTATAAGTAATAATGTATGTAGGACAAATATTTTGTGTGTTCACTTCAGTGTACTAATTTAGGAGAAAATTAAGCTTCCTCAGATGCGGTATCACTGTAATTCTAGCAGATTAACCAGTTTATCATCTGATGATTCAATAAATTCTGGTCATTATATGTTTCAGTTTTCTCGTGTATTGCATTACGGCGTTGTGTTACTTCTAGTTGGGGTTGCTTTCAGAAGAAATTTTATTTTTGATATAGAACCGAGCATGGCATATTGTTAGCATGCCCGGACATTGAATCCGATGTTTCTTGGTTCAAGACCATTGCCACAAAATCACGTGCCACACTTTTGGGCCCTGGATGAGCTTTAAAAATAACGGCCAAATCCACTTAATCGGCCAACCAACAATCGCCTAAAGTTGTTTATCCGCTGTCTTCCCTCCAATTTGTGGATTCAAACGGTTATACCAAACATTCCTTTGTGTGGCTTTACATAGTTCTTCTAATTTTTCCTCAAAAGCTATTAACATTTTAAAATTGAAAAGAAATGATTACACTGAAAGTCTCATAACAAGAGAAATTGTGTTTAGTTATTTTAATGTTACAAAAGAAATTTTGTTGAAGAAAAGCATACTAAACGTTCAACATTTATAATGTTAATATTTGTATGGAAAGATCCAAGATTATTAGCGTAGTAAAAGAAAGAAGGTGATCACGCAAAATCTTTCTCCCTACATAATTTATCATGAAAAACAAAGCTACACATCATAATCATGCGAACTTTAAAGCATTTTATTTTGATGTCCGAGGAAGTTGTGTATGTTTAGGAAAAGATGGACAGTTTTAATTAAAGCCTTATTGTCTAGCATACATTATCCGTAAAGTAAAATAACCTGCTAGAGTTGAGTTTAATAAGTTCGCCAGCTGGGAAGTAATAAAGAAAACTATGCAATATCAGCCTCTTCTTAGAGTTCACGCTTAATATACGAGCACTGTATATTTACATCAATCATTTCAACTAGTTACACTACAACACTTTCTATATACTAACGATAGAAATTACAGAAATCGTCGGCATCTTGTATCGTAGATTATCAACATTTCCTCTCCATAAAATATATAGCTAATGTAATTCATTACAGATATTTAATGATATCTTATTAGGCTGATAATTATTCTACATTTCTTGTTTATAAAAGGAAGAACTTAAAAAGGACATGAAAACGTCTTTAATATGATCTTGTAAACCTATTCGTTTTTGCCAATTTTTATACGTTGTTCTATAATGAATGAACTGATTATGTTTCTTCAAAAAAAAAAACAAATTCGATAATGCATGTTTTAAATAATCAGATAATTTAACTGTTTATGGTAAAGTACATGTTGCTGAAAAGTATAAATATATAGTATTATTTAATATAGCATAGCGTTTAATATTAATAGTTTACGGTTGTTTCTAAATCATTAAAGAGTAAGACAGAATAGAGTATGAATAAAAAGCACATCTCAGTGAGTTTTACCTACGTCATTCGTTTTTATAAGGAAATTTCATTTTCCCGGTGTTCTTAATTGCAATTAAAGTATCAACAAACAGGGAAATCCCAAAAACTAAAAGATCAAAAAATGATTTTGTTGAAAAAGTGATTTGTTGGATCTAATCAGTAATTAAATGAAACTCCGAGGGTCCGAGTGTTGCGAACAAATATACTTTTAAATTTTGTAGCTTCTTGCATTTAATAACACAGTGGAAGTTGTCACATTGTTGCAACCAGCGAAAAGTTAGCTCAGTAAAGTTAATTGTAGGTGAATTTACAACAGACGTTATTTTATCCTGATTTGGAACTCAGTAAAAGTAGTACAATAACAAAATAAAGTGATTCAGCAGAGAGCTCAATGGTTAATGAAAAGCCAATCATAATCTTCCTACACAATATTTTTTTCTTAAAGCTGAAGTCACACTTTCTGAAGAAAGAAACTTTCACTTTCATCGTCAGTAGAAGCGCAAGAATAATATATAATTACATAAAGGGAATTAAAGTCTGCTTAAGTCAACTTAAGTGACAATAACCCACATTACATGAAGAGTTACTTCCCAAGAACCACTCACCCAATGCAAATGGGCTACTAAAATATGTGAGAGGTATAGGATTAGAGGCTTGCTATTTTCACAGCATACACTGAATGAACTACAGAAAATTTATGAAAAATAATAGTCATATAATACAAAAAAACATGTTATTTTTGTAATTCTCATCGGTGTTTTAATCTTTCAGGGTGCTACAATCTAATAGCTATGAGGACGTTATGACACATGATTCATCCATTGGCAGGGATGATGCAAAAACCATCCCTACTATCTAGCTTGCACTGTTTTTGAAGGATTGATATTAGCCATCCCTACTACATAGCTTGCACTGTTTTTGAAGGATTGATATTAGCCATCCCTACTATCTAGCTTGCACTGTTTTTGAAGAATTGATATTAGCCATCCATACTATCTAGCTTGCACTGTTTTTGAAGGATTGATATTAGCCATCCATACTATCTAGTTTGCACTGTTTTTGAAGGATTGATATTAGCCATCCCTATATTTACTCTTTTTTTTAAAATATTTTATTTACTTGATCGATATATAATATCACGTATGTCAAAATAAAAGTTCCAATGTTTATTTGTAGATCTTAAATCTTGGTTATCCTTAACTAGTAAAGAAAGTTAAACAGCTAAGTATTCAAGCTAATAAAACAAACATATATTGCTATCAAGATCCTTTAGCTATTCCAAACATTGAACCTCATTAACTCATCTGATTTGTAACCACACTTATACTGACTACCTGAAGTAGCTTAAGAGCTACTGCCTGTCTGTTATATAGAAGGTACACAATAAAGATAATTAATTCTTCACATAAAGCTCATCTTGAATAAATAAAATATGCAACTAAAATTTTCTGTTCAGTTTGCGTTCAGTGTAAAATACACTTTACGTTATAATAATAACCGTAAACAAACCTTCCAAGTGGTTTAACAGCATTAAAAATAAACACTTTAATTATTGCGGCACATCATGTGTGAATAATAAAATAATGTTGGATAAAGTAAACTCTTGTGAAGGAATATCAGTTTCCTTACAGTTTCTTCTTGATTACAGAGCGCATTACACGACTCGCCCAGCTTCTGAAACCATTAAGCGTGCACTTCTCAGATTTCCAACAATCACATAATATCTCATAAAGCAATTTACATCAAGGAAAAATACAGAAAAAATGCATCATACCACTTGTACATTTAAGTGAACAACACGCTACTATCCTTCTTACAGTTTACTTCTTTTCACACGCTAAATACACTCTTCCCTTATCACATTTATATAATAGGTTTAACTTAAAAAGTAAATACATATTTAACTTTTATGAGCTCCGTACATACATTTAAAATTTCAGTAGCAATGGCATATTTTTGTATTAACACATTTTCAACAAAGAAATGTGAAAAGCATACCGCACGTTCCAGAAGAATTAATAACAATTTTAAATTCCATGCTTTCAAAGTTTCTAAGCGCAATTTTTTTAGTTTTAATTACGAATTACATACAGCAGCTTTTAGATTTTTTTTAAATTTTCAACTTTAAGCACAGAAATAACAATGTGATATCAATGCAATGAAACAATTAACTTAAGCACAAAGCTGAACTGAATGTAATGAAATTTTTAACATTAACACTATAAAAAGACAATTCATTAAATATACCAATGGATATTTAATATCTAACAGTAAATATATCGCTTTCCTATGTAGTTGTTTGTGAGAGTCCGAGAAAAAAAACGAAGCTCTCCAGAAGAGTCGTGTCCTTTTCCTCGACTACCCAAATGGCCCAGATAAGTATTGTGTCCCAAAATAGGTTTCAGTGGGCTTATGCCAGTTTCTTTTCGACCTGCTCCAAGATAGGTGTCAAGAGCAGGAAGGACTACTGATGCCCATCCTTCATGTGCTTTAATAATACTCGTATTGATCTGAGGAACACTGTTTAGCTAATAGTGAATTCCATAATATACACTTTTATTAAGTAACTTCAAAAGGTTTAAATTACTTTGTGGTTCATGCATTTTAACCACAATACGCTGGCGATTGTGGTCATGAATTCGTAGCGTTACAAATTCATAGTAATCAACTTTTGACCTAGTCGTATCTTATATCATCACCTATGACGCTACCAATGATGGCATATGAATCGAAAATCATAACACAACTGACAACATAGGTGTATGTATGTGTGTGTTTTCTTATAGTAAAGCCACGTTAAACTATCTGTTGTGTTCACCAAGGAGAATCGAACCCCTGATTTTAGAGTTGTAAGTTCGTAGACTTACCTCTGTTCCAGTGGGTGACCACAACAAAAGTGTTGCTCAACTAATTATTCACTTCATCCTAATCAACGTTAGCTTTAGTTTTCTTATAATGATTTATGCCGTTATATAATTCTAGTCACCTTGGTTTTGTTTTATTCTAAAATTTGCTTTTTGATTTGGATCTATATAGGATGATTCACGAATCCAATAACGGGCCAATAATTTACAAACGTGAAGGAAAATAGTTATTATCGGTGTGAAATGAGAAGTTGTAGTTCTGTCCAGCGGCAATATCACTATGTCTTTCAAGGCAATATCACTATGTCTTTCAAGGTAATATCACTATGTCTTTCAAGGCAATACCACTATGTCTTTCAAGGTAATATCACTATGTCTTTCAAGGCAATATCACTATGTCTTTCAAGGTAATATCACTATGTCTTTCAAGGTAATATCACTATGTCTTTCAAGGTAATCTTCGAAGTGATGTCTTTTTTGAATTTTTTCTGTTCTTTTGATAAAATTAGCGAGAGCACAAAAATATCAACGACAGAATATGGTTTGGAAACGAATTCCTCCATTACCTGGAGAGGTATTAGCAGCATTTAATAAGATGTGTAACACAGATAAATTAAAGTATGGTGTGAAATTAGCTGTTTTAGAGATATATGAGTTAAATCCAAAGATTTATCAAAGGAAATTCTAAGAGTTAGAAGAAACGAAAAAATAATACATTTAACTAGAATGAAACAAGACTGTTTGAATTCCTAAAATCTCATTGAAGCTATTGAAGGTGAAATAGACTTAAAAGTGTTAATTGGTATCCCAGTCTAATTTTGATTGGTAATGAAGCAGAAGCTGTTGGGATGCGAGATATACCAGTAGAAGTGATAGAACGTTGCCAGAGTAGCCAGATAACAAAGGAAGTTAAAGGAAACTTTGAAACAATAGTAGCAGTTACTGAAAAAATGAATATTACACATAATGGTAAATTTTTAACTGCGTTAATGGAATATAGATCTAGAACAAATAAGTAAATGGCAACTGGAAGATAAGCATTTGGATAAGTGTTGTAGTAAAACCCCGTTATTAGAACAAAAACTAACTAAAGAAAGGCAAGATCAGTTATATTATCGGAAAGGAGTATTAACACATAAATATAATTGGAGTTATGAAACTGACAGTAGGGATCAAATGGTTCTCCAAAAAACAATAACGGCAGACAGTATTAGAATTATGGCATAATGCAATGTTGATTGGATGCTTAGGCGTAGCTAAAACTAAAGATAGGATAAGTAAAAGATACTACTGGCCAAGTGTATTTGCGGATACAGAAAGTTATGTGAAGAGTTATACTGCATGTCATCTAGCTATTGAAGGAGGGACGTGAGAGCAAAACACCCAAAAGTTAATTGATCAGTGAACCCTTCAGTTATGACCTTAACTACCTCATAGCCTAAAGGGATAGCATGTTTGATGGGATGGGGAATTCGAATTCGCGACCTTCAGATTGCAAGTCAAAAGCCACTAACCACGTTGATCATGTCAGGCCTTAGAGTAATGGAATACATATATCCTGATAGTGGTTGATTCTGCTACTAGATATATAGAAGCACAAACAGTAGTGCGAGAACTGATAGCGATATTTTCAGCTTTTCTGAAGGATTCTTACCAGATTTAGGTAGCAATTTGTAATCAAAATTAACTGAAGAATTATGGAGAGTGAGCAATAGGAATAAAAACGAAACACATTAGTTCTTACAAACACCAAACAAAAGGAATGTATGACGGGGCAAATGAGACTAATAAGGTCATTCCAAAAGTAATTATACAGGATAATCCTGTTGACTGAGATATTATATTGTCTTTTGTGATTTATGTATACTGTACCCCAAACTACAACAGGATTTTTAACTTTTGGGTTACAAAATGGTAGAAATGTTAAAGATCCGTTAAAACAATTAAAAGTAAGTTGGTCTAGAGACAAGGCCGAGCTACAAAATTTATCAGCATACGTGACCAACTTGGATAAAACGTTAGAAAAGAGGCAGAAGTTAGCAGCTAAATTTACTCAGTAGAGTGAGGATTAATTAAAACTATAGAAGAAGAACATGAGGTTAATTAGTTAGTTTCAGTACATATCCCAGTATTAGAGAATAGTTTAGCGACAACGTAGATAGCTCCTTACATACAATTAAATATGTTGCTATAGTTATGAGGCACGTTTAGGGCATGGAGATGTACAAGGAGAAATGATTCATATAAATTATCTTAAGCAATGTATACTAAAGACATCCTCGTATATAAAGGCTAGTAATAGCGAGAGAAAATAAAAAATTGCTGTGATATAGTCTGTTACAGTACTTTATCAACCAGCGAGTGACCATCAATATGCACATGCTCTTTCAGGCCTGAATTATTCAGATCAGTCTGTGACCTCACTCTGATTAAAACTTATAACTGTTGTGTATTGATAAAAGTCTTAATATCGATTCAGATAAAGTTGAAACTGACTGTAGTTGTGAATGTCTGGTTGTTCAGATTAAAATAGTAAAATTTTATGAACGGTTAAAACCCTCAACAATAGGGTGGGAGTGGGGAAGTGCCATCTTATAATGTTGCTTTGGGTCCTGAAAAATTTCTTGTGCTATCATTTTCTTGTTAGCAAAATAGTTGATCACGACACGAAGCTCGATCTGGTTCATGACGTTTAATACTGATCAGTTCTTTTCTTTAAAATCCACAAGAACAAGTAATCTGGTTAAGTTATATATTACACGTTTTCTGGTTTTGATCCAAATTTTGCGCAAAGCTACATGAGGGCTATCTGCAATAGCCTTCCCTGATTTATCAGTGAAAGACTAGAAGGAAGGGCACCTAGAAATCACTACCCACTGCCAACTCTTGAGCTACTCTTTTAAATGTCCTCACGGCTGAGAGGGAGAGCATGTGTGGTGGGACGGGGATTCAAACCCGCAACCCTCAAATTACAAGTCGAGTGCCTTAACCACCTGGACATTCGCGATATTTACTAACAACCAGTTTCAAACTTAATAGTTATCAGAAAAAAAACATGCATTTCAGTTTTTCAGATTGGATCATTAACCTTTGAACAACTTTCGTATATGTAAAAATAATCAAAATCGTTGAAGGTATTCTGGAAAAATGGGAAAATGTGTTATAAAGTTCGGTTTAAGAACTGGTTGTAGTTGAAAGATATGTGAAAAAGAAACCAGTTCCTAAGTAATTAAGGAATTATAGCAGTAAGTGGTTCGAAAAGTATTGGTCACCTTTCTTATATAGTTACTGTGTTGTCATAATCCTTATTACAGAAAACAAGTGTGAAAGGTCAGATAGAAAGTAACTTGTTGATTTGGGTAAAGAATCATCAACTATAGTAACGAAAAAAATGTGGGACTAGGAGATGAAAAATAGAGAAAATAAGCCGCGAGAAAGGTGAAGGAAAAAGTACAAAAAGTACTATTCTTCCAGTGAAGAACAAAACTTACTTCTGAAATTATATGTTGCTCATTACTGTAATAAACAGCGATTTGTTATGTATATTATTATGAATAAGTTCCTAATAAAATTAAGTACATCCTTAATAAAGTTAACGGAAAATCAACCCACAACATTGATCATATAGTGTTTCCACCACCACTATATTTACTGCAACTGTCAAAATAAGTTCTGTGAATAATCATTGTAAACGTAACAGATTTTGAGGAGATGATATCTCATGTTTTCATGTTTATGATAAGAAAATGATAATGCTATTGACATGATGGTAAAATTTTGATAAAGCAGCATCTTACGTTATTACTGCTAGTTCTCATGGAGTTTCCCCTACCTGCCTAAGGAACTATTTGCTCTCTCTGTCCTCACATGAAATCCTATTAATCACATGAATTAACTTTCTCTGAGTCAACAAAAATATGCAGACCTCATAAGAAGTAACAGCTAAATTTCGAAATAAGATTCTACGATTGTTTCTGAGATAGTGGTTCTGTGAGATATTACTAAAACATCTCTATTTTTAGGGAGAATCATGGAAAAACTGGCAAGTTAAACTATAGTTACGTTTTACATAGGAATTCACTTCTACAAAACCAGTTCAAACCAATAGCTAATGCTTCTGTTTTCACTAAAGTATACTATATTTTATTTACTATCGTTTTCACTAAGGTATTGGTCATAATATTTAGTGTACTAAATGTTATTACTTTTTAATACACTTTACTTTTATCTTGTGAGTATGTTTGTATTATACACATTATTTCCCATTGTGAACTTAAAAGTACGTGTTTATGACTAACCTAAATTTCTCTTGGTCAGTTTTCTTTTCCAGAGTTCTTGGAAGCATCATGTCTCGTAACATGTGTTCCACCATTTTGCCCTTCGTTGCTAAAACAATTGTCAAAATTAACAATATTCTGTTCAATTCCAACAGTTAGCTATTCCTACGTTCACAATGCACAAAGGACTGGTTGGCCTTGTAGTTTTACGTATTTATGAAATGAGTTACCTTCATTTCTATGCATTTTTCGTGGTCATTGTTGTAACAGAACCCTGTATTATTTCAGTATTGTTATCTGACATACAATCATACCTTCTGGCGAAAGACAACTCATCAGCCACTTTGCTCTAGTAATGCATGGCTTACTCTTAAACTAAACTAATCAATATAATTAGTGTCACAAGTGCTTTTGGAGTATTACAAGAGCAAGTAGTTATACTTTCACTAGGCAACACTTAAGATAAGTTAGATTATCTGTACTTCTGATCACGTAGATCCAATTTCATAATCACCAACATATGTACCTGTTATGAATGGATATTCTGACCTCAGATAAGATAACATTGTGTCTATTAACGACTGCTTCAGTGGTTAGAATAAATGTTCACTATCTTCAGCCTAAATGTGAATAAACTTTAGTTATAACAGACAGCGGTGCTGTTTGCTACAAGAACCGTACTATAAAGTGTCAGAAATAAGATATAAAGCGGGACAACATTTGAAAATATTTCTTACTTTTATATTGATATTGGTCTTTATTACTGTGGCTGTAATTAGGTACATTTACATGACAT
This sequence comes from Tachypleus tridentatus, assembly GCF_004210375.1. Lineage (NCBI taxonomy): Eukaryota > Metazoa > Arthropoda > Merostomata > Xiphosura > Limulidae > Tachypleus > Tachypleus tridentatus. Next base: position 19,910,892 of record NC_134832.1, on the reverse strand, counting down.
CTACGAGTAATTCGCTTGTATTGTGATATCTGTATGATATCATTTTATGTTTGTTATACTCTTCCTTGGATTTATTTTCAGGAAGTTTTTGCTCTATTAACTACCACTTTTAGCTTTTCAACTACAATCTAAAGTACACACCTAAATAATAATGTAACGTACACATTTATTAGATTTTGCATACCACAAAATTTTGGCTTCATAGACTTCTCAAATTGATTGGTACATTACAAAAGATCTAATGGTATTAGTTGGAATTCATACAGCTAGTTTTGGTTATTAATAGTATTCTTAGTTCTGCTTTTATGGTCAAATAGCCAGATGCAAAAGTTAGCATGAAGAGCGCGCAGGAGCAGTAAAATAATCCAGATATATCTCTATACCCGAGAAAAGGAATACTCTTCAGCATCCATATCCCAAAAGTCCCCACAGAACCTCAATCTATTTCTTTTTCTTTTTCACAGTAGTTACTGATGATGATCATGAAAAAACTCGGCACTCATGCTGAAATATTTTTACTGATTTTCATAAAAACTGGTATCACAATCCTCTTCTTCAGGTATAATGAATGTCATGTTTTATTCCCAAACGAGCTATTGCTAGTTGGAAACATAAGCTAGTTCGGTTTGTTTATCAACCTAATAATGTACCTATATTTAAATCGAATGGCAATTTTATAGTCGTGTGTTCCTAATTACAAACAGTTTTAATGAATACTTCCTTTCGAGACAATAAGCAGTACGTTCAACAAGCAGCTTCAATCACAACATGCATAAGCACGCTATTTGTGCATAGGAAGGAATATTAATTTTTTCCCCTAGCTTAAATTTAACAGCCCATTGTTTCCGGGGTCTACTTTCAGGGATTTTGGCTATCCGTTAACAGATTCACAGATACGATAAATCATAAGCTATGATGGCAGACAGATCAGGTAATAAACTGAATTCATAATACCTATGTTTATAACTAGATCAGCCGTGAATAATTCTGTACTTCGTGATATGATATCAGTGAAGATATTGAATCAGATTGTTCTACTCACATATAAATAGTCTCAATTCACTGAAACAGTAGCTTCAGCATAAATCACTAGTAAGTTACAAATTCTATCAAAACCTTGACAGTAACAGCGTCTAACATACATTCTACCTTATTTCCACATATGACACTGCTGTCAAATTATTATAAGCTGAGGTAATGTAACATCTGTTAACAAGCAAATGTACCCGTTGCCAGTGATGGGAAACATTTAAGTTAATCTACCAGTTTAAATTATTTTATGGACTTTAAAAAAGGTTAATTGTGTTGCACTCTAGATTTGACTCAGAGCCGAAGTTCTGAACTACTTATACCGTCCATCGTGAAAAATAAATGTAGAACATTTGTTTCATTTATATTCCCTGTGTATTTTTCTAACATCATTAATGTTGGACATTCCACTCAAGCTAAAAGCCGCTGAACAATAACATACGGTAAATTTACATTCATAGTCGTTAAGTTACGTTACACTTTGAAATGTGAACGATAGTGTGGTTTATTTCTAACAATTTATTATATAATATCCTGCTTGCAGAATAAAAGTTGATATCAATATTACTCACGCCTGTTCTCCAGTTATTTCGAAAGTGAATCTTGACCTCTTCAAACGGGATGCAGACGAACGCTTCGCAATGTTTATAAGATTGCCTTCAGTATATGTGGTAAACCCGGGAATGGAACAACTAGCTTATACTAGCTGATATGACTTGTCTGAAGATTCTCACACTGTTGCTTAATGAGATAATAGTGATGTTTCGTGTTCTGGATGTGGGAAGTGGTCTTGCTTCCAGGATTCTGAGTGTTTACATTGATAGTTACTGGAAGTTATTTGAGTTTGTTTTGTTTTTTGTCAGTGCTGTAAACTATACTAAATCACTTGTTCTGGGGAGTGGCAGGTGAAAATTCGACTTTTCGGAATGAATTCTATCTTTATTGTTATATATCCCCTTGAATAATTATGGTTTAACTGTCTCAGATTTGTTTGACTTTGTGAGGTGTAGCATCCTCAATAGGCCGTAGTAGTGGAACAGCTACCTATTCCACTTGTGTTTTATTTACTTCGGTTAAAACTTCAACTCTTAGTACTGCCAGAGTTATAATGTTTCTAGTTTCAAAGTGTTACCATACAGCTTCATTTAGCAAACCTTCTGTGCAAAATTGTCCGTAAAGATATCCTTAGAGGTTTTCGATAAAAAGAAATTTGTTAAAAACAAAGTGTTATTGTGAACTATTTAGGTATCCTGCATTGAATAGAATATTTTAAAATTCTTCAATCAGCAATAAATAATGTATTATCATTTTGTCAATGGCAAAAATATAAATAAATCTCTATTTTATGTTTTGTTACTTACAATTATAACACAAGTTTAGTGACAATATTAGCGTTAAAGTGAATTCTTGTTTAAAACATGAATAATGAAAGTTTAGTCCTTACATTTATTGTATACATTGATGAAGGATTAGAAAAACCAACTGAGTGTGTCCAGACTGTAGAACTAAGGTTCCGTTTTTCACGCACCATTACTCTCAAAAAAGAAATCGCACTCTGCAAGTTAAAGCCGTGGATGTGTAAAAGAATGAAAATCAGGTCCTAATAATTAGTCAAAGTAACCCACGAGTTGGCAGTGGGTAGTGTTGTCTTGCTACCTTTCCTAGAGTCCATTGCTTTAAAATTAGGGACAGATAGTGCATATATCCCTCGAGTAATTTCTTTGCGCGAAATTTGATAAAACAAAAATATTTAAGTTATTTTCATTCTTTGCCATTAATACAAAAGTAGAACCAGCATGTTCCTTTCGCACAAACTTTTAACCACCATGGCAAACTGCATTATATATTTTAACAATTGATTTAATTAGTATGTACTTTTTTTAATTTTGCACTATAATATAGTTTATTGAGCAATTTCTGCTTTCTCAGTTCTCTGTGTCACATAGTCGGTACTTAAATACTAACTTTTTTACTTCTACAGTTGATTCCATTGCTTCTATTTGATTGTTTTTTATTCTTATCATTTAAATACTTAGAGAACTAACTTTCAATATACTGTTAACTATATCAACAGTCCAGCTGTTCACCTGTTTCCGTTTTCTTAAATATTTGAAGTTACACGTTTCATACACACCTTTTTTCTTCTTGGCCCAGCATGGCCAGATGGTTAAGGCACGCGACTCGTAATCATAGGGTTGCGGGTTCCAATCCCCGTCACACCAAACATGCTCGCCTTTTCATCCGTGGGAGCGTTATTATGTGACGGTCAATCCTACTATTCGTTGGTAAAAGAGTAGCCCAAGAGTTGGCGGTGGATGGTGATGACCAGCTGCCTTCCCTCTAGTCTTACACTGATAAATGATGAACGGCTAGCGCTGATAGCCCTCGTGTAACTTTGCGCGAAATTCAAAACAAACCAAACCTTTTTTTTTTTCATTTTTGTAATTAAAGACTGTATAATTTGATATATTACTGTATCCACTTACCTGGGCTCGTAACTATCATTCCATGCAGATATGTGGTGAAATCATTGGATGAACATCTCCATCTTCTTTTTTGTCATATCCTTGAAGGTCATCTAATTTATTTATGTCTTTGTTTACCACCCCTTACTAAGGGTATTAAACTTTATCATTCTGTACTAGCCCTGGAGCTAAAGCGATATTTACATTAATGTTCATGTGAATGTGAGATTCGCACTTTGTACATGAAGTGTGTATGTTACTAAGACGCCATCTTCCTCACTGAGCATTTCATGATTGATCATAATTTAGAGCTCATATTCTCTGGAAGGAATCGTAGGACCATACAGATCTCGCTCAGCTACAACACTATTCTCACGTTTCCACTTCTCCCGTGGTGCGTTTGGACTGGTCAGAGAATTGCTTCAACTGGCTAGATTATGGTTTGAAGTATCAGTTCTATAGCGGTCTGAGCAAGCCCCTACTTTCCGTTGTCCGAAACAAGTCCCTTTGCTTATTATTTCTCCTCCATGCTCATAAATTCTGGCAAATTAAAAATCCCAGATACCTGACCTTTTTAAGTAATAGTGATAGTAAGGCTCTAGCTGTAATATTGGGAAATGTAAGGAGTTAATTAAAGTAATAATGAATGTCGAAAAGAGATCATACAAATATTACAAACAGGCAAACATACATGCGGATAAAACGATAATCTAGGTGACATTGAAACGATATTTTTACAGTGAAATAACTAAAACATATTATTCTATAAATATGTTTCTACTTTCACCTGTGGTAAATATTTGATTTTATAGGAACTAATTTCTTTTACGAAAAAACAGTACTTGTCTTCCCTCCCAAGCTTAAAACATAAATTTATCAATTGGAGATTAAAAGTTCTAGCACTAACATACTTTTAATTATCACTAATTTTTTCACCTATATTTAAACTTTTACAGCTTAACATACAATTTTGTATTGCAAGTAAACTTATACCAATTATCTAAATCTAGTCACTAGGTTATAACGTATAAGACAGTTTCAGTGTCGCACCTAAAATATATTTCATCTTATAATAAATTTGTTTGTTTTTATTTCGCGCGTAGCTACTCCAGAGCTATTTGCGCTAGCCGTCCATAATTTAGCAGTGTGAGACAGAGGGAAGACAGCTAGTCATTACCAGCTCCCGCCAGCTCTTGAACTACTCTTTTACCAATGAATTGTGGAATTGACCGAACATTAAAACGCCCCCACGGCTGAAAGGTCGAGCATGTTTGGTTGACGAGGATGTTATAATGGAATCTTTTTCATATATCTCAAAATAAACTTTTATGTATTTTCAAGTGCAAAATACCCTGAGCAAACACTATGTTTTTAATATTTATCACGAATTTAATTTTTGTTAAATGATTCAGAATGTTACAGTATATTTTTAATTTGCATTATCATATTACAACAATAAAAATCTAATAAATTTTAGAATAAAAAGTAAAGGAATACCACATAACCTTTTTCTAGACAATTTACTTTTTCAAGTCTTTTTTTTTATAAGACTGATGTTTCAACAACTTGATGAGTTATGAATAACTGATGTAAACTGGGTTTCACCACTGTGTAAAGTAACCCTTGTTGAGTTTATGTTTCGAATAAAGTACCTCCTTAGCAGCAGTTCGCAGCAGACAAAGTTTTATTGAAACATTGATTTCCACTCTTGTTAATAGATATGCGTCGAGCTAAAATATTGAAAAATATTTCCTAATGTGACATTTCAACACAATTAACAAAATTAAACTGAATGTTCCTTAAGTCTATTATTAATGAAATATAAAATTCCATAACAACGAACTAATATTGCTAAATACAGAAATTCATTAAAATAGAACAAGTAACTCCAGGAAAATTGTTTCTTACGTCCATCTTTCAACCTAGTTTTCAATGAAGAGCCAAGCATCTATCGGAGTGTGCCTAAACATTATCACGCTGGTACATTTATCTACATCTTCTAATCGTGTCTAAATGACGCATTGCGGCATCAAAGTCTTCTGGTAGAAACCGCATTAAACATAAATAAACGTGCGACAACACAAAACCTTGATGAAAGTCATTTATTAAGTTCCGAATTTGTTTAACTGTATTAAGTGAAGCAGGGAAGCACAATAAGAATGTTCTTTAACGTTTGTTTGGAAAATAATTATTATACTTAACATCATAGCAATTTTGGAAAAAGATATTACGTTAGCAATTGACTGGTTATTTTGTTCTTAGATTCGAATACAGAACAACATTCTGGTTTCAATTGAACCATCATCTTGATAGCTCACAGATACAAAGTTTTAGTATCTGAAACTATTCAGTCTTACACTTAGCTTATTATGTACGATAGTTTGAAAGACAGACAGACGTATATACAATATAATATATTATGCGATGCCAGATGAGATACGAAACTCTGAGGCGGAACTTTATCTACGCACTTGAGTTTATGCTAAGAATGTCTAACAGAACATGTAAACATGTGTAATACTAATAACCTCTTAACATATTTTTTAACATCCTTGTTTCAGACTTGTTACGTACTGTATATATTGTGAAAAAAATGTCATTTAATACATGATGTATCATTAGTACCAATAATTTAGAACCATTAAAAAATGTTTGAGATTTGTAGTCGTATTCCTTATAAAGACTTCACAGACAAAATACAGAATATTCTATACAATGTATCATATTAAGCCTGATTCTTCCACTTCATCTTATATCTAACAGATATATGAGGGTGGACAAAAAAGTGGCCTTTTTCTGAAATGTTGTTAATTTGTTACATTTTTTATTAGATAACAGGAAAACAAGTAAGACTTTATATTTTTAGAAAGCACTCGACGAGATCTGTTCAATTACTTTCTAAAATGTTAATTTTAACACTAGCTTACATAAACACCTATCATGACTTTAGTTACATTTTCTTAGATATTCTTATCACAGTTAGCTTGCAAAATGATCAAACAAGTTACACACAAGTTCGGTTATTGCAGAGAAACTTGATAGGTGATAGCTTACAACAGAATTGGTTGTCATTCAATTAATTATAAAGTGTGATACTTTTATAAAGCTTGTGGAAGTACAAAGTTGGCTCGACACCAACATGACGAGCACATAGAAAGTATAACCTTGACTAGTCAAGCACACCTTACGAAAAATTGCAACAAGACTCCAAGTTTCGATGAGCTCCTGTATACAGTTCTCTGAAGGGGTAATAAAATGGTTATTGTTAGTAACAGAGGTAACTAAGAAAAAACCCAAAAACTCTCCAAAAGTGTCATACCTCATAATGTGTTTTTTATTAGGGTGGAACACAGCTCTTGCCACAGAGTGTGCACTTTACAAGAAATACATCTCTTCATAATCTTACAGGTGTGATTGTTATCTGGAAAACAATAAAATGCATTTTAGCTGCTATCAAGAAAAGGTAACTGAACCAAAAGATTGAAATTAGAAACAGTGGGATAAGAAACGTTGCACGTTATGTGCTCTTGACGGAAGAACTGAAGTTCGGATTTTTTTGGTAACAAAGAACGGTAATTTCTTTCATGGTAGCGAAGTGAACGGTATCATAGTGAATGTGGTGAATGATTATTACAGACTTGGAACTGGTTCTCAGCTAATGTTGTCGGAGATCCACAAAAGACAGATACTTATAAATCGTGCTACTCCGTCAGGTACAATAATTCATTGGTCAAATAGCCTTCTTCCAGTAAGATAATAATTTCAAGCACATATCAACTAAAACAACGTATTAATTATAAAGAATCCAGTGGAAAAATGCTCACAACAATAATTTAGCCTGTATAAGGTGCCAACACGTGTGTTCTCCAGGCTCTCTGAACTTATGTAAAACCTGAAAAGGTGAAAATAAGATAAATAAACTGTAAATTCAAAGCAAAAGAATCGCATACAAACTAATACGACTTTGAAAATGCAATCGTTTTTCTAATGCATTATTTAGGATGGTGTTTTCTACCATTAATAACTCCACTATGTACATATGCATATGTATTTGCCGTTACTCGTTGTTTCTGACCCCTTTGTGTATTCATATGATACTATGACTACATGCCGACTTATTCATTCAACCAATTGAGATGTAATAGGGGCTATATCTGCAAGCCGACCCCATATTGTGGATGGGAATCATAAAAGTGTTTTGGCATGGTGACAATCGGTCCAGTTATTTGAGCATTATAAGTGAACAAGCCACATAGGAAAAACTGAGGGGTCACTTGGATGACATTAATAGAGAGGCATCGAAACGATAATCTTTTTGTAACTAACCTAACCAAGTTTGATACCAATCGATCCAAAACCTGGTGTAAGTGGACACATATGACTTAGATACATGTTATATCCAACAATATCAAAACTTAAAGTGCGTGAAAATATTAAAACATTAGATAGTTAAAAATTACTTTTTAAATATTTTTTTTATTTTAATGGCTTTGAAAGGCTTTTTATTGAAAACAGTTATATATTTAAAACGGTTATGGGAAATAAATAAATATATCTGCTCATCAAACAACAAATGAAATTTATAGATGTAAGAAAAACAGAGAAAATATATAAGCCATCCTCCATGAAAGAGGCCTGCCATGGCCAGGATGCTAAGGCACTCGACTGGTAATCTAAGGATCGCGGGTTCGAATCTCCGTCACACCAAATATGCTCTCCTTTCAGCCGTGGAGGCGTTATAATGTGACGGTCAATCGTTGGTAAAACAGTACCCCAAGTCTAGCACTGCTAATTTAGGGACTGCTAGCGCAGATAGCTCTCGAAGAGCTTTGGGCGAAATTCAAAACAAACCAAACCCATTAATTATATATGTTAAGTTTATACCAGCTGATAGGAAGTTAAGCGAGGAGAAAATAGTAGTTGCTCTCTGCGAACAATCCCACCTCTATCTCCACCCAGATGTTGTACAAAGCGAAAACAATTTACTATCTCGAACATCTCTTGGCTCCTCAGTTGCGCTGCTTCTATAACAACAACGAGGTGGAGATTAAACGAACACAGTCTTATTACTAAAAAATAAAACCAAGAGGTTTTTTATTGAATCAGAAGTTATAATATGTTTTTCAAAACAGTGTGTAGCGGAGTTGACATGACACTCTTCAAATTCTCAAAAGTCCTTAACAATCTAGATAAAGAATGTGGTGTTACAAAGTATATATATTAAATTGACCTGACTGAATATTCCGACACATTTCCTCGTTGATGGCGGTATGTTTCTGGACTTACAGTGTCTCCGTCCGCAGAAAATCGATTCTCCGCGGTGGACACAGCAGATGGCACAATGTCGCTTTAATCCAAAACAAACAAATGTTCCAACAACTTTTTATATCCCAGCCGACCTAAGGATCACAAGTGAGAGAATCGCGATGTTGGCATAAGATATATTATAGTTGGTGAGGTTTAAATGCTATTAATATCCACCCTTCCAATTCTTGAAAATCCCTAATGGACTACATAAATAATGAAGTATTAAAAATTGCAAACAATAGGGAAAAAAATAAGAATCAGATAATGAAAATGATTCAGTTAAAACATGTTAAGAAAAACCGAATCTGAAAAGCTAAATTAAAACTGTTTGATTTTAAAAAGAGTTGAATTGTTATAAGTTTTGGAAATAGCAACAGGCAAATCACTTAAAGAATTGCCGCTTAGTGATAGTTATAGAAGTAATTAAGAGAACATAAACGCTTGATTGGTACGCTGAGGCCTCTGTGAATCATGAGAGGTTCTTACAATCGTGGATATTTAATGGTAGTTATTACTATTATTGTAACACTTTCCCTTATTACATTCTATTCCACACAATAATAATTAAAATATTTAATTTATCCTACTACCACTTCACATATTAGCTTAACTAAAACTTAGTGATAGTCCTAGATTTACAGTAGACATTATTACCACAATTTAGTTCACGTGTTGACGATTTCCGTTTTTTCGTATATACAACACTTTTTGTATTTTTTGTATTTTTTCATCGAAACACAAACTCAACATTCACAAAAACTGAAATGATTGATTTATAATAAAAGACAAACTGACTAAAACCCCGTTCTTTGGTTACTATAAAAGGCTCACAAATAAATTATTAACCATCCCCCAGTTGCACAAGCGGTGTGTCTGAGAAATTACAACACTAGAAACCGGGTTACGATACCCGTAGGGGGCAGAGCACAGATATCTAACTTTGTAGCTTTGTGCTTAATTACAAACAAAATAAATTATTTTATATTCTAGAAAAGCTAACTTTTATGCAGTTAAAATAGGTTCTCAAACTTTCGAAAAGGATCTAGTTAATTAAGTCATACCTATAAGATAACGTAAGAATCCTATATAGAGAAACGCTTAAATTTGAAAGCACATCTTACAAAAATAGTATCTGTAATATGATACTCGGACCTCACAATAAAAATTAGATTATCTTGATGCCTGTGGGAAAATAAAATATTTTCTATCATTACTTGTTTACACACTCATTACTCTGCAAAACTTAGTTTTAGTAGTTATTTTTGTACCAAGTATAACTAATGTAACTTCCTTGCGAAAAATATTTATAAAATAACCTTCATCAATCGATTAAGATGCGTTTGTATCAAGTGTTTGAAGCCCATCCTTCCGTCACTACGCAATTGTTTTTACGAAAAAAGAAATTTAAAAAACTTATGCATTTTATCCATCAAATTTAATGAAGCGCTTGAGATGTAAGTGAATCCATTAACTAACCCATTCGACCGCATAAAATTACACAAGCAAAACGAAACCGTATTGTCTCTCGCATTCCAGCTCGGTGGAATATTTCATCATATTCATGTCTGTGTGAATCATTGCATTCAAAAACTTTTAAAATCTTGATAGTAAAATATAAATGATTTTTAATAGTTACATGCTATAGTTTTCGTTAGTTTGCGATTTTCCTTTAAATTTCTAGCGGTAAGGCACAATGAAAGCAACTAGTAAACGGAACTGATGATGTAACAGTAATAAATTGCAAAAAATGTAATATATTATTTTCAATGGCGGATACTGAAGTTTTTAATAACTTATCGAAAGAAATTATGGCTAACTTAAATGACACGTTATATTATTTTAGCTCTGAAAAATTTTAATGATATATGCTGTGATGATATCCTAACATACAAACATTTATATAAATATTACAGAGTGTGCGTGGAAAGTAAAAATAGATTTTTATGTCACATATTTCTGTTTTCCAAGCTACAATTAACGTGTTCTAATTATATTCTATAGACGATAAATGGTAGTGGGGTTTTCAGAGATTATGAATTCTAGCACCTGAACGTTAATCTCTCTTCGGTTTCTCTTGGGTGTGCATCTACATATTTTGGATAAAGTCTAATATATAGGATATCCCCAAAGATTTTGGGAGCTATTGCTACAGACAATAAAATTATATCTTACAGAACCTGCTGGTGTATAAGACGACCCTGGATTTTTTGAGCAAATTAAATGTATTTCTTTTAGGTTCAGTATATAGAACGACCTCTATTGTCAAGCAAGTCAAGATGCTACTTTTGTAAAGAAATTCTTAGAAATTATTTTTAAACTCTAGTAACCTGTTCTCTGAAGTAATCAATACAACCACAAGTGTTTTTTATTCTAACACTACAGACAGCTCAGTGTGGCATAACTTAAGTTATAAACATATAATAAACAGCTTTATGAATTTTTCATCACAGTTAAACTCTTTTCCAATTAAAAAATAGTAAACCTTAACACAGCGATCTTCTATAGAAACATATTTACAAAATTAATGTCCGTTACAAACTCTAAGTTATCTGATATAATATCAGAAGTAGTATATATCAAGGAGAATATCAATACATTTCTAATAAAAATGTCTTGACTAATTGTAACTAACATGCGAGGAAAATAACTAATAGTTATGAAAAATCGAGACAAATGGTACGATTAGAAATATCTCATTGTAACGCAGTAAGGTGTACAGTGTTAATGTACATACTAAAAAGAACAAACAAAAGTAAAAATAACATCTTAATTTTGGTTAAATATGCTATTAACTGGAACTGTTTTACTAGAACTCTATCTTTCAGCCTGTGTTTTAGATGAGGGGTAAAATCAGACATTGTTTTCAGAGTAAACGTATTGTCTTATACATCGGAAGGTACGGTATATACTTCTCTAGCAATGCGTATGCTCTCAACATTTTGTTGTTAGCGTATAGTTTTCATTCAATTATATTTTCATTATATCTTTAGCTATATACTTTAGATGCAAATCTATTAAGTTGTTACTTTCATGTATTTATCATTTATACAATGACGGTTACAGAAACTACATAAGGTGAAAATACGAATCATATGCAACACGATATTTCCATGTATCATGTACTATTATTTAGACATGCATTAAACATCTTTCTTTGTCGTTGCTGTATAAACTCAAGTTCAGTTTCAGTAACACACTATTTCATAATACCAAAATAACCTATGATCATGTTGATATATGTTTTACGCCCTCTAGGGGCAGAGCAGTATGTCTTCGGATTTATAACGCAAGAAACCGAGTTTTGCTACCCGTGATAGACAGAGCACAGATAGCCTTTTTGCTTAATTACAAACAAACAAATATGTGTTTTATAAAACGTAATATTAGTGTAGTAATAATACTATTCTCGAGCACGACTTCTTCATATTGAACTTGGATTATCGTAGGATTTATATTTCTCTAAACCACAAGCTCTCCATAGTTTCTCTAAAAACAATATGCACTCTCATATTGTTATTAAAATATATTGTAAAAACTCATTAAACTTTAATAATACAAAATCAAGTGATGAGTCTACAATCAGTTGGAATGTAAAATTTTGAGTTTAAATAAATTGTACCAATGTACTGCAATCGAAGTTAAATTCTTAGTTCATTAAGACCAAAAAATGTTTTTTAATTCCAAGGTATCTTAACACTAAGAGTTTATATTCAAAATTATACAATACGATATGCGTTAAATTTGTTGTGGCGAAAAACTGTAAATTAATTGTTTCAGTCATTGATTTCTTTTTTATTATTATGAACCAGTTTAATGTATTAAATAATAAAATATCATCATGGTTTTATGAAATTCAGGAAGCATCATGCCGATATTTTATTATCTTATTTTTTTCTCTGATAAAACAGTGTCTAACATTATTACCAAGCTTAGAGATAGAGGTGTTATTAGATTTCCCGGATTGAACGTAGTGGGCTAAAGTACGTTATATTTCTATCATACAAAAGCAATTGGGTTGAGGTACGAAGCTGTATATGAACCTTAAAACATCAGAAGGAAATCATTAGAGTTTTGATGTAAAATCTTACCGAACACCATTAATACCTTCAGCTTAATATCCCTATTTTGTTATTGTTGTTTTGTGTGTGTGTTGCTGCATTTCGAGAAATAAGTTTTTAACTTTTATCACATAAACCTTATATAACTTCAGGAAACCCGAAGTTTTTATATAATACGACAATGTCGATGTGTGAAAACTGCAACCAAAGTGTACTCTAAACCGTTGTTATTCTCTTAACAGCTAAATATAAAAATACATTCATTTTTTTGATATTTTACTACATCTTTTGAATGATCTACATGTAGGGACATTGTTCAATCTTAATGGTGAAAATTAAATACACTTGAACTATTTAAGGTTACTAAAGAATATTTTCAATGTATTACAAATCTTAGTTTATTAAAATGTGTTATTGTTTAATGACCAAAATTTATCTAAATTTCTTATGTATATGGTGTTAATTATTTGTGATGCACTTTACTCATCCCAAATAACGTCTTTTCATTTTGCTATCTAAATAATGAATAACGTTAATGTTACTAACTGGTTTTCCTAAAATGTTCAGCAGAATACAAGCGTACTAAAAGAACATGCTCAAACACATATTTTTTATCGCCAGTTTATGTTTGGTAATACAAAATACCAAAGTAGTAGTATAAGTTTTGCACTGTCTTGCTCCTTTTTGCTTTGGAGATGTTTGAAAACTTATTTTCATTGTTTGTTTTTTTGTGATTTTTTCCGTTTTCTCAGTCGTGGGACTGTCATTGGCAGAAACGCCGGAAAACCCTTTGAGATAAAAAACATGTATTAAATGAAAATTTAGTATTTTCAATAAACTTTTTCAATGCATTTTCTAAAACAAAGTATGCAAATACTTCATGGATTTCTCTTCAGATATTAAGTGTTTCCGATTTATTTTTACTTTGCTTGATTTTCGAACATGATCAAATAAAAACATAAAATATCAGTAATAAGAACACTGATTCACTTTACCGGTTGTTTCAAATGAAACTGATTTTATATTAATTGTTTTTATAGTCAGTTTCTAGATATAATCTTAGAATACAGTGGCGCATATAATTAAAATGTTGCTATAATTACAACACTGTGTTTTATCTCGTAGTTTTACCGAGGAGATAAACTAGAGTAAACCCTTGAGACTTGCATTATAGTATGCTGATTTGTTTTCATAAATTACGTTATGGCGCTCCCTTTTTCATGTTTTGTATACACGTAATATACGAAAAGACAATTTAAACGTATAGACGGTTTTACTATTACATAGAGACCTCGAAAATTGGTGCAGGTGACTATTTCCAACCATTGAAGTGTGAATGCTATATACAGACACTTGTTAGTTCAGATGACGAATTATAACCAATGAAGTGTAGATACCACATACAGATACTTATGTTGGTTCAGTTAACTTTCTGTCCCCCAGTAGGAAAGCTGTAATCTTTCGATTTACAGTGTTTAAGTCTGGAGCTGGATTCCCCTCGGTGGACACTGGAGATAGCCCAGCGTGCTTTCCTATAAGAAAGCACATACTTAGGTGACTTTTTCAAATCAGTGAAGTGTGAATGCTACTTAGAGGAAGTCAATATTACTTCTGCTAATTCATTCAATGCCTATGTTGTCACTGAATACCTTGTCTGTAACTTTATATATTTCTTTACTGTTGTTGTGTTATTTTTTACAACAGATGCAACATTAAAAATATAGTATTAACCTTTGTTATTACAGACTGTAAAATGACTGTCGCAATGTTTTTTAGAATCGATCATAGAATGCGTACGTTTATGTGTTTTCTTTCTTTTTATTAATTGTTTTGTTTTACACAAAATTTACCTTCTTTAGAACTCCTTTGTTTCCTTTGTTAGACATTTTCATCGTTCATTGCTCGTAAGATAATACAAAGTGAGAATGATGAATAGCAAATTCATATTTATTAAAGGATTCCAAATAGAGCTAACAATCGTATCACATTTGGGAGAGTAATGTAATGGTTAATTACATTTTTACATAAACTTTTTAAATATCTCACATTTAAAGCTACACTCTGTAGGTAGTTGCTATTCATCTAAGCTATTCTTTGTTTTCACTAAGCGCACAACGTTAGCTCATTACTTTCACATATTATAGGACAAATACCAAATATATCATCAAATGATATTTGTAGGATAGTAAAAGTATATTAAATTCTCAAGAATATGCTTGAAACACCAGAAAAGGATGAAATATTTGAATAACGGTAAATAAATAACAGTCTCACATTACAAAGTAAATCCTGTAATAACAGCATTTGTAATCCGAGGGTCGGGTGTTCGAATCCCATTCGCACCGAACATGTTCGTCCTTTCATCCGGGGGGCGTTATAAGTGGCGGTCAATCTCATTATTCGTTGGTAAAAAAGTAGCCCAATAGTTGGTGATGGGTGGTGATGACTAGCTGCTTTTCGTCTATTCTTACACTGCTAAATTAGGAACGGCTAGCGCAGATAGCTCTCGTGTAGCTTTGCTCGAAATTCAGAAACAAACAATAACAGCATAAAATAATTAAAACTCACTGAAAACATAAAACTCATGTGACTTTACCACATTGGGCTTTTATCTATAGGTTTCAATTCTTGTTTGGTTCTTTACAAATTTGCAAACGGGTGTTTTTCTGTATAGTAATCTCTAATTTTAAAGCGATAGACTAGATCGAGGACAGTTAGTCAACACCAAACACTGGAAACTGTTAGTCTATTATTAATGGACAGAATATTCGGATCTGACTCTTCTTACACACCCGTGGTGCTGAGCCTTTTTTCTTCTTCACAGTGACAGTCCCGCAACCACTTAACATCAGCTCCGCATTCGATTTCTTAATCACTGGACCACGCTTGACCCTAATCAAAACGTAGACACGATAATAAACGTCAATGTTGATAAGTAATCTGATTACATCCATATAATTTAAGTTTCAAAGTTCAAGCGAAATTAAACGTCTTTAGAAGCATTCATGGGTTTAGGTATAGTGGAGTTCATGAGTGTAACTTATTTACTTTTACAATTTAAATAGTCAAAGTAGATTTAGACTTATTTACTGATGTGGCTTGGTGTGGCCAAGTGGTTAAGGCTTCTCGACTCCTAGCCTGAAAGCCATGGGTTCGAATCCACATCACACCAAACATGCTTGCCCTTTCGACCATGGAGGCGTTATATTGTGATGGTAAATACCAATATTGGTGAAAGAGTAACCCAAGATATGGCTGCGGGTGGTGATGACTAGCTGCCTTTTCTCTAGTTTTATATTGCTAAATTAGGGATGGTTAGCACAGATTCCTCATGTAGCTTTACGCGAAATTCAAACCAAACTTATTGATGTTATAAAACTTCGCTCAAAATTTTAACTAATTTTTAGATCTTTTTTACTTTAAAAAATTGCATACAGTGTTTCTTTACATTTTACAATAATCCATGTACATTGATAAATAACTGCATGGAGTACGTTATATTAAAAATATTTTGAATATGAGAATTTGTCGCCAACAGGATAGCCACAGGATAGACCTTCTTGTAGCATAACTAGTCAGTCTCTTATTCAGTGTTCTTCTGAATACCCTGAAATGCTATTCCTGTCGTTAGGTGCTTTAAGACTTTATTCAACTTTAAAGTGTTACCCTGCTCAAAACACGGTCATCTCAGACAGTAGGTTTTAGTGTCTACCTGTACATTTTTCTGGATCAACGTCTCCTGTAGTCCGATAACGTTTCAGAATTCTGCATACAGTGGACTGGAGATAAAATATCCGTTTGCTTCATACCATTTCTTGACAGTCGAACGATTTGTTGTCTTATAACTTGTGGCACGTGATAAGGCATGAGTCTGCACTAAGTACAGAGAAACTTTCTGAACAAAGTATTGAACTATTTCGGGAAAGATTATACTAAACAAAACACACTTGTATACAAAATAGATATATATGTGTGTTCTGATGAGCAGTTAGTTGCTCAAAACAACTTACACAGACCGGAATAAAGCTTTTTTTTTTAATTTCGTGCAAAGCTACTCAAGGGCTATCTGCACTAGTCGTCCCTAATTTATCAGTGTAAGACTAGAGGGTAGGCAGCTAGTCATCACTACCAACTGGCAATTCTTGGGCTACTCTTTTACCAACGAATGGTGGGATTGACCGTCACATTATAACGTCCCGATGGATGAAAGGGCGAGCATGTTTGGTGCGACGGGAATTCGAATCCGCGACCCTAAGATTACGAATCGAACGTCTTAATCCAACTGGCCATGCTGGGCCGAATAAAACCTTTAATGTTCGTTCGATCACGCCCTACCTTCTCTGTTACAACTCAGGCAATTACTCAATAACTACTCTACCATATAGACAATAACACCAATATGTAATAGTATGCAAAAATTTCTGTTAAGACTTATCTGCATTAAACATACGAACTTTGTCTGGAATATTAATACACTATTACAGTAATGTTTTTGTAATGAACGTTGTGAAGGGTTCCGCGGATTCAACAAGGTTAAGAACCATTAAAGTACATAATAACACTCAATAAGTCATTTTAATATAATCTGTTTCTTGATGTCATTTATAACAGTTGTTGTAATAATGGTCCTTGTATTTGTATTAAACAGAAAACAAAAAATTGTATTATAATTTCTATTTAATGACTTTAGTGTAAATCGCTTTAATGCGACCTTTACTATAACTGTTGTCGTATAAATATTATTAATTAATCTGCTGTTTTCATTAATTTTGTGATGTAATTACTATTGTTTGCAGAATTTATTTTCTATACCAACAATGTGCTTTACAAGTTATAAAATACAGTGCAGAATTTGTTTGAAACATAGCTTAAAGAAAATGGTATATTAAACTTATTGTTGTTTTTATTGGATATGTTAATAATTAATATATATATATATATAAATATATTGATACATACTTTGTATATTCACAAAAATAAAGTGTATTATTCAGTGAAAATTAAAGCACTATTTTTCTGTCATAAAACTCTGAAAATGATTAGGTAAGTTACAGAGACTAGTTGCAATAGGAAAAATGTAAAGTACAATGAGAACAATCATCCCATGGATTTTGTTTTTCAGAAGAAACATCAAAAACGAATTAGTTGGAAATAACGTTATAAGGTTTCCAAAACAGAATTTAATAGATCGATTTATCTGATATTTTATAATATTAAAACAGTTAAAACATATATAAATAGGTCGCTTAAGCGTATAATGTCATACATAAATAAGTATGAGATATTCATCATTTTGAATTTGTTATTTCTCCAATTACTCTGTTTTGTCAAAATAAAAATTCTCAAATCTATAAAACTCTGAGCTCAACATGAAAAGGTATCTTCTTTTATTATGTTATATTCATCATTTCTATGACACTTGAATATATATGCTACTATACATGTATATAGACTTAGCACTAAGCTCAGGAATATTAAAATCGTCACTGTTGACAACATAAAACATAAAGAGTTAAGACTCACCAACTATCGTGAGTAACCTGTCCTATATGTTAAACTAAATACCGAACGCCATTTTGAAATAAATATTCGATCACAAACTACGGATTCAGATCCGCAATATACTCCCCAAGTTAACCAGCTGAGTTTGTTAACATCAAGCCATCCCATCAGCACTGAAGCTTCAACAGCACATCGTAACTTAGATTTCCAATACAGTTATTAGAGTCATGCACTCTTAGTCGCACGTACACGTGTTTGATCCCAAACCGATCTTTCACTCGATCATGACACCACAATGTCTGAAATTTGAGAGTTTGTCAATAAATAATTAATTTCAACCGAATATATGTAAAAAATTACGTTTGTTTTTCCATTTTAGTGTTAACTGTATTCAAATATTATGAACTGTGTTGATAAACTTAAAAATAGTTACGTCCATTCCAAAATATTCTTTATCGTGGAGAAGCCTGTATCCTTATTTTATTCGAAATAAGACATATAATTGTAATTATTGTTATGATACTAATGGAATAATCACTTACAGATATACAAGAGATAGACCATAGGTAAAAGAACGTAACATGATATAGCTTTGTGTGTGTGTGTATGCTTGAGACGGCCGTGACTTAGTTGTTAGCGTTCCCGATTATGAAATAGAGGTCCATGGCTCTCGGCTTGTGTCGACGAAAACAAGCTATGCACTTTATGGCTGTTGTATGTATGTCACATTAGTAATGGTAAAATTCCACTATTGGATTATAGCAACCCCAGAGTTAACAACCCAATTGGATCGCACTGTTAAACACTTACATTCTTGTTTCTTTTGTGCTTTTTATCTGCTTAGGCTTTCTGATTGAATGTACTACGAGAAGAAATCATCTGTTAAAATACAAAATATCAAATAAAATATCACATGAATAAAATAAAGTGTGATATTGAGAGATACAAAAATATTTTTTAAGGAACAGGAAGTAGCTTATTGAATTAATATACATCAGTAAAAGGTATGGGACGTGATATACTAAAATATTATTATAAAAAAAAAAGAGTAAAATCTAATAAACAGACAAAAGAAACGGGCAAGGACGACCAAGCAATACGAAAACCAAACAAGAGAAGACTATGAAGTGAAGTATCACAAGGCACAGAAAAACAGTGTAAAATATCAAAATAACAGGGGTTCGATTCCCCTCGGTGGGCTCAGCAGATGGCTCGATGTGGCTTTTCTATAAAAACACACACACATATTAAAATAAACATGAAAAGATAATCAGATAAACTATCACAAGAAAACTATCGAGTAAATTATCACACAACACAAAAACAAATAAAGTAAAGTACTTCGGAATGTGGCTAAGGAAAATATTACAGAAAAATAGAGGATTTGATTGAATAACATGCTGCAAGAAAAAAACGTCATTTGGTGAAACAGATTTTGATCGAGCGGAGGACAACGGCGATACGGTAAAAAAGTAAACTACTATATAAGACAATAGAAGCAGCTGGGGTAAAATATCACAAGAGACAAAGAAAACAAACAAGTAGGAACGAAATACAATAATATAGTTAAATAAAACAGGACAGAAAGCAAAAGAGAAAAGGATTATGAAAATAACAGGAAATAAACGAAGAATGTTGATAAAGACTCAAATAAACAAGAAAACTCAAAGAAAACTCAAAGAAAACAAACAAGTAGGAACGAAATACAATAATATAGTTAAATAAAACAGGACAGAAAGCAAAAGAGAAAAGGATTATGAAAATAACAGGAAATAAACGAAGAATGTTGATAAAGACTCAAATAATATAATACAGAAAATAAAAGAATCTGATCGAGTAGATTAATCTCAGTTGATACGACAAAAATATAAGGAATATTATTGTAAGGTAGAACAGAAAAATTTAGGATAAAGTATTACTGGGGGCAACAGGAAGTATTCGAAAAAGATAAAAAAGACAAAAATATAATCGAATGATATAGATCAGAAAACGTGCCATAATTGCCAGATAAATTACCACAGAAAACGTTTGACATGTACAATATCATAGGAGACAAACACGACATCCGAGTGAATTTCCTATAAAATGTAAATGAAGAACGTTGGATTAAAAAAAAACACAAGAAAGAAAATGTTCGCCGAATGAAATGTCACAAATCACAAGAAAAAGTATTCAAGATAAGGAATAAATGAAACGTTAGAAAAAAATTCATTGTGTTCTATATAAAAAAAAGTATCAAATGATCCATCCACCAAGACTGAAAAAAAAATAATTATATTCTCATTTTATGTGTTGTTTCCTTCATTAAATGCATCGTACAAAGAGCTAATACCCCCACCCGAGTAATTACTTTCACCAAACAAACTGCAATACATCACTGAATAAAGAATTATTATTTTTACCAAATTAAATATTTTCATCCTCAACAAATGGAGCTTTAATACCCCCTCTGAGCGAAGCGATTGAAAATGCCATGGAGTTTGTATTTTCTTATAACAAAGCCACATGAGGCTATCTGCTGAGCCCGCCGAGGGGAATCAAACCCCTGATTGGAGCGTTGTAAATCCGTAGACTTACCGCTGTACTAGCGGGGGAGAAATGCCATCCAGTGTGTGTTTTCTTATAGCAAAGCCACATTGGGCTATCTGCTGAGCCCGCCGAGGGGAATCGAACCCCCGATTGTAGCGTTGTAAATCAGTAGACATACTGCTGTACTAGCGGAGGGCTAGAATGACATGGAAGAAGTGGTTAACAACTCATATTATTCTCCTTAGACAAAAAAATACGCTATTGCTTTAAACAAAAGAGGTACTAATACCTCACATAAAAAGCAATAAATATTTTCACCAATCGCATAACTATTATCTACTATCTCTACCAAATTACTCTCACCGAACAAAAATATATCACCCTCAATTTAAAAATAATAATAATGATTTTTCACCAACATAGTTTAATATCCCGCCAACTAATTAATTATCAGTCATTCATCAAACATTATTACCTTCACAAAGGATAATAACCTCCAGAAATAAACAGTTACAGATAAAATGTATTCTACACTAACCTTAAGACTATTTATTTTTCTTAGTGGGCAGAGAATAACTAAATTCCCTAAGAGAGCTGATAAATTCTCGTATTAAATAATTTAAATGCTGACAGAGATAAAAATGTATAGACCTCACTGAACAATGACTCTTTTTTTTTTTTACTCTCATATTCTCTTCGGTGGACACAGCAGATAGTCCGATGTGGCTTTGCTAAAAAACACACACATATAACGAAATTTCTTTATTCCACAAAACATTTAGTATTTATGTGAAATCATGCGAAAAAGACATTTTTATTGTATTTTCTACTTAAAAACACTTATAAACGATCCCAAGTTGGTTTTATATCCATGTGTAAAATATCCTGTTGTCATAAATTGTATGAAAACTGCAAATTTTTTATTTTGTTATTTTAAAAACCTTTCGTACAAAAGTTGAATTTAAGTCTGTTTATATGTAACTTTATTTCAAGCAAACATTTGGTTTGAATAAGCGTGTATATATATATTCACACACACATGGATTCAGCTTCAGAAATATATTTTGATGTGTAGTGTCCATTAGCAGAGAATCCCGATGTACACTAACCCATTAATAACATCATCTGGCTGGTAGTAAATTTCACTTCCTGTGCACGTGAAATTCTGCGTATAGCACACAGAGTGGTGGTTATTCCCCATGGAGCTGGAAATTGATTTGAAACTCTGCTCCGTTCCTAAGAGCATATTGAATGCACTAACAATAAGGATTGAAATATATTGAAAGCGCTACTGTATAGAGATCTCAGTTTTTACTCATCTTGTTTTAGCCGTGAAACGAAAGCAACTCCATGCTGCAGATACTCCTATATTCTCAAAATTCATCTTTGTTAGACAATTTTACTATTTCTCTCTCGGTCCTTTATGAAAACAGTCACACACAAGCAATATATAAAACAAACTATAATATCTTTTTTTTCTTAAGTTATTTTCTGTATTGTCTGAAAGATTATGTGCGGAGTATAGATAAAGTAACAAAAATAGAGAAAAACTAATATTTGTGTGAATAAAGCAGACACACACGTGCTTAAAAATTGGTAATTTTGTTTACAAAAGAAATATATAAAACTGGTAACTATTATTATCACTACTAAACTCAGGAAGAAATTTTATACGTTATAATTAACTTCAAATCAATGGTTCATTAAATAATAAACATCTTAATGCTGCGTTTTTTAGGGATTCTTTGTTTCTTTCTTAACAAACTTGTAACAATAAAAAAAGATAATAAGATATATTATATTACTTATTGATATAAGTTGTTTATGTGGTATAGATTTAAATTTCAAACGTAGAGAACAGGATTCAAATCTCAATGACATCACAAAATGTTCACTATACTTTAAGCTAATGCTGCGTTGTAAGAAAGAAAGAGATAATAAAATATATTATATCACTTGTTGGTGCGGATTGGTCCTGTAGTAGAGATCCAGAGTCAAATCCCAACAATATTACAAAATATTCACTGCACTTAAAGTTAAGGATGCGATATAAGAATGAAATCATTAATAGGATATATCACTTGAGGATCTGGGTTGGTTCTGTAGCAGAGCGTCGAATTTTTACTGACTGGCTGTACAGTACCTTAGAATTTTGGACGGTAGCAGATAATCGCTTTGCCATGAATATAAATATGTCTTGTCATCAAGCTCTGGGGTCAGATGAGTTTTACTCCAAGAAAACAAAAGGTGTGGATCTACTAAATTTAGAAGTAATGTATGGTTCATAACCCTTTCAAAGTTCACACATTCACGAAAACCACAAGTACAGACCTTACAGATGATATGCATTCACATGTAGCAACTTTAGATAAGATCTCTACAAAGATTGCTTCTGACACAAACCTAACAACTGAATGTTTGTTCACTCCAGCAAGACAAACATCTTCTAGATGTTGCACTATCAACTTCTAAGTATGCAACACATAAAAAATTGTCAAACTTTAAGATTGTTTGATATTTAATTTTTTCAAGCGTTAATCTTCTGTTTAGACAACGTAGTATATAATACGTTACCAACTGATGTGTATTGACATTCGCTGACTTCAGTTGAAGGCCGATTATCTCATAAAAGGCTGTAGATCTGAGACATTGAGGGAATTGACTCCATGCTTGCCTATAATTTTAAGTTAAATATATAATTTCTTTTTAAATGTAAAACCTTCGGCTACGAGTTAATATAGGATCTAATTTACCAGATACTTCATTTACTAGGATACATCCTGCCTTGCCCAATTTGTACTTTTCACCTCAGTGTTATTTCTCTGTCTTATATTATATTTTGCCTGATTGATTAATATCCCCGCAAAAACACAGCGTATGTCTTCGGTCTCACAACGGTAAAAACCGGGGCTCGATACCAATGGTGAGCAGAGTAGGGCTAGCCCATTATGTAACCTGTGCTTAATTACAAACAAATACACAAAGTGATTTATAGTTCTTACGTACTCTCATCTGTATTATCTACTAAAGTCAAAACATCTTATAATTATGCTAGATAAATGAAAACTTGATCAAGAGAACTTGTAGCATTGACATAATTATTTAATTAAAATGTGTTTATAAATAAAACTTTAAAAGTTGAATTACATTTCTGCTGTAGATTAAAAAAAAAACATTTTTACATGAGCTCTTTAACACAAACAATTCTGTTCTCAAAACACACCAAAAAATAAGCGAAAAACATTTCAGATGTTAAATATGTTCTCAAAGTTTTTCTGGCACACAAGGTAATGTTTTACCGTTTTTCATAGCATTTGTAAATTTTGCTGTCTTTTCTAAGTTTCTAACTCGGTCTTCTCTTGATCTCCATCGCTTCTTCTTTGTGGTTATTTGGGTATGTTGAATTTTTAAATACCCAGGAGGGTCAGGTGCACAAGACGTCTTCATCCATCTCTAGCTTTCATGTCGGCTACTATTAAGAATTTATTGTTGTTGTCGTGCTTTTGGGCTAGTGTATCCCACAGCACTCCAGTCCTTTTCAGGGCAATGTCCATGTATTGTCTTGATTTGCCCTTTTTTTTTCCTTTATCCCTTTAATATATTTTTCCTCTTTTATTCAATTTTTATTTTTTTCACTTTTATTCGTGTGTGTGTATATATATATATATTCCTTTTTCCACATATATTTATCGGAAAAATAAAATAATAATAATAATAAAAAAGAAGATAAAAAGAAAGGAAAATAAAAAGTAAAACATAAAAAAAAGAAATAATACTAGTTTTAAGTGTCTAGTGCATGGTGGCCAGCTTGATTTATATTTCTTAAATATATATTTATAGGAGAAAGGTACTCAGGACTATGGTCATCGTGTACGTAGTATCTGTAGAGATCACACATTAAGTCATTTTTATGCCAATTCTTATTAAAATAATTTAGTGCATTATGCAAACGTCTTACAGATATTGACTCTATGTTTGCATAATTGTGCATGAATGTGAATGAAGTACTACGTGGTACTTTATTGGTTGAAGTTAAGATTGAATTTTTATATTATACAGTTTATGTAATTGTTTTTGTGTTATGTTTATCCAGGCAGGAGATGCGTATTCTATTATAGGTCTATGATTTGTAGATTTTTATTATATTGTCAGGTGATGTACATTGATTTTTACCTGAAAGACTTCTTACATAATTTGCTCTTTTCCAGATTCTAATCAACATATTGTTTGTATGTTGATCTCCATGTATGATTGTTTGTTTATTTTTTAATTTCGCGCAAAGCTACACGAGGGCCATCTGCGCTAGCCGTCCCTAAGTTAACAGTATAAGACGAGAGGGAAAGCAGCTAGTCGTTACCACCCACTGCTAACTCTTGGGCTACTCTTTTACCAACGAATAGTGGGACTTACCGAAAATTATATCTCCTCCGTGGCTGAAAGGGCGAGCATGTTTGGTACGACGGAGATTTCAAATTCACGACCCTCAGATTACGAGTCGAGAGCTCTAACCACCTGGCCATGCCGGGCCCCTCTATGTTTAAAAGCACCTGTATTCGCAACTTCTTTATAATATTGTTTTGTGAAATAAAAGGTACTTGTATGGATATTATTACCTGGAATACGAGCAAGTGCAAACCAATAAAATAAGTTGAGCAAAAAGAATTATTGTTACCATATACCATATAATCATCAAAAATACCTTTGCAGAAAAACAATATTTTAAATATGAAAATGATGTAGCATACAATATTTTACGTCCATCATCAGAAAATAATAAAAAAAACAAGTCCAATAACATATATATATATATATCAAATTTCTTTAGCCTCCTTCCAGCAGAAAGCTCTGTGGTTGCTACTACGCAGAAAGGAAAACCCGTAAACTACTCTGTAATTTGATACAAACTGGATCTGTAGACAGAGGGCATGACAAATATCAGTGAACTTGTGATGATTTATTGGGTAAAGTCTACGGGACCTGAACACGTCCACGCTGTCTATTATCGTTTGTAATATTCGCTGAACTCCTTATGACAAGACTTCCATGTAAGACTAATCGACGAAGACCGAGACCTACTAGAAAATATACAATTTTACCGTGATCTACAACGTGCCATCTGTCTTTATCTTCCCAGCATAAGACAGACAATTCATATGACCTTAAACTTTCTCGTGTTTACTAGCAAAACTAGCTATGCGATTTTGCCACCTTAAATTATTGTGGTGTTATAAAATATATATTTCATAAAACTTTAATTCGCCAATTTTTAACTAAGAATTTAATTCAGTTCCAAAAACAAGTGATAAGGTATTACAAATTAATAGTAAATTGTTTGTGGCATAATTATGAAGAATAATAAAATAAACGACCAACGAACTGAGTAATTTCCTAAGTAGTCATTTAAGTTAATTAATGTTCTTTCATAATTTATTTTAATGTATTTGTTTAACCATTAATGTAAATATATTAGTTTTTTGTTCGAGATATTTAACAATAAAATATTTTCCCATAAAGGTGACATTTCTTGATCTAGTTATATTAGATCGATAACTTAAATGTTTCTATTGTCGAGACGAGCAATTTTCCTTTCATGGGGTCATATTATTAAACACGGATTAATCAGAAACAAAACCCATTAATTATCTAATTCATCGATATAAAGCTAAAACGTGACCAATTAACTTTCACATTCACCAAGAAAGAATAGAATAACGAGTGAAATATTTTACATTGGCTCTAGTAAACAAAAGCCCGCATGTGCAAATCATGAGTCTTGATGAGAATTCTAAAGTGTAGCCATCATCTTTACCAATAATATCAGATGTAACCTAAAGTTAACAATATAGCAAAACAATATGGGACTAAATCCAACCTTACTTTCAAATAGGAACGTAATACATGTATCGATAGGAATAAACATTTGTGAATGTACCAAATATTACATCTTGCAGAATAATACCATTGTTTGGTGTGACGGAGGTTCGAATCCGCGACCCACCCTCAGGTGCCTTAACCACCTGGCCATGCTGGGCCAGAGGGAAAAATATGTTTTAGAAATATTAATATTTTTATTTTAAGAATTGCTAAATCGCTTCGGATGCTCATGCTGTTCATAATTTATAGTGCAATAAAATGTTATGACCTGTAGAAAACTAAAACTCTCTCTACCAGACGTTCATTTCTAGGTGTATAGAGTGAAAGATATATCATACGCATTTTATATTATATGAAGAATCATCTGTTCAGTGAAATGCGTAAAATAACTGAGTGGGTGGTTGACATTGTTTTGACATAACTAAAATATTAGAAATTTAACACTGCTGTTTGAGTGAAGATCAGTATTAGCATTTTAGGAAACTCAGTAAAACGGTTATCACCTAAACTAAAATGTCCTGATAATTTTTTACTTGTTCAATCTCTATGTCGCTCAAACCTGAATCATTATTTTAAAGGACCTTATACTCTATTACCAAAACCCTTTACCAAAACTAATCACAATTATATTATAAAAGGCGAGCAACGCTTGTGAGCATCTAATAGAACATTTGCTTCTAACCTCTTTGAATGATTTTTAACTATCTTTCACAGTCACTAGAGGCTAAGATCCATTTACTGAATTCATTTAGTTAATTATCTATTAAAATGTTGAAAGGAAAAACGACGTTAAGACGACCAGGATTTAAATGACTAAAACGGAAATTTCTTAGAATCTCTTTCAGTTTAAAAGAAGTTTTGTCTCTAAAGTGTTTGTGAAAATAAAATAAATTTTAGAATAATCTAAACTTTCCAAAACTAGCCTTATACTGTAAGTTTAGTTGTCGTGTAATGCCACATAAAATCCGATATGCAATTCACGCTTCTAGGGCAAAAATTAATTAATCTCAAAAAAGTAATTTAATATCCAAAATACTTTAGAATTTAATACAAAGTAAACAACCTGCTCTTTACTATCTATATGAAATGATGAAAATATTTCTCCTATCTTTATACTGTTGTAAATCAAACACATTGAAAAATTTGGATGAGAACCTTAACCTGTTAAAGATAAATTAAGATATTCATGAATATGGATTTATAAGCAATGTCATCAGATGTATCAAAGACAACGATAAAATCAGAAAATATGTCTACCTTTTAAAATTATGTGATTCAATTATGTGATTATTCGTTGGTTTATATTTCAATGGTAGCTTAGAATCCTCAGAACATTAGCACCAGAAAATAAAAAAAGTTATTAAATTAACACCCAAAAACCATATTTTTTGGTAAAATAACATCAAGAAGAAGACGTTTAATAAAATGGCACCCAAAAAAATATCGGTCGTTAGAGCGTTACCTTTTGAAAACGATATATTTAGGAAGTTAACACCATAAAACAATATATTTAGAAAGTTACCACCTTAAAACCATACACTTAGAAAGTTATCGCCATGAAACCATACATTTAAAAAGTTACCACCTTAAAACCATACATTTAGAATGTTAGCGCCATAAAAACCATAGATTTAGAAAGTTATCACCTCAAACCCACACAATTAGAATGTTAACACCATAAAACCATGCATTTAGAATGTTAACACCTTAAAATCATACATTTAAAAAGTTAACACCTGAAAACGATACATTTAGAAAGTTACCACCTTCAAAACGTACATTTAAAAAGTTACCACCTTAAAACCATACATTTAGAATGTTAACACCATAAAACCATATATTTGGGAAGTTAACACCATAAAACCATACATTTAAAAAGTTACCACCTTAAAACCATACATTTTGAAAGTTACCACCTTAACCCATACATTTAGAAAGTTACCGCCATAAAACCATACATTTAGAATGTTAACACCTTAAAATCATACATTCAAGAAGTTGAAACCTGAAAACGATACATTTGGAATGTTATCACCTTAAAACTATACATTTAGAATGTTACCACCTTAAAACTATACATTTAGAATGTTAACACCATAAAACCATACATTTAGAAAGTTAACACCTTAAAACCGTACATTTAGAATGTTAACACCTTAAATCATACAGTTAAAAAGTTAGCAGCTGCAAAACGTTTGTGACAGTTTTAAAATTAAACTGGTCAGCATTACTTTTTCAATGATAAGATAAATGTACAAATAAGTTAATTAAGCAAAGAAATTCGTAAATTTTCAACTAATAAGTTTTAAGCATATTGGAAAATTTTATATCATTAATTTAATTGATTGTCCCCACACTTATAAAGCCTTGACAATCAGATAGTCAAGAGGTAATATTTAAGACTGTAATAAAATTTTCACATATAGTTAGCTGAATCTTCTGTTCTTTATGTTTAAAATACGCCTGTTTTATAATCCTGCCGAATTTCCCACTGCCTGCAATTTGACATAGCAATTAAAATGAAGAATTTAATCATAATACACAAAGGGAAAAGGAATTTGTTGTATGTAATATTAAAAGCAAGGCTTAACTACAAGATCTGAAAATCTCATTACCAAAATTATTTCATTAACAAAGTGAGCATTTATTTCTACTAACTTATAATTCTCTACCATTAAACTAAAATAAAAGAACTTCATGATGCAAAATTTAGTTTATAGCCTAGTTGCTTATGATTTATAGACACGTCTCACATATTACTGCTCTTAGTAACAATAACGTGGTGGCTAGAGTTATAACCTGAGGACTGTTAATGCTATTAGTTATGAGCCAAATGAACTACCTTGGGACTGAACTAAATTACTTAAAGTTTTGCTGTGCGACATATTCTGCAGCCTTGGTTACAATCTTATTTTACAGCTACGTTTGTATTTGCACTTGAATATAGAGTATTATCCGACTACCTCATCTAATAACAATTGTCATATATAACCGTGCCATGTATTTTGTACCTCCTTATAATATGGTATTATTAATATGGTATTATTCTAAATTCTAATATTGTACGTCATATGAAAATGTCGACAGCAGTGTTTTTCAGTGGTTTGTCAGGTGATATTTACATATTACGAGCTCTTTTGAGTTTGAATAAGAATGACAAGTTGTGTGTGCCGCTAGATGTTCTGAATGAGTCTAGCATTGTCTTATGAATAAGTAGTAATAAGTTTAACTAGACTAATTACGATCTTCCCTGATACAGTTTGGAGAGAAAACAACCTAATATCCAGTAAAAACTACACTTAGCGTCCTATACAAGTATAAACATTGTTTTAATAAAGATTGTTCTTGTATTCCCCCAGTGACACGGTGGTATGTCTGCACACTCACACCGCCGGAAAACGTGTTTCGATATCCGTGGTGGGCAGAGCACAGATAACCGATTGTATAGCTTTGTACTTAATTCAATACAAACTTATTCATGTGTATTTTACATTTCGTTTCATGAACTCAGTCAAACTCGGAAACGTTCAACAGACCTATCCTCTTGCTCTGAGGATTATGAAAAAAATTAAAAAAGGTTTTCACATTAAAGTGTCTTTATTAGTTAAGAAGATAAAACCCTAAATTAATGAAGTAAGATAATTTAAGAAACTGTTATTAACGTTGCTATAAAGAAAATTAGGCTGGCCTGAATATACTACAAAATAGATAAATAGGAGAAATATTTGGTGTCGTGATGACAAGATATCTTTAACTTCAAAGTTATCTGTTTTCTGCTGTCATGTATTTCCTCCCTTTCTACTACTGCGGTGTTTATGTTTCTGAAGCCTCGTTGTTAATGAACGTGTATTTTTCACAACCTAAAAAAATTGCGATCAAGAGAAAGAATCTGCTGAGGGAAATACGCAGTTGTTTGACAGAACTGTTAAATCTGGGAAAAGTTCTTTTGTAGACACTGGATTTTCACAAATGCTGAAAGGTTCGTGACTCCCATCTTGTTGCAGCCAACTGCCTGGGAAAGAGAGCCATCTTTATCTTATCCACCTAGAATAAATGTTCTTTTTTTTCACTTCTTAGATTCAACCTTATTGCAAAGGAGGCACAAAAAACTAAAGTTTGTTGATATTGTTACAGTGATTTGGCAGCTGGTAACTTTGAGACGAAATTGGGGTAGTATGTATAAGACTCCAAGGCCTTCACAAGCCAAATTAACTTAGCCTCAGCTCTGATCAAAGCAACCCAAAAATACCTGGAACTGACTAGTGGTACCATTGATGGAAAAGGTTAGCCGATAGAAGCTATCTCACTGAGAGCCGAGACAGCGTGTGCCAAATAGTGAAAGAGATGAACAACGAAGCATGGTGAGCTTCTCCATACTGAGAGATATACTGTAGAGGTACTCATAGATCGCAGAGGAGCTAACAGATGAGTTGTTTATGCTAACTCATTTCTCTGTCACTCTATACATCAGAAACCAACTATTCATCTCCCTAAGCATGTTTACCACACCATACCAGTGATGCCAAAAACACCTTCATTAAGAGAAACTGAGAGGTTATGAGACATCTTTTGCTTTGCCCAGTGAGCCAAAACAGATTACTTTTTCAACATTCAAACAGTAAAGGAGTATATGATTGTTCTCTGAAGCACTCTAAATAATTTGACATTATCTTATAATAGACAATGTTAGGTTTAAACACTTTGATTACGATCTTTACTGGTATACTTTGGAGAGTAAACAATGTAATATCCAATTCAAACGATTGAATAATATCCTACACAAGTAACTGCTTGAAATGTCTGGTTTTTAAAGCAGACTGTGTAATGCATGGTCTAGAGTCTTGATGGTGAACTTTAACCCTATTAAGCATTTGATTGAGTGGAAACAATGGGACTGCAAGACACTCATTTCCACATCCTGTCAGAGGTAAATTGAGCAATCTACCAAATCAATATCAAGATCTGAAAATGGGGTACCACAGAGAGCTTGATTACTTGATCTGTGTCATTTATATGATAAGGTTTACCCTGCAGTGGCTTTAGCAAATCATGAGAATATTCGTATCGACAAATTTGTGAACGAGCAACCTGGTAAAAGGATGATTTTAAAATAAAATCAATTTTCAGATTGAGGGCTAAGGGAACAATATTGTATATAAATTTATGATGTGTTTATACATTTTAATTTTAAGTAATTATTAAGAATGACTTTCTTTTAGTTCGCTTTGTTCTTGTATCATTCTCTGAGCATACTTGTTATCCCTATAGGCGATATGGCCATAATGCTGAGAGTTCTGAACGAATGTAGACAGTTGTGTTCTCCAAATGTAGTTCAAATGATATATCAAAGCCACGTCCTCCTTTATGTTTGAATGAAAATAATCAATTACACTAATAGCAGTTGTCGTCGAGTAAATCTAATGTTACCCTATTAAGTAAGAAACGTTAAGTTTAAACAGTGTGGTAAAAGAGCCACACTTGGAAGAGAAAACAATCTGCAGTTCAGTAGAAGTAAAAGTCCACAATATAAGCAAGTACACATACGGTGTTTATGTAAATAAATAAAGATTGGTAATTTGTATTTTACATTATGTCCGGTATCTTTATTTTTGTTCTCATAGACTTAGTTATTCAAAGAAGTTAAAAGTTCTCTGCAGTAGATATCTTGTCGAATCTCCTGTTTTTCAGTGAGTTTATCCATCATTCTCAGGATAATCGATCTGACTTGAATATACAATACTACCAAGAACAACTTTAAAAGTATAATTAATCTTACAGCAGGTTCCAATACTGAAGTCGCATTTCCAAGATTTGACTGCAAAATGGACCAAAGTGTGGTCCTTGTATAATTGTTAAGAGGACTGCCTGTCTAAAATACACATCTAACCCTCCCGACTGAAGAAAGAAGTCTCTAACTATAGGCAGAGTTAAACAGATGAGGAAAGCCTAGGTCCAGACCTTAGACAGTAGGGAGAAAATATTACAAAACATCCTGAAGCTGCAAAAGATATTTCCCGTATTGAACTCTTTTGTTGAGAGCTCACTTGACTCTGAGACAGAATTTCAGAACTAAGAGTAGCAAACTAAATAAAATCTATGACGACCCTGCTAATCACCACCGACAGGGTGAAGACCCAAAATCCAACCACAATATTGTCAGAGGAAGTTTGAAATGAATAGAGGGCCTCTATCTCAAGGATTATCAGGCCACTGCTAACCAAAAGACCTCACAAGCTGCTACAATGACAGCCAAAAACTAACTTTCGAGCAACTCCACCTACCATGATCAAAATACCACTTAACTTATAACAAATTCCAACAATCCCACTGGAAGAATAAATTACTGGTTACAGACACAAATGGTAAAGAATAGGAAAGTCTAGTCGCAGGCTCATAACATTTTGAGCTCAATAAGCTTTCAGTTCAACAAAATTAATATATTTTTGTCACAAATTCACAGTTTAAATAAACTTTCAAAATACAGTCATGCAAAAACTACGGGCTTTTATACACATTTTAAATAACATCCCTTTATCATGATAATTTTATATCTGCTTAACTGAAGACAAAAATATCACAAATATATAATATTCCATATAATATTCATTTATATAACTTCCTTTTTCATGCATTACGTAATTAAAGTGGCTCGCATAAGGGAAGAACTAAACTATCAAAATTTATATGCAAAAACGGCTCGTTTGGGTTGAGAAAATATTTTACATAGAAGAGCGAACAACGTTTCGACCTTCTTCGGTCATCGTCAACTTCACAAAGAAAGAGGTAACTGACCGGAAGCTGACCACATGTTTGAAAGGGGTTGTGTAACTGAGTGTCGGAATGTACAGGGCGGTGTTACATGTTTGAATATATAATTTTATTTATTTTATTATATTAATATAGGTATAAAGGCGTTCCTTTATATTGGTTTATTTTGGGTTTAAGTTGTTGTATAAGTAAGGCTTCTTTAATTTTGCGTTTGTTTATGTTTGTTTCTTTATTTAGTATTTGAGTGTTTTCTATGGTTATGTTGTGTTTACTTGACTTGCAGTGTTCGAAAACGTGTGAAGGTGACTTTTTATGTTCTTTGAATCTGGTTTCCATTTTTCTACTTGTTTCTTCAATATAGAAGTCGTGGCAGTTATCACATTGTATTTTGTAAATAATGTTGGTGTGGTGTTTGTCAGTGTAGTTTTTACATAGTATAGACCTCAGTTTTGTGCCTGGTTTTTGAATAAATTTGGTATTAACTGGAATGTCATATTTTGTTACTAATTATTGCCAAATGTTGGTTATTTGTTTGCTGATGTCAGGAATATATGGTATACAGCAGTATATGGTTTCGTGATTTTTTGATTCGTGAGATATATTTACTTTAGTTGGTTGATTTTGCTTTCTGTCTAGGTATGTGCGTATAATGTTTTCTACGGTTTGTGGGGGAAACTTATTGATGTTGATGAAGTATTGTTTTATTTTGTCTAATTCATCGTTAATTTTATCTGGTGAGCATAGTTTTATGGCTGTGTTTATTTGGTTTCTTAGTTTTTTGCATATAAATTTCTCTACAAGTGGGTTTCTCGACATCACTAAACTATCAAAAGATGCCGAGCCAATGTATTGTTGTTGTTTATTACTATCTTTAAAACAAAATATGCATGGTGTGGTCTGGATTAAAATTCAAAACCTGGAATTGGAGAATCTTTGAGTGAATTATAAGGGTAGCAGTTAAATTCTACTTTCCGATTATAGTAGCCCAAAAATTGGTAGTCAGTGTAGTTCACTAATAGCTTTCCCTCTAGTCTATCTGTTCAAATTTCAGGTTTTGTGGAGCTTCGCACACATGTCTTAAACCTTGCAAACTTTAACCAAATTAGGTGATTCTTTCTAAAATGGAAGAGGAAAAAATTTAAATCTTACTTTTGCAGTGATTTTTGAAAAATTCAATCTCTGTTACACTTAACAAGTTTAGCCTCAACCTATTTTTTCTGTAACTTGTATGTGAATAAAAACAAATAAATTATTTTCCTTAGGTGTAATTACTTTAGATAGCATGTAATTCGTTACACTCAGTATATTATACAGGTAAATATACAGTTTTAGCAAAATCAAAATATTTAGTTTGTTAAAATTGTGTATAAAGTTGGTTGATGGAAACTATAAGACATTGAATCCCTCTAGTCCAACTTAAATCCCAAGTAGTTTTATTTTAAAACGAATTTGTGCAATAAAAATCTAGTCATTGTGCATTTCAATAAAAAAAACATACCTACAAAAGATTAGTCAAAAAGTTCACATGTATGAGATACACGACCCTTCAGACTACGTTAAACTATTATGGGCAAGATTTAAATCCATCGTAAAGTCTTTATTAAGCCATGAGTAGACAAACGAAGGCAGTAACCATCAACATTTTATGCCCTAAACTGTACTATGTGAAGAAAGATACTTTACAATGCAAAATAATCTAAGTAATGCAGATAGTTTATACACTAAAATTTGAAAGCGGTTATGACCCAGTTAAAATGCAGTGCGATCGTTAAAACCGAGGTTTTGACTTGAAGAGTTAGATTATATAAAAAGGGATTTAAAAGCATTCTCTACAACTTTACTGATCATGAACAAAGAGTGACGTTCTTTCATTCATCCGTTTTCGAAAGTGTCAACTAATGAACTCGTTCGTCTATCACTCCACAAGATATGTAATATATTATTCCAAGTTTCAGCCATAAAAAGATAACGCACTGCACCGTATATAAAACAAAAGTTTCTGTATTATTGAAATATTAAAATACCATAACACTGACTAGTAACTGATATCATTTATTATTTTGTTGTTGTTAACTCATGAAAAGAAGTGTACTTCATCAAGAAAAAAAATAATATTGAAAATAGTGCCAAAAATATCTGATCAGAACTATAATTAATATTCACTCACTTAATAAGGTGATAAATATTGCTGACCGATTTCCATTTTTCTGGTCAGCAATATAATCCACGTCTCATTTAAATACTTATGAATAACTTGATCTCTCATAATGATACGTTTCAATTAAATTGGGAAAACTTCAATGAATATTGAAAATATTAGGTTGAGGAATAATTCGTGAGCGTTTTTAAATAATTTCATTCAAGCATTACATGCAAGACTATACAATACTTCAATGCATGAACACATTACACCCAAAACATTTATTATGATACTTTATTTCATGTAATACCTAGGTATATAGTATGCATTGTTTTAAACGAAATTGCAAGAAATTAAATGCGAAAAGCAGATGGTGTCGAAAATGCTCGATTTTGTCCACTTTGTCCATTTAATGAGCTGAAAATGAAAGTAAAAATTAAAGACATATGAAAATCAAACACACCATCTATTAGAGCAAAAAGTTATCTACCAAATGACATGAAATATTTTGCGAAAGCGTTTCATTTATGAATATATTTTGTTAACTTGAAAAAACGCTCACGAATTATTCCTCAACCCAATGCCATGGAACGTCTACAGTTTCTGTGAAATCATATTTATTCATTTATATTTTGTGCAATCCGATTTTAAAAAAAAAACATCAAAACAACTATTTATTTAGCTTATTAGTGAAATTCTGTTGGAACTTTATGAAACCTAATGTATTTTGTTTTCTTTGTTAATGTTTTTTTGTTTGCTGTTAAGGGTAAACTTATACAATGGACTATCTGTGCTTTATCTACTGCTATCTAGTGTGTTGCAACACTCACTAATGAGTTCCAAACCGCCTCTGGAAGCAACGTCAGCACAAGAACTGTTCGTTGGGAGATTCATGAAATGGATTTCCATGGCCGAGCAGCTGCACACAAGCCCAAGATCACCATGCGCAATGCCAAGCTTTGGCTGGAGTGGTGTAAAGCACACTGCCATTGGACTGTGAAGCAGTGGAAACACGTTTTGTGGGGAGATGAATAACGCTTCACTATCTGGCAGTCTGACGGACAAATCTGGGTTTGGCGAATGCCAGGAGAACGTTACCTGCCTGAATGCATAGTGCCAACTGCAAAGTTTTGTGGAGGAAAAATTATTGTCTAGGGCTGTTTTCATGGTTTGGGCTAGGCTTTTTAGTTCCAGTGAAGGGAAATCTTAATGCTACAGCGTACAACGACATTGTAGAGAATTCTGTGCTTACAACTTTGTGGCAATAGCTTGGGAAAGGCTTTTTTTTTTTGTTTCAGCATGACAATGCCCCCGTGCACAAAACGAGGTCTATAAAGACATGGATTGCCAAGGTGTGTATGGAAGAAATTGATTTGCCTGCACAGACTCCTCACTTCAACCCCATCTAACACCTTTAAGATGAATTGAAACGCCGACTTCGAGTCAGGCCTAACATCAGTTCTTAACCTTACTCATGCTCTTGTGGATGAATAGGAGTGAATCGCCACAACCATGTTCCAAAATCTAGGAAAAGCCTTCCCAGAAGAGTGGAGGCTGTTATAGCAGCAAAGGGAAGACCAACTCCATATTAATGTCATGGTTTTGGAATGAGATGTTCAACAAACACATATGGGTGTGATGGTCGGGTGTCCACATGCTTTTGGCCATGTAGCGTATATACGGGGAGATTTTTTAATCTATGACCTATTTTCTATTTGATAAGTGCCTTTTATGTTTGTATTTTTCTCAAGATAATTGACTTTATTACATTATTTTAGGCCTATAAAAAAAAGTCATAAGAAACTATTTTAATCTGCCTATTATGGAAATAGTTTATTCGCATGATAACCAGCGATTATTTTGGTTTAGACTTTCTTTTTATTATTTTTTTCTTCTCTCTTATTACTTTTAACAAATTCCTGAAAAACTCATAATGACCATTCAAAAAACACCAGCTTTACCACCACAACACTAAGTTTTGTACTTGTGCTCAACACAGTCTTTTGTGTCTTTCATTTAAAAATGTATATTGATATTTGCACTGAATTATTGGGCATTCAAATATTCTAAAAGTTCTAACAATCCTCTATACGTATTTTGCTAATAACAAATACTTATAAGCAATACAAAAATACTGTATATTGTAATAGAATTCAACAATACAGTTCATTATAAATCTCTGTTTCTGCAAAATACTAGAGTGTTAACTACTTAAATTAATGGAAATAACCTCCAACATCATGACGTACCTTTTATAATAATATATTCTACTTCTTTACACAAACTTCACTTTTGCAAATATAAAGCTTAAAACATGAAGAATGGACGTCAGGTAGGCGCCAATAAAATCAGCTGCACATCAGTATAACGACATAATATTGTCTTTATTTAGTTTTTTATCATTTACTTGTGTAGCAATTGCTTTTCATTTATAACCCTTGAAATATTGAGCTTAATTTAAACTTGTAACAAGAGAAATTCTGCACAGAAATTTTGAAGGCATCTCAATTTCCGGTTGTTCTACAAGCGTCTGTTTATCCAAACTATAAATATATAATACCATCTAAACAACGTTATGTCGTTTATCCTGGTGTCCTCCTAGGAATAGGTAATCATAACTTCATGACGCTACTATAATTACTGTACCACATCAAATTCATAGTTCAAACAACATAGACCCGTTCTGATATGTTTGTAATATCGCAATTAGTATAACTTTCTGTTAACCATGACGTTATGTCCTGTTGATATAGCACCTTAAGAGCACTTGCTAATTAACTGTTCACAAGCTGTAGTATGAAATCCATATCCAGTTAACTCATTTTATCAAACAGCGCCTACTTATAAAAATAACGAAGCACGCAGCAGTTTAATATAGAAAACTGGTCACGATAAAAACGTTGTGCTTCAATTATGTTACCAACGTTCTGGTGAACTCATACATCAATTATCAATCAAATGTCGGAAACATGAGGGCATATTATCAAAATAATGAAGATAAAAACGATATTATTAGTTCTATTTTTAAGTATCATTCCTACGTTAAATAACCTATGTTAGGAAAATTTCTGAACAATTAGTTTCCAGGAAATTTCTGAAAGTGTATGAAAATATCATGAAAAACAGTAAAACTCATAACTGCATTACCCTTATGCCCAACAAAAATATTGAAACATTTTTTTCTACATTGTAAAAATAACGTAGTAACGTCAATAAAATAAAAGATTATTTATTTTCAGATAAAAAGAAAAATTAGTAGAAACATTAAACAAGAAAGTATGTCAGAAGTTTAATAAAACTACACTCGTCCTCTCTGAATATCAAGTGAAAAAGCATAAATTTCCCGTTTTGAACACTTTCAGATTGGTTTGTTTTGAATTTCGCGCATAGCTACCCCAGGACTATCTGCACTAGCCGTAAATAACCTAGCAGTGTAAGACTAGAAGGAAGGCAGCTAGTCACCATCACTCACCGCCAACTCTTGGGCTACTCTTTTACCAAAAAATAGTGAATTGACCGCACACAGTAACGCCCCTAATGCATATCATGATATGCCATAAGTAAGTAGATTCATCATTTTTTTGTTAATTTGTAAAAATTTGAATTTTTGTAAGCATTTTCTTCCTATTAGATTATTTTATAAGAAAGCTACTTCATCCAAGTTATCTTACGTAGCTTTAAGAGCATTTTGCTAACCCTGTCGCAACATTCAAACACTTCAAGTTACCCAGAGATAACGTGTCTTA
Source organism: Tachypleus tridentatus (assembly GCF_004210375.1). Taxonomy (NCBI): domain Eukaryota; kingdom Metazoa; phylum Arthropoda; class Merostomata; order Xiphosura; family Limulidae; genus Tachypleus; species Tachypleus tridentatus. Next base: position 19,871,474 of record NC_134832.1, on the reverse strand, counting down.
TCCGTCACTTTTCCTCAGTACATCTAAGTGCAGTGTAGCTTCTCTATCAGAACATAACGTTGTTGTCAGTTCTGAGAAAAAAATATTCTGCAGAAGGAATCTTGACACTTTTGTTATGTACGGGTTAAGTTTTTTTCTTAGTTTTTGTTCTGTTTGTTTCTTAAATTTCTTATGCTTTCCACTTAACAAAGCTACTTAAAGTTCTTACGGAACTCCAACGAAATCATCACTGTTTTCAAAGTCGTCAGTCTTCTACTTTAGCTTACATAGAGTTGCTGGAATCTTTAAGTTGAATATTTAATTTCAGATACAGGTCACTATAAACTAGTGACAGTTACGCCATGAACTCAAACTTTCAAAACTGATGTCTAAAGATATAAAACTGACACCATTAAAATACCTTACAGACCATCTGTAGTTACATTGTATGATAATTATCAGATATGCTACCATTAAATCTTTGCAAATTTCAATAAGTAAGAATCGTAACATCCAATACTTCTTACTGACATTCAACACCACCGATAATGGATAATATAACTTATGAACAGACCTTGTCTATTCATAGTGTTCAAAATATGAAGTAAAAACCGTTATGTTTAATAATATATAATGAACAGTTTCTTATTCTGAAATATGCGCTTTCACCTAATCAATTCTCATTGGTCGGTTTCATCATACTTAAGTAAACCTTTTTATCCATGTATGTAATTTTAATTAAATCAGTTTCTTAACATTAAAACAATTTTTGTTATTTTGGATATTCCCATGGGTTGAATTAACCACACTTTCTGCTGATGTGTTGACTTCACAGAATCAATATTTTCTATTCTAGAATCCATACGACGGTTGGTTTCTCGATTTTAAAACAATTTTTCAGTATCTGAAACATTCTTTTCAGGTCAGTTTCATAACATTAAAACAATCTTGTCGAGTTATATTCTTGCTTATTAACTGAGACCAAAAAATAAAAAGACACCGAACCGAAACAAAATTATTTGAACACATTGTTCTTTCAATATCATTCATTGTTTTCTCATATATTCCACAATTTATTTTTTCCGATGAGGAAAGTAAGTCTACTCTTGAAACATTCATTAATTTTTCTAAAAAAAACATGCCTTCAACACACATGGAAGGTCGCCAATATTATTTGAAAAAATGGTTATTTTTCATATATATATATATATATATTTATAACTACTTTTAAAAAAATGCATTGTATCTTCCTGGTTTGAATGTGAATAGGGTCTCATTTTATTACAAATTTGTTGCCACAAAACGAATATATTTTGTCATAACCTGTTCCGTATTAATCTAGAAACTCTGTGCTAGGTCGGCTATTACCACCAATGTCCAAGAAAAGTAGGACTAGTTTTTATGACAGAAATAAGTTGATGAAGTGGCTGACTGGAATGACACATCATGGCTGCATTCGTCAGCCTCTGCACATTAATCGTAAATTTATGGACTAAGCGTAAATAAAGATTGAAAATACGCGACCATTCCCTAGAATTATTGCCGAAAATTATGTGCACGTGTTTCACAAGCGTTATACATATAAAACTATCATGCACATTTTATTCAAACTAAAAACAAAATATTTGCATTTATTTTCTGTCGACAATAAATTTTCCTTACACGTCCGCCACGATTTGTCTTTATTACAATTATTAAGCATCATCGAAGATATAAAAAGAGCTATATATAACAGATTAAGCTTACCATTACCGAATCTTATAGCATACATACTTGCAAAAGGCAATAACTCATAACAAGTAGAATTAAACTTATGAGTAGTAAAAGAACATTTTAGTTACAGATTATATACTACATACAATATTTATAAAATAATAATAAACGTATTTAATAACCATCTTAAAGGTTTTTAAGGATAACCTTATTACATAGAATGAAATAAATACTGTTTTATATGACAGATGGACTATAAAATGTATATAAAGTATCAATGAAATAAAAAACTATAGAAAACAGACGAGAGATAAACAACGTTATGAAATATGATTATATTGAAGGTATTAACTGTCGAATAAAAACTACGATGATTTTCTTCCAGACATTTTACAACAGAAATATTTGTACGTATTGCTCAAACATTCTTCATGTATACTTGTTCCACTTGTAACAAAGGCTTCTGTTAATTATTAGAAATAATTAGTCCTCCTAATTAGTTCTTCATTCAAGTACATTGCAAACAAAAACATAAACGAAGCATTGGTAGACATTCTTAAGGTGAATCTACTAAATAGTTATGTTTTTAAACATCTAGCTTCACTGTAAAGTGGAATCAATAAGGATTTATTCACTCATTTATTAGAAAAACTAAACTGTTACTCCATTTTTTATAATATTTTCGAAACTACATTATCAATATTAATCATAACTAGCATTCTGAAACGGTAAAGCTAAATATATTATTCTGCTGTTACACTATTTTACGAAATAAGAGACTGCTTAGAGAGTGTGTTAATATGCCCTTGTTTTCTCAGATAATGTTGCTATGTGAATTCCATTTTATACGCAGTGTTGTTGAAAATGAATATTTGACTAAGTACACTGCAAACCAATTTGATAGTTCTATGTCAAGCTCAAAATGGCAATGTAGAGTGAAAAGCTAAAAATCTCCATATTAAGTGTACTTAGTTTGTTAGATTACTTACATTATATTGAAGTGACATTGTTTAAAAAGAAACTATTCTTGATGGATACGAAAGAAAACATGTAAAGTTATTTCCCCATATAGAATATTTATTATATCCTTCGCCAACATTAATTTATTTATTTTTTATTTTGTTTTATCATTGTTTATAATTAGAAAGCTTTCGGTAATATGTTCGCTCATCAATAACAGTAATATTTAACAAGTCTTTTGAGTGTTATATTTTATGTTTCAATATATTTTATTTCATTATTAGATGCTTTAATATACGAAGAAAAAAAGTTTGGTTCAGCCTGGTTTGAATTTCGCGCAAAGTTACACGAGAGCTGCTTTAGTCACTCATCCCTAATTTAGGAGTGAAAAACTAGATGGAAAGCAACTAAGAATCACTACCCACCACCAACTCTTGGGCTACTCTTTTACCAACAAATTGTGGGACTGACTATCACAGTATGTATTTCCTACACCACAAAGAAAAGGGCGTGGATGTTTCTCGGAAAGGGGATTCGAGCCCGAGCTTTAGTTTGAAACTCGACCACCCTAAACACCTGACTATGCTGGTCTTGTTCATGCGTAAATGTTTATTCTGAGCTTGAAGTTATACCTTAAACCCCATGTAGTCTATTTTAACATGAGAAATGAAAGTGTTACCTACAAATGTGAAGTTGATTTTACGTTCTTAATTTCACTGTGCTATAAGATTTGGACGCTATTTTGGAATAAAAACAGGCGAACACCCGACACGGAGATTGTGATTTGGAGCAACAAAAATATGCAGCGACCAAAGTAAGTTTTAATAGTTTCATCAAAATATTTCTCTTTGTAGGATGTTCTTATGTTTTACGGACATAATGTCCGTAAAGATTAGCGACTTTTGAGTACTACAAACTAGTTAGTTATAATGTAAGATAGTTAACAGTTTTGTGTTAAAATATTGTCCACAAATATAAATCTATAATAATAAAATTTATATTTACAATGTCTAATATGTAATTATTCTGACAAAGTTTATTAATTTAAAGTCCCAGGCAAAAAGGATGCACTTAACCTAAAACTTGTCTAATTCTTACCTAGAGACTTACATGCTTCGAGTAACAAACCCAAAAGCTTGAGAGAATGAACTTCTAAATGAAAAATATGAAATTTAATCAATAGTGTTTCAAGCTCATGGCCGGAAATTTGTAACATAATTGCACGTAATTACTAAATACAAAAGAGGTGTGCATGTAGAAAAATAAAATTCAGTCTACAAGTGTTGTTTAAACTACGTCCAATACCCAATACATTTGCTTCAAAAGGTCATTTTAGGACAAACTGAACAATCAGTTAAATATATTTTGATAGTGTGGGAATATTGAAGAAGAATATTAAAAAATAATAAATTAGAGCTCGTTATTTATCGTGTGATAACAGATCCAATTACTTACTTATCTCAAAAAGTAAAAAAATAAAATAATTGACGATATAAAACAATAGAAATACTTGTATTTGCTTCTTGATTGTACCTATGAATCAGCTAAAGTAACAATTCTCTTGCATTCTCTAGTTTACCAACAGCGAAGGCATGAACGTTAAAGTTGAGAAGCATTTTATACTTTTTTATGCCTTATACAGTACAATTAGCCATGAATTATGAAAAAATCTACTAGCTTAACTGATTTTTATCAGATTAAACCTTAATGGCTGCCAGTTTCAGACCTGTAACAAAGAGGGCAGCGTCTAGAAGAATAATGTTGTTTGTTTGTTTTTCAAATATCTGTGACAAATAGAATCTAGTCTTTGAAGATACTGCCAGTTTCTTGGCTAAAGCTTTCATATTTTTAAAATTCTACAAATAATGCATACATATTTTTCAGCCTCTCCAACAAGATAACAAGTTTTCAAATAAAGTGCCCTTTTTTGTCACATAAACCGTTGTAAGGTGCAAGATGTTACAATTGGATTTGTAGAGAGAAAGCTGTTCAGTATCAGGCAATGCAGTCTGAAATGGATCAAAGTAAAATAACAAATGACTCAAAGATAAAGAGTGAGGTAGCTTCATTGGAAGTCGTAGACTAAATTCGTTTTTTATATTTGCTTAGTTTTCATATTCAATATGACCTCTTAGTACAACTAAATTAAATAAGTAAATAGGTACAAAGTTCTAAATTGGAAATAAATGTCGCTAAGAAACATATACATCATCTTTATTCATTTTTATTATGCTCAAAGAAATCCACAAAATTTATAGATTTAATACTTCCATTTGAAGCAAGCTGAAATTAACTTTAAATAAAAATTCTATATTTTTTCCAGTTTTTGGATAAATCTAAGAAAATAAAGTTATATATGAAATGAAGCACATTTCACCTCTGAAGCATTTGTTATGAATGTATTAACGATTCTAAGCTTGTTTTTGATATATATTTTAAATAAATAGTACAATTTTCCCTAGACCTGAAGTATACACTTTTTGAGCAACATAAAGTTAAACAGCCCGTGAGATAATTCGAGAAGTGAAATATTGTAGTAGAAAGTCCTTGATTCCAGGGTTATACATGCGTTTATTTTTATTGTGATGCGCACAGTAATGTAATTGTTGATCCATGGATAATGGAACTGTGGCAAGTAATTTATTTCCAGGTGCCAGTAATTATACCTAGCAAAGAACAGTTTGGAGCCATAAAGTGTGTGTCATTAATTAGTATTCGTTACCTAGGGTAGTACATAAAGTTAATTATGTGTAATGTTGCTGTACATGTGTATTATAATTATAATAATATATACATATACGTATTTTACAACTCACATATATGAATTTATTCATGTATGTTGTGTGCACATACATATTTTTATGTATGACTATACAAAGAGACTACGATTATTACACAATAAAAAAGCTTTGTTAGAATATTGAAATGCTTGCATCACATCAAGACTACAATGTTTTCAGTATTTTCCCTGGTATTAATGAAGAATATACTACATTTTTACAACTGAAATTATCTGAAGGTGAAAAGAAAATTTGTAATGGAAAATAATCCAAATCCCAATTTCAACTTAGTTGAAAGATGAAGAAAACTGAAAACAATGTAAGGAAAATATAAAATTATTTTTATTTGATGAACACAAATAATCAAATACAATGAGAGCACTTTACGGTTAACAGCGCATTCTGGCGGCATAAATAGATTACCAAATTATTTAACTTGATCTCAAGAAGTTGTGCAATAGAGAACTCAGACTGAGATGGCACAAAAACTATATACACAACAGTGAAATATATATGTAAAAACGGCTGGTTTGGGTTGAGAAATTTTTCAAACCAGCCGTTTTTACTTATATATTTCTCTACAAGTGGGTTTTCTCGTCATCACTAATTACAACAGTGAAATGCCAACTCTCACAGTTTGCACATATTACTCACGTCGGTGTTAATCATTCTGAAAGGAAAACAGAGAGGATGTAATCTCAAGGTATCGCATACTCACTGAAGTTTAAGATCAACTCCCAGTATTTACTCTTTGTATTACAATTATATAGTGATCCATTAAAAGATCCTCACCAATTTTTAATGACTATGTTTCTTTCTTCTCAACAAATAACTGAAAACTTATTATAGTTTTTATGACGCACACACAATATCTGTTACTTGTGTCTTTTGTATGTGTCACTGCAAACGAGAATGATTTACAAATTGTATCGCAAATTCTGTGTTGGATTGAAGACCAAAAAAACACATAACAAAAGTTAGCTATGCTGGAACGAAATGTCTCAGGTAAGTGCTAAAATATTTAACTAATGCATTGAGATCGGTAGGAAACATGTGAAGGTTTGAATTAGAATGTTATTTTTTTCTAAATTTTTCCCTATGCTTTTAGTCGGATATCTACAAATGAATCTTCCTGTATGCAAGAAAGCAATCTTTCCTACAAAAACATATGAAACTCTACAGCAATGAACCAAAACAACGTTTAATTAAGTTATAGCAATTTACCCAACTCTCCACTGTTAAATTTATATGCACACCGAAACACCTGTATTCCTGTGAAAAGATTGAGCATCTTAGGAAAAACAAAAAAATCATAAAAGAAACACTATATTTAATATGTCTACACACTACATTATTTCCTTCCTCTCTTGCCCTCAGGCCATTTTCGGCCATTCGCAATATTAAATTTTAGAATTCATTGAGATTAAAAGGAAAAATATATGCATATACAATAAGGCTAGTGTAATTTGGTTTCACCACTATGATATCCGGCATGGCCAGGTGTTTAATCTGAGGGTCGCACGTTCGAACCCCTGTCAAACCAAACATGCTCGCCTTTTTAGTCGTGGGGGTGTTATAATGTTACGGTTTATCTCACTATTCGTTGGTAAAATAGTAGCCCAACAGTTGACGGTGAGTGGTGATGACTAGCTGCCTTCCCTCTCGTCTCACACTGCTAAATTAGGGACAGCTAGCGTGGATAGCCCTCGTGTAACTTTGCGTGAAATTTAAAACAAAGAAACAATCACCATTATGAAACACTTACACAATGCTACACATAGATAAGAACAGATAAGCACATTTTTTAAATTTATAACATAGAAATATTCTTGAACAATTATCAAGTACATCATAACATATACAATAATAACATGAAATGGAAAACCTTTTGACAATGATTCGCATTAATACAGATGATTTAAGTTACTTTTCAACAAAGATAGGAAAGCATTGTAACTAACAGGTTGTCACTAAAAACTTTTAAAGAGTCACATATAGCATTCATGCACAAAAATACTTAATAGCTACTTATCCAAACAGAATGGTACATTCATGCATAGTGTTATTTCAGAGGAGTCTTCAATTTATCTTATTACGTACGTTACCTGTTACTATTTCAAATTACCGAAATTTTGAATTTGAGCTTAGTACTTAGTTAATTTTTCATATGTATTAAATATATGGCACTTGCCAACAAGATTAATATACACAATTTTCTTTTTAACACAAATATATTTTAATTTACAAACAAAAAACAATACACTTTATAATAACGGTTATTACTAATAGTTATTACAAATGATGGTTTGTATACAAGAGTTTTACAAACTTACAAACAAAACTGAGTTTTATATCCAGTCTAGGACTGAATATTTTATCGATGATCCAGGTTTTCGATCAGTAAATTAATTTTGAGTTAATAATGTCACACCTCGTTTAAGCTAGCTAGCTTGTTTGTCTTCACACTTCTGACATTTACCTATGATAATATTTAATGTCCTCGTAGAAACACTAACATCCGAAGTAATTCACTGAAGTTGAACGGTTTGGAATGTTCAAAATCTATAATCGTTCCTGGTCAACTTCTGTAGCTTTCCGATTAATAGGTGTTAATCACAGTTATTGCTTCCGAAGCCCATACCACACTTATTGTAGCTGTCCAGTAATAATGATAATAATACTTACTGTTTTCGGCGCGTCGGTTTTTATATACCAACCATGTAATTTTCTCGACGTTTCACCAATATTTTAGTGCGTTTTCGTTAACAAATATTGTTGATTCTCACTTTCAAGAATTTTTCACAAATTTCGAGAACAAGCAGAGTTCTCGCAATACACGGTTAAGAATGCACGTCACATGCAAAAAAAAAAAACCTTACAGAAATAAGTGTAGACATTAAAATAAATGTAAAATAATAATAAATCCATTAAAATAGCATTTAAAGTTTGGTTTGAATTTCGCGTAAAGCTATATATATATATATACGACAGCTACCTGCGCTAGTTGTCCCTAATTTAACAATGTAAGAATAGAGGAAAGGTATCTAGTTATCACCACCCACCGCCAACTTTTGAGATACTCTTTCACCAACGAATAGAGATATTGAACGTAACATTTTAAACCCCACATGGCTGAAAGAGTGAGCATATTTCGTGTGAGGGGGATTATACCCCTATTCCTCAGAGTGCTGAACCGCATGGTATTTAAATACCCAATTACTTGCTTTCACCACCTAGTTATCATTATATTATCAATAAAGTAATTTTCCAGTAGAATCTCATCAACGAATTTTTCAAGATTGCAGTAGATGAACGCAGCTGTAAAACATCCATCCACTGGGTCATGTGACGCTGTTATCCATCTCTAATTAAAATGAGGCACACCTGCATCTTGAAAAAGGCTCTTCGGTGCCGCCAGATACATCAAGACTCTTGAATCCCAGTTAAGGCCAAAGATTATGGATCAGTTTGATGATTATGACTAGTGCACATACCAGACTCTCCATGCCATAGGTCTACAAAGGCTGGTAATATTCATGCACGCTATGCGCTAGTCATGGAAATAAGAGGAAGTTTCACTCTATAAGTATTGGAAAAAATAATACACTAGCAGATAACATCCCAAATCTCAACTATCAAAAGTTTCTGAAAGATAATGGGTAAACAAATGCAAGAAAATTACCCAAACATCACCTTGAAGCTGAAGGAAGCCCTAATCTATACATGGCATCATGATCTAACCACAGTCTACATTCAGTCCTTTGTGCGTTCTTCGCCACAACAATGTCAAGCAGTTGTCGAGACCAGAGGGAACAGAACAAAATACTAAATATAAACAGACACTATGACCATTTTTTATTAATTACATTAGTGATGTCCCGTAGTGGGATAGCAGTAAGTCAGAGTAACATGTATGCTGTAACATATTTACTGTTGTACATTTATTTTAGTGCCTACGTTTATTTCTATATAGTTTTCTTTGTTACATGTAACGTGTATTTTTGACTATGTATTTTGCAAGTCCCGCCTGTTCTCTTAACTTGTAGGGAATTCTTGAAAGTGTAAAAATTAGAATACTTGTTCAACGAAAGCGTGCGAGAATGTTGGCGAAGTTCTAGAGACTCGCGTGATTTCTATAATAGTAACGGGCAAAGAAAAAGAACATTATTGGACAGCTACAGTCAGTACGCTATAGAACGAGGAAGTTTTTATTGTGATTAACCTCTAATAATCGGAAGACAACAGAATTTGACCAGGAACGTTATCGATTTTTAACATTATAAACCGTTCAGTATTTCGGACGTTAAATATCTTTGCTGGAAGAAGTCAGCTCGTACTCGGTGTGAGTCCAGCCAAGGAAAATAGAGCGTTAACTTAAGCGAGGGTAAGAATATCAACTCAGAATTAATTTTCTCGTCGTGGACCTGGACCATCGATAAAATATTCAATTCTAAACTGGATATAAGACTGAAAACAGTTTTGTAAGTTTGTAAAACTCTTGTACATAAAGCATAACTATTAGTAATAATTGTTATAATAAATTGTATCGTTCGTACGTTTTTTATATTAAAATATATTTGCGTTAAAAAAGGAAATTGTGTGTATCACTCTTGTTGATAAATGCCATATATTTGATACATATTAACAATTAATTAACTATTTAGCTCATTTGAGATACCCATACTTAACATATAAAACGCAATAAATCTGAAACTCGTCTAAAATAGATAATAATACGTAACATCGTAAAGAGATCAACTGCATTTCTTGAAAATCGTTGAAAATCTTGGGATGCCTTCCTAATTCAATGATATTCAGCATGAATTGTAGGGAAATAGCGGGATAGCGGGAAGTGTTTGAGACTTCGCAGTCCTCAGTGCAATATGAGCTTTCCTTGATGCACTAATCCCAGGAAAAGGGTTTGGTTTAGGATCAGCCACTGCAGTTGCAACTCTAACATTCTTCCTCTGTAGCTTGTTTCAAGTTACTGCCTCAAACCTGGTCAACTTGGATACTGCTTTAATTATGATGTAGTTAACAGCCAAATGATGCTGTATCATCTGAGTTGATAAATAATCTTACAAACTGCAGATACTATACCATCATATGTCCTCTCATATTTAGAAAGCACAAATTATCAATGCTTTTTGTAGCACTTTCCTTGAAGAAGGCACGGACTAATTCGTTTGTGATTAAACACAAATCCATTTAATGACTAACTGTGCTCTGCCCACCACGGGTATCGAAACCCGGTTTCTAGCGTTATAAGTTTACAGGCATACCGCTGTGCCAATAGGGGGCAGACACAAACTAACCAAGCTCTCTATTGGACATCTTTTCTTGAGTTGTTATATTTATTCTGTGAATAGCTTGGTTCTCCAGTGGGTTAAAATCTTGGCACAATTCATACATGACTGTATTATAGCAACCAAGCTGTTTTTTATTCACATGCTCGATTGTATCATCTGTTCAGCGTCATCTCTATTACGTTTTGACGTGTTATAAGTGACAGTAAACTGAGACACCTGCTTAGAAATCTATGTGAGCCTTAACAAAATAATCCCGTTCAGGTTCATTCAGGAACACTAGGCTGAAAATAATCATCATGAGTCTCAGTTTTATGTGCTTTCTGTGAACTTTACCACCTGGGGTAGATGTTAATTTGCAGCTTTAGATGTTTTAAACTGTGAGACTATTCACTGAACCTTAAGTTGTAGAGAGGTTTTAGCCTTAGGTTTTCAGTGTTAGTAGAAATATGATATCAAGGTGACTACTAGATCCAATTACTCTTCCAGACAGTTGTCGGCTCTTAGTGATAAATTCTATACCTTTAACTTGTGGGAAAAAAGTCATTTTGTTTAATGGAAATATTTTTAAACAAAAACTGTGTAAGAATTTATATGAACACAGAAAAATATACGTGATAAAAACACACACGCATTTGTGTGATTTCTTATATCAAAGCCACATCGGGCTATCTGCTAAGTCCATCAAGGGGAATCGAAAGACAAAAACAGAAGCTCTGCAGTATTTGATAACACATTATGTGACCACAACACCAAACTGTCACCTACACTATACAAAGAACACAATAGCATCATTTCTCACAGTGTTTATATATTACTCATCTCACTGTTGGTCATCCCAAAAGTTAAACAAGAAATATATATAATCGAGGTGATTTCCCTTATCTTAAGAGCACTGTAAACATTTTTACACTATTCTCCAACTATGTATAATGCAGCAATCTCTCTCGCGAAAAATGACACATAACGCTAATGGAAATTACCCTGAACAACACAGCTGCGATAATAGCCATTTATCCAAATTTCATAGACCTTGTTAAATCACGAAGTGCACTGAAGCATATGTATTTTAGAAAATTATCTGTGAAGAAAAAATACTCGCTTGTTTAACCCCCCCCCCCAAAAAAAATGTATGTAGTATGTCTGCATTGTCCTGTTAATAATATATCATGTTTGGTATTATTTAGTTCTCTTCAAGCTATAATCTTTTAATAACAACACGTTATTGTGCGAATATCAGTGTTCTACTAAATGCCCATAGAAAGAATCTAGCCAGATTAGCCAGTTATTGTTAAGCAACTAATTAAATTTATGTCGCTCACATACAGACACCTTACCAACAATTTCACATCCACTCAGAATTTCTCAATTGAAGCAAAGTTACTAAGTAATTACCTGATACGTAAATTTTTGTAAAGAATATTTGGTGAATGTATATGCCACTGTAGATCATGAATAAATTGTGTGATGTCACTTTGCCTGTTATTGTAGATCATGAATAAATTGTGTAATGTTACTTTGCCTGTTATTGTAGATCATGAATAAATTGTGTGATGTCACTTTGCCTTTTTGTTATTAATCTTCTCACTTCTACCATTGTTGCAATTCTAAAGTCAAAGTATATCTAAACTTCATGAAAAGTCTGACGCTGCACATTGCCTGTGTAATTATTATCTGATGCTATCAAGAGCTAAGGTTATGGTCCTTTTAACACCAAATCTGGCTATGTCTTAATTTTATATTACTATTCTAATGATGGTCAAATTAGCTTAAGTTAAAGAGAGAGAGAGAGCTGTAATAGTAGGTGGCATGAATCTTTCTAAATCACAGTATCTGAATATATCGTTATTCATACATTTTTTAAATGTTATTATAGGTTTCTGTGCTTTATCATAAACTCTAAATGCGTTCATATTTCAACCCTACTAAATTCTACCTTGAGTTATAGTCACACACTTTCAAATTCAAGTTTGTTTGGTTTTTTTTATTTCCACATCTGACTGACTTTCCGAATAATTCACACTACTGGCTTTGGTGAAAGTTTTATCACGTTGGTTATATGTGAAGATAGAGAACTCTGCTAATGTACTTGCTTAGTGAAATGAATGGGAAACAATTCTTGGAGCATAGAACTGAAATACAGTTTTAAACAAAGTTATCTCCCTCAGATTCTCCTTACACTCTCTTTGTGGTATTTTCACGGAAAAACAAAAGATCTGGCCAAGATATTTATTAATTAGTAATTCTTAATTTTTCGAAAAAAAGAGTTCATGAGAATGAGTTAATAGTACAAAAGCACAAAGAAAGATTCATTATTTGATACATAAATAGTGTGCTTGTATGCTTATGTGCCACACCAAATGGTTGACTGGTTTTGGATCTGGTTTAAGATTTGTTCTAAACTAACTCAACCTCGCGTTATTTAAATAAATTAGTGCAACTAGCGCTAATCATGTGACTGCTCATTAGCATAAGAAAAGAAGTGAAGTTGGTTTTAGTGTGAAAACATTTTAAAACAGCAAAATGAAGTTGCTTTTAATTACTTACATTAAATTGAATGTTTAAATATAATTATTATTTTCATCCTTACGAAAGACAAATCTATATCAGATACAAATACAAAACGTAACACTGAAAGTTATACACATATACACACAATAGTATAGTATTTAATACTTTTAAATTAACAAAAGGTTATCTAATCTACTTCTTCACAAACCAGCAAAACAGTATTCAATTTATTTGCGAGAAAGATGTGTGAACAAAATCGTAGGATATAATTAATAACTTGACTTCTGGTAAATATAATACGCATATATAAAGAATAATATTTTGTTTTAATTATTTACTTCATATATTATTCCTAAAATGTGAAAAGGGGTTAAAGATATGTCGTATCCTATAACTTTTCATTTGTTTTCCGTAATTATTGTTAAAATTTGGTAATTTATATTTTTCATTTTATTTTATCTTTCTTGTGTTATATAGTCTATTTTATATTTATAATCTGTGTGTACGTTGCATCTGCTTATAACTGGCAAACCTCTGTTCCCATTGTCGCTAAACCTATCGTGTATAGGGTAGCTAAAGTAAGGAAGTGACTTTCAGATTGAGACTTCTATGTATATTCTAAGTACCATATGTTTCCAGTGTGTTCAACAAATACGTCAACTAATGATTTATAAATCTTGAACACGCAAAATTCCGCTTCTTTAAAAAAAATTCCCAATCAAATGATCCTTATTAATTTTACTTTTAAAATATATTATTTAATAATTTTATCTTGTACATCATTTTATTTTTGTTCAAATAAGAATTATATACACTTTCATATTGTATAATTTTGTAATTAAGTATGGATTCACAGATTGATTGATAAATAAATTTACAAATAATCGATGATAAAATACCAATAAAGTTGTACCTTAAAGACCTAGTAAGAGTAATTGTGTTCTATTTGATGTTTTCAACTGAAGTGATATGTGTGTGTGTGTGTGTGTTTTTCTTATAGCAAAGTCTCATCGGGCTATCTGCTGAGTCTACCAAGGGGAATTAAACCCCTGATTTTAGCGTTGTAAATCCGTAGACATACCGCTGTACTAGCGGGGCCAACTGAAGTAATACGTCTAAGTATTTTGTCACTATCTCTTTTCATGCATGGACAATTACAGATCATGGTGTACAGATAAACATTTATACAATTGGCTAATCATATCTAGAATTTTATTACATGATTTGTTTCGATTGTGAACTACTTGAATTTATATTCAGTGTATATCAATCACATTATATCATTTATTTGCTTTATCAAAATTCAAAACCAATTTAGAAATACGTTGTTAATTACAAAATCACTAAACATAAACTGACTGTTATATATATGTATACACACACACAATAAATGATTTAGATCTAATTCATTCATGAATATATAATAGAAACGATATCTGATCCAAATTAAAACCCTGAGAAAAACCATATTTTATTAATATACAATCACTATATGTTTCATTCATTTCAGTTATATATACCTGTTCTATGAATAACTTTTAAACAACTGAAAATGACCTTCAAACTAAAAATTTATAAAAGTCATTTAATACTTGTTATGATATGTACTGTACAAAACCTTACTGAAATCTAAGAACAATGCTCCAGCATACTTACCAATAATCGTAGTTTTAATTATTTTATCCCAGAATTTTTTCCAATAGCTCAGTCGCGGCTTTACTTTTCTGGATTCAATATTAGTGAGATGTAGTTATGTTTATTTAAATATTTTCATAGTTTATTTGTTATACGTTTCAGTTAGCTTGTCACTAGATGATAGAATAGCCATTGGTCTATAACATTATGTAACATAAATTTTGTTCCTAGATAGTATGTGGTATTTCTTAATTGCTTATGTTGTAAAAGTACAGAAACTGGCCATTATATTCCCTTTAAATTTTGCTTTTGTGGCTTGGATAATAAAATTTAGAAATTAACCTATTTTCTATGTAAAAACGGGCACATTTGCACATATTTACATAAGGTCTGAATAAAACAACATATGAATCAAGATTTACATGTATTTATACTAAAGTTATAGAAAATTGAACAAAAAAGTTTAGAAGTGAGTAGCTTTTCTAGAAACTTGTAGACCCGTCAGAAATGCCACAATTTTGAAGTCTCCGATAACCTCCCAGCCATACTCATCATACTTCAAGATTTATAGCAAGGTCTTGACGCTGTTGTATTCCTCTTTGAGGTGCCCCGAATGAGCCAGGAGAAGAGATGAATACTTATTCCTGTTATGAAGCAGTACAGCTTTGAGGCTTCTGGATGAGCTATCAACGAAGAGGCACCACTCGTTCTGGTGACAGGCAATTCCAATTGCCTCACACAGACCAGATACATTATGGCAGAAGCAGAGCCCACCTTGACGAGTGAAGAAGCTTGAAAAATATTGCTGGCGCTTCCTCTAACTTGTGACTTGCACACTTTCATTTATCAAACCTCACTTCTTGAGCCTAAATGCCAAAAGCTCAGCATTCGACTTTGTTAGACCAAGATCTCTGATCAAGTCATTGAGGCCTCTTTGGCTGGGGTAGTATGGGTTTTTCTCACAAACTGCACCTCTGAAATTCTAATCTGAATCTTCAACGTCTACCTCTTCTTCTGATTTGTTGCTCTCTTTTGAGGATGGCTGCTTTCTCTCCGGCAGAGTGGGTATAGGGAGCTCAGGGCAGTGTGACACTGAGGTGATGGATGATGGAAGGTCCAGATACATGATAGCAGATGCGTTCTTGCCAGCTCGACGTTTGGAAGAGTCCACCATGCAGAAGTAGCAATTGCTTGAGTGGTCAGTAGGTTCACGCCAAATTCCTGAAATAGCGAACTTCGTGGCTCTCTTACTCCCTCTGTACCATTCTGCAAAGGAGCAAAATAGAAATTTTATTATGAAGAATAATTTTATTTCATCCACAACTAATGTGTTAGAGGTTCATGCAAAATAGTTTATATGTGATATTTTTCTATACTATTGAAAATTAAAAAATAAATTAAAAGATATTTAAATTTTAAAAGGTCTAAAATTTGTATAATATAAAATCTTACTATTCAAGCAAGTAAAATTGTCTGTCTTACCTTCTAGAGTTGTTTTGCAGTGCTCACAGGTAAAATGAGGTGCCCAGTGTTTATCTTGATCCCTGACCTGCATGCCGAAATATGCCTTGTAGACTTCACACATTTTAGCAGATGCTGTCACAGAGTACTTTTTCACTCTTGTTCTTGATAAATTGGCTACATACATAGCAGAATGCATCTGGAGAATGCTTGCAGCTTCTTGATACCATGTCTTATAAAATCAGATAGGTCTATGTGTTTACTTAGGCAGCTAGAATTAAACTAAAGTGGTGAGTGGTGAGCCCCTGTATATATATTACTATGGAAAGTTCTAGAAAATTTTAAAAGGTTCTTGAAAATCCTCGTAAGTTATACAGAATTCTAGAAAATTATTGTAAGTTCGAGAAAATTCTCTATCAGCTACTAAGCACTGAATCTACCTGAAATGTTCTGGAAAATGGGTAAATTTGAAAATTTTATTACCCAGGTTACAAAAGCAAAGTTTGAAGAGAAAAATAGGTCTTTTCCATTTACTTTAGGCATAAGCAGTTGAGAAATAATTCTTTCTGCCCAGGAACAAGGAAAAGTAAAAAGTAATTATTACACATCACACTATTCGTTATTTATAAATGGTTCTAATGTAGATATTTCTATTTATTTGGCACAATTCCCTATGCTTTAATCCTGTTTCTCAACAATATATAGCTTTTGATAAGTGAATCATTACACTTTAGAATCACAATTTAATATTGTTAATACCATCAAATTGTTTTCACTTTATTTATAATTTCATAAAACTTTCAATTTTGAAATTAGGTGTTAGTACATGGAGTTTTGTTGAGTATCATGATTCATATTTTAGAGGTATTAACTACTTGTATGAAAAATGTTATAAAAGAATTAATAAATTATTAACTATATCTACAGCAAATAAATTAACAGTCACGTTACTTACGATCGGTTTAACTGATTTTTTTATTCATTCACTTAATATATTCATTAGACCTTCGGTACTGAATATTATTGTATTAAGATTATGACTTTATTCCTTAAGTATTACAGTTATGTTAATTATTCTTACATAATAATCCGAGCCTGTTCTCTTTCTAAAACATTGTCTTTTAGATCAAACCTTGTAATTTCTTGTATTTCTAAGCACATTGCTTTCTCTCCCATATTCCACTAAAATTATTTTCTGTTCACAATAAAAGTTTTTATGATTTGTTTTTCAAGAGTTACAGGTATATGTTACCGAAATGTAATAATCAATAATATCACTTTATTTATACCACGCAGAAAAAAAGGGTACAGTAAAGCAAATAGAAACATAATGTAATTACATGTATTCTTTTGCTTTTATTTGCAGAGTGCTGTTTACACGTAGCTCAGATGCCGTTATATTGCGAGCACTGCTGGTAAATGAAAAACGTCACAACACTACCTTTCTCCAGAAACACCAAAATATATACTTACATTTCCTGTTTCGATTTTTACCTTTATTAAAAAAGTTGATTAAAATTTTCCATTTCAGATATACCTAATTAATCTTGTTATATATATAATCCACACTGTATCAGTTGATTTACCAAGTAATTTACTTCCTCTTTATGTATGTCTGATATTAACGTTAATATCACCAGTAAACATTAATGTTTTTGTTACTTTCTTTATGTGAAACCAGTTGCTTATGCTGCTAATACAGGAGATATGCAAATTGCTCTAATATGCAAATCTATCAAATTATAATGTCATTTAAAATAAATAATATATTAGTACAGATTTCGTCTTCTGTATTTATACGTTCTAGACCATTTTTATAAACTACTAATGAGACTTTTCCCTTCTGATTCTCATTTCTATTTTTAGAAATAATTTCGATTTCGCGATGTAAGTAGTTCTGCTTCTAATAATATCAAGATACGAATGTTACTTAATACTCAACTAAAATTCAAAAAGAGTTTATTCCAGTTTTTCTTAATTGATTTCATGTTAAAATGGTTGCATATCTTTAATTTCAGTTTTTGTATTTGAAACAACATGTCCTATTTACGTTAGTGTAACAAGTGGCTTATAACAATTTGCGCGTTATTTCCAATACCAATTAAAATCAGTTTTTTCTCCCACGTACATTTTCCCTATCCTTCTGTTAAGTGGATGCCAGTCGATTTTCTACCTTGTACTCTTTCTCGCCGAAACTTTCTGTTTTTACTTTGCTAGTCAAGAAAAAATGGCTAATAAAATTTTACAATTTTGTAAGATGTGAACTCAGTCTTTAGTTTTAAAGCTGTTAGAGCAAACAATATATATAAAGAATTTTACATTTTCTCCAATATAATATATATATTAATATCTCAAGTCTTTCACAGAAACCAAGCTCTAAATATAATTAAAGTTATGCCTTTGTTATCAGCTTCCACTATAATGAATCTACTTCGTAACAAAAGTGATAACTATTTTACTTACCGAAAACAAAACATCTTTTTTTCCCCAGACAATAAAGAAAAAGAAAAATATTGTAGGATACATCACTTGAACTATCGATGTCTTGCAACTCTACGAAAAGTCCGTCAATATCTATAGTTCCTTCGTTATTGCGTTTTGTGTATTGCAATTGAAGTTAGTCTTATTATAATAACATAGAATTTCAGTTATAAAAATTATAGGCATAAGTGTTAAAGAAAACAAAGCACTTCGTTCCAACTGCAATGTTTTTTATGGTTTTATTTTTAATTTTGGTTTTACAATTAATACGACACAGCCTTTCAGTTATTGTAATGAAGTTATATTTTACAACTCTTGATATCGATTTGTTCTAGTTAGTTAATCAGTAGAGTTGGTCCGCCTGTTACAGATTCGTTTCATGTGCCCTAAAGTTCCCAGTAATTACTACAAGAAAGGTTTAAATCTGAAGAACTTTCAGCTACAATCTAATCTAATAAAGTTTGCTTGCTTGCTGAATTTCGCAAGAAGCTTACATGAGAGCTATCTCCACTAACCATCCCTAATTTAGAAGCGATATAATAGAAGGAAGGCAGCTAATCAACATTATTTACAGTCAGCTCTTAGGTTACTCTTTTACCGACCAAAAGAAGCCCCAATCCTGAAAGGACGAGCATGTTCTGTGACAGGATTTCATCAGGTTTCAGTTTTAGTATTTTAATCATCCAGGCCATATCAGGCCATAATCTTGTAAGGTACCCATCGAAACACATCTTTTCAAGGTAATTATTCCTTTTAACTTTATCAGCACTCAGTAGTTTACACTTTGCTTCAGGTAATATCAAGATAATTAATTGCTTCGGGATTTTGTAATAAGTTCTCGATATTTCACGCAAAATTCAAACGTCATTTATACCAATTCCGTGTCTGATTTTTACGTATTGATGAAACAATAAGATATATTATTATAAATAAGCATTTTCGCATACTTTTTTCACAGTAAACAAAATTTAACTAGGTTAAGTTTCGCTTCAATAGGAGGAATGTATAATGAGTACAGCTGCACATATATGAAATCGCATCATGTTCCTCTATTGTTTTCACTGCATAAAAACTCTAAAAAGTATAGTAATTACAGTGAACTTTTTATAAAATTGCTAATTGGTCATCTATGCTTTTGGTTTGTTCTCTTGGTATGGGTTGTTGAATTTTGCGCAAATCGATAGATAAAGGTAAAGCAGATACCCAACACCACCCGCCATTAGTTGTTGCGTTACACTAATTGAATAGTGAAATGTTTATCGTTATAGTCTTATAACGTTTAAATAGATTCAGAGTGAGGAGTTTGTTTCTGATGCGACGAGACGCAAACCACGGACCACGGTCCGGAACGTTAATACAAAGCAACGCCCAACCCAAGCGTTTTATTAATATTGTTGCTTTGTTTTTTGCGTTAATGAGACGCGAACCATGGAATCGCAATTCCACAGTGTTCAACAAACCAAGTATTAGGCTGCTTTTTATTTTGAATGAACTTAAATACTGAATGAAAAGGAAAATAAGAACAGGAACATAGTGGCCCTCAAACTGTTTTAGAGAAATCGAAAGGTCTACTCCTGTTTTTACAAAACATTATGTTTTCTATAAAGACTTTATATTTAAATTACTCACACACAAGTAAAACAAACTTATTTTTTTAAACTTTTGTTCTGCACTGAAATCAGAAGATGATTATTTTGTTGATAAAGTACAATAGATGATGTCAAAGGAATCTCAAAAGTAGCAAATGTTAATCACAGAAAAAATATTGTAACCTAGTAAAACCTATTGAGTTAAGCATAAAACAGAGAATGTTTCAAAATAGGTTACGTAGACTGAATTAGCAAATATGAGCTCAGACCTCTATTCAGTTTGTTTTTTAATACCTATAAATTGTTTGTTTTCGAATTTCGCACAAAGCCACACGAGAGCTATATCCGCTAGCTTTCACTAATTTAGCAGTGTAAGACCAGTGAGAAGGCAACTATCATCATTACCCACCGTCAGTTCTTGAGCTACTTTTTTACCAACGAATACTAGGATTGATGGTCGCATTATAATGTCTCCACGGCTGAAATGGCAAACATATTTTGGGTGTTGGGGTTCGAACCCATGATCCTCAAATTTCAGAGTCAAGCGCCCTAACCACTTGGCCAAATGTGGTCCATGAAAGAGAGGCAGTAAGAATGATATTAAATTCATAATAATTTCTTAAGCTTTCTCTCTCTTGTGGGACAGCGATAAGTCTTCGAATTTACAGTGCTAAAATTAAGACTTTGATTTCCCTCGGTTGACACAGCAAATATTGTGATGTGACTTGACTATAACAAAACACACACACACACTCATTTCTTAAACTATATTAAAATAAAGCCTTCGAAAGGTTTAAGGTAATCGTACAGTTGTTTTTTACAGATTTAATAGCAATATTATTTTATTACAAAGTGATTAAACAAACGTAAGGCCTAGTATTTACAGTTACGGTTAGGATAGTATGGTTTGGAATTTGTTCTCACAAAATCAAAGAAAAATACAGCTACACCAACCATAAAAACTATTACTTGTGATCCAATTCCCCACAACTACCATAGTTTACTTTATAACACAACCTGCACTGAATCAAATGTAATACACTAATTACGGTAAATAAACTATTCTCTCCAAACAAGTGTTCATGATGTTGTTGCCTTCCATACCGAAACGAACTCTTTAACATTTCTCTAAATGGAAAACCAGTCTTTGTTTGTCTGTTCCTATTCATAAGCCTACACAATAGGTTATCTGTGTTCTGTCGAGTATGGTTATCGTAGGCCTATATGTAACGTTATAAATCCTTAGACTTACTACTGAGTTATCGAGGGATGGAAAAACCGATCCTACTCATGAATACTGATCTTGTATTTTATGTTCTGCTTGGAAATATCCCTTCACGTTTGGCTTTGATTCAATAAGTATTCACGCACATTTATTTTACACTAAGAAACCCTGCAAAAAATACTTTTAGATTAAATGAATCAATTGAGTTACCTTTTTTTTTCTTCCAAGATATAATTATCCTACCACTGATATTCTAGCATTTTCTAAAGGCTCCATGATTGTTTTTCTTTTATGTTTATCCACTGTTTATTTTTAATTAGAAGGTTCACATAAATATACAAAAGAGATATCTAATTTTGAACTGATAGGTTCGAAGGAAGGCAGCTAATGAATAGTTTTATCTCTTGGGTTGTTCTTGTCTGACTGTGTGATTTGACCATTTCTCTTATAGTGTACCCAAGGCCTCAAACGCGAAACCAGTTTTTTGCTACAATATAGTATACACCATGAACCATTGGATTCATGATACGGACACATTAGCAACTGGACAAATCCATTCTTTATTTCTACCGAGCACTTCAAATGTCAACACAGTAGGAAGATACAGAAATATATAGTTTTTGTTTGGGCTCATTACGTATAGCATTGTCATTATTACCGTCTTATAGTATTTACAGAATGGTTT
Organism: Tachypleus tridentatus; assembly: GCF_004210375.1. Lineage (NCBI taxonomy): Eukaryota > Metazoa > Arthropoda > Merostomata > Xiphosura > Limulidae > Tachypleus > Tachypleus tridentatus. The sequence continues at coordinate 19,849,149 of NC_134832.1, read as the reverse complement.
TTAACTTTAGTAGCTCACGGGAAAATGTATTTATGAAGTGTATTTTGTAGGATAAATTTGGGTAACAACAAGACTAATCAATAGAATTTCAAATATTAAAGTCATAAAACGAAAGATGTTTCTCCCAGTAAAAATAGAAAAAAGTCATCTAAAAAATATTACACAGAATTTTCCTAATATTGCGAAAATGGAACTATTGTACGCCCTCTATATTTCATACAGTGCTTTTGTGTATTATTTTAGTCCCTTTCTAATATTATCTTCTAATCAGTTAATGTTTGTAGTCAAGTACTTTAGCCAGTTGTTTTCTCTAAATAGATAGAATATCATCACAAATCTAATTAATTTCAAGACAGAATGATATATTGCCCTGTTTAGAGTATTCTACCATAATTCAAACATATAGCCATATGTTTGTTTGTTTTTTAATTTCGCACAAAGCTACTCGAGGGCTATCTGTACTAGCCGTCCCTAATTTAGCAGTGTAAGACTAGAGGGAAGGCAGCTAGTCATCACCACCCACCGCCAATTCTTGGGGTACTCTTTTACCAACGAATAGTGGGATTGACCGTCACATTATAACACCCCCACAGCTGAAAAGGCGACCATGTTTGGCGCGACGGAGATGCGAACCCGCGACCTTCAGATTACGAATCGCACGCCTTAACACGCTTGGCCATGCCGGGTCCCCGTACATTAAGACAAGAATGATTTTCTTAATCACATTTCACTTTGAGTAACTCAGAACAATCATGAATATTTATATACACCATTTACAACTGTAAAAATATTATGGAAAATAATTCAACGTTGACATTCTTGTATTCATTTTCTTTTTATCTTCAAAATACAAACAATGAAATACTGTTTTGAAATTAACAGAGAAGAAAGAAGTTCAGACAATATGCAATGTGGCATTGTTATAAAGTATCTTATATTACTAACAAAATAAAATTCAGAAAAGACTTTCCACAAAGATAACAAAAAAATGTAAAGCATGCATAGTAAAAAACACGCTGTTTTAGACCTGTATAGATTATGTAACCTGCTTACACAATTATTCTTGATCAAATACAATTTTCTCCGGGCTTGGGTCTTTTTGGCTTGGAAACTCTGCAAAGCGATCAAATTCAAACTTTTCATGCATGCAAACACGGCAGTGTTTTGTCAGACCATTCGGGCTGCATTAGACAGGCCCTTATTCATTGGTTCCCGCCCTTAATTTAATAAGTTGTGAAAGGAACACGACGTGTCAGCAAAGTTCTGCTCTCGCTTGAAGCTTACAAAGATTTCCCGTATGTTTTTCTAGTGTTCATTATGTCAGGAACGGAAAACAAGTCCAAGTATGCATTAGATTAGTGAATCAAAAATAACATAGGTAATACCAGCTGACGTCAAATCTACTAATATTTCAGTCTTTCTGTGTCGTTGTTTGATGGCTGCAATCTCCTCTCGATTTAGAAAATATCTCTAGTTCATAAATATTGGATATAAAAATATTTTAAATATTGTGATCACCAGCTAACTGTCAATATCAACAAAAGGGCACAAACCTTTAAATGTTATAAAGAAAATGCAGATCTATTTAATCAAAATTCTGTTTATTTTACAAGTAAATTAAATAAAAAGGGTAACAATGATGAAAATCACTAAGATTGTTCTTTTCTTCCGAAAACAATAATGTATTTTATCGTTATTGTTAAGGAAACAATGGGGTTATAACTCAGAATTAGTAATGATTGGCTCATCTCTTAAATTATTATGAACTACTTTCTAAGCTGCGATTAAAAATTCAGAAAAATCGTTAAAGAAAACTTACCGCTCTCTCACTAGAGGACGTTTCTAATCTAACTTGAATTAATAAAATTAATAAAATGTAACATGTAAACATAGTATACCATCTGGAATTTAATTACAACTTGATGTTACTTCTCATTTCAAAGAAAAGGAAACTTATTATTATATAAGCTAAGCTTTTGTTTCAAACCTAATTAAGTTAGAACAGTGCAGTATTCTGTTAAATTTGAAATATGTTAATCTATTTTAACTACAGTTTTCCAAACATATATACGTATGTAGATACACTAAAAGACTTTACCAAAACTACAAACCACGTCAGTGTTATAGCTCATACAGACAAATCAACATTATTTATGGATAACTGCATCTCAAAAATGAATGAATTATCAGGAAAAATGTGAAAAAATCTATTAAAAATTTGCACATTACTAAATCATTTTCGAATTTATTACCCACTTTATTTTCTACAGTTTAGTCTTACTGGTTTACTTCATTAAAATTTGTATTGTGGCTGTTGTTGACACAAAATCAGCTTCAAATAAAAAAAATTCATAAAACAACAATTTGATAATTATCTCAGATATGACGTGCTACAATAAAAAGAAACACAAGATTTATTAAGAAATAAAAATGAATTTGTGCGAAACGATAATAACCACTTCACTATACTTTGAATTTGTTACCCATTATTTTTTAAGTAACTGATAATTTAGATTAGCCTGTTCTTAAATAAATTATGAAATGCTTTTTCCGACACAAATATTTTAACGGCTTTAAATTTGTTGATGTGTTTTAGTGTTTTGATTATCTTTCACTGGAATTTTTAACACAGTAACTTTATTTAATATATTATAAAAAAACAATTACTTCTTTCAAATACTCTCTAACTTGTGAATTCTGAACAAGACTTTTCTGTGTCAACTTCGATGTAGGATCTTGTTTTCTAATGTATCATTAAATGAAACAATATGATCACGCAATCATTTGGTTTAGAACAATATACATGCTTAAGTTATTTTTTCAAACCTTAACCCATTAAACTATCACACGGTCTCAAATTTCATTTGATAGCAAATAAAATAGATGAATTTGCTATGGCGATCTAACTTTATATCAACTCTGACCAAGTTATTTTCATATTATAACAGCAGCTAGAAAACTCCTACAAACATACAAAATTTTATATTATAAAATATGTACGGATGAAGCATTTCCAATGTCTTATAAACAAACACAGGCTAAAACACTCTTATTATATTTGAACCAACAACGTAAAACCATTGCATTTACTTTTGAACTTTAAAATAATACGATATTAGTTATTTTTTAGCCGGTGTGTATTAGACTATATGCAAAGTTCGAGTCTCTTTGCCCCCCGCTAGTACAGCGGTATGTCTCCGGATTACAACGCTAAAATCAGGGGTTCGATTCCTCTCGGTGGGCTGAGCAGATAGCCCGATGTGGCTTTGCTATAAGAAAACACGAGTCTCTTTATTCGATTGTCAGAACGAAACCACCTAAAGTTTCGGTATACAAAGCTTTTAGTATGTTGATTTGCAGAAGTTGTTTTATATCATAAACCTAATATAACTACAAGCTATATGGAGTTAAATATGGTGTGCCAGAAATAACTTTGTTCTCCCCGATTTAGGTAAAGTGTTTTTTCTTTCGTTAAAAAAAGACTGATTTCTTTGTTTGTTTTTTAATTTCGCGCAAAGCTCCACGACAGCTATCTGCGCTAGCCGTCTCTAATTTAGCAGTGTAAGACTAAAAGAAAGGCAGTTAGTCATCACCACCCATCGCCAACCCATGGGCTACTCTTTAATCAACGAATAGTGGAATTTACCGTCATATTATAACGCCTCCACGGTTGATAGGGCGATCATGTGTGGTGTAAAGGGGATTCGAATCCACAATCCTCAAATTACGAATCGAGCATCCTAACCACCTCGCCATGCTGAGGCCCGTTAAAGAAGAATTTAAAAATATATGTGTTTATAAATTATATCCACATCTATCGTTTAAACTTATTTTACCATTAGACTGTAAATTTTGTCTCCCTTTAAAGACAAATTTCATAACTTGTGTTTCCTTTATAATATCTACTTCTACCAGGTTCTGAGAAAAAATAACCAATGAGCACATCATCTACCAAGTATAAACCCTATCATTGTTACCTGTTATTACTTCAATACATATTATGATGTATCTACGAATCGGTAATGATGAACAGCCCTTCAATGAAAATTTTGGAACTCAGAATGCCTGAGATAATTAATTGAGAAATTTCTGGTATGACTGCAACATTTGAAATAATGTCAAAAGATCAAGTTTCATCACATTTATTTACTGGTTATAAATCATGACCCTCAACAAATTCTTATAAATATTGTGTCGAGTTACGTATTTGTTCCTGACAGAAAAGAAATATGCATGTACATTAATAACAATGAGAGCAATATATTTCGAAATTTAAAAAAGAAGAAAAACAGACCTGGAATAAAACTATCATCGTTTTGAAAATACTGTTGTTAATATCATTCATAATGTGAAGTTACCTCTTTCAGGCTAACGATGCTGCAGTTTGAAATAGGAAATTATTTGTTTACTAGTAATGGAAGCGTGTATAAAATTATATTTTTTTTAAATGTAAAACTTATAAATTTAAAATTATTTTAACAATAGAAAAGTTGTTAAATCCAGATCTCTAGCAGGTTACAAATTCATTTGTTTTTCGTAATTAAGCACAAGGCTACACAATTTGCTATCTGTGCTCTGCCCACCGTAACCATCGAAACCTGGATTCTAGCTTAGTACGTCTTAATTGCTAGTTAAATAATTTCAAATAATAGTTATTAATGGCTAACAAACCTTTTTCATCAGAACATTCTACTTAGATGTTCAAGAGCTAGTCTTCACGCTCAGTTCGTTTTTGTATCGGTCATTCACTCGTGTTTCCGTTCATGAACAACGCCCAAAAGTAAGCTGTTCGCGTACCGTTTAAAGAAATAAACTAAAAATCCTTTGTTACGGCTGATTTCCTGGTTGACAAACGGTAGATTTGGATTGACTTTAATTCTCACCCTGCAAAAAAGCTTTCCTTAAATAAGAAAAACAGTCTTGAAAACTAAACACATCGTTTACAGGCCTAGTTTGAAGTAAATTATATGCCTAAAAATAAGTTATCACCAAATTCCTTCCAATTACCTCCTAATAATACACATTTATTAAGCTTCATAACTGAAATACCTCCTATACAATCGACTGATAATAACATTAACCAAATAGTTAATACAATCCTTTACATCATTACCAATAATATAAATAAGTATAATTATCTGGTATTTTGGGACTCGAATTTTCTTCAGGCTTTTCAAAAGTTATCTTCGACAGGTAAAGGACTTTGAATCAATATTGCTATTGGAAAAACTACACATTAATTAACTTTCTTATTGATATAGTTCTATAAGATGTAGTTAGTTTTTTTCTTATTGATATAGTTCTATAAGATGCAGTTAGTTTTAGATTTAACGAAACTGCTTACGTGCTTTATAGTTATATATAATTTAAATCTATATAAATATAATAGTACTATCCGTTATCCATGTGACTACTTCGCAGCGTGTGAATGAATCTTCACCCAAATTAGTAGGGTAGTTCATTAAATCCATATAGGGGGGCCCGGCATGACTCGTAATTGGAGGGTCGCGGGTTCGAATCCCGGTTGCACTAAAAACATGCTCGCCCTTTCAGCCGTGGGGACGTTATAATGTGACAGCCAATCCCAGTATTCGTTGGTAAAAGAGTAGCCCAAGAGTTGGCGGTGGGTGGTGATGACTAGTTGGCTTCCCTCTAGTCTTACACTACTAAATTAGGGACGGCTAGCACAGACAGCCCTCGAGTAGCTTTGTGCGAAATTCAAAAAACAAACAAACATATGGGGTGCAAGTAAATTTTTCAGTTTTGCGTTATGCGGTTTTTAACACTTCTTCGCCTCATGTTAATTGATCGTCATCATATTTGACTTGAACGTTAGTTAAGTCCATAAGGAGATACATAGAAAGTTGCGATTTCACATTATGTATTTTGCCATTTTTATAATCGTTTCGGCGTTGTTGTTTTTTTACAATAACGTATAAGGGAAACAACTTTTCATGTCCTAAGATAACCTTTCATTAATCATGATTTTACACAACTTCTGTTAAGCTGTTAAAGAATAAAATAATAATTATAGGAAGCTAGAAATTGCGGGTCAACTTCAAATTAAAACTGGTTCAAAAAATACCAACAATTAGATAACAAAGAAAGGGCTTTTATTTTAAGATTACTTTAGGTTGGGTTTCTTACACATATACTTGTACTTTATGTTATTGTTGTTTGATAATATTTACCTTATTAAAATGGTTTGTAACTATATTCAATACTGTTGTTTTGAATCTCCAAGAACACGAATGATTTTAGCTTCTTTTATCATGCACTAGACTTTTTCTAACAAACAAAAGACGTTCTATTGAAAGGATACCTTTACAGCCATTCAGGTTGTGCCTATGTTATATATAGCAGTCAATATCTGTACATCATAACTTCTTTTATAGGATCCGCGTTATAGGACATTGCAATGTCATTTTATAAGCTTTTATGGTGGAACAGAAATTAGCTTTTCCAGCTTCTTTGATAAATGGCAACTGTTTGTGTTTCACAAGACAATATTATGTTCGTACAAAAATATATTCAGCACCCTCAACTACAACAAATTATATAAGTTTAGTCATAAAAATCAATTGTACAAAATATTTACAAAAACAAATTGGCAAACGGACATCAGTATCTTACTCTGGAAAACCAGTATATAAAACATAAAAGTACATGAGTTTCAATCAATCGATAATGACCTTAAATGGAGTTATCAACTTCTTAAATTATGAAGTAACTGTACCTGAGAAACACGCTCAGTATGAAATATTGGTGTTGATATTATAGACGTCCGCTCCTGCATGTGCACGATTAAAAGTCAACACTTCAAGCAACATATTTTTGTCCATGTAAGTACGTAGTCGGTTTAAAAGTCACTGACAGTAGTGTTATATACTTTTTGTGTTTTAAAAAAAATGAAATTAAAAGATCCATGTTTCATTTATTTTGAAGTCAAAAGCTATAAATTATATATACAATATAGCTGCATTTCTTATCTTTCTTCACTTATTAATTGAAATAATAATGGATATGACAATTACAACTTGTATTAAGCATTATGTCGAACGTGGCAAACTTGCCTGTGGAAACCCAGGAGACTAACGAAAGCTTTCCTCTTTAATTTCTATGCACTGTTCTTCCTTTTCTAACTAAATCTCTTTTCAAAATAGCTGGTTATTACTTTCTGTTATTCCTTATAATATTATATATACTTTTCTTATGTATGTTTAAAAAGAAGTTGAGTATTCGTGTTTTGTTTAGGAAGTTTTTTTAAACCATCGTTAAACTTCCTATGACACCATTATTAATCATGAAGCAGAGAACAAGTCAGTAGTGAAATAAAGAAATATACTCACTCATAGTGAGATCGTAATACAATTATCAATGTTATTAAAGCTACATTATAATTTTGCAACACTATATACGTGTTATTTCTGTTATTGTTTTATAAGATGCTTAACTTTGTTTCTATAATAGTCTCTTTTGTTTACAGGAATTTAATTGACTGAGTTTAAACTTCGAATTCACTTTTATAAACTTTAGGTGTTATGAGACTCGTAAAGATTAGTTAATGTTTTGTTTTTCTTAAAGCTTGTAAAATGCAGTCTTATTCATAAAACATGTATACATTTTGAACAATCCATTTAAAAAACATTAAAACACAAGTCTCACAAACGGGTCTTCTGGTTATGAAAGTCACGAATATTACAAACCTTTGGGAAAAAACTATACATTATATATTAGTAAACTAGAGTGTAATTGAAAATGTACAATTTGATATTTCACATCGCTGTTGTGATCGTTTTAATAAAATAGAAAGTTAAGAAAGTACACATATTAAAGTGTTAAAATGTTAAAATACACTGAATGAAACAAACTTAAAGCACATTTCTGTGGGTCTTAAGCCCGTATAACACGTTATACATGGAAATGCTAGCGCTTGAAATATTTAAATGATAGAGAAGTGTATAGCAACCCATCTAATATGCTTACGAACGCATGAACATTGACAGTGTTGATTTACTTCTGCTATAGTGTTTGTTTTATGCCTCTTGAACAATAATTAATTAGTACCATATGCATTCCGATAGTGCCATATGGTTAGTAAAGAGAGATTTATGAAACCTTATTATAGGCCTTCTGATGATGTAGTGTCGAACAAACTATTAGTCAATAAATTGTTTGTTTCTTTTGAATTTCACATAAAACGACAGAGGGCTATCTGCGCTAGCCGTCCCTAATTTGGCAGTTTGAGACCAGAGAGAATGCAGCAAGTCATCACCACCCGCCGCCAACTCTTGGGCTACTGTTTTATCAACGAATAGTGGAAGTGACATAAACATTATAACGTACTAACGGCTGAAACCTCAAGCATGTTTGGTGTGACGGGGATTCGAATCAGCGACCCTCGGATTACAAATCGAGTGCCTTAACCACCTGGCCATGCCTGGCCAGTCAATAAATAATCGCACGACTTAATCAGAAAAAGTCCTTGGTTTGTTTTTTAATTGTAGTTACGCACAAAGCTAAACAATAGGGTGCCTGTTCTATGCCCCTCATGGGCATTTAGAACCGATTTTCTGTATTATAATCGTGTGGACCAACAGGTGCGTAACATTTTACAAACATAGTAATATTAATATCGGTATATCTAAACTAAATAGGGAAGAATAAAAAAAAACTTACCTAAGTCAAATTATTATTTCTTTTACTACAATGAACGTTTTTATTATTATTATGTGTATTTCTCTTGGGTTATAGAACGATCGATAAGACTCTCACGTCGCGATTGGTCTAGAGAAATCTAAAACTAGTGATTGTCAACATTTTAAGCATAACGAAATGTGACCCGATTTCAATAAAAATTATATATTTAAGTAGATATAGAGTTTTGTGAAAAACAAAAAATAAGCGTAAAAGAATTACTGCAGAATGTATCAAAATCAAAACAAGAAAACCATCGCAAGTGTATAATTAGCAAAACATACGAATATTATTTACTTATTTTAAAAGCGTAATAGTAATTTTAGAAATTTTAGTGCGTATGGTAATGAACTATATAAACAATAGGTCAGCTAAGTAATGTCTTTATTTGGGGCCAAGGTTATGAATTTTAATATTTTCCACCTTGTTTTGCATAAGAAACCTTTTAGCCCTATACAAAGTTTCTGCAGTGAAATAAAATTTTGAGCAGCTATATTCTTGAAAATAATTAAACCCAACAGATATAAATGTGTCTTTTTAATTACTCTTTCTAATGTTAGCCAATAATCTGTTTCTGATAGGTGTGGTTATTCTACTTATATATGTATCAGGACATAAACAGCACCTGAAGAAGTACAATTTTGTACTGTTTTGTTTTCATTGTACATTTACCAGTCCCTCTAGCAACACGAATTTTGTAGTAACGTGTTAAAAAGGAGAGAAATATACAGTTATATCTCTCAGCTACTCAACTACAAACGTCAGGTCAGGAGTAGATACAGGTAATGTTTTTCATCATTGATTTCTGAATTTATAACGACCCTTCACAACTGGACTGTCCAATGTTTTTAACCAATCGTATCGAAATTACCATTCACCCGTTGTTATTAATGTAACCCGACTTTGCTTTCAATCGAAGTTTTTGTGAATGACCAGTGAAATGTTTTTACAGCGGAGAGATTATTTCAGAGAAACCTCCCATCATGTTTGATGACGTGTTTGAGATATATGTTGCCTCTTAGATCTACAATCAATAGTGTACCACTGGTACACTGTATTTGTGGTTCAAGAAAGGTGAAATACTGAAGACCAGACATAGAATAAGGCCATAAACCAAATACATCATCGATAGGACTAATATTTTAGATTTTTTGGTAACTATGAAAATTATGCTAATAGTTGGATCTATTTCTCATTGAATTTCTTATAAAAAATGCTCTTATAAACAATATTTAAATAGGTTCAAAAATTTGTATTGTGATTTGTTCACCTATTTGTTTACGTTTGTAATAACCCAATCGTACTGAAACATGTTGCACTAAACAACCAAAAATTGTATACATTAGTGAATATATGTGAATGTGTGTGTTGTGAGTTTCGGCATTAAGGCAGCCTCCGAGTGGCACAGTGGTATGTCTGCGGACTTACACACTAAAAACCGGGTTTCGATACCCGTGGTGGGCAGAGCACAGATAGCCCATTGTGTAGCTTTGTGCTTAATTCTAAACAAACAAACAAATCATTAAAGCAAAAATAATCGTTTTCCTAAACTGTTTATATGATACCTTCCCTTTCTATTGTTCTAGTTTCCTTTTATGAATAGTACCATTACGTATTGTACCGAAAAAAACAATAAATGAACAGAGTCATAGTGTCTTTGATGTAGTCTGAATTTGGTCAGCATAAATAGTCCGATTGTCTGTATTACATCACCAAATTGGGCTCTGTAACATTACGATCCCAGTTACTCTAACATATCGATTTCAGCGTCAGTTAATGATCACTATGTGTATATAACAACATTACAAATGGTAGAAACACACATCCATATTCCTGTAAATTGTAATTAGTTTTATGTTATTCAAGAGAACTTTAGATAATACACACGTTGGAAAATTTAAATGTTTTTGAGTGAAATACACAGCACGAAGATATATGTGCTGCCATCTTCTGAATATTGTTTCAAGCTGAAAAATGAAGCTGTCTGGTGCAATATACTTGACATTTCTCTTCTTTTCTTTTCGGCTTTATTTATGAATAGATATTTTCCAATTTCCATATGGTACTTTTATTTAAATAATTATTTTACTTCTATTGATTCAGATTAAAATCTAAGCATAATTATGAACATTAAGTTATTAATCTAAAACAAACAAATGGGAAATTTATTGAGACTTGAGTTACGACATATTTAAAACTGTTGTTCGGAACCTCAAATTAATATTTCCACGTCTCTTCGCGTCTTAAATTACAGCCTTATCAGTAATGCTAATTCAGTCTTAAAGGTTTACGTAACAGAAATCTGCATCTTAAGGTTACAACTGATAATAATTTCTATAACGTTACTTTATAAACTTACTATTCGTTTATAATGTTTGAAAATCCCAGTAATTTCATACAGTATACGTGGGAAAACCTGTAAGATCAGTAAAGTTGGTAAATTCTACCTAAAATATACCTTTAAGTCTGTTAGTATTTTTATTTCATTTTTAATTGTTTACTGTTATTCATATGATATTAATAAAGTCCAAAATGAATTAGATTTAAATAAAATATCATTCCTGCTGGTTATTCATGGAAAACCGCCACTTATTAGCGAGATTAAAATAATTAATTCCATTATAAGCTAGCTGAGTAGCTAGCCCTATTCTAAGCTGCCTAAATAACTATTATTATTCTAAGCCAGATACTAATCTATTTTAAGTTGGCAAGATAACTAATCCTATTCTAAGCCAGATAAATCATAACTACTCTTACCGTAAGCTTACTAAGGCATCTCTGATTTATTCAGATCACGTATTTTCTAAATAAAATATTGGGTTGAGGAATAATTCGTGAGCGTTTTTTCAAGTTAAAAAAATATATTCATAAATGAAACGCTTTCGCAAAATATTTCATGTCATTTGGTAGATAATTTTTTGCTCTAATAGATGGTGTGTTTGATTTTCATATGTCTTTAATTTTTGCTTTCATTTTCAGCTCATTAAATGGAATGTCAAGTGGACAAAATCGAGCATTTTCGACGCCATCTGCTTTTCGCATTTAATTTCTTGCAATTTCGTTTAAAACAATGCATACTATATACCTATGTATTACATGATATAAAGTATCATAATAAATGTTTTGGGTGTAATGTGTTCATGCATTGAAGTATTGTATAGTCTTGCATGTAATGCTTGAATGAATTTATTTAAAAACGCTCACGAATTATTCCTCAACCTAATATCTTGGTATCGTTATATAGTAGAATCACGCATCCTGGAATTTCAAACTTGAATTGTCCTTTAATCATTTGTTGTTGTTATTGTTGACTCTTGCATGGATAAATAACTGAGTAAAATTGTTTTAATATTAGTAAGCCAATACCTTTAACTCTTCTCACATGGTTTAAAAACTCTTTAAGAAAACAGTTAATATTTGAATCGCTGTATATAGGTACATGCATTAACATAATAAAAGCAATGCCGAGAATGATAATTACTTTTTGTACCCTGACTCTGCATCATGTTATGACTTTGTTCGTGAAAAATGTTGTTTTTAAATCCTAAACTCGCGAGCAATACAAACACGTAGCAAATGTGTCAGGTACAGCTAACTTCATCCATAAAAACATAATAATGTACGTATTAGTAGGTAACCCTATCCAGGTAGTACAGAATATAGTAACATAGTAATGTCATAATATACAACCTTCATCAGCTATTGAATAATTAAATTTACAAAGAGAGCTAACTCCTCTTCCATACAAAAGAAAACTATTTCGCCATTCATCATCTATTTTATATGGCATTATGGTGGTTATCTTGATTGAAGCCGTTACGTATTATAATTTATTTCGGACAAGCTTCTAATTTATTATGTTAAATATTAAGATTCCAAATTGTCTGAAAGTGGGTTATATTTAAATTTGAATTTAAAAGTTAATTAAATGTACAAATGTGTCAGATTTATAATATTTTACAGCAAATTAATACATACAGTTTTCTTTCTTAATACAACTATATTTTAATATACAAACAATAACTTGTAGTACAAATTATGACAGCGGTTATTACAAATGATGATCTATGTACAAATGTTTTACAAACATACAAACAGTGCTGAGTCTACTATTTGGGCTCGAACTGAATATTTTATCAACTGTTTACAATGAATGAATTAATTCTCAGTTGATATAGGTACACTTCACTGAACGAGGAGCTAATAGCTATTTTCTGATCTCACGTGTTTTTTCACAGCTGAAGTTATACAATGTCCAAAATTAAACTGTTTGTAATGCTCGAAATCTATAAACTCTCCTCGTCAAATATATGTAGTTTTCCAATTAATAAGCAGTTAATCACAGTTATAGCTTCTGAGGTTTATAGTACACCAACTGTAGCAAACCAACAAAATATAATGTCTCTTGGCGCGTCTCTTTATAAGCGTTAGGCAAGGTTTTCGCAATTTCAGTTTGCAACAATACTGACAGCTGCAGTCACTAGTATTTACATACTCACACAGTACATTGTTGATTCTTACATTTGAGAATCTTCTACAACTTTAGCGAATAAGTGGAAATTTTGCAAAATATATCTAACATCATAAGTTACGCGTATTTCTAAATATATATTTAATTGAATGAAACATCGATACTAGAGTAAATATATAATACTAAATTCGTCACAAAAATCACAAAAAAAGACCAAAACATACAGACATGAATGATACAAATAAATGTAGGTTAATATAGAGCAAAGCTACTCAATGGGTTCTTCACTATATCCACAACGAGAATCGAACCTGTGATTTTTAGTGTTATAAGTTCATAAATTTGTCGTTGACCCACTAATGGAAAATAAATGTAAGAGTAGCGATTTTTAAAGGAAAACTGTGTATAAAATTTTGTAATGTAGATCTCTATTTGTTTTATTTTATTTCTTGTCGTTACTTTTGTTATTTAAGAAATCAAGAAATATTTTTCCTGGTTGTAATGACCAATTCGTCTAATTGTTCGAATGTCTCATAAGCATAAATTAGAATAGAATTTTTAAATTCAATGACTTCTGTTTTGAAGTATTTTAGCAATGTTTAACCATGCTAGATACCCTCAACTGATAAAATAATAAAAATGTTTATAATTTATTGCTGTTGCCGTACTGACACAATTGTCTCTATAATCCGAAAGATAATTTCATAGGCATTGTTCCAAGTTTAACACAAGTAACGTTCATGTGTTTTTATATTCAAATTGGTTTACGTCCAAATGAAAAACAAGAAATTAAACTGATAAGACAAGGTGAAGAATTTTGTTCCATGTAAATACAGCTGAGAACAGACTAAAGTAAGTTCAGTTATTGTTTTAAAAGGCAGTGTTAGGTTTTCTTGGATTTATCTACTTATTTTGAAATTTCTTTAAGTAGCAGATTATTACAAACTTTCCAGTTAATGTGCACATTTATTTGTAAATGGCCAATGCAAGTGATTAATTAAGAAATTTCAGTGATATAACGTTTCTTTACTTCAAATTTCAAATTTTTGTACAGAGAAATAGAAAAATGACTCATTGTATTTGTAAAAACGTTATAATGGTAAAAAATTATTAACGCAATCAGTTAACTTTTGATTATTTTAATTCAACTTAAATCAATTATTCCTTGGAAAGTTAACAAAGTTTCACCTCCTAGTATATGATACGTTGTTCCTAAATTCTGCACAGAGCGAAAAGTTATTTAATTACAAGTTTTATTTTATTTTCATTTAAGCACAAGCTTCAGCTCATTGGTCTCCACCTCTCATTAGTATACAGGCTAGTTAAGGTGGAGCACTCACAAAGAAGCTTGGCAGAGTTCTAACTTAAAACTAATTCAAATAAATTAGAAACAGCTGCGCACACTAATTTCTCTTGAATGCATTTATTTTTGAGTTGTTAACAATGTAGCTTTTCCTCTTTAAAACGTGTAAATGAAAAGTAGGTATACTTTCTAGTATTGGTGTTAAAAACACCTTAATTCTTTCTACATTCTCAAAATACCTATAAAATCCACCATGAAACTTTCTAATATTAAATGCTGCATAAAACAAACAAACTTAAATAGTAAAGAAAATGCACTCAAGTTTCGTACTATGTCAGTCAATGTATGAAACTTGTATGTATGTCGTGTATAAACATTATTTTTCTTGTACTCAGTAATATTTAGTATGTTATATTTACATAAACAAAACTTTCCTGTAGGGTATATATATATATATATAGCCTTTTCTCAGGGTTTCTATATGAGCTGGAATCTTTTATTACAGTATGTGTCTGTGACTTATTAGCGATAAATTTGAACAATAAACGGACAGCATAAAATCCACTTTTTTTAAATAAATCAAATGTATTTACAAAAAATGCTTACGCTAAGAATATCACAGTTTTATTTAAATCTCTAATCATTTATTGTTAAATCCTACACAGGTTGATTCAAATACTTTAGAATTCAACTGAAAAGACGAATTATTTTTCTATACTGTGTTTTTTACTGTACAATCTGCGGGAAATTCACGTTGCATTTTGGGCTACCATAACTGTATCCAGAACATTAAATAATTATCTTCTTTTCGTAAAACTCCACACAGGTGGCTTGTTTGTTTGTTTGTTTTTGAATTTAACACAAAGCTACTCGAGGGCTATCTGTGCTAGCCGTCCCTAATTTAGCAGTGTAAGACTAGACCCTATTAGTATATACTAATGCCACTTTCATCTTATCATAGCTCACGACATTTTCTGGCTGGCATCATACTTGCATAAACTTGTGAGTCTTTTTCTGTGATAAGTGAGCTGAGACAGACTGCCAGTCATACCTTTTCAAGAAAATGTCCATGATGTATTTGTGTTCATCAACTTTGGGAAGCTTGTGTAGTCTGGCCCTGACTCCATTGTCGTTCTTGGCTCCATCTTCTTTCTGTTAATTGAGCTTGGCAATTTCTGCTCTTTTTCTCTCTTTCTCTATTGTCAGTCTTTTTTGTTTCATTTTATTCTCTCTTCTTTCATCTTTCTCTCTGTTTACTCTTATTCTTTCTCCTTTGATTTCCAATCTCTCCTTTCACTCATTTTCCTCTTTTTCTTCTTACAGTCTTTCACTTTCCTTTCGTTCCTTAATATTTTATTCCTCTCTTCTATCGCTAGTTTTGTTATTGTTGTTGATTAACTCTCTTAGTTCACTAACTTTTAGTCCAAGATGATTGTATCCTTCAATCAACTTATCAAAATCTGTTATAATGGCTATATAGCGTGATTGTAGTCTCTGCACTATTTTAGCTACCACTAACATTCTATGTGTGTGCGTATGTCTATATATATGTGTATATATAGGCCTGCTTATTTGCACTATCGTGCATCACCTTTTACTACTGAATAATTTGGGCCTGCTCGACAAATATCAAATTTCTATTGCAGTTACGACAGAAAGTGTTCGTACCCCTGCGTCCCGAGTAGTTTTACGCTCATAACTTAAAAAGTATCACAATTAGGCTAACAGAAGTATATTATATTATAAATATAATACTAACACATATCTACATAAATTTTATGTAAATTAAACAACAAATAAACTGTTTGTAAACAAATAACCAAACATAGGAGGAAGAAAAAGTGTTCGAACACTTAAGAACGTGTGAAAAAATTGATATTTCCGTAAAAAGTTTGTTTAGTTTGGCGAATAAACTACGTTATACCATTCCAGAACTACGCACTTGGTTCATAATTATTAGAATTTAGCCAGCAAAACATTTACTTCCGGCAATTTAAAAAAAACGAATAGTTGTAAAATACAAGTCTCGTGTGTCTCTTTCCGGTATTGCTACACAACTTAATGTGCCGAAATCTACTGTTCAAATCACAATTGCCAAGTTTAAGCTTACAGGATCAACTGCTAACCTCCCTCGTTCCGGACGCCCCACCAAAATTCCAGAGAGAACCAAGAGGAAGGTTCTCAGAGAAGTTAGTAGGAACCATTGTTTAACACGTAATGACACACAGAAACTGGTAAGGAAAACTGGGGTTGAAGTAAGCACTTCTACAGTTACGAACATGTTACGTTCTTCTGGGTTCAAATCATGCCATCCTCGTAGAACTCCATATTTAAAGCCTGTTCATTTAGAAGCACGTTTGAGGTATGCAAGAAAGCATGTAGATAAACCCTTTACCTATTGGAAGAGTATTCTTTGGTCAGACGAGACTAAAATCGAGCTTTTCGGGCACAATGATGTTGGCTATATTTTCCGTAAGAAGAGGGAATGAAATCTTCCAAAGAATACCGTCCATACAGTTAAACACGGAGGTGGCTCGATCATGCTATGGGGTTCCTTCAGCTCTTTAGGTGTAGTCAGCCTTTACCGTGTCAACGGAATCATGAAAAAAGAATAGTACGTTTATATATTAGGCACTTATATCAAGAACGATGCTCAGAACTTGCGGCTTCGACGTCGTTGGATCTTCCAGTACGACAATGACCTAAGCATATATCGAAATATGTGCAATCCTGGTTACAGAGGAGCCATATAAGCGTTCTGGGGTGGGCATCGCAGTCACCCGATCTCATCCCAATTGAAAACGTTTGGCATGAGTTGAAGACCACGGCTCATCAGCGTCATCCGAAAAACTTGCAAGATTTGGAGGCCTTCTGTGAAGAAGAATGGAAGAAAATACCAGTCGAGTACTATCAAACGATCATGGAGGGCTATGAGGAGAGATTGCGCCAAGTAATTCAACTGACCATTAAAGTAAACGCACGAACACTTTCTGCCCCTCCTATGTTTGGTTATTTGTTTATAAACAGTTTATTTGTCGTTCAATTTACATAAAAATTTACGTAGATGTGTGTTAGTATAATATTTATAATATACTATATTATCCTAATCGTGATACTTTATATGTTATGAGGTAAAAAGTACTCACGATACAGGGGTACGAACACTTTCTGTCGTAACTGTATGTAGAGACTGGATTCTTTTACAGCAGATGACTGTGACTTGTTGGAAATAAATTCAAACAATAAACGTGTAACACATGATCCTATTTCTTAAAATTAATATATTCAATACAAATCAAACATATGTACAAAAATTCATTACAATAGAGGATTTCACAGTTGTATCTACAACTCTTGTTTTGTTTGTTTTGAAATTTCGCGCAAAGCTACACGAGGGCTATCTGCGGTAGCCATCTCTAATTTAGTAGAGTAAGACTAGAGGGAAGGCAACTAGTCATCACCACCCACCGCCAACTCTTGGGGTACTCTTTTACCAACGAATAGGGGGATTGACTGCGCTTTATAACGCCCCCGCGGCTGAAAGGGTGAGCATGTTTGGCGCGATGGGGATGCGAACCCACGACGCTCAGATGACGAGTCGCACGCCTTAACACGGTTGGCCATGCGGGGCCCATGTAAAACTCTAAATAATTCGCTTTTCTGGTTAAAAGTCCATATAGACGAGTTAATTTACTTTAGAACACCCTTTGACAATACAAGTTATTTTCTTTATCTCTGTAAAACTGTGAAATATTGGCCATTATGACTAAACTAACAATCATGTAGTTTAACTTTCAATAACATAACTTTTTTGATTTCACTTAACTTTTATTGGTTAACACAGTTGTATTCATAGCTATAAATAATTATATCTTTTCTTCTCATCAAAAGTCCGCATAGACTGGTTTAGTTACTTTATAACTTTGTAGACAAAGCAAATTATTTTATCATCTCTATTGTAATAATACAGCTGTTAAATACACTATAGAAATCACCGGTTAAATCTAATCACTCACTTGCCGGCTAACGTCACGTGTTTTCATTCACTAACTAACTTTCTTTTGACTAAATTTCACTTTACTTGCACTGACTATATGCATACAATGCCCATCTAAGGCCTAAAACGCTCGACAAAGTACGAAAAACCATGATGTAATTGAATAAAATAAATACTAGCTCTAAACAGTCTTATATATACAACACTTACAAGCAGTTGGATTGGATTACTCCACTTAGACAACAAGCACATAAGGTAGCCTCATTTTCAAATATGAATACAGTTAAATCATGTTTTTATACACGTGTTGTTTTTCCTGAAGGATCAGTATAGTAAGTAATCTCATTTCACCAGATTCTAATTTTTATAACATTATTTAAATTTCACATTTTAGATATCCTAATGTAATATACTCTAGAAGTGTGGGATATCTTAGATATACTTGTATACCTTGTATATGTGCATTAACAAATACGTTTAAATTTCAAAAAAGTTACTGATCACTTAAAAATTGTCTTAATTGAGGCTTAAAAAGTGAATTGCATAATTGATCTCTAAAAATTTGTAAACAAGCAGTATCCATAAACCCTTTGTACAGCGTTCTCATATGCTTATTGACGGATGTTGTTTGTCATCAAGCATAAAGTTATCCAAAGGAATGTCAGTGCTCTGCTCACTGCGGGTATAGAAACCCAGTTTCTATAATATAAATCTGTCGACATAATGCTGTGTTACTGGGTGTCTTACTGACTAATTGTGACTTATGATAACAGCGATCCGCGTTCATATAAACTTCTTCCCTGTTGCCAGTTGTGTTTGATCTCATGGCCATCGCCCAACATTGTAATTACTAGAGCAACAAGCTTTTTCAAGGACAAAGAAGTCAGTGTTGAACCACGCATTTTAACAAATTTTCCGCAAGTCCTCTGTATGTTAACTTCAGCTTCCATGATCACATTTAAGTAAATCAAAGGTACAGAAGTCTTGTGGTTCTATCGCAATAATTAACAGATATGTGATCAGATGTGGATACTGTAATTATAGTTTCTGTGACTATCTTTCTCAAGGAAACAGCCATAGATTTAGAAGTGGTTAGAAAGTTATTAACGTTTCTCTTGTGAGCTTTTGTCAATATTAAATCATGATGGTTCCAGATATGTGCGTAGATTTATTGCTTGGATTTCTGGATAAGAGTATTTTCTTTCTTAATAACAAACTAACATGGATTTCAAAAACCATTATTGTCCCAGACGACATAATATGAAAAGTCTACTGCTTCTATGAAAGCATCTGGGTCCCATTTTTAAATTTTGTCTGCTTTTGGCTTTACTTCGTTTTAAAATTTTGCTATACTAGCATCCTAATTAGAAAAATCTCTGGCACACATTCTAGCCACAGTAGAGACAGTAGTAGTAGGCTCTGCAAATCCAGCATCCAAAGGATGCTGCCACAGTGGGAGAAAGGAGAGATGACGTGATCATTGTTCCAAAAGTTGTCAATAGGAGACACAACCTTTATGACGCATCGATAGGTCATCAAAACAGGCAGTCAAGATGGATGATTACATAATAGTACCACAAAGTAGAAAAATTGTTTCTAGATGGCTATGACTCATACAATGCTTTTCTCGTCATGTCTATAATTAATTGGCCCGGCATGGCCAGGTGGATAAGGCACTCGAATCTTAATCCGAGGGTCGCGGGTTCCTTTCCCCATCACACCAAACATGCTTGCCCATTCAGCCGTGGAACGTTATAATTTTACGGTCAATCCCACTATTCGTTAGTATAAGAGTAGTCCAAGGATTGGCGGTGGAATGTGATGACTAGGTACCTTCCTTCTAGTCTTACACTACTAAATTAGGTATGGCTAGCGCAGATAGCCCTCGTGTAGCTTTGCACGAAATTCAAAAAACAAATAAACAAACTGATAAATTAAATCATCCTAAAAACGATGTTTAACACTGATTAATTAATTTATTTATAATTAATTCATTAATATATTTATAACTTAATAAAGTCCTGAAAAAGAATGTTTAACAATAATACATTTATAAACAATTAATTTTAAAAAGGATGGTATGGTTCAGTGACATCTGAGCGACAGCGAACTGGCGACAGTAAATTGTGTCAAAATATATATTTTCGACTGGGCAAGTTGTCGAAGAACATTTAGTGGAAAAATTAACTTGTCAACACCAGATTGTCGACAGTTGTGTCATGAGTTGATTGTGTTATAATATTAGCGTTTACTTAGCAGAGTGCATAAATGTTTACATGTATAAGCAGCAGGTTTACAACTATATGAGTAATTTGTTATATTTTGAATAGATAAGGTCAAAATATAATGATTTAATAGATTTGGTTTGGTTTGTTCGGAATTTCGCAAAAAACTACTCGAGGGCTATCAGCGCTAGCCGTCTCTAAGTTAGCAGTGTAAGACTAGAGGGAAGGCAGATAGTGATCACCACCCACCGCCAACTCTTGGGCTACTCTTTTACCAACGAATAGTTGGATTGACCGTCACATTATAACGCCCTCACGGCTGAAAGACGAGAATTTTTGATATGAAGGGGGCTTTGAACCCGCGACCCCCAAATTATGAGTCGAGTGCCTTAACCACCTGGCCTTGCCGGGCTTATTTGATAGAAAGGAAGAAGTTTGCGAAGTTCTGAATTTATACTCTGAAAATGAACCGAATAAGAAAATAATATAAAAGATATTGAAAATTAATGTATTATAGCAAAAACTAAAAATGACGCAATAACAATTTATACAGTAAAAAAAGCTAGATTGTTGCCGAATAGTTGATAATATTATCGCCGAATTGTCTGTTGACCAATAACATTGTCTCTGAGTTGTCTGTCGACTAGTAATATAGTCGACAAATTGAGTCGCCGAGTTGGCTATCGCCCAGTTGACCGTGAACTGGATGATACAATAATTAAAACTTATTGTTTAAAGACTTTCAGTACTAAATTTTTACATTTCTTGTTCTAAAAGGTTTATACCTTACTCAATGTGGCGTATACTATACATGACTATGTGTTTAAATCATCCTGAAAAGGGCAATATAATACAATAACTAAAATATATACTTTTTACCAATTTTACTTTATACAAAATAATTTACACAGGTTTGACAAAGCTGGTCTTTCATATATATTTAATTACTATTATTACAGTGGGATTTTAATATATCTACTGCGACAGCTTTTCTACAAGTCAACAATATCTAGGTGTAATTATGTCAAAATTTATCATCTGTAATAAAATAATAAACGACTGAGTTACTGTGTCCCTCCATTTTCTATGTAACCATTAATCATCTCTAAATGCACAGCAATCTTGTGAAAGTATGTAATACACAATTTCTTTCATTGTTCTGTAAGATACTTAATGTTTCACAAATCATACATAGCCCATAACCTCCCTACAATTAAATATGATAAATAAACAACACACTGGTTACTATTATTGAATATGTCAAAACTTTCATATTGTCTATCATAAAACACTAATACACATTTCTAAATACAATTTCTATCATACAGTCACTCGACTAATCAATTGATATCTGTTTAACATTATTTCACACATAAGAAAGGATTGTGACAGCACCTGATAAAGCTTTCTTCGACAATACCTTGGAGATACTAACATCACCAACATGCAGTTTATCAAGAGTGAATCACTGAAGAACACTGACCATCTTAGTTAAAAAATTATAGAGGTTTAGAAAAATAATTGGATTAGAAGTGTAAAACCTTGACACCTTTTAACTTTACTTCATATACATATAATTTGGATACATACTTTTAAAAATAACAAAAGTCACCAAGTGGTCACACACACACAGATTGAGTAGTCAAACCCACTACCGAAATACTAACATCACTATTAGCTACGCTTCAAACAACCTATGAAGAGAGGATGATCACAGTCCGAAGTTTTTGATATTTCAGGACACAGACTATCTTGGTTAAGAAAATATCGAAAAATTAAAAGCGATTAAAGTTTTTGCTAAGATGAATTAAACAATTCAGTGTTTGTCAAATATTAATATGGAAATATCACATCTAAAGTTTTAGTATATTTAATAACTTTCATACGATTTTAGCTGATACTTTCATACCTTCCAGGCAACACCATGAAGTCGAGTTCTCTCACTAGGTCCTCCACTGGCGATAAATGTATGTATTTGGACTTTAAAAAAGTCATCATATATTTAGGTTGAGTATAAATTGTTTAGGTCTGCATAAGATGAAACTCCGATTATCTCGATATTTGTCTGTCACTTTACTGAGCATGAGAGCTCGAAGACGTCGTCAAACACTCAGTTCCTAACTTTTTGTAGAGACAACACGCACACCAGCTTACTGTCAAGAGATATCAATGTTCACAAAACTAGTGTAAAAGTATATATCGTTTCCACTAGTTACCTTTTGTTCTTTAATATAAAACTTAGACAACTGTAACTTAAGAAGAACCGCGTCACATGGCTTATTCTTGTTACTTCAAGGCCCGGGCATGACCAAGCGTGTTAAGGCGTGCGACTCGTAATCTGAAGGTCGCAGGTTCGAATCCCGGTCGCACCAAACATGCTCGCCCTTTCAGCCGTGGAGGCGTTATAAGGTGACTGTCAATCCCACTATTCGTTGGTAAAAGAGTAGCCCAAGAGTTAGCGGTGGGTGGTGATGACTAGCTGCCTTCCCTCTAGTCTTACACTGCTAAATTAGGGACGGCTAGCACAGATAGCCCTCGAGTAGCTTTGTGCGAAATTCAAAACAACCCTGTTACTTCAGTGAACTTTACTAAGTATCGTAAACAGCAAAAATATAACATGGATTATACACTAACTTTAATCGTGATAGTCCATACATATTTTGTAAATATCAAAGTTTACTATACTGTTAGAGGAATTTGTCCCTCAAATAAAATTGCCTAAATTCTAAGATAAACGATACTGACGTTTCTTTACAGTGTCTAAATGACTACACCTTCAAGAAATTATACTATTTTTTATATTTAAACAGCAATATAAGAGTTCTAGGTCAAAGCAGAAAATAGTAACTAATAGGTATAAAACAACTTCTTATTCAAACATTGTGATATATATATATATATATATAGCTTTCTATAATGATATGTAAAATGTAATAATACATACAAAACCATTGTTAGAGTTATTATATAGTAGACATGCAATCTGTTTTAGTTGCAAAGTTTATTCTGTAATGATATACAGTAAACCTATACACATGTGTGATATTTTCAAAGTATTTACTTACACCAGTTTTAAACTGTAGGGGAGTGGTATGTGAGGGTCATCACGAGGGGGGTCAGACGGTTTAGTTTTCAAATGTATGAAGTGTTTTGTTTAGCTTATAAAGTAAAAACTTTGATTACTTTCCCCTTACATTTAATTTATTATATTCTAGTTGAACAAATATATACGATAGTCTTTGAGTCAATGCAATCATGTCGAGTTTCTAAAATGTGAAAAACAATATCATTTATCACAAGAAACAATAGTTGAAATATTTTGTCAAGAATGTTTTATTATTATCATATTATTTTACATATTTGTTTGTTCTTTCTTCATGATGTGATATTTGATAACTCTTGGTTAAAGTGGATTTCTCTGTAGTAGCTCATAAAGTTTCGTTAATAACTATGACTCTTTGATCGATTATAGATTGAACAATAAATTTATTCACATATCAAAATATGAGATAATTAAAATTATAATGAAATCTCACATAATTATGTAAAATTGATATTTACTATTGAAAAATTATTATATGTCAACTGTTTGATGTATGTTGGGCGCTGTATGCAATAATTGTGCTCTAACTCGTCAAATGTGTAGAATATACAGTTAATGTTTTGTAAAACCACAAGAGATACACATCCTGGCTGACAACAAGAACAACTACAACACTGTTGAATCACGAAAGATAAACAGCGACGACTTGCCCCACTACACTATTATTGAGATAAATAAGAGATAAATAACTTGGACGATTACAGCCATGGTGTGCAGGTTACACCCATGTTGAATCACAATCGATAAACAGCATGGCTGATAACTTCGAAGGCTTGCTACCTTACATACGTACTGAATCATAAGCAAAAAAACGGCTTCAAGCTGACATCCGCAGCTACTAGTTCTGATGCAATGCGTCATTAAATCTTTACTTATTGAACCTAGACTTTTCTGCAGATTCAATCTCAAGACAATTTTTTGTCTTTCGTCGCTGACGTATTGGTGAGCAGATAGACGTTCGTATTTACAGCAATTTCTAAGAAATGTTTGAACAACACGTGTGATTTTACGTTATTTCAAGCTAAAAATAACTATCCGGTGCAAAACACTGCACTAATTTCGTTTTAGCATACAGGTTCTCGTGTGTATCACTTTCAGAAATGTTTAACTACTGTGATTTCTCAATGCATTTAAATAAAATAGTTAAGTATCCCGAATTTTCAAATACGCAAGTTAACGTATTTTGAAAAAAAATTGTTTTAGTAAAAACATGTTGCTTCAAACAGTCAATGAAAATAAGAAATTCTATAACCTGATATGACGAGTATAATTAAATTTAACACATACTTTTCAACTCTTGTCTTAGATTAATTAGAACATGAAAAAGCATACTGTTTGAAGAATGTCTTAAAATAATGTGAACCGTATTTCTCTAAATTCTTCTTGTAAAATGAGTTTAAAGCATCACTGTGATTGGCCTTAAACGGTCGGAATGTTCTTTACAACTGAATAATGTCAGAAACTAAATTTATTGCCACCTCTACAGTTACGATAAAACTCAACCGAATACGTAAGGAAAATCAAGCGCGATTTTCTTTTGCCAAAAGTAGTAAAGAAATCAAGACAAACTTACAGAGAATTATCAATAGTAACACATATTGCAATGTTTGGTGATAGTAAAGAAAGCAAGACAAACGTACAGAGAATTATCAATAGTAACACATATTGCAATGTTTGGTGACAGTAAAGAAATCAAGACAAACGTACAGAGAATTATCAATAGTAGCACATATTGCAATGTTTGGTGATAGTAAAGAAAGCAAGACAAACTTACAGAGAATTATCAAGAGTAACACATATTGCAATGTTTGGTGATAGTAAAGAAAGCAAGACAAACTTACAGAGAATTATCAATAGTAGCACATATTGCAATGTTTGGTGATAGTAAAGAAAGCAAGACAAACTTACAGAAAATTATCAATAGTAACACATATTGCAATGTTTGGTGATAGTAAAGAAAGCAAGACAAACTTACAGAGAATTATCAATAGTAACACATATTGCAATGTTTGGTGATAACATTGGAATGATGGACGTTTCTTCATATATATGTATGTTATTATGTTGCATCGAAGAACTATATATTATGTTTTATATACGTATCACTGGCTTGGTTTCAAATGATTGCATCTTTTCTCAACAGATGCCACCAGCTCTCTTTATACAATTCGGTCCATGCTTTAACCGTACATTTTCATCTCTTCAAAGTACATTTTTTTTTTGGTATTTGTTAACTATAATGTTATAATGTTTCATTTTAGTTACGAGGTCTTAAGTTCGTCTACTTGAGCTACAACTGTGGATTATGATATTCTCACTAAGCAACAAGTCAGTATAGCCTTATACGTTCAAAAACAGTAAAAACAGCCTATATGTGTATTCTTTTGCTGACCAGATACGTCCACGGCCTTAGCGTGAAGGTCATTTTCTTGCAAAATTGTACAAATAACCTAATATGTTTGATGAAGTAATAAGCATAGAAACTTTGGCATGTTCTTACGCCTAGCTTCTTTAATTAGATAATTGTGAAACATGTTCATTAACTAAATTTTTAAAGTGGAAAAAAATTGTTTTGTTTTATCATTAACTCTCAGTTTTATCTTGGTAGTTAATTTATTTACTTTGTCAATAACTAGAAGCAATATATTTATATGAATGTGCATGCGCGTAAATTTTTCTAAAGGTAAGTGCATTAATTTAACAAAAACCTTAGATTTTTTTAGGCTTCTGTTTTTCTAGCGGTTTTTATTTATTTTAACCTGCCATAATATCACCTAGTGCCTTTGCTGTAAGCATGAAGGCTTATAAAGTTAATAATCGAGTTTTGAAACCTACAGTGAGCAGAGCACATATGGTCATTTGTACAGCTTAGTGGTAAATAATCAAAATTAAACCTGTTCTAATGTTTTGTACTTTTTCTCCAATTGTTAAGTTCTGCATTATTGCCTTTTTGGTCATTCTTCATTAGATTTATATTATTTTCTGCACAATGATAATCAAGTAGTTATTTGCACAGTAATCTTCTACAACACAAAATAAATAACTCTATTCACCACTTCTAGAACTAAATACTAGTTACAGATTTCGTCGGTAGATGACAGCAAAAATTAAAACATAGTTAAATTTGTCTGTTACACGCAAAACTACACAGTGGGCTATCTCTGTGCTCTGCCCACCATAGGTATCGAAACCTGGTTTCTAGCGGTAGAGGTCCGCAGACATATCGTGTGTTTACGAAAATTTATGTATTTATGTCACTTATTAACAAATATTCATAGCCTAGCATGATTTTTAATTTCTTCTAATTAACATCCTTAAACGTGAAAATATCCTGGTGGGTCAATGATTAGTTTACAGACTTACAATACAAACATTATGATTAGATTCCCCTGGGTGAACAAAATGAAAATAGCTTATTGTGTATCTTTGCACTAAGAAAATAATAACAAATGTAAGATTGATATTCATCATGCAACACAAGAGACACTCAAATTTACGTGTTTGTAATCAACTCTAAATACATTTTAAAATGGTATATCATGTATTAAAGGTTACTTGTAATTTTAACAATCTTAAGTAAATAGAAAAATATTGAAATTTACTACTTTTTTAAAATAATAAATCACTTATGAGGGTTTACTTTCGCACAAAGAAACGTCTCAGTTTTTAATAAGACTTCTAATGATGACACTGTTAATTGCAAATTTTGATGAGGCACCATTAAGTGTACGCATGAAAGATACATTAAAACAATGGCATTATTATTATTTGTTATTGTTGTTTAACTTTTAGAATAACAAGGAAATTACTATTTCAAAGATGCATCATATGTTCTAAAGAGTCATAAAAGTTCATCGGATGGTTTGTGGTAACCTAATATTACATTTTTTTATTTTTGTTTACGTCTTAAAGCCATACTGCAAAAATAGCATTTATTTTCGTTTCTGCTTCTACTTTCGTGTATTATATTTCATTTACTGATATAACTCATGTCATTACACGAATTATTTACAGGCATTTATGTAAATCTATGATTGCATATGCTACATTACGTTACATATTAATATATTTAAGTCATAATGTACTAGATATTATGACTGATATTTACTACATGTGAAATTAAACGAGATTATGCCAGAAACTTATCAGATATGAAAACCATCGAACTACCTTGGTCTTGCTATTTTCTGCCAACATAATGGCAAGTAGCAGACGACGTAAAAATTATTCAAAACTTATTCATGTTAGTGCTTTTAAAATCCCTACCCTAACGTCCTCTAAAAATACAAAGTCACTGACTACTTCTAAAAAAAAAAAAAAGATATTAGCATTTCGCTTTCTTAGTTTTCTTTCAATTTTCATCCACAGATGGCAGCAATACTAATAAAAAAATAAAAGGAATAACTGTTTAGTGCTTCCACCTTACGGCTCTACATTTTTCTCGTCAGTGAAATAAGCAAACGTGTTTTCTCTTCCCCTCTGTGTCGTTGGAGTGGATGCTTCCATAGCTTTCGAACGCTTCCAATTAACGACAAATTTGGTGAGTCACGGAGTTGCGTGAGTCATCTCTTATTCCAACGTCCACGGTCGATTTTCGTGAGAGAATATTCATTCAGATTGCATTCATACAAAAACTTAATGCATCATGGCTCACGGATGATCTAGTTTCCAGCTCTCTATGTGCCAGCAACCGTAGGTGAGTAGAGTTTAATATGTGGTGTTGTGGAAGCGAGCTCTTTATCTGTACTGCTTATAACTGAATTTAGCTGTGTATGTGTAACGTTTAAAGTGTTTTTCTTTGGTATTTGGTTCTAATGCTTACTTCAAGCATAATCACATTTGTATATAGGTGTGATATGTTATGTCAATTAACACTGTTTTGATGAATGTGATGTATATCTATTATACCTTCTCAAAACATATATGTATCATTAATGTATATGTGTCCATCTATGTCTTATAGCTTCATAAGAATGTATGCATATATACATATATATGTTTATTGTTCGTATATACGTGTTTGTTTCACAAGCTCTCCTCATCTGTTACATCACATTACATTGTGTTTGTCTGTGTTATATGTCTTTCTTTGATCACTTTATACATTGTAAATGTGTGTATTTTTTATTATATACACTGACTTCAAAGTTTTGTTTAATATGAATTTTGTTACCTGAGTTATCTAATTTGATATTAATAATTTATTTAGAATATCTATGCATAAAAAATGAAGGTTGTAATTTTATTTTAAAATTGCATATGTAGTAGATGTGAATTAGAAGTCTATTAAAATCTAATAAAAACCACTTCGATTTATATTCTACGATATTACGTGGTGGAAATATTGTTTTAATTAGGTGTCACAAACGTGGAAAAAAAATCATAAAAGCTGAAAATTTTAAATATATCTCTTCCAGTGGTAGATTTAAGGTTGTGTGAGCCCTACATCTCACGTAATTTTACATCGAATAAAATTATCAATGGGCCCTGCATTAAGACCTAAATACGTCAGTGATCTTTTCCTAGTCGTTAGGAAAATACTATGCTTATAATATAAATATATAAATAACTTTATCTCTTAACACTCCAAATTCAAATATCAACATTACACAGGTTCAAAGTTTTGTGCGAATAAATATGCCTAAGGATAGTATATATTAAACATTCTTGTTATTACGAATCCTAGATTACAAAATTATTTGAATATAAAAATTTAATTATGCCTTTTAGGTAGTTTCTAGAGTTCATTTTGCTCAGTGTGTTAATATTATTAACATAACAATACTAAGAGTAAATGTCACAATTTTAAATGTTGTCGAAAAGTTATTCAACAGAAGGACAAGTGTGTGGTCTGGATAGCTTTTCGACATATCGTTGTTTAACAGCTGAGATGTTAGTGAAATACATAGGGTTAGCGTAGTATTGTTGAAATTATATGCAACGTTTCACACTCGTAATAAATTTGTTTTTAATCACAATGCTACACAAGATGCTACACTGTTTGTGCTGTGTCAAATACGGGTGTTGAAACCCTGTTTTTAACGTTATAATTCTTGAGACATTTCGCTATATCCCGGGAAGGGAATTAAAACACGGCTCATAGTATAGTTAATAACAGGTGTTTTGATATATGTTAGGTGTTTAAAGAGACTTAATACAGTTGAGGATCTATGTGGTGTTTAGAAACCAGCAGTTGTAACAACTTATAGTGTAGTTGATAACAACTGTTTTGATATTATATATACTAAGTGTTTAGAGAGGCTTAACACTATATAGTATTCAGAAACTGGTAATGTAGTCGAGATGCTAAAGGTACTTTAATCAGAAAGATAAAGGCCTGATGAGGCGAGAGCAACACTTCATTCTTTGTAACAGAAAGATAAATGTTCTAAGTGGATAATACACCCATTCATTGTAACAGAAATACAGATGCCTAGAGGAGGGGAACAACATCCTGCACTTTGTAACAAAAGATAAATGTTGTAAAACGGTAATACACCTGTTCTTTGTAACAGAAATAGAGAAGCCAAGAGAAGGGGAACGGCTTCCTGCACTTTGTAACAAAGAGATAAATCTTATAAGAGGATAATATATCTCATTGTTGTAATAGAAAGATAAATGTTGTAAGACGGTAATACAACCCGTTCGTTGTAACAGAAATAGAAAAGCCTAGAGACATCCTGCTCTTTGTAACAGAGTCGTAAAGAGGGAAACGACACCCGATTTTTAAGAGGTGAGTATCATCACTCTCTTTGTTAAGAGTTTTATGGTTGCCACTGGTGTGATGAAGCTTCGAAGTAGTCTAATTTGAGAACACAGACTGTAAAATTTATGAGAGTCAAATAAGTCGTCCCAGGGTTATCTTCCCTTAAGACTATTTTTCCAGAATTTTGTTGCTTATTCCATGAACTATATTTTGTGAACTAAGCAACAATACCAAAACTTTCAGTGTTACACATACCTTAAAAGAGTAAATTCGTCAAAAACTCTAATAAAAGTTTTTGAAAGCAACAGATAACTAACGCTACTCGTTCAATGGATTTTATAGGTTGTACTTAAAATGAGACCATGCTATTGGCTAAGAAAAATTCAAGTTTGTTAAGCGAAGATGTTTGAGCAATATGTGCAGTAAGTCGTTTTGTTCAAGCAAACGGGTCGCTTAGTTTATTGCTATTTATTAACCAGTTTTGTCTAATTATTACTCACAGAGCTTAGTAACAGGTCCTTCGTGAGAGCCTTACACCTGCACTTTCACGGAGTTATTCATCATTGTATTATAGTGGTTATTAATCATGTGTGATGTGAGTTTTTAGTTCGTTATATAAAAAACTAACACTCTGTATGTATTACAGGTTGTCTGGCAGGTGATGCTGAAGTAAGGCCTGACATAAATCGTTGAGTAATATTATTATTGGATACAAAATAAACTGAAATGATTTCGTAGTATCCATGACAACCATATGAGAAGGCAATACAATGATCCCATCCCAGAGTTTCCTGACGATTTTGAATGAGAGTAACCTTCATGAGGGAACGTCGTTGTTCGCCAATGAGACAGAGTTGGAGGTTGGGCTTCTGCCGTGTTCGTCATGGCAACGACCACAGCACATCCTATTTCAGTTGGCTAACACTTGTTTTTGTGTTTCTTACCTGGCGCCCAATACCAGGAGAGGAATTCTCTTTATGCACTTGCTGCTTATTTTCGGTACGTTTGTGTATTTAGGAGACAACCTGGGTTGTATCGTGGTTCTGTCATTTTTCAAACACATTATATAATAACGTTATATTCTTGTTGTATTTAACTTTATTTTATACTAAGAAATAGCTGAAAAATACATGATTCAAATAAACAGTAAAATACTTAGTGAGCTTTTACATTGCAGAAATGATATAGATATCTGGTAACTACACCCTTGTGCAAATTAATTGAAACAAATGGTCATTTTACAATATATTCAGCATGGCGGCCGGTGTAGGCTCTCTGGACCCGATGATTTCCTTTAGTAGTCATTTTTTCACACAGACGGCGTGATTAGCTGTGGTTTGCAGTACGGTCGACCTAATTTTGGGATATATGACGAAATTTTGAGGCATATTACGTCATTCGAAATTGCATTAGAAGGACAAGGAGACCAGTCAAAAACAACTTCTTACCAACTCAATGAAGAAAAAACGGCATCAATGGGGTCTGAAATACAAGAACTGGATGCAAGAGCAATGGAGGAAGGTGTTATTCAGTGACGAGACTCATTTCTTCGTACAGGGTCAAAAAAGCCGGCATGTTCGCAGATCTCCAGGTGAGAAACTTCGAGAATCTCACATCAATCAGTTCGTAAAACATCCCTTGAAGAAGATATTTTGGGGCTTTTTCAGCTACTATGGCATCAGAGGCTTACATATCGTAGAAGATATGATGCGAGGACCACAGTACATCGAAGTTTTGCAGAGAAGAGTCGTTCCAGAATTGAAAAAGAGATTTCCAGATGGATCTGGCATTTTTCAGCAAGATCTGGCTCCGTGCCACACATCGAAACATGTGAAGAATTTTATGACTACAACACGAATAAATGTGCTGGACTGGCCTGGAAACTCTTCGGACTTAAATTCTATTGAAAATCTTTGGACGATTTTTAAAGAAAGACTTCGGGGAAATGACTGTACTACGAAAGATTAGCTAATTGAGGCTATAATTAAGGTGTGGTACCGCGATCCAAAAATTAGTAAAGATTGCAGTCAACTCGTGGACTCTATGCCAAAGCGGATTAATGATCTTCTGAAAAATAAAGGCGGTCATATCATGTATTAATTTGTGAGTAATTTTTGGATTCTCAGAAATAAAACGCAAAAAATTAAAAAAATCGTAATTTTCCGTCTTATTTCAATTAATTTGCACAATGGTGTAAAGTACAGCAACGTTAAGTTTGGCTACAGAGTAGCTGTTGTAAACTATTAATTTAAGGCCTTTTTATTCATGGAATTTGCAACTCAATACCTTACGGTAATGTTATTTAAAGAAGTTATTAATGAAGCGATGGTTTTTCATAACCTAACAGGAAAAACTATCAAAAACATTAAAAACCGACCGGTATAAGGGTGAATGAAAAGCAAATGTTGTCATACAAACATTAACATAAATAATGGTTAACAAAAATATGCCGATATATAACTGAGTTAAGACAATAACTGGTATGTTCTTTAAAATATTGTGAAATATAACATGTAATATGAATTCTTAAATTCATTGACAAGTTTTCCACATGTACTTCTAGAAATAGCCTCTTTATAAATGTATATATACTTTTCATATTGAAGGATTTCTAATGTTTTCCACTTGGGCGTGGAACATTATCTGTGCGCCGGACATCTTTTCGTGGAATTTCTTCTTCATGTTACTGAACATGGGGCATATGCTTTACATTCTATACACCATGAGGCAAGTGAAGTTCCCTAAGGAGTTGGAAGAAATCTACCAATCTATGTTTCTTCCTCTCAAGGTCAGAATCTTTGTCCTCCCTGTCCCACGAAAAAATATGTTGTTTAACTTAGATAGTGTGTGTTTTCTTATAGCAAAGCCCCCATCGGGCTATCTGCTGAGCTCACCGAGGGAATCGAACCCCTGATTTTAGCGTTGTAAATCAAAGACATACCGCTGTACTAGCGGGGGGCCTAACTTAAATAGATGTAAATAACTATGCATCGTTTTCAAATAAATACTACAACTATGTTAATTGGTTATGTATCTACAGGTTAGTTTGGTTTGTTTCGAATTTTGCGCAAAGCTTCTTGAAAGGTTATCTACCCTATCCGTCCGTAACTTAGCAATGAAAGACTAGAGAGAAAGCAACTACTCATCATCCCCACCGCCAACTCGTGGGCTGCTCTTTCATTAACAAATAGTGAGATTGGCCGTCACATTATAACGCCCTCACGGCTAAAACAGCGAGTTCCCTAATCACCTGGCTATGCTAGTCACTTATGTATCTATATAAAATATATAATGTGTTGTTATAAATCCGGTTTAGGGAAATACAGTTTCTGAATTTCAATTCTTACAAAAAGCACCTTGTGAAAACCAATAACGTTGTGTAAGATTTTTAAATACAAAATAAGACTACATTTAGCCTCTGTAAAATGTACTTATTTGCTTATAAAATATGTGGTGTAAGAAAGATGGGCGTTCACTTTCCAAAATATATTCATATTTACCAGAAGTGCATCTGTAGGTTTAAAATTAACAATAGGGATAAAAAAATATAACGCTTTCCGCGTATGGTTAAATATTTCTTCTGACTTTTATAATAATTTGTTGTGTCTTGGATTTCCCTGTTAAGCATGGTTATTGAATTGTAATACTACAAATTAGATGTCTTTTTTATTACATAAAACAGTTATAAATTTTTGGTAGCCCTCAAATTTCATTTATTATTCCTTTCTTTTTAAAATCTGATCAAATGTATTCATTAAACAAGGTATGCGTCTATAAAATGAACGATACGTACAACAGTGTCAAACTTGGTACATTTTATTGGAAATTAATTAAACTTGATATCTGGTAGTATGCTATGTTAGATTTTATATTCTGTAATGTAAGACACTTTGATTCGTTAAGTTTCTCACCAGCAGATCTGTCACTTTCATTCTTATTAGTAGTTAGCTTTTAAAATATGTTTCCCAGAATTAGTTGTTAAATGTTCGTGTAGTGTGTATGTTCAGTAGTTTCGTTGCTAAGTGTCAAATTAATTACTTTAACATACGGTTTACGTGGTCTCGGAGTTTCAACTCAACATAATATTTTTATAGATATAAATATACTATTTACTATTTAGGTTTCGCGTCTACTTTACAAGAAGTTGGTCAGTCTAGAATATGCTCAGGTGCTTTCCTTACACGCCGGAGAAGCTTACGCAATGCAGAATCTAACCAGAACTGATCGTCTAGGACTACTCATTGCTGGAAAGTGAGTATAGATCAATAACATTTTAAAGATCTAGTCCTAGTATCGCAACTATATTGATAATCATGCAAATTAATTTAAATGTTTATTTTATGATATAATCAATCGATAAAAGCTTAGGAAAATTGGCGATATTAAATATTTATTTCTTTTAACTTTGGAAATAATTTTAATGGTTTTTAGGGCTAATATAAATAACGTGGTAATAAACGTGTGTTGTTTTTTGTCGTTATTGTTGCTATTTTGGCTTCTAATCTACGTTATGAGCAAAAAATAATATTTTTATTAAAAGTATTATTATTTACAGCTATATTATATAATATATGTCAACTTATTTATAGGAAACTTTTTGTTTTAAAAGTACATCTTAAAAGTTTCTACCCAAGTCTGGAACCTAAGTCTGGAGTAAATAATCAGGTTTTTGAAAATCGTCTTTGTTTCTACACGTTGCTTGCTTCCACAAACTGTACTCGTTTCTTGTTGATAAAGCATTGGTGTTCGATGAAATGTGGTAATTAAAGTTCGATAATAAATTATTTACAGTTGCTTTAATATAGGGCCTAGCATGGCCAAGCGCGTAAGGCGTGCGACTCGTAATCCGAGGGTCGCGCGCCCGCGTCGCGCTAAAACATGCTCGCCCTCCCAGCCGTGGGGGCGTTATAATGTGACGGTCAATTCCACTATTCGTTGGTAAAAGAGTAGCCCAAGAGTTGGCAGTGGGTGGTGATGACTAGCTGCCTTCCCTCTAGTCTTACACTGCTAAATTAGGGACGGCTAGCACAGATAGCCCTCGAGTAGCTTTCTGCGAAATTCCAAAACAAAATGCTTTAATACTATTTTATATGACAGACAACTGAAGATGCAACTCAACGACCAAACCCGATTTCCCACAACTAAATCGCGAATAAATTTTGTAAACAATTTCCATAAAACCCATGATCATCATATTTTTAAAGTTTGTAGGCTAAACATTTAAGTATTCTAACACCGTTAGCCATCGATTTAAAAATTCTTGACTATACTGAGGTCCAAGAACCTGGGCGGTTTCATACCTTATCAAAGCATGTTGTAGATACTAGTACTGTTATCTTGAAATGGTTTTAGTCTTGGAGAATTTCCAACAAGAAATTTCTTTTAATAATACAAATTTCTATCCTATAAATTCAAAATCGTGTTACATTTATGATTTCGTACGTTACTTATCCATTATCTTTCATATTTCCAATTCGGGATATTTTCCCAAACGTTATAGAAGCGTCTCGTTTCATCGTCAAGCTAAGAGCTTCGGTAGGTTATACCATCAAGTGCTAGCGATCGACTGTCATATCATTCTGCATTTCGAAAGATCTGAGGTTGGAGATTTAGTACCACTAAACACATTGCGCACATTCTGCCGAGGACGGGTAATAAAGACAAACTATATCTCATTATTCGGTTCGAACAGCCGAACATCCTTATGGCGATGGGATGCTGATAGAATAATCAGTGATGACGAGAAAACCCACTTGAAGAAAAAAGTATATATATGTGAAAACGGCTGGTTTGGGTTAGGAAAATTTTTATGTAGAGGAGCGAACAACGTTTTAACCTTCTTCGGTCATCGTCAGGTTCACAAAGAAAGAAACAGGTAACTGACCGATAGCTGACCACATGTTGGAAGGGGTTGTGTAACTGAGTGTAGGAATGTAGAGGGCGTGCTTAGATGTTTGATTATGCTAATAGAATTTGTCAACAGTCCCGTATTACAAGGGACGTCTTTTATTTAAAGAGAAAATTACCAGTCTCGTACTAAACCAGTATGAGACGCATATTACCAGTCTCGTACTAAACCAGTATGAGACGCATATTACCAGTCTCGTACTAAACCAGTATGAGACGCGTTTTCTCCTTTATTTTAACATATTTAAAATATTCATTATTTTGAAAAACAAATTTTATCATAACCTTACCTTCCAATGATATAAAGTTTTTTAAACTTAGACAATGTAATAATGCAAAATCTGCTCCATAATTTGCTAAATCAAAACATTTAGCGGAAGCTAGAGAACTAATATTTGGAAATCACATTATTAATGGATAAAATTAGCTGCATGACATTTTTTGCACGTGGTTAGGAAAACATTAGATAGAGTTATGAGAGAAGCAGCGGGAATACCAAACGTTCCTCATGGACGTAAACAGAAAGAAAAAAAACATAAAGAGACTGTTTGGTTTGATAGATTGTATAGACAGAGTATTCATGATGAAACTTTGTAGAATGGACGGCAACTGTCTGTTATGGAAACACAAGTGTAGAGGATAACGTTTTGAAAATCTTCTGCCTTTCGTCTTCAACAGAATATGTAGTTATGAATGTCAATATAAAGAAAGATGCAACTGGATAAAAATCTGTCAGTTGCAATGCTACTAAGCCTTTTGTACTTTGTACCGGCGTGAATTTGCTTTTGAACATGGAAGTGAAACCAACAAAAAAGCGGCAAAAATGCCCTTCCCAAAAGTAGGTAATTACCTATTATTATTAAGAATGGTAATGATAATACTTCTAAGAAGGATAAGGTGGGATGCTAACATAACAGCTAGCAACCCTGTCTGTCATCTATCCGTCTATCTGGCCGCCAGTAGTTCAAAATTATGAACTTATGAATGTCTGACCTGGACGTTTTAAGTAGCCCGCGTGTACATAAATTTATCGTTTAGATAGGAAATTCCAATTGATATTTTTGAAGAAAATATTGTAATACCATATATTCATAGCAAGATTTAAAAACATAGTTACTAGATGTTTTCGTGAGTCTTAATTTCCATATGGACTAAATATACCAAGTAACGACTAAAATATTTATCAACTATTTCTTAACTGCCAAAACAAGCATATGATGTTTTAACTTTCCTTAGATAGATTCAATAAAATTTAATAGCTGCTTTCATTAGTCTTAGGGTGACCAGATTTTCAAACCGGATCAGCCCAGCCCTTATCCCTAATTTTAAAATGGTTCTTGTCCTTTTTTTCATGGTAGCGTGATACGTAATGTCTGATCTGCCTTTAACAAAGGAAAGTCTGCTTTCAAAGTACTATCTTTTCAGCACTTTCACACTATAACATTTTGAACATTTTCAATAATAAAAATATATTAGAGAACAGCCCTTGAAGTGTAACCATTCATTGGTCTACTATAGTATTACTAACTAAAAAACACTGCGAATACCTCGTACAGACGGAACTTTCGAGAGAGTTTGGTGACAAGAGAGTATATTTAACAGCAAGCAAGGCAAGTAGGCCTGTTACATTCATGATTTGGGAGAATATATTTTACAACAATGAGCATGTTATGTAGGCCTGTTATATCCGTAATTCAATGTGATTATCAGTTTGGTGTCTGTATCATAAAACAGAAACGCTTTGTGCGTACTGAGAGCTTTTCTCGGAACACTGTGTTTGTTTGTTTTGTTTGTTTTTTTTAATTTCGCACAAAGCTACTCGAGGGCTATCTGTGCTAGCCGTCCCTAATTTAGCAGTGTAAGACTAGAGGGAAGGCAGCGAGTCATCACCACCCACCGCCAACTCTTGGGATACTCTTTTACCAACGAATAGTGAGATTGACCGTCACACTATAACGCCCCCACGGCTGGGAGGGCAAGCATGTTTGGCGCGATGGGGATGCAAACCCGCGACCCTCAGATTACGAGTCGCACGCCTTAACACGCTTGGCTATGCCGGGCCCGGAACACCGTGACAAACTAACAAAAAACAGAATCGTCCCGGCAAAATCGAGTCATTGATCACGCTAACTACCCAATAAGTAAAGAAAACTACAAATTAAGAATTGGATTACAAGATAAACAGTTAAGTTAAAGTAGCTGTAAGATTTATCGTAATCGTAAGCACAGATAGCCCTCGAGTAGCTTTGTGCGAAATTCCAAAAACAACAAAACAACATCGTAAGTTTCATAAGAATAACTTACCCAGTCTATAATTCCCAGAAAATCAGTGACGAGATTTTATTTGCTTGACTCTGTTAAATGAAACAGTTGTTCTAAATAAACGACACTTGAGATTGAATATTATTATTACTCATCTCAGAAGCCAGCTACGTATATCTAATATATCGTCATTTCCATTAAATTGTCTTCAATTTATATAATTTCTGGTTCATGTGTTCATTTGTTCTGTAATGTCAATAGTATTTCGTAATATCCTTCCTTGTGTGTCGTTACCCTGAATACCTAAAACATGAATGTTTATTTTTGTCTAATCATTGTATTTGTGTACATTTGCATCACAAAAGTTGAGCACAGATTGCCAAACGGTAGTAATTAACTCTTTAGTAAAATACGTTATATTTAAACTCTGTCATTAACATTACACTGGCATTAAAAAAAAACTTAATTTAATTGTATTTTACTTCTAAATTAGAGTGAACGTAATGACAGACCACCATTTTCTTCATCATATTTTTCCGAAGCAATTTTTGGACTCTCCTGAGTTTGAGTCCAGCAAAGCTGGAATTGAAGACAAGTTTAAGGTAAGTTACAGGTATTCTTTACTTGTGTTATTGTTTGTTTGTTTTTCTTGTTTTCTAACTGATGAATGTATTAATATTTTCTGGTGGCTAAGTGGTAAGTTGTTTTGGTAACAATTGTTTTGGAATTTCGCACAAAGCTACTCGAGGGCTATCTGTGCTAGCCGTCCCTAATTTTGCAGTGTAAGACTAGAGGGAAGGCAGCTAGTCATCACCACCCACCGCCAACTCTTGGGCTACTCTTTTACCAACGAATAGTGGGATTGACCGTAACATTATACGCCCCCACGGCTGGGAGGGCGAGCATGTTTAGCGCGACGCGGGCGCGAACCCGCGACCCTCGGATTACGAGTCGCACGCCTTACGCGCTTGGCCATGCCAGGCCGTAAGTGGTAAGCCTAAAAGTTATAATGCTAAATATCCAGTTTCGATACTCGCAGGGAGTGTTGCACAGTTAGTCCGTTTTAATAACAAACAACCAGATCTTGTATTAATTAATTATAATATTAAACTTATGAGTATCACTACAAGTTACTTGAATGTACTTAAAGTTTTTGGTGTGAAAATTATCAGTCATAAACGTAATTATATTTGTTTGTTTCTTTATAGCTAAACGCAGGTATCGAAATTCGATTTATAGCGTTATAAGTCCACGAACTTACCGCTATGTCACGGGAAAAGGAAATGTAATTACAATGTTTATATATTTGTCGTAAAACAATAGTATTATGTTTATTGGTGTTTTGTTTATTTATTTAAAATACTGTTTAAAACAAATACAAAAAAACTTAACATTATTGTCTTGTGACAAATAAAACTGATTGTAATCATGATTCGAAAACGAAAGGCATTCACATTATAACAACAGTTATTCTAACAAGTGGCTTATACAAAAAACGAACTTGTGGTTGTTATATCTCAGCCGGTTGGAAAAACTGTGGAAGAACCATAAGGGTCCAAATAAAGTATTTAAAAAATATACATTGCTAGAACTATTTGTATTCCTCATTTGACGCATTGTTTGAAAGAAAGAGTAGTGACCTAGCTTATCTCTCAAATGTACACAGGACAGATAACCCATTGTGTACCATTGTTTAAAACAACAAACAACAATTTACCTATATCACATGGTTTTTAAATTCTTCACTAGCTTTTGACAAAATGGCTTGAAAATTGAAAATTCTGCAGATTGGCTCTTGATCCCCACAAAATACAAAATAAAGAATCTGAAGGAGATCAAATAGTGGAGGATTGAGAGGTTTTTACGGCTCCTTACGTTTGGCTGGACCATCTTACGTAAACTTTAATATTAATGCATAGAAATTTACTCAAAACGATAACAAAAACTCAGATTTTCGAAGTTTTCAAACTTGACCTCATATGGGGATGATGGAAGGAGTTTGGGCAGCACTCAAAACTGAACCCACGGACATATATGAAAACTAGCAAGGACAATACATATAAGAGATCTTTATTTAATATGCAGGTTCTCCTGAATTTACAACTTTCATATTGTTGTTCAAACAGGTTGTGAATGATCAGTGTTACTTCTTGTTAATTGTTTCTGGTAATATGGTAGTGTGGATATTATTTCTCAATTTTAAAAATACCTGACACAGTTTGCGGACTGACAACGCTTCTAGCTTGGTTTTGATGCCCGTGGTGGATACAGCACTGATAGTCCGTTGTATAGCTTTTATATTAAAATTCAAAACAAACCAAAGCCCCGACTCTCAGATTACGAATTGAATGCCGTAACCATGTGACCATACTGAGCTGCATGGATAGGGTGTCAACAGTTATCCCATGCACTTATAAGGTAGCTATTAAATAGCAGTGAGTTGTATTAGGTTGAGAAATAATTCGTGAGCGTTTTTAAATAATTTCATTCAAGCATTACATGCAAGACTATACAATACTTCAATGCATGAACACATTACACCCAAAACATTTATTATGATACTTTATTTCATGTAATACCTAGGTATATAGTATGCATTGTTTAAAACGAAATTGCAAGAAATTAAATGCGAAAAGCAGATGGTGTCGAAAATGCTCGATTTTGTCCACTTGACATTCCATTTAATGAGCTGAAAATGAAAGCAAAAATTAAAGACATATTAAAATCAAACACACCATCTATTAGAGCAAAAAAATTATCTACCAAATGATATGAAATATATTGCGAAAGCGTTTCATTTATGAATATATTTTGTTAACTTGAAAAAACGCTCACGAATTATTCCTCAACCCAATACATTATTAAATAAACTTTTCGAAGATTTCTTAACATTTTTCTGTTAGAATTACTTTAATTCTTAAATGCCTCTCATTACATACTCTCACTTTGTTTGTAATTGGTATAGTATTAAGTAAAATTAATATGCCTTTAAATAAAGATGTTATGTAAATTAGTTTGAACATTAGAGACAAGAAACTCGAATTATTTAGCTTTGATTCACAAAGCTACTTGCATCCTAGTGGCTTAGAGCCACAAGCTTACGACGTTAAAAATCGAGTATCGAAACCCGCAGTATACAGAGTACAGCTAAGCCCATTCTGTAGTTTTGCGCATAACAACGATCAACCAATCAGCTTAGCAACTTCATTTGCGCCCAAACATTATAGCTTCAAATATGGAAAATAGCAGTAGAAATCCAGTTGGTGAATCAGTGCATATGAATGGTTTATAAGTTGTTGTATTTTGTGCTTTGTTTTATGACCTAATAATTAGCGTGGTATCAAACATGCAATCTGAAAACCCATAGCCCGCCTTGCATAGCTGTA
Organism: Tachypleus tridentatus; assembly: GCF_004210375.1. Taxonomy (NCBI): domain Eukaryota; kingdom Metazoa; phylum Arthropoda; class Merostomata; order Xiphosura; family Limulidae; genus Tachypleus; species Tachypleus tridentatus. Next base: position 19,807,092 of record NC_134832.1, on the reverse strand, counting down.
ATATCACACTCCGTATATGAAGCTATAAGTGAATGTCAAATCCCACTGTTCGATTAGAGTGGCTGAAGACATTGGCGGTGGGCAATTTTGACTAACTGCCTTCCCTCTAGTCTTAGGTAACTCTTGTGCAATTTTGCGCCATATCGAAAAACAAATAAACTTATAAACATTTCCAATGATTACTTAACTTTGTTTAACTCAAACTAGAGTTTATCTTGAACTATTTACAATTAGATAAGCAAAATAAAGACCTGTATCTTCGAAATGCATTTTTACATGATACAAAAACGAAATATTGATCTACTAAAGATACATTCTGTAGATATAGGTCATTATTTTATTTCTGGTGGTTTAGTTTTAAAATACACATAACTACCTCAAATAGCTCAAACATTTAGTTGTGAGCATGTTTGTAATCTTCAGATTTGTTTGCTTTCGAGTTCATACGCAGACCTACTCAAGAGCTATCTGTCATAGTCCTCACAACATGATCTGACAGATCTATGAAAAGGCAAATTAATCAAAATCACCAACCACTAACTCTACGGCTACCCTTGTGTGACCGAATAGCAGGATGTGACCGCCACCCTTATAACGCACCCATGAACCCAACGTCTGTAATCATTAGATAGCTCATAGCTTTAAAACATTGCTGTTTATTAGTTAGTGCTGGCAACTTATTGTTCAATTTAATTTCATATTTTAATTTAAGGTACCGATAAATACATTAACACAAAGAAGGGAGTTCAATCATTCTATGAACAAATCTATATGATACTCGATAACCATTTTTATAAATATAAAAGGGAAGCATTTCATATTTCAGGCATTATCGTTTAAAACTTTTTATAATTTCCTTTGATAAACGTATATGTGTGTGTGTTATATGTAATGTGCCGTCTGCTCTAAAAGCCAACGGGGGTGGGGGTACGATAAATATTTTCTTATTGCAAGTGTAAAATTTTATAGTAAACATTGTTAAAGAATCTAAGAAACTTAACATTACTTAAGCAAATCAAAATATCGAATGATGAAACTTTGTTATTCAAAGTATGCTTTTATCAAACTAAGAAGGAATTGGATGTTCTCACTGAATACATTTTTTCTAGTATTTTTACTAAGATCATATTATTATGATAATTCCAAAAGTATAGCAGAACTATATAAAAAAATTCTCCACCCACTAAACTTTACACATTAAAATATTATTGTCGCCTTAAAATACATGATTGTGCCTACTTTTATGACTAGTCGTTGTTATTTCTCATTCAGATTGAAATTTTTAGCATAATCTTACACCCAGAAAGTGAAGGGTCACGTCCTGCCACAGGCAATAACCGATTAATACATGTCACCACAAAGACAGCATCTGTTTGAAAGTGTTATCTATTACAGTAGGCGGATTTTCAGAAAAGATAACTTTAAAAGTTATCTAAAAGACAATTTTAGTATGGTGAATCTAAATATACTTGTTACCAAGCTGTATTACAATAGCATTTTTGTTAAATGGTCAAAGAGTTCAGATACAACTTGGTAACAAGCAAATTGGAATTCAGTGTGTCTGAAATATTCTATAAAACAGTTGTTACCGAATCTTAACTATAAATTATTCTTGAACACTTACAAACGATTGACTCTATTATATATATCTTAAGCGCTAAAACAAAAGGACAGAAAATTTAATACAGAATATAAGTTATTTTTAAGCGATCATTTTTGGTTAAATCCAGAGTTTTACTCCTTGCTTTATAACATTCGATTGTAATAAACCATCAGCTATGAACTACATAAATTTGTTTTCTTTCGTCTAACATCAGTGGTGCAATATTTGTCTGTCTGTGCACTTACAATAACTATTAAATGTCGTTTCCCACAAAAACGTCAGATCAAGATTAAATGAGTGACATCAAAATATTTCTGTGGATGTTCAACATTCTTGAAATGTGTTTTCTTGGGTAGAAAGTCACTGTGGAACAAAAAAAGGAAGAAGTGCTCCTTCGATTATTTAAAGCATAATATTAAGAGGTTTTTCTTTCGAGGTGTTATCTGTCCAAAATAATATTTGTCCATTCATCATAAATCTGGAAATATTCCAGGAAAATGTTAAATAATCTTAAGGGAATCGGCATTTTAATCTTGAATAAAATGCTGTGAAAAGTGTTTAGGCTTAACATGTTTCTGACAAAGACTCGTCGATTAATTTCACAGAATAAAATATTCAGATGGCCTGTGTATCAATGATAAAGTTTCATTAACAGGGTTTTTTTTTTTTATTATTAATATCGTCTTCTCGCATCTGTCCCCCTGCTGGACAGCTGTAAGTCTTTGGATCTACAACGCTAAAATCAGGAGTTTGATTCCCCTAGATGCACACAGCAGATAGTCCGATATGGCTTTGCTATAAGAAAATACACACACATACTTCTCACATTTCGAATTACACAAAATAAAAATTTTCTTGAGTTCACCTACATTGAGCATAATATTTTGAAAAGAGTATCTTGAAAAAAAAAAAAAAAAGACTTTGCAGCTACACATAAGCCTCGATATATATATATATATATATATACCAGGTTGTCATGGTTCAAATGAATTCTACCAAACCAGAAAACATAACAGAGAAAGTCACGTTCATTTCACATCAGTATGAAATAAATCAGATTCCGTATAGCTTTACGACTAAAACATTTCACGCCTAACTCAAAACAAAAGAAAACAACATAGTTCCGAGCAAATTAGAAATAAAAAAATGAACTAGGTCTGAAATGTATAGAATTCATATTACATCAGAAACAATTTAATTCAGTTAATTGGATATATATACATATATATAATGATAGCTCTGGAAAAATAAAATAAGAAGTGATATAACACATGTAACTCAGGTGCTAAGAAAATGCTGATAACTAAATGCGAACAGAGTATATAGCAGTTTGTTTGCATTTAAGTACAAACCTACACAATGGGCTAGATGTACTCTGGCCACCATGGGTATCGAAACCCGGTTTCTAGCGTTGCAAGTGTGCAGATATATTGCTGTGACACTGGGAGGGAGAAACAGATAACAGCCAACCGTAATCAAATTTTTAGGTTTTTCCAAGAGAAAGCTTGTAGAGGTTTTGTAAAATAGATTTGATCGTTTGTGTGTTTGAAAATGTTTCAGAAACTTTAAAATTTAATAGAAGATGAAAGACGTATTATAGAAACACCGTATGATAATGTTTACGTTAGTGTACATGTAAAATTAAATGGTTAGGCTTGCTTTCCATTTCTTAATGTAGAATTTTCTAATTGAGTAGCCTGCGTGATGTTATTGAATGTTTTCCGTTTCTCAAGATACGAGTTTGGTTCACTGTAAGTATCTATTGTGAATGATAATTCTGTTCTATTCATGATGTTGCTCTAGTGCCGTCATAGGTAGTCATAAATTTGCAGCAAAAAATATTTAGAAGTCCTTTAAAGATTCGGAACACGTTCAGACCAGCTTGTGGCTGTGTAACTGAATTACTGATGCCCCATACGTGTTTACACGGTACAAAAAGCAGAAATAGAGCATATGGAAAAGTACGTCTTTCACTTTTCTAACACGTTAATACACGTGGCACACATTGTTCAACGTAACAATATCGCAATGCTGTCAATAACGCTGTATAATGAATACAAATATTGTTAAGTTGGGTGTGTGGGGATTCCTACGTCACATCTGCATTAAAATGAACTTGGAAAATGTATACTTAGTATTGCGTTTTATTCCTAGTATTTTAAGTATGAAATATATTGAGAATAATAACATGTAACGCAAACTTGGAAGACATTTTTTATTTAAAATGTATCATAAAACTTACGTAACGAGTGTTTGTGTGTTTTTTCCTGCGTAGTTTAAACCTTCCAAACTATAAGTTATTCCATGGTTACCTTAATTTGAAGACCATAATTAGCTCATTTCTTTTCTTGCATGTAACCAAATGTTTCGACATAAAACACTACACTTTGTGTAATACACGTGCGGAACTTTTTGTTATTGTCTAAATAATAAACGTTATCCTTATGATTTTCGCAGTTAAAAATAAATGGGTTCTATTTTGCAGGTGTCTATCATAGCGTCGACCCCATGTCGGTATATTTTCTGGCAACGTCACAGTCTTGAGTATTTGTTAATCAAGGAGACACACTTAGCCAACGTCCTCTCGGTGCTGATAGCGCGTGATATCACTAGTAAACTGTATGCTATGAATGAAAAGGTAAAAGTTTTCATTTAAACGTCTGGTAGATAAACACGCGCCATATCTCGCCCTTCACCATAAGTACTTGATTTCAGTAATGTTTAGTATGTACGTACATTTTTTTTTTTTTCCAAAAGCATTTTCAAAAATGTTCTCATGCCATTTCTAGAAAAGATACATTGATGGCGTCAGTAAAAGCATTACTGTGTTTTGATATGTGTTTTCAGGGATCAAAATACGAGGTTTCCCAGCTAAGTTATTCAGTAAATACAAAATTAAAATACAGTTGTTTTTAAATCCTGATATGGGTAGGAGTTTTAGGGTCTGAGCTGATAGCAACGTAGAAATACATGTAATATTTCTACTAAGTCTTCGTGACACACTTTAATGGCTAACATCTAAAGAAGATGCCAAACACTGGCTTGATTTTCCACAGCTCTTAAATTATTGGTGTAACAAAGGCACAGTATTTCTGTAAATAGTTCTTGAACAAAACAGTAGAGATGTGAATTGTTTAGGAAGCTAACATTTACTAAAGTGTTCAGATATCTACATCATAAGTACAACAAAGATAAGAAACCAGTTGTGTAAAATTTCCTGCTTTGGCTGTACTAATTGTGGAAAGAACTATTTATTATCCGTCGAAGCTTGGTTGGTACTGCTAAGTTAATTTTTTTTCCACTTAGAAATATACAAAATTTAATTATTATATAATTCATAACGTAGAAGTTTCTTTTTTCGTTAAGAGCTTAAACTATTTTCTGAAATATGTTTTACAAAAAACGTCATTTTGGTAAACTGTTGTCAATAATGTATAACATATAATTTTTCAAATCACGGTTCACTGAAAAGAAAATTGTTTCACAAATAACAATAACCTGCATTTTTACGCAGTTAATCGGTTCTTGTTGTTGTTTATAATTATTTCACTCGTATCACTAGACGATATTTTAATTATGGTGTGATGTGCTATGTGATAAACCTTTTCTCGGTAACATTTTGATGGTTATACACATAATTTGATGCACAGTTTGTTGAGGTCATCAGATTAAGTTTGGGTGAGAAAAAGAAAACTTCTAGAACTAAAATATTACAAATTAATGTCCTAGGTTCAATGAATATGAATATGAATATGAAAAGACAGTGTGAAGCTGAATATATGTGCAAAAACGGCTCGTTTGGCTTAAGAAAATATTTTATGTAGAAGAACGAACGTTTCGACCTTCTACCTAAATATTTTCTCATGCCAAACGAGCCGTTTTTGCATATATATTTCTCTACAAGTGGGTTTTCTCGATATCACTGAATGTGAAGCTGAATCGCTGACCTTCAAAGTCAATGCGCTAAGGCCTTTTTCCCATTTATACTGTATTTTAAAATTATATCTAGCACCTTGCTTTATAGGTCTGTTTTGTACTCTTAATATTTCTCAAATTATTAATATTTAGTTTTAGCATTTTATTAAAATTTATTTATCATTTTCCTTTGAAAATATAATACTTTTTTAACTTATTATTTGCAGATTGTAACCGAAAAGGGATCTCACTTGGACATTCGTCTACCAAGCATCACGGGCTCTATAACATCGTATGGTGGAACTCATGACGGTCAAGGATCACGATCACCCGCTTCCAGAAGCATGCGCAGTAAGAGCCTTCATTGTAATAGCCTGACTCATGACAGCTTGAATCATTTACCAATATCCCCAGAGAAGATGATCCTACCCCATGGAGACCGAGAGGCGAGTGTACAGCATGAACACCACAAAGTGGTTCCGATGTTTCCTGGAAAGCAGTATTCACTCCAGGAGACCACCGACACAAGTAAGTCTCAAATAAATTTAATATCACACATATATATATACTTATTAAACTCGATACAGATAACTCTGTGTTTGTGAAGCAAATAAAGCATCGTTGTGAATCGTAGAAAGTTACCAAAGTATTCTAAACGTACTATTACATATGGAGTGTAATTGTAAACTACTTGTATCTCTCTCCTTATATTTAGATAGAATGGTACGTGTGTGATATGTATATTTTCAAATGTTTATTTAAAAAAAAAAGTTTAATTCCCAGTTTATCAAAAATAAACTAATGATTTAATTGTTTGTTTGTTTTTTCTGGAGAGAGGATAAAAACTGGTAGATTTAGTTAATTATATCCTTCTTGTCTTGTCGAGTTAAATTCAGTTTTTCTGTGGACATTACAACGTTTATAATTTAAACGAGTTCTAACCTTCACTTAAATGAAGAAACATTGTAGTTGGAACATAACTTTGGGAAATTATTACATGTGTTAATATCATTTAATCATTTCTTTGTCTTAGTTGTTGATTGGTGTTTGAAATTTTCATTTCTGTTGGTACATTACCATTATTATATATTTTTACAGTGACTAACATTTTAGCCCCTTTAGTTAAGAATATTCTAAATCTTTTTTATATAAATTTACCCTTAAAATATCCTAGTAAGCATTTTTACAGTTAATTTGACCTTTGTTAAGTATTTCAATGACCATAGTATAGAAGAAAAATTATTGTGAATATAATTTCATTCATAATTTTATATAATGATATAATTTATTAACCTCAGAGTGAAACATAGCTTTATAAATACATTACAAAGCTCAAAAATGCAAGGTTTCTATCTATCATATTGGGTTATATCAGTTGCAAGCAATATGAAAATTTCCCACTTGTTTATAAATATATATATATATATTATTATTATTATTTTTTATTCACAGTTTTATATAAATTATTTCATATTTCTTGTTTAACTTTAGGTAGAGGATGTTCTGTTAATTAAGCTGTATAGTTTATTCGGGGAAAGCTGTTAGCAACTACGCTTTGTTTTTATACCCCAAATTATTTCCTTTGACAAGTATAATGAATGTGAGGTAGTTCTAATAAACTAATAACGACAAGAGAACTTCCCCTGCTAATAAAATACACTGGTTTATAAGAACAGGGTACAGTACGTAGTCGTTGGTATTGTCCCTACCAAACTACAATATTTGTTTATCATGAATAGCAGATTATGAACGTTTATTCTCCGGCACCATGAGGTCTGAAATAGGAAAGATAACGGTGAGCAAACAACAGATGGGGGTATAGCGTCGTTTGTTGTTAATTCGTAATGAATTGTTTCAACGAGAACGGGAGAGATCATTGACCCAAAACTGCTCCTGTACCTTGATTTTTCCCGCACTCTGACAATGTCAGTGTCTTATATGTTGTTCGATAGTGTTAACTTCACCTATTTAGGCCAAGACTAGAGGGAAGGCAGCTAGTCATCACCACCCACCGCCAAATCTTGGGCTACTCTTTTACCAACGAATAGTGGGATTGACCGTCACATTATAACGCCCCCACGGCTGAATTGGCGAGCATGTTTGGCGCGACCGGGATGCGAACCCGCGACCCTCAGATTACGAGTCGCACGTATTAACACGCTTGGCCATGCCGGGCCGTTATTCAAGTAAGTGGGGCTTACTTTTCGGTAGTCGGTTTGACGTTATCTCACAACGAGAATGAATGATTATACTTTTTTACAAATATGGTAGGTGGAAAAAGATTTGTAAAAGTTTAACCTTAGTAATATTAAATATGAAACAATTTCAAATAATGAATGAACTTAATATGAATAATCAATACACTCTAGATTCAACATTATTTATTTGAAACTATTTTCCTCATATAAATTAGTAATAAATTTACATTTGTGTTCTAAAATAAATCCTGCCTGTTTCAATCCTTTTCTGTTTCGAAAATCTAACACAAAAATATTGAACACCCTATATAGTTTTTCTTTTAAACTTAATAAAAGTTCACTAACTCACTTTTCAAAAATAAATTATTTTTTTTATATTTGGCACCAGGACAACGTTCTTCAGATCTCTGCTCTATAATAATGATTTATTAATAAAGTTCCTGTATCGATCGATTATATAACTTATTGATACTATGTCAGCTCTGTTTTTGTGATCACAGTCCGTCAAACACACAAGATTATATACAGCTAGCCTTTATTTCTAGACCACGTACGTTATTTGATTCCATTTATCAGCTTTTCAATGAGTCTGACGCACTTTAGAGCTACTGACATTTTCCATCTTGTTCAACTGGTATATGGAGTATTTTTACACAGTTTCATAAGACAGGCTTCTTGTTACGCGCTAAAAATAGCATTGTTTTGCCTTATTCTATCAGTTGCCTAAAATATGATTTATTTTGTTATTTCTAGTGAACGGGAACGAAGACCAGCTGGAAACATCTCCCTTTCTAAACAACAACGTGGTTCGCTCAGCGGAGGAAGAAACGTGATGGCGTCAAAATATTGTTTCAGATCCACTCAGGAGTAAATTTACGTCATCAAGAAAAAGTGACGTAACAAGTGATGTCAGGACAACAGTTTCAACTGCCTCGCATGACCTTCCTACTTGAAAATTCACTACGGGTTTGGAAGCCAAATACTATTAGTTATTTAACTTTCTTCTTGTGTCAAAACGTATTACTATACTCAACTGAATGATGTATTTCAGTGTCTTCCTCTTTTATTATACTCTGATATTTCTTTCTCAACTTTATCTCGGTATTCATGTATATTACTTAACTTGGAATAGAAATAGATAAACTATTAAAATGATTGACTCTGTGGCTTTAAAATTGCTTAAACAGTTTATTTAATCAAAGGAAAAATATATATCTTTTTCTAAATATTACCAGTGATAAAATTGTATATTAATTCCTCTTATAAACTAACACTTTTTGTTTTCGTGTTCTCTGATCTACAGCAAATTAGAATCATTTTCTTCTTGGCAAGAATAGTTGTATTGTTCTACCGAAACTTACGTAGTCGCTTTTCTAAACCAGGTGAATGAACCGTAAATAATAGAAAAAACAATACTTATGTTCCAACACACAGTAGGCTTAACGATAATCGAAAAGAAAAATAAATGTCGTACATTGATACTTCGTCTTCGATAGATAATTCATACGGTAATAAATATTTAATTTTGGAAAATGAATATTAAATAATGAAAGAGAAGCTTTTTGTTATTGTCCCTCCTTTCCTCCCTTAGCGATTCAGCAGTAAAAGTATGAAGGCTTTTCACGCTGAAACTTCGCTATTGGCGTTGGGCAAAGCACAGATAGCGCATTGTTTAGCTTTACGCTTAACAACAAATCTCTAAATCTGATGTAACATAATAGATGTTTCTCTTATTTTTCAGCTGCAAACTTAATGTTCGGCCTAATTTCTTTAAAGCTTCCATAATTATAATCATAATAATTTCAAACCTATTTTAAAAGGTTTTAAAACAGCCCATCGTGTAACTTTGTGCTCAACCAAAGAAACATTTGTATCAACACTGTAAAACTATTTCTAATTAGTTCGTTTTCTACCATGTGAATATTTAATTTTCCATATGCCAGGTTTTATTAATTCTGTTTCCCAATCACAACAGCTTAATAACCTACAGTACTTTGTTACTTTTAAGAAAAATAGAAAGTTAATAAAAATAGCTAAAAGACGCTTTTTTAACATCAACTAGAAAATAAACACACCAATCTTGTTTACCCCCAATTTTTTGTCTATACCGTCAATGTTCACACAAACTATATTTTTCTTTGGTTGTTGTTTTTTCACCATAAGAAAAAATGAGTGCCTAAGGTGAATCAAACTCAAATACAGCAAACTAAATTAATCTCCAATTTTTGACACGTCGTCGACACATAGAGAGATAGCACATTAACTGAAAATATTAGTTAATGTTTTATTAATTATATGTATCTAAATATTTTTTCTTCGGTACCTGTTGAAACGAGATGTCCTTATTTAGAACATTTCGTTATTATTTCAGTCCATGCTATGTGATCACGACCATAAAAATATTTCGATGTGCCAAAATTATATGTTTTACTTAAGTGTAATGATACGCCCACATTTAATAACACACTTCTTTTTGTCTCATTTTTTAAGTACCGACGAACATACGAATAATATTTGGAAAATAAAAACTAAACACATTTTTATTTCTGTTTTAATACTTTTGGGGGGCCCGGCATGGCCCAGCGCGTTAAGGCGTGCGCTTCGTAATCTGAGGGTCGCGGGTTAGCGCCCGAGTCGCGCCAAACATGCTCGCCCTCCCAGCCGTGGGGGCGTTATAATGTGACGGTCAATCCCACTATTCGTTGGTAAAAGAGTAACCCAAGAGTTGGCGGTGGGTGGTGATGACTAGCTGCCTTCCCTCTAGTCTTACACTGCTAAATTAGGGACGGCTAGCACAGATAGCCCTCGAGTAGCTTTGTGCGAAATTCCAAAACAAACAAACAAACAATAATACTTTTTGGGAGCCGGAAAGGGGGCTATTGATATTATTACAAAAATATATTTAGATTATTAATTTTAATGATCATTTGGATTGTAGATTTATTCGTGTGTTAAAAAAAATATTCTTTAACAAGTATACGTTATTGTACACTTTACACACGTAAGAAGTTTTAATGATTTTATGACGGTATTAACTTCAATAGAAACATATTCGTATGTTATTTTTATCAAATGTGGCATGCATAATATTCAAGAATATAGAAAGTGGTATATTTTTAGGCTTTCCACTGTCTTGTTCAGATATAATTATATAATTAAGAAAAGATTATAACTGATTGAAGTCCCCTGCGTTATGAAAAAAGCTTACTGTCTACAAAAAATCTAAATCTCAAATACGTATACTTTAAATTCATTTCTTTAATATAAACATTCCTATAGGTCAGTGGGTTGACACATCATTCAGGTAATGTTTTCAGTGTTTATATTTTCTTGTTAAGTCAGGACTTATATCAGATTCATAAGCGCCAAACTTATTACACATTGTTCTGTACAAAGTGCCCCCCGCTAATACAGCGGTAAGTCTACGGATTTACAACGCTAAAATTAGGGGGTTCGATTCCCCTCGGTGGACTCAGCAGATAGCCCGATGTGACTTTGCTATAAAACACACACATACTCTATACAAAGTTTGAATATGAACTCGCACTTTTCTGTACAACCATTTTACAGTTTGCTTCCAACGAATCTGGTTCGGCCTTCTCCACTGGATATAGTTTAAACATATGTACTTAGCTTGGATAATACGACACGAGTTCTGTGAACCGAAGCATTGGGATTGGATGCTGAAACATACATGTCATATATTTGTGGTGTAAAATTTGTATGTTTGCCTAAGTATGGACGGAATTTTGTGTTGTCCTACTCATTATGCGCTGAATTATCTCTTTTTGTCAGGTATTTTAATGAATGTTTCGTGGTGTTATTTTTTTGTATGACAAAGAGATAGAAATCAGACCGCGTAGACAATACTTTGTTGTGTGATATTAACAGTTTTTCAGTACAACTCTCACATCATTTAATATAAGTAAATCATCAAAATGTGCTGAGAAAATTCAAATTCTTAAAATAAAAGAAAAATGTACTTAAAAGCTGTATTTTATAATCACTGTAACTACTATTTTTCCATAACTGTTAAAAAAATTCAAAATTTTCATTTTGTTTACTTGAATACATCCAGTTTATCTTCATGGACAAAATCTGATTAAAATGTTTGCTACCTGCAATCCAGCAATTTCTGAATTTTCTAAACATCATCATAACTTTTACATATTATTGTGTTTCTTAAAATAGGGGCTTACTCTTAAAGATTAATTAAGCCTAGAATGAGACTTATCTATATTGCTATAGATAAAGGCTTTATATAGCTTATTAACGCTTCAAAAAACGTTAACATATACAAGCTAATTTTGCATTTGTAGTAATCAAAGCCCATTTTAGAAACCTTAATATTTGCAAATATAAGCACATACATAACGTTGAATGAACCTGTGGAACGAATACAGAAAACTGTCTAGTCATCAAAAGGATATCCTACTTCTCTTACGTTGAGTGGAACTTGATGTATTTCATATTCAAATAGTTTATTGTTGTGAATGTCCATGTAAACTTTATGTAGTGAGAGGCCTGCTGTTAATGCTTACATGCTTGTAAGGCTTATCGGAGCATTGCTAAATAGGGCCGGGCATTGTGCAAAATGCTAAATGTTTTAATATATTCTTGTGTTGCATTGGTGGCATAGCGCATTTGGTAATATAACTTGCATGTTGTTCCCCATATGAACATGGGAGATGGGGGATGGAATCCGTACTGTTAGATTTACATTTTAAAAAGCCACGAAACTGCGGCATTGTGAGATCTGAGGAAGGGGGTCAAGGACTAGAAAGTTTTTGGAAACTATATAGATGCTCTACATATTTATACGTATAATTATATATGGAGATCACATATGTATGTATACATTAGAGCGTAAATTTCGTATATACGTTGATATTAGTGCTCGTTAAGTTACGTCATTGAAAAATTAATGCTTCAAATTAATTAACTGAGTAGCTTCTGTTTTCTTGTATTTTATGATTTTTTGTGATATTTGCTGTATTTAATATTTTTAATCTCTTTCTTAAAAATATAACCGATGTGGATCCAACCCTAAGAGTTAATCATCCGTGGGTGGTTCTTTTTTTGACAAATAAAACAAATACAAAATGACTTCAAATGACCAGATAGATATGTTGTTCTATATTTGTACTTTGTGTCTGACAGGCTATTTTGGTGACTTTGTAACTGCTGATCTGATAATGTAATGATGTTTAAAAAGTAATTTTGATAGTTGAATGATATTATAAGTCGTAGTGGTGCAGTGTTTTAAAAGACCTGCATAAAACACATAAAAACAAAAGTTTGTGAATAAAGTGTCACACATAGGTATATCGTGAAAAAACCTTTCGTGGATTATTAAAAAACCATTTGAGCTTTGCTTGGTATACATTTTCCTATTAATAACTAATTATATTATGTGAGTAAGTGCATTTGTTTGAGTGTATATAAATATCCTAAATAGAAAGTTGATGTGTGATGTTTCTTTCTACATATTTGATTGTTGTATGGGCATTACTAGTATTTAAGGTTCTTTCTCAAATATGATTTGTAATATGCAGTATGGGAATTTTTTTTTTTACTGGAGTGTTAACAAAATCTTACTAAATGACTTTCCAACATTTTTTATGCAATCAATTGTTGTTCGAAAGAGTTTTTGGTGGTTAATAAATGTTGTGAGTTTATTTTAGAGTCTCGAAAAAGTCCTTTTATATATCAAACACGTTGAATAAAATTTCAACCAATATTTTTAATTTTTATAAAAGTGAACTGAAGTACTTTGCTTAAACAAGTTACTGTATAAACTTAACTTTAAAAATGTATAAAAATATATCAATATATTTTAATACAGCTGAACGCGGGCACTGAAGTGTATACTTATAAAGGACAATCCTATAAGCTGAAATTATATAGCAGATTAGAGTAAAACAAAATTCAACATAAAGTGTTTCTTATATCATATGATTTTTGTTGTATTTTTATTTGTTTACTACCATGATAACTATAGTAGTCTTCCTTTTGCACCATACTGAGCATTAAGTCATAAGCAATTTTATTTTGAAAACTGTACAAAATTCAAATCATTATAAAAGTAATAAAGAATGTCTTATATCTTTTATGGAAATTAATAAGCGACATACTGCAAAGTGATTGCTGTTACAGTAAAAAAAGGCGAAAATTCCTAACGATTAGCATAGCATGCGAGTTGAGATTTTGGTTGAAATGTATAAATGGTTATTTGATTTACAGTTTTAAAACTAAATTTTCTTTAATTTTTAAGAATAAAATATGTATTCTGTTTCTATTAATATAAAGCTATACCATAAGTATTTTATGTAATGCAAGTACTATTTTAAACTTAGATTGATGTAAGTCATTTGTTTATTAATTTAAGATGATAACATAAAAATTTATTTATACTCTGTAACTAAATATCAATTAGTTATGTATTCAGTTACCATGACTAATTTAATATCTTATGAGCAGGTTGATGTTGTCTGTTCTGAAAACTTTTGACAGTAGAAATAGTTTCTTAGTTGTTGTTTTTTATCTTGTAACCGGATTAAGTTCAATGGTGATATACGAAAAAACAGTGTTATGTGTGATAGTATAAACAAGCAAGGAAAACTGTGAACACCCTGCAATATGGATGTAAACAGGCAATGGAAAGTTTTCGCTGCAGGAACAAAGTGATTTGTTTTACACATATAAATAATTTTTCTCGAAATTTATACAAGATTTATTTAAGGAAGTAAAGCGGTTTTTATTTAATACGTTAAATAAATATACACAATAAAATTAAAGTTTTTAACTTTTGTAGTTAGTGTACAAAATTAGGTAACTTCACCTGCTAAAACGTGACTAAGAAAAAATCATGTGCAAACTCATTTGACCTTAACAAAATCAATTTACACAATATCATTTTCAAGGAGTTGAAAACGTCAAGTATACAGTTAGGTTTACTAAAATAAATACAAATTTTGTTGCACATAAAAGTTTTTCTCTCCATTTTAGATGATACAAGAATAGTTTGGTTCTATGTATTCAGAGCGTAGTTTGAAAATGGAAAATAAATATCATTATTTTACGTGTATAGTGTTTTCAGTTGCGACTGCTATAGTACGCAACGCTTCGGAAATTATCTATGGTAATCAATTTTTTGGAAATTATACTAACAAGATACGCAAGGTAAGTATGTTGAAAATATTTCAAGTGTGAACACGCTGCTGCTATTTAGAAGTGATACCAAAAGTGATGTAAATGCATCAGAATTTTACAATACCACAACAGAGATAAGCTTTTCTTGTCTACAATCTGTTAATCATAATCTAAATCTTAGACTTACGTAAACGATATTCCTAACTCAACAATTTTGGTTATAGTATAGTCATTTTTATTGTGTTTCACTTACGACAGTGAACCTGCAATTGTATACGACTTGAATAATATTAACATAAAAAGTTCATATTCTACAAATCCTATATTCGTTTACTGTGGTAAAGAGAAATCAACTACAACGCTATACTTATGATACACAACTCACAATCTCTAAAATTGCCCTTTAGAAGTGAAATTCCCTGAAACCTGGGTGATAAATGAGATATTTTACTTCAGGGGCATATTGGGAGCCTAAAACGATATCAAATATTCAAAAATCAGGATAATATATACATGCAGAGAGAAGTACAGTAGGTTGGTCAGTAACCCAGGGACAGTGTAACCAGGTTATCATCCCACTGGCCTAGTTGTCACAGGCCCACCGGATTTTACCCATTGACCTAGCGATCCAACCGTCCCTGTTATAACTTCATTTTCATTCTTTAATAACTTTGAATATTTTAATAATTATACTACTTTTATAATGTCTTTGATAAGTTTCATATATAAATTAAATGCGAACTCATGAAACACTAAGAAGCCTGCAGTTCTTAATTTTAAGTTCCAAACAATGGTCTTCACGTTTATTTGGGAAGCAAAGTATTGCGAAGAGTAGAATTTGTGGCAATGGAAAATATTTTTGCAGTGTCTACACCTAATTATTTATTAGCCGAGTATAATGTTATTGTACCGCAACTTCTTTTGTTTTGTTTCGAAAAGAGCCAAAAACCAGTTCATATTAATAATTTAAAACAGTATATACGAGAGTAAGAAACATAGATTTCAAGTTAATTGATTCTTTAGATTGTAATTATTTTGTTTCCTAAAGTTGCTGTATAAACAGGGTTTCTTTGATTTTGCATTTATTTATATTTGTTTCAGTACTTAGTATCTGAGTGTTTTCTATGGTTATGCTGTGTTTATTTGATTGCAGTATTCAAAAACGTATAAAGATGTTTCTTTATGTGTGTGTGTGTTTTTTGGTTCTGGTTTCCATTTTTCTGCTTGTTTCTCCCATATAGAAATCTGGCGTTGTTACATTGTATTTTATAAATAATGTTGGCGTTGTGTTTGTCAGTGTAGTTTTTTTGTTTTTTTTTACATAGTATGGACTTTAGTTTTGTACCTGGTTTTTGAATAAATTTGATGTTTACTGGAATGTTGTGTTTTTCGATGATGTCAGGAACATATGGTATGCAGCAGTGTAAGGTTTTGTAGTTTATTGTATCTTGGGATGTATTGTGGTTTGTTGTTCATTGTGCTGTTGATTTAGGTGTATGCGTATAATTTTTCAACGGTTTTTGGAGGAAACTTGTTGATGTTGATGCAGTCTTGTTCTGTTTTGTTGATTTCATCGTTACTTTTATTGGGTGAGCATAATTTTGTGTCTGTGTTTATTTGGTTTCTTAATATGTTACGTTTTTGTTTTGTTTCAGGTACAGTTTCAGGGAATGTATAGTCCAGTATGGGTGATTTTTCCATGGATTTCTGTTTTGAATTGTGTGTCAGGTTCTTGTAATCTTGAGGTTGAGAAATGTTATTTGGTTAGTTTTTTTCCTGTTCACAGGCGAACTTGATTTTGGGGTGTATAGAGTTAACGTGGTTGAAAAAACTAAGTGTGTTTTCTGTAGATGTGAATCCAGCAATTGTATCATCAACATATCTACACCAGTATGGCGGTGGGTGTTAGGCTAATTTCATTGACTGAGATTCAATCTGCATCATAAAAATGTTGGCTAGAACTGGTGACACGGGATTCCCCATACTTAGGCCATTTATTTGTAGGTAGTTTAGGTTATTTAATATAAAGTTAGTTATCGTGGTAGTAAATCCTATAATGGTTGCTAATTGGTTGTTGGGAGTGTATCAATGGGTTGGGGTCTTGGATATAAAGTTCTAAAGCTATCTTGCAGGCTTCAGTTGCTGATATTTCTGTAAAGAGAGAGATTACATCAAAACTGGCCATTAAGGCTTTATGGTTTAGTTGATTAATAAGAGATTAAAGTTAAAAGAGTCTTTGAAAAAAGAACCGGCTGTTTTTACATATTTAGAAAATTCCCACGCTATGTATTTATCAAGGTTGTAGTCAAATGATTCATAGGCCAACATTATGGGTCGTAGTGGACAAACTGGTTTGTGAGGTTTGGGGTGTTGCATGAGTCGGTCTTGCATTGGTAAGAATGAAAGTTTTCGGAGATTGTGTTGGTTTTTTCATTTGTAGTAGTGTTTTGAAGACATCTATTTCTTTGAAACACCTCAAAAAGTATCTTAAACAACTTTTTCAAAGAATTTTCATGCAAAACTATCAACATAACTTCTAGAAAAGAAAACTAAAAAAACAGCCTCACATGAAAAGATATTAATTGTATAAACAACCTAATTAATGACCTAACATCTAACTACAACGCCACCAACAATCATGTACCCGTTTATACTCTCGTCCCTAAGATATGTGCCCGGCAGCGGTCACTTGCAAACTCCCTCTTTGTTAACTTGAAGACGACCTTAAAAGGTCGAAACGTTGTTCTCTACTTTATTTTAATAAAAGTTTTAGTACCTATACAAGTACATCTTTACTTCAAGTGAGTTTCTCGTCGTCATGAAATACAGTCCTATAGTTAATACTTCAAATTGAGTTGCCAATATGACCAACTGATTCTGACTGCTGTACGCTAACGCTTCCATCTTCGTAAAAAATGGTGCTAAACGTCTTGGTAGGGATAACATACCATACACCAAACTACGTACCTACACATTTGTTGGGACATTGTTGAAGGTCAAATCCTAGGAACATTTTCTATATGAGAATATAATACTACATGTTTTTGTGGCATTTTCAGGTGAAATTTATTTTCTCTAGAGCAATGGGATAAGTTCATTAAACAACAGAAAATACGACGTATATTGTAGAGTAACGAGTTTGTAAAAATTAAGTAAATAGATTGGACACAATAACGTAGCATAAATAATATGTACTTGTTTTGGATAATAGACTGTTCTGACAGACTATCTCACTAGTGAGTAACTACTAGACTATTTAAATTCAACGTTCCTCACTTCACAGGAAACTTCAGATTTACCTAGAGCGATAAGAGCTCATCCAAGTGAATGGCCATTCTCATTCAAAAATAGAGAAAGAAGTAATCTCGAGATAGCACATGATCTGCTTTTAAATTAAGTGACATCCCTGTCAGTATTCTTGCATAATATGCAGCATTATAGCCAATACTTTTAATGAGTAGAACAGGGTATGACCTCAGTAGAATGACAGAGGTACCTATAACAAAATCAACTTAGACTTTCTTCATCACATACCCGCCAGTGGCACAGTGCTATGTCTGCAGACTTACAACGCTAAAAACTGGTTTCGATATCCCGTGGTGGACAAAGCACAGATAGCACTTTGCGTAGCTTTATGCTTAACTACAAACAAACATTCTTTATCACGTGTTATGTGAAAATTGAACATACTCAGAAAGAAATGATACATTTAAAATAATATTATTTTAATATAAAAGGTAGAACACACGTCGTATTATTATACACTACACCTTCCTTCCATCCTTTATTTCAGGTTTGTTCTCAGGTTAATATTAATCTTATCTTTGATACCAATAACATCTAAATACGCACCCTGATCAAAAACTAATGTAACTCTCTTAAACACATATAGCACAAATGAAATAATCCTTTAACACAGAAAAATGCATAATGTTTGTTTAGAATTAAGCACAAAGCTACAGAATGGGATATCTGTGCTCTGCTTACTACGTGTATTGAAACACAGTTTTTATTTTAGCTGTGCAAATCCGCAAACATACCGCTGCGACACTGGGGGGGGGCAAAATACATCATAAAAAGCTTTTAAAAAGGTGCAAGTGACACTAAAACATGAAAAATACCCTGAAATAAATCACATTTCAATTTCACTTTAGAAAAACCCTTTAACAATGATGTCCATCATGTAATTTCCATTGCAAGTCACAAATCCCTTTGAAGCATATGAATAAATAATCATTACAATCACCAAAACTATTATTTAATACGGAAAAACAGTCAACTTTCAATGTTAACTACGAAATAAAAGGCAACATCATAAAACAGCCCTTTAATACTGGAAAAGATAAAACATGCTAAAATTAACAATACAAGTTGTGTAACAGAATCTTCCACAAATGTACGTACAGTATATATATGTATGTATACACACTAAAAGAAATGAAAAAATAAATAAGTAACAATAATTGGCATGACACAATACTACTCTATACGTTATTTAACTAACGAATTTTATCATTAAATTGATGTTCACTTTATTATATCTTTCACACTCAAGATAAAAAAGTTATCTAATCATCTCACAATCCATAGTTGTTCTTTATTCTCAATCCTCTTGTCTTGTCGACTTTATTGGTTGTTAATAGCTCCCAAGAGAGCCACATATAAGAATTTTGGCATCAGTGCAAAGCACTTACTGCGATATGTCAGGCCTATAGCTGGGAGCTACCCAAACTGTATCTACCTATCCTACTCATCTTTACTTTCCTTAGCTTACTGTAGAATCAGACGAAATCAGCATGTCAAAGGATTCTGCCATTATAGTAATTTTCTTTATAGAATCAGAATCAGCTGCATTCAGGACACAAGATCCGCAAAGTTTTTTTTTTTGGGATACTTAAGGATAGTTCCCAAGTCATTGAACAGCACGTATCCATTCATGGCAGCTCAGTAAGACTTCAAGAGTTCAACACAAAATAATGAGAAAAAAACCGTTAGCTAATTGAAGAACAAGATAGCCAAAATGGTTAAGAATTTTATCCCAAATAGAAAAAGTGCAGATTTAAAATATAAGTTTAGTGAAATTCAATTAGTCAACAGGTTAACTAGATGTGTTGGTTGAAAGAGGGTCACTTATCTAGTTTTAACAATCACTCTTTTTAAAAACAACCCTTAAAATCAGAGTAACTGATAGATTACAATGATTTAGTGACATTTCTACAGGCGTCACGTGTACTTATACCATATTCACCCATAATAGATGTACCTCTAAGGCCAATGAACTTCTCTGTTCCCAGACATCTTTGACTAATACCTGTACTAGCTGTACTGCCACAACAACCAGCACAGTTTACTCTTTGACCTAAAACCCCTCCCTCCACTAATATCCGGTTGTTTAAAACAGCATCTGATTCCAGTACGAATAGTGGGGTCCTGACTGATCAATAGCATACTTTAAAGAAAGTATAGGTCTAAACAAGCATGATGGAAACAGAGAAAAAGTCATAAAACGTATACTCGAAATTGTTTACTTGAACTGAATAAGCAATATATTCAAATACATCCAAATCAAACCAGGCTACCCAGTTAGAGCAAAAATAAAATTCAGCCTGTGAGTAACTATGGTTAATTCAATATACTTTTATCTTCTAATGTATAAAGATTCTTCAGTTACCGACTGTGCTGATGTATCAACTTTGCATGGTTTTGCGAAGTAGTCAATGCTCCCGAGTATATACAGATGTTTTTCTTCAGTCAGCAGGAACGAACAGTGGTACTCGAGATTACTTTCTGGAGTGAAGAATTACAATTTTATGCTGTAGTTTACCCTGTTTAGGACGGATTTCTCGATGGGACATTAACACGCTACAGTGTTGATACTGCTGCTGAATGTCTCAACTTAAATATGATTAATATACAGGCAATGAACATTAATACAAAGTACTATGCCAAGTTTGAGGACTCTTGTGTCTCAAATAACTGTTGTGCATTCGTCAAAACATAAGCTGAGAACCACTACTTTGTCATTTATAGCAGTTTCCTGCAATGGTAACTGTTAGCACAAATGACAGGTTATGTGCACCTAAACAACATTCTTCAAACTTAGCTACTCGTGTTATTTTTGAGACCTTCCATTGCTTTTTCTGAAACACCCAAATGGTTACTGTTGACATTCTTGGACTAGCAAAATGAATGATTTATTATCGCTTTGGCCAAAGTTATCTGAATACTCACACAGTGTTCAGAAATAGGATGTTAAACAAATGAAAATAATTTCCCTATAGAGTGAGATATGGAGATATCTTTGTTGTGGGACCAAACAATAATGAATAAATAAATCATACTATTACAGTGCTTTTATCCAACATGTTACAATCCGTTCCAGTTTTTTAAAGTTAATCAACCATTTGAATAATGTATGGTCCACTCAAACAGTAAATTTTTTACCATACAATCAACATCAACAGCGTTTCATAAAGACTGTAAGTGAAAGCCATTCTATCTTAATTGTACATTATCTGTATTCAAGAACCATGATTGTGTGGCTGGCTACAGTATAAGATTGTACATTACACTATGTCCTAGAACTGTAGAAACACTGTTCTGATTCCACTGTAACTAGTATTTGAATTGAACAAAAATGAACAGTCTTATCGTGTATATGCCAATGCTGGGGCTTCTACCGAAACACACTTTGGGGACAAGAATGCTTAATTTACATTTCTCACTATATCTGAAATGAGTCTCAACTTCAGTGAGAGACAGTAATGATATACTAATCTTGAAGAAGTTGACCACATATCGTAGATAATAGGACATAAACCTGGCAACTTCTCATTTGGTCATGGGTATTAATCAAGAACTTTTAACTCTTGCTTTGTACACTCAAAAACATGTATCAAGACCTACCCAGTTCTGAGAAAGCTAAGATGTCCGTCATATCGTTTAGTGCAAGTTGGTAGCCAGGCCCTATTTGGGCTCGTTTAGTTTCATAGAGCTGTGGCAGCATCGTTCACTTCCTGTTGTTGACTATCTTGCTGCTGTCGAGCCATCAGTAGAAACCATTAGCCTCGTTCGCCTTGCTACACAACAAAGTATGAGCTGTTTACTCAGTATTGATCCAAAACTCCATAGGGAAAGTAAGCACTTTATTTCTCTTTTTTACAGAATGAAACCTGTGTGTAAAAATCATTATTATCGGATATGGTTTGCAAACTATGGGATGACGAGAATATCCCTGTACATTGACTGGACAACAGTGTGAGGATATGTGTTAAGCATTAGACAGGTTGGAGGATTGCACGATATGGGTACCTCGATTAGGCATTTTTTCCAAGGTATAGCTACAGCAAGCTTTTTTCTTCTTTTGTGATAAGTTTGAAATTATTACTTTGTACCACATTATCATAGAAACTGCCTCACTAAATGTGAGGGAATATCTCACATCCATAGGATAGTGCCTCATTATTTAACTGAGAAGCTTGTCCAAAAACTTGTAATTGAAAATATCCTCATAATTAAGTGACCAAGCTCTATGTCGTGCCCAGTTTTCATGCCTTGAGCTCAGTCTGATGAAGTGATCATTTTTCACTGAGTCGAACTTTTAATGCAACTTGGTAATGATTGTGTTGCAGTCCCAATGTTGTACTTCACTCAAACTCTTAATGAAGTCAAAGACCATACTATCTGAATTTAAAATCATGCAGCATTCAAAGTGATATTTAGACCAGCACGTCAAGAAACAATTCGAGTTCCTTCATAACACCTGAGGGTCGCGGGTTCGTATCCCCGTCGCACCAAACATGCTCGCCTTTTCAGCCGTGGGGGCGTTATAATGTGACGGTCAATCTCACTATTCGTTGGTAAAAGAGTATCCCAAGAGGTGGCGGTTGGTGGTGATGACTAGCTGCCTTCCCTCTTATATTGCTAAATTAGGTACGGCTAGCGCAGATAGCCCTCGAGTAGCTTTGCGCTTAATTCAAAGACAAACAAACAATCATAGAACATGACTGAGATGCCCTTGGCATTGCAGGTTAGCCAATTTGTTTCATCGACTCTATAAGATCATAAAGTGTGTATACAGGGTAGCCCATAAGTCCCTACCCATCCACATGTTATTATGTTATATTTGATTACGCATGTATTATAAATTTGTTTCTTTTTTATCAGAGTAATATGGCCGATGTAAGCCCATGTTGAGGAAAATGTCTCACAGAACATGGCGTCGTATAATATTATATATTATATGCAGACAGCATAATATTATACGACGCCATGTTCTGTGAGACATTTTCCTCAACATGGGCTTACATCGGCCATATTTCTCTGATAAAAAAGTATTTTAATGTACAGGTTGGCTCGTAAGTCCCCCTGTACATTAAAATGCTTGAATTACTTAGCGTATATTCACGAAATTTGGTAAGCTTTTACTAAACGTGACAAGTCTGTGAATTTCCAAGGCCTTTATCAAAACAATTTGGTAGTGAGGTGATTTTCATACAAAGATTAAAAAAAACTTCATATTTGATTTGCATAACCTCTAGAACCTCCTAAATGAATATCAGAAATTCTTTGTTAGTAAATAGAGAGAAATTAATCAGATTATGTTAACCCGAAGAACAGGTAGAGGATACAATTGGTGAAGGAGGAGATAAAATGAAGGGCTGTCAGAGATGTAGTTTTTCTGGTGCATGTAGAGGCTAATGATGTGTGGAAAAGTGGGTCAGTAGAACTAATTAATAAATACAAAGGGTTGAAGAAACAGGCCATGACTTAATTTTTTTCAGGGATATTGCCTAGAATTAACTGTGAGGATGAAGTTGTACGTAGGCCTAGGTTAGTTCGTAAGGATGAGCAGATAGGCTTGTTGGATTTATTTGATCGTTTCGGTGAAAGAAAGCTTTTCTGGAATGGATGATTTATATTTAAATATGATAGGGGCTGGCATATTTGCCAGGACTAGTAACTCAGCTGTAAGGGAAGTTTTAAACTAGTAGTAGACAGTGGTAAGGACCGGGAAAAACTAAATGCAAAAAGAATAAGAGGCAGAGAAAATTTTAACATAGGAAATGAGTTCAGAATTAAAGGTTATTATATGGGTAGGTTTAATTGTTGCGACTGTAATGCTAGAACCCAGAAGTATAAAAATTAAAATATATTATTTTAAAGCATTAGGAGGAAAGGAGAATTTTGATGTTATGAGAATAACTGAAACGTGGTTAAACATAAATTATTTTTGTGATAGAAATTTCTTTGAGCTTCAAAGTTACAGGCTTTTAACAGGGATATTGTATTACAGAGGTGGAAAGGAGTGGCTTTATGTGTAAAATGTGGGTTACATCCTGTTGAAGTTGAGAATATTGAAGATAATAGCAAAGAGGCTAAATACATTTAGTTTTCTGTTAGTGGGTATAAAGGGAAAAGACAATTGAAATTTCTTACAGACAGCCAAATGGCACGGATAAAATTAATGAACTCTTTACTATGAGGTTAAGGTTTCAACTAATAATGAAGTCATAATAATTATGAGTGATTTTAACATAGGTGTATAGATTGGAAAATGCTAAAGTCAAGGCATGAGGGAGACATGTTTTTGAAAACTGTTCAGGATGGCTTTCTTTACCAGTTTGTCAAGGAACCTACTAAAAGCAATATTTTAAATTTATTGTTAACTTTAAATACAGAAATCATCAAGATGGTAGAAATTTGGAAACACCTGGGTGCAAGTTATCACTGCTCCATTAAATTTGATGTTTTGCTGCATATGGAAATCAGGAGTAACTGTATTTTGATTCCAAATTTCAAAAACAAATTTTGGAGGGATGCAACAAGAATTACCTATTGTGAATTGAGCAGCTACGTTACATGGAGAAACTGATCAGATGTAGAATTTTTTTTAATATTCAAGGTAAACATATTCCTCATAGAAATAAAAGGGTAGCTGCAATTGAAAAACCAGGTTGGTTCACAAAGAGTGAAAGGCATAAAATTTTTTAAAAAGCATCATAAATTTAAGGAATCTAAATTGATTTGTATGACAGGAGACTTAGAAAATTATAGAATATCAAGAAAGTTAGTGAAACAGAAAATTAGAACATCATAAAGGATGTATGAGAAAGGGCAGAAAATGTAAAAATTAACAATAACGATTTCCTTAAATGCATTAAGGGTAAACAATATGTTAAAATGGAGTTAGTAATCTTGAGGAGTGATAAAGGAAGGTTAGTGTGTGTGTGTTTTATTATAGTAAAGCCACATCAGGCTATCTGCTGAGTCCACCAAGGGAAATCGAACCCCTGATTTTAGCGTTGTAAATCCCTAGACATACCTCTGTACTAGCGAGGGACAGGAAGTCTGGTATCTGATGTTTATGAGATGATTTGGTTATTAAATTTTGTTTTTAATTCAGATTTTACTAACAAAGATTTAAACAATACTCCAGATAATATTTCTCCAAGGGTTTTGAATTAAAGATTGAATATGTGATCCACTTACTACTATTTTTTATCAGCCCTTGAATCATAAGCAGATGCCAAAGGGTTAGAAGTTATCTCGTATAACTCCTTTTTTCAAGGAAAGGGATAAAAATTGTCCCAGTAATTATAGATCCATTGGTCTTACATCAGTTGTGGGAAAAGTTTTGGAAAGTCTGTTAACAGATGCTTTGCAAAGTCATTCAATAAATTGTTTAGAATTTTACTGAATAGTCAACATAGTTTTACTTAGGGGAGATTGTGCCTTACAGATATTTTGATATGTTTTGAACAGGTTTCTACTTATGTAGATGAGAATAAGGGTATAGATTTGGTATATCTGATTTTCAGAAAGCATTTGGCAATATGCCACATAAAAGGCTTGTAAAAAAAATAGTCTCTGTAGATATAGGGGATAATTTAGCAAACTGGATGAAAGAAAGCAAAGGATTATTACAAATGGAGTTTGGTCAAGCTGGATGAATGCCACAAGTCGGGTACCTCATGGCTCAGTCTTAGGACCTTTGCTCTTTTTGATTTATATCAGTGGCATAGATGAAGGAATAGTTAATAATTTACTTAAATTTGCAGGTGATATTAAGGTCGTGGGTGTTACTAGCTGTGAAAAGGATGTTGCAGATTTACAAAAGGATTCAGATCATTAAGCAAGTTAGGCAAATAAACAGGAGATGGGTTTTAATTATAATAAATTCAAGAAAATGCAGGCGAGTCAACATAATTTAAATTATAAGTACAATTTGGATGGAAATAACCTTGACAGTATGATGAAGGAAAGGGCTCTTGGGGTAATAGTCAGTCAGTCTCTAAAGACATTCAAGTAACATCCTAATACTTGTAGTAGGGCAAATAGGATTTTAGGTTATATCTACAGAAATATTGAATACAAGTGTAAAGAGTTTATAATTTCATTGTACAGGTCATTGGTTAAGCCACATTTGGAATATTGTGTTCAGTCTTTGGTTCCTTACCTTAGGAAAGACATCAAATTGTTGGAAAGGATTCAGAGAAGGATTACTGGAATGATACTTTGGATGGAGGGATTGTCATATGAGGAGAGGTTGAAATTGCTCAGATTGTTTTCTCTTGAAAAAACAGGATTTAGGGAGGATTCGATTGAGGTGTTTAAGATTGTATAGGGAATCAAAAGTGTTGATGCATCATCCTTTTTCGTATTTAACAGTGAGAGTAGTATGACAGTGAGAGATATAAATTTTGGCAGGGTAGGAGTCATCTTCAACTATGACGGTTTTATTTTTCTAACAGGGTGATAGGCCTCTGGAAGGGGTTGCCTTCAGATGTTGTAGTGGCAGTAAGTTTTAATGAGTTTAAGAAAAAGCTTGATAAGTATATGAATGATTAATGCTGCTTTCAAGTTTTTGTAAGTTAATTTAGTTTAGAGTGTGGAACAACTGGGATGGACCAGTAGAGTTCATTTTGTCACAAAATGTTATTTACACTAACACTAACTAAATAATTAAATACATTAAAATTAAGTTTGAAAATTATGAAACAAAATTAATACATTTTGTCTTATTCTTTGAATGTATCTTTTGTTGTCACACCTTCAATGAATAATACTGACAATTTCAACTGTTAAGCATTTCACAATTTCACATCTATTTTGTTTCATCTTTATGATTTTATTTTTTTGCCTTGTTTGACTAAACAGTTTTTTATCCATGAAAAGGAACTATGCAACAGGGACACTTGTGTATTCTTATATGCACAATATATGCATTCAACATATAGCTAAATAGGCCTAGTTTTTCACTTACTTTGTTGTCCAAAAAAAAGAAATGATGTACCCCTAAAAATGTGTGTATTAGAATATACAAAATATAGAAGTTGCTGGAATAGAATGCCTCAAAAATACTATCACAATTTAAATGATACTTTAAGTAAGTTATAAGTTAAAACTTCCATTACTGCTATGATTAACAACTTTGCTTACACACACACACCAGTCGCTTACTTTTTAAGTAGTGCATGTTACTATTGAATTCAAAAGATATGTTGGAAGCTTTAAATAGCAAAAAAAAAGAAAAAAGTTGTAAACATGTGGATCAAACAAGCACACATGATTTTGTAAACTAGTATGATGTTAATGATAGATAGCAGGGGTTTCTACTGTGGTTTGGAAAAATATCTTAAAAAATGGAGATTAGGACAATGAAATTGCTTATTTGGCCTTGTCATTTTTTATATCTTGTGTTACGTTAGGTATATGCCGTAGAAACTATACTGTTGAAGTTATACAAAATAAGAAAGAGAACTGGGAGTTTGTGCATGTTATGTGGCAAGTAATGATTTAGAATATTTTTTGAATATTGCTTTTGGAAATTATGAAACTAAAACATATATCACAAAAATTTCAAAGCACTTAATCCTGTCAACTGGTCAGTCGTCATTGTGACAAGTAATAATGTTTTATAGCATTGCATTCAACTTTCCCTTAAACAACTTGCACTTTATTATCAATGTATTTCAACAAATGTGGAATCAGAATCTCATTTATATAGTTAATACCCTGTCTAGGATGACAGAGCAGAGCCTTGCCATTAGCAGCTCATTTATCAGCCTTATGGAACACCCCAGCCTCCTCTGTTATGCATAGTTTCCTTGACAGTATACCTACAAGTTCATGGTTCATTTATTTGACCATTTTGTATACATAAATAGCACCTCTATACTCTCCTAAGTATTTTTGGGTGTTTCATCAGAACTAAAGTCAGGATAGTCTGGCAGACAAAGGTATGGGGGTTCTATACAGGCTGTACCAATTAGTCTAACAATCACTGGATTCTCCAACCTCTGGCAACTGCCAGAAATACTTCCTTCCTTTGGAATGAGTCTAGAAATACATCTTTCCTTTGGAATGAGTTCATCTTCAGAAAAAAAAAGCATAAATAGCCATTATGTATACACCACGTATCAGTGGTTTTCTTCTTGCATCATCAATTGCAACAAAATGCAATTCACGAACCTTCTTAGCATCATCAAAAGCCAAGATCCAGGTGAGGACTTGGTTCAAGACTTAACAACCCTCTCACACATTAGTATTCTTTCAGTAACTGACTTTTCCAATGAATAATAAGTTACCAAAGTTTATAGGAAATATTATTTCCAATAACATAAAACCTTTTTGAACTTAAATTAACACAAATGTAAGAATAAATGGCAGTACACACACCAAAAGAAAAATATGCAATAAAGCATCTTGTGGTCACATCTCCAATATTTTCTTTTATTTACTTGTGAGATGTACAACTATCTCACAGCAGTTGGATAGGTCAGCTGAATAACAGGAGATATGACAAGATATCTGTTACTGAATAATACTGTGTTTCTCTAAATATGTGAGTTTGTAAGAACAAAATAAAAGGAATGGACATTGTGCAAAATACATATATATATATGTAGTATTACAATATAAAGAAACAAATTTTATGTACATGCCTTTGATGATGGACCATCAATGATGAGGCAGAGATCATCTAACAGACTGTCACTCTTGAGACTATATACCAGACTGTTTAAATTCAATATTCCTTACTGTCAGGTTTTACGCATGTGAGAGACAGATTTTTTACAACAGGTATCTGTGGCTTATTGGCAATAAATTTCACAAACAGCACACAGTCCACTTGTTTTAAAATAATATATTAAACAAGTCAAACATATATATACAGAGATGCCAATTATTTCAAATGGCTGAGCATAATGATTGTAAACAGAGCCCTTTATCATTTGCGGCTACTAGGCCTGACCAATGTCTCTAAGCTGTTTATTATTATATTATTATTATAACTATTATTATTTATTACTGCTATAGATTGCTCATTTATGACTGTGTTTTGTGTATTTAATACATAAATTTAAAAAAAAATTCTTTTGAAATTATGTCTTTTATTTAGTTCAAAGTAACAAGCATACTGGTAAAACAACATTGAACATGCACAAACAGTAAGCAGAAAAAGCCTTTGTGTAAGGACTAGTTTATATCATGTTTATGACACTTATTGTAATAGTTTTGCAGCTGTTGTAGCCTTTGCTTTCATAAGAATGTCTCTGGATGATTGAGAGTTATAACAACATTGTCCATTTGATTGCATACACATCTAGTGTGTTATAATACTGCTCAAAATGGAGGTGCTCAAGCTTGGTCTGAACTTGCTTTTTTTTTTAGTCACTAAACTAAATATCCTTTCACTGTCAGCATTAGAATGGAAGATTGTAAGAATTCCAAGCATAACTCTACACAGAATGTCGTACTTCTGGTTGCCATTTACATCCT
Organism: Tachypleus tridentatus; assembly: GCF_004210375.1. NCBI lineage: Eukaryota > Metazoa > Arthropoda > Merostomata > Xiphosura > Limulidae > Tachypleus > Tachypleus tridentatus. The sequence continues at coordinate 19,777,440 of NC_134832.1, read as the reverse complement.
TAACTGTAGACAGCTGAACCCAAAACTTGTCAACATTCAACTGAAGGACAGTTTCTAAGAAAGTATCAATTTGATAGTTCAAATATTGCCCTTCCAACTTGTCAACAGTGTCTGCTCATGTGCATTGACAAGGACAGGATACCTGTCTTTGAAGAAGCATAGAAAAGAGAAATCTTTGCTGACTTTCAGTTTTGGATCAGCAACCTCTATGTGAATCAGAAGTTCATCATTTAGAGGGAAATGTTTCATCACATAATTTGTAGCTGCAATATAGTATTTCTTGACACTGGTGTAGAGGCTGATCAGGTCCAGGTCCTTTTCATATTTAACAATGTATTCCTTGGAAGCATTTCCAATAGAAATTGCCTCATCAGATTTGTATAACGATTCATTGTTGTCGTCAAGTTCAGTGATGTTGCCTTCAAGATATTCTGGCTTGATGTATCTGACAAGCATATTTTTAACTTGTGTAATTAGAATTCTATGCATAATATGTATGCAAGGTTCCTCTCTTTGCAATATCAAATTGGCTTGCTTAAATAGAGGAATTGCAGACTGAAGAAAAAGACAAAATTACAAGTTCATTTTGTTGTCCAAAAAAACTGTTAACTTATCTAACTTGCTCTGTGCATAACTTTTCTTGGCTACTTCCTTGCTAGCTTTCGTTTTCTTCTCATTTTCATTGATTGTCTCTTATTTAGTTCAAAGTCAGACTGCCTAAACATATATTGAATTATATCAAATGTTTTTTGTCTACTTTTGGAGACTGTTTTCTTGTGTCCCTGTGTGGCTGAGAGAATGTCTTGACTGTGTCCCGGTGTGGCTGGAAGGGTGTCGTGACTGTGTCCTTATGTGGCTGAGAGGATATCCTGACTGTTAAAATCTTGCTGCCTGACTGAGCTGCACGTTTAGATCCTTTTGAATTTAGTTTTTCCTTTTCACAGTGAAAATGCTTCTTCAATGGCTTCCACATGTCCAATATTCTGTTGAGGCACACTCCAAGTGATAGCCATCTTGTGTTAACAAGTTGTAGAATTTTTCTTGTTTCTTTGTCATACAATCCTTGAAACTCTTTGAAATGTTGTTTTCTGCTAGCACTTTTGTCCGTAAAATAGTAGATATCTATCAATATATCAGAAACTGGGCAGGGCAGTTCTCTGGAAGCTTTCTGGGCAGCAATATTCATGAGGTGACAGGCACAGCCCATGAAGTAAATGCTAGGCTGTCGTCTTGAGATGTGTCCCATCACACTTTTACCTATACGACTTAACTGAGGCATTGTCTGAAGAAAAACAAAGACAATTTTCCCATGGAATTTTCCTCTTTGTTAGTTCATGGTCCAAAAGCTTGAAAATATTCTTTCCCGTTGAAGCTTTTGTCCATTCCACCATTGTCAAAAGAGAACAAACAATTTTTCCAAGCAAAGGGTCAAGATATTGTACAACCACTGGATACAGTTTTGAGTCATCCATGTATGTAGATCCATCTGTGGCTAAACTGTAAACACTGTTAGTAAGTAGGCTTGAAATCATTTTGTCATCTTCACAACCCAGCATTTGTACAATGGCTGTAGTTTTGGTTCTAACACAGCCATATTTTTTCGCTATATCAGAGTCTGGAAACATTTTTCTGAATAGATGTCCTGCATGATCGGCTACAGCTAGGAGTAAATCATGAGCAATGACGAATTGCGTGAACATAACTTCTGCATTTATGGTTTCATATTCTGAATTCTTATTCATAAATGTCGTTATCTGCATCATTTTCATATTCGCCTCAGCCTTTTGTTGGTGAGATGCCGATTTTGTATGTCTGGAATAATCGTTTATTCTGCCATGCGCCACAGAAAAATCGATGTGACAAACTGTACAAAATGCATTACTGTCACTGACTTTTGATGCAATGACCGGATATTTTGCATTATACTCTTTACTAAATTTTTGATTCACAGTTTTAGTCCTTTTAGATTTGCCAGAAACAAGACAATCTGGTGAAAGAGGCCTCTTTTTTTTTTTTCCAACTTGTGAACGATCGCATCGGTGTTTCTGTGCCGCTTAGAAAACGATAAATACCCATCTATGCGAGCGCTGATTGGCTGACAAGCACTGATGACGTAACTATGGATTCCCCCACGTACCCAATATGGAGAAGCACCGCACTCAAACTATTGGTAGACGTCGGAGATACAAATATTTTTTATTATTTCAAGCACAAACATGATTATCGCAAGTGGCCATTTGGACTATGTCTTTTATTTATTATCAAAATTTATTTGTATCTCACAAGAAATTTACTTTTCACTCCTTTCAAGCCCTGGGGGAACATTTTATCGCTTTATTGTATAGGCCTATATAATATATAATAATTTGGGAGTTGCAACAAGTCGTAATATTTGTCTGTGTGAGCTATAGTCCTAATATATACACCAAAATCGTAATGGTTGGCATCTCTGTATATATACAAATGATTATTACACTGTTGGATATCACAGTTATATCCAGGGCTTTAAATAATTATCTTTTTTTTTTCATCATTGTCCACACAGAGTAGTTCAATTACTCTACAGCACAGCTGAGAAGTCAAATTATTCTTTTCTACTCTGTTATTACAATACATTCTGACAATTTCACCTCAGAAATTGCCACTATATGCCATTAATGCCTATACTCACAATCACTCAGGCTAGATATATCTATGTAACTGTGTCTTACTAACTATATCATTTTAACTATATTTTAGTCACATATTTATATCCTGGCCAAAGCCTAAAATATTCTATACATTACAGGATATTATGATGCAATAACACTCAATTACAACAACGAGAAAAGCTTAAAAGGGTCTAGTAACATAATGCAATACAACAACAAGTGCCAATTCATTACAAGTGAACTACACAATGTATGATTTGTACATAGTTACTTAAATCCAGGATGAACTATTGCTTCTGAACAAATTTCAATTTAACATGTATATCAAACTTAAATTAAAATAGCCATATATATCTAACACTTCCTGCACAGGTAACATCAAATCTACCCAGAGCAACTAACACTACTCATGTAATTGTTCATTTTGATTTAAACATAGAAGAGTTTCTATAAACTTAAGACACCTCATGACTTAGCACTGAAGGGCTGTTTTCATTCTAGCAGAATGTTTTTATGCAGAAGATTTTACAGCCATATCACCCACAGATAGAATAGGTGTGACCTTCATAGCAGGACGGTGAAGAATAAGGTAACTATAATAAAATCAGTGACATTCTTGGCCACATTAATGAAAACTCTACATAATTAGAAATAAGTGATACATATAAAATAATACTATATTAATGTAATAAAATATAAAATGCATTGTATGTTTATATATCACAACATTACCATAAAAAAAGCATAATCATTTAAACAAATATATTGGTTTTGAAATGAACCACATAATAGATCCTCTGCTGTGAACAGTAAATCTTCAAATTTATGATGATTAAATAAGGATATTTTCCTCAGTGGATATAGCAGATAGCCAAATATACCTTTGATATAAAACATACATACCACACAATGGAAGGAAATTTTAATCTTTGTTTATGGTATACTGAGAGATTAAATGGAAATTTTGGAGATGATTCTAGGTATGTAAAATATTCTATTTTGTAACAGAGATAATTATTTCTACTTTTCTAGAAATTTTATAAAATTTCCAAGTAAAATTGCAAAGAAATTTTCATTTCAGTCAAAGATAGTGTTTTTTTGTGTGCACAAAGATTGAATTCCTTTGTTATTTCAAGTCAAGCAAACATAACTTACTAGAAAGTCTACTAGTAAGAGAGACAATGGCCAATCTTGTAATGATGTTACTAACTTAAATTAGTAATATCTGCATACAAACCATATATTAGATATCAGTAATAAATAACAGAATTTACTAGATTCAAAATAGCTTTATGAAATCTAACAACTTACAACTGTGGACATACAAATGTCTTAACACTTTCATAGCAGGATCAATCCACAAACTTTGTAATAGGTCTGTTCTTATCAGGTTTATCTCTTCTGCTCCAAGAACATGTATATATACTTTAATTACATTTTATCAATTGTAGATGTGTTTTTTTTTTAAGACATAATTGTGAACATGCATTTGTATATACATGTAACAATGAACATAACAGTAATTGACAATAATAGTTTTTAATTATATAACTCTTGGCAATGTTAGATTAATGCAGAAAAACATATAAAGAACAGTTACTGTTTCAATGCTAACTAAAAGAAAAAGTTACATCTTCACTGAGATGTTAATATTCATCACACTTCATTTGGATCAATCCACCAATCACAGAGGCCAAGAACATCCACTTCACTTCAAACAGCAAAGGGACTTCCCATATCTTTAAAGATAGGCCAAGAATACCCAGAAAGCTAGTGGTACCATTTTATAAGTTGAAGGAAAAATGATACTTTCATGAGATAAAAACACAATTATGATTTTCGTAAAAGTACAGAAACTGCATGTTTGATGACAAGGTAGTTTTAAAATAGGAAAAAGCATGAAATTTAAATAAGCTGTTTTAAGTATAGATTAAAGAAGGTTAATTAAATGATGAAAGTTGTGGATGCTGGTTCAATCATATAAATACTGTCTCCTTAAAACACAGTAATCTCATAAATCAGTTATAGTTACTCATAACAACCAAGAACCTTCTTAATCAGAGAAATATTGAAGTCATAAATTTAAACAAAAAACATTATTCAAAAACTTAATTAGCATATATGTTCATACTAATGTCAGTTAAAACTAAGTCACCAACTAAAAGTTTGTACTCATGGCAACCAATTATTTTAGTACTAAAAATATATATTTACTGGGTCAAGTAATGAACTTTCTCAGAACAACTGCAATTGAAAACACATGCTTTTCTCAGATCATTTGTTATTATCATTTCAAAACAAGTAAGAATTTAAGAATCTTTCAGAATATATTTTTCATAAACTGCAAAATACAGATAATGCAACCAAAATACATCTTTCTGTTCCTCCTTTTCAGGCTTTACCAGTTCACAAAAACTTAGTGTTTCCTATAATATTTAATCAACACTTGCAAAACACTTCTCATTATAGGTATTTTTCACTGCCACACAGCCCATCACAACAGATGAATGGCATTGGTGGCATATTTCACACTTGTAAGTCTTGTTTGATGAATGTAGTCTTTTTCACCTTTGTTCATGCAGCAATAATAATGAATAGTTTTATCATAAACATATCCACATTTTCATCAAAAATATTTTGTATATTGGCCTCTGGTTGGTCCTGTAGGCTCATTTCATCCATCTTGTGCTACTCCCTTATAATAGCTAAGGCTCACTCACTACTCAGAATACTGCAATGGAAAAAAAAAAAAGACAGTTTCTCCTCAATTAGAACTAGCCTACATAAAAATGTGCATTTGAATAAATAATGATGTAAATATAGTGTTTCTAAATAATATAACCATGATCACTAATTTGATGGTGAGAACACACCACCTTAGTTAATGTACTATACTATCTATAACTGCATTTTAAAAGGTAAGATTATTTTGCAAAACACTGACCTACCTTTTAGTTCATTTCTTTATAACTAGAATCTTGGTCCTGTTTTCAGAAACTCAGCTGCTGGTTGAGGCCTTTTGGTTATCCTCTCTTTTCTATGATAGGATGCAACCTTGTTTCTAAAAGAAGAATTCAATTATTTTCAAACTAAATCTTTATTCACAGAATGCAGACAAATGTTTACAATAATAAGGCATAATATATGAACTTAAAATGCATGTGGACTATACTTAAGCTAAAAGATGTCTTGACTTTTAAATACATTATAACACAATATCTCCATCTTCTTAGTTCTTTCCAAAAATACTTATTGTTTTCATTACATTTATTTAGTTTGGTACATAATCCAACTCACAACAATAAGAAACAAACATTCTTAAATAAATACAGCCTATCAGAAGTTTCGGGGTTTTATTCGTACATACTCAACCACTGTAATTTCTACCTATATAACACCTTAACTATAATGTCCCTGATTGGTTAATACGATGGTGATAGTTTCCACTGCTATTCTGGAAACTTCCCTTGTATGGTATTTTCATCTAACATTCAATATCTAGCAATAGCTGAAGAGCAATTTCTATACTATCTGGTTCAATCTTGTCATCCCCTACGTGGACTAAATTAATTACAACCCTCTTTATGTTACTATCACACTAGTTGCAGCATATTTCATTTGAAACTCTCACGTTTTGAATTAATACAAAGTAACTATAATCTTAAAACCATAGTAGTTAGTAGCACTTCTTTGTTTTACGTGGCTTTAGCACACAAACATAAAAATGATGCGTCAAAAAACCATTTTGTTACTGAGAAAAAAGAACTTTTCTGGTAAAACCATGTTATAGTAAGATTAAGATGTACAAAAGGACAAGCTTAGTATTAAAAATTTAGAGGTCTCGTAGTATTTGCCCGAACAGAATATAATAATAGTACGTGCATGTGTGTCATAATCAACTTGCAAGCTGAAAGTTCGAAATAATCTATTAAATACAAAGCGCCCATCTTTCTTCCATATTACTAATTAATTGCAACAAAGTGACGAAACAGAACTTTTCAAGACATAGAATTTCACTGGAAAAATAATAATTTGTTAATATATACGTTAAATCTCTACAAATGAAAATATGCAGTATGATCATCAGCCAACATTACACGATGATATTTTAATTTTTGCAAGTTACTTATTCAGAACCTGAACAGTAAATTTTTTAAAGTGTAAGAAGTATTTCGACAAAAAAATGTTTCGGCCTGCAAAGGACGTTGTGTCACTCAAATTACTCAGACATAAGGCCTAATTAGCCTTTTTTTTTTTTTTTTTTTTTTAATTTCGCACAAAGCTACTCGAGGGCTATCTGTGCTAGCCGTCCCTAATTTAGCAGTGTAAGACTAGAGGGAAGGTAGCTAGTCATCACCACCCACCGCCAACTCTTGGGCTACTCTTTTACCAATGAAAATTGGGATTGACCGTCACTTTATAACGCCCCCACGGCTGGGAGGGCGAGCATGTTTGACGCCACTCGGGCGCGAACCCGCGACCCTCAGATTACGAAGCGCACGCCTTGACGCGCTAGGCCATGCCAGGTCCAAAATATTTTGTCAACTTATGGTGGAGTGGTAACCCTACGAACAATTTACATTTCCAGAATGAAGCCGGAAGACTAAAAGTGAATTACTGCTTACATTTGCAGATTTAAAGGTATGTTTTCACTGTGGTAAAATTTTAGTTTTAAAATTATTATAGGTTTTTATAATAAATTTTCGCGGGCTTTGCTTATGCGCTCTTGATTTATTCAATTGTATAACCAATTATATTTATTTACTGTCAGTCTCTCTCTCTCTCTCGCGGTGTTTGGGTATGATATGTTCATACCCTGGGAAGTCAGGTTCTCTTTGACCTCCTCGGCCTGGCATGGCCTATCGCGTTAAGGCGTGCGCTTCGTAATCTGAGGGTCGCGGGTTCGCATCCCCATCGCGCCAAACATGCTCGCCCTCCCAGCCGTGGGGGCGTTATTATGTGACGATCAATCCCATTTTTCGTTGGTAAAAGAGTAGCCCAAGAGTTGACGGTGGGTGGTGATGACTAGCTGCCTTCCCTCTAGTCTTACACTGCTAAATTAGGGACGGCTAGCACAGATAGCTCTCGAGTAGCTTTGTGCGAAATTCCAAAACAAACAAACAAACAATCTTCCTCCTCCCCGTACTTATGTGGTCTTGCAGTATTGATATTTGTAATTATTTTATTTTTAGGTCGAAGTGAACCGAATATTATTCTGATCCTTTTCAGGGCAATGTCAATATATTGTGGTACATATATGATTGTTATTTTGCTCTATTAGCAGAATGTCAAGTTTGTTGGTGGCACTTTTTAATTTTTTAATTAACTTTAATTTTTTTACTTTATTATATGTATATAGAAACATACATTTTTATTATTTTTTAAAATTATATATTTATTCTTTTTTAATTAATTTTATTATTTTTATTTATTTATTTTATGTTTCAAATATAAATTGACTGGGGAGAGATGTTTAGGACTAACTTCATCATGTATGAGGTACCTATCTAGTTCGCATAGTAATTCATTTTTAATCCAATTTTATCGAAGTACGTTATTGTACTATGTACCATACTATCTGGTATGGTTGGTGTGTTCGAATATTTGTGTATGAATTGAGATGATGTAGTTCTTGGAACTCTGTATGTTGTTGTGAGGAGTGTGTTTTAAATTGTTTGTAATTTGGTTTAATTATTTTATCGTTTACAGTTATTCATGCTGGAGCTGCATAATCAATTACTGGTCTAATTTATGTTTTATAGATTTGTAGTATGTTGTCTGTAGATGCTCCACTGTTTTTGCCAGTTAGTCTCCTAGTATCGTTAGTTTTTCGCCAGACTTTAATTTCGTTGACATGATTAATCTAAGTTAATTTTGAATCATAGGTTAGACCTAAAAATTTTGCCGATGGGGCAGTCTGAAGTAGTGTGCCATTCATATATATTTTTGGCTGTTGTTTTCTGTGTTTTGTCAATTTCATAAAGACTACGAGTTGTGTTTTTGCTGTCTTTATTTTTAATCTATATTTTTGACAGTATTCGCTTATTCTATTTAGTTGGTGTTGCGGCACTTTTCCAGACTGCCACATCATCTGCGAACTGTGAAGAGAATCCATGATTTGGATCCTTCAATGGCATATTGTTTACATACATGATGAAGAGTATAAGGCTAACCACCCCTCCCTGAGGGAACACCAGCTTCTGGAGTAAAGTACTCAGAAAAGGTACCATCTACATTAACTCTGCACTTTCTATTTTCAAAAAGTTAGATAGCCAGCGAATAATTCCACGCTGTAGTCCCATTTCATTCATTCGGAACTTTAGACCATCATGCCATACAGTGTCGAATGCTTTCTCGATATCAAGAAAGCAAGCAACAGTGCATTCTTTTTTATTAAAGCTATTTATTATAGCTTCGGTTATTCTAATTAAATGATCTGTCGTTTGTCTAAATTTCCTGAATCCATTTTGTTCTTTTGGTAATTTTGATGTTATCTCCAAGAATGTGGAGAGTCTATTACTGATTATTCTTTTTAGAATTTTGCCTATACAGCTGGTCAGGCTGATTGGTCGGTAGCTATTAGGTTTATTTGCTGGCTTTCCTTCCTTATGGAACATTGATATATTAGCGAGCTTCCAAGAAACTGGGATGTATCCTGAAGATAGAGATAGATTAAAAAGTGTTTTTAGGTGGTCAAACAATTGCGGAGTACCCATTTTTAGAAGGATGGCTTGTATTTCATCTTCACCTGGAGATTTGTTTTTGTGTTTTTTATTGCTTCAAGTAGTTCTTGAAGTCTATCAATGTTTGTTTGTTTTTGAATTTCGCACAAAGCTACTCGAGGGCTATCTGTGCTAGCCATCCCTAATTTAGTAGTGTAAGACTAGAGGAAAGGCAGCTAGTCATCACCACCCACCACCAACTCTTGGGCTACTTTTTAAACCAACGAATAGTGGAATTGACAGTCACCTAATCGAATGCCTTAACCAACCTTAACCGCCGGGCCAAGTTTGATGCCAAAAGTAAATTATCCTTATTTCCAGACGGCGTGGCATGACCAAGCGTGCGACTCGAAATCTGGGGGTCGCGCGTTCGCATGCCCGTCGCGCCATACATGCTCGCCCTTTCAGCTGCGGGGGCGTTATAATGTGCCTAGATAGTTAATTTGAAACTAGAAATTTATATTTTGTCTATGTTATTGTCAATATAATAATAATACAAAATATAAAAACAAAACGTATCAAAATAAAACAATTAATAATGATTTTATTTTATAAACGATTAGTAGGAATTTTATTTTGCAAGCCACCATAGCTCAGTGGTTAGAGCACTGGTCTCGTAAACCAGGGGTCGTGAGTTCGAACCTCACTGGTGGCTGTGGAAAAGGTTTGGTTAACTTTACGTTAATCTTTTTAATTATGTTTTATAATAATTTTCGTTTCAGTGTTACCCCTAAAAATAAATGACATTCTCGCCTAATTGTTTAATCTTGTTATTTTTCAGAAAATAAATATTTATTTGAAATACCTTGTAGATTAACTCTGTGGAAGATCTAACATTATATTGGAACTTCATCAAATGAGCATCAAAGCTTTCAAATGAAGTTTGTTAAAACAGTTCAGGTGAATTTTAATCTTCCAACTAAACCCTTTTTTAAACAATAATGACTGCAACGGTTTTTGTTATTTTTTATTATAGATGACTGAAGGATAATTTTATCACATTTGCACATTGGTCAGTTTTCTAGTGACTTGTTCTTTACTAATACAAAAAAAAATTAATACTTGTAAAGTTTGATCCCTCACTTAAGTATAAAACTCGTTTAAAATGTTGAAAAAAAAAGTGAGAACACATTTGTTTTTCCTAACGTAGAAGTTTCATGTACAATTTATTACAAAAGGAAATAAAATATTTAATGATTAATTTTTCTCACGTAAAGCTTTTATTGTTTGGCCCTTATAGCTAATACAAAAAAAATCGTACATTATAATAAAACATTGTGGAAGAAATTCATTTCTGTATTTCATTGGCATTTCTGAAACAGTATACAGTGTGTAGGTGACTAGACAGTTTGTTATGTTGAATTTTAGTGTAGAAATTGCAGAAACGTACTTGTTCTACTTTTGCTTTCGACTTTTTGAAATTAGTATTATAACTTTTGTTTTATTTATTTTGGCCTAAAGAGTTACACATAATTTACTTCCACAACAACCAAAATTATTTTACAAAGCTTATGTATACTGATTTTCCAGACGAAATAAAATAACATACTTGTTGTTTCCGCATAACGATAAAAGTAATATTACTCATCATGATGTATTGCCTTGCAGAAAATAACAGTTCGTGTATTAATCATTTTATAATCTGATTTTTTGATGCTTCAACTTTCAATTGCGACGTATGCTGTGTTGTTTGTACAACAAGTGCAATACACGACAACCGTCACGAAAGCATAAGTTGCATGTGAAATAAAATTTATCTATTTGGTTAACTGAGAGAAAGATTCATCTTGGTTGATAGATTAAAAAAACGAAGCATTAACTTATGAAAACTAAAGGAAATAAGAATTATAAAATTACTGAAAATTAATTATAATGTTATATATATTAAATATATAGTGGAAAAGATGGGTTAACATGCCACCATAGCTCAGTGGTTAGAGCACTGGTCTTGTAAACCAGGGGTCGTGAGTTCAATCCTCACTGGTGGCTGTCCCTTCTTTTATTGGAAAATATTAGTATTTTCAATGTAGTTGAAGAATTTCATAGAGCAATTTTAAAACCAGTGTTTATTTTAACATGTTCAGTTTACTAAATGTTACCTTTATCATATTTTTGTATGTTTTTCACAATAATCTTAATTTAATAAATAACATTTTAAGATGAAACATACCCAAAACAGAAATTTTGATAACTATTAAGTTTACGTTTTCTGAATACATCGAGTATTGAGTATCGTTAGATATTTCATAACGAGTTATGAATCTGAAACAAAATATAATGATTGATGTGAATTATTTATTGAATTCAAATTTTGTGCCTCAAACTAAAAATATACTTGTGCTTGTACCAGATTGGTAAATTTGTGTGTGTTGCCATCTGGTAACGTATTTTTGAACTACATAAGCTACAGGAGTGTGCACTCCAAAAGATAGCGCAAGAAGACCTAACCTAGATAAAAGTATTTTGAGTAATTTATACATGCTATAAGTTATGCAAGTTTTTTAAATACAATATAAAAAGCACATTTGTAACAGCACAGTGTATACGCGGGAACTGGCGACAAACAGCTGAATTGCCAATAATAAGCGTTTCGAAAGATACTGTACTAAAATATGATAATATTATAACAGTTTTTATAATCTTATTCAATACGTGACTAAGCAGAAAAGTGAAAATACAAGTTCATACAACAGCTCAGTTAATTCATTAACGACTTTATCCACACTGAGATTATATGTTACTTCAACAGAAAATAGAATGTAATCAATCATAGTGGACACAAATGAACCTGCGTAGAATTCTTCATTAGATTTAAACTGAAGGAAGTAAGCAACTACATGTTATGGAAATCTGTACGTATAATCATTCCTATTTACTATCATATTCAACCTCTTGCGTAACTTTTAAGAAAGATTTAATTTTATTTCGTAAGTTTGATCTCTTTTTTCTTTTAAGCTTTTGATATTGTTACAACATCGCAATGAGGCTTAATGCTTTGAACCGAAATGTTTGAGTTATTTGTTTTAGTAGTTTTTATTCGTGCATACTTTATCCTTGAAGTACAAATTCAATGTGTTTCAAATAATTAATCCAAATTTGAGCCTCATTGCTGTCCAAATTTAAATATTAAAATTAATTAATTTAAAATAGCATTTTTTGTAAGCCATGTATACTTTTATCTGAATGTTTATTTTAATCTACAAACGAATGGACGAATGCAATTCTGGAGTTCTCATTAGGTATTAGCATCTTTTCTACATCTACTCACAGTTCGTATGAATGATATAATTGTCCCCTTGGAAGAGCTTCGGAAGTAGCGATATGGAGCTCGAATCCATACGGTACCCGTAAACAGTCCCCGCACTTTAAGCGATGGTTGCATTAGAAGAGTGACAGTAAATTCCTTAGCATGCATGGTGATTGATAGGATGCTGCAACTAGATGTCAGAAGTTCGAACTCAAAGACGGCGGTAAATAACCTTTGTGTCTCTGTCATAAACACAGATACACTGCTTCCCGATAACACAGCACTCTAACTTTTCCCTTTTACTTATAACATTAAATAACTATTAAAAGTTAGATATTATTTTATTTAAAACGTAAACTTATTATGCTAGTATATCTTATACTAACCTGTACATTATTGTTATAATTGTTTGACTTATTTGTTTTTGTCCTTTCTGAGATGAAAGTGTTCATTATTTCTTAAGGAGGTTGACAAATAATTTATCAGAAAGACTACAACACATTTGTCATCAAGACGCAATATATAATTCTGTAAAAACTTTAAAATACGAAAAATATATTTATTAACAATGAAAATTAGCCATATTATAGAACATTACAAACTTCACTGACTTCTGCAGCGTTAGTATAAAAACTTAAATATTCGTGCCACGTAAATAGTTTATAATATATCTTTAGTCAAATAAACTTGAATACGTTTATGTGCAGGTGTTTATCATGCACTATGACATTTTTATTTACTGAACACAGAAATATCATAAACATGTACTGATCTTTTTATTCGGTTAAAACCAATGGCTGGAACCACATATCACATTGGTCCTTTTGAGAGAGGCGAATCTATGACACGGGGTGGCACAGATACTGGTATGTTTTTTTTTATTGAAAGATCTTCTCTCCTAGTTCCCGATGGGACAGTGTTAAATTAACTTTTAACAACCGTTTAAAAATGTATGTTATGTTTCTTTTACAAGAAAACAAATATTTCGTATTTTAATTTGATAGGAACTTCACGTAACACATGAATTAAATTATCATATCAGACATTCTAGAACTCATCAGCTAGAACGGTATCTAATCTCCAAAAAAAGGTGGAAGAGAAATATTTCGACATTGAAAGCAAACGATTTTAAGTGCTTTTATATAAAAAGTAGTATATTTTAATTGAATTATGATGTTTTTGTGAAAGCTGAGCCCTTACTCAGTGATGTCGAGAAACCCACTTGTTGAGAAATTTATATGCAAAAACGGCTCGTTTGGGTTGAGAAAATATTTTACATAGAAGAGCGAACAACGTTTCGACCTTCTTCGGTCATCGTCAGGTTCACAAAGAAAGAGGTAACTGACCGGAAGCTGACCACATGTTTGAAAGGGGTTGTGTAACTGTGTGTCGAAATGTAGAGGGCGGTATTACATGTTTGAATATATAATTTTATTTATTTTATTATATTAATATAGGTATAAAGGTGTTCCTTTATATTAGTTTATTTTGGGTTTAAGTTGTTGTATAAGTAAGGCTTCTTTAATTTTGCGTTTGTTTATGTTTGTTTCTTTATTTAGTATTTGAGTGTTTTCTATGGTTATGTTGTGTTTATTTGACTTGCAGTGTTCGAAAACGTGTGAAGGTGACTTTTTTATGTTCTTTGAATCTGGTTTCCATTTTTCTACTTGTTTCTCCAATATAGAAGTCGTGGCAGTTATCACATTGTATTTTATAAATAATGTTGGTGTGGTGTTTGTCAGTGTAGTTTTTACATAGTATAGACCTCAGTTTTGTGCCTGGTTTTTGAATAAATTTGGTATTAACTGGAATGTCATTTGCGGTGTGGGTGAGTCGGTTTTACGTAGGTAGGAATAAAATTTATATTTTCCAGAAACACCTAAAAACAACATCTTAAACGATTTTTTCAAAGAATTTTCTCACAAAACAGAAAACTAAAAAACAACCTTACAAAAAGAGACATTAATTCCATTAAAAAACCTAAAACAAGACAAAAACATAAAAATTCTAAAAGCAGATAAAAGTAACGCTATAGTCATAATGAACATGAATGAATACATCCAAAAAATGAATAACATCTTATCAGACACGAACAAATTTAAACCAATACACACAAATCCAACAAAGACACACGAGACGCAACTGAACAAATTACTACTACAAATGAAAAAAGCCAACACAATTTCACAAACACTTTATTCCTACCTACGTAAAACCGACTCACGCACACCGCAAATATACGGCATCCCCAAACCTCATAAACCAGATTGTCCATTACGACCAATAATGTCCACATATGAATCGTTTAATTACAATCTTGGTAAATACATAGCATGGCATTCTCTAAATATGTAACATCAGCCAGCTCATTCATCAAAGACTCTTTTAATTTCAAGTCTAATCTAAATCAACTTAATCATAAAGCCTTAATGGCCAGTTTCGATGTTATATCCCTCTTTACGGAAGTTCCAACCACTGAAGCCTGCAAGATAGCCTTAGAACTCTATATCCGAGACCCTAACCCAACTATAGAAATTCCCAGTAACCAGTTAGCAAACCTCATAGAATTCACCACGATAAAGACAAACTTCATGTTCAACAACCAAAACTATATACAAACAAATGGCCTAAGCATGGGCAACCCAGTATCACCAGTTCTAGCCAATATTTTTATGACACAAGTTGAAACACAAGCAATTAACACAGCATTACATCCACAACTATACTGGTACAGATATGTAGATGACACGGTTGCGGGATTCAAATCTACAGAACACATACTTAATTTTTTCAATCACATTAACTCTATACATCCCAACATTAACTTCACATGTGAACAGGAAGAAAGCAATCAAATATCATTTCTTAACCTCAAAATTACAAGAACCGACACACAATTCAAAACAGAAATCCATCGAAAAATCACCCATACTGGACTACACATTCCTTGGGACTCAGCACATGAAACAAAACAAAACTCAACATACTAAGAAACCAAATAAACACAGCCATAAAACTATGCTCACCAGATAAAATTAACGATGAATTAGACAAAATAAAACAATACTTCATCAACATCAATAAGTTTCCTCCACAAACCGTAGAAAACATTATACGCACATACCTAGACAAAAAGCAAAATCGACCACCAAATACAGCTCACGAATCAAAAAACCACGAAACCATATACTGCTGTATACCATATATTCCTGACATCAGCAAACAAATAACCAACATTTGGCAAAAATTAGTAACAAAATATGACATTCCAGTTAATACCAAATTTATTCAAAAACCAGGCACAAAACTGAGGTCTATACTATGTAAAACTACACTGACAAACACCACACCAACATTATTTATAAAATACAATGTGATAACTGCCACGACTTCTATATTGAGAAACAAGTAGAAAATGGAAACCAGATTCAAAGAACATAAAAGTCACCTTCACACGTTTTCGAACACTGCAAGTCAAATAAACACAACATAACCATAGAAAACACTCAAATACTAAATAAAGAAACAAACATAAACAAACGCAAAATTAAAGAAGCCTTACTTATACAACAACTTAAACCCAAAATAAACTAATATAAAGGAACACCTTTATACCTATATTAATATAATAAAATAAATAAAATTATATATTCAAACATGTAATACCGCCCTCTACATTTCGACACACAGTTACACAACCCCTTTCAAACATGTGGTCAGCTTCCGGTCAGTTACCTCTTTCTTTGTGAACCTGACGATGACCGAAGAAGGTCGAAACGTTGTTCGCTCTTCTATGTAAAATATTTTCTCAACCCAAACGAGCCGTTTTTGCATATAAAATTCTGAGCCCTTACTGGTTCAGTAGCAAGTTTGTTTATTTATTATTATATATAACTACACTCTCAGTTTTCGTCCTCACCGCCATAGATGTAACTACATGTTTTTCATTCTTCACCAATTATATCCGTACCACCATAGCTCAGTGGTTAGAGCACTGCTCTTGAAAATCAGGAGTCGTGAGTTCAATCCTTACTGAGGGATAGTTATTGTTTGGTACGGCTTGGCCCGGTGGTTAAGACGCTTGATTCGTAACCCGAGGGTCAATCCCACTATTCGTTGGTAAAAGTGTAGCCTACGAGTTGGTGGTGGGTGGTGATGACTAGCTGCCTTCCCTCTAGTCTTATATGCAAAATTAGGGACGGCTGGCACAGATAACCCTCGTGTAGCTTTGAGCGAAATTCAAAACAAAACAAACCCAAACAAATACCAACGAAATGACTTTTGCGAAAGTGCTATTAGCATTTTCTAGGTTCTATGTATAACTCAGTGTTCATTTTTCTAATTCGAGGAGCATTTTACGATACTCATCTCAACCCACCAATACATATTTAGTGCAGTTCATTGTAAATCAAAACCCTTACCGGTTATTTTATATTGTCAAGAGCTACTGATACACGAAATTT
This sequence comes from Tachypleus tridentatus, assembly GCF_004210375.1. Classification (NCBI taxonomy): domain Eukaryota; kingdom Metazoa; phylum Arthropoda; class Merostomata; order Xiphosura; family Limulidae; genus Tachypleus; species Tachypleus tridentatus. The sequence continues at coordinate 19,760,357 of NC_134832.1, read as the reverse complement.
CACTTCCAAAAATATTTTAACGTTACGAAACCTTAACATAGTTTCCATTTCAGCTATATTTTTATTTTATTTAGTCAGTACTACTTTGGATGCCAGCAACAATGAAAATGTCATATATACTCTAAAACCTACGCATATGTTTGCGTAACTGATTCTTAAAATGAACAATTTCTTATAATTTTTCCGTCCCCTATGCCTTCATCTTTGTGAGGTTTGTTGACGTCAGCACCGCTTGCACGCTAGCTAAAACTATTGATTTGGCTATGCTTACGTATGAGCACATGACCTAGTGTTAAGTGTAATTTCTTTACACTGAGTTATAACAATTCAATTTAGAACTAAAGCTTCTTGTTATTAACGATCTTTCTTTGTCCAAATATAGTGGTTTCTTAGAATGTTTGTGTGAACTTAAAGATGTCAGATCTTTGAAAATCACACTTTAAGCTGTGATATTCTAGATCTTGGAAATATAACACTGTAGTTACCTTTTGTATTTATAATTTCGGTTGTAAATTTTTTATGCAAAGCTGCACACAGGTAAACTGCGCATAGCCGTCCCTAATTTCGATCTAATAGACAAGAGGGAGAGCAGCGACTGAACAGTACCTAACCACCAACTCTTTGAAAATGCTTGTTTTACCAAATAGTGGGATCTGTCTGTCTTCCTATAGCGCACCGATGTCCCTCAATGTGCCGGGCAAGTTAATGCAGCAACGAGATGCAAACCATGAATTCCCAGATTCACAGTCCAGCTACTAGTGACACTCTTTCTGACATTCATCTGATCATTGCAGTAGCAGTTGATTCGATTGGTTTGGTTTGTTTTGAATTTCGCCCAAAGCTACACGAAGACTATCTGCGTTAGCCGTCCCAAATTTAGCAGTGTAAAACTGGAGGGAAGGCAGCTAGTCATCACCATCCCGCGCTAACTCGTAGGCTACTCTTTTACCAACGAATAGTGGGGTTGACCGTCACATTATAACGCCCCCACGGCTGACAGGGCGAGCATGTTTGGTGCGACCGGGATTCGAACCCGCGACCCTCAGATTACAAATCTAGCGCCTTAATCACGTGACCATGCCGGACGTCGCACTTCATCGAATACTCATAAAATAGCTTTACATACATATGTGCATACATCACAGTGCTGGCCAGAATACTTAGGTTTGAGTAGATTATATTGAAAAGATTTTGAATAAGCAAATCAGCAAATCAGTGGACAAGCAAAATCGATGTAAAGTCAAAGTGAAGCGAAATGTATCAAAAATACATTTTGACACTGTTTGGCATTTTGTATTGTTACTAAAAATATTGTAATGTTGCTACCGAAAATCGATCGCTTTTGGGAAGGATATGTAACAACCTTTTCCTCACGTATCCAGATTGGGGATTTAGAATTTTTGAGACAGGTGTATCCTTGCGCTTAATGGCAATGAAAAACAATGAAATATGGATCAAATTTGGGAACGCATATCACTCAGAGTGATTAAGTAAAGTACAGGTGAGAATCCGTGAACACAACAAAGGTCAGTGGTTGGAGCAGTCTATGTGTCCCGGGCATTAGTACACAACATAAGTAAGAGGGATGGATCTTCTTTCTGAAAATAAGACCTCATGTTCAACTGCTGCGTACCTCAATAAAGTAGAGAATGAAGTATATATTCACGCTGTTCTATAAGAAGGCGTATCGGCAAAGACGTCTCTAGATTTTTTATGCTCAACTTGTTGAAATGGGCACTGGGAAACAGTCATCCTTGTACATTGGATATATTATGGAAAAAATGCAGAGAGAAATAGTGTGCTTTGGACGTGAGCTTACGACAGAATATTTTTTCAGTGGAAACCATGTTGTAGAACTATTGTCAAGATGCATTGTTGTCAGATAAGAAACAAGCATGTATTTCGAAGTTGACGTTAATGAGGTGATGAGATTCCAAAATCATTTTAATATAATGTATTCAATATTTATACAACTGTGTTCTATGAGACGACAGACACCGTCGTGGTGTCTGCTACGTACAAAAACATTTAGGGTTAATTTCACACTTGGTTTGTATTGAACTTACTATGACTGGTACTTCACTCTTTTTGGCCCGGCATGGCCTAGCGCGTAAGGCGTGCGACTCGTAATCCGAGGGTCGCGAGTTCGCGCCCGCGTCGCGCTAAACATGCTCGCCCTCCCAGCCGTGGGGGCGTTATAATGTGACGGTCAATCCCACTATTCGTTGGTAAAAAGAGTAGCCCAAGAGTTGGCGGTGGGTGGTGATGACTAGCTGCCTTCCCTCTAGTCTTACACTGCTAAATTAGGGACGGCTAGCACAGATAGCCCTCGAGTAGCTTTGTGCGAAATTCCAAAACAAACAAACAAACAAACAAACAAATCACTATTTTTAGAAACGCCACACATAAGTCTACGGATTTACAATACTAAAATTAGGGGTTCGGTGGGCTCAGCAGATAGCCCGACGTGGCTTTGCCATAAGAAAAACACACACACATCAAAATCATTATATATGAAATAATAATTCGTTTCATTTTAACACACATAATGCTGAACGTAGAATACAGTAACCTGTAAACTGTCTAGTAATTCATATATGTAAAAACGGCTGGTTTGGGTTGAGAAAATTTTTTATGTAGAGGAGCGAACAACGTTTCGACCTTCTTCGGTCATCATCAGGTTCACAAACGTTGTTCGCTCCCCTACATAAAAATTTTCTCAATCCAAACCAGCCGTTTTTACATATATATTTTTCTCTACAAGTGGGTTTTCTCATCATCACTGATGTCTAGTAATTCAGTTTTATGTCTCAGTCTCAATTGTGTGAAGATGCCACAAAAATAAGTTGTGAATATACATAAGAAACGTATACGCTGTTTACATGATGTATCTAATTCTTTATTCTCAAACAGAAGACAAAGAAGTGAGTTTTTTTGGCATCATTACATTTACTTCTTTTCAGCCAAAGAGAAGAGATTTCTTTCACGATATGTTTTGTTTTCAAAAGAGCTACGATAGAAATAAAAAAAATGTTCTCCTTTTATTGAAAAAACTACACAACAAAACAAACTTCATGCAGTGGACATAAAACAACAAGCATTTCTATGTTGTTTCCCAGTTCTGTTTGATCGCAAAACGGAGTAAAAACCACAGAGAAATCTTATACTAAAATATTTAGCAGACATTTGCTGCATTTCTTATGTTAGTTCCCACATGGTTCTTCAACTCAAACAAAACAAAACCATCTGTTCGTACTTACTTCAAATATTTATATACCACAAAGGCATTGTTTGCTAGCCTATTGTATTTTGCTGTTCAACCTGTTACATCTGAACCAATCTCGTTGAAGGATGTCCAGGTTCTTCAGATCTACAATATTCTGGTGAGTTTTTAACTCGAAATTAATGACCTTGTCTATTCGGTCAATAGCTACTGACACACACAGAATAAAATAAACAATATCTTTTATTTCTTTAGTTTAATAATTTGATTCATAAATAAAGTTGTGGATGTTTTGTTTGACGTTATTTGCTTTAGAAATGTATTAATTGATTATTTTACGACACTGGCAATAGTACTAAATTTCTAAGAAACCTTTCGACGAGAAAAACTAAACGTTTCAACCTTGGTTTTCACTCATATATATGAATTTAATTACCTTTTCGGGAAATATATAACTTCTAACTCGTGCATATAAATATTTTAAAGACAACTCTTGTCTTACACTTTAAGTGAATCTTACTTAATTTTCTTCAGTATTTTAGTTAATTAGTTTGTTGTTGTTTTGTGTGCAAATGTTTTTGATGTTAATTAAAGCATTACAATCAAGTATGCCGTTAGGTAGCGCTTTAATAACCTAATAAATATACAATCTAATAAGGTCATGTTTGGCTCGGCATGGCCAGGTGGTTAAAGCGCTCGACTCGTAATCTGTGGGACGCGGGTTGGAATCCCCGTCGCACAAAACATGCTCGCTCTCTCTACCGTGGGGGCGTTATAATGTGACTGTCAATCCTACTATTCGTTGGTAAAAGAGAAGCCTAAGAGTTGGAGGTGGGTGGTGATGACTTGCTGCTTTCCCTCTAGTCCTACACTGCTAAATTAGAGATGGCTAACGCAGATAGCCTTCGTGTAGCTGTGCGCAAAATTGAAACAAACAAACGGAGATCATATTTTTGTTTTTAATATCTACTAAGCTGCTTTTTACATACGAATATGTTGTTCAGAAATATGTGACGTGTTTTAAAATAACAACAACAGCGTCTGCTTTTAGTTTTGTTGTAAAGATTGGAATTAGTGAAGTGATTGACCAAAACTATGTATCACAGCACGTGTGCTGTAGTGCTTTTTTCTTCTCTTTTTTCATCACTTAATGACTTTTGCACCACATGTGAAAACAATGATAAACTTCCCTTTCAATATGTCTTTAATAAAGTTTGTAGATGATATTTTTGCAACACCTTGTTATTGACAAAGTTAAGGCTAGAAATTTGAATTAATTTTATAAATGATAATACCTTTTCAATCGTTCCAGTAGCATGTCAGAACTTGTGGATGGTAAGACTAGAGAGAAGGCACCTCGTCATCCCCACCCACTGCTAATTCTTGGGTTACTCTTTTACCACCGAATAGAGGGGTGGACTGTAACATTATAACGCTCTCATGGCTGAAAGAGCGAGCATGTTTGGTGTGATGGGGATTCGAACTCGCGACCCTCAAATTATGAGTCGAGCACCCTAACCGCTTGGCTATGCCGGGCCATCTAGGGTTGAGATCTGGGCTGTTGTCTGACGGGCATGGTGTCTTGATTCTTTCTCTTCAAAGATTGTCCTTCATTTGATGTCTACTATATAGAATGAAGATTATGAATTATTTTATCCCTGTGGTATTTAGTAAAATCATCCTGGAATCTGCACGTATCTGCTCTTTCGAAAATTTTCCGAATTGTTAGCTCTGACCAAGACTGGAGGATCTCTACTTGTCGGCATTGAAAGTGTCTTTCACAAAATGCGGACATCCTGTACCCTAACCATCCCTATATCACTTAGCGATGTTTAAAAATTGCATTCTAATATGCTGGATGAAATTTTCTCCACATCAATGTTTTAAAAAGTGTTTCTCAGTGCAGGTTGAACTTTGATTCGTCTGAAAAGACCATTTTGCTCCACATCGCTACAGTCCAGTCAGCGTGCTTTTTGTCCTAATTGAGTCTCATCTTGTTGGTGAGGAGGTGTTTTTTCTTGACCATCTTGCTAGTAAACCAAATGAACATTGAACTCAAGCGAGACAGGGTGGTGCGCACGGTGACAGTGATCCAGAACGTTTTCTGCCTTCCTGTTTTGAAATCTGTGGACGACAATCGACGATTCAACAGGTTCATGCGTTTCAGAACACGTTCCTCGGATACTGTGGAAATGTTCTTTCTGCCACTTCTCTCCTGCCATGTCACACAACCAGTCTCTCTTCATCTCTGTACCAAGTGGATCACAGTAGTCTGATTAATTTCAATTCTTCTGACAACCCGCCTTGTCAAAAGTTTTCTTTGTTCAAAGAAATATTGACTGCTTTTTTCTGTGAAGTTAACCCGCAACTCTTGGTCATGGTAGTATCACACGCACGATTTGACAAATAAGCTTCTAAACTGACTCTTAGTAGAAGGCTGATGCAATACCCAGACAGTCTATAAAACTGCTGATGTAATAGTTGGACTGTATTGCATCATCCATGAAACACAGTTGCATCTACATGCATTAGGGCTTTAAAATAGAGTGATTTCAAATAAAAGTTGAACAAATTGGGTGATTGTTTGTTTGTTTGAATTTCGCACAAAGCTACTCGAGGACTATCTGTGCTAGCCGTCCCTAATTTAGCAGTGTAAGACTAGAAGGGAAGGCAGCTAGTCATCACTACCCACCGCCAACTCTTGGACAACTCTTTTACCTACGAATAGTGGGATTGACCGTCACAGTATAACGCCCTCACGGCTGAAATGGCGAGCATGTTTGGCGCGATGGGGATGCGAACCCGCGATCCTCAGATTACGAGTCGCACGCCTTAACACGCTTGGCCAAATTGGGTGATGCAATAAATCTTTCGACCAATTCTTCCCTATATTTATAAACAGTAGACAAAGTTTTACTTGCTAGTTATAAAGAGTTTATTTATGGCACATGACTTGAAGTTCCTCAGAAAATTTTCCCCCATTGATCTGAGTCTATCCAATGCGAATTCAAAATAAGAAGCATGAAAAAATAACATTTCAGATCTCTCATTTTGTCTTCACTACGCCACTTCCCAAGAACGCCTTCATTCAGTGTCATAACTCTGTCATATTTGAGTTCTCCTGTGAGACAAACGATCTTCTGAAATACTTTTATATATATAAGCATTCTGATTTTGAATGTGAAATGGACAAATTAAGAGGGATGTGAAAGAAAAACATTATTTTATCATAGATCTTAGGCCAATTGATTTATAATGCTTTGCCAGCTTTTGGCGTCTAAGCCATAACTTATACACAGTTTGAGAAATGTTTGTTTAGTTTGTTTCTATGCAGTTTTGGTATAAACTCATGATTCAGCAAACCATTAAAATTGTTTCGTTTTTGTCGCCTTTCTGTGTTTGTTATCCTCAGTACCTGATATATCTACTCTGGACTTTGCAGCAACTTTTTACTTTAATATTTGAAAGAGTCAATGGAGGAGTCGATAATGCTTATATATTCCAGCAAACTAACGTTGTCAGAGACCGACCAGTCATGTGGTTACTTAAATGCAAAAGAACAAATGTGACTTTTCCTGTATCAGTACAGAGCCTTGTTAGTACTTGGCTGTTATCGTGACTAGTTCCACAGAGTTTCATTTCAATGGAGAAAAATAAAACGATGTATTCATAGCTCTAGTATAGGTTTACTGGCTACGCACATATATGTTTATGTACTACAAATAAAGATTATCTTCATCACAGATTAAAATTCACTCACTTTGCAAATTTCTTACTCGATCTTCCCATTTTACGTGACTCTATTTAATACTTGCGAGAAATTCAGTTCCCTTAGAAACACAATAAGCTATTTATACGTTTCTGTGCTTCTATCGCATATGCAGTTCACTATATATTGTTCTTAGAATCACTTGTATAACATGTGCAGATTGCACATCTAGGTAGCTAATGTGTGTATTTATGCACAGCGATTACATTTAGTGGAATTTCAAACCAACTCTGAAAACATGATTGAATTATATGCTTGAAATGTAAGTGTGTTTTGTGTTTAAACTTATAATAAATTTATGTGTATAATATACCCTCCCGCACAACACACACTTAAACCAATAATTTGTTACTAAATACTGTATAAAAAACATGAAATAAAACCTCTTAAATATTAACTAGTTAAGATATCTTACAGTGCCAAAAATAATTTCTTTCGTAACACTTTTTGCGAATATTGATGGCAGTACAGTTTAGTGATTAGCGTGCCATACAACGGATCTGAAGTTACATGCTTCGCAGCATTAACTACTAAAAAAAAAATCATTTGCTTTATTTTGTTTGTTTGGAATTCAGCAAAAAACTACACAATAGGTTATCTGTGTTCTACCACAACGGGTATCGAAATCCGGTATCTAGCGATGTGAGTGCACAAACATACCTCTGTACTACTGTGGGGCGCTAAAAACGTAGTTTGAGGCCACGGGGGTGTAATGTGTTATAATTCTACATGACAATAGTTGGTGTTTGGTGGTCTTAACTAGCAGTCTTTTCTCTAGCCCAGTGGATGTCAACCTTTACACCAGCAAGAACCGACCTCATGTATTGGTTGTATTTTTTTTACCTCACGGATCCCACTTTTTTGAAATATTCCGTCTACCCCATAAACTGTTTTGTTTAATTAATAATTAACTCGTTTTCCCATTTTTCATAACCAAATAAAGTACATATTTAAGTGAGTGTGCAGTTACTAAACAACTGTATTAAAAACTTACTTGTTTAATGAGATGGTTTTACGGATTGTTTTGAATTGAGCGCAAAGTTACACGAGGGCTATCTGCGCTAGCCATCCCTAATTTAGCAGTGTGAGAGTAAAAGGAAGGCAGCTCGTCATCACCACTTAACACCAACTTCGGGCTACTCTTTTACCAACAAATAGTGAGATTTACCGTTACATTATAACACCCCCACGGCTGAAAGGGCGAACTTGTGTGGTGTGACGGGGACTCGAACCCGCGATCCTCAGATTACGAGTCGAGTGCCTTAAACACCTGACCTTTGAAAGTACGGATAACTGAGGAAGTAAAGCCTTTGTGTAGGTTTTCATATTATAATTCAACAAGAAAACTGTAAATGTTTTCGTGTTTGGAGAACTTATATCCACTTGACAGTAATAAAGTCGTACACGTACACGAACGCAGTTTATTCTCTCAATTAAACGAGTTTATATTCTAGGCCTTTATGATATCGAAATGACAATGAATATTCACGAACGGGAACTGCAAAATACTGGTTTCTACACACACACACAAGACATAAAAATGTAGTTGACCTCCAACATTTGTAGTACTTGTTTAGTTTTACTTATCTTGTTCGCTCTTTTTCGTCATTTTTTTTTTTTTTGGATACTTGTTGTGTTACCATGTATCTTAAAATTTTGCATAAAATGGTTTAATTAACACCACCAACAAGGATTAAAACTGGTATGATACAAATCAGAAGAAGAATTATTGATTGACATGTGATTCGCGTATATTTATTGTTTTTTTTTGTTTGTTTTTTGTTATGTCAAAAATTCCTGTACGTCTGACTGTTTTTATTGTGAGATAATAAAAACGGTGATGGCTTGTGGTATGACTAGACTGTACTATGAAGGTAAATAGGGTTAGGACTGCTTTTATTGGCTAATGTGGTAGTTTGTGGTGGCTGAGGTTCAAAATGTTTAGAGACATCCAATAAAGTCACCGAAGGGAGATTAACGGGTAAAAAGTAGAAGTAGCCATTAGCTGGCGCCATATGTCAGTTTCCTTCGAAAATTTTAGCCAAATCAGTGTTAAATTGCACACCACTATCTGTCTATTGGCTGATACATTAACTAGAAAATAAATAAATAACAAATCTAGCCAACTTGATATTTACCTGACTTATACGTATTACTTTAACAACATTTAAATGGTTAGGGTTATTGATTTTGTTTTACTCAGTTTTAAACAAAAATAGGCCCAGCATGCCCAGGTGGTTAAGGCACTCGACTCGTAATCCGAGGGTCGCGGGTTCCAATTGCTGTCACACCAAACATGCTCGCCATTTCAACCGTTGGAACGTTATAATGTGACGTTCAATCCCACTATTCGTTGGTAAAATAGTAGTCCAAGAGTTGGCGATGGGTGGTGATGACTAGCAAGCTGCTTTCCCTCTAGTCTTTCACTACTAAATTAGAGAGGGCTACCGCAGATAGCCCTCATGTAGCTTTGCGCAAAATTTCAAAAAAACAAACAAACAAACAAATTATATCTTACCAACACAGGGATTTTCCTTTATTATTTATTTATGCACGCGACCAGACTCGTGGCAATTTCTGTTACTGCAGTTTACATCGTGACATAACAGTTATGTACTTTAGTACACAAAAAATCCTTACTCAATTTATGAGTATTAAAAGTTTTACTGACTCGCTCTATAAGTCGACCACATTTAATTAAACTCTATTTCTCGTCTTGGCTCCACTATATTATCATAACTTAAATCCTAGTGCGTTCATAAGATCTACTAATTAATTACTCATTAAAATTATTCATGTTTAAAAGCATAAGTCAAAGAAATTATAATGCGCAAACTCATACGCAAGTTATAAATATGTTGGACTACCAATTATCAAGTACATGTTTTCTTCATGAGTAAGTGCACACCATTTGCAGTTTTGAATATTTATTAATTTTACTCACTTTAACGACTCTTTTTGTAGTTTCATGATCTCGACACTTTTTAGATATATTATAATTTTTCGTATGATTTCAGGTTTCAGTAACCAGGAGCGATGGGGGAAAATATAAATTGAACTAAACTTATTTTTTATTCCTATTTGAAAATACAATAAACTATCTGTGTTATAAATGCACGCAGGAACTACTCCTTGTTTCGAAATTGTGGTTCACCCCTCTGTCTCTTTGTTGTTTTCAGGCAAGAGAACGACTGGATCTCTCACCTTCACATGGAACTGGCAAGGCGTCGTATCTACCGCATGATTAGTTTTACCATTAGCTGCAAGACAAAAGAATGTTAGGCGGTGCCGTAAAGAAGTTCCTCACGGACATATGTATACGTCACTGTCTGTCGAGATATCTTCGTAGTTTCGCTGAATTATTCTGTTAGCTTATCTCTTAGCCTCTGTGTGATTGACAAACGCTTTTAAATAATGTAAAGTTCTGAATTCTAATGAGGTTTTAAAATAAACCGCAGTTTTGAAAATGCAGTGTATAAATACGAAATGAAATGTAATTATTTACAGATTCTGAAGGGGTGTTGATTTTTGTTTATACTTTAAAATAATCGGAGTTTAACTGTATCTGTTGCACTTTTAATTTTCTATACTGTTTTGTTATGTTTGTGGTATTCACTTCAGCTACCGTATTTTTCCTCTAGGTTTTTATTTAAATTCATAAAAATAAGTCGAACTAAATTAAATCATATTCATATTTCACAGCTTATATGTTTAACTTTCCTTCTCCCCACAAATAAACTATTAGCAATTTTTTTTCAAGTTGACACCGATTTGTTATAGAATTATTTAACACAAATACTAAAGGTATTTAATTAACCGTCTTATTATATTTGTTTGTATTATATCCAGAAATACCAGAAAACATATGAGGACACTGTTCGCAAATTTTATTACCTAATTCTGTAGCATTAATAATGTTAGTTATGTTTTTATTAAACACTCAGTTTTTGTTCAATGTGTTAGTAAAAAACATGTCGTTCTATTTGTTTCCAAATTTTGTGTCAGGGTGGAAACCGTAATCATGTGAAAACATTTTACTTGACAAAACGTTGTTTTAATGGCTAAAATTATGAAAATACAAAAAACAAAAACGTAGGAGTTATGAAGAAAGTTTTCCATGAGCCCACTGTGGTTGTAATCCAGTCTTGTTTTGAGTATTACTTTCCTGAGTTTGTTTTTATGCTGGAAAGCTTTTTTTCATTTTTAAGGAATCCACTTAATTATCACACTGGATATAATTTCCTCCCGAGTATTATCTCTTTTCCTACGTACGTCATGAAAAATGAATGATTTGGAGCAAAAAACTATACTCGACAACGTTACCTAGAGAATGTCATTTTGATAAAACAATCTTAATATAAAGTAGTCTTTAAAATATTCTATTGTTAACATTATGCCACATTAATCTTGATATTTGATCTCAGTTAAAACAATGATAACAGCGCAACTGAATTTATATTACTTAAGACATTGTAAATCATACAACTGACTTTAGACGTATCTGTAAGAAGTAATTGTCGGCCAAGCATGGCCAGGTGGTTAAAGCTCTCGACTCGTAATCAGAGAGTCGCGGGTTTGAATCCTCGTCACACCAAACATGCTCGTCCTTTCAGCCGTGGGTACGTTATAATGTTACGGTCAATCCCATTATTGGTTGGTAAAAGAGTTGGCGGTAGGTGGTGATAACTAGCTGCCTTCCCTCTAGTCTTAAAATGCTAAATTAGGGACGGCTAATGCAGATAGCCTTCGTGTAGCTTTGCGCGAAATTCAAACAATTAATTGAGAAGGAAATTACAAAAACAACCAAAATTTGTATAAAGAGCTGTAATTTTATGAGAGCCATGTTTGGTAGTTTCAAGAATAATAAGAAACAATGGTGTAATATATATTTTTTCACCTCTCACTTCACAGTGCGTATCTTAAACGTTTGTTGTATGTTGAAGCTAACTTATATCATAAAAGCAACTCTTTAACATACTAATCCGCTATAGTTGGAAATTGCTGGCTCAGAAGAAATAAGTAGAAATGGTTATTGTTTTACTTCCATGATGGCGAAATTTACACAACTACTAGTTTAATTTTTACAAAAGTAGTAAATTATACATTTTGCTTTGATATATTCATGTAAATATTTCTACGTTTTTGAGCCCCCCAGAAGCACAGAGGAATGTCTGATGGACAGAGCACAGATAGTCCATTATGTTGCTTAACTTCAAAAAGCAAATAGACAATACTTTTTTGCGCGAGTATTCTGTATGTAGCCAGTGACCTTCTGGTCAAGTGGATAAAAATGATGTAAATTCAGCCAGCTCTTTTCTTAGACAAATGTTATATACCACAATGATGTATCATGTGCTCCTGAGGTTATACTAATTATAGGAGCCTAAAAGTCGTATTGAATCTTGTATAAGTTGGTATGAGTTAGTGTGTTATTCCTTTTGAATGTGTATAATAAGAATGATTGTTGGCATAGATAAGCAAAGATTATGGTCACTAAAACGAAGATTTTTTGAGTCTACTTGAAACGTGATTCTAACCTTTTCCAGCAGCCAGTTGTAGACAATATCGGATATTGAAACCAAACAGTATTACTAAAGATTGCAGAAGTATTTATTCTATGAATAAAGATTTCGTTTAATTTGCACTTTTATATTTGTTTATTTTCATGTTAGAGATTTTTATCTGCATATCGTTTCCGTATCCTGCTGTGTTAGAGAAACTTGTAATCTTCAGGTAAAAATCAATACACACGAAAGCCACAACGCTACCTAGCGATGAAAATGTTCAAATCGTTTTGTTTTCTTTTAGCTCGTTTGACCGTTTATTTTTATTTTTTCTGAAAGATTTTTTTTTTTTTGTTTATTTGTTTTTGAACTTCGCGCAAAGCTACACGAGAGCTATCTGCACTAGCCGTCCCTAATTTAGCAGTGTAAGACTAGAGGGAAGGCAGCTAGTCATCACCACCCACCGCCAACTCTTGAACTACTCTTTTACCAACGAATGGTGGGATCGTCCATATCATTATAACACTCCCACGGCTGAAATGGCGACCATGTTTGGTGTGACGAAATTCGAGTTCGCGACCCTCGGATTACGAGTCGAGTGCCTTAAGCACTTGGAAAGCTTTGTTTTGAAATTGTACCGCAAGTGTCACTACATTTATGATGTTTTCTCGTATTATCCCTTGTTATGAAAATAACGTATTAAAAATCATGATACTACGATTAAAGCGGTATTCATTTTTAAAGTAAATAACACTATTTCAACAGCATTCCGAACGTTAGTGTATATGATGGGTGTACCATGATGATTAAAGTGTTAATGTTCAAAATAAACAATGCATATCTTACATATATCATTTGTGTACAATTTACCCCTTTTGTGTCGTAAAAATACAACAGAATTGCTTAAGGAATATGCTTAATTAAATATGCCACAAGTTCCAGGAGTTCTAATCTTGCGTATGATTGTTTCTTTCTTTTGTTAGACTTGTATATTTTTGCAGTAAAGTTGTGGGGGGTCTATAAATTTCAAGACTTTTCTCTTTTTTTCTTCACGTAACCTTCACGTGAATAACTAAAGGACCCCTCGCTAGTACAGCAATAAGTCTACGAATTTACAACGCTATAATCAGGGGTTCGATTCCCCTCACTGAGCTCAGCAGATAATCTGATGTGGCTTTGTTATATAAACAACACACACACAAAAACACTAAAGTTGTGTTTTTCCTGTCCTAAGATAAAATCTGTTCTGCGTGGACACGTATTGAAAAAATGTTGTTTGACTACTCTTCAGATCGAAGCAGATCGTTCTAATAACACTGACAGACAGATTTTCAGTGCTAAGTTTATATACCTATGTAAATCTAAAATGCGAAGTGGGATTTTGTATGAAACCTGTCTCTTTTTTTTTTAATGTCAGTGCACCAGTGTTGGGATCACCTAGTCTAGAGTCAAGTGCATAAAATTTATCACGAAAGTAAAAAATATCGATTTAAGTTTAAATTTAAATAATTTCTGAAGTAAGCTATTTTATGTTATGCCATCAACGTTTTTAACAAAAACGAACCTCTTTAATCAACAGAGACTAAATTAAGAAAATAACAAATATTTTACCAGTTTTGTTTATATATTATACTTTTAGTAGATTGACTAACAACAATATTATGTATCCCGCTAGTACAGCAGTAAGTCTACTGACTTACAACGCTAAAATCAGGGGGTTAGATTCCCCTCGGTGGACTCAGCAGATAGCCCGATGTGGCTTTGCTATAAAAAAACACACACACACATCAGTACTATGATATATTTTTGTTACTAAGATACTTGACATACAAGCTGTTTTTTGAACTTAGTGTTACCAAAATGCTCTAGTGTTTAGGTATCTAAAAAGCTGTTAATCTAACTGATCCTTATTGATAATTATGTTGTGAATAGGCCATGAATTGTTTCATGAATGATCTTAATTTTGTCTAATTCACAAAGGAATTTACCCACGTTTGACTGCCTCGACTGCACTTTTCTGTCGCTTTGTTGGTCAAGCTTGATTTCACTTAGCTATGAAATGTGAGGCTAATTAGGAGATCCTATGTAGCGGAGTTGGTGGTACTTGTCCCACCATTTTGAGCGGGCTATACGTTAGCTAAGTCACAGAATACTGTATTATTCTATATAATATCAATGTTTCTTATCTTATATTGCACAGGAATTACATAAGGAATTATAATACGGGAATTATTTGGTGATTTTTAAACACCTACATTTTTCTGAAGTGTCTATTATTCACAACAACACAAAATTGAACATGTAACTACATACAGATACAGATCCACAAAATGTATATGTCATTATTAGTACTAATGTTATCTTTATGAGCACGTCTTACTTACTTTATGGGCTTGTCGGATCTTATTCTGGGTATACACCCCAGTTCGTTGTTATTTTCAGCCTACTGAAGACCAAGACCGATAAGGATGTAGTGAGATCCTAAGTCCATGTAATACATGTGGACCCCTCGTGCCCTACAAAATTGTCAAAGAATTATGAACAAAATGACAGATTTTATTATCATATAATCAGAAACGTGAAACTTGATGTAATACAGAAATAAGTATTATATAATGATACAATATAGTAAGTATCTTAACTATTGGAATGCCAGAAGAAACATAATCATAAAAAATTCATAAACAAATTTAATTACCTCCATAGATACGCAACAGTAAATGAAATTTCATGAGTTTTACCAAATGCACCATGACTCGACTATAACTTTTTACTTGGATATCTGGGAAGGCAGGCCTCTGTATCACCTCAGTCATAGTTGTAATATGCGTTCACCCGGTACTACTGATGACTTAAGTACTCGACTCGTAATTTCAGGGTCGCGAGTTCGAATCTCCATCATACTAAATGTGTTCGTTCTTCCACTCGTGGGGACGTTATAAAGTTACGGTCCACCAATGTATATATATACATATGCATAGTTGTGTCGCTGTTATTGTTTTAAATTAAGCACAAAGCTACTCAATGGGCTATCTATGCTCTGCCCACTTCGGGTATCGAAACCCGGTTTTTAGCGTTGTAAATCCGCAGACATACAGCTCAGCCACTGGGGGGCAAGTTGTGTCGTAGGAGTAATTACAATATATTTCACTTTAAAATTGGTATGTGGGTTTAGAAACAGTATGTAGTGATTATTTGCATTTTTGAAAATAAAAATTCTATATTTAACTTTTTTTGGTTTGCTAGTAAAGAGAAACTACGCTTTTTTGTGAGTTTAAATGGAAACATTCACGGAGCTGTTTAATTCCCTTAAAAACATAAATTCAACAAAAGCTCAGTGACGTATTGAAACTACTCTTCCTAGGGACGTGGCTGCCGGACAGCGTATTCACAGGCCTCACAGGATTTATACTGCTGAGAAACTAAAATCAGTTTAAAATTTAAACACTTGTTAATTAACATTCTACAAAGATAGCTTTAACAACTTAGAATACACCCAAGCCAAATATTTCACCTTACTGCCATTCTGGCGGCAGGGCGGTAATACAATACAACTCATAACGAACATTGTTCAGTTTTGCAACTAAACAGACTCAGTAAAACATATATTTCAAGAATAATTTTACATTCATTATAACGTTACCAGAGGAAATAAGTATACCTCTATATAAAGATACGCTTCCCAGTGGCACAGTGACATATATGCGGATTCACACAACTAAAAACCAGGTTTCCATACCCGTGGTGGGCAGAACACAGATACCACATTTTGTAGCTTTATGCTTAATTAAAAAAAAAAATATATATATAAAGACGAAACGCATTGTTGTTGTTTGTTTGTTTTTTGCGCCCTAACTCTTTCAAGTCTACCAGGCCAATCTCAACCAAAATTTTTATCTCAACACTATTAAGCTTAACCTTCATTACGTTTCATAGCCCGCCATGGCCAGATGGTTAGGGCGCTCGACTCGCAATCTGAGGGTTGCGGATTCGAATCTCCATCACACCAAGCATTAGTTACCCTTTCAGCCGTTAGAGCATTATAGTCGTCTGTGTGTAGTGATGACTCGCTACCTTCCCTCTAGCCTTACACTGCTAAAATAAAGACGGCTAACGCAAATAGCCCGCATGTAGTTTTGCGCGAAATTAAAAACAAACAAACAAAACTTCTTCATAAGGCCTGTTGATTAATTACTCCCAGCCTACTGAGTAGATCTCAAACAATGTTTTAAGGTTGACAATTTAGACAATGTTGAATGTTGTAAAGTGATTCAAGGCCAAAGTGTGAAAGCTGCTGGATTGTTTCTCAAACCACCATGATTTTATTACGGTCAATGAGATATAGGATGTCCAAGAGTGTAATCACCTCAAAATCTTTATTTGTTAGTTGGTGTAAAGTAAAATGCAAATCTTTTCTACGAAAAACTTTTATTATAATTTAAAATTTTGAAATAAAGTTTATGTTCAGATTATTACTTTGAAATGTATGCTTAGTGTTAAACTTACCATGTTTTATTTAAGTTTAAATATGTTCCATCAGTTATCTGGTATATATTTATGTATTTACGATTGTCAACAGTTGTTTGCAAACTGTGCAAGGACGTCTTCATTGTTAGTATTGTAAGTAACGGGACACAAAGACCTATGACCAGCTTTTCAATTTTATTCAGTTCGTGATTTAGCTAACTTGAAGTCTTATGATGCAAGTTTGTTGCAGTTTGATAATTTAGGATTAACTTACCTACAACAGTTCTTGTTTAGTATTTGCACTGTCTGTATACATAAGAAAAAATATTATCCAAATTACTCGTTCTTCCTTATGGTGCACAGTACAACCAGTGACTGGTTGTTAGATGTTCATGGCCAATAAATACGATGTTACTGATTCTCTCGGACCAATAAAGTGTTTTTGTGAGCAGCATTTTGTCATGTAACAAAGAATGTCTGTGATAACATAAGAAGATGAACGTTATTCCTGATGAGATGTAAAAATGAATAACTAAAGGTAACTAGAATCCACCAGATAATTGAGGAATGGAAAGATTCGGAAAGTAAGAACGAGTTTAAAGGTATGAATGAAGAAATTGAAAAAAAAATGTAGAATAGAAAATAAATTAAGTATTAATTACATAAAAATATAATATAAAAAATAAAACACTTCATAATAAAAGATAATACATGGTAAATTTCCCATAAACTAATGAAATTTGTTACTTATTATAATTTATTTCCGACGAGTCTTGAATTTTAATTTATTTCGAATAGTGTCCCTGATTCAGATCTCAGACAAGAGGCCCCAGTTATTATGTTACGTATTACAATTTATTTCAGACGAGTCTCCTATTTATTATATTACGTATATTATGTATTACTATTTCAAACAACTGGAATTTTAATTTAAATTTAGAACCTAATTAAATGTTAATATGTACTAACTTTATGATATATACCAACAAGATTGATATAGACAGTTTTCTTTTTTTTTACACACATTTTAATATACAAAAATACATTTTATAATAACGGTTATTAATAACAGTTATTATAAACAATGGTTTATATACAAGAGTTTTACATACTTACAAACAATACCGGTGTAGAACTGAATATTTTATCGATGATCCAGGTCCATAACGAACAAATTAATTCTGAGTTGATACACACACCTCGTTTAAACTAGCTGGTTCGTTTGGCCTAATATCCTCGTAGAAATAATAACATCCGAAGTAATACACTGAAGTTGAAAGGTTTGTAATATTCGAAGTCTATAAACGTTCATGATCAAATTCTGTAGTTTTCCGATTAATAGGAGTTAATAACTAATATAGCTTCCGAGGGCTATTTGAAGCACACTGACCGTAGTTGTCCAGTAATATTCTTCTATTTCTGTCGCGTTGGTTTTATTAAGCAGTCACACGAGTTTCTCGAAGTTTCAACAAAGATCGACAATGCCAGCGTTTTCGTAAAACAAGTATTGTTTTACAATCTTCCACAAATTTCGAAAACAGGCAGGACTTATGCGATACATAGTCAACAATATAGGTGACATGCATAAAAAGAGAAAACTACACTGAAAAAACGTAGGCACTAAAATACATGTATAACAGTAAATTTGTTACAAATTTAACCGAGTGTAAACTGTGACTAGAATTTGAGAAATTCCAGCATACCAGTCGGTAGGTAACTGAGAACGAGAATGCATAAAACATTTAATGATTCTTGCTTTTTAAAATAATAAATATCAAAGTTATAGTTCTGTAGCTAAGGAGACTTGGCTATTAAGCTATATCCACACCTTTATGTGATGAACAAGAGTCATCTCATGAAAAAGGAATTGCTCTATACAACTGTTTGTTTTGGAATTTCGCACAAAGCTACTCGAGGGCTATCTGTGCTAACCGTCCCTAATTTAGCAGTGTAAGACTAGAGGGAAGGCAGCTAGTCATCACCACCCACCGCCAACTCTTGGGATACTCTTTTACCAACACCGCCAACTCTTGCTTGGGCTACTCTTTTACCAACGAATAGTGGGATTGACCGTAACATTATAACGCCCCCACGGCTGGGAGGGCGAGCATGTTTGGCGCGACGCGGGCACGAACCCGCGACCCTCGGATTGCGAGTCGCACGCCTTACGCGCTAGGCCATGCCAGGCCCTCTCTATACAACTAAACAAGGTAATTACACCTCCATAATGTCTACAACTTTATACTGATACTTTTCACATGTATGTATCAACAATCAAGTTTCCACCCAGATTCAGGAAGTGGGAACAACAACAAAAACAAACAACAAGCGATATCTGTCTATAATATTCATAGAAATTATAAATATGATAGAAAATAACCACTTGCACACGTAGTTTTCTTTTTTATACATGCTACAAAATACAACATGATGTATATTCCTAAACTTGATCATGTGTTCAGTTACTTATTTTAATTATAATTACCATCTTAAATGAAAATTTAAGAGGGAAATCCGAATTTGTAATGACAGAACTTTTACATACGACACCTTCGTTTATGTTTTTATGGCATTACTCACCAGCTATGAAAACTGCCTCACCTTTACCTTTGAAACTAAATTTCAAAATTATCAGACTGTAGTTTTCTACAAAGTAAAAGTCCCTTTCGCTAAAGTGCGAAATCGTATGACATCACGCGAAATTTGCATTAAGAATTTGTACCAATTCTGCTAAGAATTATTTAAAACTATTTCAATTTTTAATTATTTTTCTTTTCATTTGGTAAATTCCAAGAATGGCAAGCAACCTAATCTGTCGGCATGGTGTATTCAACCAAACCTTTCATGATGATTCGAAAATTCCATTAATGGAAAGTAATATGGTAATTGAAGTTTGATCGATAACCGAAATGTATTATAGTAGTAATTTACTGAGGTCATATATCTTTCGTCAAACTTGAAGACGGAAACACAAGACATCATTAAAGCATAGCAACATAACTATAGAGCTAAAAATCCAGCCATTGATACAAACACGGAATATAATAAATAAGTATTTTCTCAAGTTTATTAAATGATCATTTAGAACGTTCTCGTCATCAAGGTTTTTGGTTTTTTTAATTTCGCACAAAGCTACTCGAGGGCTATCTGTGCTAGCCGTCCCTAATTTAGGAGTGTAAGACTAAAGGGAAGGCAGCTAGTCATCACCACCCACCGCCAACTCTTGGGCTACTCTTTTACCAACGAATAGTGGGATTGACCGTCACATTATAACGCCCCCACGGCTGGGAGGGCGAGCATGTATGGTACGACTCGGGCGCGAACCCGCGATCCTTGTATTACGAAGCACACGCCTTAACGCGCTTGGCCATCCCGAGCCCCGCCATCAAGGATTTAGAACGTTTGTTTCTCCATGCTTTAATTCAACAGCGTACGTATAAAATATATTATCAATAACAAATATACATTATTGTTTCGTTAGTAAAACAGTATATTATAAGAACAATTTATAAGCACAAGCCTGCATTTTAGTATATTAACACAATGTGTCTCCTTACTCAAGCAAAACTCTACACCTCTCCTATTATAGGGGGGTTTCTTCACTCTATTATACATTGAAATATGTGTCGTAGTGGGGTTGTATTGAATGCTTGATCAAATGATAACTTTCTAAAATGATTATTTACATTTTACACTCACTTAAGTGTAGCTTACCCCTATTCTTGTTGCGCTTTATGATTTCATTTGTAGTTTCATAAACACTAGTCAGGGAAATGTCTTAGGTATTTCGATAAAACAGCTCTTAGACGGTGACTCCGAGAGATAGCTGTCCACTAACATACTTTAATGTTAACCATGTGCTGATATTAAGATCATGTCAGAACTATTAATTGTTTTTGAAACAACAAGATGAAGAGCAGAAACACCCAGTTAACTGTTATGTATTTACAAACAACTACATGCTTTTATAGCAGTGCTTTATTTCTTAGTCTTAAGACGTTTCGTGGGCACTTTTGTATATTAAAAAAATAGAATATATACGCGGAATAAACAGGTGCACTCTATTTAAATCAGTTACTGCTTTTCCATTTTGGAAAGGAGATTCAGACAAAATTTTGTGTGTGGATAAGTTTACATAATTAATATGATATATTCTAGTTGAATAGCTGATTGTTGTTAAGTGCAAAGCTACACGATGGGTTACCTGTGTTTTGCTCACCACGAGTATCAAAAACCGATTTTTAGCGAGGTTAGCCTGCAGAGTTGCCGTTGAGCCAGTAGAGGTTTATATTCTAGTATCAGCTTGAATTACTTGAAACACTTATTGGAAAGGTTTATTTATTTACATATAAAGTAAGAACTATATTTAGTTTTAACATAATGATTAACTTTACAGGTAAGAGTGGGGTTGACATGAATGACTTAAATGGTGCTCTATCATCTTATTCTTTATTGTAATTCATGTTAAATACCAACATTTTTAATGTGGACAAATTCTATTCTTCACTTCTTTAACTTTAGTGCATTATTAGTGTTTTAGAAATATCCACAATGCAAACAAAATACTAGGCCAAAGTAATAGGAGAAAAATATTTAAGAGGTTTGCTAGCATGACATAAAATTTAAGGATACCAAGAAAACTGTTGGTCCATCTAGACGTCACATTCATTACGCTACCATAAACTTTGAAAAAAAATCTCAAAATCAGCCCTCATCATTCAAATATTTGTTAAGCCTTCTCTTAAACTTTCTTAAATCTACTGCGTCTATCACATCTGAAGACAGCCATTCAACAGGTTAACCAATGAGCGAAAAGAAATCAAAATCGTTTTAGCTGAATACGGCTCATATCCTGACAAAATTTATACCTGCATCTCCTAGTTCTAGTAATCTCACAGTTAAGTTCGAAAAATGATGATGAACCGATACAATCAGTTCCTTTAGCAATTTGAAATGTCTAAAAACTTCTTCAAGAGGAAATTTCAGGAATTTAAGCGTGTTCTCGTGTGACAACTTTTCCATCCGAGGTATCTTCCTGGTAGCCTTCCTCTGAACCATTTTCAACAATTCAATACTCTTCCGAAGGTAAGAATCCCAAGACTGAAGGCAATACTACTAATTTTGCACAATCAATAGCATATATTATGAAATTATAATAATCCATGAGGACGAGAATATATTTGGGATTTTATTTAAATTCCCACTACTCCACCACGAGCAAGAGTACACTGCTTAAATGGCTTAAGAAACTGATCAACCAGAACACCAAGATCGTTTTCTTCCACAACACTGTTAAAATTATGTCCATGAAAACTAAATTCAAAATTCAAGTTATGATAACCCACGCACATGATCTTGCATTGCTTATAATCGAAAGCCATTTGCTATTTATTCACCTAATTCACCCAGTAACCTATATTATTTTAAAATAGCAGTAGCTTCCTCACAAATAACAACTATAACCTTTATATAAACAACAAAGTTCAATAATCAATCAGCCCTTCCTTCATTTATATTTCTGGTACAAATCACAAAGAGCAAAAAATCATAACGCTGGGCCCAAAGGTGATACCACTTGTGATATTAATTCAGTTTGACTGATGACCATTTACAACAACCTATTGTTTTCTTCTATCTAGCCACTTTTCTAACTAATGAGTCAAATTAACTTTCACGCCTATATAAGTTATTCTATACAAGCCTTTTATGTGGTACCTTATAATACTCTTTCTGAAAGTCCAAATACCTCAAACTCATACCCATGCCCTCGTATACATAATCAGTGATCTCTTCAAAGAGTGTTAAAAGATTAGAAAGACAAGTTTTCACCTGGTGAAACCTTATTGGCTATCCAACAACATTTTATACTTTGTTAAATAATTTTACAAGATATCTTTTATCACACTTCTTTTTTTCCACAACGGATGTAAAATTAATATACCTATAATTATTTGGAACATATTTTAATAATTTTCTTTCAATAAAGAAACATTACTCAACTTTTAGTCTTCTGATACGTGCCCACTATTCAAGGACATACAAAGTACAGTTACGATAGAAACTGTTCGTACCCCTGCATCGTGAGTAGTTTTTACCTCATAACTTAAACAGTATCACGGTTAGGATAATGAAAGTACAGTATATAATAAATATTTTACTAACACACATCTACATAAATTTTTATGTAAATTGAACGACAAATAAACTGTTTATAAACAAATAACCAAACATAGGAGAGGCAGAAAGTGTTTGTGCGTCTACTTTAATGGTCAATTGTGTAGTCTTTCAGGTGAATTATTTGGCGCAATCTCTCCTCATAGCCTTTCATGATCGTTTGACAGTACTCGACTGGTATTTTCTTCCATTTTTCTTTACAGAAGGCCTCCAACTCTTGCAAGTTTTTTGGTCTTCAACTCATGCCAAACGTTTTCAATTGAGTTCAGATCGGGTGACTGCGATGGCCACTCAAGAACGCTTATGTGGTTTCTCTGCAACAAGGATTGCACATATTTCGATGTGTGCTTAGGTCATTGTCGTGCTGGAAGATCCAACGATGTCCAAGTCGCAAGTTCCAAGCATCATTCTTGATATAAGTGCCTAATATATCAACGTACTCTTCTTTTTTCATGATTCCGTTGATGCGGTGAAGGCTTACTACACCAGAAGAGCTGAAGGAACCCCATAGCATGATCGAGCCACCTCTGTGTTTAACTGTAGGGACGGTGTTCTTTGGAAGATTTCATTCCCCTTTCTTACTGAAAATGTAGCGAACATCATTGTGGCCGAAAAGCTCGATTTTAGTCTTGTCTAACCAAAGAATACTCTTCCAATAGGTAAAGGGTTTATCTATATGCCTTCTTGCATATCTCAATCGTGCTTCTAAATGAACAAGCTTTAAATATGGAGTTCTGCGAGAACGGCATGCTTTGAACCCAGAAGAGTGTAACATGTTCGTAACTGTAGAGGTGCTTACTTTAACCCCAGTTTCCCTTACCAGTTTCTGTGTGTCATTACGTGTTAAACAATGGTTCCTACTAACTTCTCTGAGAACCTTCCTCTTGGTTCTCTCTGGAACTTTGGTGGGGCGTCCGGAACGAGGGAGGTTAGCAGTTGATCCTGTAAGCTTAAACTTGGCAATTGTGCTTTGAACAGTAGATATCGGCACATTAAGTTGTGTAGCAATACTGGAAAGAGACACACGAGACTTGTATTTTACAATAATTCGGTTTTATTAAATTGCTGGACAGTTGTTTCCTGTTCGCCATGATGACCATCAGATAATGACGGAAACGGCTCTAAATTGCCGGAAGTAAATGTTTTGCTGGCTAAATTCCAATAATTATGAACCCAGTGTCTAGTTCTGGAATGGTATAATGTAGTTTATTCGCCAAACTAAACAAACTTTTCACGGGAATATCAGTTTTTTTCACACGTTCTGAACTGTACGAACACTTTCTGTTCCTCCTATTTTTGGTTATTTGTTTATAATCAGTTTATTTGTCCTTTAATTTACATAAAAATTTATGTAGATGTGTGTTAGTATAATATTTTTAATATATAACATACTTCTATTAGCCTAATCGTGATACTTTTTAAGTTATGAGCAAAAAACCACTTGAAACTCTCTGTCGTAACCGTATATTAGCAAATGATTCACATATCTAATTCTTAACTTCCTTTAAACCCCTCATGGAATATTATTTGACTATGAGCTTTATCATTAAGCTTCCCAATTTTATATTACGCTGAGAATTATTGTGATCATCTTTTCATCTAGTAACTATTCATCATGTCATGGTTTTTATGTTTATGGATGCTAAGGATTCTTCTACATGAGGTGCTTGTTACCTGTTCACAGTAAATTTGAACAATAAATAGACAGCACACAATCCACTTGTTTTAAAATAATATATTCAAAACAAGTCAAACTCGTGTACAAAAATTATTTTCACTATGAAGTACCACAGCTGTATTTTAAACTCTTAATTATTATCTTTTCGTATCAAAAGCCCGTTTAGGCTGATTCAATTACTTTAGGATCCAGTTGACGAGATGAATTATTTTCCTTTACTCTTATTACAATAGTATCAGTGAATAATTCACTTACGATACTCCGTGGATTCAGTTGGATTCTTAACTTCAAATAATTGTCTCATCTTCGTGAAAGCTCACACAGACAAGCTCAATTACTTTGGAACAAACACTCTTCGACAAGTTAAATTATTCTCCTTATTTCTATAAACGGTGAAACTCGCTTTTAAACATCGCCCGTTATAGCTAATCACTCACAACGGCAGCTAACTTCACGTGTTCTTTCCCTAACTAATTTTCTCACTTAACTGTACTTGATTTCATTTTACTTTATTTTGTTCTTACCTTATCTCGTTTGGTCCTCTATATGTATACGTTGATCACTGAGGCCTAGAACTTTCTGTGACGTACGAGGACGGTGCTAATTTAACAGCTCCCAATGGCATAGTGGTATGTCTGCAGACTTACAACGCTAGAAACTGGGTTTCAATACTCGTGGTGGGTAGAGTACAGATAGCCCATTGTGTTGCCTTGTGCTTAACTTCAAATAAACAAACTGATTTAACAATATCCAGTTAAGATAACAAGAAAAATACGGAAGACTCGAATAACATGGCGTCAACAATATTAGTAAAGCCAAAACAATAAAGTAATTGCAGCAACAATGAAAATTCGTATAGAAATACGTAACACAATTTGTCACAACTACCACTTTTATAATACTTACTCTTCCACATTCCTGCCTTAAAAATTAAACAACCACTAAATATCAAGCCACAAAAACGTAAAAAAGAAACAATAACATTTACACTAAATAGTCTTTTATATTCAACACAGGACGAGGAATAGTGCTTAAATTTTAATTAGTAAAAAATTTAAAAAAGAGTAGAGTTTAATAACCAAGTCATTCAGAACAATGAGATACCATTTTATTCACCATCCCTCAAAGGCCTTACTCCTATCCTTATATTTTGCTCACATTAAATATATTTAAGGAAATATTTATTGTAAGTTTTAACTTTTCGCTTACCTTTCTTTGTGCCTCCTTTTGATCCCTAATTTATTGTTTAACTAACTAACTATAATCAACTAGTTCTTCTGTTATAGCAGTGAATTTAAATTTATTAAATGTATAATAGTTTTCTTTAATTTTATCTCTTATGCCTTTGCCCCCTAGTGGCACAGTGGTATGTCTGCGAACTTACACACTAAAAGCCGGGTTTCGATACCCGTGGTGGGCAGACCACAGATAGCCTATTGTGTAGGTATGTGTTTAATTCTAAAACAAACAAACTCTTGTGCCTTTTGTGAGTCAGCGAGGATATTTATTTGTTCTCAAGAGTCACTCTTCTTTCTATAAATATAATACTTAGCTTTACCATTTAAAAATTTACTTTTAACATTTGGTCCTGATTTCCTCATGCATAAAAATCAAACTTGCTTCAGCAATAATTACTTGTATCCAGATGTTCCGCAGTCTCCATCTTCGCAATCATTTCTATGTTAGAAGTTAACAGTAAATTTAAAAACCTATCTAACTCATGCTTTAACTTCAAACATTTCTCATACTGTGTGCATGATGTTCAAATGCACTATAATTATGACCTCATTAAAACTGAAATATTAGTATCACTGTACAGTTTTTAAGCAATTCCACCATATTTATTTCCTGGCCTATAACATATTTTAACTAAAATCTTTCTGCCTCTTTACCTACTAACAGATATCCAAATAGATCCAACATCCTCGCTGTTATCTTTGATATCCTCCACTTCCATGAAATGTAGTAGACATGTTATATATAAAGCCAGTCCTCTTCTCTTTTTAGTACTTTATTCCTATTATGTAAAGTATAAAATTATTTCAGAGAAATTTCTGTCATAAAAAGTGTCGACACTTAATCAACATTCTGTTATTCCCATTATACAAAAACCTTTCTTTCCAACTAGTGTTCTAAATTGATACATTTTATTTCATATACGTCTAGCATTACAATTATAACAATTTAGCTTACCCTTGAAACTGTGTCGTTCATACACAACTGACTGTTTTTTTTTACCTACGTCTCATTTTTTCCGCATTTATTTTATTATGGCCCTCATCATTGTCTAGTCCTATCCTAGTTTAAAATCGCTTTTATAGCTAAGTTGTTTGGCCTTGCAAATAAGCCGTTTCTTATCCTATTTAAGTGTAAACCAATCGTACAGTTGGTAGGTCACTAACAGTGGACGTGGATGAAAAACAGAGAGTTTTTCGTGTGGTTAAATGTGGCTTCAGAAATAGTTATAGTATCAGCTCTAATCTCTATTTTAAAGTTAATTGTTACTTCATTTGTTTTTAAATTAGAACACACAATAATAAACAAGTAAGTAAAGTGGTTGCTTTCAGCGATTGCTCCTTGAGAAAAAACGTTGCACTATCCGTCGTAATAGGATTCTGTTTTGTTTTGTTTGGAATTAAGCGCAAAGCTACACAATGGGCTATCTGTGCCCTACCAAGAACGGGTATCGAAATCCGGTTTCTAGCGGATTGAGTCAGCAGACATCCTAATATCCCAATGGGGGCGTTGTGATAGGACTCCATTGTTTACAGAAAGAACGCCTGCTCTTTGACAGTCACTAAGCTCCTCTTATCACGTAAATTTCCAATCAATGGATTACTTAAATCAACTCATAATAATAGTCAAAAGTTGTTAAAAGGAGTTCGCTTTTATTTCCATTAACAAATACTAACTTCGCACATGATTACATATAAATTTAATTGCATAGTTACCTTCTAATAAGTTATGGATGTAAGTACGATGTATTATCACGTTTAACTTCAACCAAATAGTTAGTTTGTATTTTGTTATTGCTTGCTCATTTATAGTCGTAGTACAATGTCAGTTTGGATTCATTATCACACAGATTTTTAGTTTTTATTACGGTTACAGTACTCTGAATTGAATTGTAAGTATAAATGAAGAATTGTCACTAATCTTAGGGTAAATTAAGCTTAGGTTTAGGATTTTTTTCAAGGCCTAGGGGTCGTGAGGTCGAAAGGCGGCGCTGGACATATTCACCCTTTCAGCTATAGAGACGTCATAATGTGACAATCAATCCTACTATTCTTTGGTAACGAATAGCCCATAACTAGGCACGGATTATGCTGGTCAGTAGCTTTCCCTGTTGTCAGCATTTCAAAATTAGGTAAGGAAGGAGAGTGTCTTAATACTTAAGTTTACCATAAATAAGCACACAATATATGTTCAGGTCTAATACGTGGATTATTGTATTGGTGAGAACCGTCCCAGTGCTGACCACTTGGAGCTTAGTTTTGTGTAGGATTAAAATGGATGAATCTCTGTAAATATAACGTTTAAGCTGTACCAGATAGTAGCACATATATTGGGTCGATTTAAAAACAACAAGGAGCGAGAGGACACTTCACTACATTCTGTTATTATAGTGCGGAAGCAACAGAGATACACTTAGTTAAATAGGTCTGACCAGTGTAGGCTCCTGTGTCAAGGATGCTTTCCGACAGTGAGAGATTATTTTTATAACCCATTGACCAATATGTGACTTCGTCATTCACCTGCCTTTCTAGGGTGGGCAAAGCTAAGAAAGAATAAAATGTTATCGGAGGACCTCAACTGTCCAGCAATTTTTTTTTCGTCTGTGTTTTAGCAGCATAATATTTGTAGATGGCAGAAAGTAAATCGATTGCGTAGCAAAATAATCACTGCCAGGCCATATGCAGGATAAAACTAAACAAGAAAGCTGACTAGCTTGCAGGAGAAGCTCCTTTATCAAATCCAGCAGAACTTTACTAGCAGGATATCGACCTCCTTCGAACGAGTGAGATAAGAGCAGCAAGCATAGAAGGTCTTCATTGACATTCAGGAGGATTGAAACTGCTGGGAAATGAAGTACCGTATGGTATTTATAGGAAAAGCTAAAGACGGAAGAATCAATAGGACGGTATACAACGAAAAGGCCACTGTCTTCTACCTCATGTGAAATCTTGGTACGTGGGGCACGTGCCTACTTGTGCAAACCCTATCATTGTCACTTATATCTCAACCAAACTCATTTACTGATGATGCCATTAATGCATTTTTTTGTAATATAATACCATTTATTTTGGAATTAATTCATTAACTACGAACAACTGAATGTGTTTTATTGTATTGAAAATGAAACGATACTTAACTAACTTTCAAGCAGCGACTAATTTTTATACCGTTCGCTACGTATCGATGGAATCTACAGATTACATCATATTAAATATCTGTAAGGTTTTATCTATTACAAACACTTATTGCATAGAACTGGTCAAAATCAAATTGTTTAAAATCTCTCATCTTCTGTGAGAGATGCCTAGGAAGACCACAACAGCATTTTGGGATAAATTACAATAATGATCATAATTATGTTAGTATTTTTGTTTGTAACTCATGCGTTGTTATTGACCGTGTAATAAAACATAATCTCGAACCCACATGCAATTAAGTACATAAATAGTGTAGAAAAATGTGTTTAAAAAGACGATGAGCCCATATTAAAGCGGCAGTTCTAGGGTTAAAATATTTCCAAGTTGGTTGCATTCACAGCATAGTACGTCCTCTGAAGACACAAAACTTGTTTTTCCACAAAAAACACACGTATATTTTAAAATTATTCTGCAAATAATTACTTAAAGCAGTAAATAACTCAAAAGTCGTTAAAGCCTCTTTTTTGATAATATATTACTTAATAAAAGAAGAAATGGTTTGTCACTGAAACCTCTCAAAAACTCAAAAATCTAGATCGGTGCCTTACACTATGGGAGATATAGCTTAGCTGTCATAATTTTCAGACCTACTAGAAAGAACAAAATACTGAAAGTTAGATTGGGGTTCGTAATTATAATAAAAGCCATACGTGTTTGCAATGAATTGGAATTTTTAATATTAAGTAAATAATTATATAATATACTACCTGCGGCACTTGTATCGTTAGAACGTCATCAACAATAAAAAAATCAGTTTTTTGGAATATCCTCTAAACCTCTCCTAATTCGTGTATTTTCTTATAGCAAAGCCACATCGGGCTCTCTGCTGAGTCCACCGAGTGAAATCTAACCCCTGATTTTAGCGTTGTAAATACGTAAACTTACCGCTGTACCATCGGGAGATTCTTTCCCATTTTATTAATTTAATTACGTTTGTAAGAAATCACATCATTGGGCTTCATAAATGTTTTATTTGAATTTTGAAAATATGCATTTGAAGTGCATTGACATAATGGGCTTGTCAGACTCATATTCATGTGTCACATATTTGTTATGTTAAAACATAAATCGATCAAAACACATTTTGTATGTAACGATTGGTTTTGGTCAATACAATTCATCTAATCTTGAAGACACTCATGTGACTGTAAATTAATAATAGTCTAGATTCTATTTCGAGTTACGAGAAGATACAAGGATAGAAATGATAAAACACGAAATCTAACGTGCCTTACTCCAGAGGTTCGTTAAACAGACTTCTGTAACTTTGCAATAATTTAGACAGTCTTCAATCATTTTGAAATACTACAGTGAGTTTAAAAAGATTATGTAACGTACATCAAGTAAGACTGTTTATTCTGACAACTCCGTTAATGCGGAATGGTTTAAAATTTTTAGATTATTTGTTTATTGTTCGGGTCAAAGCTATATAACGTGCTATCTATGCAGTACCGATCTCAAGTAATAAAGCATGATTTTTAGTGTTGTAAGCCCTCAGAACCATGATGGGATATATATATATATATATCTTTAATGACCATCTTACTGACTGAATCTTCTTTTTAGTAAAATATATATTTAACAAACTGCTGTTACCGTTCTCAGATCCTAATACTGCTTATTATAATTTATTTATACTTTTAAATTAAGTGTTGCAACATTTCTTTAGTAAGTTGTTTATTTAATTTACAATTTACGAAGAAATGTGAGAAAGAATTTTGAGTCTACTTTGCGTCTGTTTAAAGAATATAATAAAACGTCTGGAGCGCAAAATAGTTAGAAGCAGAGTATTGATTCCTGTACATGAGTCGATCAGCAACGGAAAGGTTGCGCAGCGCATTCTCGCTCTTTCTTAACCCTAACTATACAACGCTCATTTATTTTTGTCCTGTTTCTGGTTCTCTCCGCTAGTCGGCGTTTTTCACATAAACATCCTCGTCTAACATGAACGTGTGTCACAATTTAGCCTGTTGCTGGAGGGTGGTAGTAGATTTCATACTATTAAATAGGTACAAACTTACTTTAAATTATAATAGAAAAGATCTACTTTATTTCGAGTAGTTACCAAGTAGAACAAAAGATGCAAACTTCTGCCTGTCGTTCGCTCGGTCGGCTGCAGCCTGAGTTTTGGCAATAAACCCAGACACTACTCGAGGTTCTACGGCCAAACTGTCGTGAAGTCTAGAAGACGGTAATAGGGGAGCCACACGATTAATTCATCTGCGTTGTAACTGAACTGACGCGGTATTATTTAATGCTTTTTATTTATGTTCGGAAGGATCTTGTGCACACAAATGTACGGCGTAAAACGTTTTGTTAGCGGTGTGAAAAGCATGTTTAACAAGAGGTGATATTTCGAGTTGTAGGTAAGTTTTTAAATTATTTTGTGCTGTGTTATAAAAGTAAGTATTGTGAATTATTTATACTTCTGATCAACTGTACAATTTGTAACTAGTATCCGGAAGTTTAGATTTGATGAAATAAACAAGTTATCACGGAGTAAATATAATTTTTGCAGATAACGTACCGAGGAGTTTAACTTATCGTCTTTTGCCTTCGTTAGGCGTACTTAACGCAACGCTTATGTAAGCCTATCGCTTTAAAACTAATGCTTGAAACGCAGGTGTCGTTAAAGATACAAGATAATTGAGATATACATTGTAACAAATGTTTTCATACCTTAGGGGGTATATATCCCAAAAATGAATTAAAAAAGATGAAAAGTATTCTGTTTCGCATTTAATTTCCAAGAAGCCTAGATGACGTTAATAGTTGTTTTATTTTGAACACCTTAGGGAATGTGTTTCAAATTCAATACACATTTAATTTCAGGATTTTGATGTAAATCCCTTTACTCATCACTAATAAGCTGAAATTTTTTAGTTGTTCAAAGTATTAACGATTAAACATCTGTATATTTTTATATTATCATGAGAAGGCACTGTAGTGTGACATTATTTGTTTTTGTATTGTTCAAATATACAGTGTGACGATCGACGTGAGTTAATAAGCACTTGTCATGGACGAAAAGCCTTGTCACCAGAGGATATAGAAAGCATAACTTGATTGATATATTGCTCTACATTCTTATTTAATTTCATTCTTTAGTTCATAAAATTATTTCAGGACGTTTTGGATCCTAAAATTTAAAGATTAAATTCAAATTGTTTCCTGGCGTGATGTTTACACTGAAATATAAAATAAAACATTCTATAGATATTATCTGAAAATTGTTATTTAGAATTAAAGAGTATAGTTACGTCTCAGATATTGATAATAGGCACATCCTATAACTTCCTTCTGTCAGTCTTTCTACTTGTATAAATTACTCTCGTGTAACTGTAGTATTAGTATAATATGGATCTATACTTAAAAAGATATCGTACTGGTGGAATACAGTACGCACGATCCTATTAAATGTATCTATACAATACAAAAACGAGAAAGCATACTGTAAGGTTCTATTAAACGTATTTATAAAATACAAAGAAGCAGCATACTGTAAGGTCCTATCAAATGTATTTATATAATATAAAAAAATAGACAGCATACTGTAAGATCCTATAAAATGTATTTATACAATGCAAAAAAAGAGCATACAGTAAGGTCGTATCAAATATATTTATACAATGCAAAAAACAGTATACTGTAAGGTCCTATCAAATATATTTATACAATGCAAAAAAAGAGACAGCATGCTGCACGGTCCTATCAAATGTACTTATACAATAAAAAAACAGCACACTGTAAGGTCCTATTAAATACATTTATACAATGCAAAACAAACCAACAGAAACAAAATACTGTAAGGTCTTATCAAATGCATTTATACAATGCAAAAGACACTAAACAGAAACAACATACTGTAAGGTCCTATTAAATGTATTTATACAATACGAGAGAATATTCAAACTGACTTCACAACACGCTGACTGAGAAATAACGTGAAATTTGTGTTTCTGGAATGCTGGAATCCCTCGACGTTTGTATAGGAGATTAAAACACATTCTTATCGATATTCTCAATATAATTAACCACCTGTACGAAGAATAACAAGACACATTCTACAGAGTTAGTTCTCTTAATCGAAAGAACTAGTGGCAAGCAGCTTGGTAATCTTGACAAGTACTTCATTGAGCTTATAAAGCTCCAGAAGTTTCTATCAAAGAGAGAATTAAGCAGATTTAATGAGGTGCTCCTACTAGACCACCCAGCATGAGATAAGATATAGAACTAACTAACTAGCTTACTGTTTGATAAATCAGTTTCTGAGTCAGAATATACGTGCTACGCCCTGTTATTTACGTCATCTTTATTTTTTAGCATTTTCTAGATAGTAGTAGTACAGTGAATTACAGTAGAAATATTTCATTTCCCAGGTGCTTAGCCTGGTGAAAACAGATGTTTGGTTGCTAAAATCTTGCTTCTCCGAACTATTGTGCAATCGTGAAATTTGTCAGTAAAATTTTTCACCGTATGTTATCGACTAGTGGAATTTTTCTTCCAAATTAAAAACCAAAATTTCATTTCGTGAGTCACAACGTCATATAAAATGCGAACCTCTTAAGAACGAACAATCTGTTTAGACATTGGTATGCTAATAGTGCATGAAAACATTTTGATTTATTGAAAAGCTGTTACAATGGAGGAACACTTAGACATAGTGTCTAAACCTTCTGGTGTAGAGTCACGTCTCCTTGTCTCAAAATTGCCCTCCATCCCTTGGATTATATTGGATCGAGAGGTGATAGTGGGTGTTGTTGAATAGTCTTCCTTTCCTCATGACCTTCAGTTCAAAGTTAGAGGGCCCCAGTGACACAGTAGTATGTCTACAGTCTCACACCGCTAGAACTGTGTTTCGACACCTTTACTAGGCAGAGCACACACAGATATACATTCTATTTATATTTTCCTTTGTCATCTTCAAGTGAAGATGGTCATCCGACATCATCACTTTAATGTGCACAGTACGCAGGATGTTTTCGTTCAGCCAACAACGTTATTTCATTGTTGGACGGTTCACACTGTTTGTGTTATCTATATCTGTTTTAACTCGGCATGGCCATGTACTAAGGGATCTCTACTCACTATCTGAGAGTTGCTCTTTTTGCTGTGAGGATCGTTATCATTTTACGGTCAATCCCACTATTCGTTGGTACAAAGAGTAGCTCAACAGTTGGTGGTGATAACTAGAGGCCTTCTCTCTAGTCTTACACTGCAAAATTAAGGACGACTAGCGCAGATAGCCGTCGTGTAGCGTTGCGCGAAATTAAAAAAAAATGCTTGCAGCATTCAGTGTCAAAATTCTTTGTTGCGAATCCCAGTGGTGTGTGTGTGTTAACAAGAATAATAGACCGTTTCGTTAATTCAATGTAGAGTTTTATTTCTTTTTTAATATTACTACACACTTTCTGTGAGTGTTGTCGTGTTACAGTTAATTGGCACTTTTAACTGTTTTGCAAAATCCCACAGATCGCTTTAAATCCTGTATTTACAAAATGCAAAACACGAGGGGTTAGAGTAAAACTAAGTCAACTTGTATTACAGATATAACTAGTGATTTCCTCTTAATAAGGAGAATAAAAACATATGGGATAGAACTAGTTTATTTAGATCTGTGCGTGAATATGATTGTAGGTTTCTGTTGAATTATGCATACGATACATATTTCTACTGTTTAGTTAGTGCATACGTTAAAAATTACAAATTTTAAAACGTAAAACAGTGGTAAAAGTTTAATATTCTGCTAAAGAATCTTTTAGTTATGAATTGCAATAGTGATATAAACTGTTTATATAGAAATTATTTTTGTCTTTACGTATTCAGTTAGGTTTTATTTAATTTTATAAGATTTTATTACTTTTTTTTTACAAAAGTCTTCAAGTTTGGAAGATGGTTCAAGTATGTCTTTAATGGATCCGAAATTTCTATGTTTGTTCCCTTTTTCAATGGGCCAGACCATAAACCTTCTGGTGTAGAGTCACGTCTCCTTGTCTCAAAATTGCCCTCCATCCCTTGGATTATATTGGATCGAGAGGTAATAGTGGGTGTTGTTGAATAGTCTTCCTTTCCTCATGACCTTCAGTTCAAAGTTAGAGGGCCCCAGTGACACAGTAGTATGTCTACAGTCTCACACCGCTAGAACTGTGTTTCGACACCTTTACTAGGCAGAGCACACACAGATAGCCCATTATGTAGCTTTTTGCTTAGTTCTAAACTAACAAACAAACAACCAATCAAAGTGAGGGACGGCAAGCGTAGATAAACCTTTTAAGTATCAAAATCTTTTTACAGAGGTTCATCGAATTAATTCATTATCGCTTTGGAAATATGATGCGTTCCATATCGCAGGATCATAAACTCTCAAAACTAAACTTGAGTCTCAGTATTGCATATTTGGCCCAATTTGTAAAGTACTTAATATGATCAGTTGTTTGCGCTGCAGCAAATATATGAAAACTTGTGAGTACAACCAATTTTTAAGTTAGTTTTATTTAAACTATTATTCGCAAGGATTCTGAATATTATAATTCTTGTTAATTTTATATTTATTAAAGTTATTGTGCATTTTGAACTTAGTATATGAATTTGAAACAAACCTGAGTCCCTTAAACTGGATGAACTTCCTTAGTCGTTGTTGGGATTACGGCCGAAAATATCTTAATTTTCAAGGCACTCAACTTATGATTTAAATGCATTATAATCGTTAAAGGCCTATTTTATTCAGACATTAAGTATTTTGTGTCAGATCGTAATATATTTATTACACTCAATTCTATTTATATTTTCTTTTGTCTTAGTTCCTATATTCGTAGTTTGTTCATTTTCTAATAAGATTAGTAACGTTAAAAGAATTTCCCCATGAATTCTAACATTAATTAAACGTTATTGTAAAACCTTTTCCCCCGAAGGTAAATATATATCATGTTGTTCACTGTTGAAGTTGAATTTCATCATTTAGAACAAAATGAAAATAATTTGATTCACTTGTTATATTTTTATGTTTTGATAAATATTCTTAACATTTTCAGTGTTGAAAGCTTATAACATGTTTTACTTTTTATTATTATTAACATCATGTGGTGTACAATGATATATTGACAACCATGCTTAAATTTATTGATTTTAAATGCAAATTGATTTTTAATATTTTACAATAAAACATTTTATTATCATTATATGAGTTTAAGAAACAATAGGGGGAGTACTTCAGACTGCCGACCTTTCTCTACGAGGCTACAAACGTCCAGTCAGTTTGAAATTCATACGCGAGATAAGCTTATCAAATGACTTTCCTTGTGTCAGTCTTCACAGCAGTACATGATAATTCTGCCTGAAAATTCTCGTACAGGAAAGTGGAAAATTTCAATAAAGAAAGTTTCAAGTTGTTTTATTGTCCTGAAACTTAGTGACCATTAAAGATTGTAAGAAATGAAATTAACGTAATATGACATTCAGCAAGCGTAATTTAAGTCATGCTCATCAACATGTGCACTCATAAAGAACATTATTTTGAATTTGTTTTGAGTTTCGCGCAAAACTACACGAAGGCTATTACACTAGCCGTACCTAGTTTAGCAGTGTAAGACTAGAAGGAAGGCAGCTAGTTATCACCACCCACCGCCAACTTTTGGGCTACACGTTTACCAACGAATAGTTGGATTGACCATCACATTATAACGCCCCTACGACCGAAAGGGCGAGCATGTGTGGTGTGACGGGGATTTGAACCCACGACTTTCAGGTTAGGAGTCGAGTGTCTTAACCACGTGGCCATGTCGGGCCATTATTTTAGAAATAAGGTCAGTTAAGTGAAAGCGTTGATTTGCGTGGAAATTCTATTGTAATTTATTTTCTTTTTTGTAAATTAGTATCGAGTATGTGTACGTTATGTAACTTAATATGGCCCTGTGTATACTCGTGTACTCTATCCTTAGTATGCGTGTTTTTAGGTTTGTTTTATCTGTTTTGTAGAAGTGCTGAATAATAAATGATTAATATTGAATATTTCATTGCATTTTACATTTGAAAAAACAAAACGTTCGCTCTCTAGAAACGATCAGAACAAATCCCAGCCTTGCAATATTGTTCTTAATAATTTATTCTGTTGTACTTAATTTGATTGTTATAACTAAAATTGGCTTATATCTGTTTAAATTTTATCAGATTTATTTTCAAAAATTTCCATATTTCGTTTTATATATATATGCATATATAATGGGTAATCCAGAAATCAGTTACTAAGTTTTATTCGTATTTCTAGCTGCATCAACTATAGTAACTCTTGTTATGGAACATGTATAAACTTTGACCTTTGGCCCATCATCTTATGAGTCTCTTGTTAGAACTATGTCAAATAGTGGATTGATTTCTAACTGATACCCGCTTGGTTTTTCTTTAGTTGCTTAGTTTCTGTGTTCAGCGTTTATGTTAGCGCTGTAAAGCTAAACACTGTGAAAACATGAGGGCTACAGTCATGGTGAAATATAGATTGAAAAACAATTATCAAAAACACTAATTTTTATTATAAATGCACCACATAATGTTCTAGTATCCTTATAACACATAACTTTTGACATTTAAAGAAATATGCAAATTATAAAAAAAAATATGAACGCCATTTAATATACATATATATATGTAATTTGATCAGTATCCTATCAGTATTTTTTAATTGACATAGATCGAATTTCAAGTTACAATTTAATGAGTAATAATGATTAAAGGGAATATATTAGTCGTTTCTTCATTCAAAAACAACGATATGATTGTTAGCACGTGTCCACTATTTCCTCGGTCTTCTCTTTAAATTGGCTTCTAAAGTTGTAATATAGTTGTAATTTTCAAAATTTCACGTAGTATTATCTGTCCTTGGTATTTCTTAATTTTGAACACTTAGACAAAAGAGAAGTCAGCTAATCGACATTAGCACTTCACGTCAACTCTTGAAGTACTTTTGTCTGTCACTGGTGGGATTTGGAACATTTAGCAACCATGGTGTTAAAGTCCAGCAACGAATCTTAATATCCACTCTACAGGCATATGCTAACAGATAAACTACCACGGGAAATAAATGTAATCAATTAGTCCATGTATTAACTTTCAAATCATCATTCTTTATGCTAGTGATTCAATAACAACAATATAAAGTTAAAGTCCTTTTTAAAACCAGTTTATTAATGCACTTTCAAACTAATAAAAAAACTGTAGTTGTACTTCAAAACGAGAACCGCTCTGCTTATTTGTCAGTATGCAGGGCTTTGAAGCTTAAGTTTAACATTTTGCGTCTCGTTACTACACACAAAAAAGATACAAATAAAAATCACGCTCCGTGAACACTTTTGAGTCGCCGGTGCACTATAACAGTAACAGTTAATTTCCACAATTTCGGGCAGGCCAAGAGTTTGTTCTCGAGCAGCTTTGGGTGAAATTTCACAGGAAAAAAATGAAAGAAATTTATACCCATAACAATTTACATTTTGATAATTCTTTTGTTGTTTTAATTTTAGACATTTCTATAGCTGCACGCGTTTGTATGCTCACCATAGACTCGAAATTTCAGTGTTTAATAAAACAACAAAGTTCTTAAAACTGTTGTTTCTCTACTAAAGTAATTGTTGAAATACGCTACATTTTGTGAACGTTGGAGATAGGTGTGAAAGGTATCGAATGTCTGCCAGCTTCGCAGAAAATCCTTGCCAAGTTCAAATTCTGGCACTACGTAAAAAGCTCAATGCAGATGTAGCTATATACAATTGCAAAATGCTTATTTTTCTCAAACTATTATTTGTTCTTGATGTCATTTGAACATGAAATACAGAATAAGCTTCGAAGAATTATGATAATTCTTATGGTATGTTATTTACAAAAATTAATGTGATCAATATTGCTTTGTATCTTTCACTTTTTTACTGCTGCGTTTTTAAACAACCCTTGTAATATCAGGTTTATATTTAGTTACACAATAAATATGCATTTTTAAATTTAATTTTAAAGTGAAGCAAAACAATAAATAAATAAATAAGTAAACGAAAAATAAAACCCAGCCGCTAAATAAATGTCCAACATTAGGGCATAAATTACAGGATGGATCATTATATTATCTATCCTGGGTGTTTTAGGTATGGGCGAAAGTAAGACCATATTTTCGTTGGGCGTACACCTTTTATAAAATTTAAACTTCGCCGACATCACATACTTAGAAAAAGGAAAGAGGAGCAAATGTGGTGCTTTAGTCCACAACGTCCCATATCTTTACCACCTTTCGCTATCTGCTGCCAGAAGTGGAATGGTGGTTGCTGAAAAAAGCCCCTCGCTGGTACACCGGTAAGTCTACGGATTTACAACGCTAAAATCAGGGCTTCGATTCCCCTCGGTGGACTCAGCAGATAGCCAAATGTGGCTTTGCTATAAGAAAACACATACATACATACACACATGGTGAGAAAAAAGTAAATAATATAATAATTAGTATGTTATACATGAATATAAAATATCATTGAGGTTCGCATTCTTGCCCCCAGTGTTGTATTTGAACTTAAATACCAAGATATTAAGATATTACTATGCTAAGCCAAAACCTTTGTTATTATTATAACTCCCATCTTCCACCCTGCTTCAACGCTCCTCCAGTGACACAGTGGTATGCCTGCGGACTCACACCGCTAAAACCGGGTTTCGATAGTCGTGGTGGGCAGAGCACAGATAAGTAATGAAATATTAAAGCAGGTTTGTTTGTTTATTTAGAATTAAGCACAAAGCTGCACAAAAAAGTTTACCGCTTTAGTAACTTTGTATACTATTTCTTCGTGGGGTCCGACATGGTCAGGTGGCTAGGGGGCTGGGCTCAACTCGTAATCCGAGGGTCGCGGTTTCGAATCCCTGTCACACCACACATGCTCGCCCTTTCAGGCGAGGGCGTTATAATGTGACGGTCAATCCCATTCTTCGTTGGTAAAAAAGTAGCCTAAGAGTTGGCGGTGAGTGGTGATGACTAGCTACCTTCCCTCTAGTCTTACACGGCTAAATTAGGGACGGCTAGCACGTATAGTTTTACATGTTCATGGAACTACGCTAGTTAAATAAATAAAATCATCTTATAATATACCACAATCTTTAAACTGTTGTTTTTTTACAGATTTAAACAGTACTAAGTTTGTTGTAGTGCCAGAACTGTTCAAACGCTAGACAGTATTTGTGCTGTAGCAGTAATAGAAGATTATATGTATTTAGACAATGGTAAGTGCTTTTTCAGGAAGTACAATTTTAAGTGAATGTACTATTGATGCATTCTGTAAAAGGAATCTGGCTTGGCAATTATCATTGAAACATACGAATTAGACATGGAACCGTTTTATTTCTTCAATCGCTTCGCCTCTCCTCAGTTTCTTTCAATGTTTGGTAAGCTAAGATTCATCAATATAATAGATAAATGCAAAAGAAACAAT
This sequence comes from Tachypleus tridentatus, assembly GCF_004210375.1. Taxonomy (NCBI): domain Eukaryota; kingdom Metazoa; phylum Arthropoda; class Merostomata; order Xiphosura; family Limulidae; genus Tachypleus; species Tachypleus tridentatus. The sequence continues at coordinate 19,719,662 of NC_134832.1, read as the reverse complement.
GAAATATCCGGACCAGTTTTATTGCGAAATTTCTGAGAATATTACTTCACAAAATATTACAAGTAAATGGCGTTTCGTACCATTAAGATTAAAACAAAAAAACGAAGTACGAACACGATAAATTATTATTTCCAAAAACTTAGACTTAAGGAGAACGTTTCTTTTATTACACTCAGGTCATTAATACTGATAAAATATTCAGTTTCTGATAGACTATTTTTGTTGCCTACAAATAATAATACTTTTAAAATGATATTAGTTAGATTCAGTATGGGGTAATGTAATTCATTATCATTTGTTAATCAGGTAGCATGAGGCTTACGAAGATGCATACGTGGAATGGAGTTGTAAAACAATTAAAAATTAAGTAGTTTCGTTATATTTTACATATTGCATATTAAAGAGTAGAAGTTAATCAAACGAAGAGCTGTTAATAAACAACATACACTTAACTATTCCACTCTGACTTTATGACTTCGATAGTAAACTTTAATCTTGTCATAAACTTGATTTTTTCAGTTCATTAAAACCGTTGATTAAAAATATACTATAAGCAAGTAAATATATTCATATAATATAAATAATGAATTTAACTACACCACGGAGATACTGACCGTCAAAATAGCTACAAATAGTAAACATTAACGTTTAATGTTCTTGTAGAAGACTAGCTTATTGTTTGGTATTTACGTACAAGTTACTATATAAGGTTCTGTCTACGTTAGCCGTTTCTAAATATGAATTGATCGACGAGAGGGAAGATCAGCTAATCGACAGCACCTACCACCAATTCTTGCCAGCTGTTCTAATTGAGCGCAATTTTACGACAACTGGACATGAACAATGGACCTAAAATCCATAGTTTAGCACGTTAACCACTTAGTCATGTCCTACCAAAAGATTAAGCTGTTTTACTTTTATAGGAGAGGAACTGTAGTTCTGACTAGCAAGATATATAAAAACCGGCGCAGACCTGTCAGGGATTCTAAATATCACGGATAGTGTTGGAGGTACTGGTGTACCGAACCTACACCAGCTAGTAGCACCGTACCTCTTTTAGTACATAGTTTGGAATAGTTATGTCGAAAAAAATATAAAAATCTGACATACAGTAAGACAAATAAGAGGCCAAAGTAAGGCAAAAACATATTTATCCACTTTTGTTTTTCTGTCGTTTTTTCAGTGTAAATGCGGTGACTTTTGAAACGCCGTATCTATCTTAAAAGACCTCCAAACTTTCACAACCTTTCGGTTGTTTGTTACGGATAAAATAAAGAAAGAAATGTGATGTTCATATAAGGTATAGTAAGCTACTTATTCAGGTTTTAAGAAAATATTCGGATGTAAAAAATTAAAAACTAAAACAGAGAACAGTGTGTGATGTGATTGGATCGAACCTGCGTTATCTGTATACTGCACTACGAGTTTAACCACGAGAACTGATATTTAAGTAATGTACAAACTTCGTGTTTCCAAACATGGATCTCACCAGCTGCATGACATGGGTGGTTCGGTATGACCAGGTGGTTAGGGCGTTCGACTTGTAATCTGAGGGTCGCGAGTTCGAATCCCTGTCACACCCAATATGCTGCTTTTCAGCTGTAGAGGTGTTATATAATGTTACAGCCAATCCCACTATTCGATGGTAGAAGAGTAGCTCACGACTAGTCTTACACTGCTAAAATAGGGATGGCTAACGCAAATAGCCCTCGTGTAGCTTTGCGCTAAATTAAAAAAAAAAAATGCAGGGCATGGCTTAGAGTAAAAACCCGAAAATCACCCTGTTCCGGAAAACGAAAAGTAGCAAGTAGCAGGCTACACGCGAAATTTATTGGCTTATTTAGGGTTTGACAGACAAGAGTCACAGTAAGTACTGTATGTACTGTGTGCGTGAAAATAGAAGTGCTATCTATAACAAAATACAGGCAGAAACGATAGTATATGATAAAAACTTAACCATATAAAGTGGAAATAACAAACACAAAATAATAGTACTAATAACATTACTACTAATAATATTAATAATAAAAGTATTAATAGACAATTAATAGCGAAATAACAGAAACATAAGCTAAGGTAGAAGCAACTGATGCAATCTTGTAATCTACTATTACGTTTATTATTTATAGTATCATTATGTGTTTCATATCTCTAATTTGTATGACTTGGCTTTTTCTATAACTTGCAGTTTTATCGCAGTGAAAACAAATAGCTAAAAACATTAGTTTTAAAATAGGGAAGTTAGAACGTATGTGTGTAATATGAAACTCGTTAGTAAAGGCATTTCTTTGCTTGATATCTTCTAATAAAGCGTTTAGTATATATTAAAATAACAAATTTCGTTCCATTGTTAGGTTTTGCTTTAAACGTAGAGTATTTTAATTAAAACCATGCGCATTTCTTTTTGATTTGCAATTCACGCATGCCATACGTATTACAATGTTTGGGCCAAACAAGTGCTTGAGAAATGTATGTCACCGGTACTGTAATTATTGTGATTAAAATATAGTAATAACATGGTCCCGACTTTAGGACTAAGAAATCTGGACGGAGAAGCGATAGACTTACTACTTTATTTTTAACAGTACCTCTGCAGAGGTTGACTACGTTTTATTTAAGACGAATTAAGAACATCATCACGTCGCTGTAGTTCATGTCCTTAAGTCCATTAATGCTCTGTACAACGACTGTGAATCTTGTCACCAGCCTTACAGCGTAGTTTACCCTGCAGAAGTCTCCGTCATAAGGCTTTCATTTTCGGAGTACGCCATTCCTTTCTGCTTGGTTTCCACACTACTAGTGCACGAATATCACGGTTTACAAGTGCCAGTTTCAACATTATGATCGCACAGAAGTCTATGCGTCTTACTTTTGGCGACTTGCTTGGATATTTGCGTACGGAATACCATCAATACCCGTTTCATTTACCAGCTGTTTGACGTATGCGATAGTTGAATAGAGGATGTGAGTGTAAGCCTTATCTTGGTTAACGCCTACTCTGTTGGTCTCTTTTCCTGACTAATAAGCTTCTTTTTACTGAACTATATGCTCATATATTATAATTCGTTACAAAATAACGCACCTTATTTAGCACGGCTGGGGTACAGTTTGTGATAGGTCTCTTTCTGGATGGTCCTGGTTTCTTAAGCTGATCCATATTCCTATGTTTTTCAATTCCATCGAGTACAAAGGATATTCTCGTCTTGAATTTCTAAATACCTAATCTGAACACATACTTGTAAGTTACAGTTATGAATATTTTGCGTCAGAAAGAACTTTCCATAATCTTCTCAAAAACGACATTTTTGGTGGCATCATTGTACATAACACCAAATTATGTCAACATCTATATGTGATACATGAATCCCACTGTGACTTTAACTCGGCTGTGCTTCTCACATGACTTGTTGATTTAAATATCAAAAATCATTTCAATAGAGCATATATTAGGGTTTTAGTTATTTCTTCAAATATTCAGAGTGATTATACAAAGGTATACAGTTATGCTTTTGATTTTGATAGAAAACAAATAAGGTATAGACAGTACTATTCCAAGAAGAGGGATGAGTATGACCTCGCTTAACATCTTCTAGGAAGCCACTGGACCTCAGAATTCCCACAAGCCAGTGCCACAAAGAGACTTTTCCTTTGCAGTTTCTCGATCAACCAACCATGTATTTAATACAATTTAGCTTATTTCTTTAACATTGGAGCGATTCTTTGATATAACGTAGTATATAAGGGGCAGTTGTTTCATAAAAGAAAAACAAAAGATCTTTTAGGGAAAATGAGACATTCTGGGGTGGACTCTTCTTGGCTTTGCCGTCTAATCAAGACTTATTGTTTTATCTTGACGTTAAATTCAGTAGGTAATAAACACGATTTTAATATATATGCAGCATGATGTTAAAACGGGTAAGTGGGAATCTTTGTTTTTACTGCATTATGAATAGGAATTGATATCTAAAACTATTTTCTCAATCAGTTAGTACGTGATAACCATGTATTGCTTGATTGTTTAGTTATTGACAGCACCAAACTACACAATGGATTGTCTGTGCTCTGCCTAACGCGATATTAAAACCCGAATTTTAGTGTTATAAGCTCTCAGACATACAGTGCCTTGCAAAAGTATTCATCCCCTACCAATAATCTTGCATTTTGATGAAATTCAAATAATGTGAACTTGTTTTTATTCAGAATTCTAATGATCAAACTTGACGTTGTTATGTGTGAAGAATGCAAAGAAAACATACAAACCGAATTTGCAAATTGCATAACTTTGTTTGTTTGTTTTTAATTTCGCGCAAAGCTACTCGAGGGCTATCTGCGTTAGCCGTCCCTAATTTAGCAGTGTAAGACTAGAGAAAAGGCAGCTAGTCATCACCACCCACCGCCAACTCTTGGGCTACTCTTTTACCAACGAATAGTGGGATTGACAATCACATTATAACGCCCCCACGGCTGAAAGGGCGAGCATGTTTGGTGCGACCGGGATTTGAACCCGCGACCCTCGGATTGCGAGTCGAACGCCTTAACACACTTGGCCATGCCGGGCCCAATTGCATAAGTATTCAGCCCCCTAAGTTAGAACTTGGTGGAATCATCTTTGGCAGCAATTACTGCCAAAGTCTTTACTAGCTTTGCACAATTGGATAGTTTTAGATTTTTTCCAATTGTTCCTAGCAAATTTGCTCCAATTCATTGAAGTTCATTGGAGATCACCGTAAAGTTTCTATTAGACTATGACTGGGCCAGGACATTGATTTTCTTTTTTTAGACCACTTTGGACTTATGCTTTGGACCACTGTCATACCGACATGAGAACCTTTGAGTCAGTTTAGATTTACGATTTACTCAAGCAGGTTTTTCCTACAGGATTCGTTTGCACTTTGTACCATCTAGTCTTGACAAGATTCCCAGTCTCTGCTGATGAGAAGCATCCCTATAACATGATGTTGCCACCACCATGCATGACTGTTGGGATTGTGTTGCCTGGGTGATGTGCTATGTTGGGCTTCTGCTACACGTAACACTTTGAATTTAGACCAAGAGGTGAATTTGTATCTCGTCGGACCACAAAACCTTCGGTCACATGTCTGCAGTATCATTTACATGCTTTGATACAAGATTTAAGATAATTCTTTTTTCAGTAATGGCTTCTTTCTTGCCACTCACCCATACAGGTCAGCGTTAGAAAGAGACGATGATATTATTGACATATAAACATTGATTCCCATCTCAGACATGGAACTTTGCAAATCCCTCAAATTTATTGTTGGGTTCATAGTAGCATCCCTAACCAGTTTTCTGCTTGCCCAGCTGTTTAGTTTGGCTAGGCGGCCTGATGTGAGCAGTGACTGGGTGGTATGTGAAACTTAAAATTCCCAGACATGTTTGTCGTGATGTTTAGTTTCTCTAATGAAATGAGTATAAATAAACACTAATGAACTTATAACTCTGAAATTATTTGAAAACTCGAAAATGTGGTCTATTTTTAAACATTTTTCAAGGAAGTGAGACTGAAAAGTTATACAACATTAATATCTTTAAATAAACTAACCTTTAGAATACAAGAAACAACCCATTTGCACTCCGTCATGGATTCGACTTTACTTGAATATTTTCATGAACTTTTTTACTTTTTCTATCTTTTATATTATTTTAATTTCTGTTCCACGGACTATTTTCTTTTAAAAATTTCTTACCTTGTATTATATAACCGTTCAAATTTGCCTAGTTCTAAATATTTTGCTTCCCAGTGACTCAGCGGTAAGCCTAAAGGTTCACATTGCTAAACATCGAGTTTTGATACTCGTGATGGGCACTTTACAGATAGCCCATTTGTATTACTTTGCTCTTAACAACACGAAAATAATGAAAAATCAACCTAAACATTTGTACAAATTTTTTTAATGACCTGTAAATACTGTTCCTTAGGGTACTAAAAAACCGATTTGTTTTCCAATAGGCTTATTAATTTTTGACCGAAACTCGCAAAGTGCCGAAAGGCAAGAATGGTTTTCAATATTTATAATAGTTATAAAAGAAAGCATTTATTTAATTTCGATAAAAATATCATAAAATAACATGCTTATAATGTGTAATTCTTTTTATTTCTAGTTGTCTTAAAACAAATATAAAACAAGAGGTTTGATATCAATCAGTTTATGCTGTTAAATACGTAGGACTAAATGTTTTTTATTGTTAAGCGAGAAAATATTTTACACTCGTAGATAGGACCTGTGATGGAACCTCGTTATGTTAAGTATATGTGTATAAAACATAATACAAAAGCAACTTTTGTTGAAATTCCTAGTTGTTCGATCAATATATATGGACCAATAAATAGTCTTTAATATAGGTTGAATTACAAGTGATATAAACCGGAATGTTCTTTCAAACATTCTGTAAATACAAGATTGTATATGGAATCATTCTTTTTAATAGTAGGTGTTTTTAAAGCTCATTTTGCAATAAATAGTTTACCTGATCTCAGTGTAACCATTTTTTTTTCAACCGACAGTAGTCCTTGGGCGAAAATATCCTTTGGTAACAGGTAAGCCATATTCCTGCTCCCCTCAGTATAACTTAGTAAAATATTTTTGTTTCTACAGGGGGTTCTACTTATATTAATAATTTAGATTATCTGGGATTTTTTGTATTATCCTTTAAAAACTCGCAAAAAAACAAAGTGTACTCGTGTTAGTGCAGTTAAAAATTAATCCTACTAACGGTTTTTCATCTTGTACAAGCCCCGCGGAACTTGAAAGCAAAATAAAAGCTTCCCAATTCAAAATGTATTATTCAGGATGTTGTTAAATTACCTAGCTTCTGCTATTCTTTCAGAAATCGTACTAATGTTTGTAGAAACAAAAATACCACAGTAAAAGTAATTAGATGTGTGTAAAAACAGCGATAACTGAACTCTAATAGACTGGTTTATACATCGCTGTCCCTGGCGAATAAGGAACACTTGCATTTTAAAGTGCTCAAAATAGCTGCAGGTAAGAGATTTCTGTACTCTATCCTTGTTTGTTTTTGTTATTTATGCACTGTTGTAATCCTATGGGTATAATGTTTATTTTCCTATATGATGGTAATTTTAGTCTCACGTTTCTACTCATACATACAAGTAAAACTTATTTGAAGCTGAAGAAATTGTATTTATTCTATATATATATGTGTGTATGTGTCATACTTTAAATTATTTCATGTCAAACTTTGTTTAATTTGGTTTATAGTTAGAGAATCTAGATCTTTTGTAAAAGTAATCTTTCTTCATCTTGCCATAACCATCTTGATTCTACTTATTTTCATTAATTCAAAAGCTCTTCATACCAAACCTTGCTTAATTTCTTTATCGTTTCATTCATTATTTTATATCAAAATAAGATTAGTATAAAGTGTTAGTTTAAAAGGAAAGAATCGGGATAATCAAACTAGGAGGCAAATAGTTTCTACATTATTTTGCAAACTACAAATTCCTATTTTTTACTTCACTAAAATTAATTACTGTAGACTTAGTTTTCTAAATTCCTATTCAAATCCAAAACTTGTAAATTTTAATTTCTTAATTTTTAATTTTCCTGTATTTTGGCTTTGTCACCATTTAATCAGTAGAAAAATCAAAGTGAGTGGAGAGAGAAAAATTCCTTATGATAATTTTTAGTTAAGCATGTTCGTCTGTAGCTTAGTAAATAAATCATTTTTAAAGGCTTGATGATATATTAAAAATCATTTACCCTTATGTAAGTGCTCAAAGCTTGGAATTCAACTTCAAATAAACAATTCTAAAAACGAAGCCGTTTCTAGTCTCAAAAATACAGTAAAATACTAAATAACTTGCTTTACAGGATAAACAAAAACACCTTAATGTGACAGGAAACAGTCTAATTTTTAGAAGCTTGTGCGATATAAATCGTTATTTGTTGAAAACTGAAGTTTAGTTTGATAATATAGTTTAATTATTTTACATTACGAATTAACAGTGATTAAGTTATAAGTAAAAATTACTGTTGTTAAAACAAAAACTTGTATATATAGCATACATGGGGATAAGTAAATTAATTTATAGAATGCGTGGTCAAAAATAAATTAATTTTAAAACCCACCTCTTTTAAAGCTTATATTTATTGATCTGTTACTTCGTCCCAATCTATAGACTATGATCAAAGCTATTGTTCTCCAAAATCGATTGAGCTCAGAGAAAAGTCACAAACAAACAAAAAATGTTTATTTTTTCAATGATGTAAGTTTCTAAAAAGAATGAATTTTTATTTTGTTTTCGAACACCTGAACTTCTTCCATGTTTTTATGTTTGGTTTAGCATCGCTGAAATAAATAAGTTTTTGTTGTCTTTCTTTCACGAAACTTATTAAACCCATTTCATAGGGACGGTTATGTTTTTCCTTAATATTTAAAATTTTTTTGGATTGGAAAACGTACTAAACGTAGAAAATTAATTAAGGAACTTCATTGTTATTAATAAAAAGTAAAAAACAATTTATTAAAGAGGAGAAATACATTACCCGTTTAATTTAGGAAAATAATTAGCTTTTGTTGCAAAAATCTGATAGTTTCAACGACAGTTTGGCTCTAGTTTAAATATTTCTCTAATTAAAAAGTAACTTATTACGTTCATGAAAACAAAAACATTCGCGGTAAGGCATGCGAGGGTACTTCTTAAATACATTAATAATCACGTTATCCATATTTCTCGCTGCATCAGAACACTTAGTTGTAAGGTCCAGGCGTGGTCCAGTGGTCAGTTTGTCCAGACTGTCAAGACATGTCTACGTCAGTAGGGTGCGAGGTAATTCCTCACTGGAAAGCCCTTACCCTAGATTCTCCTCATCTGAGATATCGGAATGTAGTCTTTTAAGATTTTATATTGTCACCATAATGGTAATTTTAGTTTTCTTTGGACGTGCTGTTAATCATACTGAGTAACTTGACCGAAAGAAGATTCTCAGTCAGATAAGACCTGAGGGGGGAAGTTCAATTATAGCCTGAAACAACAACTGCCACGGAGCTCTGCAATGAGAGGCTAAGATAATTTCGTTTTTTGTTTTCTTATAATTAAAAATAATAAATAGACACTTCTTAAGTGCAAATAAAAATATTTCTTTTGCACTTAATAACTCTTGATATACCCCTTTCTACCCAAACCAACTCTTTATCTCCTTCTCCCCTCCCCCAAATAAAAATTTCCTAGGAATCTCACTGTAACCAGTGGATTTCGATTCGCGTCCCATTGCTGTAGAAACGCTTTCCTCATTCAGTCAAACAAGAATAACATGAGTGTTGGCGGTGTGCGCTGTCGACTAACTGCCTTTCACATAGTTTTATCAGTTCAAACGTAACTGTGCACAAATAGCCATTGTGTAGCTTTGCGCGAAAATTATAAAAAAGGAATAAACGTCCTGACGCTTAGTATAAAAAATCTACAATGTTATATGTGTGTATGAATTTTGTTTGTATAAAAAGGTACCTTAAGTGTTCAGAGCAATTTTATTCTTGTGTGTGTACTGTTGGAAACAGAATGGGTGTTAGCTGAGAATCCAGTAATAAAATTATTTTATAAAGATAACTCAAATCTGTACAGTCGCTAAGATTTTTGTAAACAAAAATACAAAAGAACAGTTTTTATTTTATTACTCATTCAAATATATACTTTTCAAAAAAAGAAACGCAAAAGGCAAAATTTGAGACAAATTGTTAACAAGTTTATTCCGGGTAGTTCTGTATGACATGTGTGAAACTTTGCACATTCACTGCTGAACATCCAAAGTCTGCAAAGGCGAAGTCCACGCTCACTAGTTGAAGTTTAACGTCACTCAACGTCAATAACGAGTATGCCCCCCGTGAGCATCAATAACTGCTTGGCATCTTCTGCCCATGGAAGCGATGAGATGACGAATCACATCCTGTGGAATGGTTGTCCACTCAGCCTGCAAAGCTGCTGCAAGCTGAGGTAGAGTCTGCAGTTGAGGTTGTCGCCGTCGCAGACGTTGGTCCAACTCATCACAAAGATGTTTGATGGGGTTTAAATCTGGTGATCTGGAGGGCCAGGGAAGAACGTTGATGTTGTGGTGTCTCAAGAAGACAGTGGTGAGTCGGGCTGTGTGAAGACGGGCGTTGGCATGTTGAAAAACGTTGTTGACGTTCACCATGATGGGCTGCACATGGGGACTGAGAATCTCGTCGACGTATCGTTGAGCCGTAAGATTCCCTCGAATGTGCAAAAGATCTGTTCTGGCATTGTAGGCGATGGCAGCCCACATCATGACGCTGCCACCACCAAATCTGTCAACTTCCTGCACACAGTTTGCTGCAAAACGTTCACCTCGGCGACGGTAAACACGGGTCCTTCCGTCCTGCCTACGAAGCATAAAACGTGATTCATCGCTGAACCAAACATGCCTTCATTGTCGATGTGCCCGAGTCCACTGCAGCCGTGCTTGACGATGTTGCTGGGTGAGGATGACGCCTCTGACTGGACGTCGAGGTCGGATTCCTGCATCTCGTAGACGGTTGCGTACGGTCTGATCGGAAATCCTACGCAGCCCTGGTATGGTTGAGGGAGTAGACGTCGAAGTGGTGGTCCTATCTCGAAGATGACGTAACCGGATGTAGCGATCTTGTGCGGGCGTGGTCACACGACGTCTGCCAGATCGTGGACGGTCACGAGTTGATCCATGTTGTTGGTGACGATTCCATAGCCTTGTGATGGTGCTTGGGTGGACATTCACAGCTCTGGCAACATCTGATCGAGATTCGCCTTCTTCCAAGCGACCAATGGCGTTGTTGCGTTGTGCTTCAGTCAGTCTTGGCGTAACTGTAATGCGTGTCGGTGGCTTAACACTGAGCAATGGAAACCGAGAACCCGTCACTTTTATAGGGATTTTGCACATGTTGCACTTGCATAACATGCAGATCTCTCAAACAAATTTATTGGACACGAGTGCGTTTTGGCGAAAAATCCGATGTTTTCCTCCGTTTTCAAAGTGCACAACTTTTATTGTCATTTTGGTCTGACAATCAGTGCCTTAACACGTTTAGCATCACATACTCTGAGCTTGTAACGTTATTATATATATTTCTTTTTAAAATAAAAAAAAAATATTCCTTTTGCGTTTCTTGTTTTGAAGAGTATACATTCCCAGTAAAAGTCCAGGAGGAACTTACGATGAGTTTGCATCAGGTTCTATGTTCTTGTAGATGCAAATAGGTTGCGACGGTCGTTGAATTATTCGCTGAACCTAGGAATTTTAATGGACCCGAGACTCGTTATGAGTGTGTATGGAGTTGTGTGCTTGTTTGTAGTTAAACTTGAAGCAACACAGTGGGTTGTCTGTGCTCTTACCCACCACGAGTATAAAAACCCGTTTTAGCGCGATAAATCCGCAGTCAAACCACAGTGCTACTGCAGAGCGTGCAATGGTATTCTAATTGTTATAACAAGAAAATTTGGGTGTATTATCTATATAAACTGCTCTTACGTTTCCTTATTTTATTTATTTTCTATAATAATATATATTTTTTTAATTTTGCACAAAGCTACTCGAGGGCTATCTGCGCTATCCGTCCCTAATTTGGCAGTGTAAGACGAGAGGGAAGGCAGCTAGTCATCACCACCCACCGTCAACACTTGGGCTACTCTTTTACCAACGAATAGTGGGATTGACTGTCACATTATAACGCCCCCACGGCTGAAAGGGCGAGCCTGTTTGGTGCGACCAGGATTCGAACCCGCGACCCTTGGATTATGAGTCGAACGCCTTAACACGCTTGGCCATGCCGGGCCCGATATTTTTTGTATACCGGAGTTTTGAGGTAACTTACTATATATATTTTACTTTAAGGGTAGAAACTTTGGCTTTGTTCACAAGATAGATACCAAATACTTGAGCATATTCGCCACAATGTGAACAATTTAGAATTGCATGAACTAGAGAACTTCGGTTTCACTTATATTAGTGTGTAACATTCAGCTAAGACATTTTTAACAGCCATGAGGTTAATGATCGAATTCCTAGTTAAATGAATAGAAAAATCAATGATTCAGGGGCGTACGGTGATTTGTCCTGATAGGGAAGCAAAAGCATGAAAGGTGGATTATAAAATTAAAAAAAACAACATGTACAGGGCGGCTAATAAAGATAAAATTAATTACTTGTAATCATTAATCATATTTAAGATTAAGTACATCTAATTAAAAATAAAAAAAAACAAAGTTCGGCTACTTATTTTATTTATATGTTAATTTATTTTTCTTTTCTTTTGGCTGAATAAATTTATTACATCTTCATAAAAACTATCTGTTTTTATTTTCGGATCATTCTGGATTTTAGTTGACAGGCAAGAAAAAACACTCGATTTCTCTAAATGGGGTTTCAATGATGGATCATATTTCTTGCACAGATTTAACATGTCCACATAATTGCTTCGGTTAGTAAACTCTAGTGATTCGTCATGACCTCTAAATGCTAACTGTTGTTCACCCAAATATCATACTATGCCGATTAATTTTTCTAAAATGTCTCTCTTCCTCTTCAGCTTTTCATTATGCATTTTAACACATTTATCTTATGTTGGCTGTTTAGTTGGAATTCAATCCGTGATTTTCCAAATCTAGTTAGGCCTAAAACTGAAAGTATATGACTGGAGGAATTTTCATGTCTTTCAATTGCCTTATTTATATTATTAAAATCATCAAATTCGCTTGAGTTCCATGTCCGAAATTCACTGATAAATAATAAACACTGCTAGCAGAAAAGCTTTTGGAAGTTAGAACAAGCAGTTAACCATAATGTCTTGTTGTACTGGTTTGCATTGAATTTTCGAACGCACTCCTTTGTTCTTACAGTCAGGAATAGAGCTGATATCGGTCTACCATTTCTGATTATTTGTTTGGCTTGTTTTGAAATTTCGCGCAGAGCTACACGAGGGCTATCTGCGCCAGCCGTCCCAAATTTAGCATTGTAAGACTAGAAGGAAGGCAGCTAGTCATCACCACCCACTCACCAACTCTTTTACCAACGAATAGTGGGATTGACCGTCACTTTATAACGCCCCCATGGTTGAAAGGGTGAGCATGTTTGGTGCGACGGGGAATCGAATCCGCGATCTGTGGATTACGAGTCGCGTGCTTTAACAACCTGGCCATGCCGGGCCCATTTCTGATGATGCTTTCTTTATCATTAAAGCTCTTTGTACCAAACTTGTTCACAATAAACTTTCATTAATACAGTTATAATTTTTTCTATTATATTTTGAATCCATATTCAGATCTGAAGAATGGCGCTTCACGAAACATTTATGCATACAAAAAGTATTGTTTGTTTGTTTTTTGAATTTTGCACAAAGCTACTCGAGGGCTATCTGTGCTAGCCGTCCCTAATTTAGCAGTGTAAGACTAGAGGGAAGGCAGCTAGTCATCACCACCCACCGCCAACTCTTGGGTTACTCTTTTACCAACGAATAGTGGGATTGAGCGTCACATTATAACGACCTCACGGTGGAAAGGGCGAGCATGTTTGGCGCGACAGGGATGCGAACCCACGACCCGCACGCCTTAACACGCTTGGCCATGCCGGGCCTACAAAAAGTAACAGTATCATTTAATACAATGCCCGAAGCACCTGCCCATCACGTGACATCTGAAGTAACAAACAGCCACGAGCGCGAGGTGCAGGTCATGAAAAAACAAGTTTCCAAGTATCTCAAGAAAATAACTATAAATTATTTTTTATAATTATATTTGAATTGTTTATTGTAAATTTGAATTTACAAAATAGTAATAACGAAATGCTAATTTATTTATAAATTCTTTATTTCGCTTAATGTTTTTAAGTGATTTAAATAATTTAATATGTAGACTATAAGTTGTCAGTAAGTTCCAATTTTGCATGTATATTGAAGTAAGATGAACTGGTAATTCCTTCTTTTATGCCATAGAAAATGCCACTATAATATTCAAGATGTTTAGTTTTTTTATACAAGTATGAATTTGATTTTTTTTATTCAGAAAATTATTCATTTAAGAAGCATTTTATAGTTTAGAGAATATAATATGTAACAAAAATGTTTGGCATGGCCAGGTGGTTAAGGCACTTAACTCGTAATCCAAGAGTCGCGGGTTCGAATTCCTGTCGCACCAAACATGCTAGCCCTTTCAGCAGTGGGGGCGTAATAATATGACGGTCAATCTTACTATTCGTTGATAAAAGAGCAGCCCAAGAGTTGACGGATGGTGGTGATGACCAGCTGCCTTCCCCCTTGTCTTACACTGCTAAATTAGGGACGGCTAGTGCAGATAGTCCTCGTGTAGCTTTGCGAGAAATTCAAAACAAACCAATGTAACAAAAACTATTTTTAGTTAGAAATAAAGCCTTTTCCAGTAGGAAAAAGCTAAAATCAACTCAAAAAAGAAAGCATTTTGCGAGTTGGAATCCAGATTCTTCTCAACAGCGCTTTCGCTCGTACAAGGTGATCACTGATTATGTATGGTGTAGTAGAGTGCTTCTGTATGAATCAATTGGAAGTTCATTAACGTCATATTTAGCTGATTACGTAAAAATTAATATTTTTAAACATGTACTGGAAAGCAATGCTTCCCTTGCTTCCAATGTATTTGATTATTCACAACTTTATTCCTTGAATGAAATGATAAAATACTGTCTTCTGAGTATGCGTTGAGTTAAACCTCTTGAGCAGATAATCTATAAAATTAACTTAATCATCACGGAATGATGACGTCAATATTGCGTTACTCTCAACTGGTTAGAAATCCTTATTGTTGAGGTATGTTAATTTCACTCTTCAAGGCATAACTATACATAACATTAGTCAATAAGTGAACTTTTATTATTATCAGAAAACCGTAGAAATTTCAATCCTTTTACTCTCGTGTGGCCATCATCATGTACCATTTTTGTTGCACAGTAACACAAAATATAATTTTAATTTTAGAACTAGTTTTGTTTTGTGATGTTTATATCTCTGTGGTTTAAGAAAGGCGCTTTTAGATATTATCTGCTTAATATGCTTTTCTTTCCCTTCTATTAGGCGTTCATCTTATGGCATCAAAGTTAAAAAAAAAATATTAGTGGGAAAATATAGTCTCAGGTTTTACTTTTATAATGACCCGGCATGGTCAGGTGGTTAAAGCATTCGACTCGCAATCTGAAGGTCGCGGGCTCGAAACACTATCACATCAAACATGCTCACGAAAACGTTATAAGATACGGTCTGTCTCACTGTTCGTTGGTAAAAGAGTACCCCAAGAGTTGGCGGTGGGTGGTGATGACTACCTGCCTTCTCTCTAGTCTTTCACTGCTAAATTATGCACTTCTAGCGCAGACAGCCCTCGTGTAGCTTTGCGTGAATTTCTAAAATAAACAGTCATAACTAGGTACTGTGCTTGTTTGTCATTATCTTATTCTATTTCAATGAAAGAGGCACCACCTGAAAAGAGAGTATCTAACAATTTTAACTTGTTTTATTTTTCTTTATTTGGCTTAGTTTTGTATATAGTGTATGTATACGATCAGGAGATTTTTCTGTTTCATGCACCGTTTTTTAGTACGAAAAAATTGAATGTCGCTTTTAATGCTGATTTTGAAATGTAAATTAAAATTTGGAAAATTGATTTTTAAAGGGGAAAATTTCAAAATATTCAATTTTTGAATAATTATTTTGAAATTAAATTTATTATTTACTCATTTGTCTAACTTTATATAACCTCGCATAAACTATCCTAATCTAACCCTGCCTACCCTAGCATGAGTGATAAAGTAAATTGTAATGTTTTTTGGACATGCTTACTCTCAGAATAATGAACAGTAAGATTTCAGAAGATAAATATTTTTGCCGAAAAGGTAAAATGATTTTAATATTCCTGTCATAGCAAAGTGCATGACGATGTCGAAAAAAAAAAAACATGCAAAGAATTTATTAGGGTCCGTAAAAACACCTGGTAAGGAAGTTTCAGCTCTCTCACTGGAAACCATAATTATGTTTATATATTGTTGGTGAAAGGAGTAACAGGGATCATGTTTTGCTCGGACGAACTTGGTATGAACTGACTCGTATCCTTGCGAGTTCGTTTGGTGTCGTAGGTATGAAAAATGGTGATCTCTTAAAGCAAATATTTGAGCATATTTTTGAATTTTTATATTGAATTTGTTACTTTGTCACTAGATGCTTTATGTTTGTTTTTGAATTTCGCGCGCAGTTACACGAGGGCTATCTGCGCTAGCCGTCCTTAATTTAGCACTGTAAGACTAGAGGAAGGCAGCTAGTCATCACCACCCACTGCCAATTCTTGGGCTACTCTTTTACCAACGAATAATAAAATTGACCGTCACATTACAACGCACCCACGGCTGAAAGGGCGAGCATACTTGGTGTGACGGGGATTCGAAGCCGCGACTCTCAGATTAACCACCAGGCCGTGCTGGGTCTAGATATTTTATTTACATCTTGACTTTTACAATTAATTTAAACACATAGGTATAGAGTAAGCAAAAGAAAAAATCATTTAAAATATTTATTTCAAGTTCTTCAAATTATAAATTATATTTCTGAAATTAGTTTAAAAACTATATCCAATTTATTTTTTTATTTTCCATCCGAACGCGTGCATGAAACAGAGGAAACCCTAAATAAGTAGTTGCACATTTGACTAAATTCGTACCTTAAGCAATTGTGCCGTAGTTTAAAACTTTCTTAAGGCTAATTTATAATGAAAGGTTGCTTAGCATGTTCACTTTTGTCATTTTGTGGATTTGGATGCTTGTGGCACTGACACAACTCGATCATGTTTTGACATTGTGTAGATGTGGGCCAATTTACAACCCGAAATAACATTATACTTGTATCTTAACGGATAATCTTGAAGTAACAAATGAAAAGGTTTTCCGCTTCTTTCTTTAGGAACGAGTAGGATTGTCAGTCCTTGTGTGTATGCATGCTTCATTTACTAAAAATCTTATCTACTTTCAAAAAACATGAATGGTACATTTCGACATAAAAATATCCTCCTCAAAAGGTTTTTGTTTTAAGTTTCACACAAAACTAAACGAGGACCATCTGCTCTAGCCATTCCTAATTTAGCAGTTTTTAAGACTAGAGGGAAAGCAGCTGGTCATCACCACACACCGCCATCTCTTAAGCTACTCTTTTATCAACGAATAGTGGGATTGATTGTAACATTATAACACCCCCACAGCTGCGAATGACGGGGACTCGAACCCGCGCCCCTCATATTACGAGTCAAGTGCCTTAACCACCTGGCCATGCCGGGCCTCTCCTTAAAGGATGAAGGTAATGCTACAAATTAGGAAAAATGAATTAATATTTAATTCAGAATTTTAAGAGAGTAGATTTTACACGTTATTGCAAATCTACTTTAATTATCCATGAGATAACAGTTAAAAAATAGGAAACACGAAAAAGGGCTCTTGAATTTAAATGTGTAAAAAATAACTTGTGTGAAAAGTTTAGAAATTTTTGGATATTTAACATTTTTATTTTTATCATAAAGAAAGTTGCAATTGCTTTTATAAATGTAATTTAAAGTTTTGCATTACCTTTTTAAAAAAATATTTGTGAGAAAGTAAATTGCGTATAAGAGAAATTTTCTCGGAAATCTCGTTCCTTCCGCACTGCTGTGTCGTCATACCAAGAAAACAAAAATTATACTTTTGGATTTATTTTGTTATAAATCTTGCACAAGGTTCAGTTAATATTGATTATGGTCAAGAGTGCCACGAATGCCATCAAAGATATTTAGATATTTTACAAATATATGAACCGTACAAGTGCTACATTTACACTGAAATTTTCAACCTGGATGGCAAGTCGATGTGATCTTCATTTAAGTGATTATTTGACTTCGTTTTATAATTCTCGTCCTCTGTGAAGGTAAAGATACGTATGTACTAACGTCTTAATATTTTATATTTCTACTCGTTATGAACCGGTAGCATCATGATGACAGTGAAAATACAGTGTTATGTTTGTGTGTCTGCTGCATAACTACCCGCGTGGCATCAAAACATTACATTATAAAATACAGCTGTGGGGCGTAGACACAGCTATTAACACCATAATACTGCGTGCTCATCCATCTATCTTTGATCACGACTGCGCTCACGTTTATGGGTGGGTCTTTTTTTCTTAGTCTTGGTCTCGGGTAGTTTTGGTATAGTAAATGAAGATTTATGAGTGAATTCAGTTGAAAGCCATTAAGCTTCTCTCGTGATCACACCCTTAAGTTGTGGAACAAAAAAATCGATTTGATCTAAAATTTTAGCATTCTTCTTAATAATATGTCGTCTCAAGACGGCTGGTATGGGCATTAACACTTTAATTAAAATAAATTACAGAACAACGTTTCGTCCTTCTTAGGTCATCTTCAGCTTAACCTTTATCTTAAGGTACCTCGCTAGTACAGCGGCATGTCTACACACTTACAACGCTAAAATCAGGGGCTCGATTCCCCTCGGTGTACTCAGCAGATAGCCCGATGTGGCTTTGCTATAAGAAAGCACGCACTTTATTTTAGTTAAAGTGCAAATACCCATACCAGCCGTTTTGAGAATACATTAATACTTCAAGTGGATCTCTCGTCATCACGAATATGAATATCTCGGTCCAATTGCAATGCAATACATCAAATTTCTAAGTTCATACAATTTTTAATTAAGATATTTGCTTGTAAACGTGTTTCTGTGCAGTTAAAAATTAGAAATTGTAACACCTTTGTATCTACAGTGCCTTATTTTTAAAAGTAGTTTTAAAATGTTATTATGCAAAAGCACTGCTCAAAAATGTGCACTTTATATGTATGTGTGCATATTTCCAAACACAAAAATAGGTATTTAATAGGTTAACTCTAGTAACTATTAATTATCTTTTGCAACGTATTTTTAAGATTTTTTGAGTTGTTTCACTAAATTGGTTAACAATGGACCTTTTGTTTTTCGTAGTTATTAGAAACTTGTCTGAGATTAACGTATATGTTTGTCATTTAAGTTAAATATTTCACAATAAAATAACTAAAACTGATTATTAGTACAGAGGGTGAATAATTTTGCAAGATACTGTTTGCGCGTTTTTATACACACTTATATATGGCGACTCGGCATGGTCAAGTGGTTAAGGCGATCTACTCGTAATCCAAGGGTCGCGGGGTCGATTCCCTGTCAGACCAAACATGCTCGCCCTTTCATCCGTGAGGGCTTTATAATGTGACGATTAATCCTATTATCGTTGGTTAGCGGTGGGTGATGATGACTAGTTGCCTTCTCTCTGATCTTACACTGCTAAATTAGGAATAGATAGCCCTCGTGTAGCTTCGCGCGAAATTAAAAAACAAACAAACAGTTCAATATGGCTAATTATCAGACATTAATCTTGAACAGTTGGATTACCAAGGTAATATATGCAAAAGTTTGATTCGGAAGAATCTGACTCGTATAAGATATTTTAAGTGTTTTTATCTATGTGTTGTGCTCGTGTATAAAGACAAAATGTGCGTGTTTTTGTCCCCTAATACCTCCAAGCCTGTTGGGCCAATTTCAACCAAAATCGCTATGTAAACACCGTGAACTATGAGGAATGTCCTAGGGGATAAAAACTTGTTGGTTAATTACTCCCAGCCAATTAAACTAATTTCAAACAATGTTGACATTTTAGACAAAATGTTAAATATAAGGGATTCAAAGTCAGAGTATGAAAATTGCCGAATTGTTTTTCAAACTATCATGATTTTCTTTCTCATGGTCAATGAGATGTAGGGTGTTCGAGAGTGAGATCACCTCAGAATCTTTATTTGTTGGTTGATGGAAAGTAAACTGTAAATGTTGTTTATGAAGAAGTTTTGCTATAATTTTAAATTTTGAAATAAAGTTTATGTGTAGGTCATTACTTTGAAATGTATGCTTACTGTCAAACGTACGTTGATTTATTTAAGTTTAAACATACTCCGTCAGTTGTCTGGTATCTCAGCTTGTGCAGATTTATAAAAAAAAACAACAAATAACACTCTGAACACTAGAGAAACTTTGCTTATTTTTATAACTTATTTAATCATGTCGGCGGCTCAAAGAATGAAAATATTGTACGCTAATTATGGTGTTAGCATAGGATTGAAATACTGAGATAGATTCAACTTTGTCTAGAATATTATGTTTAGTACACATATACAATTTAACAATGTATCACAATTCAACGGACTGTCAAAGATTACATTCCAACGTAGAATTTTAATTTGCTTTACCTTAGCAGTGATGTAAAAGCTTAACTAGACTGTAAGTCACGTTCAGAATGTTAAGCCTAACCAATTTTTCCTGTGCACGTTAAAAAGCCCTGATTTCGTTTCTAGAATTGTTAGCATGTAATTTTATAAGACTAGCACATCATACCAACTATTCTAAGGGTTGTTATGGGGACATATGGTCGATTGGGAAAACGTATTTATTTTATAAATAGAAACGTGTGAGTTCTATTTGACTCTGCAGTCCCAACTGCCAGTTTCCGTTAAACATGTGCATTAACTCATAATTTTTTATTAGAACCGATTAACAGCCTTCTTAGAGGTTAGCCTTAAGTACCATTAAATGAAATTCTATTATTTCAAATACGAGTTCAAATATTAACGGAATTTCATACACTTCAATGGTTAAGAGATATTTAAATAATAGAAATACTGATGTAATTTTGCTTACGAGAAAGAGTCGTAATACAAAAACAAACACATTAAATTAATAGCGTGCACTTGTTTATTTCAGTGTTTACACATAAAACTAAGCTCACCCACGACCTTAAAATGAAGAATGCATGTGAGGCTCAGAGTATTCTCGGATTTATCAATCCGAACAGGCTAGCCATACCTGTCCCGACTTTTGTGTAACTAGGCGCAACTATTCTAAACCAAGCAAGTGGAGTATATGTTTACGAAATTTGTGGTCCAGGCATTTTTATTCAGGTGTAGGTGAGCGTTGTGCAGTATACAGATTTTCTGACTTTTTATTTATTATGGTAACGTTTATACATATTGTATTTTTAAAATTGTTTATCTCTGAGAAGTCAGAGATATAGCGTACTTCACTATTAAGTTGTTAAAACAATTATTTAGAAAATGACAAATTTATTCATTATTACATGAAACCAGATGTTTATCTTTTTGTGAAGTGTACGTTAGCTATGAATTATGCACATTCTACTGAGCAAGAATTGGCTGTTTCTACGTTATTCATGAACGACTGTTGACAGCATAATCTCAGAGGAAAGCAAGTCTGGGAAAACTGATCCGCCCATACTCATGTCAGGCGTGGAACCAGAAATCAGGGGCTATTTTTAGCTAATAATCGTCATTCTAATGTGTACGTGATATATGACTATGTATTTGAAAACATATTTTTCCTCTTAGGGTTTACTCGTTTGTAAAGCACGCTAATTGCATGAAAACAAAAAGTTATACGTATAAAATTAGAAGTTATCATTTGTTCCTGTTTAACTCGTTATATCGCCAGACGTGTCCATTTCAATGACTTTTCATTGGTTGTTTGTTTAATTTGAATTTCGCGTAAAGCTACACAAGGATATGTGCACTAGCCCTCCCTAGTTTAGCAGTGAAAGAGTAGAGGGAAGGCAGTTAGTCATCAACGCCCACCACAAAGTCTTGGGCTACTCTTTTACCAACGAATAATATGATTTACAGTCACATTATAACGCCCCCACGGCTAGAAGGGCGATCTTGTTTGGTGAGACGGGGATCCTAAGATTGCGAATTGAGCGCTCTAACTTCCTGGCCATGTCTGGTGTTTTTCTCGGTTATGTTGAGTACAGCGGACTTACAACACTAGAAACCGGGTTTCGATATCCGTGGTTGGCAGAACATAGATAGCAAAATTGTGTAGCTTTGTGCTTAATTTTAAACAAACAAAAACTTAACTATACCACACTTGAATGATCACTCCACTGTAACACATTTAGTCCTGGAATTTCCTACTCAACGAATAGATGGTCATTTTAGTGGCCAACATTGAATTACCAGTTTACGATATAATACTTGGAATGAACAGTTTAGTACGCAGTATTAAATCATCGGTTTACTTTATAATAAGCAGATATGGGATCAATTTTCCAATCAAAAATAGGGTTGTACGTCAGGACAGCTGGTATGGTTATTAACAACGTAACCTGAATATGATCTGAAAAGGTGTTAATACCCATACCAGCCATTCTGAGATACATTTTTATTTCAAGTGGGTTTCTCTTTGTCACGAAAAAGGGGGTTACCAACTTACTACATAATGTTTGAGAACACAACTTGCTATATGATACTTTAGTAATCAGTAACGTAATTGAGTCACCAACTTATTACACAACACATGGTGTTTCTTTTTACC
The DNA here is from genome assembly GCF_004210375.1 of Tachypleus tridentatus. Lineage (NCBI taxonomy): Eukaryota > Metazoa > Arthropoda > Merostomata > Xiphosura > Limulidae > Tachypleus > Tachypleus tridentatus. The sequence goes on along the minus strand of NC_134832.1, from coordinate 19,697,238 downwards.
ACGCGATGTGAAATAATCATTTTTACTGTGCAATGGCTTGATATTTTTAACATTGGCAAGTAAAATACTGAAATAGAACATTTTTGATTTGATATTTTGTTGAACAGTGTGGTATCGTAATTCAGTATATTGTAAGATTTGTGTGATACTAGCTCTTTGAAGCCATTTTGAACAATATTTTGTTTATATTCTTATCTATCTGAAAATTTCAAGTCACACTGAACGTATCCATTGGATTCGGGCTTGTTTGAGTCTCAACAGATGTTGCAGTTAAAGGATCATTCACGTTTATCTTAAGTAACTGGTGTTATGGTCACATGGTTAGAAAAATCACAGCTGTATAAACATGAGTGGGCTAAGTGAGGTTTTCTTGTAGACTTGCTGATATTTGTTGCTTACTGTGTTTTAATCGCGTGCGTTACGGATTATCTGAGTATATTCCAAATCAAATTTACCACGCATTTGTTGTATTTGGCATTATTTTTATATGTTCGTGTAAACAGGGTATTTTTAATATTTTTTCTAAAGTTTTGTATTGTAGTTTTCCTTAAGTCTCGTGTAAATATGTGGCTTTCATTTGAAAAAGGCCGTAATGAAGTTGTAGAACCGTAAAAATAACTTGGTAATAAAATTATTAGGTGATTTATTCTGTCTTCCACCACATAACAGTAAATTCGAAATAACTTTTAATTCCAGATATTAAACAAACAGAAATAGAGCTATGCATGTGCATAAAATAGTTGACGGTGGTCCATGGTCATCTAAATTTGAACCATTTAAAAACATATTTATAAATATGTTGCAACGTCTTTTAATAATTTTAAAAACTTGCCTATTAGTGGAACAGCTCTGTGTTCTAAAAGAAAGAAAGAAAACTCATTTCAGGGGAACATCAGTTTAGTAGTGACATGCTTTACGATAACGTCTCATAGCTTCAACAACGAAGTGGAATGTAAAGAGTGAGAACAAATACATTCTTGTCCCTGAGGTCACAAAAACATCGAGGACGACTGTCAAGTTTAAGTTGAAACTATCATCGACGCCATTTTCCATCGACAAACAAAACTTTGATAATGCGTTCATTTGCGTCTGTGCTTGTTTTTATGAAAACCTTGCCAAAGTTTTAAGATAGTCTAACACCTCGTAGGCTTTTGTGTGCCTTTCCTTTCTGCCTGGATAAATTATAAACGACTTTCTTCTTCTCTACCCACGTGGCAACTTTTGTAAAGAAAGTATTTCTTATACACTTTTGGTGATAAATAAATGTGTATGTCCACAGTCTACAATTGCCTTCGTATTGTAACTTAGTCATGAAAACAGAGCGCTCTACTCACAACATGCGGGTCGTAGGTTCAAATCTCATCAACGAACATACTTGCTCTTTCAGTCATGAAGTGGTATAATAAGACGTTCATTCCCACATTTCGTTAATAAAGGATAACCCAAGAGATAGCAGTGGGTGGTCTAGTCTATCATTTTAAAATTAGTGAGGGCTAGCTCATGTCTCAAGTAACCTGTTCGAAATTCAAAAACAAACATATTTTTAAAATCTGTGAATAATTAATAGTTAGCCATCATGGCTGATGCAGAAACAAAGAGTTAACTTATCAAAAAGAATAGCTACTGCACAAGCTGGGAAAGAAAAAAGTAGAACATTTTGCTAATTCGACTGAGCACACACCAACCTACCTATCGATCCAATCCAGCTACGAGTTACACTCTGTTTTGAAGATAAAACCTTTTAATCTAGAATCTTAATAAAGTATCACAGATATTCTTGCTGATACACCCGTAAACTAACGAACTACTGATATTTTTCATTTATATTGAACTTTCACAATATATGTTCACACTCAACATTATTAATAAACCCATATATATTGAACTTTTACCATATCCGTTCACACCCAAAATCAGAAATAAACTCGTATGTATTGAATTTTTACCATATCCGTTTACACCCAATATTACTAATAAATTCGTATATATTGAATGTTTATAATATCCATTCACACCCAACATTACAAATAAACTTGTGTACATTGAACTTCTATCATATCCGTTCACACCCGACGCATTCTAGTGTTTAATTAGGAAAACACAACATCTTTTCTATGGAGACATGAGTGAGTCCAAAGTAGACAGAGAATACTCCCAAATAACATATTGTTGCATTACATTAATCGCATCCTTTATTTATGTCTAAAATTTGGAAAAATAAAATTCTGCAATCTATTGAAAGGAATAGGAAAAATTTAAATATTGGACTTACAAGAACACTACAATGACTTGAAAAATCTTGTAATTAAATGAGGTAAACATTTTAATAAGTATTGGCTATATTTTTCGCTCAGCCATAACTTTATAGAATAAATGAAACTTCAATTCTAAATAACTGTGGAAAGTGTATATTCTTTATAATTATTTAAAGCCACCTGCGTTCGTGAGTTTTTTGGATCTCTGTAACATATCGAAACCCACTTTGCGTAAATATACCAAATAAAAGTTAATAAGTGACTCCATTCCACAAGGTAACTTCAAGATTCCGTATGTGTGATGGAGAGGAAGAAGAAAGGGAGTGAAATTACATCAAAACTTTGTGAAACTTGGGATGAATATAGGCTGTCATAACGTTGTTGACGTCATCAGTGTATCGATTTTAGCGGACCTAGTTTATTAAACCATAAATTTTCATCTGTTTATTCGCCATATTTCTTGCCAGTAGCTCCAAAATACCCCATACCCTGAATGAGATGCCTTACCTAGTAGACCTGTAAATATTGAGTACCTTGACAGTACTGTGTGTTTTACATGTTTGATACGGCCCTTAATTTGGGAATTACTGGACTATTCTGCAGGCAACATACCAAAAAGTGTATTCGAAATAAGAATTTTTCTAATTGAATATTTAACATGCCTTCTGCCATCTCATGATTCTTTATTTTATAGCATTTTTATATTGCAGTTAAATAACATACAAAGTATCAAGCCACGTGTGGAAGTTAAAAGTAACTTTCATTATTCGAATTCCTATTACAACCATTATAAGTTTTTCTGTTTCTTTATTTTTGTGCAACGCCACGCATTGGGGTATTTGTTTATCGCAGGGAATTGAACCCTGAGTTATAGCGTTAGAAGTTCGTACACTTACCCGTTTATCCACTGAAGGACAAACATTATAAACAAATTACACATAATTTGATCTTATTGCATTATACTTTTAAGCGAACCATCTCCATTTTACTTACTGTCAAAAAGCAGAAAAGGGAAAATGCATTCCAGAGGTTAAATAGTTCCTTCAGAATGAAGCCAGTCTATTTACCCAACAAAAAGGTAAGATGAAAAGTATCTGAATTTGCACCAGATCAGTCTTCTGTGAGACTAAAACTGCGGCTGTGAAAAACCAACATTATCGTTATTGCTATTTTTAGTTATCAGAATTACCCTTCTTGAATCCTGTGAAAGAGCAAAAAACAAAATTTTCCCATTGTTTGTATGGTTTATCTTCTACAGGCCCGGCATGGCCAGGTGGTTCAGGAACTCGACTTGTCATTTGAGGGTCGCGGCTTCGAATCCCCATCACACCAAACATGCTCGCCCTTTCAGCCGTGGGGCATTATAATGTGATGGTCAATCCCACTATTTGTTGGTAAAAGAGTAGCCCAATTATTGGGGGTGGGTGGTGATGGCTACCTGCCTTCCCTCTAGTCTTACACTACTAAATTAGGGACGGCTAGCGCAGATAGTCATCGCATAGCTTTGCGTGAAATTCAAACCAAACCTCTTCTACAGTTTACTTTTCTTGTACGATTTCGTAGCTGTGCTTCTATTATATACATTGTTTTAATTTAATAAAGTGAACTTTCTATTTTCCTAAAAAAATATATTATTTTTCCAGTTTCGCTACGATTGAGTATTTCAGGCTTTTCAGGCCGAAAACTAGTTTTGTGTTTCAAGCGAATGCGAGAAAATACAAACATGTACTTAAAGTATATTATACGAAAATATGCTTTTAAAAACATTTCCCCGTAAAGGATATTTGTGAAATTTAGATATAGAACACATGCGAATCCTGCTTTTGGCTATATCAATACCTCCCACAGTAACACAGCGGTACGTTTGCGGACTTTACTACGACAAATCCGGGTTCTGATGCCAGTAGCAAGCAGAATATAGATGATCCATTGTGTTGCTTTGTGCTTAACTTTAAACAAACAATCAATATTCTAGAACACTGATTAAATTTAAATTTTTGTAGTTGTTTTTATAACCCTAACGTATTATAAAGGTCACCCTAAATGATAATAAGAAGTTATTAATGAATTTATAATTGTAATTAAGAAAAGGAACTATAAATACAAGCACTCCCTTTCAGCGAGTTTCAACTTCGCTTGCCAACAGATTTCAGTATTGTTACATTCTTTTCGGTTGAGGATTTATTACGGAACTACCCATTTTTTGTTTCCTTCGTAAAGGTACTATACCTTAAACGAATATCGGTCTGGAGGAGCGTACATATTAATGTATTAACGTATTTCTTAGAAAAATAACCAATACATTACCCATAAAGGACCGAAATTGACCCGTTAAAGTTTTATTGACTTGTCCTATACTGAAATTAATGTAAGTAATTTCCTATTGTATACATCTCTTACTCAGTCATTAATTACCCTATAGCCCGGGCCTATCGACCCCTAGCGGCTCTCACAGAGTACACCGTCATTGAGCTTGCTCGCCCCTTCAGCCATGGGAATTTTATAAAGTTATGATCAATTACACTATTAGTTGGCAAACTATTAGCCGAAAAGTTGGCGGTAGGTAGTTTTTACTAACTGACTTCCACCTATTCTATCTATTAGAGACAGCTAACTCAGATAACCTCCGAGTAACTTTGCGCGGAATATAAAATTTACGAAGTCCTTCCATCTCTACTTATCCTGTGTGACCCATGACCATTATTTATTTTCTATACCAACAGCAAATGCGTTCTCATCAACAGTATCTCACCATATTTTTCTCGGTCTTCCTAATGGTTTCCTACTTGAGAAATCAACTGTCTTCCATTCTGTCAACATAGTCAGCTCATATCGTTATTCTCGTTTTTACGATATTTGTAATGTCAGTTAATCCGTTAATACCCATCAAATATTCGTTACATCGTCTTCTTTATCCATTATCGTCTGTATCGTACACTGGTACTAAAATTATTGGTAAATCCATATTCTCAGAGACCTGATTCCTCGTTAAGACAGCGGTAAAGATACGGACTTACAACGCTAAAATCAGAGGTTCGATTCGTCTCGGTGGACACACCAGATAGCCTGATGTGTTTTTGCTATAAGAAATCCTCCTCTCAGAGACCTGAGCTTTCTTTTTTAAATTGTTTATAAATGTCCACGCTTCATATACGTATAGAAGAACTGGAAAAAAATTAATCTGAGGTTCGCTTTGAGATTCATTAACAAGTAAGATTTTTACAGAATAGATTTGTTAGGTTTATTCCAATTCTCTCCAATTTATCCGGGCTTGGAACTGGTATTGGTTCCAGATTGCGGTAAAAATCCACAGTTGGATTAAAGGTTAATCTTTGGGAAATTCCATAGGCCTCGGATCGCTCAACTATAAGACAGCGTATTCAAATACCTAATATATATGGCATCACAATAAGGTTATAACAGAGAGTTCTATTTTGCTAAACTTTTCAATAATTTTTCGTCTATTTTCCATTAGAAGCTATTTTTAACAATAATTTCTAATGTTGTATGTGGATTCTTCCATGAATTAGCGACACTTATGTAATATTTAAGATCAAATTAATAATTAAGGTTTAAAGTTTTCATGTACGTGATTAAACATATTTATTAAAGTCTTTAACGGCCTTCATTTAAATAGTTACCAAGATGACCCATTTGTGGTGCAGTGGCATGGCAAAGGTATATTAAAATAATTTGTTAGTAATTTAAGTAACATACAACAATCAACTCAACTTGCATATAAAACTGTGGAAAATAATAATTTACTTTTTTACGGGTTTTGGTTTAAAAAAGATGTACACGATAATTAGTAACATCAGTTTATCGAAAAATGTTGTTGTCGTACGATGTCACCAGGAATCATGTCATACCAGTCACCAAAAAATCCGTGTTTTGTATCGAAACTTAACAAAAGCAGATGTACAATAAACAAGAAAAGCTAAGTTATGAATAGTTATTAATTAGGTAGCAGATGAAAGAAGATTCGAACCAATTATTGCTGATAGAACCTTTAATAAATTTAATAATTATTCGATGTCAGTTAAAAATACTTCAGTGAAATCTGTTTATGGGAAAACTGAGAAAGACGTTTTGACCTCACATTATATTCCAGGATTAACATATAAGTTATTTAATGTTTTTAAGAAACATCAACTTTCCCTCCCCTTTAGTGACACAGCAGTATTCACAACGGGTTTCAATACTCATGGGGGGATAGAGCATAGATATCCTATCGTATACTTTTGTGCTTAACTACAAATAAACAAGAAACAACAAAAATTTATTTGAATAAGGTTAATATAATTTTGGGCAATACCAAAAGATGAAATAGATTTAATTGATGAAACTGAGATTTGTAAAACAGAATGTGATTGTAATTGGATACATATTTTCAAATTAAATGGAATTTAAAATACAGATCGATAGAACATAATGAAAGAATAGAAAAAAAACGAAACTTTAGCTATGGTGGAGCATGTACAAACATTACAACACAATTTTAAGAGATAAAACAATAATTATAGCTCAACCTAGTATTTAGACTGCTAAAACTATTTGTTAATCGTTAGAAATAATATGTAGTGTTAAACAGACAGGAAGGTCCAACGAATTATTATATTCGTATATGGCGTGAACTTTTATAAAGATCGCTCATGAGATTACATGAATGTCAAAAAACAACCTGTAGCAAATAACACAAAAGTAGATCTGGAAGTGACAATGACAAAAACATCTGATGGCAGTATCTGTAAGGTAAATTTAAGCGTATTGGAGAATTTTATAGAAGTATCGTTATAAAGTGAATAATAATAAACACAAACTGTTGTTCTGAAGTTGTGAAACTCTAACCGGCACAGCCTACACTTACATGAGATCTGTAAATCCCAAAAGTGAATTACACGTGCAGCTCATTTAGCATGAGCATAATAAAATTAATTGAAAGTTCCGATGTTTAATCTCACAGGCATCATTAGGCCACAGGGCCTTGCCTTGAAGACAATTGTTAACTATTAATGAATTAGTTTTGTCCTCCGACAGGACTGACAATGCTAAGATCTGGGTTCGATCCCCCGCTGTGGAAACAGCAGATAACCCAATGTGATTTTACTCTAAAACAAACAATATTCTTTGTGAATATTGTATTTTAAGCCTTTAATGAGATGTGTGCGCATAAGCAAATTTATCACGTTTCCATCAGTAAGTTTACGTAATTGCAACACTGTAATTTTGAGTTTGATCCCCCCGGTGCAGTTTTGCAGTAAAAATTTGCATCAACAACAACTTTATTGAAAAATAAAGCACATACACATAAATCTTAACCGACGATCTCTGACTGAAATAGTTAGTTTGGTTTGGTTTGAATTTCGCGCAAAGCTAGACGAGGGCTATCTGCGCTATCCGTCCCTAATTTTGCAGTATAAGACTAGAGGGAAGGCAATTGTCATCACCACCCACCGCTAATTCTTGGATTACTCTTTTACCAACGAATAGTGGGAACGACCATCACATTATAACGCCCCCACGGCTGAAAAGGCGAGCATGTGGCGGGAATTCGAACTCACGACCCTCATATTACGATTCGAGTTCCTAAACCATCTGGCCATGCTGGGCCCCTACTAACATAAACCATTAAACTAGTTACACCCTGATCCCTATGTGTACTGTTTAATAGGATGTTCAAGTCACACATCAATAAGTCCCTAAGTGACCATGTGTTTATCTGTACTTAAAAGTTAATATCATTTATCAAAGAGCGATGTTACTTAACTAATTACTGTACTTCTACCCTGTTCTTTGATATCACGCACTTACTTGTCTATTTGTTGATAATAGTGAGTTTGAGCTTACCAACACAAGTTGGTAAGTGAAGTTTAATTTATGATAGCTCTCTCTCTCTCTTTATATATATGTGTGTGTGTGTAAAACCATATTTTTCAAGCTAAAAGAAAATATTAAAATTAAGCAAAATACGCTGCATTTAAATATATATATATAGTAAAAATAATTACATTTTAATGAATGTAAATAGTAAAATAAGTAAAATCATAAGAAAAGAAGGCGTTAAAACAGTAAATCCAAACCTCTGACTAATTATATTTGTTATTTTATCTCAAAAACAAGCCCACGTTGTAGTTTGTACCCTTGTTAGTCGGTGCAACGATTTTTGTTTAACTTATTTTTGTTTCGGTTTGTTTTTTAATTAAAATAACATATTAATATATATATGTGTGTGTGTGTGTTTAACTGCATACGAGGTCTGTTAAAAAAATACGCGGACTGACGTCATAAAACAAAATGTACTTTATTTAGAAGTTACAGGTCTGGGACCCCTTCAAAGTATTCTCCTCCCCACCGCACACACTTATCCCAACGGTGTTTCCACTTGTTGAAACAGTCCTGGTACGTTTCTTTTGTAATGTCCTCCAGCTCCTTCGTCGCATTTGCCTTAATCTCGGGAATCGTCTCAAATCTTCTTCCTTTCAAGGGTCTTTTGAGTTTGGGGAACAAGAAAAAATCGCAAGGAGCAAGCTCAGGTGAGTAGGTGGGGAGAACAGTGATCTAGTGTTTGGCCAAAACTCACGAGTTCTGAGGGAAGAACAGTGCATCGAACAGTGATTGAGTGTTTGGCCAAAAACTCACGAGTTCTGAGGGCTGAATTTCCCAGCAACGCGGTGCATCTTCAATTTTTCGGTCAAAATCTCGTAACAAGATCCAACTGATATCCCACACTCTTCAGCAAGCTCCCTGACAGTCAGACGTCGATTTGCCCGCACCAGGGTGTTGATTTTGTCGACGTGTGGGTCGTCAGTTGACGTGGAAGGACGTCCAGGACGCTCATCATCTTCAATGGACTGTCGACCATCCTTAAAACGTTCATGCCACTTGAAACATGCCGTACGCTTCACAGCAACATCACCGTAAGCCGTGTTAAGCATAGCAAAAGTTACAGTCACAGATTTTCCAAGTTTAACACAAAATTTCACAGTGAGTCGTTGCTCCTTCAGGTCATTCATTCTGAAATCCGCCAAACTAAAAAATCGCACTTCACTTAAAACCGCATAGCTAATACACAAATGAAGATATCTGCAATCGGGAAATGGCGTCGTAATCAACTGATCTGTGCGAACCTAGCGACACCAAGCGGATTCCCCTGGAACCAACTGGAGCCGCGCAATTCAAACAGTCCGCGTATTTTGTGAACAGCCCTCGTAATACGATAAACTGTGATCATAACACCAAGAGTAATGTAAAGACTTGACGTGGTTAATCTCTGGCGTCAGTTGAGGTGTGAATAATCTCCTTTATTTATAGTGATGCACTTTTAATCATTGGCCCTTATAAAGATCTTATTAGATCTCAAGTTACAAGAAGATTATATACATTTTGTTTTCGAAGTTATGTATTTTGCTATAGACTTTATTTTGGACTACCAATCAGTCTAGAGTAATCACTTTCTTTAGAGACGTATATGGATTTAATAAGCTAAATTTCATAGAGTTTTATTAGTTATTATAATTAAATCGTATTGAACGCTTATTCCTATTTTTCCTATTCGAAAATCTGTCTTCAAATGCTTCAAGGGGTACAAAAGTAAATAGCCAGTCAAGAATTCATTAAACAGTTTAATTAATTAACTAATAAAATTTTAAGGGACAAAACATATATCCGTCTGAGAATTATTATTTTAGTTGTGCGTTTTCCAAGTAGGTAGTTACTTTTAACATCAGATGATTATACGTTATATGTTGATGTTGATATGAAACTTGAAGTGCTGACGAAAGTGTGATGTTGTGGTTTTATTAGGTGCATTGATATACCATCTGTGTAAGAATAGTAACCGCTAATAATAGGAGGAAAGGCAGAAACTGTTATATTCAATGTAATTGAGTTTCTGACTCTGAGTTTGAAGAAAGAGAACATACACAGAGTAAAAAAAGAGAGAAACGTCATCAAAATGACGAAGTCACAAGACACTATACAGTGTGATTTTCTAAATGGAGAGATATTTTTAACCCTTTGACTAATGATTTGCCGAATAGGGTAAGGTCCGCCTCTAGCTGTGGAGACGCGAGTGTCCTGCATACATGAAAATTCCTTATACGTTTAAAGCATCTGCAGTCAAAGAGTTATGCCAGAAACACTATAAGAAATTCGGAATAAAGCTGAGAGAGCAAAACGATTATACGTAAAGTATTGTCTTCTCTGCCAGACTGCATGAGCTACAGAGAGCTTCCTACATGGTCATAACCTCCATAGAAACCACATGACTTACAAATCTGAATTGCTCTATAGTGATCTCTTCTACCTGAAGTCTTTGAGAAATGTCAGTGAGGGAAATGACTTGTGGCAATAAGTAACCAAGACAACCACAATGTAGAACATTCTATGTCATTAAAATTATGGTCACGTCAGTACGCATGTGTGTGCTAAAATGTTTGCAAAAATTTCGGAACAATAATTGTTTACCTGTCTAAACTAAAAGAAGAAATATGTGGTATATTTTACACTTCCCCTTTACCTTATGGTTGTTTGAAGTCAGTTTTTATAAAGAATTTAAAATGAAGGTTTCAAAATTGACCAGTGGTTCAGTTACCAGATGGAAATGAGTAATGTTTATTTTTAATTGGCATAACACTTGTGCACAAATATTTCAACATAAAGTTAGTGATAATAATAACTAGTTATTAAGAAAGATAATGCTTTATTTTTTATGCCCATAAAGTCTTGTGCACAACGTTTGCTACATAAATATTGTTCTAACTTCTCAATTATGCGATGCTGAAGGGTAGTGTTTCATTTTTATAAACAGATTTCATATTGCATGATTAAGTTATATCCGATATATTATTGAAAAATACATTAAATGCTAGAGGCTCGTTTTCTGGTTTTTCTAGGAAAGTGGTAGAGCAGCAGTAGGTTTCCTATCGGTTATTTGCCAAATGAGTTTTGATAGCCTATGTTCCCCCTGGACTCTGCATATTTCTTCCTTCTGGCATTGAGCCAAAGTCTGAACTGTTTATATGCTTTTACCTTTGTTATATGAGGGTGTTATCTGTTGTACTCTATAAAAGTCCGGACTGAAATTGGACTTCAAGCGCGAAAGCGGTTTTATTGAAGCTTCTTTGTAGACATGTAGGCCCCAAAATGTATATGCTTTGAAGTTGACATAATTATTGCTGCAGACGTAACTAGTACCACTCCAGAAACTAACTGGTACCAATATTGAAAGAGCACATAATGAGACTTGTTGTACTTTTTCTTTGGATTTTAAGGTGTGCGTTGGAGCTTAAGTTCAGCATTTTTTTTTAATGTAATGGTTACACGTTTGGCCGGGACATCCCTTTGTTATTACACATTTCAATGGAACACTTTAAAAAGTCTTACTGCCTGCACTGCCTTTTTCTTTATAGCTGCATCATCTCCATGGGTGGAGATGGCTGTAACAACTGTATAGTTGCAATTCTGGGTAGCTTCACTGGTCTCTGGCCACTGATGGTGCTACAGTTGGCAGTTCCAATACTAGCGAGTTGTTTGGTATCACTAGCAGATGAGCTGTCTCTGATAGCTTTTGTATTATCCTGTTCGTATGATCTCTGTGGGAACCTGAATGTCAGACAAGTCAGCCAGCAATTCATATTTATCTATTAGCTCACCTTTAGCTGTATAAATGATCAGGTCGGTCTCGAGGTCCTTGAGGATTAAATAGTACTCCTTCAAAGTTATCCAACAAGGATTGAAAACAGTTGGTCAGCCTTAATTCTAACTGGTTAAAAGCTCACAGAGAAGTGTTGGCTTCGTAATGGTAATTTTCAGGTCACGTATACTGTCTGCTGTATAAGGTTGGGAGTATATCATGACTATATACAGTGGAGCAGCTCCAGTGACACAGCGTTAGAAACCGGGTTTCAATACCCGCGATGGACAAAGCACAGCCCATGGAGTAGCTTTGTGATTAATTTCAAACAAAGAATAAAATGGAGAATGGAAGGAGGGTGATACTGCAGCGCTTCCTCTTATACAAACAACTAAAATTAATCTAACCACTGTACGAGTACTGGTTTCTAGATTTTGACAATGAGAATTCGTTTTTTCCCAGATTACATACTCATATTTTACTCTAACATGGGTGAGAAAAATTACAATCTTCATGAGTGAATAATGTGCTCTCAAAATCTAACAAACGTTGAGTATACTAAGTTAACTTTTGGTTTCACAAACAAGCTGGTTTTCTCCCCTTTCAAGTGTAGTGCGTAATCCGAAGGTTGCGGGTTAGAATCCGAGTTACGCCAAACATGCTCGCCCTTTCAGCGGTGGGGGCATTAGGCAATCCAACTATTCGTTGGTAAAAGAGTACCTCAAGAGTTGGCTGTGGATGGTGATACCTATTTACCTTCTCTCTAGTTTTACACTGCTAAATTAGGGACGGCTAGCTCATATAGCTCTTGTGTAGCTTTGCACAAAATTCAGAAACAAACAAACAAACGTAATGTGCTCTTCAGTGGCACTGTGGTGTGTCTGCAGACTTGTAATGCAAGAAACTGAGTTTCGATACCCGCAGAGCACAGATAGTCCATTGTGTAGCGGTGTACTTAACCATAAATAAACAAATAAACGAAAATAAAATGTATAACTATTACATTTGTTTGTTATATGAAAAATCTACTTCCTGCCATATATTTCAGTAACAAAACCGAAAATGTTCTTTCATCAACGTCCGTAAAAATATATAAATGCACTACATCTTCCAGTAATGCTTCATTGGGACAGCGGTAAGTTTACGGACCTACGTCGCTAAATTACATCTCAGAAATTTCTCTGAAACGTGTGCAATTTCAACAAATATTCACTCGCCTTTGAGCGACTGGTGGACAGTTATAATAATAGATTAGCAACTTTATCTTGTAATTTTTCCTTTTTACCCTGACCATCATCCAGTAGTTTCTCTTATAACAAATCGTTATATTTCTCCGAGTCTCTTTGCAACAAATATGGCGTGTCCAAGACTTGGTATAAAAATGTGGCCTTCATGTTTACAGGGCACTAACAGGGCTCCTTCTCTTTATTAATTGTGAAAGCACCATAGCTTTTGGTTAAAAAGACCGAAAATTGGCTTTGGAGGTGGTTTAACGGAGTAATGACGTTATAATACTAAAAATAAACGACGTTAAAACACGAAACTTTAATTATCTTTAACTGAACACTCAATGTTTCGCTTTACAACTTCTTCAGGAACGTTCCAAACCGCAACTGAGATTACAACGCTTCAAATAGTTTGAATAAGAGTTCGTTATTCAAACCATTCAAAGCTTTGTACTAACATTTACGGTTTGTGTACAGTGAAACATTCCAGAAGAAATTGTGAAGAGAAAATTTGAGTGTCCAATTACAGAGAAATAACAAATTTTGGAATGTGCACTACATAAATAAGGAGTAATAAAGTTGTTTCAAGAACGTTGCAGAAATTATATGACTTATTTCAATTTTATTCTGATACGAACTCCTTGAGTCAACAATTTAGATCTCGTTTGTACAATATGATTACCCTTAGTATCGAGGATGCACGATCTGCTCTGTGTAAATAGTCGCCAGTCACAATTAACCCTCCACAATACAACATGCCTTAAAGTATCAGACATCACGTGCTGATTATCAGGCAGCTTTAAATAAATTGGTTCTAGAGCCTGATAAACATATGCAGAGTCCAAATGACCACAGGCAAGTCGTATCCAACAATGCTCTATCCATATGCTTGACAGAGGGGGTAACCAACACTGATGGTTCTAATGGAATACTCCTGTTGTGGATGTTATATACGCTCTGTCACAAAACGCTGATTTCGGAAAAATGTAGAGCTGGCTTGAACATCTTCCAAAAACTGCTTCAATAGAGCTATTCCAATATCAATTCCTTTGATTGGCGATAGTAGTGAATTTGAATAATGTCAATACATTTGGAGATAGGGACAGGAATGGTCCTATAATACTAATTACTTTATATTTTTACTTATGTTTATCTGAACATCCTTTCAAGAATTCTGATGCAGATTAAAAAGAAAAACTGATTTTGAACTGAGATTGATTGACGTCTACAGTTATTTGTTTAATTAGTTTAACTTAGACTGATATAATTATTAGCGGAATTAAGGAGTATTGTTGAAGTTGGCTATTTCATCAATGATGTTGAGGAATTCAAACGGAGAAAAACAATGATTTCTAAATATCCTAAGATTTAAGATTTAGTGACAGAGTTATATGTGTCTAATAGATAGAACGTTTTTTTTTTATAACGACGGTACTTATATTAGAGGCCATGCATGGCCAGGTGGTTCAGGAACTTGACTCGTAATCCGAGGGTCGCGGGTTCGAATCCATGTTACACCAAACATGCTCGCCTTTTCAGCCGTGGGGCGTTATAATGTTATGGTCAATCCCACTATTCGTTGGTAAAAGAGTGGCCCAAGAGTTGGCGGTAAGTGATGATGACTATCTGTCTTCCCTCTAATCTTACACTGCAAAATTAGGGACGGCTAGCGCAAATAGCCCTTTTATAGCTTGGCGAGTTATGATAATTACAGTTATGCTACAGAAAGTCCTCTACAACTTATATTACTGTAATTTTTCTCTTAAAGGTGAATTTTACAGAAAAAAAGAAAACTTTGCAGTCAAAAGAACTACTCATACTGATTAATTTTGCAGGTTCACATTTTTTTATAAAAAATATGTGCTGATAAATGAAACATAGAACTTGGTGCAGAAAGAGCCCTTTCCGAGCGATAATCCTAACGTTTTAGTTTTTACGTTTACCGCTAGGAAAAGTACTGTGACGTAATAGTTGCCAAACAAATCGCCAACGTCAACACGTTGAATGTAAATAAAGATGGCCAGTGCGTACAGAGAAACAGAGGCGGAGTCTGTTTTGACTTTGTGTTCTGAACAGTGTCGAGTAGCGCCATATCAATTCGAACCTACTCTGAACGAACCTGGAACAGTTAATTTTGACACAGATCTGACAAGTTCTAGTGCTGGGGACAGTTCCACGAGCGAGAGTAGCGGAACTATGAGTGATACTGATAGCGCCTAGGCCAGTTGCAAGTCGGTCATACCTCCAATGGAAGAATGGTAAGCCTAAGTCATGACAACAGATGTGGTCTGTATTATTTCACGTGCAATTTTAAGCATCTAGAAACCTGTCTGGTATTTATAAATTATTGGTATCGCAGACTGGGTTTTATTTGTTTATACTTTGCCGACTATGGTAACTAATACTCGGCCCTTCCACAATCATTGTACCGGGTATTTATGAGTCATAACAAAATGAATTTCAATTATACGTCATAATTCTGTCTATAAAATCAAACTAGATGTAGCAGTCTGAATAGTTAATTTATCTTGAAATGTTAAATTTGAAAAATGGAATTCTTCAAACTTTTCCATATTTAAAAATGATACAAAAACATCTACAGAATGATCTACCAGCTTTTAAACTTGGAATATACTCTATTTGGGATAAATTTGTCTACTATCTAGACTAGGAAATCAAGGTTTCACTGACTTTCAGGTGCCACAAATGCAAAACACGCTTATGAATGTGAAATGTGTATGTCTAGTTACATTCTTCAAAAATTTGTACTTTTTAAATTATTATATTGTACTAGTTATTGTTTATCGCTTTATACTGCACACATACCTTTAAGTTTGTTCTTTTCATGATGGCAAGTGATGGTTTGTTTGTTTTTTAATTTCGCACAAAGCTACTCGAGGGCTATCTGTGCCAGTCGTCCCTAATTTAGCAGTGTAAGATTAGAGGGAAGACAGATAGTCATCATCACTTACCGCCAAACCATCATCATCATCATTCACCATTAGATTCTATCAAGGAACAACGGGTCGCAATCGCTTGCGGATTCTTCAACAGGCATTTGAGTGAGTAGGTTGATAGCCCGCTGCACCGAGCCGTCCCTAATTTAGTAGTGTAAGACTAGAGAGAAGGCAGCTAGTCATCACCACCCACCGCCAACTCTTGGGCTACTCTTTTACCAACGAATAGTGGGATTAACCGTGACATTATAATACCCCCACGGCTAGGAGGGCGACCATGTTTGGCGCGACGGGGATGCGAACCCGCGACCCTCAGATTACGAGTCGTACGCCTTAACATGCTTGGCCATGCTGGGCCGTCAAGGGATGGCTTCAGAGGGATGGAACCTGTACGCTGCAGGCTGAGATCAGTCCTCAGCTCTACGCAAGGAAAGATGGTTGGGACGATCCTGTCTACTGCCGATGGTTTTCTCAGTCTCAACCTGCCTGGCTTGAAACCCACGGAATCCAAAACAGTGGGATCCGACACAAAATATGAGCATTTAAAGTGATCTTGACAAAGCTTTGCATGGTGTGAAGGAGTCCAGTTCTTTCTATTGACCATCCGCACCCACTGTCGCCACCTTGTAGGTTCCTTTTCCTTGCATAGAAACTAAAAGAAGCTTTTGCCCGATGCCGAACCGTTTTTACACCCATAAGCAACGCAGTAAACCATGTTATCATAAAACAAACATAAAGTAGCAATATCAAGACAAAAAATAGTCTCACAAAGTATGTAAGTCGAAAAAAGCACCGACAGATTTACATAAAACACCAGCACTGAAAGGAACACAATAGTCGGCACGCAACGAAGCGTGTTTGGCAACTATTACGTCATAGTTGTAAAACGTTACGGAAACAGCCGAGCGACCGAAAGGAACTTGAGTTCGAAGACCCGCATATTTTGTTTTAATTTTTACTCAAAAACTAAAGTGTTTAAAAATATGGCAACCACACAGGAATTATACCTAACCAAAGTACAGTTTTTAAGGCAATTATTAAATTTGTTGAAAATTCACCTTTAACGCTGAAGACTAGATGTAAACATAGGTTTTATGCTTTTTATTTTATCTTAATTTCCTTTTATAAATTTCCTAATTTTACTTTAATTTTAACTTTTTACTGGATGTTTGGCACAGATAGCTCAGCTGCTTTGTGCCATAAAACACCAAATCAACCAACCAACCTCGTATAGCTTTGCGTGAAATTCAAAACAAACCAAACCAAATCTTCATTCTGTTCGATGTTGTTGTTTGAAGTTAAGCATAAATATACACAACGGGTTATCTGTGCTCAACCCACCACTGTTATCGAATCCTGATTTCTAGCGTTGTAAGTCTTCTGATATACCGCTGTGCCACTGGGAGGCGTTCTGTTCAAAATCCGTTAAGTCTTGCAACTCTGAACTTCCAGAAAGGACTGATTCTTTATAGACAAATCTGTGTGGTACAGCTAGGGAAAAAGCAATTTATAGTCAACAACTAAGACAGACTGTCGAATCTTGCAAGGCAAAGTGTTTATCGAACGATGAAAATAAAAACAAACGAATAGTGGTTCAGAAAATGTTCCACAGTCAGTCCTCTTGAGCTTTCACCAACAGTGTTAGAGCTGTGTATGTTTTTATTCTTAAACATATTTGAAATAGCTGTAAGAATGGGTTAAAAACAAAATAAAATTTGCTCGTAAACAGTATAACATTTTTCACCTGTTGTAAAGGTATTTGAAATAGCTGTTTGTTGTTGAGCCTTATGAACGCGCCCCTCGGTGAATACGCCTTTTTTTGTTGTTTTGGATAGGCATTTCAACATCCTGGTGATAGCTTAAAAGGTCATGTTGTTTACTAAATTCACGGATCAATCTTGTAAAAATAGTGTATGTTAAATAAACTTTAACAAACAACGAATTTCTAGATTTTCAAACTTAGATATTTTTAAATTAATGCGAATATCATCGTTTACTGTTCCTTTATATTTTTAATAAAACATATTGGCCACCATTTCTCTCGCACTGAAAAACAAAAATGTGGGTAGGTATGGTTATTCTCTCGGTAAATGGTTATTACGTGTCAGTATTGTAACATATATAAACCAAAACGTTGAATAAGATTTTAAATTTGAGTAATTTATCATAAACTGTAATAGAGTTTATATGATAATGGACCTTATCTCAGGTTTTAAAAGAGAAACAGTCCTTTTCTGTAATCGCTGTTGTTTTATAACAAATGAACACTTAACTTTAATATTTTATGTTACTTTTTGTCTGCAATTATATTCTTACAAGCGAGTAAAATTGACTATAAACTATCAAATTTACAAATGACTAAAACGATTGTGAAAGGCTTACCATTTATGTAATTTAATCACATCTTCTGATGAGTGATGGATAAAACCTTCTAAGGAAGTAACTACTTACTGTTCGGAGGCCTAATTAAAATATAATTTAAATATCTAGATAAAGTGCATACTTATATTGAGGCGAGCTAAAACTGTTTGACAACTACTAAGGTCACCCGCTGGTACAGCGGGAAGTCTACGGATTTACAACGCTAAAATCAAGGGTTCGATTCCACTTAGTGGACTGAGCAGATAGCCCGATGTGGCTTTCCTAAAACAAAACACACACATACAACTACTAAATGTCCCCCCTCCTGTTGGCAGAAAACAAATGGTCTACTGTGTAATTTCGCGCTTGACAACAACTAAGTGAAATCAAGGCTACGAATCAAAATTAACTACGTCCCCTCCCAGTGTCACAGCAGCATGTCCACAGACTTACACCGCTAGAAACCAGACAGAGCACAGATACTCCATTGTGTAGCTTTGTACTTAATTCCAAACAAACAAAAATCAACTGAGAACCGTGAAAGATAGCAATAGAAAAAATAGAAAAAGATTCGTACATCTCGAAAGAGATTAATCGACAAATATGATATTTATGAGTTTAAGAAATAAAAAAATGAGTTCAAGAAACCAAGCATCTCACTCGTCTCTCGTATTTTAAAAACTTAAGTTCAAGTTTCCTAGTTTTATGTTTTCATGAAATTTATTAGTTTTGCATCCGCTAGTCAACAAGGACAGTAGTGATTAGTGAATGCAACGCTACATAATGAACTCTCTAAACTCTGCCCACCGCAGGGATTGAAAACCGAATTTGAGTGTTATAAATCCTCGACATTACCACTGAGTCACCGGCGGAGGAGATGCTTATTCTTAACAAGTGCCGTTTGTATATTCTATAGTATAGAGATATCAAGACAGAAAGTTACGCATTGTGTCGCTTAAATGTATGACAAAGAATGGCTTCCCGTGCTGCGAAAGTCAAGTCTCTGAACCGCATTTTTCTACTTCCCTGAGAGGTTGAACAGTTTCTTAAGGTTTGACGGCTCTTTTATCCACACACTAGAGATAACAGTCATCTTAATATGCTTACTACAGAGCAATAAAACTTAAGGTTATACAGTTACATGTATTAAAATGTCAAGCTCTGTACTTTGTTATTCGTTACCATGGAAACTTTAAATTTATTACTTTTGTGGTAATTATCATATCTCTCGATAAGCGAAGGAACAGAAATGGAACCTACTATTAGCATGGCGCTGAATACTCTCTGAGAGTTTTTGTTTTTGCTTGAGACTATAAAATAGCCTTTATTAAAATTAGCATAGCTTTTTTTTTCCACCTTCTTTAGAAAGCACATCAAGTTAAGCCAACTGATATAATAACTTCTACAAAGGACATGAATATTTTCCAAAGAACAAACATTTTCTATTTCAACGAATTTAATTATATTATTTGATATATAAAGTTTACTTAAATCTAGTCACTAGCTTAGGTGACGTATATTATCGTAAGTGGACCAGTTTTCATGTGCTAAGAGGCTCATTTTGTTGTTTTTAATTTCACTGGAATGTAATGGATCATTTATTGGTTATAAACTAATATACCAAATAATAACTGGACATAAATAAATACCTGTTGTTAATTTTTTATATTTGTGCAAACCTCACAGTGATTATCATCTGCCGTCCTAATTGTGAATTTATAGACAGAGAGAAGCTAGTCACAATCACCAACCTGCCACTGTCATAGCGCACTCGTGACCCAAACATGAGAATCTCATTTTAGCAGCCTTCGGAACACGAATCATGAGTCTTCCGGTTCACAGTCAGAACAAACTAACACTAGACCACTTATTAAGAGTCGTTGATATACTCAAACAGGCTGGAGTATATAGACATCCGTACAATGTAGTTTCAGTTGTAATGGAAATATTCTGTAGCATTTATCATTATGGAATTATTCATGAACTTACGTAGTAAATATCTGAAGGAAGATATATATTTTTAAATGTAAAATTAGAAACAAAACGTACTGAATCAAAGTCGGTTTCGTGTAATTCAAAGTGGTTATTAAGGATCTAGACCAATATCTTGCAGGAATAAAAAACAAACTAATTTTTGATGTCGTATTCTTATTCGTAAATACAGAGTTTTGAAAAAAATATACTTTGTTACAAAAAGTTGGCGTTACTTTGATAACTCAGAAGATACATACTTTGTTAAAAATTATAAGAGTTGAATGAAGTAATCAAATGAAGTCGACCACCAAACGTTCTCTAAGTTTATAAATATTCAAGAAGTTTTTCAAACGATGTTTCAGTTGTGGGAAATTGCTCTAATTTTTTCTTTATATGAATTGAATCGTCACATTTTTTGTTTTGTGTTCAGACAAAATCGTTTTTTTTCTTCGAAGTATGTGTTTTGTGTTTTTTAATCATTTCTGAAAGTTTTTAGTCTCCTGTATTTGACTGAAAAATGTGTTTGATAATTGTTTTATTGAAATAGAACCATTTCTTTCTAATGAAATACCACTTTTATGAAACAAAGTGCCGAATTTTTTGTAACAATGTCTAATTTCTCATTTTGAAAAATGCAACCTATAATTAACAAATTATCTAATTACATATTCACTTGGAAAAAATCACTTTCCTGATTATTTTAATTCCTGTCACGATTCACCCTTCTTCGCTTTATGTACTATCGTCTTGTAATCAAGATAAGTTTTTTAAAATCAGTAATTTAAATAAAACATCAGTGGTTGTTGTATTTAAATATATTTGTTTGTTACATATGATATCCACTATTCTTTACTGTTACAAGAAGTTATGAAACTATTTTTAGTATTTGATTAGTTTATAACCTAATATGTTATTTACCTACTTGAACTGGTATTCTTACCTGCAAATGCCCTTGAATCATGGTTCATGCGATTTGATAAGACAAAATTCATTTCGCTTTGAAGTCAAACTTTGTGCATTGTTGATGAATAAAATTCTTACATTAATCACCTATGTTTCTACCAAGGTTCACTGACGCTTTAAAAGGAGATAAACAATTAATTAATATCCCTTACACTTCCAGGAAGTAATTACATAATTTTCATTTTTCTATTTCATTTCCTCACACATTAGAAACAATGACCCTAATCAATGTCTTCAAGTTCTATTAAAAGCTTGGCCATTAAAGAAGAATACCGAAGTCATTACCCAACCTCTAGTAACATACATGTTTTTAACCAACGTGGGAACTATATAATAAGTTATTGATGTTCTAATTTCATATAATTTTCCATTATTTGTTATCGAATATTCCAGTTCAAGAGGTTTTTTATCAATGATAAATTTAAATCGTAAGGGATCCAACAATGTCATTTACATATTGGTTCATGAACATTTTTATGGACTCATGTAGGTGTTTCAATTTTTTTATTTATTGTTGCTCATTGCGTTTTTTGAAAAATATATAAATATTCTGTATCACGTTTATAAGCACTGAGTGTTGAGAAGTTACATTTAGTTCTGATATTGAACGCTACGCTGCACCCTTATCTTAAGTTATTTTCACTCACTACAATACTCTATTCTTGAGTGGCAAGCTACAATGTCCATGAATTAGCTTTCTGTTTCCTTTTATGTGCCACCCCTTGAAATGAAAGAGCTTCTGACAAAGATCCATTTATCCAGAGTAAATCCTCTTATCAGTTCAAGATATGTGTCAAGAAGTATTTCTTTCATACCATAGAAATATATTTAAACAGACTGTTACAATATAGTCTAACTTAAAAGTCATGATGTAAACCAGTTGAAGTTCATGCAAGGAATTCTAATAGGAATCGTTCCAGAAATGATAGTTTGACGTAATACATTAATATCTTCAGTAAATCGGAAAGTAATCGAAGTCGAGAAGATATCTCGGAAAATCCAATAAACTGCATTTCTTTTAGTAAACCCTTATACCCTTAGGAAACTGGTTATAAGAATTTATTAAGTGCGAAGGTAAAAAATAAAACCGTAAACACTTTTAACTTTTACCTTATTCTAAATAGTTTTTTTTCTCACTTAATTAAGCTTAGACAAGCAGTGCGTATTACAAAATAAACTATACAAACAAAACCTGTTGTGTGCAATGAAACCAAACCGATAGAATATTTTGTAAGTTTTTTATGTATTTGTTTTACCAAATAGTGTTGAAGTTTAAATATTACATCCTATACAAGATACATTGATATGTAAATTAATTTTAAAATCTTTGAAAATTCAACCATTTTACTTAGTTTTAAAAAGATTAATAACAAACATGAAATAGTTGGTTTTTAAGCGTTTTGAACAAGTAAATATTTTGTTAGGACATTTGAAGAACTCTTAAAGAAGTTTTATTTCTTCTTTAACCACTAAAAACACTGTACTTGTTTTTCTGCAAATTCTTATGACTTTAAGCACGTGACATTGCAACTCAATTTTATTTTATTAATCTTTGAATTATGGAAGTTAATCAATATGTTTTCGAAACCTATGTTGTAAACGTGTTTGTAAGGAAACTGGATTTTAAACGCGGGTCCATTTCTCGCCCGTTAAAATAATCATAGTTACCATGGTAACTATCTAACCAATACAAGTCAGACTGGATTTTGCATCGACCACTAGAACTCTTAGTGGCATGAGCTGGTACAGAGAGTTTTATTTTTATATTTCCAGACATAGCAATCTTAGAGGAAGAGCATACGCAATGAAAAAGATCAAATGAAAGCAACATCACGTGTCTATAAATACATATTTACGATTACATTGTTATAGCTATTACACCTTGTTTACAAGCACTCTATTAAAACTTGCAACAACTAATTAAAGTTTTCTGTATATGTTTATGCTTTATATTGTTTGCACCGTTTAGTTAAGCCCCCATTCTACTGCGATAATCGACACATCAGAATTACAAAAACAAATATTTCGTTTGCGTAACACACCTCATAAGGTAAAATCCTGATGTACAACAGGATTCGCTGATACAACGCACAAAGTAAATATCTCATGAGATATAAGACAACACGGGTAATACGAGTCAATTGCAGAAATGAGAACAGTAAAGAGAATGAAGTATTTGCAGTAGTTGTACGAACTTATTATTTGTTTTACTTTTGTAATATTTACCGACACTGAACGACTACACCGGTTGTGTTATCTCGAAAATTTCTGAAGGTTTTTCGTATCGCGTATACAGGTGAGTGTTTGAGTGCGTGTTTTCTTATAGCAAAGGCACATTAGGCTATCTGCTGAGTCCACCGAGGGAATCGAATCCCCGACTTTAGCGTTGTAAATCCGTAGACTTACCGCTGTACCAGCAGGGGACGCGTATACAGGAGTTCTTCCCTATGAGTTTGATGGTTGTATTAAAAAGAATGAGACAGAACACAGATATACAAAAGAAACTCATTTTTTAATGAAGATGTTTACAGTTTTCAAAGATAATGTATTATCATTTCATACAAGCCAAATAATCAAGTTTTTGTATATGTGATCACACAAAATGAAACAAACAAAATAAGTATGTAACTAGCAAGAGACATGAAAGCTGTTAAATGTGCGCTCTTGTTAGTGGATGTTTTCCCCTCTTTGCAGTTTAGGCTAAAAGAGAATCGCAAAAGAAAAGTTTAACGCAATAAAGTTAACCCTCACACTAGCCTTACTAAATAACAGTAGTAATACGTAGTTTAAATAAAAACCCGTGATCCATATCCTATGGAGCAACTTGTACACAAATCGCTTACTAGCGAACTTAAACAAACAACTAATTAAATTACAAGTGAAAGTTAAATAGCGGCTACACAAATTAAAATTAAAGTTAACCTTAAAATTAGAAGCGAACTTAGGAGTTCTCAGAGAGTAAAACTGCATACAAATACACTACAAGCCTGTTACCATCAATCGAAAGCGAAAACTTTAATATTTTTTACATATAGGTTAAGTTACAGAAACGCCGTACAAGTCCAAAATAAAACTAATTCTGCTATTCTACATATATCCATTTAAAGTTTACACAGGTACAAAATCTGAGTAAAACGCATGTGAAAACATCGTTAAATCTACCTCAAATTTAGTGAAACCTGAGTAAAATTTGATTTATTAAGCCTAACATTGCCTCATGTATGGCAATAAACCCTAGGATTTCTTAGACAAGATATACATTGGTTGTTAGATCAGCAGGTTAATGGGCGATGAAGATTATGAGCGAATCCACCTACAACTATTAATCGATTAGCCAATCAGAATAACTCAACGTATTAATTAAAAACATTATTCCTACAGGAGAATCAAATCATAAGCTGTCTAATCTCAAACTTCAACCAATTGGCTCCTGTAGAAAGTTAAAGCTAGAAATTAGTTTGAACAAATCTATATCCCAGTTTTAAAATTTATAGAGAAGAAAACATTAGTCTTAACTTTAAACTAAAAGCGATGGAAAACGTGTAGACCCAAGTGCTAAAACGTGTTCAGTTGTGAAATCACGACCATCTCTGTGAATGAATGTTTACGTCATTGTGGATATTCTCAGCTAAAAACTAGTTTGGAATTTACGTTTTTCTTATTGTCGAACGGAGTAAAAGCATATCGAAAACGAAAAACTCTTCAGTATAATAGCTGTGTTCGCAATTGTTATTTTCTATCTTGATATCTATCTTTCGGTCCTTGATTATTATTTACAGAATTGTTTAAGACCACAGATCAACCCAGCAGCACTTTATTGTTTCTGACAGCTATCATTAACCTCTAGCTACCCAGTCAGTATGCTTTCCTTATTGTTTATCTTTTTACAGTGTAATTGGACAGTTTAGTCGTTCTGGCACTAGATCTCAAGTTACGCAGTCTATACAACATGCTCACGTTCGTTCGATGCTTTATATTAAATACATGTTTGAGGGATGGTTTTATAAATAAGATAGTTTGCAAACACAAGAGACTTAAGGTCATCACTGAGTTCATGGATACATTTTCTCGTTTAAAATAGTGCTATAGCAGGGATTGAAACTTATTTAAATATAAATGATTCAGTTTAAATGTATATCAGTAAAACTTAAACGGCATATTTGCGAGAGTATGATATGATGTAACAGAACTATAACCATGGTTAGCGACAATACTTACTTTGCTGAAAATCTGGAAATGTTGCGACCTAGTATCAATTGACAATTTAAGGGAAAATTTAAAGTTTTTTTAGGAACTTTTTTCATAGTGTTTATTCAAATTTATCTAAATCAGGTTGAAAAGAACGAAAATGATTTAACCTACAATGGTTGTCCCTTTCAAGCCTTAATTAGATGTTTAGATTTTTTAAAACATAGAAGATATTATCAAGACACTATTTGCATTATTATTGTGTGCTATATGAAGTTATATCAAGAATTCTACACGCGTTACATTTTCTCTGGAACAAAAACAAAATTAACACAAAGAAAAACACTTTGAAAGTAAACAATATTTATGCAATTTGTTAGTCACTAAGATCTTGAAATAGGTTCACTTGAAACAACCCTTCTGGTATTTTTATTCTATTAAATTACTCTTACTAGGATTCATACAAAATAAAAAGTATTATTAGCCTAGATGGCATTTATGATAGAAATTAATAATATAATATTTTTGAATTGTAGTCAGTATTTTTAACATCTGTTGGGTTTTGATGCTGGATGTGCAACATTGCAAACACCTATGAGAATATTTGAACTTCCTGTATTGGTTAACTGTGTGGATCTAAATCACAAAGATTTTGTATTTATATATATGTCTAATGTCGAAGAAGTTTTTACACTGTAAGCTTGAAGTGTAGACCAAGCATAAATCTCCTAATCTGGTCAAAACTATTAGAAATACGACGGAAATATTTTAAATGCTGTTAATTGTGTGGTTACCAATGATGATTCAATGCAATCTAGTCAACGTTCTTGTTTCCTGGTCTACTGATTTTTAACATTAATTATTTGTGGCCAGTTTTCTGTGACCTGTTATCTCCTTTAATACATAATAATTTGATATAGTTTAATTCTAATCTATGGTTAGCTTACTTTTCGCTAGAAATTCTTTATGATGATACTGAGAAACTAATAAGTCTGATTTCATATTATTTTGGAAGTGATAAAAGAGTGTTTATATGAAACAACAAAACAAAATTATATCGTGGTATACAATGATTAGGTTTAGATAAATTTGTGAATCATCTATTGATTTTCTGTTTCTCATCAACTCTCAAAGAACCAGAATAGGAGAAATGAAATACCACGTAATCACAAGCAACTCGGTAATGCATGTGGAGTTGATAGCTGTTTGAATTAGCCTAACCTTGCTGTTATTTGATCTTTATCTGTTTAAGTGACTGGTTTGCCTGTCTGTATTTCCGTACTTTTAACCATCTTCTTGTCTGATGGTTCATTCATTGCACCCTGTGTGTGTGTATCACTATATGTATATCTAGCAAAATATTTATTATGCGCCCTATATCTTTTCCTTCTATATGTATATCATTAAAGTTTGAAATAAACAAAACTAGGAAGTAATTTCTATATTCTGACAAACTGTTTCAGTCCAATTAGTTTTTTTTTTTGTTATTGTCGTTTTGATAATTGAAATATGGATATCGAGCAAACAAATACATAAATTCTTTACCTAAAATACGTAGTTTTAAAACAAGAAATGATTCGTTTATGTCAGCTTCCTATCCTTACACTGAGTTTTGTAATGACAAATTTTCTATTAGTATTTTATCATCACTAGTTTTATACCACATGTATCGTTCCTACATTTCATCTTCCTCGATCCGAATCGCCTCTCCCCGTCATACAAACATACTTAGATTGCTAGAAATCGGGTTTCGATATCCGTAATGAATAGAACACAGATAGCCAATTGTGTAGCTTTGTTCTTAATTACAAAACAACAAACATCGATTCGAATTCATGTCCTTTGAAAGATAATAGCTGTCATCAGTTGTGTCAAAACGTTTAAAATTCAAGTTAATAGTAAGACCAGTTGAATTGTATTATGTATGAGTAGCAGTACTTGTTTTAACATCTGCAGCGTAAGAACTACCGTGTATCTCTGACAACGGTACAGTAGTTACATTGCAATTTTGAAACTCTCGTTTGTGATCCATTTTGACTTTCCAATCAGAAGACCAGGAACGCTAATGGGTCGAATCCTCAAGAGATGAAACGCTGTTCCAGATTATTCCATCCAGTTTAATCTCTGCATCAGTCACAAACCTCCCATTTAATTCTCAAGAGGTTCTAGAATAGACATTGATTACAACAATTTTTACAACATGCAAAACATAAGTATAATGGAACAAGAAATCTAGAAATATCTCTTCTAACATATTACGTTGTGGTGTACTAACCTGGAAAATCTTCTCTGAAGGCTTCTTTATGGATTGCCTGAATATTTCGGTCAGTTAGAAGTCTGTAATGTGTTATTTACTGAAGGCTTGAGTGCCCTCTTTTACATCAAAATAATATTAGTTTTATTAATTCTCATTGCCAAGCTATTTTTCCTTCCGAATGTCTTTCATTGATTTAATATTTCAAGGAAAATGTTGTTCACGGGTATTTAACAGATAAAGATGGTAAATCTTAATTGATACATTCTAGAAAAAACGCGGAGCTATCCTAGAGGTTAGTTTGTTTGGACTGTGAAACAAAGAGTTGGTTGTTTTCGTCTTCTTCCATCGCTTGGGGGCAGATGATAGTAAAATCCCACTATTTGTCAGACAAGATATACCAAAGAGCTGGCCACTGTTAAGGTTTTAATTTGAAACTGCATTGAAAAACAACAACAATGTATTTCTCACCTACTTTTGCTTTGAAAACTCCATCCAGTTGGCTGCTTTGTTTCAAATAAAGTCAGGCAAGAAAAGTGTCGTCAAGCTAATCTAACTTACTAGCACCTACGTGAGATAGGTAGAAATATTCTTGTCTGGTTGATAGTGAAGTAAAACTGACAAAGAAAAAGCGTTATCAACACCTTGTTTTATGAGACATTGTTTCTATTCAACTCTGTTTTGATATAGATAATCTATGATCAAATGGCAGATGACAAATATTGTATCCACTCGTTCGTTTTTGTTTTGTTTGGTTTATTTTATACTTGAAAGCATGCTGCTTTACGGAGAACTTTTCGAATTTCGAAATTTATCTTCATTGAGAGAAAAGTATATAAGAAAGCTTTATGCCTCAGTCTTCATAGTAAACAATCTGTCGAAGTAAAACAGGTGCTTGTATACTAGAATGTTGTCTTTAGATCCAAGATATTAAACCGTTTTTGTACGATGTCAAACAGTATCTTTGCTCACCAGAATAACAGACAGTTTAGTATATGAAGGCTGACGTTTGCATGCTAGGACAGTATGTTTTCCTTCTAAGATATCAGATAGTTTTGTGTACGAAGGTAGATGTTTATACGCTGGAATAGTATATTTATTCACCACGATATATTGTAGTTTTTTTTGTACGAAGACAGACATTTGTCTGCTAAAACATTTTAACACCCAATTTTTCAGCTAGTTTTTGCATGAAGGTTTCTGTCAAAACATTTTAGCCACTGAGGTATCAGACTCTTTGTATAAAGACAGATGTTTTTATGTCATAACCTTGTCTTTATATACCAATGCATTCTCCAGTTTTATGCATGACAGAAAAGGTTATTTATTCACCAACGTATTAATGGTTGATTTTTATTGTTGTTGTTGTCGTTTTAAGACTAACGTCATTTATGTGTTTGAAGACTGTATTAATCCAACAAAAAGCAGCCAGTTCTATGCACGAAGGAAGACGTTTTTATGACGAAACATCCACAAAAGAACCAGGCAGTATTTTTTTTTAACAAAGAGGACTTTTATATGTCTTGTAACGTCTTCTAAGCTATGATATTAACAGACATCTCTGTATGAGAGATCATTAAAATATTTGTAGGGTGTACTACGCACCAGTATTTTATTGAAATACTGCAGTTAACCAGGTGTATTTAGTCTTATAAAGAAACCTCAAGAACGCTAAAATTTAACATTTATATGATCTTCATTAAAACACAATTTTGTATGTGAAATAATATTTAAGATATTTTTTCATGATCTAATTTTTGTAACTACTTTAATTTTATAAAGATCATTGGCTAATTTACTGTTGTAGACTCGTACAAAATAAGCCCACTTCAGAAGACATGATGTACCAGATCCGTGAAATCAAGAACTCCTATTCGTTTCTAAAACTTTACAACTGAAAAATTCGTAAATAGTTGTTTAGTATTGTCTGTTTGTTTCAGAATGTCGTGCAGAAGATTATCAACACATAGCAGTTCTTAATTTGGAAGACCAGTTAGCCAACAGTACGTCTAACGACAACTCTTGTCTGATTGAATAATATAAGCTAACCGTTACTGTTACAGTGCACACATGGTTTTTCTCGAAATAACGGATGTCGAACAATCAATCCCAGAATTCACAGTCCCATCATGCCAATATTCACTATAGCACATCCGGCTCAAAGTTCCATATAAATTTGCACATCAGAAACGAACTCGTAAAGCACCTGTTTAACACCCTATAAGCTGAGTGAAGATTTGAACTCGTAGTCGCGTGTAAAAATCCTTTCTATATGTACTGTTGAAGTTATAATATATTGCTAAGCTGTGGTATTAAAATATTAATGAAAATCAAACAAAAATGCGTTATGTCTACGTCTTTTCAGCTCTTTGTTACCGTTGTGTTTCTTTAAAAATATAATTTATGATTAAGTTAAAGTTATCATCACTGTCATTAATAGTGCACAAAATATGGGAAGAACAGAACATACTGTGTAAAAACCGTCCCATTTTGCACACTGGCTTTCTTTCCTCCAGAGTCTGATTGATCTGCACCTGAGTGTGTTATATTTCCATTTTGCTTAAGACGTTTATATAGATTCTGTGTTTTTACTTGAGCTCAATACATTATTCATTTAGATTATTTGCCATAGATATAACTTTTTCATTTAAATGGCTTTCCTCCAAACTGTTTATCTTTCGTGCAATCGCCGCCAACCATTCCGTCTGCTATTGGGAGGGAATATTTCTTCTAATAACGGTAGCAAGCCGTATCAGTTTTCAAAACTATTCTCTAGAGAGCATAATTTTCTCTGTTACCTATATCCTTTCACATTAGAAACTCTTAAAATAGATTTTATAATAACGCAGTCTTTTTCAGTGCTTTTGTTCACGTAAATGTCAAAAGTCGTTTGAAAAACAGAAGCAATTTTGTGTTGATTTAATTTAACGTAGGTTTTACAGTAAAACTGTGCTAAGTTGTTGGAAGCTAATGATATCATTCCTTACTATTTTGCAAGATATTTTTGTTTTTCATGTTGTTTGGTTACTGTTTAATATTATATGCATTCAGAAAGCACGTACTTGCAGTGTAATATATATATATATATATGTGTGTGTGTGTGTTTGCGCGCGCATGTGTGTGCAATAAGCAAATTGAAAAATAATTGTTTTTCAATTCAAATAAAGTGTATATAATTGTTTTATAATGACTATAAGAATACATGTAAAAAAGTAGAAAACTTTTAGACATACTAAGACTGTGTGAACTTCTGAGGCTGATTTATTTCTAGTCAGATATCCTCTTTAGATAAGTTATAAGAGCTTTGTGTTCCACTCTTGTATTTTCTTTGTAAAAAATTCGATATTTTATGGCTTTATCTCCAGCTATTCGATTGATATAGCTCTGTGTGATATTAGGCCCGGCATGGCCAAGCGTGTTAAGGCGTGCGTCTCGTAACCTGAGGGTCGCGGGTTCGCATCCCCGTCGCGTCAAACATGCTCGCCCTTTCAGCCGTGGGGGCGTTATAATTTACGGTCAATCCCACTATTCGTTGGTAAAAGAGTAGCCAAAGAGTTGGCGGTGGGTGGTGATGACTAGCTGCCTTCTCTCTAGTCTTACACTGCTAAATTAGGGACGGCTAGCACAGATAGCCCTCGAGTAGCTTTGTGCGAAATTCAAAAACAAACAAACAAACAAACTGTGTGATATTACAAGCTCCAAGGAGGCAGACGTTGTGAATTGTATCCGTACATTCCTAGGGATGACATTTGTTCTGCTACGGAAGACAGTCTGAAGAAGGTATAAGTTTATCAGTATCATCGATTGATTGTTTAATGGCACAGCTTCTTCTCACACTGTAATACGTTTACGCCTTGACGACGACATAACTCTCTTCATCCTCTCCACCGCACCCAACACTAGACGATCCCAACTTTTCCACTTCATAACATTTTTATTAAAAAATGGGCCTGAGATGTACTTATATTTATCGGCATGAATAATGAACTAGTAAGTGAAACTTGTTCCTTTTAATTGTTTCTCGAATACATTAATTTTTCTTTCATGAATTATGTAAAATTCATGTATACCTTTTCATGAAATATAAATAAAAAAGTAGTATTTTTACAAATGAAATAAACGTGTGAAATAGTTTGGCATAATACAATACAAATAAAAATATTTCGATACATACAAAACTTCTGTTATTTATTTAAAAATCTGAAAGATTTTCAACATTATAAAGTTTCAGGTCATCCCTTAAGTAATGTCCGATTTTTGGTTCAGAAAAAGAGAAAGGATTTCAAACGCATTTTAATGTCATTTAATCAATAATGTATGTTCCATTATTATTAATTACTTCCAACGATTCACAAGCTTCTGAATACCTCTTCTATAAACTTCTTGGGGTTTGGAGGAAAAGAATATAGAAAGGGTAGTTTTGATATCTTTATGTTTCTCAAGCTCTTTTCCATCAAGATAGTTCTGCAAACTTCGGAACAGATGGGACAAGGTCTGGAGAATTAGGAGGATGTGGAAGTTTTTTCCCAGTCTTGCTCTTCACTCTTTACAGATTCAAACGTTACTGTACGGAGCCGTGCATTATTCTGGTGTAACACAACATTTTTACTATTGATCAAAGCAGTTCTCTTTTCTTTCAGCACAACATTCAAGTCCTCTAACTATTGACAACAGAAGTCTGATGTAATCGTTATATTGAGTGGCAGCAACTCAAAGTGAATCACACCAACAATATCCCACCAAACGCTTAACAAGACTTTCTAGGGTGGAGGTCCATTTTAGGCTGTGCTTTAGCCAAAATTTTTTATAATATATCCATTTTTCATCTCCAGTCACTAATCTGTCCAAAAAAAGGTGAGTTACGTTCATGAGAGTGCAGAGAAGTACAAATGTCCACTCTTACTCTAAGGCTGGCTCCTGTTAAATCATGGGGAACCCATTTTCCAAGTTTTGACACCTTTCCAAGCTGTTGCAGATGATGGTGAACTGTTGAATGGGTTGAATTAAGTTTCTGTGCTAGTTCTTCAACTGTTACAGCATAATCTTCATCAAGTGCAGCTAGCAGTAACTCATCAGTGATCTCAATAGGACGACCTGAACGTGGCGCATCACTTAAGTTCTAGTCATTTGATCTAAACTTCTGAAACCACCTCCGATATTTACTTTCATTGAGAGATTCCGCACCTTGAATGTTTCTTGTCGTTTCTGGTGCACTATTGCCTTTTTTAGACTCATAAAGCATTATATGCTTAATGTGTTCCTTAGAGACATCCATCTTCATAAGGATTTATTTGATTAATGATCTGAAAAAGTGGAGTTGGGTTAGTTCCTTTTATTTCTCTGAACATTTTTTACATGTCCTACTGCATATTTTAGTCATTAAGCCTTCTACAAAGACAGAAATGATGATGCACTTTCTGTATTAAATTTTCAAACATCATTTATGAGATGGCCTGATATTACGTCTAAATTAAATGAGCACGTAGAAATAAAAAGTATTATATGTAGTATATATAGTAAAGGTAGTATATATCCGAAGGAAAACGAACGAACTGTGTTTAACAGATTGTTTTGAGAGTATATACTGAAAGACACCTTATGCAACACATGGGTTGAAAGAGTGAACAAAGAGACCCAAAGCCATCCGATATTTCGAACTACTGACACAGAAAGGAAATCAGTAGCGGCACTTACAAACTGCACTGACACAGTTATAACGACTCTTGAAGTTGACGGCTTTACAACGTATTTCAACTGTATTTTAAGGGTTTGAGTTTGATATTTTCATTTCTAATTAATTACACATCATTAAAAGTCAAACTTGTGGATTATTTCAAAGCTTTCTTTCTCAACGTACAAAGTCATTTTTTTCGAACTATTACTAATTTTTAACCTGTTCGTTTTCATGACTTGGTCAGAATCAAATTACCTAATGAAAAAATAAAAGGGGGGAATTCCATCAGAAATCTTTTTTCTAATAACTTACCCCTACTAAAATCAGTAGGGGTAAATCAGTGTGTCCAAAACTTTATGAAATATGGAACCCTATCTGGTAATGCAATAACAAAGTGACTTAACATTGTTTTCAGTGTAAATTAATGACGCCACAGCCGGTAGAAAGTCTTATTGAACTTTGGTTTGGTTTGTTTTGAATTTCGCACAAAGCTACTATCTGTGCTAACCGTCCCTATTTTAGCAGTGTAAGACTAGAGGGAAGTCAGCTAGTCATCACCACCCACCGCCAACTCTTGGAATATTCTATTACCAACGAATAGCGGGATTGAGCGTCATATTGTAACGCACCCACGGCTGAAAGGGCGGGCGTATTTGGTGTGACGGGGATTCGAACCCGCGACCGTCAGATTACGAGTCGAGTGCCTTAACCGCATGGCCATGTCGGGTCCTTATCGAACTTACGTACTTACTAAACATCTCTCTACTGACAAAAATACATTTATTCAATGTTTAGTGAGGTACCTACTTAACTGGATAATTAATTTAAAAATACCATAACAACTTCTACAGTAGGTAAGTTCTTAGTTTATTAATTACAATGTTTCAACCCTTAGTGATGGCTCAGTACTACGAGTGGAAACATTTTAATTACTAAAAGAACCTACCTACTGTAAAACTTGCCGTTATTGTATTTTTGAATAATTTACAATCTAATTTTCAGATTCAAAATAAAAGTCACTTATAGATCTTCCATGTAGCCTGCCCCACCCAGTGACTCGATCGAAAGTCTGAACGCTTATAATGCTAAAAATCAAATTTCGTTACTCGAGAATTGGTCGCATCGCAGACAACCCTATGCAAAGCTTCGTTCCTAACAACAAACAAACAAATTCATGTATTCATATACTCATTTTCTCTTTAACTGAAAACGAAACACTCGTGAGTTCTGGATTGACTCAATAACTGAATTTTTGCTTTTTGTTCAAAGGGCGTCAGCGTGACGAACCTAGCACAAACTCCAAAGGCCACTAATTTTATTAAAGAAAACACACTCAGTCAGAAAAAAACCCGTACAAGATATAATATACAATAACCTAAAGAGTCGTTTTGTTTATACTTCTCAAACACATTTATCGTACAGTACTAGAGTCGGTTATTTTACATTAAGTTTTGGTATATCGCTAAACATATTTCTTGGAGCTTATCACATTTGATACTTTTTAAAAGCCTAAAATGTGTTTTCACATTTTTACATGTTTTTATCGTGTCCTTTTTAGTCAGTTAGTTGATTTTTAATAGCAGTATCCGAGATCTATCCCATGTTTTACAAGTGTACAAATTATGTTTTATTTCTTCATACACTGTGATAAATATATTGTTGCAGTTTTTAAAACCTGGCACCTTTTGTGTTAAGTTTTTCAGTAACAAATCTTGTAAGATAATGCGTTTCATTATTCGTGCACATAAATTCAGACTTACAAAAATATATACTTGTTAGCCCTAATACATGATATTATAATTCTTATTAATTTTGACCTTAAATTCAGTTTTTTATACATTTTGTTTAGAGAATTACCTTCGACAAAGAGATTGTAGTAGCATTCTTAGCGATCTCATAAACTGATAAAGGTTAACTTTACGAAGCATAATTTGTGAAATCGAAAGAAGGCGTAGAGGGAAAAAAATGAAGGATCAGTTAGAAATACCTGATGATGAATAATCGCAAATAGGTCCTTGTTTCTCTTTCCTATATTTGTGCCTCATCCCTTAGAACTTAACTTGAAGTGAGCGGCTATAAAACAGCATGTTACTAAGTTGAACTTCTCTAGCAGTCACATAAACCGTGAGGTTTTATTAGCCAATAAATTTTAGCGAATAATAAATCTCAATGTACCTTCGACAGGTTATGGGCTGATTTCTTAACAGAATAAGTACTTCTACGGAAGCAGATTCTCTCACACTGGGTAGCTGTAACCTACTGGTGTGTTGTAAATGCGATAACACTTTATATACGATAAAGGATAGAGTAGACGAGGTGTTCATCAGCCTATTTGAGAAATAATACTGCAATAGATATTATAACTTACTCTAATAACATTTTACTTTATGCGTAAACTCCACGTTAATGCCACTATTCGTTGGTAAAAACGTAGTCCAAGAGCTGACAGTGGATGGTGATGACTAGCTGCCTTCCGTCTAGTCTTATACTGCCAAATTATGTGCGGCTAACGCAGAAAGCCCTCATTTAGCTTTGCGCGAAATTCAAAACAAACTAATCTCTCAGATTGTTTATATATTGTAAACGCTAAATTACGAAATTACATCATGCGATTAAAGATTTTGATAATTTGCAGATAGGGGATGGCACCCTGTAGATGTGTATATGTTTAAACTAATCAGAATAGAGATCACAATAACAAAGCAGACATTGTCCATTGATATATTCAATCATATGTGATAACATTGTTGTTTGTGTTTTACTTTATTTCCTAAGTTTGCGCAAAGCTGCACAAAACAATTTACACTAATCGTCCCTAATTTTGAACTAATATACCAGTTAGTCAACAACATACACCGCCTATCTTAGTATGCTCTAATCAAATAATTGGATTTGATCATTACTCTTAAACTATAAGTTCGAAGAAGGGATTGAGGGTTTTTACAGGTTAAGGAAAACAGATCCTCGGATGCACATTAACTCCCGGCCCCTTGTGTGTGCTTCAGTTAAATATGCATGACTTTACAGTTAAATAAATTCTCGTGTAGTGTACATCGGTAGATATGTGTCTTTTTAAAAGAACGATGCAGAAATTCCAACGGCTTTTATCGGATGCAAAAAAGTAGACTCATGTTAAATAGATTCAATTTAAGTTAAATATGTACACTGAACGGCCCGGCATGGCCAAACGCGTAAGGCGTGCGACTCGTAATCCGAGGGTCGCGGATTCGCGCCCGCGTCGCGCTAAACATGCTCGCCCTCCCAGCCGTGGGGGTGTATAATGTGACGGTCAATCCCACTATTCGTTGGTAAAAGAGTAGCCCAAGAGTTGGCGGTGGGTGGTGATGACTAGCTGCCTTCCCTCTAGTCTTACACTACTAAATTAGGGACGGCTAGCACAGATAGCCCTCGAGTAGCTTTGTGCGAAATTCCAAAAAAAACAAACAAAGTACATTGAAATGCAAATTAAGTAAAATGAATAAGTGTTATGATATACAGATAGAGTTTTAGAATATATAGTTGTTTTTGATCACGTGAATTACTATAACGTCATATAAATAAATATTTATAAAGTTGAATGTAGTACCTTTACTCTCCGGATTTACAACGCTACAATCAGGGGTTCGATTCCCCTCGGTGGGCTGAGCAGATAGCCTTTGTGGCTTTGCTAAAAGAAAACACACAAGTACCTTTACATTTAACCTCCCCATCTATCACGTGATCGTAGTATTGTTTTTCTGGTAGTTGGATATTCAGCTTTTCATTCACTGAATCAGCTGATGGCTCAGCGTTAAGCTTGAACATTAATAATGGTAAAATTATGTAGTTAGATCCCTACTGTCTCATGACGGCTTTCGATTACCTGTAGTGAACAGGTCGGAAATATCCAGTTGTGTGTCTCTGCACTGAAACAAACATATCTTATCGTCCATTACCGTCTTGTGCTGTGCACGGCACTGTGGCGTGGTGTCTTTTAAAAGTATAAGTTTGGTTGTTTTAAACTCTCAGAAGACATTCAAATGAAACAGTAGGAGAGCTGTTATACGTGAGGCCTTTCACGTTTTTCCAGTATATTTCAACTTCAAATTTACCCTACAAATTATGTGAAGTCAATATATGATGTTTTTATCTGAAGAAGTTGAAAAAATTATTTTTAAGCAGATAAATCACGACACTACAATAATTGTATTTTTCGTCACAAAAGGAAATGCAACAAAAAACGTATGGAAAATATTTTTCTATAGACATTAAACAGATGTTTGCTTTTGAAAAGTGATGATGAATTTGTATTTCTTTTTTATTTGTATTTTTTATTAATCTTTGTTCAGCTGGACTCATTTGCTATATCCAGTTTGATCTATATTTAACGTTTTTATGTTAACACTAATGTAACAGGGAATGTTTGTAAACGTCGGATTCAAAATAATAATTGGATAGTTTTAGCAACCGCTTTTAAGTCTAAAGTGGTGAAACAAGTTAAATTAATATTTTGAATAAATAATTAGTCCCTAAGTTACGGTTGAAACGACAAAACAGCGAAGTATTGGAAAACCAATAAAAGTTATTATAATAAAACGTTAACTGTAGGTATTTCTTTCTCGACATTTTTCTTAATTTGTTCATTCGGCTCAGAAACAGAAGTATGAAAAAATAACATTTCATATGTCTTTTGTTTCCTAGAAGCTTCTCGTTCAATATCAGAACTCATCAGTTAGACCTGACAATGAGAGATAAAATACCCTAAGTAATACTTTTTATGTATGCAGTTTTTACCATTTCATACTTCTGACTTCAATAGACAAGTTAAGAAAAATCTGGGAAAAGCGACATCAGCAGTTAAATTGTTTTATAACAACTGAATATTTTGTTTCAACAAAACAACCTCTCTTTTGAGACGCGAAAGTCGAGCAGAGAATGAAAATAAGCCTTTGATAAGCATAAAATATTGTGCAATGTAGGAAAAGTATCTTAGACATTTGAAAGTGACTCAGTAAATAGAAATTAAATTTTCTATACTGTTTGAAGTCTAGTTTTTTCGTAAAACATATATTGTTGATTCTTCTACGAATTTAGAGAACAGGCAAGGCTTGCGCAATATACATTCAACAATATACGTCACATGCATCAAACTGAAACGAATGTAAATATTAAAATAAAGGCATAACAGTAAATCTGTTGCAAAACGTACAGTGTAATAGACATTTCAATAATAACATTTTATATACGCGGACGTGATGCATGAAAGGTATAATGCAACACCCATATTTTAATATTAGCGATTTGACAAGAAAAAACAATTTAAGGACGTTTATAGATGTGACCGATGATCGGGAAGACAGAAAGTGTAATATTCAACCCGTGATAGCAATTACCTCCAACCTCGTAATTATTCCATCCCGTTAAAACGTATTTCACGCCAGTGAATCTACATCAGATCCAAATATTTTTATTCCATTTTTACCTTCTCGTATCCTGATAATAGCAGCGCACAGAAAATCATAATTAAAACGATATTTTTGACACTAGCGGTTATAGGCATTTACGGTCTACACAGTTTTATGAGGTTCGGGAGGGCTCCTCTAACCGTTTGCTGTCGTAGCTCAGTTCAGTTTGCGTCTCACTCAGTACATATTTACACATTGGGCTTCTTGTGCTCTGTCCAGTGGGAGAATTGAAACCTGATTTTTAGCATTACACATTATGAGACTTGTCGCCGAATCATAGTTATAACAAATTAAAGTTGGTGTGGTCTGTTTTAGACTTTCGCGCACAGCTACACGAGAGCTTATCTGTACTAGTCATCTCTAATATAGCAGTGATACACTAGAGGAAAAGCATCTAATCATCACCACTCACCAAGAACTCTGAGGCTACTCTTATACCATCGCTATAATGATTGATTGTTACATTGTAATACCCCGCATGTCTGAAAGATCGACAATGATCGGTGACGGGATTCAAACCCTCGACCTTCAGTTTGTGAACCACCAGGCCATGTCTGCTCAAATTAAAGTTAACCTTTAGAGTACTGCAAGCGAAAGTTATCCAACGACTCTCGTCTATAAATAATGCACTTGTTTGTTTTTTTAATTTGCTGATTCGAAAGTATTTGTTTGTATTTGCTAAGAAATCTTCATTCCTCAATAAAATGACTATGTTATTTCTCGTTTCCTTTTCTTTTTCTGTCACACATTTTATTGCCACAACAAATGAAACTTTTAACTTTCTAACAGTCTATCTCTGCAAGTCTTTTTACGCTTGCTGTTGTAAAATGAAATATCATCTATTAAATAATGCATTAGGCATTTGTTGCTTTGTTTAAAACTTTAGTATCGTAACATAACCTTACTGGTAAAGGTAAGGGTGGGAACCGAGCATCGCTTAGGGTCTTGCGGAAGAAATATCGTAACTACTTTTTGATCACTAAAAGCTATCCATTTCAGTCTTTCTTACAAAAAGTTAACAATATTTATAATTTATACATGACGAGAAGGTTACCCTGTAATCCTGAAATCCAGTGTGCTACAGGTTAACAGGAAAACTAATATTCTACACGCGTTTGGACCTAGCGACATCTTATTGTTTCTTATTCCACTTGAAAGGAACCATTAGAGGCAGCAAACAGATTGTTTTGGCTCTTTTATTTTAACTATATTTACGTTTGTGATCGCAGGGTATTTCGACTTGATCTAATAAACAAGTATCCATGCTCTAACACAGTATAGTAACTCTTTCCACGCGTAACAGTTTAAATCGATTTTATGTGCAAGCGTGCGTTGATGGGTCGTAGACTGCTAGCACACGACTATAGTCAGAAAATCTCGTTTATCACAGAACGTGACATTTTGCATGCAAACTTTTTATTTGTGGATTAATCGCACCTGTTACGGTTGTTCCCCATTTGTTTTGTTGTTATTTTTACTTGACACTTCACATAATCATGGTAATATTTCATATACAAGTATTATTTTACTTATTTTCTTTAAATATAGTGCTAGCATAAAGTACCTACAGCGCTTCAAATTCAGTTTCATTAATCATTTAGATGTTAGGACAATATATTTAGATATATTTGTTGTAAATTTCTCAAGCAAAAAAATTACATGGAGGTTTTATCTTTTAACATTTGTAAAATAAATTGACATGCATTGTTATCGTTATAATAATGTGGTGGAGTAATACGTTACAAAAGGGTTGTATTTTTCATAATTATTTACGACAAGACGATACATTATTATAAAAGTGATTCGCGGAAAGTATTTACATGAGACTTTTAATTTTTAGAATTTTTTTCAAAAAATTACACAACATTATAAAACTGTGATGCGGTAAACCTTTGTGAGAGGGCTGCATCTTTTAGTATTTTTTGTAATAAACAACACACATTGTTATTACGGTTTTTACTGTTTGGTGCGCTTAAAACTCATCTCAGTCAACTCCTAATTATGTGTTTACCCAGGAGACTAGGAAAAACATGACTTTTCAGATGTTGAAACAGAATTTTCACAAAACATTAACTAATGTCACTTCAGTTTAATCTACGTTATAATGAAGGCGATATTTTCATAGGAAACTTTCAGGTAAATAATCCCCTTCTCAGTCGCTAATTCTCTTATACATTTTTCACGTGTTTTTTTCCAAATTCATTCCCTGGATTTATGAATCGTTTTCAATCGTGTTTCATTAAATACTAAAGCTTAAACTGGAAGACTTACTGTAAAATGTCTTAACGTTTCTCTTAATAAGAATATTGATGATGGTATGATCCGTGATGACGAGAAAACCCACTTGTAGAGAAAAATATATATTTAAAAACGGCTGGTGTGGTTGAGAAAATTTTATGTAGAGAAGCGAACAACGTTTCAACCTTCTTCGGTCATCGTCATGTTCTCTACATAAAATTTTCTCAGCCCATACCAGCTGTTTTTAAATATATATGATGGTGGTATGGTTATATCTATTTACAGTACACTAACTTAGCTAGATAGGCTTGCTTATGCTCTAAGAATAAATTAGCCTTTTCATACTATTTATTTCATAAACGATTAATACGTGCCACTTTTCACCAAGATTTAAAGAATTATAAAAGATCACACTATAGGTACGTGGAACCGTTCTATTTCTATTACTGCTATTCAGAACTCACTTCCTGAATAAACATTGAGAAACTTTCTTAACTAATAAAACTTTTATTCTTTGTCGGTGTTCCATTTTTACTCGTGATTTATAATATATTTTTATTATATACTACATAACGATATTGAATAGACTTCTGAAACGTCTTAGTTGTTGCTGTTATGTTATTATTTATTATAGTGGGCACTAAAACCATGAGACGCCTTCCGCTGAGAGAATGTTAGAAATCAGCGCTATGACGATGCATTTAAACCTTGTCGTTAACATTATGTGTCAGAGATATTTTGATATCTCTTTTGATATTTTGATATTAATTTTGATATTAATATTAAGCATCAACTTTATGACATGACCTTCAAACCTAATCGTTAACGTACTCAAAGTTTTGAAACGGCTATTTGTAAAATAATACTAACATTCATTTCACTACAACGTTTCATCTCTAGCAGTGAGACATATACAACAATTAACGTAAAAAAACACTTTCAAATTATAATTGTGTGTGATAACACTAGCTCAGTCTCGTTTTTAATTAATTAACCTAATACAAGTGTAATCGTGTTCTTGATGTTTTATTTACTTCAAGATATAATTTTTTGGCTATTATGGTTTCTTTTTTTTATATTTGAGTTTTTCTCCAATTCTATATTTTAATATTTTTAACACACTGTTTTATTTTCTGATGACTTAATAATTTACGTTTGACTCTTTGTTTTTCATTTTCCATGTGTGAGGTTATTATTTTGCTATGTGTTTCTTCTATATAGAATCTTTCACACTGTAAACATTCTAATTTACACACTGTGTCAGTGCCATATTTTCATTATGATGTAACGCAGATAGTCCTTGAGTAGTTTTGCACGAAATTCAAAACAAACCAATCATTATGATGTCGCTTCGATAGAGAAGTTTTTAATGTTTTTCCGTAGTTTAAATACGATTTTATGTTTGCATTTAGTTTGTTTTTTAGTTCAACTATAAACTAATTACATTTTAGCTAATTACACATACAATTGGCATTGACTCATAAATATATATTTGTTTCTCTTCTTGAGTGATTTGTTCAATTCTGTTGTTATTGTTTTTGTCTATTTCTTCTTGATGTACTGATTACTTTATTCAGTCACAATTATGTTTTGATAATACTTTTTTCTAACATTTCCCAATGTTTTCTGTTCGATTTTCCACATTTTAATTGGTTCATAGTATTAGTGCTGTTACTGTGCGTCCTATTAAAGTTTTTACATTTTTGTTGTATGCAGAAAAACAGTTTACATAATTTCCATTGTAAGTCTGCCTTTACTGAAATTTTAAACTCAATGTTTTCTGTTTCTTTATATTCACGTTAAGAATTGTTTTATACATTTATTTCCTCCTTTTCTATTGTAACTTTTACATATCTTTGTTGTTTGTTAACATGTTAAAAACACACACACATTGATTTTTCTTCTCCTTTAAAGCCACACAGGATATCATCTACATATTTTAACTATAAAGCGGTGGAAATACAGCTTTGTCCCTATTCTGACGAGAAATAACGTTTCTAATACTGGAGATAATGGGCTTCCTATTTTTAAGCTTTCTCCTTAAACGTAGTAGGTTTCTTTTTCCACATATAAAACAGTTATTAATTCATCATTCCAAAACATTTTTCAAGTATTCTAAAGACAGTTTTATAAATTTCCTATGGTCATTCTGTATTTTATTTAGTGTAATTGCTATAGCTTTTTCCAGCGATATTACAGTATATATTGACTCCGTATTGAAGCTACACGTAGTGTTAGAGCTCTCTTATTCCACTTGTTTTTTTCTTCATAGAAGATGTACACGACGATATTCTCATTGCTTGTGTATCATTCTAGGATCCCAACTAATCATTTACTTAACT
This sequence comes from Tachypleus tridentatus, assembly GCF_004210375.1. Lineage (NCBI taxonomy): Eukaryota > Metazoa > Arthropoda > Merostomata > Xiphosura > Limulidae > Tachypleus > Tachypleus tridentatus. The sequence continues at coordinate 19,653,728 of NC_134832.1, read as the reverse complement.
CACACTTGAAGCTGTTTTACGTTATAGAATTAACCTCATTGAGAGAGGTTTCTCATGTATCTTTGGTTGGTTGGTTGTAGTTAAGCACATAGCTATATAATGGGCTACCTGTGCTCTGCCCACGACGTGAATTAAAACCCCGTTTCTAGTGTTGTAAGTTCGCAGACTTACTGCTGTGCCACTGGTGGGAATGTATCTTTTGTGCTCTTTGTATGTGTACTTCTTAAGGGTAAGTAAATATCAGTGTTGAGTAAATATTTGTATTGTTTTGTTTTCTTAGAGCACCACAACAGTATTACCTTTATCAGTTTGTGTGATTATTATTATTATATCCTTTAAAGTCCTTTTCTATTCTTACGTAATAATTGGTTTGACTTTTTAATGTCTTTCCATCAGGGATTCTGATTTAATTAAGAATTCATTTATTGATCCTTTTCGTAGGTTTTGTTGGAAAATAACTTGCTGTTTTATTTTATACAAGCTTTGTTTGGTTTATTTCAATGCGTTAATTTCATCTTTAGGTTCTTCCTTTTTATATTTCATTTTCAAAGGTATTTTGATATAATAAAATATTAAAAATATTAAAATTAGGCCTACTATATCTTCTAACACTGCAGTCTTTATTTAGTCCCTTGGAGATTTTCAAGAATTAGAAGAATATATAATAACAATATTTCAACCATGCTACGTTCTCTGTATCCATTGCCGACGACGCGTTTCACTCAATTCCGGACTCATCTAAAATCCATTTGTTACAGCAACTATTATGATTTCAACGCCACTACTACGTTTCTTATGTCTCAACCTGCCTAGTGAGCCCTAAATTGAACGGAATTGTCTTCGTATTGGATATAGGAAACACAGTATGTCAGGGATATTTTGATCTGATAAAATAATGTTAGGTATCAGCTATATCACGAGACTATTAAACCTTGTCTTTCTCGGAATATGTCAGAGATATATTTAATGTGAGAGAATATTAAGTAATACTAAGAATCAGCTTTATGACGAGATCTTTAAACTTGTTCGGTTTTGAGGTGTATATCTTTATTCATGGCTAATTACATGAAACACTTTAGGTGTTTTGATAACATGTAACCACCTACTGTCACAATTAACTATCTATAACCACTCAGCAAACTCGATGTTATTTATTTATTTGTTAATTTCTTTTCTTCACCACAAAGTGAATCTTACCAGAAAAAATTATATAGAGGCATAATCTGTACTTTGATTCCCTTTTCCCGGTGCAACAGACTAGTTTCTTCGATTTCATGGCTCATCAGTGATGCCTAGAAGAGCGAAACAAAATTGTAATGAGTCAGCTATGAAGGAAAGTGAGATATAAAAAAACTAAAAAAAAAAAAACCTTCAGGCAGGATACATATATGGAGGCAGATTTTTCATAATGGAAGAATCTTGTTCTGGATCACCCAGTGGAAGATACATTTCATACATTGAATAGATGTTGAGCTGGAAGAAACACCTTTCATTGAGGATGACATGGAGAGTTTAACCAATGAGAGAAACAAGTAGATAAAGTAGGCCTCATACAATAGTGGAATGTAACAGTTTCTTTAAAATTACAGTTTTTTACTTACCTTTAATAAACTAAAATATTTTTGGTAACACATTACATATCTTGCAGTCTGTAAATAAAATAACAATTTGTGTCAGCGAGTCCGTGTTAGTTCACATGAAATATAATATTCCTGTTGGCTAATTTCCCTCACAAGAAAGCCAGAGGCTACCTGGAGAGGTTACTTGTCTTAACCACTCGTACCACCTTTACAGTATTGTGTTGTCTGTCTGTCATTCAGTAGACACAAAAATAACATCATATAAGGGACGTGTAACGTCGCAATTTGTACTGTTTCAACGTCAGTAAGTCGTGTACATGCCAAGAATCATGAGATAAATTATGTACTCTGTAAGTTACAACACGGCATGACTTATGAAATTCAAAATCAAGAAATAAATGCATTTGTTACTCTAAATCTTGGCGTTATTTAATCTTGAAATAGAACATTTTCGGGACCCTGCAGTGGTACATCCAGATGTATAGTGGTACTTTTACGTTTATACGAGTGCAAAAGTGGAATAATATGCATTATTCTATGTGAGTTCAAAGGTTTATAACACTGACTTTGAAGACAATTACTTCAGTAATGTAAAGAAGCACAATAAATTCATTATTTTCCATACCGTGTCTTATAAATAACGCAGCATTATTATATCTCAATACAAGCTACAGCAGATGCCAAAAAATCTACAATTAAGCTTAAAGTTTTAATACGGTTCTCACACAAATCACGAATTTACTTGCTATATAATCAATTAGCCTCAGGATTCATTACCATAGCATTCATTTTTTGATGCTTGACATTATGCGATATAAAATAATTACCCATTTCAGATGATATACAAATAAGATTTGAATACACACACAAGGCGTTTACAAAAAAAAAAAAAAGACGACAGTTGATTTTTACGCTTCTTGATACGATAATTTTAAAGATTCGTGATTTTATAATTATTATGTGTTTCCAACTACCTCAATAAAGGCTCTTGAAAATCAACAGTTCAGCTTAAAGTTTAAATTTCTGTGGTAGTGGGCTCAATGCATTGTTAATATTTTAAAAGTGAGTAAAAGAAAAAAAGGAGAGTTGATACTACTATGGAAGGAAAAAGAAAAAGAAGTGAAATAGTGACAAAGTCAGTGATTGTTTTTACACTTGATCATGCCATAAGTTTACAAATTCGGTATTTTATATCGTCGCTTTATTAAGATTTCGATCAAGAAAAATTCTCGAGATGTCAGTCAAAGATGGTAATTGTTCACAAATACAAGGTATTTATGCAAAACATGTTTTATATAGAAATATATTTCGTTTATACTAATTCCATGTTTTTCGCTTATTTACTTTAAATACAATTACAGCAACTTCATATTCAATTTCTTTAGTGCATATAAGTCAATATGACATAAATGACATTATAATATTTGAAGCTCTGTACTGTCAGGCTCAGTTGTGTTTTAGTGAACGATTCTGAATATCGTAAATGGCGAAACGTTGAGTGTTTAATTAAATGAAAAAATAACATTTTGGTGTCGTAAGGTAGTTTATTTGTATTATTAACTTCATATTCTACATAATAAGTTTTTGTTTAATTCATGCCCAACTGTTCTTGGATATATCGTCATAAAATCAGAAGATTATATGTGTAGAACTAAAGAAATTATAGAAATTATAGATTATAGAATACATGAATTTGAACAAACCAGAAATGACAGAGTTTTACTTTAAAGTGTGATTACCACTCACTCTCATTTTCTCTACCCAAGAAGCCCAAAAGTAAGGTAAGAAAGTATCGTTAAGATAAAAAAACCAAAACTGACTAACCCACCAAATTGTTCATTCTTCCTTCTCTTGTTTTAGTCGAGGTAAGTATACAACTACTTTATCACTAACGTAAGCTTAAACCTAAATCCACTCTATGTCTTTTAGGATAGTGCACGGTATCACCGCCTAGTCGTAATAACTAGTAGTATTTTTTAAATCATAATTCTAGTATAAACGATGTTATCATTACCCCTTAAAGTCTCTCTTGCAGAAATCTAATGTTCCTATAAAAATCTTACGTATACAGTGGATCAGGAATTACTAGCCAATAACAGATGAACGTTAGATGACTGTAACATATAAAATACTCGATGCTTTGTACACTGTACAATTGATGTCTCTAGGGAGCCAAATCCTATATAAGGTATGAAGTGAAATAGTACACTAAAATCAATACATATAATATTAAATTGTATTACAAACATTCATAGAATACGCCAATTCACAGCTAGGGGAAAGCGTTACGAAAGAAGTTATAAAAACATTTTGTAAAGATAAAAGTGATGTAGAGATGGTATTATTAAAAATAATGCAAACAAGAATGTAGGAATGTTACAACTATACGTAGATCATCACTACGTGACTTTCAATAATAAAATTTAATATTACACTGTAAAATGCATGCTTGACTTTAATATCATTGCAGTTGGAAGTTGTATATTCCAGATCCTTGGTATGCAGTTTGTTCATCATAATATCATGGTAAATATCAGTGTAGTGTAGCGAAGAACCTAGAATTTGAGTAAAAGTTAAACATATTAAGTCAAAACGTACCTTGATTGTTACAGACTCTCGCTCTCAGATCGGTGGATTCGACCGGCCACGTAACCATTTTGTATTTTAAAATTTAACATGGAAAGTCATGCAGTGTAGTATATTATCTATGTATTTTTGTTTGCGTTCCTTTTGGCCTTGTATCCCTGCATCATTTTAAATTTATAATGTGTTTTATTACTTGTTTAAATAAATAAAAAGTACACAATCTACTTGTACTATCATTATAAAATTATATAAAAAACTTGTTACATAATAAGGTTATATGAAGTATGATAATGTTGATAAAATAATAATTCTTCACAGGATACTCGCATGCATCTCGTGGATTACTTACACGTTACGTCATTCAATATGGTAGCTTGGGCTGAGCGTTTACAAAGTGGTTTAAAACTTGCGTGACAGGATTAATAGTTAAACGCAGTTAAAAAGGCAATAAAACAATAAAATTACGCTGGAACAGTTTTAGACTGTTAGGAGGCTTAATCTATTGAGAATAAATATTTGTAGTTTTCAGTTATATTTACATTCATTTTAGATAGAAAATGGTAATTTAGACTTATTTATTTTATATTTTTATGTGATTACTAGGCCGATCAAATATTAAAATCATTAAGTTCTACAGAGAAACGATAGAGAAAATAACAAGTAAAATATAAGGTTTTACTGAGAAAAAGCGTTTAATATTTGTTTAGAAGATGCTTAAAAGGTGTTTTTAATTTTAACATGAAAATTACTTTCCCTCAGAACAATCAAGATTCTGACTCCACATATTCAAGGTCAAATCTTTAATAAACATACTTAATTGGAAAAAAAAACAAAAAAACATGCTGATTTTTTATGGACGAAGGACTTGTAATATTTACTGAATTTCATAAAGATACATGTATTTTAATAATTTTATAGTACAAAAATTCTTATGGTTACTTTGTGGTTGTAGGATCAGTCACATAAACTGATCCTGTGTAGAAAGAGGTAACTGCTTTCTCTCGCTCTCTTTGTTCTGTTTCCGTCATTATACCCTGTGCAGCAAGCTTCGTATCTTAGTTTGTTCCTTCATGGTCATATTTAATGAAAGTTAAAAGTCTAACTGAAGATCTATTTTATTTTTACCAAAATAATCCCTCTTTTCTTATCACTGTTGTAACGTTGTCATTTCGTTGGCGGGTTATTTTGGATAATCTAGCCTACAAATAATTATAACTGCATTTACATTAACGTAAAAAATAAATTTACAAATTAACTCAATACGTCTGATAGCTAACAAAGATCCGAAAACCTAAACACTCTAAGTGATTTGCTCTACCAGTTAGGAAACAAAATTATATCTCTTAATTTCATCTTTCCTTCACTTAGCAAACTTATTTACCTTATTGACTGACTTCTTATTTGTTATTTATATCTAACTAGCAGATGGCGGTAAACACTGATTAATTTATTTTCGTAAAAGTAAGTCTTAAATAAACGTTTTATGAGCATGTTTTATAAAAAAATAATTCTATTTTCTTAATAATATATGTATGTAGGTGTCCATCCTTTTCCTAATATTTCACAAAATAAATTATAATTGGACTTATTTATGTTTTTATGTAATGTGCAAATGTTTTAATACAGCCTGATATATGCATAAAACTATGCAAATATATATTTCTTGAAAAATATTCTTACATTGCCAAATGACTCACCCTGTGATTTATTAAATGTGTTGACAAAAATAATGTATTTTGTGGTGAAGAACAAATTTACGAAGGTATAATTTTTTATTAAAAATTTTTAAGTTTTTGACTGAATATTCAAACATCTCTTACTGGTGATGTAAAACATCAATATTAATGCCATCTACAGCGTTGAAAAGGTATATAAGTTCTTTCTGTCACATACAGTCACTTGTGTGTATTATGTAATATGATATTATCCTTTAATTATTCTATAACTGTATTTTGTATTTTTTCCAAATATTCAAAGAAGTTATTGCAAATACAATAATAAATATATAGAAAATAAGCATAATAATAAAAAAAATAACATAAAATCTTTACCGTACTGGAACTTGAGACTTACATAATATTTGAGCACAATAACCACTGTGACATCTTGAATATTAACAATTCAAATAAGTCCCTAGTATAAAGTAATATAAAATGTTTAGTAATATCAATAAATCAGTTTTGTAAGAAAACGTTTAAACCTAGTTATTAAAAGTATGTTTAAATTATATTTTGATATGATAAAATATTAAAGAGTATTAAGAATCAACGTTAGGCTTTAAGAATGTTTAAGTACTGGTGAAACTTTTGTAGGCTGAAATAGTAAATACGTCATTTTACCAGACAAGTAATGTTCGAAACTTTCAGGTTACTGGTCGTTTTATTGTTGTGAAATTCCATGTTTATAGTGTTGGTAAAATTCATGATAAAATGTTACATTTTTTTTAATGTTATTGTTCTAAAATACCACATTTCTTAATATCCTGTTTATGTCACGAATAATGCAATCACTTTCAACTTTATTGACTAAAAAGAGATTAAAAACTGCCCCTCACAATTACATTTGTAGTAACGAAACTTAAAAAAGTAATAAATTATAATTCTGAACAAGTAATAACAATTTAAAGTTATTTTAATAAAACCTGCTCATATCTTGTGCTTCGTGATCGAAAAGTTTCTAACATTCATAGTGCCTATATTATTTTTAGCTACTAATGCAATGATAAACGTAAGTGTAGATTCATAACTATTAACATTTAAGTATACACGAAACAGAAGAGTGTTTCGGGCAAATCTACAGTGTTGTTATCGTTTTCTTTATAGAATAGTATCTTTTTTAATGGTATTACTGTTTTTAAGAAACAATTCTAATAATTGTACTACTTTTCTGTAATGTTGCATGAGGGCGATATACTATAAAGGACGTTTGGCTAATACAATAAGAAAACATGTAATTCTCAACGGTTTATTAGTTGTTTTTTTGTATGGGTCATATTTTCTGCTGTCACTATAACAAACAACATTGACAAAAACAATGCTCCTAGTCAATTAATGCTGTATTTGTTTTATCTAAAAAACCACTTACCCAAACTTTCACTAAAGAAAACGCGAGGTTTAGCTAGATTGATCCCATAGAAGGACGTGTAATCCGCTGCTCGTGTTATTCACGTGGGCTGTCTGGAAATGGGCCAAATTACATATCTGGTTAATGCGTTTGCGAATAACATCTAAACTGACCAACTCAAATAGCTCGATTAACTCTACAATGTTGAAAGTTGCAACGCAATCTCGAACCAGTGTCTACGTAACCTATTCATTACTCAAAGTCAAAACCTATACATTTATCTTCATATTTCGATTACTAAGGAAGAAAACCCTAAACTGATAATTTCTAGGATGAAGTAAGGTCGATAGTTCGTGGCTTAACTGATATCTCCTGTTTGTGAGTGTATGACTTGAGCAAAATCTAGACTTGTTCACGCTGTTTCAGCCGAACAAGATCTCCGATATATTTCGCGGATCTTGCTAGATTAGTTAGTACATTCAAGTCTTAACAAAATATTTTTATAGATCCAGAAACTAGTTATCTATAACATTATGAATTATTCTTAACGTTAATAACTTTAACTTCTAAATAATAATCGTGCTCGGTAAGTATGTTTTCGATTTATTTCTACTTCACTTATTGAAATGGATATGACATGTAACACCAGAATGTCAGTTTACAATCCATTTTGAATGAGAAATGACACGGACGTCACATATAACACCAAACTGCCAGTTGTTAGTTCTGTTGAAATGATAGTTTACGTGATCATAATATATATTATAAGTGCTACAATGTAAATGACAATTTATGCGCAGTATTTTAAGATTTTAATCAATCATATATTTTAGCCAGTTGAAATTCTACTGTAAAAATAACATATTATATCAAGTGTATTTTTTTTTCAGTACTGTTATTTTGAGATACAAATATCGTATATAATCCTCTGTTTGGACAGCAGTAAGTTTACGGTCGTACAACACTAAAATCATGGGTTCATTTCCCCGCAGTGAACATAGCAGATATATCATTGTAACTTTATGTTAAAATAAATATGCCCTGCAAATTTTCCTTACAAGATATTTTATAATCAGACTTCAGCCTTACCCCTGTACATCATTCTTATCTGCATAACGAGACAGACGAAAGGTTAAAACAACGTAGAGCATTTTCACGATATATTTTTTGGAATATTCGTCTCTGTTTCTTTATTTCTTACTTCCAATAGAAACTAACTTATAAAAGTGGCCTTTTTAGTTAAGATATTATAAAGTGTTTGTTTAATTTATTTGTTATACAATGCATATCAAGTATTTGAATACAAAGGTTAATTATTTTCTTCAGCTATTGTTTATGGAACATCACTTAACCTAATAACATTTGTATGCCAGAAGAGAAAAATAATGTGTTTCTAGAGATATGTATATATAAGATATGGGTTCAAAAATTTATTATTATATTATTACAAAGAATCTGCTGTTACATAACATATATTACTTAAAATAATTTATCATAACCTAAATACACTCCTCTTCAATATTCTTATCTTATACATTCAGTGATTTTGTGACGAATAACAGATTCCTTATAATTAACCCCAAACACGTGTAACTTATCTTATAGAACTTTGTGTCCACTTTTAATAACATAAATATCAAGTAATTCGTAACAAATTTCAAACACTTTAATCTATAGTATCTAATTTAAATCCAGTCCGTTTTCTATATATATCAAGATTATTTGTAAGCAATTTCAAACTGTAACTTATAACTTCTACCTTTGCATTCAGTACTTTTGCCACAGGCATCCAGATAATTTGTAACTAATTCCAAACATATGAATCCTTTGCGATTAGCACTTTGTATTTGTAACACCCGTGAAAATTGAGAAATTGTGTTAAATATAAAAAAGTTTGATTTGTTTTATATTTTTATTAGAGACTAAGAAAACCATATATCGTTGAATTCAATGTTTTTTTACAACAATCAGTATGTTAAGCTGTCGTATCTAATCTTACACCCTTTTTCTTAGCTATAAATATCTGAGTCACGATATGAGACGATAAATGTCTCGTTCAAAAAATATTTCTACTGTGTAAACAAAGAAGCTGTTTAATTTATTTATTATGTAATCTCCAAGAGGTTTAACGTATCTAATCTTGTGTCTAATTTTTTCTTAATGTGAACATCAGACTCTTTCTAAAGAACTCAAAACATTAATCTGTTGTATGTAATCTTGGGCCCAGTTTTGTTTACCATAAACATCAGATAAGTTCTAATAAATTCCAAACACTTAACTTCAGCATATCTAATTTTGTATCAGGTTTTGTTTTCCATAAACGTTAGATCAGTTCTAATAAACTCTACACATTTAAATCTTCATAACTGATTTTGCTTTCAGTCCTCTTTGCTAAAAGCATTGCTTCTCGTTCACAACGAACTACGAACAGTTTAACATATTTTACGTCCCGTCGTTTGGTCATAAATAGTAGATTTGTTGTAATGTACTCGAAACACTTTGATCTGACTTTATATGATCTTACGTTTAGCCCTTTTGTCAGAAAAATTTGGATCATTTCCATATTCTTTGACAATGTTTGTCTAATATTGCTCTGATCTTTTTACGATAAACATTAGATTTTTTAAGATACTCCAGATCTGTCGTATTTAATCTTGCGTCCATTTCTGTGTGCCATAAACGTTAGATTATTATCTACAAAAACCCAAATGCTTTAACGTATTTGATATGATTTTGTGATTGATCCTATCGTATTTAAAAGGTTACATTTTTTTACTTATTCCAGACATCTTTTGTGAAACATTGTTCTTCTTTTACATCCAATCACACCCTTTACGATAAATCTGATACAGCTGTTATGCAGTTTACCACCCTTTACGATAAATCTGATGCAGCTGTTATTCAGTTTACCACCCTTACGATAAATCTGATACAGCTGTTATTCAGTTTACCACCCTTTACGATAAATCTGATGCAGCTGTTATTCAGTTTACCACCATTTACGATAAATCTGATACAGCTGTTATTCAGTTTACCACCCTTTACGATAAATCTGATGCAGCTGTTATTCAGTTTACTTCAGTTTCCTTTGAAAGCCAAATCTTCTCTCTAGCTTCAACAGAGGCCCGGCATGGCCAAGTGTGTTAAGGCATGCGACTCGTAATCTGAGGGTCTCGGGTTCGCATCCCCGTCGCGCCAAACATGCTCGCCCTTTCAGCCGTGGGGGCGTTATAAAGTGACGGTCAATCCCAGTATTCGTTGGTAGAAGAATATTCCAAGAGTTGGCGGTGGGTGGTGATGACTAGCTGACTTCCCTCTAGTCTTACACTGCTAAATTAGGGACAGTTAGCACAGATAGCCCTCGAGTAGCTTTATGCGAAATTCAAAAACAAACAAACAAGCTTCAACAGCACTTCAATCAAATATTAATAATAAATTGTGAAGGTATTTAAATTCTCATATTTAAAACACGTCTTTATTTATGCACTAATAGTGTTGAAGAATTTCAATACGATACTTACTGTGAGAATTATCATTTTATAGTAATATATAATAAGCTTTCCGTAAATATTCAAAAAATCACCAGCTTAATGGGTGTAACAATATATATAGTTTTTCAATCATGTATTTTAAATACAGCAGCCCTCTTCACAATGGTAAGTTTGTGAAGTTATAACACCAGAAACTGGGTTTTGATACTCGTGGTGGGTACAACACACACAGCCCGAGTTTCCTCTGCAACATCCATACTAGATTCGTTTCTCGTGGACAATGGATGTTCTTTTCTGATAGAGGAGCTGAATGGACTGGAAAATGAAGTTAGCATTTTCAATATGGCGGATATTGCATTAGCTGTTTCTCACTGCTTGTTTGTTTGAAGTCGAGTTTCCTCTTCTATGTTTTTGACGTCACTGTTTTCTTTAGACGAGAAAAATCGGAAGAAGTCCGGAACACTGTCGGCACTTTATTGCTGTGCAGAAAATTCGATATTTTTATGACGATAAGTCGAGCTTACCCCCTAAAGTTTGATTGTAAAGTTTATTATTTCAGTTTTCACATTGAGTTCTCGTGTATTAACATCTCTTTCAAAGAAACAATACAGTTAAGTGCAGATTTAATTTTCAATGACAGTTCAACTGAGCTATGTATTGAAAACCCTGAATTGTTTAACTTAATCAATTTTGCAACTAAGGAATCAAAATGGTGGTGTAGTTATGGTTTCCACGAAAAACAAATGTTGGAGATTTAGATTGTACAGCGTCTTTGAAACCATTGTAATATGTTTGTAAGTACGTAAAGAGTATTTTTACTATTTTTCAACCACACAGATCATGTTTTTCAGTTTCTATAGCGTTTGAATAGGATTAATAACAGAATTTTTATTTTTTAACATCATAAGGACCATCAACTTGCACATTGAGACTTTTTATAACTGTCATTCTGACTAGTCTATTTTAAGTCTACAATTTGTATAGCAACTCTGTATGATGAAAACCTGGTTCTGACCTTAGTTATTGTGCGTGTAAAATTTCAAGCACCTATGGATTTCCATCATACATCACCTCAATAAAGTATGCAAACATGGTTTTCTTATATGTTTAATTTATGCAATAATTTGTGCCTATCTGAACATACAAAACCTCCTTAAACTATCATTTTAAAAAGCTTTGAAATGTTCCTTTTTTATAATTTTACCTTATATTAGTAAGTATTCTTTATATGTTAAGAAATAACTATGCAACTTTCTGCGCAGCGCTGAGATGTATTCTATTTAATCAGTCTTCATTCCAATGATATAGAAATTTTATTTTTCCATCAAACGCACTTCATCTTTACTTGCACTTTGGAAGTAAGATTACATGGGTTCCACAAGAAGAAACTTAATGACACGAGTGAAGGTGCGTTAATATTAAGAACGCCAGATAATTCTAGTGTATTGTAGCATGCCACTGTTCATTATGACAAAGTCATTTCATGCAAATTATTTTAAGAGTTTAACAAGGAAGAATGACAAATTAAGCCTTTCTTATCAGAAAATAAAATTGCTCATTCACAGGCCAGAGGTTGTAAATTAAGTCAGTTTAGCATACAAATTGCTACTTTTAACCGAAATATTTCATTTGTAATTATTTACGGGCTCTCCTACGCGTTGGCAGAGCATAAGCAATAACCAGTATTACCAACAAAGCTTCTACGTTGACATTTGACACACTCTAGCAGTATTTTGTACATGTCTGTTGATTGTATATCACAATACTCTTAGAATATTTACTTCAGCTACTTTTATAACATTACATATTATATAATGTGTAGTTACAACAAGGCTGTACCACCATCTAAGCCAAACTAAAACTATTGAATAAATAAATTAAAAAAGCCAGCCCTGATCATTCATATATCTGTTATTTTGTAACGATGTTGGAACAGCTGGAAGTCTTGAAAACCGAACAAATGTCGCTTAAGGCCCAATTTCAAAACCAATGACTGTATGGATCATTCCCGTGGAAAATATCACCCAAGTTAATTTCACATTTCGTGCGGTGTCTAGATGTGAGATTTAAAAAGTAAGAAAATGAACAGATATATTAAGGAATGATGAGAATGCTTATACTCAAATCTCATATGTGCTTTTCCAGATTGCAATGCTACGTTTTATTTGAATAAAGTCTGTGTGTTATCACATCACCGCTAAAAACATTTTTGTTGTAGATAGTATAATGAAATAAAACATTTAAAGCACGGCTAAGTTGACAAAGCCAAGGAAATAATACTAATAGCTGTTTTATTTAGCGATTCCATTGTATTATTCCCCCCCCCCCGTGGCACAGCGGCACGTCTTACAACACTAGAATTCGGGTTTCAATACCCATGGTGGTCAGAGCGCTTTATTACAGATCAACATACATTCTGCGTACTGCCTTCTTCAGATAATCTTTGTTCATTGCTAGGTCTTCCACACTCCCTTTCTCGTTCATGTCTCCTTTAATCCCGTCTTTCCAACACTCTCCAAGCCTTTTGTTATCTTCTCTTGCCAATTACTAGCACATCTAATGCTCATACTATTTCTTGTTCTTCTCTTCACGTTACCAAATCACCTCAACCTCGCTTGTCATACCTTTTTGTCTATTTCACAGTCTCGTGCAATTTCCTTATTTATTCTCCTCTCTTACAACGACATTCTCAGTAACTATCTCAGCATTCTCATTTCTGCTCTTATCTTCTTCTTCGGCTCCGTAGAGAAGTACCGGTCTGATCACAGTCTTGTACACATTGGTTTTCAGTACCCTTGGTAACTGTGGCTACGTCATTCCATTTCCTCCACCTCGCCTGTATTCCATCTCTCACAACTATCTCGCTTCCTCATCCATTTTGGATTGTACTTCCCAAGTATTTAAAGTTTTCTAACTGTTCCAGTGCTTTCCAATTTACACCTATGTACGTAACCTTCTTCCACTCACCATTCCATTGTATTATGCTCTCTTCTAGTAATTTAAATATTGTGTTCAGAGGTTTAAAATTAATTCCCTTAATTATTCTACACATAGACCAGTCTACGTTCGTAATTATTTGTTATGATTGCCTTTATGAGTATTTTCGACCAGGAAATGTCTTTAGATGTGCTACACTAAAATTTGATTCATTTACAAATCCACCTGCTTCCCTGTACCGTATATGAGTGAAGTGTCAATAGATAAAATATAATGTTTTCTCCAAATCTATCTATTCCTTTATATACCTGTATATTTTTACATCTATTTCACTGTATATATTCTATTTGAACATATCGTCTTGACGATACTTCAATACACCAAAATCAATATTTCTTGCAGAGACTGAAGTTGTTAGAAACTCAGACATATATATATATATATATATATATATATATAGATCAAATTGTTAGTTTCTATTCGTACTGTGCACGAGAGTGAAGAAAATAGAAAACATACTAAGATTAGAAGGATCGGAATTTGAGAGCTCATGGTTCGCATCTCGTTACCATAAAATCACGCTTCACACACTTTGGGACTTTGGTTGCGTTTTAAAAATGACAGTTAAATCCCACTATTCGATTAGAGGTGGAACAAAAGATGGCGGTGAGTGCTGTTGACTAATTGTCGTCCTGCTATCTTTAAGTTTAAAATTATATATGACTAGAGCAGATAGCCTTTGTTTACTTTTTCGTAAATTTCTTAAATAAACAAACGAGCTTCTGTGCTGTAATTCAGCCGTTCATATTTGATTAATATATCCTTTGAAAACTACAGTAAGAATGTTCTTGGGAAATCTGGACAAATTATATTCAAACCTATTTTATAATCATTTATTGTGTCATATTTCTGATGCTCGTCAAACCTTAATACGTTTTTTAAGCAAATGTCGTTAAAAATAGCAACTATTCAATCAAATGTGTTCTTTTTAATTTTTTTAAACTGACAGAACACTTAATAAACTAAACTAGAACTTTGTGGTGTTCTTTGATATACTGGTATGACCACTGGAATGACATGGGGGTGCAGACCCCCATTTGAGAGGCTGTACCTCCATCTGAGATATCAGGATTAAGTCTTTCAAGATTTTAAAATTCCCCCTATATAGTAGCTACCATTAACATTAAAGTGTATAATAATAAAGTACAATCAGTGTTCCTGCTATGTATCTTCAACGAAAAATGTGTTTCCAATCAGATGAGACCCGGGGAGGTTAGTGGTAGTTTGAAACAGCATCAGATTGCCGCGAAGCTGTGCAAAGAGAGCTTGAAATATTTTGTTGTTGTTTTTTTAATAAGTGTGTGTGTTTTTCTTTTAGCAAAGCCACACCGGGTTATTTGCTGTGTCCATTGAGGAGAAACTTTTTAATAGGTAACGAAAATGAATATGTACTTCCCAAAGACAAAAAAAACTACTTTAGTATATTTAATAGCAATTTACACTTCACACCCTCTTCCCCAACTAACCTTTGCAACCCTTTAGCCCACCCACCCCAAAAAAAACTAGTCATAGGAAAACTACTGCTTTGGTACATTAAGTATTTTCCTGTTATCCTACATAAATATCATATAAAATGGTAAGGCAAAATATAATTCTAAATAGAGTAAATAAAATGTTGAGGTATTCATTGCTATCCTCTCTCTGATGTTGAAATACTTACAAAACTGTAAGATAAAAAGAATACTAAATGGTGTGTATTATTGATTTTTGGTGTTTTATGTTATCAAAAATGTTACTTGCATCTTTATTGTAGACACCTTCCACAATAATAACTGTAAAAATATTTAGTGGTGTAATTATTTTTACAAAAATCATATGTATGTATAGTTAATATGATTTATATATGTTTAACGTGACCCCAATAGAAGTTAAATTGAAATTTCTGAGTATGGTCCTGGAAGCCAGTTGCTTCAATACCTATAAAAGTCAGATTAGTGATAGAATGGCCAGGTTAATTGGAGTGTTTTTTGGTGTTATCAAAAGATTTGTATTTTTCGATAGGGTCTATAAGTCTTTTGGATCTGTCTTAAACAGTTATTTTATGTTTTACAATGTACGAGGTAATGGTGTTGTTTGTCGTGCAGATAATGTATTTAGTAAGTTGAAAGTGTTTATGGTCATATTTCTAGGGGGAAAAAGAACCTCTTAATGTCGCTGTCTGTTTGATGGAAATGTCCGATAAGACTTTTCTTTAAAATCAGAAGCTGTAGTTTAACATAAGTTATATATCGATAAGGTATAGATAAGTACTATGCATTGCAAAGGGAAAAGTGTTTAGCGAATAGTCTGTCATCTCTCAGAGCCTCGTCTCCGACAGCTACGTGTTAAGGTTCTATGTGTGAATTCCTTCATTTGTCTGGAGACACTTAGAGTATCGATACCGTCATCTTGTTGAATTTTAATATTTGCCACGAAAACCCGAGTTCTGAAAGTATCGCTAGATTTGGTAACTCTTACTTAATAAGTTGATCGATATGTCATTTTTATCACACCATTCGACTCAAATTGTTTTTGTGTTAGAGTAATTGGTGAGTGCTACGTGCTGTTTGTTTTGAATTTCGCGTCATTCGTCCCTAATTTAGCAGTGTGAGAGTAAAGGAAAAGAGAGCTAGTCATCACCACCTACTGCTAACTCTTGGGTTACTCTTTTACCAATGAATAGTGGGATTTACCGTTACATAACAACACCCTTGCGGCTGAAAGGACGAGCATATTTGGTGTGACGGAGATTCGAACCCACGAAATCAGATTATGAGTCGAGTTCCCTAACCGATTGACCGTGTCAGGCCATCGCATGTTGTGAAATAGGTTTAACCTTGTAGTCATTGAGAACCCTCGTACAGCCATTAGGTACATTGAGGATACTATGTGCATGACCTTATACATGAGTAGTGTAGGTAGGTCACTAGCTGTTTTAATTATTTTAAATACGTCTTTACACTTTATATATTTTGTCCATTCAACTATAAAATATCATAAATAAAACAGTATTATCTGTGCTTACATCTACTCGTTTATGTATTGCTGTTTATCTATTTGAGATGTGAAAGTCTGTGACGTCACAGGAAACAATACCTTGATTTGTTGCAAGCAGTATTATCACATTTGTATTACACTATATATCATTTTCGTTACACTATACTTGTGTTTTAAGGAAAAGTCTCTATTATAAAATAGGCACTTTTTTTAGTTTTCCTCATTATATCAAACATGCTCGCCATTTCAGCCGTAAGGGTGTTATAATGTGATGGTCAATCCCACTAATCGTTGGTAAAAGAGTTGGCCTCTAGTCTTACAATGCTCAATTGGGGACGTGTTTAATTTTCCTGTTTCGCTTCACACACTTAGCTGGCTTTCATGGGCTTTCCCGTTTCATTGCACTTACTAAGTTTGTTATTGAGCATTTCTGTTTAATTTTACTTAATACGCTATGTTTTAAACATTTTTGTTTTGCAGTCAAATGTTTCACTTCATAAAATCTAAAACAGACTCAAGTGCAAAAAACTCCTTTAATTTACTCATATAAAGTTGTTTATTGTTTATATAAAATACCGTGAATAATACCGATATTTATTGACCATACCTACTTATGTTGATAGCGTTATTGTGTTTTAATAATATTGTCTGCCTTCTTAAACCCTTCCAGCACCAATACTTTTCCAGATATTGAACTCCAGCTTTCCTAATAAGCACACTCAAGTTGTCTGTTTTAGTGATTCGTTTCATTTTCTACATACATGTAGGCGAACAGTGCTTTATTCTTTTGGTAGAGAGACTATCTGTATATTTAAACCACTGTTCTAACCAAAGGTCTACGACCACGACCAACTGGATTCTTCACTTTTAAACTTGATGTTTCAGTGTATAATTTGTTTGTTTTAGAATAAAGCCATGCGAAGTTTTCTGTTGTGTCCACCGCAAGGGATCGAACCCCAGATTTTAGCGTTGTAAATTCACAGACATACCGCTCTTCCACCGGGAAAATTCAACATATACATAAAGCTACAATTTAGAAACAGAACTGGTTTCTATGTAGTATCATATTTTCAAATTTGAACAAAGTTAACATTTCCGACGTATCTCAGGAAGTTAAACAAGCTTTAATTTTTGTTGTTGTAAAGTGCGAAACCGTTCTTGAAAATCTTGTCACTTTGGTAACATATTAAACTTCATATTTTTTTATCTCTAATACGAATTACGAATATGGAGTTGTAAATCTGGTTTAATCATTTAAGTTTCTATTTTCAACAAATACTTTTAAATTACTAGCTTTTTTTCTTACCAGTGTGATGAAAGCTGGAGTTACTACAGATCAGGGAATACCAGAGGATGATGCTACCATTTAAAAACTCTGATCAAATTTTGGGTATAATTATTGGAATTTAGTATGATTACATCCGGTGTTAACTTGCTGAAAGTAAATTGGTTGAATAGAAAATAAAAACGGGAACGCAATTTAAACAATTAACTTTGAATGAGATTTTCTTCGGAACTACGTGGTTAACCCCAGTTTAAAATTATTTGTTGTTTAACAAAACATTTACAGCACCATATTAATCACGTTTTTCTCTCACATTTGCTTGTTTCTTACATTTTAAATGTACAGGAATTTAAAATGCGTTTAGTTCGTCCTACTTAAATTTAGAAGTAACAGTTATTATTGTTTATAGCAGCGTGGTTGTGCGCTAAATGTTTTAGAACAACACATTAATTGAATTTCATAAAAGCTCTATAAACTTTACGTCATGCTTAAAAGTGATTCATTTGCCATTGTATTTCTTTATCTTACAACAAAGAATGCCTACGCATAACTAGACGTGCCCTGATGTAGCTCTTCAGATTCGAATATTATACAATTTTTACTATTTTTCAAGCGGCATATTATCTTACACCTAAATTATAAAATAATTAGAACAGTAAGTCGCTTTGTCACAATTAAGATAAAATATTAAATTATAAATGGCATTATTTTCTGATACGTATTTATGAAGTTATTTCCTAAATATTACTGGATAAGCATTTTGAAAATTACTTTTGTTAAGCTTTTCTAAGTGTAGCATCAGCAAAATAGAATCTAATAAAAACAATTTCCTGACACGACATCTGTCTGTCCGTACAATTCTGGGTTAGTCATTTTTATCAGACACTAGTTGAGATGAAGCAAGATACTTGAAAAATAAAAAGCGCAGTAGAGAAGCTCTTGACAATATATATATAATATCGAATCATGCTTATAAGATAAAATCTTATTAAAACGTAAGAAAATTGTTTTGTTGTGAATTTCGCGTAAAACTACACGAGAGCTATCTGTACTACCCGTGTCTAATTTTGTAGTGAAAGACTAGAGGAAAGGCAGCTTGTTGTGACCTACCAACACCAACCTTTGGGCTACTCTTTTATCAACGAATACGGGGATTGACCGTCACATTATCACACACCCTCGGTTGAAAGGTTGAGCATGTTTGGGGGAACTTGAACCCACAACCTTCAGATTGTGAGTCGAGCGCCCTAATCACCTGACCGTGGCTTAATAAACCAACAGTACATTACTTGGGTTGTTCAGTTTTTTATATTATTTTACACGTTTTAAAGTGCTTCTGCTTTTTTTTTATGTCACCACAATCGGAAACTGCACACAAACAACTTTGATAAGCCTTACATATTCTTTAACACTGCAGTTAGAACAGATGAATAGTGGTTCCTGCCCACACATAAGACCACTGTTGAGAAATTTGAAATAAGAGGAAACGTGAGTTTCATATAATAAATAAACCTCTTCAGGAGGCTACTCCTGACTATTGATGACGAGAAACCCACTTGAAGTAAAAATATATTCTCAAGACGGCTGGTATGGTTATTAAATATTTAATTAGAATAAAGTTTGTAGCTCTCTTTGTTAACCTGAAGATGGCCTAAGAAGGTCAAAACATTGTTCTGTACTTTATTCTAATTAAAGTTTTAATACCCATACAAGCTATCTTGAGTATACATTTTCACTTTCGACTAATTGCTTGTTCTAACCACCATATCTCTACTAAAAGGTAAGTCTACGATTATCACTCACTTCGTGATAGTCTTTCAGGGTCTCTAAACAGTGGCAAATGCCTTACTCCACAAAATGTTTTTCTCTTCACTTTTTTAACACGAACACATCAGAATATGTTTTACATTAAAACATGTTCTATGATTTAACACAACAGAAATATCTTTTAATGTTTATCGTTGATATTCCAATCCATTCTAGTCCTTTTTCCTCTTTCCTCAGTTGAATTTGTGACGCAGTCATATGTTTAGCCATGTATTTTATATCCAAACAACTTTGAATTCACAAAAAATAAAGACAATATACAATTAACAATTATTTATTACATATTAAATAAAACTTTTTAATATAAATAAACATATGTTACTCGTAGTTTATAATTTCTTTATATTTCTCATACAAAATGCCCCTAGTGGCAGATCACAAATAGCCCATTGTGTAATTTTGTGCTCAATTCAAAACAAACATATAAATAATTTAAATGTATATCACAATTTAATAAAATTAAATGTTGCCATTCAGTGATCTATCTATAATCAATCGTTGTAGGCAGTTACAGTTTTTAATTTTATTTTTCCTTTAAAGAGAAACAGTGATACAATAGTTTTGACTATGTCTTAATTTAATGACAAACCATTATGTGACATTTAAAAAAAAAAACTATCATGTGATTTTGGTTCAGTTATCTCAGCATAATTTTCACATATTGTCTTCTTATTTAACTTTCAGCAATCAACATTTTGATCTGTCTTCTGTGAATCTAGCCGCTATAAAACGGTCCCTTTTGCTCTACATACTTGGAGTGTATTTGTAATTATAATTTATGTCAATAAATAACGAGGTATTATTAGCTTTGTTTTAGCAACGTATCAGTTAAACATTTTTATTGATTTGAAATATGTGATGAAAAACTTCATTAGTGTTTCGTAGCTTTAAAACTTGCTAAATGTTAAAACACAATATATAACAAACCTTTAATTTTAAGAGTTCCTTTAAGGGTTCCTACCCTTTTACTTTCCAGAATAAATAAATTTATGATTCCTTAGTTTGTTTGTTTTTTTCAATTAAGCACAAAGTTACACAATGGGCTACTTGTGCTCTGCTCACCATGGGTATCGACACCTGGTTTTTAGTGGTGTGAATCCACAAACATACCGCTGTGCTACAAGGATTGGAAAACTTGGGAATATATTGTACCTATACCGTAGAAACAAAAACATCTTAGGAACTAAAATTAGAAAATGTAAGTTTTCTGTTGATCAAAATTTGAACCAAGAAAATAAATAAGCTGTCACTCTCCTATGAACCTAAGTTCAAAGTTGTCTAGATGTGGAATATATATACTTTTTATCGTGTTAATAACATGTTTAGAAAAATTTTCGCTGGATTTCTTGCGTTGTTACAAGTCATTCTTTCGTATCATTTTTAATTATATTTTAACATCATTTACCCAGGATAAATAACATAATTTTAATATTATTATACGCATGAAGAAACCGGTACAGGCCTTCCACCCTCCAATAACCTCCTCAAAGTTCTTTTAGTAATAATGCCCAATTAAATTTCGTTAAAATACAACCAGTTTTTTTTTTCCCACAACTTTCGGACTTTTTCCACTTCTATGCTTTCTTCCTCTTTCCATCAGATAGCCTAATGTGGCCTTTGCTATAACAAAACACACACACTTTCCACTCGTCTTTCAGTGAACGAGTGTGATCTCTGTTTCGTTTCTACTTGTTCCCTCAGTCTACATGTTTTTTCATTTACGACACGATTGGTAGATCACACCAGATTGCTCAAGGGCTAACTAAGCCTTAACAGTTAGGTGTTCATTTTCTTGTTTAATAACGTGCTGCTGTAATCTAAAATGTAGGTCGTTATCAGTTCAAGTCACTCAAAGATTTCACTAGTGGGCACAACTTATCTCCAGGTTTGTGGTGAAGTTTAGGCTGTTTTTTTTTTCCTTTTTCGTCAACAATTCTGACGCGTCCTCTCGTGTCTCGCACGTGAACTAATATTAAGTTATACAGAGTGGTTACTACACAAAACAAAGTTTTTTCATGCACAAAGCAAAACAAAAAACGGAAGGCAGTATTATATAGAGATCATAAATGAACAGGCCTAAGACTGAGTTATCAAATGAAAAACTAAATTTCATTTTTCTATACATTACGTTTCTTTGATATTTAAGAAAAACTTTTAAGTAAGAACTGTTGTATTCTATTAAGGTATCAGATCTAAAAATATAAAGGTTTTTGGAAGGTCTCGTGAAATAATAAGTTGCTAATATCAACGTAGCTGTTATAGATATTTATAAATTGTTTATATATATTTTGCTTTTGGGAAACAACACCGTATTTTTACCTTCACAGCTAGTGCTTTCATACTTAAATATACTAAGCAATAATTTCCACACGCAGTAACATTTGCTATCACAACTTACGATTTTAAAAATTATGACTGGGAACAGCCAAAAACTTAATTTCGAAAATACAAGTTACCGTAATGGTTATTTTGTTAATTGAATTTCATAAAAATTCATAACAGATGTTCACAACTAAAATAAATAACTTGATGATTTTTATGTTGGAATATGTAGAGAAAGTAACAAATATGAAGTGGGTTACTTGAAACTGCTAAAAATAACAAAATAACTGCTAAATTAGGGGACGGCTAGCGCAGGTAGCCCTCATATAGCTTTGCGCGAAATTCAGAACAAACAAACCAGTGTTTGTCAATCATCGATCCGCGAACCTACACTGATATTTCCAACCGCCTTGCTTGTCCATGGGATTTCACGAAAACATACAAACAAAAAGTGGCAGAATCTTCATATGCAAATCGCAATAGGATTTGTTTGTTTTTTGATAATTACACTTTATCAGTCCACGACAGTGTGAGGAGACAACGATCCGGTCTCTGGTATCAAAAAGGTTGAAAACCCCCACAGTATAATTTATCACTTCAAAATTAGAGATGACTAGTACAGAAATGTCAAGTAACTTTACGTGAGAATTAACAGACAACAATATTTGCTAACACGGCCCAACATGGCCTGGTGATTAAGGCGCTTGACTCGTAATCTGAGGGTCACGAGTTCGAATCCCCGTCACCAAACAAGCTCGCCCTTTCAACCATGGGGACATTTAACGTTACAGCCAACCCCACTATTCGTTGGTAAAAAAGAAGCCCAAGAGTTAAATTAGGGACGGCTAGCGCAGATAGCTCGCGTGTAGCTTTGCGCGAGATTCCAAAAACATAGTGTGTGTTTTCTTATAGCAAAGCTACAAAGGGCTATCTGCTCAGCCCACCGGGGGAATCGAACCCCTGATTTTAGCGTTGTAAATCGCTGTACTAGCGAGGGGCAATTCCAAGAACATAAGAACATTTGCTAACACACACATTTACAGCTCAATTGAATGGTCACAATGTAATAAATTAATAACACTGACTTTAAAACTAAAAGTCCGATAGTGTCAAAATGAATTTTCTATAACACTGACAATACGCTAGAAATTTTAATATACCTTCGTACATTATACAGTATGCATAGAATAAAAATGAATATTTTAAAGGGAGTAACTCCACTACTGATATATAATTACTGTATGTGAATACGTTCTGCCATTTTAACTGTATGTGTTGGTATGCAATGATAATAATGAAATGAGCTGATAAATGTTGGATTTGTTATTATCATGTGCTTCACAGGTACCTCCACACATGTTATGTTGCGACATGTAAATACCGTTAGCTTACCTTCTCATTCTTCTACGTATGAATTTGAATTTAGAAGCGCTAAGATTTTATTTGCTTTTAAATTTCGCGAAAAACCGCACGAGGTCTATCTGCGTTACCCGTTTTTAATTTAGTATTTTAAGACTAGAAGGAAGGCAGATTGTCATCACGACCCACTGCCATCTCTTGGGTTACTCTTTTACCAACGAATAATGGGATAGACCGTCATATTATAACGCCCCTACGGCTGAAAGGGCGAGAATGTTTGATGTGACGAGGATTCGAACCCTCGACCCTAGGATTACGAGCCGAGTGTCTTAACTACCTGGCCATGCTGAGGCTTTACAGGTAGAACTTGTTGAACATATTGGTTATTTTTTGATACTACATTTCTCCAGGTACCTTTGGCATCTTCAAATGGTAAGGTCTGAGTAGAATCGTACAACTTTTCAAAACTGTCACGTGCTACAGTGTCAGTAATGCTATTACATCAGTAAGTAATAACGTAAGAGAAATTAACGATAGCTCAGTAAAGAAATCCTGCAGAATAAATATAACCGTACGCCTGTCGGGTTTGATTGATTGTTTAACCATAGATTGTTTAATACACTGAATCTGATATGTCATTACCAAAAAGTTTCATGACAGCAGCTGTCCTATGTTTAAACATACTAGGAGATAAAACTTTACGTTAAAATCCGTAGCGCTCTTTAACAGTTTTATCCATATTTGGTATATATAAATTTAGGGATGCATAGCAATACACAGTTAAGAGGCATTTCTTATACTTTCCTGGCTCAGCATGGCCATGTGGTTAGAGCGGTCGACTTCCACTTTGGGGGGTCACGGGTTCGAATTCCTGTCCCACCAAATATGCCGTGGGGTCATTATAACGTGAAGGTCAATACCATCATTTGTTGATAAAAGAGCAGCTCAAGCGTTGGCTGTAGGTGGTGCTGACTTCTCTCTAGTGTTATGCCGATGAATTAGGAATGGTTAACGCAATAACGTTAGCTCGTGTAACTTTACTCGAGATTTAAACCAAACTCAATATCTCTTATTGTTTGTCTGCTTAATTTCAAACCAAACTCAATATTTCCTTTTGTTTGTCTGCTTAATTTCAAACCAAACTCAATATCTCCTATTATTTGTATGCTTAATTTCTCCCTTTGCACAGATACTCGTTTTGTGGCACACGCTGAGACTTTATCATATTTTACATATACGAAATCTGATCTAAGAACAAATATGTTTCCCTTCCAGAAGGCCCGGCATGGCCTAGCGCGTAAGGCGTGCGACTCGTAATCCGAGGATCGCGGGTTCGCGCCCGCGTCGCGCTAAACATGCTCGCCCTCCCAGCCGTGGAGGCGTTATAATGTGACGGTCAATCCCACTATTCATTGGTAAAAGAGTAGCCCAAGAGTTGGCGGTGGGTGGTGATGACTAGCTGCCTTCCCTCTAATCTTACACTGCTAAATTAGGGACGGCTAGTACAGATTGCCCTCGAATAGCTTTGTGCAAAATTCCAAAACAAACAAACCCTTCCAGAAAAATGTTTCTATTATCCTATTTTTCGGAACACGTGACAGTTTGAACTGTTATACGATTCTTCTAGTGAAACTTGCCATCTGGTGAGATGCTAGGTAAACGTAATGAAACATAATATTTTGAAACATATTTACGTGTGTTTATTAGTTAATAAGGTTCACTGATTCAAAAATACACTTTATTCGTTATGAAATAATCTATGTGTGTGCGCGTGTATGTGTCAAAAAGCAGCGTGAGCAAATTAAAATAAAAATCGAAAAGGATGCAGGATGAGGGTGAAAATCAAATGTGGTGGCAGAAATAAACAAGGCACAAAGATGGTTCATGTCAGTTAAGCAGGTGAAATAAACAAGGCACGAAGATGGTTCATGTCAGTTGAGCAGGTGAAATAAACAAGAGACGAAGATGGTTCATGTCAGTTAAACAGGTGAAATTAGTCACGCCACAGTTTTATTGTAACAAGAGTTTGTTTGTTTGTAGTTAAGCCAAAACTATACAGTGGGCTATGTTTGCAGTTCCCACCACCAGTTTGAGATTTAGCGTCTGCACGCTTGACGTTGAGCCACGTGGAGAAAGTGACCAGGGGGTTAGTGTTTGTAATTGGCTGAGACAGAAAGGTCGAAGTACAGGCATTAAATCACTTGAATAATTTAAAACGACAATTTATTCTTATAATTATAAACAGCAGACATAAGAAAACGCAGTCTTAATAACTTGTAAACAGATTAATATACTTTAGTGTGTATTATTTATCACAGAATTAGTTTTTATGTATGGATAATAATCTCCTTCTATTTTTAAACCGCTTGATGCATTAAATTGAAAATACTTTACCAGTGAAATGTGTCATGTAATTATCTCTACTTTATTTATAATTATATAATGAACCATTTTTTCTACAAATATTAAACGTGGACAATGCTCTGCACACAATTTCTAAATTTTTCCAAAGATGCTTTTTAGAATTTCCGCAGCGTTTTGTGTGTTTTTTTCTTGAACCTGGATTGCTTCTAGTTGTGGAATTCTGCAGCACACAGTAAAACGCATGAGCACAGAAGTGTGTCTGTTAATTAAGTCACGTGCATCTAATCTTTATGTACGTTTGTACATCACTGAAGAGAGGATGAAGGGGAAATGCCGGCTTCCAGAATCCTCCATTATGTAAAGGAAAATATTAATATTTAATTTGGAAATTTTGTTAAAGTATTTTAGAAACCAAGTATTCATAGTTTAGTAACTGTTTATAGTTTGTAATTTCTCTTGTGATAACCCCGGAGTTTCCCTTTAACCTGGATTTCATTGCATTATAAACAAAGGCTTAAGAGTTTAACTGTGTCATCATGTAGTTATTTTCAACAATGGATTTAATCTATTATATAAAAGTTAAACATGGGTTTTAGTCATTTAAAACCTATTGTATTAACACCAAATATAATTAAAGTAAAACACGGTAAAGGCTGGTATTGTCAGGTAAACAAGCCTGGACCTAGAAATTAATAAGCCTAAATAAAAGTAATAATGTGCGTCTGTGCAAGCACATTTTATGTTATTTCTTAGATGGAGAAAACTGGAAAATAGTACCAGAAATTCGAGTTTTTCAGGCTCTGGTTTTCGCTCCTAAGACATGCTGATGAATTCTAAGACTGAATATTCGTATTGTGGTAGAAAACATTAGTGTGATAAAAGTGGTGAAATGTTAATTGTATGCACCGTACAGTATGTTGGTGTGGTTTTTAGAGTTAACACAGTGTGTAGCTAAATCTCAGTGCATTACATCGTTATTAAGATTTGATCAATGTTTAAACGTCAAAATAATTCGTATTTTACTTATTTACTTCTGTGCTATAATATTTAAATATGATTTAGAAGCTTTCATTACCATATTTTGTTTTGAATTTCTCGCAAAGCTACACGAAGGATATCTGCGCTAGCCGTCCCCAATTTAGCAGTGTAAGACTAGAGGGAATGCAGCTAGTCATCACCACCCACCGCCAACTCTTGGGCTACTCTTTTACCAACGAATAGTGGGATTGACCGTCACATTATAACGTCCCCACGGCTGGGAGGGCGAGCATGTTTGGCGCGACCGGGATGCGAATCCGCGACCCTCAGATTACGAGTCGCACGCCTTAACACGCTTGGCCATGCCGGGCCCTTTACAAACCAAGAGAAACTAAATAATAGAGGAATGCCTATTTCCATAGATATTTTGAACTACTGCTCAATATAACGTATTTATCCAACACTAAACAAGTAAACTTATCCCAATTACTGTGTGTGTATATAATGTCATCATAAATTGGCTCGATATAATATTATATTTTATCTCTTAGGTTGTAATAAATATGAATGTTCAGTATGAACATTTCATATGGTAACAGATAGCCAAGAAGAACATATTTTAAGCAACCTATTA
Organism: Tachypleus tridentatus; assembly: GCF_004210375.1. Lineage (NCBI taxonomy): Eukaryota > Metazoa > Arthropoda > Merostomata > Xiphosura > Limulidae > Tachypleus > Tachypleus tridentatus. The sequence goes on along the minus strand of NC_134832.1, from coordinate 19,626,266 downwards.
ACCATCCAAAATACGTTTATAATAGTTTAGATTGAAGCGACATTTGATGCTTTAATATGAATTGTATGAAAACTCTGAAGAGAGTGTTTGAAATAGCACTGCTGTTAATGGAAATGATCGAGGCGTAATGATCAAAACTCGTTATAATTAATATTATGTAATATGTATTATGCACTTTATGTGTAACTCTTTAGGTGATACATAACAATGTAAGGTACACTTTAGCATAAAGTATTCTCAGAGGATGTGTAGCTATTTAACAATCCTTGTTTAGAAGAGGTAACCAAATAAAATTGATAAAGTGGACATCAGACTTAAAACAAAAAAATGAGCAAGAGTTTTGTTTACAAATTAATCCGAATTCAAATTGTTCGCCAACAATCAAATTCATAAAGACTTGAATATACAATAAAATCCCATACAACAGCTCAGTCACGAACTTCCTAAAATTAAGTAGCAGTTGTTTAACTTTGGATCACTCTTACATTTTATTTATATAGGTTTGTTAATTCGAAAATAAATAACGATAACATACAAAACATAATGCATTGATAAAAACAACAAACACATTGAGTGTGTAATAATATCAAGTAAACCAGTAACAGCATATTACCTACTAAGTAACGAAATAGCTAATGTTTCTGTTGTTGTTTGTTTTTGGTTTTTAGTTTGAATTTCTCGCAAAGTTACACGAGGGATATCGGCGCTAGCCGTCCCTAATTTAGCAGTGTAGGACTAGAGGGAAGGCAGCTTGTCATCACCATCCACCGCCAACTCTTGGGCTACTCTTTTACCAACGTGGCCCAGCATGGCCAGATGGGTTAAGGCGTTCGACTCGTAATCTGAGGGTCGCGGGTTTGAATCCCCGTCACACTAAACACGCTCTCCCTTTCAGTCGTGGGGGCGTTATAATGTGACGATCAATCCTACGATTCGTTGATAAAAGAGTAGCCCAAGAGTTGGCTGTGGGTGGTGATGACTAGCTGCCTTTCCTCTAGGCTTACACTGCAAAATTAGGGACGGCTAGCGCAGATAGCCCTAGTGTACCTTTGTGTGAAATTAAAAAAAACAAAAAACCTTTACCAACGAATAGTGGGATTGGCCGTAACATAACGCCCTCACGGCTGAAAGGGCGAGTGTGTTTGATGCGACGGGGATTCGACCCCGCGATGCTCAGGTTACGAGTCAAACGCTTTAACCCACCTGGTCATGCCGAGCCTGTTGTTTGTTAGTTTGTTTGTTTTACGAATAACAAACGTAAATATGCTGGAAACCTTTACGTAGACATAATTCTTTCATTTGATAACAAAAACACATTATTTCAATATCTATAAACAGACATTGAACAGTTCCACTGAAAATCCCTTTTCTTTTATGTACCTCTACGAATTAACTAGTAGAGCGGAATCCAAAGGCCTCCTTATTATTCAGAGGGCCCAAGATCCTTCTATAACTGGACCCAAAGAAGGGGGAAAAAAACCGTTAAGAAACTCGCCTGTGGTTCCTGAGCATGTGCCGAAATTTAACTTCATTAGCCTGTGAGTTTGGGTATAAACAAATATTCATACATGGCGCACCTGGGATCTCTGGGGTTGGAGTAGAAACACAACAGCTGATACCAGATTAACTTGAATATAATCTGTTGTACATAAAACAACAAAAGTGAGACGTCTTATTGTTCCCCGCTAGTACAGCGGTAAGTCCACAGATTTACAACCCTCCAATCAGTGGTTTGATTCCCCTCGATGGATTCAGCAGTTAGCCCGATGTTTTTTTTTGCTATAAGAAAAAAAATACACGTACGTTTTATTTATCTTTAAACTGATACTTCGTAATTGTTGATCCTTCCTAGCACTTATGATGTCATGATTGTTCTGACAAAGACACCATTGTTACTTACTAACGAAGTTAGCTCTCAAGTGTAAGTTATATTTGAAATCATGTACTCTCCTGTAGCTCCTAATTAAGAAAACGTTTTCTCGATGCCGTGTTTGTCTTGCTAGTTCACTTAATAATTTAACGAAAATTGTAATAAAGTTAGTGCTAAGTTATTTTAGTCGTTAAACAATCTATTGTTCATTGAGATACTTCAAATTTATTCCTAATTAAATTTATGGGCCTGGCATGGCCTAGCGCGTTAAGGCGTGCGCTTCGTAATCTGAGGGTCTCGGGTTCGAGCCCGAGTCGCGCCAAACATGCTCGCCCTCCCAGCCGTGGGGGCGTTATAATGTGACGGTCAATCCCACTATTCGTTGGTAAAAGAGTAGCCCAAGAGTTGGCGGTGGGTGGTGATGACTAGCTGCCTTTCCTCTAGTCTTACACTGCTAAATTAGGGACGGTTAGCACAGATAGCCCTCGAGTAGCTTTGTGCGAAATTCCAAAACATTAAATTTATATTAATCAATATATTAAAAAAAAACTTTAATTACCGAACAGTTGTCGTACTAAATGTAATATTTTAGAAATTTTGACGCTATTTTCTAATTATTTTTGTTTGCTTTTGCTGTATAAGATTTGCCATGAATAAAAATATCATTATTCTTATGGTTGTAGCACTTATTTTGTTGTTAAGCGCGAAGCTGTACAATGAGCTATTTGCGCTGTGTCCCAACCGCAAGGGTCGAACCCAAAATTTAGTATTATAAGCATTCAGGCTTACTGCTGAGTTTCACTTACGAAAAGTCAACGTATAATTGGGGTCTGGCATGGCCTAATGGTTAAGGCGATTCTTTTGCAGCATGAAGATCGCAAGGCTAAATCACTTTGTGAAGCATGTTCGCCCTTTCAGCATTCCCTCTAGGCTACCACTTCAAAATTAAGGACTGCTAGCACGGGGAGCCCTTGAGCAGCTTGGCATGAAGTTAAAAAATGGTTTAATCAGACCCTATATCACTAAGTATAATCAGGCTTACCGCAGCGTTTCAAGCGTCAGGTTTGATGTTACGCAGCTGTAATTCTATTGGTTTTTGCTTGGGCAGGCTTAATAATAAATAGCTTCAGCGTGTATAAATACAACACTATTTACATGAACATGATCGTACAAAGTGAGTGGTGTCATTCCCAGTTGTAGATTATGTGTTTAATAAAAACACTAATTATAGATCGCAATAAGTTTCCTCGATTTAAATTATGAGCATTAGGATAGTTTCTTTCGAATATTTGCTACATCTTCCGAATTTTCTTTAGCAACTTACTTTCCTAGCAGTTTAACACGTCGACGAAAATTTTGTATCGAGAGAAAACATGATAATTTAATTTTAACGTGTTAAAATATGCATTATCAACAGAGTTATCTTTCACAGTTTTTGCAGAGTATTTTTTCGCGAATGATAAAGTTTTAGATTCAGATACCAACATGCTGACCACTAGGCTAGGCTTATCAACTTAAACCATATGGTATAATAAATATGTAAATAATCCATAAATATTGATTGTAAGTTATTTGGATTTGGAACAAAACTAATAAACTCCGAAATGGATTGTTTTTAAGTTATTAAACAACTTGATAAAGTTATCAAAGGATAATAAGGGCTGAAAAATTGTTTGTTAACATTATGATTAAGTGTATGAATAGCCTTGAGATGTAATCCACAATGATTGACAAAGTTATGAAACTTTTTCATGTATTTAACATATATTAAACATGTATGTTTGTTGGATATCCATACATGAGTACTACAGCAGAGTACATAAAGATCACTTGATAACGGGCCCATAAACCATGTGTTTGAAACGACACAGTTGGCAGCGTATGTTAACACACTTTAAATCAGTTTGTTTCTATACTGAATTTCGTGATAATTACTCAAAATCTATCTGTACTATCTGTTCCTAAGTTAAAAGTAATATGTTAGAAAGAAGGCAGTTAGTCAACACCGCTAACTCTTGGGCTACTCTTTATTAACGAAACGTGGGAGTGACTGAATTACTATAACGCCCCCACCGACTGAAAGAGCAAGGATAGTAACTGGATTAGAACCCTAAATCCGCAGATTGCGAGTCGAATGCCCTGGCAACCAGATATGCCAAGTCGCTTTCAAATATCAACACATAAAGAAGCATTTATACACATAACCAAATATATTTTGTTCAATTAATTTAGTTTTAGAAATTTTAATAAAATTTAAATACTGTTCTCATTAATATCTACATCGTCAAGATATGATCATATCGAACATTAACATAAATATAGCGTCAAGAATATGTTCAGTATTTTGTAATTATATACAACGTAATAGAAAAAAATAATTACTTAGCTACTACTTATGAAAGTGTGGAAGGAATGTTTAATGAACTTGGCAGTCGTGTTACTTATTTTAAATTGAACGTGCTGACGTATTTTAATATAAAATAAAAGTTTGGTTTGGTTTGTTTTGAATTTCGCGCAAAGCTACACGAGGGCTATCTGCGCTAGCCGTCCCTAATTTAGCAGTGTAAGACTAGAGGGAAAGCAGCTAGTCATCACTACCGACCGCCGACTCTTAGGCTACTCTTTTACCAGCGAATAATGGATTGATTATAACACTATAACGCCCCCACGGCTGAAAGGGCGAGCATGTTTGGTGCGACCTGGATTCGAACCCAAAATAAAAGTAAAGTTACATGAATACAGTCAATGAGATGTCAGTAATAGTGTGAGAATAATAGCAAAAATGATGCCTTTTTCATACGTAAATGTTTAAACTATTGTATCCGTGACTATGATCTCAAAAATCACAATTTGCACAATTTATTAATCTTCTAAATCAACAGAAAAGGATAAAAACCTTTTAAACATCTGTGTTTTACAGTAATGTTCTTCCTAGACAAAGAACTGGTATTTATATCATTCGTATAAATTATTTAATTGTATATTATCAAAAACTTATTATAGCATACTCTTTTATGCGATCAAAATCTTCGTTGGCTTTCGTGCGTGTGGACTTCCATCAAAATATGTAGCGTCCAGAAACAACATTCCTGTATATATATCCTCTTATTACATCCAAGAAATAAAACTCTTCATTTAGTATAATTCATAAAAAATGTATTTAAAAAGTGCACACTCAATACTTTCTTTTATTAAATCTAAATGTTGTTTCTTCGTTTTCCGTATTTGATGGATTATATAGGATTGCAAACGAAACTATAGCTCATTAAGAATGGTTAATCATACAAGTTTCTTCTTTATATGGCGATTAGTGTACAGTTGGGTGGTCAGTACGGGTTCTTTCTTATTGTTATCTTTCACTGGATAATAGGTATAAGTTAATATACTTCAAAACTGCTACAATTAATTTTAAGCTCGTCCTCTGATTTTTCTGTGTACATTTCTAATAATAGCACAAAATTAGCTAAATTTCATGCATACTTAATGAAACTATGAATCTGATAGTTGGAGCTTAAGTAACGCGCTCCATTTTATGTTTAATTCATTTGAACTTCGTGCCTTAAATGTACTTTATTTATCAAAGATGAAAATAATATTTCACGTTTTGAGAACCGTTACGCTGGTCCTGGTAATTATCCAACTATTTTTAATTTTTCATTTATTTTTTCCTTTTCCGTATCTTATTCTGAATGTTTTACTCAGTAAGGCAATCGGACGTAGTTTCTATGTGTTTGTTTGTTTGTTTTGGAATTTCGCACAAAGCTACTCGAGGGCTATCTGTGCTAGCCGTCCCTAATTTAGCAGTGTAAGACTAGAGGGAAGGCAGGTAGTCATCACCACCCACCGCCAACTCTTGGGCTACTCTTTTACCAACGAATAGTGGGATTGACCGTCACATTATACACCCCCACGGCTGGGAGGGCGAGAATGTTTAGCGCGACGCGGGCGCGAACCCGCGACCCTCGGATTAGGAGTCGCACGCCTTACGCGCTCGGCCATGCCAGGCCACAGTTTCTATGTGAACATACTAACAAGACAGAATTTGTATATTTACTGTAGGTTACTGCCACACATACTAAATAATTAAAACAATATTTTTATTACAATTAACTTACTTTAAAAATTATAAATTGTAACAGCATATACTTTATCAATAAGTAGACTCAAAAACGAAACTAATAAAACAAAGATTTGTATGAGTTGATTAAAATTGTAGTAACTCAAACATTAGTTCCATCTAGGCCTATCTCGCTCATACTTGTCACCGACTTTTGGATTTTCAAACAAATTATTACGAAAACTAAAAAGTGCTCATATGAGTAAATATATAGTGTTAAATCATTATGTTTCTTGTAATCAATGGGATATAAAGATGCTGTTTAGCATCACATATATTTCATTGATTTTTCGAAGCTATAGATTTGGAAAGTCAATAAGAAGTTGTACTGAGAAATTTGGCATGATTGGTTAATATTGGCTAGAAGTGATAATAGCTTAGTAATTTACATGGTTAACATCTTATTTGGTTTGTCTAAAACTAAATACTTTTCCTCTATTTTTTATTATTTTTTCGACATAATTTTGTATTTTTCATTTAGAAATAATTAGATGTCACTTACATAAAAACACTTTAATCTGTATTTTAGTGCTGTATAATTACTACTCAGTAATTTAAGTAATACATTTTTTCCAGTTTTGTAGAATACAAGGTAAGAGTGGATTAAGCAGCGAAATGGTATACAAAGTTAATCGGATGGCTCTACAGATCTTCTAGATGGAAAACATCAGTAATCCTAACTTAACGTGGACAACGTCCACTAACAAAACGGATCGAGGAGGCCAAAACTGTGAGGAATGGGAAGACGCTCAGCATGTGCTCTTCCAGATAGCCAACTTGTGTTTTGCTGTGGCATTTCTAGTCCCACCAAAATTTCGACTTAGTATACTACTTATGCGCGGAGTTTTAACTATTGGGTTCCTGTTCGTCACATTATGGGCTGGTGTCAACGTCTGTGCTCCAGATATCTTTGCGTGGAACGTGACCTTCATGTTGACAAATTTTTTTCACACGATTTTCCTAGCTTATATCAACATTCCACCTAGAGTTCATCCAGAATTGCTGGAGTTGTACAACAAAGTCTTCACACCGCTCAAAGTTGACAAAAAAAATTTTAAAGACTTAGTAAGCTGCGCAGAGATTTTATCCCTAAAACCAGGGGAACATTACGGTACAGAAGGAATGACAGTGGCTGATGAACAACTATCTATTCTTTTAAGTGGAAAGTGAGTATCCAACAATCCTCATTAGAAGTGTTTTGCTATATCATGTCTTTATTTGCATTTTTCGAAATTTTCAAAAAGCCACTAAACTTATGGTCGTCGTATTTTGAAACTACTCAAATTTCAGACCGTTTATTCAATTTATTACAATAGGTAAACAGAATTTAATTATTATTCTTATTTTCATTTTGCAAGCTGATGGTATCTGTTAAAGAAACAAAAACTATATAAAGAACAATGTTAAACAATGTTTTCCTTTCTTCTCTCTTTTGTTATTATATCCCTAATAACCTCATTAGGTGCTAGTTCCATAACCTGCCTTATGGAGGATAATAATTGACTCATTTTAACGAATGAAGTGCTCATGTCTTTAAATTCAAAGGCAAAAGTTTATAGAAACATGAAAATATGACGTATTTTAGTGTGTTTCTATTCCCCTTCTTGAGCAAAAGTCCTAAACAAAGTAATCCATGTACACCATCGAACAGTTTCAAGTTTCCAGATATTACAGTAATCGATCTAGCCATGTCTGGGTGATGGATACTAAACTATACATATACACACGTAGTTAATCGTTATTGTAGTAAGATTATAGGTAAAATGTCTCAGGGAAAAGCAAAATGATTGTAATAAATAGAGCAGAAATAAGGTCAAGGTACTTAGACTTTTTTAAAAGTAAGTATTTTATTTAAAGAAATTAATTACAAAAGAGAGACAGAACTCTCTTTTATTCGCCTAAATTATATAGCTATGTATAGTTGACTCGACATTTCTGTAAGGCCAATGAAGTTCAATCAATATTCTCGTATGCTGTGTATGTTACACTATATATGTATTAATTGAGTATGAATTTCCTGTATCCGGTGTATAAAGTTCAAAGTCATGATAATATATGGATGAATAAAGTCACCAAAAACACTAAACAGTAATCAGAAATAAGTAATTTACATAATAATTATCTTAATTACCATATCAAAGTAAGTAAGAATAAGACTATAATATTAAGAACCTGGTTCTTGAATGCGTGTAGGTGAACTGTTGTTTTACATTTTTTACTTTGTTAAGTAACGAAGATGTTATTAAAATCAATACATATTGACGAGTGGGTGAGTTACGTTAAAATAAGTTGTACGATATGACGAAGTGCGCAAGCTCGAAACGTCATCCTCTTAAAATAAACAATTTTTTTTTCCTTTTTATTAAGCTAAATTAAGGGCAGCATTGAATATGCTGTAGACGAACGTGAGCTGCTTGGTATTGTTTTCGAACCACCCTATTTCTCTGATCATCAAATATGTACGACGCGAATTATCATATGTATTATTAAACCTGATGTCTGCTCTTAAACTTTCCTGATACTGTGTTTTAACTCTAGGTTACTCGTATTGATTTTCGACTATTTTATTTGGTCTTTCGTTTAGTATAGATCAGTTCTACGCAGGATGAGGGTTAGGATGAATGCTATCCTGAAAGTTGACTTTTAACGTACTTTTAAAGATAATTCAGGTCAAATAAGATACATTTTCGGTTTTGTTCGTTTGTTTAGAATTAAGCACAAAGCTACACAATGGGCTATCTGTGCTGTGCTCATCACGGGTATCGAAACCCTGTTTCTAGTGAGTTCGCAGACATACCATTGTGCCACTAGGGGGCTATTTTTGTTAGTATTAAAAGTAGCTGTGTTTAAATGAAAGTTTCTAAGCAGAAAAGAAGAAAAAAGTGATAATTAAACCATTAGAAAGGCAATGTTCCTGAGTGATTAATCTGTCATTAATTCAACAGGTGTTCTAATTAATTAAATGTGCTACTTATAGTGCTTAGGTATATAATTTTGTCTTAACTGGGCATCAGTTCAATAGATAAATGACATCATAATGCATGCAGATGGTTTTTATGTCCAAATAATTAATAAAATACATTAAATATAACTATTAGCCTGCAGAAAAGATTAAAATATGTAACTGCAGTAGAAAGTTGATATTCATCGCTGTTTCTGAATGAATGAAGTAATGTTTTACAGTAATGAAATGTCATGAAGTCTTTTGAATAGTAACGTATTTTTGTTTTTCTTTTTTATTGAAGGCTTGAAGAGTAAATTACCAAAGAACAGAAATGATGACGTAATTAATCATCTGTAATATACCTATAATGGCGTCATTATTCTTATATGAGTGATTTAGATATTACAAATTCAAACCCCTTTGATGCCGGACATGGGAAATTTCATTCCGTAACAAAGCCCCCAGATTACAGCCGATACCAGTTATACAATTGGATAGATTGAAACAGTCTAACTTAAGGACACCAAAGCAGGGCACAAAACAACCTTAAACCATCCGACTACGAATCCAAAAGCGCAAAGCCACTGAACCAGCCTCTCCATGTTTTACATGTTTAGCTCTTATTTAATATTCCAAAATGATCTTATTTAATTAGGCCTTATAATAATAATAATATATTAGACCAAATCGTTACCAAAATGAATGACCTACAAGGCCAAATATAATTAATAATACATATGATTCTTTACAAGTGGGCTTATTTACACGTGATTAATATGTAATCATATTAATTACATATTAATATGTAATATTAATATTAAGTTTCTTGAGAAACTTTGACTTCTACATCTTGAATAATATGGAAATAACCTGAATAACCTTAAGGGTCGCATGCCAATTCCAATTCCCCGTCCAATTCCCCATCTTGTATGGAATTCATTTATAATGAGTACCTCCCTTTACCAGCAACAAAAAATTGTAAATATTATTTTTATGCGTTTTTTTCCTGGTAGACATGTCAACGATATAGAGAATTTAGTACGTTATGCTGAAATAATTTGGTGTCTCGCCACGTCCGTTTATGCTCTATCTGACAATAGCCCTGTGCCTATTTACCGTTTCAAAAGGCTCAATCATAAGACTGTCAAGTTCGAAGCACACCATTCTCCTTTCATGCTTTCCATAGTCTATCTAATATAAGAAGAAGAAAATCTCCCATCACCCATTTTAACAATACAGTATTAGATAAATTTATAGGTGATGCATTCAGCACCTTGACAGGTGTGTCTCCATATGGAATAACATGAACATCTATTTCATTCTCCAGCTGCTTGAGGTATGGTGCAGTCGAATGGAAGGTATCACGGGAAATTTATGTTGTTAAACTCATACTCTGTTAGTCTTGTTTACATATAAAACTCGTGTTTTTGTGTATTACAAAGTGTCTAGAATATTGGTAAGCAGAATTCATCTTGACTTTTCTATTGATTTTTCTCATCCTTAATTTTCTCCTGGCGCAGTGGTCATAAATGATGATAAATATCTCTGATAGTTTCACGACATGTTCTGTACCAATACTGGAATTTTTTTCGCCAATTAACCAGTAGAAAATGCCATTTTTTACAGTTTTTGTGTGTGTGGATATGCCACTTTTCTAGATAGAGATTCTTGTTCATTGTTTTGCATACTAATGCCTAAGACACGTGGTTGGGTTTTGCCACTGACTTTTGTGTTCGTGGTTTTTCACCTGCTACAAGATGCCACATTTTATTTAGCATGGCTGAGATGTGACTTGTTGTCACATGTAACAGTATTCTGTTATTTTACAATGGCATTAACTATAAAGGGTGACCCCGGTGGCTTAGCAATAAAACAAGTATAAAAATCAAGTATAGTTATTTATGGTGAACCCATAACAGATAGTGCATTGTTTAGCTTTATGCCTAAAAACATACAAACAAAGTACAAGGGATTTGCTCCTCTTAGAAATTCTGAATTTTCTATCTAAATAAATCTTTCATATTGGTCATATTGGTTTTCGTAAGAAACCATTCATTCGTTCTCAGAAAAAAAAAAAAAAGGTTCGACACTAAAGCGTTATTGGTAGATGGTAAGTATGAAAACATACATACATTCTCTAAACAAGAAAATAGTTCTACATTAAGAATATATTGGTATATGATAAGTGTTAAATTTTCAAAAAGAAATGTGTTTTAAAGCTTAAGACTAGGCCCATTTGAAATATTTAGCTGGCTTAAGTGCTGCCTAGCGATCTCAGAATTTGAACTCGAATGTTCATGGTGTTAAGTATTATAATTTATTATCTTACGTATTACATTTTTAAATAAAGTTTAATTTGAATTTAGAAGTTAATTGAATGTCGATATGTATCAGTTTTATGATATTTGTCAAACAAATTGATACATACAATTTTCTTTCTTAACACAAACATTGTTTAATATACAAACAATAATATAATTTATAATGAGGGCTACTACAGATAATAATTTATATACAAAAGTTTTACAATCGCACAAATAATGCTGAGTCTTCTATCTGGTCTGCAACTGAATATTTTATCAACGCTTCATGATGAGCGAATTAATTCTGTGTTGATGCACAGTTACACTTCACTTAACGGGAAGCTAGCTATCCCTTCACACATGAGTTTCTCGAATGAAGTTATGCGATGTCTTTGTAGAAGTACTAACATTCAAAGTTAATTCACTGAAGTTAAACAGTTTATGATGCTCGAAATCTATAAACGTTCCTGATCAAATATCTATATTTTTTTCCGATTAATAAGCGTTTATTACAGTTATAGCTTCTGAGGTTTATAGTGTACTAACGGTAGCAAACCAACAATATTAAACTGTCTCTCCGCGTGTCGGTTTACAAAGGGAAAGGCGAAGTTCTAGAATTTTCAGTTGAAAACAGTGTAAAGCATGTATTGCTGATTCTTACACTCGAGGATCTTCTACGTCGATATTGAAATAAATACATAATAGTGAATCAGTTACAATGGTTCGTGTACCTTTGCCTCAGAAATGTTCCCGCAGTTTGGAACCGTGAGAGCATGACTGTCAAAATTCCATTATTCGATCATATATACAGAGTCGACAAAGGTTGGTGGTGAATGCTGTTGACAAACTGTTTTCTGTCTAGTCTGTTAATTCCAAAAAAATTATTTGTATAGTTTTGCGCGAAAAGTTTGGAAAAACAAAGCAAGAAAGAAGACAAATCTAATGAAGAGTGAACATTGCAAGCGACTGTATCGAGATATTGTGAGGGTCGAATTTGAAATTACACTTCCTCCTCCCTCCTGCACTGATAAATGTAGAACGTCACATGAATGAAGATGTTCTTATCGCTCAAAGTCACTTATAATTACAATGCCCTTATCATTGCCATGTCCATTTATGTTCAACGCTAATCATTTGCAGACGTATATACAGTGCATTTTTTGTTATGTTAAAGTCTTACACATTTCAAACTGAACCTTATAATCCCGTGCTAATTAATCTTGTAGCATTTCTTATATATATTTACATAAATAACCCTTTTTACGTAATATGTATATACTACATAAACAATATATTAGGTAAGTCTAGCAGTAGGTGACTCATCGCTATACTTACAATACATGTTTACGAATGAGAGGTGCTTAGGCTCATTTCCATTATGTTTGTTTTGAAATTTTCGCAGAGGAACATAATTGCCATCTGCGCTAGTTGTTCCTAATTTAGCAGTGTAAAACTAGGGGGAAGGCAGCTAGTCATCACAACCCACCACCAGCTCTTGGGTTATTCTTTTACCAACGAATAGTGGGATTGATCGTTACATAAAAATATCCCCACGGTTGAAATGGTGAGCATGTTTGATGTGACGGGATTCGAATCTGCGACCCTCCAGTTGCGAGTCGACTGCCCGAATCACCCGGCCATGCGGGACCATTCCATCATGTATGACACAATGATCCAGTGTGCATAGTAATTCGTTTTTGTATAAGTTTTTTTCTTTGTTTTTGGAAATAACGATCTATTTAGAGTTTTTTCCATAGAGTGTTTGTACGATAGCATAATTGTGTAGGAAGCGGAAACTGAGTTGACATCGTGAATACTCACACTTTTATTGGATTTCCTGTTTAGGCAGTTTTTAGCATATCACGCTTGTGGTAATTTGTAGTTCTTCCAGCTCTTGGTTATGTAAAATGTGTAACGATGACGTTATTAATATGAACTTTTGCTCAGAGCAAGTACTTAAAGAGTTTTTAGAGTGAAACAAGAAATCAGTATAGCTTATTAAATATAAGTTTCTTGCGTTTCTGCGTGCAAAGATTAGGGTGCATTGTTTCATTAGTTGGGTACTGTGACTATTAACGACATTGTCGGGCGTAATCCCAATAATATCTTACGATGTTCAGTAAGTTTAGGATACATATGCTAGTCTTAAATATATATATATCAAGCAAACCGTACAAGCAATTTCTATAATAAAAGTATCGTAGTAATAATAATAAATAATGCTTAAAAGTGATAACATTCAATATATTATACTGTCAAATCAATACTCTTAATAAAAATAACAATAGATAGATTACATTGCATACCTTACATAAGGAATATGTGAACAGTAGCTGTTGATTATGTAAAATCGTGCTAGTACATGAAATGTATGTTATTTGAAGTGTCGCTTTGGTAAATTTTCTTGATATACATTAATGTTGTAACAACGGGTACTTTTCAGTGAATGACACGTGGAAGAACTTACCATTTTACCAAGGAATACACTGTGAAAATATTAGCGACATCATTTTCTATGGGTCGAGGGGAAAAGTGATTCCGACAACCAGATCGTATAAAATAAAACAGTTGGTGTTGAACTATCATTGGTCCTTTATATAGCGCGGATAATTTTGCTATATGGGGATTTTTGGCGCGCCTAAACTATATCACCCAGATGCTCCTTTCCACTTTTAAAATGTTGTTTGAAATAACCTTGGGTAAACTGTTAAAAAATTCAATACCTATCAAACAGTATAAGAAATAAATCGACAAAGTAAAGTGTATCATACTTCTTTTTATTTTTCTGTTATGTTTTCCAATACATACGAATTAATTTTAAAACACCTTATGTGCATAACGTCCAAACTTCCAAGACGTTTTACTTGTTTGTCATCCAAGGAATACGTCTACTGAGATGCTTATACCATTTATATGAAACTACTTGTTCATGTTTTAAAAATAGCATTAGCTCGTAAAAAAAATTAAAAAGTTTGTTCTGAGGTAGGATAAAATTTACAATGAATGTTCTGTGTATAATAAGACTGTGACCTTAACTACGACGCCTGGTTTGGCATGATGGTTATAACGATTTTCCCACAATCTGCGAGTTCGAATCTCACCACCGAACATGTCTACCCTTTCAGCTGTAGGGGCCAATTCCACTATTCGACTATAGCAGCCCAAGAGTTGGCAGTAGGTATTGTTTACTAACTGCCTTCCCTCCAGTCTATCAGTTCTAAATCAGGGATGGCTAGTGCAGATAATCCTCGAGTAACTTTGTGCAAATTTCAAACCAAATCTGTAACCCACGTGTTTTTAAACGTAGATTTCACCTGTTGTAGGGCGTGGCTTTCTTTCAAAGAAAGAAAACGAAATACCAACAGTTTTTGAGAAAGTGAATAGTAGCATCTACCCACGAAATATCTCTTGTCATTGGTTAATCTATAATTTGACAAACAATAGTCAAAACCAGTGACAATGAACTCACAGTTAAAGAAGCACTGTATCTATTATTTATGTGAAAAAAGGGATATCTGTAACAAAAGCATTTTCAGTATGAAAAAATAAATAAAAAAGCCGCTGGTGTCGCCACTCAACTTTATAAATTACAAGCTGTTTGTTTTTGGTTGTACTTGAGCACAAAGCTACATAATGGGCTATCCGTGCTCTTCCCACCACGGTTATGTAAATCCATTTTCTAGTGGTATAAGTCCGGAGATATACCATTGGGTCACTGTAGGGAAATTACAAACTTAAGCCAGTGTATTTTCACGCTGGTTCCCCCTTCCCCCTTCATAAAATGACGTGTTTCAACGTTTCTAATCAAACCATAGCACGCACAGTCATAACATGCTACAACTTCACGATCGTTATTCTTTTCACGAAACATATTCAATTTCTATGGCCAAGATCTGTTGTTTTACTATTTACTCAGCATACAAAAGAACACTGGTAGATGGATATCATAATCACAAACCGTGTGTCTGTTTGACCGTCCGTAACGTTACATTTTATGGCCTTCAATTAGGTTAATATAAACACAATTTATCCTCCATGTAAAATTAATTTTCATGTCTATGCATTTTCACGAACATAGTAATACGAACTACATTTTAATAGACTAACATAAGTTTTTCATCTACTTCACGTTCACTTATTTTCATATTGCTTACCGCCTTAACTCTTATTAAAATGCTCCCTGGTGGTTCAGTGATGAAGGTTGATAACTTGCATTAAAATTCGAGCCCCGAAGTTTAATGATTCAAGCTTCGATCCCTTCGGTGGACACATTGTAAGCAGCTCGACGTACGCTTTTACACTCAAAAGAAATAATAACATCTTATTAAAGGTAACATGTAATGAAATTTATCCCAGTTTTTAATTAGCTTCTTTTTTAAACAATTATTAGAATGCCATGTGATGTTTTTCGCGTTTAGAAAATTCACAACATTTAGTAATTAACCATATCAACAAACACAATACAATGGTAATTATTTGAATTTCGACTTTATTTTAAATTGATTTCTTTTTTTCACTTCGGGGTGATGAATGTTGTTCCTTCTTAGATAAATTCAATGAAATATCACATTGTTTATGAGGATCCTTCCTCCAAATGAAATTTTACATTATTCATGAGATCCTGTCTCTAAATGAAATATCATATTATTCATGAGATCTTTCCTCTAAATGAAATGTCACATTATTCATGAGATTCTTCCTCTAAATGAAATGTCACATTATTCATGAGATTCTTCCTCTAAGTGAAATGTCACATTATTCATGAGGATCCTGACTCTAAATGAAGTCGGCTTGCAAAATTCACATATCTTTCTTACTGTTAATTAAAACTTTGTTGCTATTGTTTTGGATTAAGTACAACGCTACGCGATGGCCTATTTGTGCCCTGCCCGCCACCAGTATCGAAACCTGAATTTTAGCATTTTAAGTCCGCAGTCATACAGCTGTGCCACTAGGGGACAAACTTTTATGCATTAAGTAAATTCCTCTCACTTTGTTATTCTGATAATCAAAGGAGTAAAGATCTTATTAACTCTTATCTGAAATAAAATCCTAGTTGACACGCTTTATTACCTTACTCGACTTAAGAAACCAAACCTGGACGAAATAACACATTATCGTCTTCCCTGAAAAGCTTTTAACAGTTTCTATAAACTTACAGAACGTACAGTCAGTAATTAATGTATGAAAGTTTGAAATTTAGAGTTTTAAGAAGATTTGATATACTAAAAATATTATTCTCGTTTTTTGAAAATATATTATTCTTTGTTTTTCAGTAGTATTGGGAGATTTTGAAATTTGGCCAAAGAGATCAAGCTATAATATAAATAACCCGCTAACGATTTTTGGTATTTTTATACTTTGGTGACAGACAACTCAAAAACTAAAACATAAAGCATTTAGAATTATAGGTTGTCTAGAAATAAATGTTGTTTTTTGAACTGCGAAGTTTGGAAAAGTATAAACCAGTGTTGTAAAACATGCTTTAATCAAAGTAAGCACCATTTGCTTTAACACACTTTCACCAACATGTAACGATGCTTTTTATGTCCGTGCTGTAAAAATCAGAGTTTCTCTGATCAGTGAACTCCCTGAAAGCTTCTTCCGCAGCTGCCTAGTGTTGAAAGCGTTTATTGTTCAAAATGTTGTCAAGATGCTTGAAAAAAATGTAAATATTTAAGGGAAAGGTCTGGGGAATAAGTCAGATGAGGCAGAACCTCGATTTCCAATTGTTTCAATTTTTGGAGCGTCATCATCGAGAAGTTTCATAACACTGATTTTGATAGTCTTCAATCAGCTCATGCGGAACCCACTAATCCAACTTTTTCGTCTTTCCAATCGCACTCAGGTGGTTGGCAATGCTTGATTTGCTTGTGCCTAGCTTTTCTGCAAGCTCACGTACTGTTGTGCGAGGGTCTGTTTTAACTGCTTCCCTTAATCGAAGGATGGCTTCCTTCCACAACCTTTGTGGTCTTTAAGACTTTCATCTGCATGTCAAAACCTGTACTTTCGATAGTAGATCCATGGACGAATGCCTGGTTGATGTTCTGTGTAGTTTCGGTACCTTTTCGTCCAAGTTTGAAGTCATAGAGAAAAATCAGACGAAAGTCCTTCTTGTCCATGCTGCCTTAGGGGGTTGCGAAACTTACTCGGAGTAGAGTTCAAAGGGCAAACAATTAAAGCACCTTGTAAGCGATTATACCTATGATAAGTTATTCAACATTAAACTGCTAAACGCCATCGTAAGCATTACAACATTTATTTCTGGACAACCTAATACATTGTTTGTTTCAGAAGTTTCGCGTATAGCCACTCAAAAGGTTGTCTGGGTATATCTGTGCCTAATTTTGAATTCCCTTTTAGATGGAGATTAGCTAGCGGAAAGCACCCATCTACAACTCATTGGTTTATCTTATAATGTATCTATGGCTCCAAAATGCGAGCGCGTTTTTGTGGCAATGGGTCACGAGCAGCCAGTACTCGGATTCACAGTCCAAGCACGGTAATCATTAAGCTATGTAACAAATATTAAACCAGTGAATTAAAGACTAGCCATTTTAAATACAATATTATAATAATTTGTAAATAAGTTAAACAACTAAATGAACAGATTTTTACTTTTTGCGTTACAAGTTCGAATGGGCGTTTGTTCTTCTTAAGTAGAAACATTTGGAAAAAATATTGCTGTACTGACATATATATATATAAAAGAGACTATTGTATTTAGTTACTAAAAGTTACCAGAGGTATATAATTGAATAAACTAGAAACTGAAATCATTGAACATTCTACAATTATCTACATATAGAACAGATAGCAAAACTAAAGTACAAGCTGTAAACTGTGAATAGCTGAATATTACTAATTAAAAAGATCGTGAAGTAGTCAACAAGTAATTGTAATCTGAATACAACAGAATACTTCTGGAACCTCGATAGATTTCGGAGACATCAACACCTTATACTGGCTAAGGAATGAAACGGTATTTTTTCACAACTTATTAGAAGTATGAGCCGAAGATACGGAGACTGTACCGGGGAGGGGAATAATTGTCATATCACTTCTTGTCAAATGTGGCTCTTTAAGAATTAACTTAATCCAACTCGTTCTGAAAATTTTAAGTTGAGGATTCTTATGTCTCTCGGATTTTAACTAACCCCTCTTTCAGAGTCGATCCAGTCAGACCATCTCTGACTATATCATGTTGAATTTTCTCATGTTTAGCAGATTCTAACTAAGCCCTCTTTCAGAATTATTTCAATCACACCATCTCTGATCATCTCAAGTTGAAGGTTTTGATGTTTCACGTGTCCTAACTAGTCCCTCTTTCAGAGTTGATGCAGTCAGATCATACCAAGTTGAAGGTTCTTATGATCACGGGTTCTAATTAACTCCTCTTTTAGAGTTGATCCATTCAGACCATATCTGATCATCTCAAGTTGAAAGTTTTCATGTTTCACAGGTTCTAACTGATACTGTATTATCCATGAAACTGGTTTAGTAACTGTATTCAACGATACGTAATCTAGTTTCAGTTCTATTATTCATTTGGTTAATGAGCAATTCAACTTAAAAATAGTGTATTTGTCGTCTTTGCAGAAAATCGTTCTTTGTGTATGCTTTCTTATAGCACATTGGGCTGTCTCCTGTATCCACTGAAAAGAATCGAATCTCTGATTTTATCGTTGCAAATCTGAAGACTTACTTACCACTGTCCCACTGGGAAACCGTTCACTATGTAAACTTTATTTTGACTTGAATATGGCTTTATGTTAATTCGTCCGCGTGCAAATTCGTAATCTTTTTGACAGTCAGTTATATTAGTTTTATTTGTATTGACAACTGAAGACAGAAAATGTACGAGACCATGAATTTATCTCTTATTAGAATAAATACAGGTAAATAAAGAATTCCAAACCTTATAAACGGTAAACGAATAATAATATAATTTTATATTTTCATAAACACCAGCTAAAAATTATTAAATTTTACTAGTAATAAATACAAAAATGAGAAACTAAGAAACGAATGCTTTTTAAATCAAAACTATTGTTACTACGTGAAAACAAAAACAAAAAAAAACGTTTTAACTCGAAACCATTGCTAATATAGAAAGGTTAAACATTTATTAACGACAGTGCATGTCTTTGTGTTCTTACCATGTTGTATGATATATATATTTACCACAAAACGTGTTATCTGTTTTACCAGATAGGTTCTGGATGTTGAGATTTTCATTATGATTTCTCGTGCTTTCTAATTCCCATTGGCTGTAACTGTTTTCAACTGTTCGTTTTGATAAGCACTTTTAGACATTTATTGCCCAACATTTCATTCGTTTCATTGCGTTTATTCAAACATAGTTTCGTGAAAGAAAGACAATCGGATATGCGAATTTGTTCGAAGTATTTCATGGAATATTTTATGACATTAAGCCACACGCACTATTAATATGACCAAACTAAGCTGGTACCACATAACTTGTCTATTTCTTTCCGTACTACAGTATGTCAAAAACAAATAGATATTGGCATGTTTACAATGTCATGCGAGCTCAAAGTTCCTCCAAGGTAACCAACTGTAAACTGAGAATGCTAGAAGAAACTGAAATGCTTATGTACATCTAAGTTAATTTCTAAACTTGTTATATTACTATTGGAATGTTATAATTATAATTATGATAATTATAGGGCTTGTAAATCAGACCTTTTCGAAACATTTCATAATTCACGACTTAATAAAATAAAATAAAAGCATGAATGTTTGATCAATTGACATATGGTTTGTTTCAGTTTCAGAGAACCGAAACGTAATTGCAAGAATAGATTTACGGCTAACCCTACTTAATAAAATCTCTGCCTTCTTCCTGTAGGATGAAGGCCACCTGTGAAGATGTTCTTCTTCACTATCTTCAACCCAACGAATTTATTGATTCTCCGGAATGGGAAGCCTGTACTTTAGACAGCGATAGACTTTTCCAGGTAAAGAAAGGTTTGTGGTATGTAGTTATAGTTATAATGTCAGCATACTGAAGAACTAACAATATTGATTTATGTTTATCACAAAAATGTGCCATTTTTTATGACTTAAGAGATGCATTCATTTCACCAGTTTAAACGTCCCACATGGTCCTTCTTGATGACAAGAAACCCACTTGAAATAAACATGTATCTCAGAACGGCTGGTATGGAGTATTAACACTTTTATTGATAAGCATGTTAACCTGAAGATGACCAAGGAAGGTCGAAACGTTGTTCTCTGTTTATCAATAAAAATGTACCACATAGTACTTAGAAAGCGCAGCATTAAGGTAATTTATTATTTGTTGTAATTATTTACGTTGAATTTCAGTAGCTCTTCTGAGTACATTAAAAAAGATAAACCTCTCTCCGCTGGGAAGAAACAATGAGATTATGGGTGTGCTACAAAGTTAACCCTCAAACCCTAATGTTCAGTTGGGCAAGACAAGTATAAACCCCAAGTTAGCGGTGAGTGCTTTTAAATAGCTGCCTTCTCTCTTCTATATCAATTCAACATTATATATATATCTACATGCGGATAACCCCTTTTTAGCTTGACGCGAAATTTCCAAACAAATAAAGCCACATTGGGATATCTTTTGTGTCTACCGCGGAGAATCGAACCCCGGATTTTAGCGCTATAAGCCCGTAGGTCGTAGCAACGTGTTTTTCAGACAATCCATATAAGCTCTGCCTATAGTAAGTGTCATCAGCTGAAGAAACGCCCTTTGCCTCTTTAGTTATAAGTAATTTATCAGAAAATACCTTACAAACTCAACACTTTGAGTAGTTTTTAATTTAAAGAAAAAACACAGATTATATCATTCCTTGACAATGCGAACTCTCTCCACTTAAGGTAAATTTTAAAAATAACGTTTCTGTTATAAAAATTAAAATAAATTTCTCCCTGTATAGCTAAAAATGTAAATAAACAAATACTCATAAAATTAAGTAAACAAAATAGTCATTGTTCATTGCGTTTTTATTTATTTATTTTACTCTTACAAAAATTGAAATGCTCGGCTACTCTCGTGCACGATTGGATGTCATTCGTGTAACTATTGTGCCAACCCTTGTATTCTACGAAAATATTATGTTTACACTAACGATGTGTTTTGATTGATATATTTTTACACTTACAATGAAAAAGATGGATTTTTATTCCAAAATAAATTCAACATATTAAAATTATTATTGTTGTACTCGTGTTTCATTAAACTTTGGTTTCCTGACTTGTATTATTTTCTCAACAACAAAAGGTATCTTCATTTATTACCAGATTTATTGATATTACTTAGTTTTTAACTTGTTTTATTTTTATTTTTTATAGTGTTTTACTTCTTTTTTTACCTTTTTAACGGCTATTTGGCATACACAGGTTATCTGTTTTGCCCCGTTAATCCTCAAACAAACAAACAACTAGGCGGCTGGCACAAATAGCTCTCTTTTAACTTTGAACGAAGGTCAAACATAAATATTCTCTGCTTCATTGCTTTCAACAGTTTTGTATAAAAATAAGTACAAACTATATGGTGTCCTCAGACGTACCGATTTATCTTCAGAGTAAATGGATAAGACCCACAAAATAACAGAATATTCGACATATATGGTGCTTGGTTCTGGAAATTGAAAGATTGAAAGTTATTAAGACAGAAGCCAAATTAACATACACCACACTAATTCGGTTATTCATCTGTAAGGTAATGTCATAGATGTTATATTCGTGCACAAAATACGTAATAACAACTATATTATCATACGGAATGGTAAAGTCAGTTGTGTACATAATAGTAGTTGGAAAAGCAGCCTAAGCTACGACTTAATTTAGTCAAACAAACTCTCTATGGAAGTGACAGTTGTTTTTTTATTGGAAGCAGTCATTTAGAGAAAGACCTTCTTTACCTTCAACAGAACTTTTTCTTATTTGATAACTTCAAATAGTGCTTTTGCACCTCCTACTCCTACGGTTATGATGGTGGAAGAGTGCTTCAACTGGCAGTATTCTTCTCTACATGGGTCTATCAGTGCTATTTCAGTATAGGTAGTTGCTGAAGTATGTGTCAGGGTCGTTGACGGTGTTGTCAGAAGAACAACCTTCAATAGCTACTGTGACCATGAATGATTTCATTTAGTTGGTAATAGAGCTGCTGCAAAAGTAAATTTTCAGGTCATTAATATCAGGAAGTGAAGGACTTGCCTTTGATGGCTGAATTGGTGGTGCTTTAATCACTGACACTAACGATTTTAGACCTTCCTTATGCTTAGGTGAACTACAGTCAAACTTAGATGCTTTTTCTTTTTTATTTTGCAATGTTGTGGCCCTGCCAGAAATGCAGACACATGGAACTAGTGATGATTTATGAGGTGAACATTGATGACTTGAGACATGGTCCTTGGAGACTTTACAGCCAACCCATTGATGGCCTTAATCAGATCCCGTACATTGGATGCAGGACCAGCAAAATAACTCCATTTCTCAATTTTGCCACACCAAAGATGAGGCTGACCCCAGGGATTTTAGTGATAGCAGTACAAGTTTTGTGACGTTTCCCAAAATTAACTTTACTCAGAATGTATCTACTTATATGGCAGCAAAGTAAGGCATGTGTGATTCAACAACAGAAAGTATAAACATAACTTACAAGTTAAATAAATAAATATCAAGCTTGACCTGAAAGTTAAAGAATCAGGATTCAAATGTAAAGACCATTTATTTCTTATTCAATAAAGGTTTAGCTGTGAATGCAAATTTAAAGTTGTAATTTCCTAGATAGGGTAAATATTTAACCTAATGTTGCTGTTAGAGCCAGAGTGTGAAAGCTATTACTGTGGTTGAGTGACATTTATTTGTTGTACCAATAGATATCTCAGGCTCTCACGCGTCATTTGGCTTAATACTTGGTCAACAATCAGCTGTTTTGTTAATTACTGCCATTATCATAGCAATAATTATCTTAGCTATCCTTATTTGCTTTTTAACTTTCACGTAATATTGCATAAGAGCTTTCTGCACTAGTCATACTTAATTTAGCAGTGATAAACTAGAGGGAACGCAGCAAGTCAAAACAAACCATTAACAACTCTTCGGCTATTCTTTTCCAAACAAATAGTGGAATTAAACATCACATTAAAATGCTGAATAGCAAGCGTGTTTGGTGACAGGGAGTTATCCTAAAATCCAACCACATTCCTTTCACTACTACAGGCAGAGCGTGGGTCGAGTAATGAAGAAATTGAAGCGAGACTGCAGACACTGGTTCCTACACAAAAACATGAAATAGGCTATTAATTGAAAATTCACCAGCCTCTACCCTTCTGTCTACGAGAACCATTAACATGCTTCTTGTATAATTTCTTCAGGCACAAGTGAGGTTGTATTGCAATTTCAAAATGTGTATGAGTATGAAAAAGTTGTTGAGTATGAAAGCGAATGTGATAGAGATCTCTCTGGAAGAACCCACATAACTCTTTAAAAATCTGTTAAACTGCTCCAGATTGAGAAAACATATTTTATATACACACAACAATAATGTTGTTCTTTTCCGAGGTATGTATGTGCTATCCATTTATCTGCTGGTCACTCTTGTCAAAATACATAGAAGGTATCACATGATTCGCCAATGGAAAAGAATTACTATCTACTTTCATATCGTATGTTTATTTTACAGAACTCTTTCCTAGGGTAAAGAACACGTGATAACATAGGAGAATGAACCAGAATAATAGGTAACTAGGGCAAAATAAATTTAACTACATTTTTGTTAAACCTATGTGCATGTATGTCAGAAAATGTTGAAATAATTTGTGCATTAAATTAAAGCATGCAGCGTGTCTATATGTTACAACCAACAGTATATTTTTAAAATCCGTTTTTAGTTTTCACCAGATTTTTTGATTGACTCTCAAAGATATTATTAAATCAGAGAACAATGACTTTAGATTTGTAAGTATAGAAACAGTTACACATTGCACAAAGTCATTAGAGAATAATTGTTAATTATGTAATGTAAATATTAGCAATTCCAAGGCAAATTATTCTTACAAATAACTGTAAGTCATACTCTACTTCATTTTTATGTAAATTAATCATATTATTATCTGTCATGTGACCTGAACTACAAATTATTGCTCGATATGTTCGTATGTGAATATTTAGTTTCTTTGAACTTCGCGCAAAGCTACTCAAATGCTATCTGTGCCATCCGTCACTAATTTACTAGTTTAGACTAGAGGGAAGGCAGCTAGTCATTACCACCTACCGCCAACTCTTGGGCTACTCTTTTACCAACGAATAGTGAGATTGACCGTCACTTTGTAATGCCCCCACGACTGAAAGGACGAGCATGGTTGGTAAGACCGGGATTCGAACCCACTACCCTCAGATTACGAGTTGAACTTCTTAACCCACCAAGCCATGCCGGGCGAATATTTAGTAGAAGTAATAATACGTCTTTATAAAGGGTGTTCGGAAAGTCACTGTGCACTTATATATTTATTAACAAACATGTTTCAATATAGAATACGGGAGGTAAATATGAATGACAATTATAAACAACGTTGAAAGTGACCCCCGTTGGCATCAATACAGGCCTGGATCCTTCTAATTTTGTTTCTAAACACCGCTATCAGTTGCTGATTTGAAATAGACTGAATAAAATATGATTATAAACTGCACAGTGACTTTCCGAACACCCTGTAGTTCATGACAAAAAATTATTTACCCCTCCCCTCAGAGCTGCAAAAACAGTTTATTATTTCTAAGTTGCATTTCTATGGTAAATGTTGTTATGGTCGACCATTTTTCTGAAAAAAAAAATTATTTCTGAGAAATCTTTGGTGTCTAGACTCAATTGACAAAATTTAGCATTTCTCTCAAGAGGATCTTACGTATGTTTAATTGGATTAAAATCCGGTTAGGATATAGGCAATTCCATTTGATCAATTCTGGGAT
Source organism: Tachypleus tridentatus (assembly GCF_004210375.1). Classification (NCBI taxonomy): domain Eukaryota; kingdom Metazoa; phylum Arthropoda; class Merostomata; order Xiphosura; family Limulidae; genus Tachypleus; species Tachypleus tridentatus. Next base: position 19,601,061 of record NC_134832.1, on the reverse strand, counting down.
AGCATAGCCTGATTGTTACGGTGCCCGAATCACAACCTGTTAGTAGCGAGATCAAAATCCATTTGATGAATATCTTAACAGTTAGCACGGAGTCGTCATAATAGGATTTACAATTCCACTATTGATTAGTAAAGCGTAGATTGTTTCGGCTAACTACCTTTTCTTTTGTCTATCACTTCAGAATAAGAGAAGGCTAGCACAGACAGCTCTGGATAACCGTTATGTGGAATTAAACAAACAATCAATCAGTTCCATATTAACCTTATCACATTTGAACGGGTATAAGCATCCATTAAGTTGCATTAGGCTCACATTATAACATTTTCACGGGAACGTTCGATGACGAGATTCGAACTCGCTACTTGAGGATTGCGAATCGATCACCAGGCTATACAGGCCTCAATAAAACAGCCCCACAAAGTGGGGTTAAAATGGCCAGCATATAACTCATAACAACTGCTATTTATAATAAATATTTTTTTGCAACTCAATTTAATCCATTAAATAATCATTTAAATATTTCCAGCTTGGATCGGATAGGTCAAGTTACGTATTATTCATAACAATGGCATAAGATAATTCTGATTCTAGTGTAGGGCTATGTTACCCAGAGCTATTCATTATGAAGCAGTCACACGTTATAAATAAGAGGAAATCGCCAATAGCCGCACCACTTAAAATTCTAAAATTCTTTTAAGCAGGATTAGAGTAAATTAATCTATGAGACTTTTTTTTTATTTTTCATTAACTATATTTTGTGTGTTAGCAATACCAAGCGTGAGACGCGCTTGTATAAAATTCAGTTTTATTTCCCATCAGGAGCTTTACCAGCCTACCCAAAATTAAAATTATTTCAGGCAGGGTTAGAGTAAGTTCACCTACAAGACCTTGGGCATGGTCAAATGCATCAATATCGAAAGCGTTTGACCATGCTCAAGGTCTTGGAGATGAACTTACTCTAACCCTGCCTGAGTACAAAACTGTAATTATATATCAAAATGATCGAGTGATAAGCTGAAAGTTTGCACTTAGAAACAAAACTCATAGTTGTTCTATGCACAGCTGTGCTGTGGCTAAAAAAATAAATAACCTTGAGCTGTGTGTCTTGTAGGGCATATTCATCTATTTATAATTCTTTATGTTTGAAATAAACAATGTGAAGTTATCTAAGTATTTACTTTGTAGCTGTAAAAAATTGTTTATCTCGGATCAAAGTTGCTTAAATACAAAAAACTGAAGAAGCACTTCGTTCACCTTCATGTCCGTTCGCCTGTATGTTCATACACACGGGGGTATGTGAACAACAGTTACGTATAAGTAACAAGTCATACAGGGGTAACCGTTTTACAGAAAAGAACAATTTCACCTCTCTTTGTCCTTACTTTTCATATCAACGAAGAAAATGTTTATTTCCTGCAATATTTCATAGATGATTATATTGTCAGATTTAAAAAGAAAATTAAGTAAAATAATTACAAATATATTTACATCCAAGATTTGCTTACTAATACGCCGTAATTATGTTTTGTATTATAAATTTATTGCATACTTATTTCCTAAGGTTAAAACGAGATCACAGTGTGTGTCTGATAGAAGGAGCAGTGTTAGTGCTTTAACGGGTTACATTCGAGAGTTGCATGTTTATATACTCATTTCAGGACTAGAGGGGGAAAGTATATGTCACAACATCAGCATGAGTTACGTTGTTTTGTGCAGAATACCCGCCATCTCGTAAAATTATAATCAGCTAGATTTTTAATTCGTTTAGGTTAAAGGTTTGTCGAAGTTCAGTAGCTGCTTTCGTATTTATTTGGCCACTTAGAAATACACTTAAGTACTAGTACTAGGTGATTTTTACATTTAAAAATAAACGTTTAAGCCAGTTGATATATTTTATAATCAGTTACATTTGCGATTGAAAGAAACTAAAACTTAGAAGTGTTTGTAATATATATATTTTACGAAGGGGACATATTTTAGGTTTTATTTACTTCTCCAACGATATCTTGTGCTGTCATTCCGCCATATGCATTCATCAAGTTTAAAATGGCGAGGCTTTAATGCAAGAGTATTGTTTCGTTCCAATCTCAATTTCATGGTTAATGGTTAGGGCGTCAGTCCCAGTTTCTAGTAATCTGTTCAATACCTTAGTGTATCACAATGAATTATGCAAGCTATGAACTCCTCTCAGTAGACCACTGTACAAATAAGAACTAGCGACTTATTAATACAGTGAAAAGGTCGGTTTCATGCCTATAGAAGCCCATTCAGTATTCTATAATAATAATTTTTTTCAACGCATATATTGTGTGTTATTTCTGAATTGATATTGTTTTAAAGCTACCTCTCTTTCCACTAAGCAAAGTCAATATTCGGGTCTTCATTCCAGTAAAGACAGGAACTATATCTAGTCAGTGGCTGCACTAGAATTCCTGGATAAATCATGTGATCACTTGATACACTGCAAATAATAAATGTGTTCCTATATTACACTTACTTCCTTTTATGTTACTTTCTATTTAGTCCCTGTGTTTTCACGATCAAAGATCCACTTTTATTTACAAAGTCAGAAAACTCCACGATATGGTAATATGATGAAGCCTAATTAGGACCAGTGATCCTTAGAACGACCAGTAGTGTTTGGAATTGTAGAGAAGCTTTTGAAAAAAAAAACACATCATCGTGCTAAAGTTTTTGTTTTGTTTGGTGGTGCTTTCCTTATCAGTAGGTAAAAGACACTATACTGAACAACGAGACATGTTAAATTTAGTATTGGGTGAGTTGCAACTTATATTTGCTTTAAACGTTAATATTTCGTAAAACCTTGACAAATAGTTTAGAAAATTTAAAAACAACATTTAACTGCAAAGCGACACAGGGTTTACATGTGCATAGCCGCTCCTAATTTTGAATTAATATACCAGAGGGAAGTCAGCTAGCTAATAGCACCTACTGTTACTTCATGTCTGATCAAATAATGGAATTTGATCGTTAATCTGATAGAGCACCCACGGCCTCAAAGTGCGGAGCATGCTTTTATGACAGCGTGTCACGAATCATGTATCCCTAGATTTACAAGCAAAACATATTAGCCACTTAACCATATTAGACTTTAGTAGAAAAATGTTGTTGTTTTTGCAGCAACTATTTTCACTGTAGATATTTTGGCTTTTAAAGACAGGCCATTGAGATAAAATATAACACTCTAGTGTTAACACTCTAACACCTAACTTAAACATTGATGAATGTACCAATTTTAAAATTAAGCAAGTTCTAACGGTTCTAGATTCGAAACAACGATAAAAGAATAGTTAATTTGTACGTGTTTTTATACTTTCTGCTGGTCTTATAATATGGTATTTGCAACATAGTTGTTTTTTTAGTTTCTTCAGTCAGTAAATCTAATTTATCTTAGCAGAGTTTGTCATGAAATGTGTTTTATATTACTGCTCAAAGATGGAAGACGAAATAGTAATGGCCTTGAGCCTTACTGATCTACAAATAGAGAGAGATTTAATAATGAAACGTCGAAAATTTTCAAATTTATTTTCGCTGGCAGTCATTACTCATAATGGCCGCGTTTTTTTTATAGAGTTTGTCAGGTTACGAGTTATTAATCAGAGAATACTAAAATTTATAATTTTGTGATATTGTATTCAGCTTTATTTTATTCTGTTGCTTCTTATGATAGGTCATATTCTTACAGGCGTCTAATCATTCTTTCAGTTCATTCTGGAGTAACTCTCTTTCGAACGTAACATCGAATGTTGTTCAGCTATCGAAGCTTGTACTATATTTTCTGCCATTTAGACATTAAGAAATGCTTGACCAAAAGGTATTTTGAGAATAGATGTCCTTTCGTAGGGTTCCCGAAAGTGTTATGTTTAAAGATTAAATAAAACTTTAATTAAGAGTGACAAATATGTTTACGTCTAGCTTTTAAAATTCATGCCATACTATGTTTTAGCGTGTAGAGTGCATAACTGCTCTTGTGATTCATAGCATGCGCACGTTTTACTGACATCACGAGAGTACATATTGTAACATTAAGAGTCTCTTATATAACGTTATTTTAAGTGTCTACTGATTGACTTACATACAACACACTACTGGTGCGAGTGGTTAAAGAAGATGACCCATCCAGGCAGCCTTTGGCATCCTTTCAGAGAAATTAATAAAAAAAATCAACTAATGATATACAGTACTGTGCAAGAGCATTAGGCAAAGAGCAATGAAAACTGAAACACAGATGAAACATCAAAATGTTATTAATCTTCATATTTAGTACAACAGAAACTCAGTGGAAGTGATTGAGTTCCGCAAACAGTTAATGTTTTGTGTGTCCCATTATGCGTTAATAACTGTAGACAGTCTTTCAGACATTGTCATAATACATTTAATCATAGCGTCATTTGGGATTTTAATACAGATGTCTCTAATACACTCCCATAAAGTTTCTTTGGAAGAAACTTTTGATTTGTCAAGTTTTTTGATTTATCAAATTCCAGATATGCTCAGTTGGATTGAGGTATGGATTATGTGAGAGCCATTGCATCATTTGAATGACTCCAGTAGCTTCTTTCTTAGCTAAGTAATTTCGATATAAGTTGGATGAATGTTTGGGGTCGTTGTCCTTTTGGTATTAGAATCCTTTACCAATACTGGGTACACCATGACGGATCAGTATCTGATGGTACTTGCACTGGTCCATTATTTCATCTATTTTGCAAATATCTCATGTCACCTCAGCAGAAAAACACCTCCAAACAATCCCACTGCCCCCCCTCCACCATGCTTCATAATAAATGTTAGGCATTGAGATATTTTTCACCTTTCTTCTGCATGACATACAAACTTCGCTTTGAACCAAATATTTCAAACATGAACTCATCCGTCCATAACACTTTTTTTTCCAATCATCAACATTTCAGTTTTGTAGTTTTTAGCAAGCAACTTTCAGTCTGTTGATAATATTTGGAGATCGAAGTAAAGTTTTTTTTTTAACTGCAACATGACTAAATATTGCATTCTCGTTGGATCTGGACACTCTTCTGTCATTTGGTACATGGTTGTTTATATCTTTTATATGTGCACTTTCTGCTGAATACTACTTTGTGGGAACCATTTGGTTCTATCTAGAAATTCCACATACCTTGTAGACACTGTGTCTGTCTTAATACTTTTACTTTATGGAAACTTATACAGTGTCATAGGATAGCTAAGCAACAAATAAAAATGTTCCTTCATTATTTAATACATATTAAATACGGATGATGAAGGAACACTCTGCAGTATGAGTACAGAGTGTTCCTTCATGAATATTAGGTTTAATATGTTCTGTTAAAAGACACTGAAGCCTCCTCATGTCGCTAGTCGCTATAGTCCATTAGAAAATAACCATACAAAGTAATTTTGATTACAAAAAGGCTCTGTTGTAAGACTGTGATGTGAAAAGCACACCAATCCTTACTTCAGGGTATTTTCAACTGGTCCCCCGCTAGTACAGCGGTAAGTCTACGGATTTACAACGCTAAAATCAGGGGTTCGATTCCCCTCGGTGGACTCAGCAGATAGCCCAATGTGGCTTTGCTATAAGAAAAAACGGACACACACATTTCCAACTGGATACTTGGATACTTTTCTGTCATTTGTTGCATGGTTGTTTATCTCACGCTTGAGCTCTGTGGCAGTCTTCCTACTATCCCGAAGGCTACAAACACAAATTTTCTTGACATCAGTATCATTGAATTTAGGTGTTCTACCACTTCCTTTCCTATTTTAAAATTTACCTGTCTCAGCTTCACGGTCTCAGGTGTACTTGGTAATGTTTGAGAAGCATTTCAATTCTGAAGCAATTTTTTCGGAGAGTCCAACCAGCATGTGAACTCTCTGCTCTACTGACAATGTTAAACACTGTTTTATCAAGGTTTATTTGTAGAGTACTATTGAATTGATTTCTTCTAGCATATACCAGCTAGCTTTTTTCTACGTAATTAAGACATTGCATGGAGTGCCATGACAGTTTTTCAAACTCTAAATTTGATAAGTATGTTAATTTTAAGAAGAACCCTTTTGACACACCTTTGCTACAAGTATATGAAAATTCTAAAGAATGATAAGTATTCTCACCCTGGCTCATTCAGTTGTCAACAAGGATCAGTGAAGCATTACCTTAATGTTGATATTTACACTCTATAATGTTATGGAATAATTAGTTCCATAAAATGGAAAGAATGGCAATATATTATCTTGTCCTAACACTTTTGCACAGTACTGTTCAGTTTCTTAAATAAACAGGGCAGGTGTTAATTTTATTTAATATTGCTTTTCCATTTATCAGAATAACGTAAATTCTCCTTAGATCAATTAATGTGTCTTATCAAGGATATAACTTTAATCAACAACATTAGTCCAAATTTTTTATTTCTAGAAAAGTAACAAACAGTAAAAAAAATATTCTGTTCTAGTCTTTAACATTATTTTCTGCAATAGTCAGTAAAACCAGTAAATTCTGATTCGATCTGACGAGTGCTATAATCATATCTGATTGCAAATAGTCGACATAAACAAAGCCATGTCACACATCTGTACCCTCTTACTTTTTGCTACAGTTGTACTTCAAGGTGCCTCTCCAAGTTTCTTGTTCCTTCCAGGGAACCGCATTCACCACAAAAAAATCTCTTTTTAATGTTTTGTATTCTTCCTATAAACTATGCTTAAAATATATCATTTTTGCTTTTCATGAAACTACGTAGCCCACAGCGCTATTCTGCGAGTTGCCGTAATGCCGTAAGGTATGCTTAACGTATCTCAACTTTCCCTCAACTAAGTTTTTTGCCTTCAGTGGAACTGGGTCCCCCATATTCATCACTACTGATGAATAGTCTTCTTGCCAAAATATGTGCTTAACATATCTCCTCATTTGCCTTACACAGAACTCTTAAGCATCTCTTATGACGTATAAGATTTTTTGCCAAAAAGATATACTCATTTGACTTGTTTTGTTAATGCAAAGTGATCCCTTGGTCCAAATTGCTGAAAACATACTGTACTTGCAGTATGAAATATTCTGGGTTACCAGTAGTTTAACATTAATAATGTCTTTCGTATATTTGAATTAAAATAGTCATTGAAAACTTGTAGTTATCACAAAAACTAATAACTTGTTAAGACTTGTATATACATTGAATTAGACAAATATCACCTTATAAAACATAAAAATGTGTGTACACTCACAGGGTTGTATCAGAAGAAGACAATAATTTGTAATTTTCAAAATCCGACGTGTTAATTTGTTTTATATATTTATTGGTTTAAGGTCAGTTGTAAAAACATTAAATTTATTACCGAAACTTTTAACATTTTTGAAACTTTCCACAACTATTGTTTTTAATTACACCTTAAAACATGTCATAAAAATTCATATATCTTACAAGTCTGCAGCTTTCGATATTATTTCACAGTGTTTGTTGAGTTCAGAGCTCTTGTTTTCTCAACAGTTCCACGTTTAAAGAAACTCTTTTGGAAGTCTATAAACTCGTTTTAATAGTGTATCTGTAATAAGCACGCAGTATCCCATAGTTTTCTTTGGATTATGGTTTATCAGCAAGCTGTTTATATTTGCTTGCGGAATTCCAATTAATGTGATATTTAACAAAATCTTCGAAGTATCGATATTACCGGTCTCTGAGGTACTGATATGTTTTATAGAGTTCGCATTTAAACTGAGAGCAAAATCAATATCTGAACAAGAGTTGAATAAGTTTCGAACGTAAATAATATTTTATAATTTTCGTAAAAGTGTTAGCACAAAACATACAATGAATTAAATAAAGACACAAATTTAGAACACTTTCAGTTAGTTGACTTACTTTTCTAAATTCTTCTTCTCCATGAATAATAACTTCTTTATTAAATATCGCTGTAGATTTTTTTTGGTTGTGTTAATATCTTTAACGTTGGTGGCTTGCTTTTGTTTGAATTTCGCGCAAAACTACACGCGGTCAATGTGCGTTAGTCGTACCTAATTTAACAGTATAATACTAGAGGGAGGACATCTAGCCTAGCTAGTTATTACCACCCACTACTAACTATTCGGCTACTATTTTACCAACAGATAGTACGATTTACCGTCAAATAATAGTGCCCCATTCTTGAAAGGGGTAAGCATGTTTGGTGTAACGGGGATTCGAACCCGTGACCCCCCAGATCACGAATCGAGTACCATAACCATCTAGCCGTCGTTGTTTGTATGAGTTGTTATGTATATTTTACCTTCATAACTAAACTGTACATCATTATTATACACAACGTTTTGCGAAAATGTTTGTGTGCTATTACTTTTCAAAAGCTATTATTCTCTTAACAGGTTACTCTCTCAGCAATAGAACCTTGCCGTTACATCCGTTGGCCCAGGAGAGAACTTGAGCTTTTTTTAAATAACAACCCTTTCATGAGAGTTATTCTTCACAATCTTATTGGAAAAGATATCACTCACAAACTCTATTCTCTCAACGAGTATCACCGACCACAAGGAAAGCGAGTGAGGAGTCCTTCAGCATCCGACTGGTGGCGGCACCAGATTCCAAGAAGTTTTAGCGTGGACGCAGTTCACACTGGGACTAAAGGGCATATGAGATCACTGTTATGGGCATCACGTGACCGCCGGACGAGCACCGCCCCTTCTGATAGCATAGGTAGTACTTCTTCCAACGTCACCATAGTTCTTCCCCTCTGCACGCCTATGCATAAGACTAGTGTGGCTTAATAATCATAAGTCACTTACAGATGAATTAATATCAGTGATATTTTCCCACGGCTTAAGTCATCACTGTAGAAAACTAGACGAGATAAAGAAATTAAACATACAGTTATAATATAAGATATATTTACTGACAATTTATAGCAAATCCCATGCCAAAACCAACTGAAAACAGATCAGTTAGTATAATGGAGGATAATGCTATCTTACTGAGCTTTTTGTCTTTACATAAATATAATTCTCAGAGGAGACCAACTGACATTAAACCTTTTATTTTCCTCTCATCACCCTTGCTTCAAATTACTCTAATGATAATGTCTGATGTAAAACCTGATTGTAGACTTAAAGCATTAATTTATTCATTGGTTAACTTTAGCGACGGTTTTCATGTTTTTACATAAATCTCGTCCATATCAGAATTTCCAGTTCAAAACCCACCGATTTGTATAATTTCGTAATTATCATTTTTACCCGACTTTTAACGTAAAGTTGTTGATGACGTTTATTTTAAATAATACAAAGGACATCTTATACCCTGTAATAAATGACAAACAAAGACAGTAGTCTAGTAAAAGTCCAAAGTAATTTAAAACATGTAATACATTTCATGTATCATCATGTTACTGCTAACGTTATACGTTTATTTAATAAGAGCATCTGAAAGGTGATTCTTTGTCTAATTATCAGCATCTGTAACCATATGTACGTAGCTTTTTCCTTCTTGAAACAGTATTTAACCAAAATATTGTTCCACTCCTGGAATGAATAATAGTTGTATACACACACACATATATATGTATCAGGAGTTGATACTGGATAAAGCTAATGTAAGCAGTTACTTCTGTTACAATGTTATTATTATGAGTTTTTCCTGTAATATGTGTTTCTTGGCTTTATTGGTACAAAACAAAAAGTTGATCCATAATTACCTTGTTAACTGATTGTTGACATTTTTAGTTGAATTATAAGTAATGCCGAATGTGGAACCAATAATCTCTTGTTGATGAATGTATCCCTCTATAAGCCACTGTATATATATATATATATATATACTACGTGGTGTTCGTGATAATGCATTCATGCATCTCAGGCCTAACTTTAAATGTTGTTTTCTGTTGTTTATATTACATAAACGTTAAGAAATTATATACTAGTAGGAATATTTAAGTCTTACATATTTACCTAAAACTGATAAAACATTTCAGAGAACTAGACAAGGCTCTTTGTCAGTGTAGTTAATACACAAGATATTACCAAAAGTCCTTCAAATATCACGTAGAACTGGATAGGGTTTATTAGTATGAGTTTCTGAGGCAAGTCAGCTTTCTTCTCATGTTGCAATCCACTGGAAGTAAAGTGGTAAAGAAATGAAACTTTCAATAATATTTTAATGTAAGATATCGGCTCGGCTGCCCAGCATTAATTACTCACTTCTAGCGATACGAAGCTTGAAATGTATGATAAAATGAAATCACATATCTGGCACCTCGATCTAATTCAGCACTGTAAGCCAGTACGTACAATTTGAGTAAATGGCCCCATGTTGTTGGATTTTCAGGACGAGCGTTTAGCTCTAAACTGTTTGTCACTGGTGTGAATGTTTCTTATTACCCTTTATTCATTTCACTTTATGTTACAACAGATAGAATAGACAAAATTAAAACGGTTTGAAACACAGATCCAGTTATTATGTTTTGCTTTAAATCAAATATTATTGAAAAAATTTAAGACAGGGGAATGCCCTCTTAATTTTAATTCACCTACATTATGAGTTTTATAGACAAATGTTTAAGATTGTTGGATCAGTTATTAGTTTCGTAATTTAATCAGTATAATGCACAGCTCATAAAATTTAATTCTGCAGTTGTTTCTTTAATCTTATAAATGCTCACTTCTGTTTTCTAATGATAAAATGTATAAAATACAAACATACACCAGTAACTTCAAGAGACAACTTCAAATTAAAACCATAGTTTGAATTTTTCTTACTGTTAGACCGCTCGGCCATCCTGACCTTTTTAGGTCTGAATACGATGGCAACCTGTAAAGTGTACTGGATTCGGCTGTGCCATCACAACAGTGAAGGGTTGTACTGTATTGTCATGGTGTGGGCCTATTTTATCTCATTCATTTTTGTCCTATACGCAGTAAGGTGAATTATAATGTTTTATCTTATTAGCCAATTGTGTAAAATGGAGAACTGCTTGTTTTGAACGCATTCTACTGAAGGACTACTGTGCCTCTTTCATCATGATAAGGTACGACACCATGTGGTATGTTGTATCCGGTAGTGGTTTGAGACACATAACATCCAAAATCCGATTTAATCATCCCAGATATTCGACTTAAAACGAAATGAAATACCATGACATGTTTTGTGACTTCACCTGTCGATAAAAAGAATAGAAAGCGACGTATTTCAACATTTGAAACTGTTTTTAAAGAAATGTTCGCTCTATTTCCCCAACTGCGAAACAAAGATTGGTGGCATATGTTAGCATCAGGGATCTTAAACAGTTCACAACATTTCCCCAAAGAGTGATATTCCAATATTTGTTTGCAATATAGTTTACATTAAATTACAATTGCACATTTTTATATTAAAAAAAAACAACAAGTGGTAAAGTTGATTAGTTAGTGCAAAGAATGGGCTCTAATTAATGAATACAAAGGGTTTCCTTGACGCTAATTGGTCTTTTATTTGGATCCCTGCTGATGTGACTGAAGTGCATTGCAAAGTACATATTAAAAATAATTGATAATTGTAGAAAGATTTTCATAACATTTTCTATTACAGCTTATTTGTAACGTTAATCAATCTGCCACAACGTTCGCTCCTCTTGTGAGTGAAACTCTAAAGTGCTTCACGTTCAACCTAAGTGAACACTTCAAAACTTAATATCGCGATAACGACTTCAACTTATTTTAAGATTACAAAAGTACGAGCGAAAGCAGTTTTGGCAAGCAGTGAAATGAGATTACAATAGTGCAATGGAAATTTTAGTAAATAATTAAGCAGGAGTTCAGTAGCTCACTCATGTGGAAAAATATTAATGTTAACGAGTACTATTGACTGGAGGTAGCTATAGGAAGGAATCCGTATGAAAGGATTACATTACTGTACTTTTTTTTCTAGATATAAATACGTTTATCAGATGAAAGCCAAACCTATTTGTACTCTAGTGAAAGATTATAACAGCCTCGCTTCAAGTTTATCTGTTATAATTAATACGACACTTGTAAAATTGTATTAAATGTGTAGCTTGTATAACTTGCGAAACATTTAGACTAGTTTTTAGAAGCTTTCAAGGTACATGAGCATCAAGAGTTTTTGCAAATGGGGATTTTAGAAATCAATGTTATGTTACAAAATCAAGTTGCTTTACGTATCAGGCTTTAAATAAAATATGTATTCATTTAATTTGTAACTAATTTTGCGAAATGTTTGTAATGACATAAAATTTAGAGCATATTATTTGATCTTTAGTACTTACGCAACTGGGAATTTACAATACATATTTTTCTATTATTTCCCGCTTGGATCAACAAATATATGGTGAGATAATTCAAAATTGTTACAATGTGTAGATCGAAGTGGAATTTTGCCCTTTAATATACTTTAATATATTGTATAATTAAAACCTATCTATATAGTTTTGACGTTGTTAACCATAAAAAGCGTCATAACCAATCTTAAAATCAGTTTTTTCCCCTCTCAGTGTCATATCATTTTAAATGATTAATAGAAAATACGATTCTTACTCTGGAAATTTTTTTATCAACCTTTATGTATGACGTCCATCTGTATTAAACATTTTGTCCAGTTCTGAGTAACTTCTAATTTCAATCAAGGATTCCATATCACACAGTGATAAATATTTTATATCAATCTCTGTTTTATTCAGCTAATAGTTAGTGTTAAGACTTTTAACTTCCAACTTGTACATATTGAAAGTTTTGTTCATGTTCGTTGTAAAAGAAAACATAGGATTATCTTGTCCTCAGTTTCAGATCCTTATGTGGATGACGTCATATCTTTAAGGAAAACTATTTCTGATTTCGTATCTTCGTTTTTCTTCTTGTCAGACATTCTTAGCGACTGTTTTTGGAGTACGTTGTAAATTTATAATTTTGCTGAATCTTTGAAAGCTACTAAACATTCAGCCTAAAAGAAGTACTAAACGATAAAATTATGTTATAATTTTTCTGAATTTTTGAAAGCTCCTAAAACATTCAGCCTATAAGAAGTGCTAAAAGATAAAAATAATAATATCATAATTTACACACATGAATTTTGTTATTTATTTAATAACAAAACACACCCAGTAACATCAGTTTCATTTCCTCAAGGCTGTAGTATCTGGGTGGGTTGATAGGGGAGTTATGTTGCAGTATTGTGTTCAACAAAAATTGAGAGTTTTAGCTAAAAATATGATTTGTGACAATTTATAAAGTGTTAGCTTCACATTAAAAATTTATATAGAAACAAATTAAACTTAATTATAAATACCAAACACTGAATCTTGGTTTCTGTTCGGGCTATCTGCTGTGTCCACCGAGGGGAATCGCGCCCTCGATTTTAACGTTGTAACTCCGTAGACTTACTGCTATCCCAGTGGGGACCACAGAATCTTAACATTATTGTTTTGTTATGAATCAGATTTAAACAGAACAATTGTATTATCTATTTCTTGCTTGTTTGAAGGTACGTTTAGTAGTGCTTGTTTCTCTCTAGTGGTAGAGCGGTATGTCTGCGGACTTACAACGCTAGAAACTGGGCTTCGATACCTGTGGTTGGCAGAGCAGAGATAGCCCATCGTGTAGCTTTGCTCTTAATTACAAACAAAGAAAGAACCTAATGCGTTTTAGAAAATTAGTGATCGCCAACGGACGTACGTTGTTAACTTAGCTGTGTAGTAAATAAAAAAATAAGCTTCCTGAATTATTTATAGTAAGTTCTTACGCTATACATTACTTACAGCATTATAAAGCTTTTCATTGCAATGTAATTTTATCGATCTAATTGCATGATATTTATATCGTGGGTATTCGGAAGGAGAATTTTCTCCTACAAATTCTATTGAAGTATTTTAATTCCTAACTTGATGTATGAGTTCTCGAATCTTTTAGCACCACCTGTTTGTCGTTGTTAAACGTAAATCTAAATTTATAGAGCGATATTCTTATCTGCAACTCTGTCTTTTGATATTTAGTGTTTTTATTGTAAAACAGGGTAAAATTCAAATATCATAGAAATGAAGTTGATAATTTTAAGTTAACAAAATTTGACAAAATTTTCTCAAAATTGTTTATTAATAGTGAATTTATTGAAATAGTATTATTACAAACGGTTCAATTCTCATTTTTTTATTGTTATAATTTAAAAATATATTCGGAAAAATTAATTAAGAAAAAGCTCTATTCTAAGAATTAATCTGAAATATGACTTTCAGCCTTACATTTCCTATCATATTTCTTGTTTTTGAATAATTCTGCTGTGAAATTTCTTTAAGATTGAGAGATTTTCAAAACGATTGTTATTAGGCCTATTTCTTATCTTCTTAGAATGTTGTGTAGATGAAAAGAAGCCTGACCAGTTACACGTCTTTTTCATTACCTTCTAGAGCACTAAATAATGTATAGTTCTGATTTAGTGCAGTGTTTGTTTTGAGCTTTGTTCATTTCAGTGTCATAATCAAAGGTGACAATATCGATTTTCTCGTATATAATCAATTACGACAAATGTGGGTTGCTTTTTTTCTCCAGGTTCAACAATGTGTTGACGAGAATTGTGTTTAAACACATCGCTGACTTCTGAAAACCAAATATATTTCAATGAAAATGAGGCCCGGCATGGCCAGGTGGGTTAAGGCGTTCGACTCGTAATCTGAGGATCGCGGGTTCGAATCTCCGTCGCACCAAACATGTCCGACCTTTCAGCCGTGGGGTCATTATAATGCACAGTCAATCCCACTATTCGTTGGTAAAAGAGTATCCCAAGAGTTGGCGGTGGGTGGTGATGACTAGCTGCCTTCCCTCTAGTCTTACACTGCTAAATTATGGACGGCTAGCACAGATAGCCCTCGAGTAGCTTTCTGCGAAATAAAAAAAAAAAAAACAAGCAATGAAAATGGTATTGTAGCTTTCGATGCGCAATATTGCGTTTGTACAAGAAGAATACACGCAAATAAGTGTTTTTCATCTCTGAACACATTAGTGAGTGGAGAAAAGTCTGAAACTTTTTATCTGTCTATTTTAATAAAAATGATGATATAAACTTACGTTCACATTCTAATGTTCTTATGACTAAGAGTATTCTTCTATTGTATCTTCCAACGCCATGATGTGTTACGAAGGACGAGCACGTGAAACTAATTAGCTGTTTTCCTATAGTTTTAGACCTGATGACGTGGCCCGGCATGACCAGGTGGTTAAGTCACTCGGCTCGTAATCTAAGGATTGCCGGTTGGATTCCCCGTTCCACCAAACATGGTCGTTCTTTCAGCCGTGAGGACGTTATAATGTTACGGTCAATCCCACTAATTGTTGATAAAAGAGTAGCCCAAGAGTTGGCGGTGGGTGGTGAAGACTAGCTGCCTTCCCTCTAGTCTTACACTGCAAAATTACGGACGACTAGCGCAGATAGCCCTCGTGAGTTTTGCGTGAAATTCAAAACAAACCAAACGTCACTTAAATTTCAAGTATTTTTTGATTTAATTTCAAATTTCAGTTTCATTTCAATTGCTTTTTCATTCTGGCGTTTTTTTCGTTTCTTTTGTAATTTCAGAACAAGTTTGTCTTTATGTTATTATTTTTGTTTTTTCTTTCTTTTTTCATTCATTATGCTTCAGTACTTGTGTTTGTTTTAGCGCAATAATTCATGATCAAGTGTCTGCACTGATTTCATTGCGAAAATCGAACCACGAATTTTAGCATTTAAGCTTTCCAGTTTACTGCTCAGCCATCGGAAACTCATTTAATCTGAAAGAAAAGCTTTTTTTCGGAAGTTACGTATTTATGTTTCGTTTTTATATCCTGCATTTTTCTTATTCCTATTATTGATAGAAATATTTTGCCCATAATTTATTTTGCAATTTTTTTTCCTATTAGAAGGTTTTTTTATTCGTTTATTTAGTAAACAAATGTTATGTTCTCCCAAATATCCCTTTCAACAAGAGATAAGAATAGTTGCAAGTATGACTAATATTTTTATAAAATCAAGTTTCACTACAAATATACTTTGTAATATAATGTAATGACCTTACTTTTAACTTTTTTAATCAAAATGAAACTTAAAATATAACTATTATTTACCTAAATTTGAGGTGTAGTTTAAAACATAACTATATTACTGCTCTAAAGCTCGTAGAATAAAAAAACGAGAGAAAAGATTCAAGCAAAAACAAAAAAACTAGAAACATACAAAATTTAATTCACAATAAAAACGAATACAAATACATATGAAATTGACAACTTTAATAAAATTGAACTAAAATGAGCATATTCTAAATCAGTTTGACTAGAGGAAAGAAAGCTAGTCAACATTATCCACCGCCAACTCTTTGGCTACTCTTTACCAACGAATAATGGTATTTATCATCAAATTATAACGCTCCCGTTTCTGAAAGGGTAAGTAGAGTAAAAGGAAGTTAACGGGAAGCTTTATGAGAGTGGCCAATGGTCAACAGGCGTAGGTGTTACAGGATTACTGTACATGAAAATTCCAAAATAAGTATATAACTTAAATAAATCCAAATAAAATTTCTTTTTGTTTTTCGGGTGAACGAATCCCCGTTTATGTTCAGTTCCAATAAATTAAACCCAAATATTAAATATATTTGGCTTTAGAATATCTCAAGTATTTATATTTTGGAAACAACTTTTCCTTTGTTTGTGTTGGTTACAAAGGAAAGGTCAACAACTTTCATGTATACGTACTTATACTTTTCTTTTTGGTTTGTTTATATTTAGAATACTTAGTTTATAGACTAACTAGAAATGGTTGTAACCATCACAGTACGTTTTTGATTTTAGAAATGGGCGAAGAACAACAAATCCAGGTCTTGATTGTGTGTGTCTGTGTGGTTTTTATAGCAAGTCTACTGTGTCACCAATGGAAATCGAACTCTTGGTTTCAGCGTTATAAATCCGTAAACTTACCGCTGTCTCACCTGGGTACTCTTTTTTGTGTTCAGAGATGGATTGCGCTTTATTTTTCAAGGCTGTTAAACTGTAAAACGTAAAACCTTGTGTGAAAACATTACATAGAATCTCTGACCAGTATTGTTACTGAAATATTTATATATAGATCACAGTATACTATTATGGCGAATACTGCCACCTTTGATGATGACATTTATGTAGGTTAAGAGTGACAAATTCTAAACACTTACACCACCTTCCTGTCATCGGCTCATCATCACCCCCACTTTTCACGGCACTAAATCAGGTCCCAGCCCAACCCGACACTCTCTGGGTTGCACCGACTACTTCCACCATCGTTCTTTTATAATTTTTCGTCCGGTTCTGGAAGGACAGGTTTTTATACCTCAGATCACATATCTTTTGAAACTTCTTTGTAGGTTAACTGAGTTCAGACTTTGTTTTCAGAACTGACGAAATTCGTTTAAGGTTTCGTTTTATGTTACTAATAGCACATATTTTTCCAGTTATAATTGTGGCTTTGAGGAACAACTCTAACGGTTTGTGTTTTGTTGTTGTTTTAATGAATAACGAAGTATTATAAACTGAAAACCTTTAATGCTAGAAAATATGCTAACACTTTGGAAATACCTTTGGAATTAATTTCATACGCAATCAAAGATCTAATTACTTACACTCAACTCATTTAGAAACATTCTTACTTCTCTAATCTAAACTACTTAAGGAATGCACACAAACCGTCTATTAAAAGATTTTTCTACATGTTTACAAATGCATACTAAAAATGATGTGAACGTTTATTCAGTCGTCAACGCTTAATAATAGGTTTCTGTGTAAGAAAATATTTTTTTTTCCTGGAAAGTATACTTGTGTGAAGCACACTAAGATGTTGATTGAAGTTAACTTTCTATGATTCACTTACTTATTTGATAGCAATTGTAATATTTAATGTTATACCAGTTATGAATGTAAATGATGTTCCTGGTTTTCTCCTGAGTTTACTAGTAATGACTTTAAAAACGTAGACTGTATTTATACTCCATGTAACGAGAAAGGAAACTAAAGAAGTTCAATCATTACCCTGAGTGATCACCCTAACTGACTGACCTATGTTTAGCCATCATTGGAGCTTTGACGTATACGCATTTCAAAAGAAAAATGACACGTCCCAAAGCATTCCTAATTAATCAAACCATTTTTAACAAGTCCAAATACAGAAGCTTAACATTTCTTAAATTATAGTAATATCAAGCCTAAATCACCTACTAAAGATAGATGTCATCAATTTTGGTTTCGAACTTTACTAAACATTGTTGCTCACTAATTTTCTACTATCTGCTAAATGATTCTTGTCTTTTTAGCTATCAGTGTGGGAGAAAACCGTGGGAAGGTGCGTTTCTACCCCTATTTTTCAATCTGTTCCGATAGAAAATAATCAAAATTAGGAAAATTACTCTCAGCAAAGGCAGAATAATACATAAAAGTTTCAAGCACAACACGCGCTATAAATGTTACGGAAACAGAAGTTTCAGAAATGCTCTAATAAACAGATACGAAATATTTCCAGAAAATGTCTTAATACTTATGACAAGGGGATGTTTTTCTTCCTCACGATCCGGCATTCATCCTTGATTGGTTGAAGGCAAAAGGTTCTTGAAACATGTTTACCTAATTTTGAGCTGAGCTCAAAACTCGGAAACCAGTTACCACAAACATTTCTATACACACTGAGTAACTTTAGTATTGAAACAAAGTTTCTTCTGGACTTTGGGATGTGGAAACTGGCCAAAACGAACTGTTTCATCACCGGAAAGTCTGTGCATAAATACCGCATAACAACAGACAATCATTGATAGTTTTGACAGTGCGTTTGTGCGTTAAATTTGCAGATGTGGAGCACAAATTACTAGAATCAACTTTCATGGCTTTTCAGAGTTGCTGGACTCTATACATCTAATTTTGAAGACGATTTTAATAAAATGTGTTACACCACTAAAGTAAACTCCTTGAAATTTATTATATAACAGTAACTCTTGTCTGTATATACAAAGTAATATTTGTCAGCACAGTTTGACAGCTTGAACCTATGTGATTTTACCTTTGCGTACATGTAGTAAGGTGTGAGTGACTTTTGTTAGTTTCTAAAAGTGATAATAATAAACGTGGAAAGTTGCTTTGTTCTTGAACGATCTAAGCGTGAAACCACTGTCTTAAGGATTCAGTTATGTGGTTTCATTTGTAGCGTGTTTCGAAAATTAGTTATATAAATGTTTCTGGAAATTTGATTCTTTATATCATGTTATAAAAGCATAGTAAGAATTTCTGATAAACAAAGCACGAAAAATTAAATATCCGAAACTTTTTCCTACCTTCTCTCCTAAAAAAACGTTGGTGCAATTTTTTTCAGGGAAGTCAGCGACTTATTATTATGGTTTCAACAGGTGTGGGCAGTTTGATTATCGTTTCTGTATTTATCTCACTTACAAAATATTTCCAGGAACCTAATAGCAACATATGTATAATCAAAAATTCCCATGTTTTTTTCGAGATGTTATCTTGTGATTCTTTTACGTGTTGTTTTTTTCCAAACAGGAAGTTTTGTGTAGGAAAGCAAACAAAAATATTGTACTAGCGGGAAAAAATAAACATTTAAGTGTTAAGAATTGCTGTATTCTCTACGACTTTCAGGGAGTTTTAATGTACATGAAACAGCTGTGTTCTTTGGCTTGAATGATTATGCTGGGCATTTAACAGAAAGGCAAATATTTATAAACTAGTAAGTGCTATGTATAATTATTAAATAACATTGAACGATCAGTTTTAATACTTTTGTATGCTTTCATATATAAAACTTCAAGTTATTCATCCGTAATATTAGGCTGTGTTATATTTGCAAGATTTATAATGAAGCTCTTGTATTTTATTGATTTCTTATTTGCAAGTGAAATCAGTTATCTGCCCTAAGAAATGTCATACCGTAGAAAGTACAGAAATACGTGTATTGGTTCAACTAATCAAAATGTCATTATATTAGAGCGAAAAAAATGTGAACAAACTTTAATAAAACGGTTCACTTTCTTATAACGTAGAAGGTTATATAATGAAAATAAATCGTCGAGGTCCGTCCGAACTCTGCGCATTCCATCAAAAGAAATAAATGAATTATTTTGAGAGTCTCACAATGTTGAAACGTAACACTAGGGTATATATAATTTGAAGCCCATTTTCAAGATAAGTCGTAGATAATTTGATATGCTTGTCTATTTTGGTGATTTGTTTTTTAAAAAATCTCATTTTAATAATAACGTTCAAAACCACCATTTGACAACTAAAGTCGAAGAAATTTTTCCAGTGACTCAAAGGAGTTTGCTGCATGGTTCTCCACCTTTTGTGATTACATAAGCTGGTCGTAAAGTGGTGAGATATAAATTGGATGAATGATCAGCACACAATTCAGCCATCTTTTCCTTAACATTTCAATAGGTTTGAAATTTTTACAATTTCGACTCAGTTTTTCTTCTTTTTAAATAAAGGCTCTTTATAAAAAGATAGACATTATAAAATAATTTTTTAGCTGATAGAGTAAAAAGTAGAAGTCACCAATACTTATCCTTTAAATGCTTGTTTTCACATTAATTACGCTTTGTTTTTTCATGATTAACTCTATATCTTGGAACGTACTGCACCAAGATAGTCCCAGTTGTCATTGTAATTGTTCAAAAAGCAAATCCAGTAAAATATGCCCAAGCAACATTCTGGTTTCAACTTTCCTTCGGGAGGCACATTTCTGATCAAATTAATTCATATTCAACACTGATCTCTCACACATACATGTTTTATTTGTTTGTTCTTGAATATTTGCGCCAAACTACCTGCGCTAATTATCTTTACTTTCCAACTGGTGGACTAGAAGGAAGGAAGTTAATCGATAGCAACCACCGCCAACTCTTGGACTACTTTAGTGTGGCAGAGCAGTGATGTTTTTTGCTAATGGACGCTAACGAAAGATCCATAAATCACACTCCGGCATGGCTACCCACTGGGCCACGTTGGCTCTACAGTTTTATTTCCGACGCCTGTGCAGTTGATTGGTTAAGAATGAATCTTGTTTAAGAATTTTTACCAATGAAAAAAAGGTAAAGTCTAGAACAAGCTGCGACAATTTCAAAAATTTATTCATTATTTGAATAACAACTTTAAATGTTCAACTGTAGCTGCTCAATCAATAGCTAAACGTTGTAATGTTATTAACTATCATATCAACGATGTGTATGATGTCACATAACGTACACAGTGTGTTTTAGAATATGATATAATAAAGTAAGTGTAACGTGCAAAAAAAAAAAATGTTCGTATATATCCAGAAAATGTTTGATTGGAATATTTATATTGGACGATACATGATTTAAATAGCAAATATGTTTTTATTGTCAAAAAATTGTGTGATATATGTTGATGTAAACGTTTTTATATTCAATGTATCTGGTGTTTTGTTAATCATTGTGCACTTGATTGTACTCATAAGATATTATATAGAGTATATTGTTTTCTACTGTGATAGCTGTTATTGTACTTGTACATTACGCTCGTGTGCTTCTGTGAGTTCTTTCATTGTCGAAATCTCTTGAAAACCAAATACGCAGTGTCCAGAAGACAGTAATCCAGAAGAAACCTGAATTTAATTTAATTAGTTATTTAGTGTTGCGGGAGTCGGATATCATATTCTGGATTTTTACACTACCTCTAATAAAACCCAAATAATCAGCCATTGATCGACTGGGATGTTTCTCACAGCAGCCTCTGAAGGGCGTTTATGATACAAAAATCACAAACAATATGTAATTCTGTCGGTCTGTTTGTTCATTCATCCTTAGCTATTTAACTATATATGTATGTAGCAATGTATTCCAATTCACTTTTTTACAAGTGTATTTCTGTAAATCCGCTGGTCAGATGGCTGTAATGTTTGGTTGGTCGGAATATATGACTTTCGTACATTTTTATACTTTTGTAGATTGGTTAAAACGATTATAGCGACTCAGTATTTTGGGTTAGCTATAATTTAACTAGTTTATCTATTGCCTTGCTAGCTTTAATCGAGACAGTAATATGCAGAAACTTTTTGTTACAGTAGCAGGAACATGCAGAAATATACAATGTTCTTATTATCTTTGCGTGACAAAAAATTAAACTTATGTAGTCTTATAAATGCATTTGAAGCGAAAGGAATTTAACCTCGTTGACGTTGAATTCACCATATTGTGCTTTTCATATGCGAAATTATTTTTGTATTTGACTTTTCCATATCAAACCATTTGAACAATGACAAGAAAAGAAACTCTTTTACAGACTAAACCTGTCGTGAGCGCAGAAAATCTGAAGATATATTTACCTAAACCATTATCTAACAAGTTTTATGTGTGTGTGCATTTTCTCAAATAATTGACAAACCGCTGATACAGATCTTCTAGAAAGTGTCATGTGGTTGAAATTGTCGTTCGGATCTGAACCCCCCATATGTCTTCGCCTCCCTTTGCGATGTGTCCGCTAATAACTAGCAAACAACTAGATCGATTAACTCCAAAGGGGCGTCATACAAAAGAATCGGTGTTCGAATATAATCCCCCATGTCATCCCAGGGGCCCCTGTGTCTTCACTGTGTAATGAAAAGGTGCATGAGCTGTTAATCAATGAGAACTTAAACTGTTTAGCTCCGTCCGAAGTCTGCACATTCCACCAGTGGTGAATGAACAATTTACTGTGAGCCCCTACTTGTAGACCAGACATAACATCAGGATATTATTTGGAGTATATGTACAACACAAACTGTAGGTTTGTTAAAAGTTAATTTGTGGTCTAAATACATGTCAGTACTTCCTACTGAAAAGTGGACAAAGTTTTAGTGAACTGTAAAAAGTGGTGTTTTTCTTAGAATCGCTGAAAAGTTTTTGTTTTTAACACCAGCAATGGTAATTTGAAAATCCTGAACATATGCCTTTACGTAGACGTAAAAAAAACAACTAATCTCGAATTATAAATAATTTATTACATCAATGTTTTGGCTAACATCTTCGTCTGGATGTATCGTCTAAACATAAAACAACATAACATCATGGCACGAAATCTTCAAACATTTGCCATATCAAATCATTTTACTCTAGCACTATGTAAGTTTAATGAGTATTATAACACTATTATTTCCTGTAATCTTGAATTCAAAAACAAATTACAATTCTGTCTTACTATGTCAGACTAACGAAACTGTCACTACAATGACACGTAATATCAGTTCGACATGTTTTATTATTAGAAATATCGTGTAATTTAACTAATCTAATATAAAGACTGCTTCTAAAACGTTAATAATGGTTGTATTTATAAGACTAAAAGTATGTCGAGAAGTTTCATTAGTGAATGCCGTATATTTTTATTGATATTCGGAAGTACTCGTGATGGTTTCGGAAGTGTCATAATATCGCATGCACGTAACGTGCTTTATCTAGTAGTGGTTCAGTTACTATGTGTGATTAAAAGCAAAGATAAATGGAAGGAATCTGCATTGCATCAAAAGAAGTCATTAGGTTTGGTTTTGCTTTGCTTTGCGGGAAAATTCATGTGGCACTTACAGAATTACTCAGTTTTAAGTGGTAAAACGTGCTGTTGCGTGGCTACAAGCTACTCCTCAAATCATAGTTGACTTTGGGGGAAAAAGCAGTGAAGTACGTCCCAGTTGGCGACGTCTTTCATAGTAATAAGTGTACAGGCTGTAAAATTTATATTGCGATGTAAGACTTAGTAAAGTGGTGTACATTTCCAGATACAGTTATCCAAAAATGGCAAGTGGTATATTCAAAGTTTATAGACTCTGTTTTACGTAACTGTAACGTGTAATATTAGGTATGTGATCGAAACATGAATATGTAGGTAATTTTTTTATAACTCTTTATTCCATTTGGCAAATTTTTAATATCGATGATACTGGTTTGATAAGAAATGTATATATCTAGCAATAAACTTTTAATGCACTCAACCATCATTAAATCAACCATCGTTTTGGGAAAGTAGCTTAATCAGATTAAAATAGATAGAGACTTTTCCAGAATTACTCAAATTATAAGCCATTTCTAATTTTTCTGGCCCTATATTTTCATACTTCAGTATCGAATAATATAAAATATACAATAAGCGTTTGTGTTTTACGTAGATTCTCCACTAAGAAACAAAGATATTAGTATGTGATTTAGTTAATTACAGATTTAAAAAATACGTAAGATTAGGAACATGAGTTTCTAGTATACATTTCAAGGATGATATAAATACCTGTCGTTTGAAATTATACAGCTAACTTCTCTCAGTAGTTCAGACTTCCTCATTTTAATTTTTCATTACTGTCATTCAAGTTATACACATGAGACCACATCTTTAAATACACTTTCAACCCTTCTCCTTAATGTCTATCGTCTACTGATTTAAAATATATTAAGAAAGATTACTTTGCCGTCCAGCATGACGACGAAGCCTAATTGTCGAAAGATTTTATGACATTGGGGAAATATGTGTAAATAAATACATATAAAATAACTAGTGATTTCGTGTTCAATCAAGGGACATATGCTGGAATTTGGTACTATTATTTTTATTCTTTGGGACAAAATATTAATCATATACCTTTTAAGTATATGCTGAAGGTAATTTGATTTGCTTTCCTGGAGGGTGGGGCTTTCTTATAGACGAATAGATCAACTAGTAGTGAATATATTATTTCATATTTAATCAACTTCAAACCCTGTAATATCTACTGTAATATTTTTTCTTCATGCTCCGTTATCAATCATAAAGCCAGTATTGTCCTTTAATGGAATACTCAACACACTTGATATTGTGAAATAGAATTTACAGCGTATTTATTTAATTTCCTTGGAGTTTTTGTCTCTTTATTTTTTAGCAGAATTAGGAAGTTATTCGAATAATTTCATGTTGTAGCAGATAGATCAAAAACACGTTTCTTCTCTCAAAGTCCTTCGAAGTAAATATCATTTTAACAAAAAATCAACTATTAAAAATAACTTACATCTTATGACCTTTTTTTTAAACTTTCATTTCAATAATCTGATGATTTTACAAAAGTGTTTTGTGTTCATAACGATGGTAAAGTTTCCTAATGCTTTGCTATAGGAAATTAATTTTGAGTGGTTATGCCATCGATGCATTGCCATTTCTAGTGGGGTTTGGGGGCGTGCCCCCTGAAAATCATTGAAAATTTAATGCCACGAGATTGAATTTTGGGCCATTTTAACAGCAAATATCACCGACACATAATGTAATGTATTAAAATGAAATAAGTAAGTTATATTACATAAGTTGTAGATATGCATGCTGTTAAAAAGTGGTCAGTTCGCTGGCCTTACCGCTTCCTATGGCCCTGTAATATGACCAGGTTATTCAAGCTAAATAAATATCCTCAAACGGCTTGGTCACGTTTTCTTATATTTACTTAAATGTTTATTACATTGATGAAACAAGGGAAAATTGTGGCTTGTGCGAGCTTGTTTTCGACGCTTCTGTCATTATCCATTTTTGTTCCTCGTGGTGGGTTCTCTGTGTGAAAAAACACGTCACCCACCCAAGGGCCGACACTTAAGGAAATAATTAACAAACAAAAGCATTTGTAAATTAGACAAAAACCACTAAGGGATTGAGAAGAAAGTAAAGATTTTTAGAGGTCGTGCCTCAGTTTGAATATAATATACATTTTTATGACAATGAAATTTTTTGTAGTTGCAAGTATTACCAAACTTTATATTGGGAATTTTGTAGAAACCTAGAATTTACTGTGTGGCATGTACCAAATAAAACAAAAAAAAAGTACTTTCAGTGTTAATAAAAGCACAAAAATTTATTTTCACCATGTTCACTGTATGAAGTTGTAAACAACAAAGAATTTCGTTATTAACACATTCTGGTTACGTTTTATGATGTTAACGCTGGCTTCGTTTGCGGTAAAGTGCTTGTGCGTCATACTAAACGTCGTCGTAACATAGAAAAGGCCTATTCAGTATTAGCAACTGGGATGAAAGTATAGATGATGTTAATGTTTGATAGGAACCATTTGTACAAAACAGAACAGAAGATAAGATATACGTATTAGATGAAAGTAAATCTCAAGACTCCACTGATGTATTTTGTGTTTCTAAGCAAAGCTATATTTTGCTTTAGGTTAAAACTATTCTCAAAATGTATCCTAATTAAATTTCTAGAGTAATAAGTGGTAACGAAAGAATTCCATCCTTCCAAGTTCCCGTTTAGAGGAATATTTTATTAAGTAATTTAAGAAGCCTACAGCAGCAGTCTGCTTCAAGTTTTAATCATACATCCTCTGTCGATGTTTTGGGGTGGTTTCTTAAAAAAAACTTTCTCTTTAACTGCAGATTAAACTGTTTTTACTATTTCCTTCTTGATTGTTTTATGTACAAGTTATTTACGGAGTCATGTTGTTAGTTTTTATATGTTTTGTTTGTTTTTAAGTAGAATGAATTATCTGTGCTGTACTAAGTGTGAATATCGAAATCCAATTTCTAGCATTGTCAGCTTTTAAATTTTCCGCTGACCCTCAAGTGGGTAGTGAATGCTTGTACTTAACCACTCTATAGTAAATTATCGTATAACGACGAAGTACTGAATAAAAGCTCGTGATTTCTTTAACACTATTTCAGAATTATCTTTAAAATATATATATTAACAGTTGTTCGGTTAATCTTTTGGGGAAGAGGGGTTAGGGGATTAGATTTCATTAACGCGAATATATAACTATGGAATTTTTCACGTTAATTAATTATTAAGTTGGTATCGGCATATTACAAACAATAATAAGGAAAAATTCTTTGATATTTGAAAAATTCTAATAAATGAACTTTTGTTGTTCAAACAAACAGATTATAACTTCACTTTGTTTTTCTCTCGTCCAGTTTTATTGGTGTTAAGCTAATTTGTTTTGTTGCGTTCTCAGTGTTATATTGTATGTTTATATTATTCAGTATCATAACAATTATCGTTACAATTATCTCACTGGTTAATTATTACGCTAGCGGTATTGTTTTGTAAATTTTTGCATAGATTATCAACTTGTATAAGACGTTGTATTGCTCAAAGCTGTTGTCTGTGAATTTATTTGTGGCTTTGTAATGAAATCAGTCATTGAATAATTGTTCAAAGTGGCCTTAATGAGTCCCTCAGCTGTTTGTGTAAAGCTACTTGTAATGTACGAACGAAAGTTGAATAAACTGTTATAAATGTCATAGTGTGATTAAATATTGTACGAAAACTATTGTACGGACACAACAATTTACCCGTGATTAATCATAGGGGTTTTATTTTTTTGCATTTTTTTAAAATTTAGAATAATTTCCCGTGATCTTTGACGTAAAGTTCGTGATCAACCAAAGAAAAGACGTATAACGTGACATTAAAGGACAAAAAAGGATCTTTGATCCGTCTGGATCATTCTAGTCAGTGAATTAAACTAAACATCCAAAAATTCATTCGAAGCCAGCCCTTACCTTTCAAATTATTATCAAATTTTTCCCTTAAAGTCTCTTACATCCGTTCCAAAGGCCAACCACAATGTTAGATTAAGATAAAGTTATCTCAGCTGAAGATGTTCATTTGTTTCTTTGTGTTACCATTTTCACCATTAAATACGAAAAAAAAAAAGATAATGCATCAACACTATCTTAAACACCTCAATCAAATATTTTTCTAACTTCTTTTTTTCAACAGAATACAAGTTCAGATATCTTTACGTATCTTCGAATGGCAACCCTTCAATCTCAGGTATCTTCCTAGCAGCTCTCCTTTTAATTTTATTCAACAAATCATTGTCTTTTCTAAGGCAAAGAGCCCAAGATTGAACACGCATCTCCATATGTGGCGTAACAAATAACCTATACAATGGTATTATAACTTAGTTGTATTTGTATTCAGTATATCTATACATAAAACCTAAAACACTATTCGCCTTTACACTAACAACAGCATATTGCTTGAATATTTTAAGAAAGTAATGAACCAGTACACCAAAGTCATTTTCATCCATAAAAATTTGAAGGATATTTTGATCAAAATTGTACTCATAATTTAAATAATAATATCCCACATGCCTTACCTTGCAATTATTATAATTAAAAGTCACCTCCTATTTATTTACACCCCCGAATAATCTAAGCACTTTTGTAAAGCGGTAGCAATCAGCTTTCTCGCAACCAGCAATAACCGAACTTTTAATATCATCAGTAAGTTTGAACATTTTTTAAAAATATTCCCTATGTCACTGATGTATGATGTAAGACCAGTAATCCTAACACTGAGCCCTGAAGTGCCCCACTCGTGAATTAATTAATCCAGTTAAACTAACTTCCATTTACAACAAACCTTTACTTTTCCATCTGACCAGTTTTTTGCCCAATGAATCAAACTATCTCTCACGCTTACAAAGATAACTTTTTAACAAGCCTTTTATTAGCACCGTCTAAGATACTTTCTGAAAATAAAGATACACCAATTCCACATTTATACCTTTATCTACAAAAAAGGTGTAATCTCTTCAAAGAGTGTCAAAATTTTAGTAAGATTTTCTTCTAGTGAAACCATATTGAGTACACACACAACAATATTTAGAACTTTGTTAAATAACTTCGTAAAGCATCTTTAATAAAAATTTCAAAAACTTTTCTCATCACTGACGTAAGACTAATGGTAATAAAGTAACTTATGGCTATGTACTGAAAAATCGATTAATTTTTTCGAAAATTTGTTATTTCTCCACAGAAGATCGATCAAGCAAGATGTTGTATGTAACTATATAAATATTGATAAGGATTAATCTTAATGAACGTCGAAGAAATAGAAACATTAACTTAGAAGTTCGTCAGTATTTTGTGAATGAAGATTTGCAATAGAAGAAGCACAAATGGTCATTTAATTTTTCTAACTCTAAACTCCAATACATAAAGAATCTGCAAGTAAAAAGCAAAGAATATATTTCACAACAGTACAAACACTTTCATGCGTAATTCAGTGCTGTGAAATAATCAGACAATATTCTGTCCTTCCAGTTAAAGAGAAGTTACCAGAAGGGTATACTACTGTACTTTTAGCATTCCATAATGCTAAACAGTGTTTATTCAGTTTTGTGAACAGTAAGTGCTGCTTAATAGTTTCTAAGATTTAATTAAGGCAGAGAAACTGGCAATGAATAAACATGCAGTATTTTAATTTTAGAACTGCGGTTCTACGCCTGTCAGTAATTTACACTAATTTCTGTACAAACAGAGTTTCTTATCACTTTTGTAACAAGCAAAACATAAAATTTTCAATATAATGCAATATCTGGACACTCACAACTGTGAAAGGAATAGCAACGAGCCAATTATTTGAAGCTTAAAACGACGTACCACAAAATAGATAAATATAGTATCAGAAACCTACATTTGTTTTTTGATACTGTTCGTTCTAGTAGCTAGAAAATGGATTTTCCTACCTAAATGAACGAACAATATCGATGAACAAATCTGAACTTTACCTATGACATTCATGTATTAAGACAACAGCGAAAGAGGAAGGTTGAGGTTCAGCGTGCACCTGATCATATGACCGAAGAACAATCAGAGAGAGATGCAGAATATATATATATAGGAATAACAGAAACGTACCTACCATACCCTAATTAACTTAAAGTTAAAGCCCTTGACTCGTAATCTGAGGAGAGGAGGTTCGAATCCCAGTCACATCAAACATGCTCGCCCTTGCAGCCCTGGGGGGCGTTATAATGTTACAGTCAATCCAACTATTCGTTAATAAAAAAAGTTGGCGGTGGGTGGTGATGACTAGCTGCCTTCTCTCCAGTCTTACACTTCTAAATTAGGGACGGGTAGCTCATATGTAGCTTTGCGCGAAATTCGAAACAAACCAAACTTTCTTTCCTTCCGAGAGTTCACTTTCTGTCTTAATTGAGCATTCTGAACAATGGTATTTACATTCAGTTGAGTTAATATATTTCTAAACGTAAGGGCTAAGTTAATATTACTTACAAACTTTTAAACTAAATCTTAGTTTACAATACTGCAAACACTCACTACTACAATAAAACCGAAACAATAAGCGGGAGTAACTATGACTCTCTTAAGGTAGCCAAATGCCTCGTCATCTAATTAGTGACGTGCATGAATGGATTAACGAGATTCCCACTGTCCCTATCTACTATCTAGCGAAACCACAGCCAAGGGAACGGGCTTGGAGAAATCAGAAATTACGCATTTTTGTTTTACCAGGTGTTTTGTAAGTTTGTTTGCCTATTTGTTTGTTATTAAACAGAAAGCTACATAATGAGTTATTTGTACTGGGAGTATCACGAAAGTAAAAGATCAGTGAAAACAAAGTACGAGCAAATAAAAATAATAAACACTATAGCTTTATAATGTTCTAGGAAGAGCTTGTTGTGTTTTTCGAGCTAAGCACAAAGCTGCACAAAGGTACAAAAAAAAAGACTGGCTTAAGAAGAGCCTTGGAATATAAATCATAATAGAAGTCAAAGAAGTGGCAGAATGTTGAACGAGGGAATCTATGAAAAAATTATGAACTTTTCTAATCTGTGAAAGGGGAAATTGGAGCTTCCCTCCGGAAGCGTTAATATAGCTGTAGATTAAAATACAGACTAAATCGATCTATCCTTCATTTTCTCTATCGAGAAATTCTTCGGAAAATTTCTAACTGATAACACGGACGTTTTTCTAGCAAAGAAATATCTCTGTCTTTATCGTTTGCTACCAAGTTGGTATGGCCAAGTGGTTAAGGAAATCGACTCGTAATCTGAGGGGCGCGGGTTCGAATCCTCGGTACACTAAACATGTTTGCCCTTTCAGCCTTGGTGGCGTTATACTGTGTCGATCAATCCCATTGTCATTTGTAAAAGAGTAGTCCAAGAATTGGCGGAAGGGGATGATAACTAATTGCCTTACCTCTAATCCTACACTGCTAAATTAGGGACGGCTAGCGCAAATTGCCCTCGAGTAGCTTTGTGTGAAATTCCAAACAAACAAACCAAAGCAATCCTACCACTTCCATTGGCCAGATATGTTGCTGTCTATTAAAGTAATCATCTGATGTTTGGAAAGTAAGCGCACTGAAATAAGATTGGAATCTCGGACGTAATCAACGTTGATGTTATCAACTCTGTAGAAAGCAAAGTTTACAGAAGACTCCATTAACACTGTTTTTCTTATTGATGTGTAAAGCAGCAAATGAATGAAAGCTTTATAACATTTTGATTTCAGCGGTGTCAAATGAAGGAGAAAACGCTTTCGACTTTCAGTATTTGGAAATCGTCAACTGTATACAAAAGGCATTACTAGATCAAGCATCATGTCAGGCATCAAAAATGTGTCACACATGATAACAAAATATTATTTTTAAACTTAATGTTATATATAATTAGTGACTGAATCACTCAACTAATATTAAACTAAAAATTTGACTCTAATGTTAACATTGACTGGCATGGTAATGGTAATAGTTTACAGTGTAAATGGGCAAAAGTGAACAATATTTGCTGATTAACTATTGAATGGTAGATTTTTATGACATTCACTGCCAATGACATTGAATAAAATTATGTTTTTGCTTGTTGTAATACCAGGTGTAAACAACGGACTAAACAAGTTGGGTAAAATAATTCATTTTCTATGTGAGATACAAAAAGACCACAGCAGTAATTAGTAGGTTTTGTTCCAATATTGGTGTTATTTTTTGTTTCCATGCCTGTATATGACATATATTACTGAAGATACTGCATGGTACGCAAACATATTGAGTGTTTTCTACAGTCTTATTTGAATGTACAATTTTTTGTATAACATGTGGTCGGAAAAGTTGTTGATTTCGCTTTAGCTACTTTTGTTCCTTTTCATCTCTTTGAGATAATATTGTGATCCACTCATGCAAGTTATGGTTGTAAAACTGCGCTTTGTCCATAAATATCAACAGCAGTGTCCTCCACTGCGATGTCAGGTTAGATCTCCTTGTACTTAAACGGGAATGTCTAGTCACTAGAGGAACGCAAGTGACTCTGGGTAAACCTGACATTGCACAGACAGCTAAAAATGTGTGATTTAACCAGTTTAAAACATTATTACCTTGAGTAAGCTGGTCAACTTGGAAATAATTCTTGAAGTTGACTAACCACCTTGATTAATCCACCTCTCCATGGTCAAGCGCGTAAGGCGTGCGGCTCGTAATCCGAGGGTCGCGGGTTCGCGCCCGCGTCGCGTTAAACATGCTCGCCCTCCCAGCCGTGGGGGTGTATAATGTTACGGTCAATCCCACTATTCGTTGGTAAAAGAGTAGCCCAAGAGTTGGCGGTGGGTGGTGATGACTAGCTGCCTTCCCTCTAGGGAACGGAATTAGGGACGGCTAGCACAGATAGCCCTCGAGTAGCTTTGTGCGAAATTCCAAAAACAAACAAACAAACCACCTCTCCAGTAAAGGCGACTGTCTTGCCGTCAAATAGAGAGATTACACATATCGTTACTTTGTGTTGTAATAATATATTTTCTTTTACTCTTGTGTTACACATCATGTCTAGTTTATTTATTTCTTTGTGCGAACTTATTTCAGAGAAATTCACAATTACTTGCTGAACCTCCCTCATAGTAGACCGACCTCATTTTATCTTTCAGGAAATCATTTTTTAACTAAAAATGCTAAACGGCAGGTATGGAAGAGAAAATATTGTAATGACCACAAAATACTATCGTGAAGTTTTTTTTGTTTTTCATGCATATTATCACTGACATGAAGTCTTGTATGGTCCAATGTAAAAAAAAAAAACGTTTCTTGCTCTAAGAGTAGCATTTTCTACAATTAGAACTACATATAACCAAGAGGGAGAGCTGGTCGCTAAAAGGAAGATGTTTGTATCGGTTTAGAAGCCCTCTAGTGGATATAAGAGAATTTGTCATCAAAGAGTTTAAATAATATCAGATGGGCTTAGCATCATAGCAACAGAGCCAAGGCAAAGGGGCACTGACAGTGGTTAAGAAGCCACTATCCAAGTGGTCCTGAGACCAACTCTAAGGGCAGTCGGAAGCGGAACTCCCAGTGAAGCCACCAAAGGTAATTATAATCCATAGCACATTAAAGCATAACTACATGTTATACTATCTGGTGGTATCTGCTAGATGAACCAAGGGTTCGGCCCTCTACAACAGCTAGAAGGATTAGCTACGATCTATGGCTCTATTGTGGCTGAAGGAGGAGGCACACCACTTGAGGTCTAAGCTGGTGGACACACCATAGTTAAGCCTTGAAACATCATAAGCGCCACTACAGAAGTTAACTGAAAGACAATTCCTGCACTTGAAGATATCAATGGCAGGGTTATGGACTAACACCTCACGCAAGTAATTGTTTTTATTA
Organism: Tachypleus tridentatus; assembly: GCF_004210375.1. Classification (NCBI taxonomy): domain Eukaryota; kingdom Metazoa; phylum Arthropoda; class Merostomata; order Xiphosura; family Limulidae; genus Tachypleus; species Tachypleus tridentatus. The sequence goes on along the minus strand of NC_134832.1, from coordinate 19,567,670 downwards.
TAGTTTAATTTCCAAAATGTTTATTTATTATCATACACATTCCTTTATGTTTGGATTTCTAATCTCATGTAGTTTTTGCTGAGACATAAATTTTGTACTTGATTTAGTATCAAGAACCTCTGTATATGATTATAAAGGTAAATTTCTATAAACGAGTATTTTTCCAATAATGTGTTTATTGGATATCTTAGTTTCTTAAAAAGTTGTATAAGGCGTTATTCTTTGTTAGAATGCTCATTTTTCGCGCTTTCACTTAAGTAAGAGTTACTTAAGTAACTTTGCAGTATGTTTAGTTTTGCTTTTTTTTAAATAGAGTTTAACTTAATTTTTGTTATTTTACAAAACAGGTTATTTCTTCTACGATTCTTATTTACTTGAAAAAGGTTTATTTCGTTATTATGTTCACGAAGGTTATTTTATTTTATTTCACGTTTAACAGTCGTTTCTTTTGTTTCACCGACGAAGAATGTTCCAACAGTAACATGTGCCTACAATGGTTTTATCGTTTTGAAATTCTTAAATGATTTACAGTAATTTTTGCGCTCTGAATCTGAGCAAGATATCCATATTTCTCTATCACGTACAGATTTTTCACATCATATATATTTTTATATAAGTGAATCATTTTCATTCAAATAGAGTCACGTTTTATGTTTAAAAATGTTGACATCCAATGGCTATAGGTTTTTCAAAACAAACTGCGATGTGAGAGTCCTATCGATCATTCTAGAATTCATAAGAAAAACATAATAATAAATGTTCGTTGTAGTAAACAAAAGAATAATTTGATTTAAGTAAAGTTTTCTTCTCACTATTTGTAAAATAAATCCTTACATGATAGAAAGAAATATTTTCGAAATCTTCGTACCTGAATTATAAAAAAAATCCGTTTCTAAAACTAAAACAAATTTTAAAAAGTTTGAGTTTGCAAACCAAAATAATCCAAATGTTTCATGGTTTGCCTCTTTATTTCTATAAAACAGTTTAATATGTCTACCCTAGAGGAAAGTTGTTTATAATTACCTGTATGATTTATATTAGTTTTTCTGTATTGTGATGTGACTATTATTAAGTTATTCATCGAAATCCTGAATTGCATGTGCATAATCTTTGTTAAGGATTGTTTTGATTTATAATGAGAAATATCATGTATTGTAGTTTCCATGTAAAAGAATTCATTCTTTAACTTATTTGAAAGTTAATTTGTAATATTTATCATTTCATACGACTTGGTCTATTAGTTTTTGTTGAACACAAAGCCAAACAAAGGGCTATCTTGAGAGACAGCTCTAAGTCTACGGATTTATAACGCTAAAATCAAAGGTTCGATTCCCTTTGGTAGATGCAGCAGATAATCCAATGTGGTTTTGCCATAAGAAATATATTATTGAATTTAAACTGTTGAAACAAACCAACAATATAAGTACACAATATGTGTAAACTAACAGGTAAATTATTGAAAAGCCCGGCATGACCAGGTGGTTAGGGAGGTCAACTTGTAATCAGAGGGTCGGAGGTTTGAATCCCCGCCAAACCAAACATGACAGCTCTTTCAGTCGTTGAGGCGTTATAATGTGATAGTTAATCCTACTATTCATTGAGTAGCCCAAGCGTTGGAGGTGGATGGTGATGATTAGCTGCTCTTGTCTTACACTGCTAAATTAGAGACGGTTAACGTAGATAGCCCTCATGTAGCTTTGCGCGAAATTAACAAATCACATTTAAAAATTTAATCCCTTGGACTTACCATTTAGCAACAAGAAAAGGTGTAGTTTGTAGTTCAATAAATATTATATGAAATTACTAAGTGTATCTTTACGAAATTTAGCAAGATGTTTAGTCTTTTTATTGACTCTTACGTAGTTACTCAAAAACTATCTGCTGGACATGCCATCACACCAATAAATCAGAATTTAGAAGTGCTTTACTAGAGAAAAGGCAACTAATCATTACCACCCATCTCCAAATTTCGAGATACTTATTTATTAATGGAAATTGAGATTGACCATCTTATTTTAACGCTCCCACAACTGAAATGACAGATATGTTCATTGACGAGATTCGAATTCCCGATATGCAGATTGTGAGTACCCTAGCTACTGGACATCAAGCTTTTAGTAAACATTAGCCCCCCGCTAGCACAGCGGCAAGTCTTCGGATTTGCAACGCTAAAGTCAGGGGTTCGATTCCCCTCGGTGGGCTCAGCAGATAGCCCGACGTAGCTTTGCTATAAGAAAACACACACAAGTAAATATTAAAAATGTTATATATAAAAACAACGTCATTTTTATTTTATATTTTTCTGTGAATTTACAGCGCTTATTGAGTTAGTTTGAGTGAAAGATGAATTTCATGTTAAGAACAAAAATACCTTTTATTTTGCAGTTTCACATTTACTAGCTTCTAGAACTAAATATCAAAAGTTTTTCGCTAAAAATATTTTATCTTTATTTTCTCAAATCTACAATTAACTATCGCAACATGATCAATGTACAATCAAACTAAGTTTTTAAAATATGAAATAAAATTAATTTATTTTTCTTTGAATAAATCATTTTCTGCCACAACTTGGTGTGGTTTGAATTTCGCGAATCACTACACGAAAGCTATATGCACTAAAAGTCCCTAATTTTGCAGTTAAAGACTAGTCACCAAGAGTGAAAGGGTTAGTATGTTTAATGGGACGTGGATTCGAATCGATGACTTTTAGGTTGCGACTCAAACGCCCTAATTATCTGGTCACCTCTTCAGTTTAATCATATTCACAACTTCAACTTTTGAGATTCACTTTATTTCAGTTTTATGCCATGGAAGAACATTACTGATCTACGAAAAGCAATAAATTACACACACACAAAGAACTCTCGTGCACCAATATACTTTCGATCATGGGCGATGAGAACATCTGCACTTGAATGCATAACTCATTAGGCCTAGTTTCCTGTAAAAGTTCCCTATCTAAACATTTATTTATAACTCTCTCTCTATTGATTATAAAATAATTGTATGAAATAGGTATACATGGATTAGAAAACTACACTGAAAGTTATGGGGAGGGATTTGACAAATTTACTGATAAAGCAACAGAGATGATTAGAAACTTATATTTTATATTAATGTTTCACATAATATATAATTTGTTTTTCTAATTGTTATACATTATGAAATTTACAGAGCAAGATAAAATTTGAAACGAAAATTTCATGGAGAAGGAAGGATTGAAAACTCTTCATTAATAATTCCTTATGAAATTGTGAAATTAAAACTTGTGTAATATAACGCGTGTGTAAAAACAACAACAAAGAAAGTGTGTGCGTGTTTTTCTTATAGAACCTCTGATTTTAGCGTTATAAATCCGTAAACTTATCGCTGTTCCACGAAGGGACGTAATATAAAATGTCGAATTACAAACTATGTTTTTATGCAAAGTTTAATAAGATACACCTACAGAAATATAATATTACTGTCTGTTGTATGTACGTGTAACAACTTCACAAACTTGGTATGAAGATTCACTGAAACCATGGAGAGATACAAATAAATTTGCGGTTTCACATTTTCTTTTACAGTTTTTTTTTCTTCAATTATATACAAGGAAAACAATCTTTCATGCCTCAATATGACTTTCATTAATCATGAAGGTACTTCGATCTAAAAAATGGGTACTCCAGCGAATTACTAAAAGCTTATTCAATTTGTTTACACAACACTGTAAAATGCAATGACACGTGCACTTTTAACTCATCCGTAACAACAGAGTTAAAGGTTACTACTTTATTGCATTTGTCATCTGTGTTGCTTCTAAAAGTTTACAGAGACAACAAACTTATGACAAGCTCATTCACCATATATCTGTAAATTCGATTGCTTTTAAAGACAAAATTAATATCAACTTGAGGACAAACCTGAAACTGGGGTGGAAAAGGAAAAGTGTAGTTTGTAGACAAACCATGTGTTGTCTACCTTCCTATTTTAATGTAATTTTTTTTCAATTTTGTCATTAACTTTGTGTCTATAAATCTCGCATACAGTCAAGAAATTAATTTTATTTTAGCTGCCTTTGTTACAAGTTATCTCAGAGATAAAATCTGCTTTGCCAATGGTAACACTGCACCTTGTGCATGGAGGTTGACAGCAGCCAATAACGGATTAGGTATGCCTCGAAATTACAACCTCCCTTACTTTACAAAGGAAATGACCAATTATTGAATCGCTCTAATCACTCTGGGTAAATCTTAGGTTACTGGCTCAACTAAAATTTAGTCAGTCTGGTACATAATTTGGGGTAAGTCAGCATTAAAAATGTATAATCAATCTCCAGTGAAGAACGTCAGCCGTCAAAAACGAGAAACTACACAACTTTTGCTTTAGGTTATAATAATAAAGACTATTCCATTGCATACTACACACTGCGTCTGGTTTATTTATGTCTTTGTACAAACTCAGTTGATGAAGAGAAATGCATTACATAGTGGACCTATTTCAATTATTATATCGGAAAATCATATTTAACAGAAAGTGCCATGGTCATGCAAGCGTTAGATGCACGAATAGTTAAAGAAAACTGTCTTTGAAAAGTCATATGGACCATCTTCGGTACTACTATTATTAATTTCGTAAACTGATATTAAAGAAAATGACGAGATCTATAAAAACGATTTATTTACATCATTATTATGACGTATATAATAAATAAAACGATAAACAGATCGCACGGCCGATTACAGTACCATAATTTTGTGAATGACGGACACCAAACAAGTGAAAAACATTACTGCACGTGAATATTGTCCAGGTAACATTGTAACTCTAAGGAAATACACTTAACCATGAGAATGTTGGGTACACACTACATTTAATTAAAACAGATTGTCAGTCCTATACCAAACAAATAGAAAACAACACTACAAGATCATCTTCTAACATGCAAAAATCACCTGCGTTTCACAATAACAGGCAAAAACAGTCACGTGAGTGGTTGTGATTTGAAAACTTAATTGAATTAGTTAAAAGCGTATACATTGAGTAAATACGCTTTACATATAAATTTAACGGATAAAAAGCTACATAAAACTGTAAAAAGAATTGATAATGTCGGTGCATCCGCATTTTCCATAGTTTCTTTGTTTTTTTAATTTCGCACAAGGGCTATCTGTGCTAGCCGTCCCTAATTTAGCAGTGTAAGACTAGAGGGAAGGCAACTAGTCATCACCACCCACCGCCAACTCTTGAGCTACTCTTTTACCAATGATAATGGGATTGACCGACACAGTATAACGCCATCAAAGCAGAAAGGGCGAACATGTTTGGCGCGACGGGGATACGAACCCGCGACCTTCAGATTATGGGTCGCACGCCTTAACACGCTTGGCCATGACGGGCTCTTTTCCATAGTTAACAGCGAGAATTAAAGAATTAGTGGACACAAATATAGATTTAGGTAAGGTAGAAGCCGTCTTCAGCTAAGGCAATTTTACTTTTAAAATAGTTTTAGGTTTGCTTGGCGGATGGGATAGCCGAGATGGGCCAACAGATTCCTTGTTGTCCTTAAAGAATACGTTATTTGTACAGGTTATGCACAACTTAAAGAATATGTTATTTGTACAGGTTATGCACAACTTAAAGAATATGTTATTTGTACAGGTTATGCACAAGGTTATTTTACATCGTCATCGTTCTTGACGTGAGTAGTTTGTAAAACAAACGAAAAACGTTGTAGGACTTTGTATTTTACGAAGTGAATTTGATATTACAAAAATTACAAATATGCATTATGAAGCCCTTTGTTGTTGTTTTTATTTACTTATAATATAATGCCATAAAAAATAAAACTGGAAGAAACTATTCAAAATGCAGAAAAACAAAAGGCAAACATACACAGACATTATTACATAACTGTTATATATAAATCGAAAGGTAGAGAAACACGTTCACCAGAGTTCTCTGTACGTCAGAACATGAGTTTAAAAAATTATGGACAAGTGGGACATAATACCACCTGTACACCTCTAACAAAATAACAGAAAAGTGTTTCATGAAACAAACAATATTAATAATAAAGTCTTATTTGTAAAAAGGCATTTCATTGTGGTGCTTAGTTCCATTCACATACTTTATTCTCGCACAAACAGGGGTGGACTTTAAAATGTTAAAATTTCAACGCAATTTTTTAAATAATGCACATATATATAATCAGGATTCAATTAACTTTATACCATATTAACTTCCTCTACAAATCACATATACCATATTGCAATCAATTTCATAAAATACTTCAATTAAATTTAAACTATTTATATACGTACAAAAATACACATTTTATGAAACACGCACAAAACCAAAATTCAATCCAATAAAATCTGGTATAAGTATACACAGTGTTTCGGAAATAAACCTTATACAACTATTTCATTAAAGAAGTAAATAACGCTTTATGTTTTAGTTTTAAAAAGCTTGATACATATACATAGTGGCCAGAAATTATATGAATGCATGTTATAGAACTTGTAAAGAATCATTTTGGCACACACATTATGTCACCTTCTATTTGCTATCAATGTAATTAAATGCTGAATTCCAAATTAGTGTAACACAGATTATATTATAAAACTATTAATAATGTCAAATTTATCATTTTCATTCAACGCGCTTAGTACAAACAGCACCCTTGAAACAAATGTTTGGTGTTAGCAAGTAGTCCACCATGGTGAAGTAATTCTTGATGAAGAGAAACCCACTTGAAGTAAAAATGTATCTCGGAACTGCTGGTATTGGTATATTAATTGGATACAAATAAAAGGTGTATATTAATCGATAATGATACAGTCACAAACATTTTTCAATTTTAATGTCTTTTTCCAGAATAAAAATATATGAACATAAAACAATTATGTAAAAAACAAACTTGAAGTCCACACCTTGTTTCAAGCTATATTTCTCAATGACAACTTCCTTGAAGTCTATGAAATAATGTAACAAAAACCTAAATAATGTTACAAAATTATAATGACAAAATATTATGCTTGGGCTGTTTTATACAGTCTAAGTTTGTACTGTATAGTTTTATAGTGACTTATGCTGACAGTATGACTGGTGATATTTCAATATACATATTTAGTTGCAATATGTGTCCATATTTTTTAGCCCTGGCTCATATATCCTTATTAATCCATTTTGTGTGTGTGTTTATTATATATAAACAACTTCACTGTCTTGAAATCGGCCACTTAAGTTACATTTAAATACTTTAACTGCAGAGTGATCCATAAAAACTTGTATTTCACACACATCCCTACTACAGGGTGTTTGGAAAGTCACTGTGCAGTTTTGTAATCATATTTTATTCAGTCTATTTCAAGCCAGCAACTGACAGCAGTGTTTGGAAACAAAATAAGAAGGATCCAGGCCTGTATTGATGTGGGGTCACTTTCAACATTGTTTATAATTGTCATTCATATTTTCCTCCTGTATTCTATATTGAAACATGTCTGTTAATAAATATATAAGTGCACAGTGGCATTCCAAACACCCTGTATTTCAGAAAAGTTACACCAAAGCTTCTGGGTTCAATGGTTTATCAGAAGAAAGTATAGTATTGATCAATTTATATGTTTGTAAATAAACAGATCCCGATAAGTTTAAAGTCTTATTCCACAATAATATGAAGGAATCACATTTATCTAATGAATAAAAGGTAAATATGCTGTACATATCATATCAACAAATGTCAATGTTACTGATAATTAGTTTAATACTGATGAAAACCAGAGACCCTTATGTGGTGAGAGAAGAGTTTAAAGTCTTACTGGTTTGAATAAATATACAGTAGACTAATTCTTATTCTTGGCCAGTATATGTGTATTAAACATCAGTTCCTGTAACTTAAGATGGTTGATGGTTTCATCAACAAGTTGGCACTGTTTATACCATTACTATAAGCTAACAGAAAGACATCTGACAGAGAACTCTTCAAAAATGTATGCATTTGTAAAAAATAAACTTTCTCAGCTAGTGCACTTTACATTGAAGATCCCATACATTAGCACTGTAAATACTAGGAGAAGCTTTAAAATATTACAGTCACTAATATAAATCAAAAATGGATTGAGTAACACCAATGTAGTACCTCAGGCTACAGTTTTTCATAGATGTAAGGCATAGACATTTTGCTGGTGCTGAAATAGCTTATATATGGAGGATATTTTAATAAATACAACATTAAACACATGCCACTACTCAAAAAATTAAAATCTCTTTAAAATTAACTGTCAACTTTATTCTTCTAAAAATAAACTAAACACAACTGTAGTATGCAAACATAAGTGAAAGAAAGTAGAAACCTTTTTAAATGTTTATAAACTTTTGTTAATTTGATAAACAATGAATGTTTATGATACAACATACATACCTTTTCAAATATAATTTCATCTCAAATGAGACAATGTAAGTATAAAAACAATTTGTTAAAATTGCACAATCTTTGTTTAGTCACCCTCAAACAGAAAAACTTATACTCAAACAAATAATTACAAAATGGGAAACATTTCCAGTATCAGATTAGCTTAGATATTTATTTTTCCATTTTAATGGGTTTATTGTCTTATGTTTTTGCCTTCATTTGTATTTAATATATTATATATATAATTAAATGATTCATCAAGATTGCTTGTTACCTCCTTAAACAATCTGATTTAATGCAAAATGATTATAAGCAAATCTCTTAACATTTTTGAAAAAAAATTTTCTCAACACATTATCAGCATTGTTTTTTACTAAAGTTTCATTTCACAAGAAAAAGATTTAGTCAATGAAAGATTTTCAGGTTTAACATCCAAGTTCTAAAAGTACTTTGATAAGCAATAAAGTGTAGAGTGACAATTTATGCCTCTGATTCTTGGTGGTTTGTAAATAGTATAACAAATTCGCAGTGAAGAAACTTATCTGTATTCCAAAAATGTTCAATTTTGAAAACCATTAGTACTGGACACAAAGACAAATCAATCATTTTGTCCACTGTTACTCTAAAATGAGTTATTTGATAATTTCAAGCAATAATATTGTAAACTAGCTTTTATCTTAAATATGTTCAAGATTTAGTACACAATAAGATCAGATTATAAGTTACAAAAACAAAATAAGTAAACTGATAAAGTAGAGAATAACAGCACAGTTAGTGCTGTCTGATTTGAAAGCCAGTTGTTACAGGACACAAAGTAAGCAGTCATCACAAATCAACAACATTATACTGGTGTAAGATGAATAAATGATGTTAAGAAGTAATTATAACAACAAATAATAATAACGGTAAAGACATGAAGTATTCAAAATTGGAGAACCTAAATGTATAAAATTAAAATACAAAACATACCAATTAATCATTTTTGAAACTTCAGCCAAACATCATAAGCAGGCCCACCATTAGATTTACCACATTGCTCTAGTATATACTTGATCATTATTCCAATTTACAATATGGTCTTAAGACAGAAAAAAATATCAAGTTTCAGATGCAGCATATTTTATAGCATACTGTATATCATGCTGTATATAAGGCTTTGCATGTAGTTGTACTTTCTCTCTCTCAAGCTATGTATTTCTCATGCTTGTAAAAAGCCTCTAAAGTACCTTAATTAGACTGGTAAACAAACATTAAAAGTTCTTCCAATGTCATGAGAATATATTTTAAATAATTATTAATGTACTGAAGTGACAATGTCACAAGGAAATTTCTTTAAATATATTTCAGAAGGTAATTAGTTGACACCGTACTTAAACCATATGTAAATATAACTACTACTTCAATGCTCTGGTGATCCTGCTAACCATACTAAAATGGTCTCTTGAAAGGCACGACTGGTGTAGCGAAAATCAAGATCAGGCCAAAAGTCATGATACATCTTGGAAGCATGAGTCCCAAAAACATCCATTACATGGCGGTTGATCAACTCAAGTCTAGAAATGCACCAATCATGATGTCAAGATTTTTTTTAGATAAAAACAATGACACAGAAATATTACATCATTTGTACACTTTTTGTATTTCACATAATTTAGAAAAACATTATGATGAAAAACAATCCAAAACTGAAAAACAATAACGGATAATTTAAAATAAACTACAAAAGAACTATTTATTTTGCACTTTATCAGCTACAAAGGCATTAAAGACAGATTACTTTCTTCATTATGATGAAATCACTCACTTTCCAGCATGCATGTTGAAAAATAAATCGATACAAATATTATAGTATTGTAAAAATATATATTATTTTAAAATAATTTCTTCAGAAATAAAATAATCAACTAATAAATTTTCAGTAAATGATTGTTATTGCACACACCAACCAGGTTTAGATTAAAAAATACCAAATCTCAACCACAAAATGGTGAGTAGAACTTGAATTACTTATTCTCTTGAACTTCTTTTGAATTGAACGTTCATCAGTTTCACATCTAATAGTAATTTTCATGTAAATAACCTATTTTAGAGGTTTTACAAGTTCTTCAGTTATGAACACAGAAACAAATCATTTATTTATATACATACATCAAACAACTAATGTACTTTATTTTTCAAGTACCAAAAGTTATTTCTATATTCACCAAGTTTAGTTTTCATTCTTATTTCAGAAACATCAAAATATTGAACATTAGACTACTTTTATATTAGATTATCTGAACAGTTATTATCTGGTAACAAAACAAGGTGAGAAAGTCCCAGTAAAAGTTTCTACAAAACTACATGCAAATCATTGTTTACTTCAAGTTGTTGTTTTTTTCAACTTGTGACAATGGAACTTTATCTTAAAAGTATTTGTGAAACAAATGGAACAGCTACAGCACAACTGTTGACACTTTCCAACAAAGGACAATTAAACAAATGTTCTTTCATGTATAAAAGTTAATTCATTGGAATACATAAAATATAGTCAACATTTATTCTTAACCTGAGATTCATTTTTAAAAATGATCAGAACTTTTATGCAAACTAATAAGGGTGAAATTCCATGTACCTTTCTAAAGAAGTACTATGTCAAAAAACAAACTTATATAATAATACAGAAAGCTTCTTAGAAGATATTAAACCTTTTTGCATCAAACCATCAGTACTGGACACAAAGACAAATCAATCATTTTGTCCACTGTTACTCTAAAATCAACCATAAGAAAAAAAGTAAAACAAATCCCAAGGCCTGTGCCAACTTAACCATCTAAAGGTGACCTGATCCATTCCATTTAAAATTTTAAAAATAACTGTTACTACGCCAAGATCCACCTTTATATACAGACACATCACCACCAGATCACTCAGAGATTCCTCAAAAAAAAAGAAACTGTGTGGAAAAACTCAACTTCTCCTTCAAGGAATTTTATCCTGGTAAAACAAACAGCCAACAATGATCACTCAACAAAAAAAAAACAAACAACAACATCAAATTGACAGCAACTAAACAAACCTTTAAACCAGAATTCCAACTTAAAACCAAAGAAATATTTAACATTAAAATCAGGAAATTTATCCTAACATGCTTAAAACTATCTCACATGTACATTTTACTTTGAGATTCTACACCTTTCATTCTTTTTCAGTCAAACACCTTTTTCTCACACTCAACTGTACCTAATTCACTAACACTAGCCTAGAGATAAACTGAGACAATAATTTTAATGTTTAATTTCCAAATTCAACAGATGAATGAATCATTACAATTATTAAAACTTTCATTCAACAACAATATAAACAAATCTGATTCACGTAAATTTTATATAGGAAAATTCACACTTTAAAAGTTATTTGAACTCTATTACAATTAAAGAACTGACTCTATATTCAAATACATAAATCTATTCACCTTCATCCTTAGGATTTTACAAATTTGACCTTAAATTATTTTACTGTGAAAATACTGTATCAAATAAAACACATTCTTGCAAGTAATACTTGTTAATATGTAGCTCCAAACCTTAAGTTTTTTCTCTAACTAAGACAAAAAGTCATAAAAAATAAATTATTTACCTATTGTCAGTTAGTCGGTTCAGAAATCGTATATATGTAGGTTTTAAGTTGTGGGGTTCCATAAATGCCTTAGGGAGAAGAAACACTGGACTTATTTTGTGAAAAACAACATTAAACACAGGAAAAATGATATACTTTTTTCCTTTTATGCAGGAACAACATTTTCTCCAAGAAATAATAATTCAGTCTTCCTCACAATTATTTAGAAATAAATATAAAAATTAAACTTTCATCTATCCATAGAACTAATAACTTGAAGAAATTACTTATTAAAACTTTCAATTAAATAATTATGAATTACAAGTATAAATACTATCTAAAAAGTGTTGTATACTATACACGTATATAAAACATCTCAGCTGTAAGCAACTCAAGCCAAAACATGCTTTCACAAACAATATACTTTCCAAGATATGCTTTAAATTTTGATTACAAGTATTAAAAAGAAATTGCAAAAATTAAGTATGATGCAGAGATAGAAATGCCAAAAAGAACAGAAACAAGCTAAGAAAAATACAGGAATCATACAAAAATCACTATATAAGCAACCAAGTCTTGCCAAGAATAACTTTTATCTACAGATAAATGTTAAATTTCTGTCAGTTTCAAGAATAAAAGCATTTTAATTGAATGGTGCTATACAATGTTATAATGATTAATAACCATAAACTTGTAAAATTACTATCTATACATCATACTTAAATTTTGCAATTTTTTTTATTATGTTCTTCCCACCTTTTTTTCTGAACAATTTCAATAAAGTAGGCTGATAAGTGAACATTTGTTTTATTTCTATAATTTAATGATAATATATATTGTTAATATTGTATCAGTTTACCCAGTTTCTCTAAATTTTGGATTACAATGGTGCCAGTGAAGCTGAAGTGGTTTCTCCACAATGGTACAAGTACCCTGGACTGACATAAAAGGGATATTTACAGAACCCACACCTTACCACTTCGACTCTTTGCATGTGCATACAACTGACTCTGCCATATGACAGGGTCATGTCAATTAAATAAGGTTGACATAGTACAGATCCTAGGTCATAAATTACTGGCAACCAACAGTTATTTATTCACCTGAACTAAGTCTTCACTAAGTACCTAAATGGTATTTTGGTATGAATTGTGATGCAACCTGGCTTACCATAAAGAATAAAAGCCTAAGTTAAGCAAAATGAAAAAAAAAGAAAAAAAGAAATGGGACATTTATTCAGCATCCAATCTGTAGTGACTATGAATACATCACAAAACAACACTATAAATGTGGTAAAGTTTCAATTATTACTGGGATTTAGATGGAATTAAAAAATAAGTTCAAAATGGTTGTGGACCATTTGAACTCTGAGGCACATAGGAAGGTTGAAATGCATCTCAAACTTAAAACATATTGAAACAGAAGTTCTATAATCATCCATAGAATAATAACTTAAACAAGCACTCAGCACATATTACAGTTTCTAATTTGATTGGCTTTTGATGTATAATCTGCATGCTTGAAAAAACTACAATTTTTTGTCGCCTTCAAAATCTCACTAGTATAACAGAAAACCATTCATTTCTGTCATGAGATATGGCATGGATGCTATTGTTCCTGCTTTTCAACCATTTGCAGGTGACAGTCACTACAGAGTTCCAGTTCACTATGTCTCTGATGCCATTGAAACAAAAAATCTTTGTCAGAAACTGAATGATGTAATAATTTTTTGCATGCAGATTACTGGCAGTGTTTCTAAGAAAATAGAACACAACAAATTCATTAGTTATACTACTCTGACAAAAGAGTTAGAGTTGAAAATATTATTTCTTGATGTGCACAATGTATGTGCACTAGTGGTTTACTTCAATGTCTTCTATGTGTATTTTATGAGTCAGATATTGATACATCAAAACTAGCTGGAAGAACAAGTGATGGAGAAAATACCAACCCTGTAAAAATGGTGGATTGTGGCAAATATTATTTGGTCACTTTGAAAGAAATTTAACTTTCTGGTGCTGTACACATCAATCAGATTTAGCAACAGAGCAAGTCGTTTTAAGTATTATTGAGTTGAAAGTATGAAAAACCAATTTTATTAATGTTGCAACATATTTCAGAATGACAAAGAACCAACTCATGAAACTTATGAACATTCTTCCAGGAGCTAAAAGATTTCCCCACTGTCATGAAGTATGCTATGTGCAACATTTCTCTCTGCTGATTGATGCAATTTTGTTCAACCTCAAGCCATTCATACAGGTCTGGAAGTTCATTGCTGACTCACTCAAGAAACCATGCAGAGGATTTTTAGTAGTTTGGGAAAACAACTTACCACACTGTTGGTTGACACATTTCATAAGAGACATCTTAAAATTTTGTCAAGTATTCAAAAAAACAAATGCAAAGGAATGATCTTATCTTTCCTGATATTTTAACCTACCAAACTTATGCTCTGTGCAAGCTTATCTTGACAAACATAAGATCTCATATGCCAGAAGAATGCTTTATCAACAGCAATAAATGCTTAACTCATTGGTTATTGCAAGAAACTTTTTAATACCTCAAACTACCACACATTTACAATTACTATGTATTACTAGTGCCTCTTTGTCATATGTTTTTTTATAAAATAACATGTATGAAAAATTCAAGAATTAACACTTAATAAATTAACTCTTTCAATGAAATCATACTTTTTTTCTTATATTACATGGCTTTTACAAGTAGTAGCAATACCATAGTGCTTTCCTACCCATTCATATGGAAAACTTACATTTGTGTGCAATTAAAAATTATATGTCATCTAATAAATAAATAGCAGAAAATGTCACTAAGCTATAATAATCTTAAAGCTGCATTTCTTTTAAAGTATTTTTAATGAAATTGTATTTTAAAACCTTAGTTTAAGAATAAAGAAATACATTGCATTTTTCTCTTTTTTTTTTCCTCCTTTGCAGAAATATTGCTAAACAAAATACTAATTATGGAAAGGCTTGGCATACTAAATTCCTATTATTTTGTTTTCTAAGAGATTGGTGACTATATCATCCTCAAACACAAAGCATATACAAAAAAATGTAAGCATACACACTTTGATGAACATACAAAGAAATGAATATTACAAAAGAAATGAAATCTACTTTTAAATAAATTATGCTTTAGTCCTTGCATATCAATTATGTTGCTTAAAACATAATAAAATGCAAGAACAACAACTCAACAGATTCAGATTACAAAATACAGATATACTAAAAACATTACTTATTTAAAATCATTATTTAATAATAAGTTAGTTCTTAATATGGCTTTGAGCTCTAGCAAAAACTCATTTTTTAAAAATTTGGGGCAAATGTTTGGTATATCTTGTATATGGCAATCTGGCTTCATTGGTCTCAGAAATATCTGTAAAATTAAAACCACAAAGATATGAAAACAATAACTACACAGTATCCGATTAAGAATAACAGTGGCTCTATCTGAAGTTAAAGAGCCACAATACATAATATATAAGCAATAAATATGCCCTTTGTCCACTCAGCAGTAAGTCTGAGGGCTTATAACTCTAATAATTGAGTTTTGATGATCATGATGGGCAGAACAGCATAGCTGTGTAGCTTCATGCTTATTAACAAACTAATGATAAATGGAATACCTACTGCATAAAACAGTAATGCTGTAGAAGCAGCATACAATATTAGGATGGAGCCAGGAATAGAAGGAAGTACTCTCTTTTCTATTCCAATAGTATAGACAATCTGTAAAAAAACAGGAGTTTTATTGATATACAACCTAAGTATAAACAAAATAACTAAAAGAATCCAATAAAACTTGATTTATAAAAGAATAACAAATTATTTTAAATATTTATTAACAATTACTAACATTTTGATAAAATATGTACTTATATGTATTTAAAAAATATATCAGGTTTTTTTTTAAGTATCACAAAATGTGCATTAACTTTGAAAATAAGTACTATAATTTTTTAAAAAAGATAAATAAAATTAAATGCAGTTTAAACAAAGGATTGTATGGTTACAAATTTAATCTTTTTGAACTATCTGCATACAATATGTACAAATTGATATATTAAAAAATCATATTTATTTAAACACATACACATAAATAATGTAAGATGTTTTAACAATGTACAATAAGATGAATATTTCTACAGCAAATTATCAGCTACTCACATTTCTTCAGTATTTAAATTTGTTTTTCATTCACCATAATTAAATTTACTGTGTTTCCCTTTGCTTTAATATTACATAAATTTAAATTGCACTTTCTCTCTAAATAAAACCCTGGTTAAATGGAAAAAAACTATATGAATATATAAAGTGAGAAAAATAAATTTCTGTATTGTGATTTGTACAATCATACTAGAAGCAAAACAAAACTCAATTAGATTTTTCCTCTTTTATGCACCTATAGTTTATCTATCAACCAAAATGTGTACTAGTGTCTTCTTGTCTCGCATGTAATCAGTTTTAAAATATACATTCATTTCAGGTTTTTAGAGAATAACTAACTATTTTAATTAAGATAAATTTCATTAATTAAAACTTCAAGTACACAACCCACAAACCATACAAAACATTTTAAAATGAAGTAAGAAGACTAGGAGTTATGACACAGTTTTCAATGTTTTAAGTATTCATGTATTTTCACAAAATGCACTATAGATAAGCTGTTTACTAACCTCAACAGCTTTCCATGCTAAATATAAGGCCACAGTTGAGTTGGGATAAATTATCATACTTAACCCTGCCAAGAGTCCAGCTGGAATTGCATGCCACTCGCTGTCCTTATTGTGAACCCACCTCAGAAGACAACTTACAAGCTTTAAGTAAATAATAAAATTTATTTTACTTACATTAAGTACAATGCACATTGATTAAATGAATGGCATTTGCAACCACTTTCTAGTTACTGTAAGATATTTAACATTCAGTGCTGAACTCTGGCAAATACATGGAGAATTTTAATATCAAATCCAAAAAAAAAATTATTTTTTTTAAGCTTTGCCTTACATATTAGACCAAATCTATAAATGAAAGTCAACAAGTATACACAGCGTTCAATAATGTTGAATTCTAGGCCTAGTGGTAATAATAGATAATGAGACATTATTGAATGCTATATATACTTGTTGACTTTCATTTATAGACTTGGTCTAATATGTAAGGCAAAGCTTTAAAAAAAAAAAGATTTTTTTAGAATGGATAGTAAAATTCTCTCTGTGTATTTGCTAGAGTTCAGCTATATGGTGAATGCAAGAAAAGTTAAGACAGAGACCATAAAAGTATTTCCAACCAAAATTCTGGTTATTAATGGTCAAAATAAAACATTTATGGCCAAGCACTCAACAATAAATAAAACAGTAAATTCAACTCATACTTTGAAGATTCCAAAAAATCCTCCAACACTTAGGCCCACACTTAAATTCTGTTTATTAGTGACAAGTTTTAGAATGAGAGAGGGATTTTTGATGATACGTTGGAAGGATGAGAAGACATGCACAACAGCACGTGCACTATAACCAAGAAGAAAAGGTTGGAGAAATCCCTGGAAAAAAAAACATGTTTAGCAATCAGGTTCAGCATATTTAATTATTTCATATAAGCAAAAATGATACTCGAATACTAAAATATTTGACTATGTCTACCATAGGTATTTATATAGAAGTGGCATAAGATAATCAAAAGTAATGAGAATATCATTTTCTAATACTCAACTTCTAGTTTACAATTTCCAAAAGTAAATTGCAAAGCCAAATAACCAATGTTCAATTTAAAAATTAGGTTTCTGATCTACAAAAATCATAAAAACATATTCAACAACAGAAATATATTGTTGCAGAAATATCATGCCAAGAAGTACAGAAACATGTTACATCTATTTTCATTCTATTTAAAATTTGAACAAATATGGTCCTAAAGAACTCAAACATTTAGAACTGTTTTTGCCGTACTACTGATTTTACACTCCTTTTCCTTCTCACTTTTGAAATAGAAGGAACATAAGCATTACTCATTGATTTCCAACTTCTCTCACTATGTAACCCCCTAGTGATTACCCACTGAAAATTTTACAAACTGCACTGAATCATTTTCAATAAATTTTAGAAAAACTTCTCATGATGTCTGCACAAAAACAAAGTATATCATACACTAAGCATACCTTTGTCTTAAACTCCTTGACATTGATAAATAACATATAAGAATACCTTTTAATCCCAAACTAGGTTTCATATTAAAAAAATATAAGCAAGTATTATGACACACTAAACTTGGCATTACAGGGTCATGGCATTGACTCAACTCAGCCATAAGAACAAAGAAAGCTATACCAGGATAATGGGCAGAATAAAACCTCATTCAACCATAAATGCAGAGTACAGAAATCCTGTATCCAGAATTATGATGAGAACAAGCAACATTCACCCAATGGCCCAGCATGGCCAGATGGTTCAGGCACTTCACTCATGATATGAGGGTTGCATGTTTGAATACCCATCATACCAAACATGCTTGCCCTTTTAGTCAATCCCACTATTCGTTGGTAAAAAGAGTAGCCCAAGAGTTGGAGGTGGGTGGTGGTGATTAGTTGCCTTCCATATAGTCTTACACTGCAAAATTATGGATGGCTAGTGCAGATATCCCTCGTGTAGCTTTGCGCAAAATTCAAAAACAAACATTCACCCAACAGTAGAAACACAGCACAGAAGTTCCATTGTCAGTATTCCATCACAGATGAAGACATTCAAACCTAATTGTAGAAGCAGGAAAGAACCTTTTGCATCTGGAACTAATAAAAAGAGAAGCATTTACTCCACACAACCATAGGAATGGGGCATTGTCATCCTGAATCCAGAATTATGAAGAAGATCCCATGTAGGCTGGCCCAAAATAATATTTGATTGTTGGTTTTATTGGGTACATTCTACCCAAACAGAAAACATCTTGGGGAAGCACTAGTAGAGAATCAGCTACACCCTCTCCTTCTGATTGAATAAATGGGCATAAGTATAATAACACTCAAAAAGAAGCCTCCATGGTCCACCACAACAGCAACTGGTAACTGTAAGTGATAAAAACTTCCAGATCCACTCAAATAAAGATGTCAGGGTAAAAAGGTGGTGGGAAGGCTGGTGAAATGTCACACAGGAGACAGAGCAATGGATTATTGCATTTGCCTATTTTGAAAAGCAGATCAAACCCAATTGAGGAATCAAAGAGTCAACAGGATAAGCAGAAATCCCCTTTTGCTTTATTCATGAAGTCCATGAGTGACAGTCCACTAAATATATACTTATGATAAATAGATATACACATATACAACTAGGAAAGCACCCAGTGGCCCTACAGAAACAACCCATCACAACTTTAGTATTATTTCATTATTGCATTTAATGTGAGCTTTACACAAAGCATATCTAACAAGGTAACATCCACCACCAGCTGAGATCCATAAAAAATCTTAGGGAAGCTGAAAAGAAAAAAAGAATAAAAATCAGTAGACTTACCCCAATTAAAGGTGAATGGATGTGTGTAGAACTTCTATAGGAGAAAGAAGATATCCTCCTTTGGAGGATAATGAGCAAAAAAGGTACTGGGAGTTTTTCACATTCCAGCCTAGACGATTTCTTCCAAAGGAAGATGAAAACAAACAACTAAAAACATTGTAATGTAATGAATTTGACATGAAAAAACACTGCAGAAACAGTAACTGTCAATAGACAACTCTAAATAAACTACCCCAATGACTTGATGAACTTAAACAGTGAGAGTTATTAGAAACAGATGAGGGAAAACAGAATGGTTTCTAGGAATAAGCATTCAAGAACATTAACCTTGAAAGGAGGCAGTATGAGTGATATAACACCTCAAGGATCAAACTGTACAGAGAAACATATCCAAAAATGGAACAGAAGTAATGACAGGAAAATGAAAGTAAGAAAATGAATGAGAAAGACAAACCACTTTCCCAAGAAACATGGGTTTTAGGCAGGAAGGACCAGTCAGAGTAGAGGATCACACAAGAGGAATGTTAGAAAGAACAAAAAATACCAGTAGTACAAATAGTAGAAACATTGCATCCACAGGGAAGAAGAAAAAGGATGGATGTCTTAAGGAAAAGATGGCACAAAGAACAAGCAGCAAGTGGTTTAAAGGATGAATGAGAAAGGGGATCAAGGACACATTAACATTCCAATCCAGTGCAACAAAGGAGCATGGAGGACCAGCAACACAGAAGGAATGAAATGACAGGTGAGAAAAAAAAATACAGAACTGAGAAAATCAAAAGGTGTTTGATAGGGCTGCCTAATAACTAAAAATAGTTGAAATGGACAAGCCCTAGTCAAATAACCAGGTGAAGAATTGGGAAAGCTAAAAGAAGAGCAGGGAGTATGAAAGCAATAGCAAAAATAATCAACATTAGAAGGTAGACCAACATCATTGAAAAATGTTCAAGGAAGAAGGTTTCATGACTCAGGAAAGGAAAGACACTACACAAGAAGTCAGTCCCTGGTGAGTCCTTTGGAATGAAAGAAGGGCTATAACAAGATATAGTATGTATCCTTTCAAAGATAATAAGTGATACAGTGACCTGTGGAAGCCAGAAACCATCATGAGAGAAAATAGCCAAAAGGTGTATGGAAGGAAATGAATGTGTAAAGAAAGTCCACACACCTGCCTTGAAGAGCCCATCCAAGAGCTAGCAAAGGAGATGTGAGAGAATGAAATGAGATGATGAATCAAATGCAAACAAAGATGCAACAGTCTGCAAACAAGTCAACTACAAAGTCAAAAGACCTTTCCTCTAAGGGAAGAAGAAAAGAGGTCCATGAAAAAGAATAGTCCAAAACAAAGAAACAGACAAAAGTGAAGACTTTTAAAGGGACAGGTTTGTCATAAGGCACACATATTAAACAGCCCAACAGGGTATAGGAGCCAAACCAGGTGTGAATAGTCCAATAGATGAGACAGAAGGATGGGAAACTGGATAGAAGAATGATGTGCCTACTACATGTTCAAAGTTCAAGAAAAAAAAAGATCAAACAAGAAAGAGGAAAAGGTAATAGCAATGGAATAAAGTGGGAAAAGCATCTAAAGATCAAACCTCATTTAAGCAAGAGATTTGGTGAGACTGAGGAGAACAAAGGAGCAGAACATAATGGAGAGGATAGGGGAAGAGACACCTTTGGGTACCAGGAAAGGAGAAAGATCATGGACAAGACTACCTGTAAAAAGAAAAGTTGAGATCAAGGAGCTATTGGTGACAGTCAGGTAAGAAGGATTAACAATTAAAAAATGGAAGAGATAATGCCACATTAATGGAAAGTTTGGAATGAAGAACAATATATCAAGAAGAGTCCATAAGTAAAGGTGAAGGTGGGTATCCCTCTAAGAAGAAAGGAAAGTCAGGAAAAAGAGGAGTGGGTCCAAATATTAGGTGGGCAAAAAAAAAGTGAATGCTATTAAAGAAGTATCAACAAAAGGACCCAAGAAAAAGAGTAGTGTGTAAATCGAATCCCAGAAGAAGAAGATAAACAAGGCAACAAGTACAGAAAAAGAGGTAGGAGGAAATCTGACTGAGAAAATTGACAGCCAAAGCCAAATGATGAGGAACTGAAGACTATAAGAGAGGAAGTTCAGAGATGAGAATGGTTGAAAGTGTCTGACACATTGAACATGGTTGACTGTACACCTCATGATAATAACAAAGGTTGAGAAAAGAGGAGTAAGGAAACAGACCAAAATGGAGAAGTGAAAAATGATTAATGGCAAAAAAGTGAGACCAACAGTAGAAGAGATATACTCAAGATTTATGCATATGTGACAGTCACTGACAAGAAAAGTCGAGAACAATACATTAGGAAGTGGGAAAATGAATAGTAAGGTTGGCAAGAAACTGATTTAGAGAAGAAATAAGTGTAAAAAACAAGGTTGAAAAGAGGAAAACATAGGAAAAAATGATGACAGAAGTTGCAGAATATCAGACCAGGTTATCAGAAAGAAAGAAAAACAACTACAATATCTGGAAAAGAAATGGAGCCAGGATAGTGATAAGTACACCAGAAAAAAAAAAGGAGAACAGAAAAGAATGCAGGGGAACAGGTCTGGGGGGAAGGAGCAGAAGCGTTATATATCAAACAGAAAAGGGAAGGAACATTCAAAGAGGCCTATCTAAAACAGGAAGAAATACTTCAGATTAAAGGAGAAGACAGATGAGGGAGAAAAAGGAAGGCAAAGGAAAAAAAGACTAAAACATAAAATTAGGGAATTTTATTAGGGAAAATTAGGGAAAGTGAAATAAATAGAAACCAATGGAAGGGACTCAAGTAAGGAAATGAAGAAAGTCAAAAAACAGAAGAATGTTACTGAAGAGATGGGAACAAGGAAATTGGGCACAGGAAAGGAGCTATTAGAAAAAAGGAAACAGTGTAAATCCTAATAATAGGCAAGGAAAATAAGACTATGTAAACCAAAGAAACTTGAGTTGCAGAGTGATAAATCAAACAAAGTATAATAAACATACTACACAATGAAATTCAAATGTCATGTCAAGAATAATAAGAAACCACTCAAAACAAAATATGAAACAGCCAAAGAAATCATTCCTGACTAAAGAGAAAGAAATTTGGCCAATGGGACAGAAGTAGGAAGCCCAGGAAGCATGTGGGATTACAAAGCATGTTGAACAATGGCTGCAATGAGCCTCCCAACACTAAATTAGGATGAAGCCTAAATGTAAATCGTTTCACATACTTAGGACTAATTATAAACTGTTATCATTTGAGAATTCATGATAAAAAAAAATGAAAGCTTTCACAACAAAAGCTAAAAAAAACCAAAATTACAGTTTCATTAAAAATGCAATTCATAATAAATTCAACACAGACAAGAAACTTAAATATCTATACAACAGAATACAAAGGAAAAGAATAAAGTTTTAGAATTGCAAGCACATGGGGAGAATTGATGCACATGGAAGTGTTTCTCCCTCCTATTGTTGGAGGACTTTTGTCACATTATGACATCATCATGTAGTAGGATAATTCATGTAATTAGGTGGGAATTGGCTTAAGATTAACAGCATGCAAATCTCCTTGGCAATGAGCTGAGGAAGATAGCTAAACTGTGTGAAAAGATGATGTATCATCTTGGAAAAACCAATATAAATTTTGGCTAGTACCTCATTCGGTGGTATTCTTAAGCCCTCTATTTTGGCAGGTGGCTAATACTGTTGTGTAGGTGTTTGGAGAAAAATAACTATGTTGATATAAGTGTAACTAATACTTCTCTTTGCTTTGATTTAGGTCTGGCAGCCAATTTTTAAATCTAGCATTTTTACAAACTAAAACTTTAAATGAAGCCTGAAGAAAAATGATTCTATTCTCCCACAGAACATCAAATAAAAAAACTACACTCATAAATATATTTTAAACTTAATATGACAGTTTACTAAAAATGCAGTCCTTTTGAATTGTAAAAGTAAGTAAACTGTTATCATTAACGAGAATGACCGAACAAGGCCGAAATTTTGTTTGCTCCTCTACATAAAAAACTTCTCAACCCAAACCAGCTGTTTTTACATATATATTGAAAATAAATAACAGTTCAAGTTATATTAAAATCAAAATATATAATAAAGATGTCTTGCCTTTGTAGCTTTCTTAAGATATATAAACATTATCTACCATGTCTAAACTACTAGTTCTTGAATAAAAACTTCTTTCAGAACAAACCTAAGAACAAAAAATGTTATTTATTTAGCTACAATATCACACATGCTGAATGTTCAAGTACTGTGCTGAAGGTTTTGACAGTTCTATTTCTTGATTTTTCTCAAACATAAATGGAAAATATAACTGAATGTTCAACAATGTACTGTGATATTCAAGTTCAAGGTAAATAGAGAATTACAATGAACAGGATACACAAGAAATGTTTTGCAAAAACATAAATCAAACACTTGAAGTAAGAAAAATGAACTATAAATGTGTGAAACAAAAAAACAATGTATTTATTTTACAGTGAAAAAAACACAGACTCATCCAAAAAACAGTGACTAGCTTCAATTTGTCCATATACTAATTATTTGTTGGAACAGAGAGAGGAATCAACTACTTTGCTCCACAAAAACTGTGTATGCCACATTGCTAAGTCAGACAAAAGTCATAGTGCAGTATCCAACAATCCAATAACGTGTATGTCAACAATCATTTCCATTATATTGAATCAGTAAGAAATTAAATTTTAACCAATAATAATTTGTGTAAGCCTATCTATTTAGGCATAACTCTCACATAAGACAATGCTTCTCAACATGGTAAATAGTTCACCAAGGGTTTTTGTTTATTTTATATTGTATTCATTCTAAGTGTAGTTTAATGTATATTTATGTTATAACAGAGAATTCTGAATTTCATTTTAGTGCTTTTTGGACTTTTTTAAATTGGAGTAAGTGAGTTATGAAAAACTAATGGGGTGAATGATATTGGAAAAGGATGAGAAGCATTATCATAGAATGCTTACTCAAAATTTTGAAAAACAATCAACTACCCCTATTAAAAGTAGATTTAAACTAATGAATAAAAATGAAAAATGTTTTGGTGCATCCTTCAACATTTATTTGTACTTCGAAATGTTGATTCTTGATCATTGCATCAGACTTCCAGCATGTTTTATATCCTATATTTTGAATGGTGTTGATCTATCAAATGTTCTTTCATGCATACAATCAGCTTACTTTGGTCTAAATGAGCATTAGTAGTTCAAGATCTCAAAGCTCTAACAAAGAAGAGACCATGAATATGTCAGGGCTTTATTAACACGTACTTTAAGCATGCTTCATTTGATTTGTTTTGAATTTTGCACAAAGCTACACAAGAGCTATCTACACCAGCTCTCCCTAATTTAGCAGTGTAAGATTAGAGAAAAGGCAGCTAGTCACCACCTTAACAACCTGATCATGCTATTCTGAAAACATGCTACCCACTGTTTATGTTATTTATGCTCTTCATATAGAATATCATTAACTATATTAAGATGTAAATCTACCAATAATAAACAATCATATGCAAGTCTATAGAGAAAGATCTGTTACTTACACTTCACAAGATGGATCATGAGAAGACTTAATTTACACAACAATTAACTTTCATTGTGACTTTTACTTCATCATAGCTATAAATATGATTCCAACTATCCTTCAGCTGTTTTTTGCAATGTGATATTCTACATCAATTACATTATTAACATAAATGTATTGTAATGAGTAGCAATGTTATTTTCTTATATATGCATTCAGCAGATATATCTTCAACTAAAACAACATTTGTCTAGACACCTTGTATAAGCAAAATACAGAAGGTAAAATAAACAATAATAAAGTTATAGTTACAGATATTGCCTAAGTCTGAAACACTCAAAGTATATTAATTTTAAAGGAGTTACCACCTGTCTTTGAATTTCAAAGACTAACCTTCAATATATAAAATGGGCAGCTGAAAGCATGAGGACAAGAATTATGACAAGGATGAGTTTTCAAACAATTAACCAGTGAAGTCTGGCTGAGTGATTTTCTTCCTTGTTGAAATACTGATGAAATGAAAGTAGCAAACTTTGTAGCAAAATTAACTGCTGTATTATTCAGAAGCAAAGGTTTTCCTTTTTTTTTTTTTTATTCAGAGCCTCAACAACATTGTGCTTCATTTTACAAGGATCTAAGTATCCAGAATTTGATAACTTTGCTTCTTCAGAACCAAGAAGAAATCTAGGTTTAAAAAAAACAAAACAAATGGATAATCAAATCACTCAGATAGAAAGAGAAAAATCTACTCTACAATCCAACTTATAATGCATAATTTACTTGAATCCTTATGAGTTTCACATTTATTTACAAGATAATTAAAACCCATTCCTTATCATAAAATTATTTCTGAATAAAATGATATAAATTTTGTGAATTTTAAAATAAAAATATTAGTTCACATTTACATATTAAACCTCATACCATAAATAGCTGAGTTTTATACTTCTGGAAAATACTGGTCTTCATCAACAATTATCAAATACATGTGGTAACAACAGCTCTGGGATACAACACTTAAAACTATAAAATTTAGATGATGAAAACTGGCATTACTTGGAACTTCAATCCTAAATTGGCCATGGTATGGATATTATTTTTAAGACTTAAGTGAATGCATCTGATGCAACAATTTTGTTCTTGAAGATAGTATGTGTTATATACTAAGAGCCATTTTCATAGAAAATTCAATACATGAAAAGAAAAACTAACTTTACTTACCAAATCACATGGTTAAAGTAAAACAAAAGCCAGAAATAACTAGGATGCTTATTATACCATCATACTTCTTATCAATGAAACAGTATAATATAGGGTATTATTCAATCATCTAATTCTTAACTAATGTACTAGACTAGCAATTTAATGTTAGAAACATGTAATAGACTTAATATAAAATCTTATGACAAATATAATTAGTTTAACATTTTTTAATGTTTATTACTGTTTAAAACTGTTTCCTTTATGATATTTCACAGGAAATGTTTAGACATTGTTAATATTTTAAAGTATATTATTTCTACATCTATAACAATAACAAAAACCTCTTTTAAATACATTTAAATGCTTTGGCATAATTTTTTACCAGCAAAACAGAAATTTAATAAAATACTTACCTCATTCCTATGCCAACCAAATCTTTAGAAAACCCCTTTTTTCTAATAAAAAAATTAAACATATTCATTATATTACAAAAGCAATAAATTCTAATATTTTAATAAAGTTAAAAGCAGACTGCCTTAACCTGGAGTATTATATTCTGTACATAAACAAGCACGTGTCATACAAATTATCATCTCAAAAAAACAAGTGCATTAACAATATATTTAGAACAGAGTACGAGTATATGATGTGTAAAAAATTACATAAATTAAAAGGATCTTTAATCTTATAAAGAATTTACCACAAACTAAGAAAAGCTACAATCTCAAAATACACAGTTAATTCATTCACAGTTTATAATCAAATTTAACCTTTAACCCTCTTCTGTCTGATAATACCCATTAATCTTTTAGCAGAAACTGCAGTCATCCACATAATAATATTAAAAAAAATTTAATACACTATCTCATCATGTAAAAATGTGAAACTGTCATAATAATAAGACCATAAGATCACATTAACTTCCTCACCAATTAATAAATAACCTCAGACATAACTAATACTGTTAGACCCTAGAAACATTTCACTTTCATGAAAACCTCTTTTAAGTCAGTCCATTTAACACCTTTCTTTAGTGAGCAGGAAGAGAACTATAACATACTTTTACACATATAAAGATTTGAGTAAACCTAAGAGATCTATCTCCTTGAGTTAGACCAAAAAACACACAATTAACCATAATTTCTTTCTTTACCTAACTTAATTGCATCATATAATTGTGTCACTTACAAAAATATTCAACTCATTTCCTATAGTGTTGAAATTTTATGTTTGAAACCAGTCACGTGCATTTCAAGGATGAATAAACTGAGAAGATTTAGACTGTCAACTTTTTACTTGTATAAAATGTTTTAATGCAAGATTATTAAAAATTGAACACTGTGAATTTACAAGGGGGAGACCTTAAAAGAATTATAGAAATAAGTTAGGTAGCTTAAAGTGAAAAGGCAAACACAAAAAAGCAAACAAGCAAGCTTAAGACATAGTTCTTCAATTGTTTAATTTCCCTTTATTTACATTAACAGTTTTTTACAATCTTGTTTCTTTAGTTTTATGTTTTTTTTAATGTCTATCATGGGCATAAATGAGTGTAATAGCAATACTGTGCTTTTTAAAACAGTTTAGTTTAATGAAATGTGTATTTAGTGTATGATGATCTCTCAGGAAACAATGACAACCTTTGGGTTAGTTATTGTTCTTGATATTATTGCAACAATTTTGCCAATGATAGTGGTACTGCACATATAATCACTATAATGCATGGTGATCGCTTTTAATAAATTAAAATATGTATCCATATTTTGAACACAGATAGGCATAAACAAACATGAAGGTTTGGTAAAACTCAATTTATTGATTGCACTTTACACAACAATCTCAATATGATAATTTTCATTGACAACTTCAGTTGAACAATCTGTATTATCCACTGTAACCACTTGTGTCAATGGTCATGTACATTCCCTCATTTGTTTTTGAGCAAGAACTTTGCAATCTTGAAGAACATGTTTTGTTATAACAAAGCTGCATTGAGCTATCTGGTGTGTCCACTAAGAGGAATTGAACCCCTGATCTCAGCATTGTGAATCCAAAGAATTACCACTATCCCATTAGGGAACAGGACCCTTGGAGAATCTTGTTGATCCTGCATTATGTTAGGGTACCAAAGTTGTTGGTGTTATATGCTTTCTCTGTCTCAGCTATGAAAGAATCATATGATTTATCAATGAGTAATATGTTTTATAGGATGCATTTGCTAGTTCTTCCTTCCATGTGCTGAAATGGAGATAGTTTATGAACTAGTGTAGGACTTAAGCCAGCTCACCAGTATGTCAAGATCCAGTGAATAAACGAAAATCTTCTCTCAACTGTTGGAGCTGAAAATGTAATGCACAAAACAGGTTCAACAAGAAAAAGGATGTTCTTATACTTTTGATGATCTTTCCAATATACCCAAGACCAGAATTCACATGATGGTAAATTTATTCACCCAGCTTGAAGTTTTCGTCCATAGTACAATTTTAACTATTTGACCTCCTATAACACAATGATGCATGCCACTGTCAATATCAAGAAACACACAAAAGTTCTACAGCAGGAAAGTAACTTCCTCTGTACAAAACTTGGCCAATTCTTTTAAATCCTTCACAAAGTATTGGTGACTATAACTTGTATCTTAGAAAGAACAGAATTCATCTTGTCAAACTCAGAAAACCTGCAGCTGAGAGTATTATATTGATACTACTGTATATCCTCTTTTGTGGTTACATTTATCATCACCTATGGTTCACGAAGTCAGTTTCTGTGAAATATAAGTAAGTAGGCTTCTCTGGAGACTTGTCACATTCTAGAAGTTCCCATCTTATTTTCACAGCCAGCTTGATCTTCTTAGTGTTTTCAGTAGAGCCACCTGGACTTGACCAATGTGTGGTGGTTCCAATATGTATAAGCCATCAGAAGCATCCATTGCCAAGCCTTACTCGTTAGTGACTTTTTGATGTTCATGGTCCTTCTATCAGGAGTTCATGCAAAAGTACATCAAATAATAGCTCAAACAATCATCCATTTTTATTAATTGTACTTTATATTCAATTTATTATAAGTAAATTTCTAATATGCTGTATATCTTTTTTTTTTAAGTATTCACATTTTTTACTTGCATGTCTGAAAAAATTATCATCATCATTATTGCTATTACACAATTTTTATGAAAGTTCCACCATTTATGCTTAGCCAGTAAATTGACTGTTACTGCTATGCTGTACTGAAAAAAAAACATGAACCTATAAAAGCTTTTAGTGTCTGAAACAATCAACAAACATCAGCAACTAATCAGGCATCATCAGCTAATAAGATTTTAGAAATGACTGTAAGTAGATGAATTATGTCTTTATATAAAAAACTTTGTTTGTTGCCAGTTCAAATCTATGTGCAAAGCAGCATGTAGCAAGCTGACATCTGGTTTGGATTTTTACAGTTCCATCAGTACTTTCTTTCTTCCTAAATTTAGAGAAGCACTCTCCAAGCCTGCTACAATACTTTTCTTAACATAATTTGTTAAGAGAAAATGTAACTGAGTAAGCTTATATTTATAGCTAAAAACAACAAAACACTCAAGAACGTAAGCATGTTAGGGACTAAATCATGTACTAAAATAAAGACAAGCTAGATCTAGTGTAAATTCCAAAATTTAACATCCCCATAATTGTGAATGTTATCAATTATTCCATGTAGTAAACTTCACATATACAGGCCTATTATTATGATTACATATTTTATCTAAGCCTATATCTATTACTACATATTGGATTTAGCCCAATTTTAAATCTGCACACTCTTGTGCTATAAAAAAAAAACAACCTTGCTTGTACATTGTTGCAATGCTTCTTACATGTCTTTCATACTGCTTTTACAATTTTTTCCCTAGTTTCATGAAGAATAAAATCATACATATCTTTAAGACTGGATTCCCAATCATTCAAATCTTTCTTTGAGATTGTTTCACAAGTATTTTTTAAGTCATCCACTACGATCAAACTCATAATTCAACACACATAATAGCATCCAAGTAACAAGTCAATAAAAGTGATGTTTAAATACAGTGTTTGAATTTGAATAATTTGTCATTGTACACATGAAATGGAATGTCTAAACATCAGGCAATTATGTATACTGCCAAAGGTATTCACTTTGCATATATTTGCTTCGACAGAAAAGCTATTTATTAGTTTGATCCTCAAACTAGGTTTTGCATAATGAATTTTTTGTGTAACTTCAGTGTTGAAAACTCATTATATTGCCAATGTACATCTAAATGTAAGTATTCTGCTACAGATCAACCACATAAACTTTGTGAAAATTTCTGAATTTCTTGAAGATTTGTTACAAATCCAAACAAATTCTCGTAAATGGTAATTTGTGCAAATTGATTCATGGATTTGTGTCAAAATTCTAGTTCTGTACATGTTAAGTATATGCTTGTAAAATATAAGCCACTATATTTATACCCTAGAGCTATGGGGAGTCTACACACACTGGACTGTAGGGGTTACTGGAATGCAGAATGGACTGGATGTTGTAACTGCAATGCATGTTAATATTAATTATCCAAGTTGGAAAGGTGCATCCATATATATTCAACAGAAATAAAAGACAATGTGTCATAATAGCATACATACACAAATAAGCATTTCTAATCTTGTTATAGTTTTTATATTTCCCTATTTGTCTTCCTCCTCCCCTCTAACCATAGTAAGGCCAGTCACAGTTTTGTTGCAGCTGGTCAGATTCCCTCTTACAGTGATGTTCTACACATTCCACAAGGTTGGAAATGTGTTAATTAACAATTACAAATTGATTATATTAATTACCTTTCTCCCCTCCAGTTCTGATAGAATTTGGGTCCTGACACTTCTACAACCCTCTCCCACTGTAATGACCCTAAACTCTAATGGGCCTTCACTGCTGCACACATTATCTGAAGCTAAATATTTTCAAAATTATAGATCCAAAATTTTCTGCCTTACTTTCACCTATAATAGCCATCATTTTTACCATCTTCTGTTTACACAATCCTCATCACACCTTAAAGTCAGTTTCAAGGATGTTTACTTCATCTGTAGTACCTATAAAATTTACAATCATGCAGAGTTGGCTAAATGTCAGCAATTATCATCAGCCATCACCATGACTGCTGATCTAGTGTTTAAATCTGACCTTAGTACTACATTTTAAACTGTGACTTAAAGATTTATATTGTGGGAGACAGCCTAGACATTTGTATAACATGGCCAAAACTGATCATGCACTAGTAAAAAAACAAACAAACTGTGATCCTATCACAGCAGTGTCATGTCCAAGAGAGCAGAAATCCCATACATAAACAAATGGCATGCAAAATCGATACACTTGCAACAACAAGTTAATAATTACCATAGTGCATGTGTAGCTCCTACCATATAAACATTATGTTACAACCACAGTCTGTATGCAGCTATATATATATGTATGTCTGTAGTAGATTATGAAGTTTCATATCAAATTATTATAGACCATATTAAAATGACTTTGTACCAATGGTTATATAGCCAGTTATTTCTTAGATAGCCAAATAGGTCTTAGAAGTACTCTATACAATGCATAATGATGAATTTAAAAATATTGCCCAGGTTTTATTACAATACTCACAAACATTTATGTTATAACCTGACAAAACAACATTTAATAATAATAATAAAGAAGTTTGTCATAATTTCTACTTGCCAAAAAATTTATTTTGAAAATATAGGCTTTTAAATATTAAAAAGATTAGAATTAAATTTACAAATTGAATTAGTAACAATTCAAGTCTTTAATATTAAGAAAATTAAAGCACAATTCTCAAACATACTAAAAACTATAATTGTTATGACTTGTAAAACACAAAATTGAGGATTTCACCAAAAGTATATATTTCTCATTCAAAGTGTGGTTACAATGAGATTTTAGTTCTTCACCAGGGAAGATAGAGTTACCATTATAGTTACGGCAAATTGGGAGTGAGTTAGTTCAGTACCTAAACAGACTCTATGTCACTTGTTTATTGTGTGCTGCTTACAAGTCAAGGATTATTAAAAATGAAATTACCTGGTGTTATACAGATTCATTGATGCTTTATCTTAAAAGCACAATATGTTATACAAAAAAAATTATGATGATTCTTGCAATAGAACATTATAAAGCAGAAATAACAGTAAATCATAACCCTGGTGACTGAAGTTTTACGATATTGTCATTCAACTGCATCTAAAACAGTAAGTTAAACAATGCAAACTTGAGTGTTTCATGTTAAAATAAAAGGCTTATTGAATTTGCTGAGGAGGAACCCACTTTGAGACAGTGAATTCTAAAGATGGTTTGAACATGTAATCATGAAACCCATATTGCAATTTTAAAAAATGAATAAAGTTGTGAACACCATGAATCCAATAATTTTATATTTAGTCAGTTGGTTCTAGAAAAATATCCAAGAATTGTGTTTGTTTTAAACTTCACAGTTTATACTACTTCTTAACTAATTTAAAACAATTATGAGAATAAATCAGTTAAAAATTATAATGCAGAATACACCAAAACATTTTTTGTTTCTTTGTATTCTAGAGTTCTGTTTATTATGTTATTTTACTATTATCATTCTTGAAAATAAGTGCATGCAATATTCAAAGCATAATACATTTTAAAATAAATTACACTCATAAAATAAGATACACTGTCTACATACCTACCTACCTACCTTGTATATTCAAGTTAAAGAAACTCTTTTAACTTTAGAATTGTTGCAAAAGGAGAGCTAAGAAATTCAAAATTTATAATTTACTAAGCATTTTTGAAGAATTCAAACAATTCCAAAACAACAAGTCTGAATGGCACTACTTATCAGTTGAAATTTGAGCTGATCAGGAAATACAAGTTTCATTTAGCAGTTGCAATTTTATCTTTTCTAGAAAGTACTCTTCTAAAAAAAATTATATTTCTTTTACAGTTTTAATTCTTTATATACGCATAACCAATATACCTCCATTGGACTTGTGACACAAGAATGTACTCTTACTTACAGAACACCATATCAGGTAGGAAATTTACACAGTGAGCACAAACATGCAGTGTAACTTGTTAAATACATCTATACATTCAGAACCTACACAAGAAAGTCAGTATATTATTCATAATATTGTTGTCTGAAAGTCAGATCTCCCTCTCTTTTCCAATGCACTTAAAAATAATCACCTCAAAGTTATATCTATTTCACATTTGTACTTAATACAACTCTCAAAAATTATATTAGCAATTGGGCATATAGCTGTTATACTAAAGATTAAGATCACACACCTTTAAAAGATCCTCTCCTGATTGCCAAATAAAAATAAAAATAATGTAGAAGGCATTCATAAAAAATTTCTTCAGAAAGGTTTCTTGTTCATTTCAGTTATAGTTGTTTTAGGAATATAATTCTTTATTAAGGTTAACCGAAAAGTCTACCATATGGTTCACAGAAACGTAAAATTTCACTAATAATGATCTCTAGAGACTTGAAAACGTTTTGTTGCTACTTATGTTCTAACAAAAGTTAAATAATAATTATAAAAAGAAGCTGAAGATCTGAGAAACAAAATTTAATGCTCAAAGAATAATTATATGTAATAAAATGCTAAACATATTTCCTTGTGAAAATGAAAAAAAGTTGAAAAATTAAAAGGCATTAAACACAATTCACTTTATTAGAGAAAACTGAAAATGTTAAGAATATCAAAAATGTGTCATCAATTTCTTTTAAGATGTATTTATAGTAATGTTTCATAAAAAATGTTAATATTGTAATTGCTTTCATGATAAAAATCACACCTCTCACCTAACAATCCTTAAAAGACAAGAATGATAATACTTGAAATAATATTCATATTTTTATACAAAATTTACAAAACTTACCTAATCACATACATTAATATTCCCATTGTAAGGCTAAATATTAACACCTGTAAATAAAAGAAACAAGGTAAAACTTATAAATAATTTTGAAAGAATATGCTTTTATTTAAAGAAATTAAGGACAATGGTCACCTAAGAAAAAATAAATAAAACTGAGCAAAAAGAGTCAAAAGAAATAAAAAAATGTCAATGAGGTCAGCAGTATGACCTAAGAATTATAAATGTGAAATGTAAGCATAATTATGATTACAAAGGTTAAGTTTTTTCTCTCAAAACCAATAGGGTATTATAAATACTGTCTGTGACTTTGTACCTTAAACTAGTGTGCTATGTATATAAGCAACAATAGCCTCTATGGATCACTACTGATAAGTTGTATATCTGTATTTTTAAAAGAAAGTTAATAATTGACTGTTTTTCAAGGTCTTTAAGCATTAAAACATTTTTTTACTAACATTTCTATCCCAAACAGTTGTGCTTAAATTTACTTCTACATTACAAGTATTAAAGATATTTTGAAAAACACAAAGTTTAATATTATACAATCTCAAATGTTCTGAAATACAGTTCATAATATTTTACTTTTGCTACATTAGCTTCATTCATTTCAGCTTCATAGAAACAAGGATATTTTACAAACTACTGATAGAATGTTTGTAAACACAATGCATCTATTTTATTAGTTATTCATATACATACCAATTTTATGAAACAGGCAAATAAAATGCAAAGAGTACAAGATCTGCACTTTACAACATGCAAGTCAAACACATAAGATACATATTTTACTTAAAAGTTACAATCTGGACTCGTGAAATTGCACTCCACTCTTTACAAAAACTTGGAAGATGGTTTCATTAGAATTTGGTTTATTGAGATACTTTAGCAAGGAACAATTAAGAATAGAGTCATGCTCAAATAGTTTTAAGTCCAACAACTGGTCTAACCATGAGAAGGTAAAAATGCCCTGATTTTAGCATTTTGTGATGAAAATACTGCTTTGCATAGTAAGCTACTCACTGATATAAATAAGCAGGCTTTGCTAGAAAGTACAATCAATAATGATCATACCCTTGTATACCAGCTGTGATATTCCAGTTACCAAAATGGCAATTCTCACCATGACAGTGGTATTTCTCTACATTTCTCCTTACAGCTATGAAAAATCTAGTCGACTGGTTTTCACACTTAGGGCAAGCAGAAACTTATTTTCTGATATGAAAGAGGTACTGAAAATTCTTTGAAACTTCTTACTTTTACAACCCTCTCATTGCCCAACAGAAAACTTCATGAAAATTAACTCCAGTTTCCTTTTGTTCATGATGTGACTATCATCATTCAAGAAAATCTCTCCACCAATAGAATGGCTTCACATATACATGCTCAATGGCTCATCTTGCATGCTTATATTCATGAAACTTTATCCTTCAGCATGATAATGAAACAAATGTATACCTGAAGTGTGGAGTATGGATAGCAAAAATGCTATCTTCCAAGACAAAACCTCACCTCCAACACTGAAATGGTAGAAGGACTTTGATGCAAAAGTTACATTGAAAGAGCCCTTTTAGAAAGTGTCTCAAGGAAGTCTATCAGGTGTGACACACAATGGCAAAAGCTTCACCTATACTGAAAAGAGAGAATAAGCAAAGAAATCAAATCTGTGCCACAGGAACAGCCAAAATGTGAACATACTGTCCAAATACTTACACACAACAGATGAGCTGTCTGTAAGAAAGTGTGAAGCAAGAGAGAGAGGATAATGAAGACTGAGCCCTTCCATGAATCAAACAGATAAAAAAAAATGTGGTCAAAGATGTATCAACAATACAGCCCAATAAAGACAACAGTATGTAAACTGAGGCCCAGAGAGAGAAGACTATAAAGTAGGTAAAAGCATGTAGGAACATGCTTAACTGAGAAAAACAACAGCCTTAGCCAAAGGATGACTGGCAGAGGACCATAAGAGAGGAAGCCCAAAATGAGTAGGGTGACAAAAAGATATTAAATGGGCATACCCAACCAACAGTAAAAACCATGGAAGGCCTAAGACTGTAGGAGCTACTCCACTGATAGAAACACAATCCACCACTAAGGATGAAGCTCCTGACAAATGAAGTGAATGGGTTTTCCAGCATATAGCTTATGCCCCCAAAAAAGGCCCTGGAACATGAGCCTCAAGGATGGTTCAAGCCAGGAAAGACTAATAGAGTGTGGAATAGACTAAGTGGAACACCAACAATATGGCCAGTCACAGTCTACTACATATTCAACAAAGAATGAGAAAATTGGGTACACTTATGTGAAGTGAGCATTTGTTCAGCATCCAAATGTCAGAAATCCTGCTTTCATCAAAAAAGTACCTCAATCAGAGTGAGATGTATCAATGAAGGGAGAAATATAGTTAGATTGCCAGTAAAGGAATGCAGGATGTTGCACAGGCACCACCTAGGTATGGTAACAAGTTCTTGAGGAAATACTCACAAAAGAAGACAAAGGACTCAAAGAGAAAAAACTGTTGTTCCAAAAGGTTCACAGGAGGAGATATATAAGGGCATACCCAAAGGAATGAGAAGTTTCAGGAGTGCAAGTGTCCCTCAAAGCCAAATAACATTGGAATATTTGGTGACTAGGTATGCCACAGTTTTCAGGCAAAGATGATAGATCAAACTTGGCTGAGACAGAAGAGGAATAAATTGCTTAGAACTACCACACACTAAGTGGGTTTGAGAAAGAATATACAATCCAATATAAATCCCACCCCCAACCAAGTAGCCATCATATAGAAGAGAGGTAGAAGAAGGGAAAACATAAGAAAATTGGATGGCAGATATATATAATAAAAAAAAAGAATGCCTATCTTCGATCATGAATATGGCAAGAAAAGACCATCATGAAACTGACAAATACAAGAGGGACTAATATTGAGTCAAAGGGAAGAGCAAGGAATAGAGATGTTAAAAGGGCAAACAGAGAAGAGAATATAGAAGGAGAATGAACACAAAAACATGCAAAGGATAGTATTTGACACACTGAACATGGCTGACTGCAGAAAAGATGAAATAAATACCATAAATGGGGTTGTAAAGAAAAAAATAAGAAATGGGAAAAAAAGCAAAGAAGAGTGAGGAAATAAACTAAAATGGGGAAATAAAAATGATTAACAGTAAAAAGTGAGACCAACAGGAAGAGAAGAGATGGATACAAAAAACTACATATATGATGAGAAGATTGATTGATTGATTGATTTAGTGTTTAATGGCACAAAGCAGCTAGGCTATCTGCACCAAACATCCAGTAAAAAGGTAAAAATAAAGTATATGTAGTAAAATAAATAAAAGGAAATGAAGGTAAAACAAAAAAGTATAAAACCAATGTTGACACCTAGTCTACAATGTTAAGAGAGAAAGCACAGTAAAAGAAGTTGTAAGGTACTTACTCTAGCAAAATGGTAAAGAACATAACCCGCCAGGGAGACTAACAGGTAAGTTCAAGAACCACCGTCAGTCACCTAAATTTTGCCTTTCCAGTCCTGGTTCCGGGTTATGTGTCATAGCAGCCATTATCAAAATGTAAAAGAATAAAAGGTTTAAAAGAGACATAGCAAAATCATAATAACAAGTAGCCAAATGTCCAGTAAAAAGATAAAAGTCAAATAAATGGAGTAAAATTTGTAAAAGTAAATGAAGTAAAAACAAAACAGCAATTAAAACAGAAAATGGTGTAAAAAACAATGTTGACATCCAGTCTACAAAGTTGTAAAGGACTACCTGCAGCAGAATGGTAATGATCATAACCCACCAGGAAGACTAACAGGTAAGTATAAGAACCACCATCAGTCACCTGAAGTTGGTCTTTCCAGTCCTGGTTCCGGGTTATGTGTCATTATGGTCAGTACTAAAAGGTAAAGTAGTTAAAGTGTGAAATGACATGCAGCAAAAGTGTAATAACAACTCGCCAGGATGACTAACGAGCAGTTCAAATGGATAGTTCAAACAACAGCGTTAGTCACCTGAAGTTGGCCTTTCCAGTCCTGGTGTCGAGTTATTTAATGTTCTGGCCATTTTCCAATGTCAAATTGAACGAGAGAAAATAAAACTGTAAAAAAGGAACCACAATTAAAAAGGTGTAATGAAGAAATATGCAACACTTAAATGAAATTAAAAAGATTAATGGCCATTAAAAAATTAAAAACGTTATCAAGGTGGACAGTGTCACCATCACCAATAACACTGTCCAATGTTACAGATAGACCCTGGGAAAAATATGTTTAAAATATTGCTGTCGTTGAGAATTGTAACGATGGCAAGAAAGTAAAACGTGGCTGATAGTGATTTGAGTGTCACACAAACTACACATTGGTGCATCAGTTCCAGATAAAAGAAAACGATGAGTAAAAAAGCTGTGATCAATGCGTAGTCTAGTTAGAACAACTTCCTCCTTCCAAACTTTACGAAAGCTAGATGGACAAAGTCCAATATAGGGTTTGATTTGAAAAAGCTTGTTGTTGCATTGCTCACTCCAAGTGGACTGCCAGCTGGTATGGAGCCGAGCCTTGAATACAGGACCATAGTTCATGTATGGAATAGGCACAGTGGTGATAGTGCCGGAGCAGATAGATTTAGTTGCTGTGTAACTGGACAGAAGTAGCTGTTAATGAGAAACGGGCCAGTCGGATTTGAATATCAGCGAGAACAGGATGTGAGCTAACGTGTAGCGATTCCAAGGCAAGTATAGAACTAAGCGAATCAGTATAAATAGTGCAGTTGGAGTACTGCTCAGCTGCAATATGATCCAGGGCAAGAGATATGGCATACAGTTCAGCAGTGAACACAGAAGCTGTAGAGGGATTCTGCAAGCAACCACTGAACCACAGCAAACCATAGCAGAGCCCACTGAATTACCTGATTTGGAACCATCTGTATAAATGGGAACTGAATGATTGTTTGAAAGATATTGATTGAATAAAAGACGGTACTTCCAATCTGGAGTATCTGCCTTTTTTAGGTGATTGAAAGAAAGGTCACATTTGGGGGCTGTAATAAGCCATGGTGGGATGGGCGACCTGTGGAATCTGCAATGTTATCCAAGGACAGACCCAATTCATCCAATTTAGCCGGATGCGAAGGCCAAACGGAGCACTGACAGATCGTCTGTTCTGAAAAGTACTGCCCACCGAGGAAGGAAAACACATTTCCAGGTGGGATGCTTTGGTAAGGAATGAAGTTTCAAGTATATTGTAAAGATAGTTGCAAACAGCGAAGGTGTAGAGAAGGTTCATGAGATTCAATGTATATACTTTGAACTGGAGAGGTACAGAAAGCCCCAGTGCAGAGTCGAAGTCCTTGGTGATGAATGGGATCCAGCATCTTTAAGGCCGAAGGTCTGGCAGAGCCACAGACCATTGATCCATAATCGAGTTTCGATCTAATAAGAGCACGATATACCTTTAATATTGAACAGCGATCTGCCCCAACTGGTAGAAGAGAGAACACGGAGGATGTTCAGTGCTCTTGTGCATTTGACCCGAAGCTGCTTTAAGTGTGGTATAAAGGTCAGTTTACGATCAAAGATAAGCCGCAAGAACTTGGTCTCCGGGACCACTGGCAGCAAAACTTCACCGATATGAAGTTCAGGATCAGGGTGAATATCCCGTCGACGGCAAAAGTGCATGCATACAGTTTTGGAGAGAGAGAAATTAAAGCTGTTCGCCAGAGTCCACTTCCGTACACAATTGAGGGCAGTTTGTAATTGCCGCTCAATATATCTCATGTTTGATGACTGACATGAGATGTGAAA
Organism: Tachypleus tridentatus; assembly: GCF_004210375.1. Classification (NCBI taxonomy): domain Eukaryota; kingdom Metazoa; phylum Arthropoda; class Merostomata; order Xiphosura; family Limulidae; genus Tachypleus; species Tachypleus tridentatus. The sequence goes on along the minus strand of NC_134832.1, from coordinate 19,527,646 downwards.
GTCGTCGACATACAGCCCTTTTGCAACAGTGAGAGGGAGTTGTTCAGTGATGGCATTTATCTTTACACTGAAGAGTGTAACACTCAATACACAGCCTTGAGGGATTCCAAGTTCCTGTACAAAAGAACGGGAAAGTGTCGAACCCACACGAACTTGGAATCTCCTGTCCATTAAAAATTTTTTAATAAACATGGGAAGATGGCCACGTAACCCATATGTATGGAGGTCTCGCAAAACGCCATACCTCAATGTTGTGTCGTAAGCCTTCTCTATGTCAAAGAATATTGATACAAGATGTTGGCGATTGAGAAAGGCTTCTCTGATAGATGTTTCAAGACGAATTAGGTGGTCTGTGGTGGAGTGCTGTCGACGAAACCCACACTGGGTGGGCAAGAGGAGGTTGTTTGATTCAAGGAACCAAACAAGGCGAGCATTAACCATCCTTTCTAATGTCTTACAGAGACAGCTCGTCAAAGCAATTGGACGGTAGTTTAAAAGAATCTTGGGATCTTTCCCTGGCTTAGAGAAAGGTAAAATAATAGCCTGGCACCAGGCATCAGGAAAAACATTCTCCTGCCAGATCCAGTTGAAAACAATCAGAAGGACATCAAGAGAAGCAGGAGATAGATGGTTCAGCATGTCATAATGAATATCATCAGGTCCAACAGACGTACTGGCAGACTGATGAAGGGCCATTTTTAGTTCCACCAGGGTAAAGGGACAATTATAGTCAAAGAAACAGTCAGTTCGAAAGGAAAGAGGTGATCGCTCTGCCCGAGTCTTGATGGCCAGGAAGGTGGAGGAACAAGCAGAAGTGCTAGATACCCAGCAAAAGCTTTCACCTAGAGTGTTAGCGATGTTCCGAACATCAGTCACCTCCTAACCATCAGAGAGTAAGATCGAGAGGGGGACAGAATTGTAGTGCCCATTAACCTTTCGAATCCTGTCCCATATGATCTTGGAACTGGTGGTAGAAGATATACTGGTTGTGAAATTAATCCAAGATTCCTTCTGGCTTTGACGTCTTACCCACCTAGCATGTGCACGGGCCCGTTGGAAAGCAACCGGTTTGAAAGTGTGGGATATCTACGAAAAGTATCCCAGGCCCGCTTTTGAGCCTTCCGTGCTAAGTGGCAAGCAGGATTCCACCACGGACGAGGATATCATGGAAAACCTGTCGAGGTTTTAGGAATACACTGAGCAGCTGCATGTGTAATACAGTCAGTTACTGCTGCTACAGAGTCGTCTATTGATGGCTGATTTACGATGGCAGGATCAAGTTCTGCGAGAGCAGTGAAAGTGGACCAGTCTGCCTGATCCAGCTTCCACCGGGCACGGGTAGGGTGGCATCGACCACGGCCAGTCTCTCTCAAAAGGATCAGAAAATGATCACTGCCTAGTGGATTACTGTCAACCCTCCATGAAAAATGGGAGAATAATGAAGGGGAGCAAACTGAGAGATCAATAGCAGTAAAGGACTGACTAGGTGCATGAAAGTAAATGGAAGAACCAGTATTGAAAAGAGAAAGATTGTGATCAGAGAGCATCCGCTCTACAGATCGGCCCCTCCCATCAATAATAGCACTTCCCCAGAGGTGATGATGTCCATTAAAATCCCCTAAGATTAGAAATGGAGATGGCAACTGTTCAACGAGAGCATCAAGATCTGATTGATCATATGTCTCTCCAGGGGACAGGTACAGAGAACAAACAGTGATGGTATGACCCAAGGAATCACGGATGGCTACAGCCTCCAAGGGTGTGTTGAGTGACAAAGACAGGGTGGGCACGTGTTGATCAACCAACAGTGCCACCCCTCCATGTACTCGATCATCACACAACCTGTCATTTCTGTATAGAGAAAACTGCCGAATGGAAACAGTATCAGCAGTTTTGAGAAATGTTTCTTGTAAAGAAAGACAAACAGGATGGTAGGAAGCAATCAGCGTTTTGATATCATCCAGATTAGAACGTAAACCTCGACAGTTCCATTGTATCAAGGTGGCCATTTTTAAGAACGGGTAGGTGAAGTGGCTGGAGAACCCTTTGGTTTACGACCACGTCTTTTTGTTTCTTTACTGTCTTTAGTCGGAGGAGGTCTATCAACCTCCATGGATCCTGCTCTGGGTCGGGTGGGCAGGTTTTTGTTATTGGAAGGGGAATCCAGTGATTGACAACGTGAACGAATGATTGTTTTGCTACTTGGGGTGGGAGAAAAAGATGTATCAGAAGAAATGCCTGTATTTGAAACTGAAGGACGTGGATCTTGAGGTTTGTTGGAACGTATGGGAGGAACAGAGATGGGTGTGGAAGTCGATTCATCAACCTTTTTAACCACGGAGGTCAAAAGGCTTTTCAGTTGTTTTGAAAACGATTCTCTTGGAGGCACAGAGAGATCTGTCTGCACTCCCACTGTAGTTGTGGAATAAAGTGCAGCAGCATATGTCCGAGATGGAGTGGTGGGCAGCGATTTCCGAGCCTCAGGATAACTAATGTTATGTATCGTTTTCAAACGCTGCACCTCTTTTTCCTCCAACCATTTTGGGCAAGAATGGAAGTAAGAGGGGTGAGAACTATTGCAATTGATGCAATGTGGGTCCATGTCATATTCATATGCATCGTGGTCCTTGCCCCCACAACGAGCACATGTCAGGGAACCACGACATGATGTCTTTGAGTGGCCGAATCTCTGACATTGGAAACATCGGAGAGAGTTTAGAATGTATGGCCGAACCCTGCAAATGAAATAACCTGCCTTGATGGTGGCAGGTGCACATGATGAAGTAAATGTCAAAACAAGAGTATTTGTTGGCAGTGTAACTCCATCTTTGCGAGTGGAGATGCGCCTCACTGCAGAAACTCCTTTAGTGGAGAGACCAGCGAGAATCTCTGAATCGAGGACGTTCTTCAAATCCCTCTTAACAATAACTCCTCGTGATGAATTCAAAGTAGCATGAGGTGTAACCTCAATAGGTATATTCCCAATTGCCTTTGAATTCAAGAGGAGTTCACTGTGTTGGGATATGGATGTTTCAACCAATATGTCTCCAGATCGAACTTTCTTTACTGACTTTGGAGAGCCAGCTAGTCCCTCTAGTCCCTTCTGAATAAAAAAGGGGGAGAATTGCCCTAAAGGTTTTTTCCAAAAGAGAATGTAATATAAGAAAATGAGGTACGTGTGTTACAGATGTTGAAGATTGCTGTTCAGAGTCTTCAAGATGTGGTCGCTTACCCAGTGACTGTTTTTTCACAATTTTATTTAAATTTTTTGAAGAAGAATCCATAGGAAAACTAAAAAAATTTCGGTACCCACTGACCCCACCCACCATGGAGCCCTACAAGGGCACGCACTACAAAGTCATGCAAGGACAATGCAGCAACGCCAGGGTTTCGTGAGCACTATACCCAAACACCAGCATCAGGCACAATGTCCACAACACCTGTTGAGAACTTCCAACATTGGTACTTGGTTGACTCTAGCCCAAGTGGACCAGCCGATTGACCCAAGGGGAGCCACCCAAAGGCCGCCCATCTACAGGAATTCAAGGCCAAAGTGGTGTGTTAGGGTTGGACTCCTCAACCACCAGGATCCTCTCCTCCCCTTCACAGGTCGCCACGCACGGCAAACACGTGGGTGGATGTTTAGATCCCAGAGAAGGTAACCAGACAAAACAGAACCTTCCCTGGGAGGTCCCCTCACCACGAACAGGAATCCACACCGAGGGGACGAGAAGAGCAACAAATGAGATGGTGATAAAAAGAGAACAGCCTAGGATCCAGAATTGGAAGGTCAGAAGGAAACTAATATAGATGAGAAATAAGAATAAAATAACAAGACTGAAAAAGAAGAAACAACAACAAAGAACAAGAACAGCAGCCATAGAATACCTGTTCAGGTAACAAGGGAGAAAAAGAAACCACTGCAATATATACATAATAAAAAAGAAAGGAGTATGAGAAAAGATTTAACTTGGCACAAAGAGTCCCAAATGCAGAGGACAACAAAGTACAGAGGGACACAGCAGAGTAAGTGGCATAAGTCAAATTGAAAATGGAAGAAACATCCAAAGATGCCTATATACAGCAGGAAGAAGTGCCTCACATAATAGGTACAGAGAGGAAAGGAAGTAAAGAAGGTAGAGAGAAAATGCAAAACTAGAGAAAGTGAAAAAAAGGAGCACAATCCCCAAGTTGGCCATATTCACACCAATAAAAGTGAATCAAATAAACAAAATGGAGAAATTACAAACAAGACAAAAGAAAAATGGGGGGGGTGAATAATATGAGAACATAAAAGGAAACAATATAAATTCTAATAACATTGGTCTTGAAATGATAAACTGAAAATTAAAAAACGAACATAAGTAAAATATGAAGAAAGAAACATACCTGAAAATGAAATCCAGAGAAAAAGAATGAACTGTTGAGATCACATCATGAATGGTAAGAAACTACCAAACGCAAAAGTAGATCATTCCCAACCCAGAAAAAAACAACTGTGGCTGACACAATGGAAGTAGGAGGCTCAGGAAGCATGTAATAATCCACAACAAATTTAATAATGACTGCAACAGCTCCAACAGCTAATGGGCCTCTTAACACAATAGTAGAATGAGCTCTAAGTGTAAATACATCCTGCACTAAAAACTAAGTATTAATGGCCACCATTTGAGAATCCATGAAAACAAAATTAAAGTTTTTCCAACAGTACCTAAAGAAATTGTAAAAATTAATATTCTGTGAACAATGCAAATCTCAGCAAATTCAAAAGAAATAAGAAATTAAACACATTTCTGTATAATATAATGCAAAAGAAGAGAAAGAAGTTTCATGAGTGAAAGCACATGGTGAAGAAGATTATTGCACACGGAAGTGTTTCACCCTTCTACTGATGGAGGCCTTTTATTGCACGATGACATATTTATGCAGTAGCAAAATTCACATAAAATAGCATGAAATTAGCTAGGAGTTGCCTCAAGGCTAGTAGATGTATGCTTCTTTTGCAGTTTAAGAGCAAGGTGAAACAAAGAACACAAAGCTAAGGGTTCAAACGAAATATGAGAAAACGCACATAAAACAACTGTAAAATCCAAATTTTGTAACTGAAAAGATAATTTAGACTGAAGAATACAAAAGGATTTTAGTAAACCTGAGAGAACTGGGGATCCAAAAACCTTCCAATTCTATAATATCTAAAAACAATGGATAGAGATGCCTTATATAAAGCCACCTTATGAGAAGGAAGTCCCATTCTTAAATATTAACTGTGAAATTGTCAGAATGTATCATACTAATTTTTTTCTTTTAAAAGACATGGACTTTGAGTCATTACCAATGAAATGCAAGAAGTTCAAAAATGTTGATATGGAGAGTAAACTCATCTTCTGTCCACGTACCCTGGAACTCCTAACCTTAAAGATCATTTCCCAATCCATGAAGAGATGTATCTGTGAAAAGATGGATCTCAAGACAAAGTAGTGGAATGGGTACTTCAGTGGTACTATTGCTCCAACCCAACAACCATTCACAACTGATGATGTTGGTCCTGAGTAATGAGACAGGATTATTAAAGGATCAGAACGGATGATCCATTGATCATGCAGTGACCATTGAATGAACCTCATACATGCTTGTCCCAAAGAAATGAGAAGCCTGAGGGATGCCCACACCCCTCAAAAGAGAGAGAAAAAGACAGAAGTAAAAGTGTGATGGCATTTTCCATGGCTTGAAGTCCAAGAGGGATTGGTTTAGAGCCATTTAAGTGAGTATTGAAAACACACTTAAATGGATGAGATAATGTCTATGACAAAACAGATTTCTCCTATCTGATAAGGAAGCCTGCTTTCATGGCTTCTGAAGGAGAATCTGAGAGTGTTGTTCTGCTAATTGATGGACAAGTGATGCACAGGCCCAAGCAATGCAGATGATTCAGAAAACACAAGATGCTTACATAAAAGTGAAAGAAAGACCCTGCAACTATAACACCTGACCCTTGTGCACAAACCTGAGAAACCTCTGGGAAGATTCTGCTATGGGAATATGGAGATAAGTGTCTGTAATATCAAACTTAGTCATCCAGCATCCTGGTGCAATGTGTCATCATATGATGAGAAAAGATTCTATAGTGAAGCAAGGAGGATCTAAAAATTAGTTAAGTCAAAATAGATCAATGAGCAGATGCTAATATGCTGTCTTCTTGAGTACCACAAATAAATGGAAATAAAATCCCAGAAGAATGAGATCAACCCTCTCAAATTCTTTTTACACTGATAACTCTCTTATGGCCTGAGAACAGAGCTCCATTTATCATGGATCTGTTGGAGGTGAAAAGGCAACAGGCTAAGTAGACAAAGGTGGAGATGTCATGAATTGAATGACCAATCCTGAAGCCAGAAGTTGAAGTATCATTAAAACCTTGGTGACAGAGCTCCAAATTTCCAGGATATGAAGTAATCATGCTCCCACTGCTCCCCCACCCCTGGGATAGTCATCAATAGCATTGTTGTCAGTCTGCTTAAGCTAAAGATCTTTGAGAATATGGATTGACCCTAATATATGAAACAATAAACCTGGAAACTGAAGGAGGGAATGAGAAACACTGCAAGCTAATACTCATAAATAAGAACCAAAAAATTGAGAAGCCAAAGATAATAAAGACAAATATAAACAGACAATATCAATTTGGGATTCCAACAAGGAACTCCAGCAAGCAACATGGGATGGAGAAAAGGAGCTCCCCATAACTCCTTGAGGGCAGAAGACAGTAAACAAACCCTTTCTAACAAAGCATCTCTGTCCAATAAATCCCAACCACAGACCACCCCCAAAAAAAAAAAAAAAGAATGGAAGAAGACAATCTGACTGATGTAGAATTCAGCAAAATCCTCAACACATCCTCATATTGCTGAGGGGAGCATTGATATGCTTCAGACAAAAGTTGGATTGAGAATATACACCTCAAGAAAGTCCCGAGAGAAAGGCAAATATAAAAAAAAAACAATCAGTTTAGAGTGATCACAGATTCCAAACTAGACCACCAATAAATTTAAATGTGGAGAACAAGACATAACTATCCAACCTCTTAACTGAGTGGCATATCTCCCAACATAAACAGCAATATCAGGAGGAAGAACCAAGTAGTCACTTGTTGCCCCTTCTGCTAACAAGGAAGGATTACATCACAGACAGCTTTAATTCAGAGTGACCCCTACCCTCCACTGGCTGTTGACAAACATGAAAGAGCAGAAATGGAGAAGACTGGTTGACTTTAGTAGTAAAAACATTAACTTGGGATCTCCTATCCTTCAGTAAGTTTGTTTTATTGTTAAATAATGTAATATTATAAATAAAAAGATAACTGTGGTAATGGTTGACCACATTGAAATGCAAAATGTAAACAGTAAATAATCACAATGCTCCTGTTGATAAATAGCCATATCAAATACTTTTACAGAAAACAGTCATTACTTTATTAGGAGGAGGTGCTTGTAAATAGTACCTAGATAGAAGATGGGGGAGAAATTTGCAAATTAAAATTTGGCTAAGGCATTTGAGTGGGATATAAAAGACAGGAACAAGCATTCTCAATAATTCGATGGGCCAAGAGTGGAAATCCTGAGGATCGTTTGTTTGATTTTGTTTATTTTTTGAATTTCTTGCAAAGCTATACAATGGATACCTCCACTAGCCATCCCTGATTTGGCAGTGTAATACTAGAAAGAAGGTAGCTAGTCATCACCATCCACCACCAACTCACAAACTACTCTTTTACTAATGAACAATTGGATCAACTCTCAAATTATAAGACCCTCACAGATGAAAGGGTGAGCATGTTTGGTTTGAATGGGATTCATACCCAATACCCTCAGATTACGAGTTTAGTGACCTAACCACATGGCCATACTTTAGAATGCAATAAATTATACAATGAACATTGATGTGTATTATTTTTAAATTCTTATAATTTAGACAAATTCTGTCTATTGTTTAGCACCATTTCTCTTTTGATCAAATAGATTATTTGTCTTCAATAACATAAACTAAACATGCCAATTTTAAAAATGTGAAGTTTAAAAATCCAATATTACAATTAATCTTCAGTACACACTGTTTTAATTATTAACTCCTTTCACTTCAAGGTAAATATTGGGTACATGCTTGCAGAAGTCATGAGAATTAAGAGATTTTTGGACTTTTAACAAACTTTTTTTTAGAGTTATTTGATATATATATATAACACTATAAAGCATAACTTACCATTATAATTTGTGAACATTATTAAGAATTTCAACTCTTCACACTGTTTATTTGATAAATCCAATTTAATATCAATCACTGTAATTTTACATGTAACGCATACACCACACAAAATCAGCATACAAAATTTATGATCATTTTTCACTTGTTTCTTCATTACATTTGAAGTACAAGTTAATATATTAAATCTCATCATTTTTACTTTAATCCTCTCATCTAAATTAATCAAATTTACCTACAAATTAAAAATATAAACTTGTTGAACATTAACCAAAAGAGCACAAATGTTTCTTGTAAAATACAGGAAATATTTTCTTACCTCACCCTGAGGTATTGGCTGAGCATACCCTCTTGTCACAAGCATTCGGAAGATTGTTTCAGAAGCCTGTAGAAGTAAAATAAACTTTGATTTATTTCCTTTTTTTTATTATCATTTTCAACTTTAACACAAACTGGAGTTTATTATGAGACATTTCTATAAACTTAAATAAAATCACAACCTATATCTACAGAACATAACTTTATTACCTCAATATTTTGCTATTACAGCTTCATAGGGAGCTATTGATATTTACAAGTTCACTAATCCAGCAAAATCTGAATTAGCATTCATAAATCATAACTTATACCTGTGTCCATAATATTCCTATTGTATTAAAATATCAAACATCTATGAGTTTATATCATTAAGACAATTAAAACCAACAATTATAAATATATAACCAGTGCAAACCAGTAACTAAGCTATTAAATTCATTGGATTTAGAATAGAATACATTATGTATCTAAAACATTTCTTCATGTTTGCACTGGTAAGTACTTTTCCATCTTATCATATCAATACATACATAGAACATCTGAGCATATATTTCAACCCTTATAAGTGTGTATAGAGACTTCATCAAAATTCAGCACATTAAAATCTTAAATTTCATTGACATCTCTATGCTAAAAGCCAGCCTTTTCATTTTAGGTTTCTTTTTCTTAATTAAAATGGATTTTTTAATTTTTCTATCCAGAAGATTATGACATATACGAGGTCTGTTAAAAAAATACATGGACTGACGTCATAAAACAAAATGTACTTTATTTAGAAGTTACAGGTCTGGAACCCCTTCAAAGTACTCTCCTCCCCAATGCACACACTTATCCCAACGGTGTTTCCACTTGTTGAAACAGTCCTGGTACGCTTCTTTTGTAATATCCTCCAGCTCCTTCATCACATTTGCCTTAATCTCGGGAATCGTCTCAAATCTTCTTCCTTTCGAGGGTCTTTTGAGTTTGGGGAACAAGAAAAAATCGCGAGCAAGGTGAGGTGAGTAGGGGGGTGGGGAAGAACAGTGATCGAGTGTTTGGCCAAAAACTCAAGTTCTGAGGGCTTAATTTTGCAGCAACGCGGTGCATCTTCAATTTTTCGGTCAAAATCTCGTAACAAGATCCAACTGATATCCCACACTCTTCAGCAAGCTCTCTGACAGTCAGACGTCGATTTGCCCGCACCAGGGTGTTGATTTTGTCGGCGTGTGGGTCATCAGTTGACGTGGAAGGACGTCCAGGACGCTCATCATCTTCAATGGACTGTCGACCATCCTTAAAACGTTCATGCCACTTGAAACATGCCGTACGCTTTATAGCAACATCACCGTAAGCCGTGTTAAGCATAGCAAAAGTTTCAGTCACAGATTTTTCAAGTTTAACACAAAATTTCACAGCAAGTCGTTGCTCCTTAAGGTCATTCATTCTGAAATCCACCAAACAAAAAAATCGCACTTCACTTAAAACCACGAAGCTAATACACAAATGGAGATATCTGCAATCGGGAAATGGCGTCATAATCAACTGATCTGTGCAAACCTAGCGACACCAAACGGATTCCCCTGGAACCAACTGGAGCCGCGCAATTCAAACAGTCCGCGTATTTTTTGAACAGCCCTCGTATATAACCTCTTAACAGATGTCAGGATCTTATTTGCTTGTGGTAGGCCATGTTGTTTTTTTCCCCATAATGTTCTGCAATAGCAGTGTTAGTGTTGAGGTTTGGAATGTCAGGCACATGTTCAGACATTTGATCATGTACAGTTGGGCAAATTTCTCCTGCATGTGGACTACAGTGCCTACCACATGGTACTTTGTAAACAATGTTCTCACTATGGCATCTTTCATAGTCCATATTTAATAGCTTTATACTATTTTTTCCTACATTCTTTTTCCTTCTTGTGTGCTGAACTTCTTATTAATAATTTAAGGGAGATGTCTATGTTTGTGCCATTTTAATATTCAAATCTCATGCTCAAATTATTCTCTTTAGTTTTGTGGTGATATTATCATTTATGTATGGAATCACCTTAGTAGCCTGAGCTATAAATGTGCTTTCTTTATTTCTACTGCTTAAGAGAACATGTCAGTTTTCTTTCTTCATATCAAAATTTCTCATAATGTTTTGTATAACTTCCTGTGTATGGGTATTTTTTCTTAAAAGAGTCATTGGGTTCTCCATGACTTTCTTCGACATTTCTTTGTTATTACAAACTTTATCAATACTATAGAGGTAGCAAATAAAAACACCTCTTTTTTACAGTAGATGATGAGAATAAAAATACAAGCAAAGATCTTTTGTAGATGTCTTGCTGAAAATACCAGTAATTATTTCCACATTCCTGACACAAACTGTGATACCTATAAACAATAAATTTCTACCTTGTATTTTATAAGCAGTGTACAGATATGAATAGCATTTTTAAGATTTTAATGTTGAACTTTGACAAAGTCTCAATACACAATTATATGGGTTGAAATACATGTTTAGAATGTGTAGTGATATACCATGGAAAAATACTTATCAATGCAAATATGAAGACATGTTTTAATTATGTAACATACTTTATGTCCAATGAAGTTAAAATTTACTTATTGGTTTACAAATTATTTATTAACACTGTTGGTTTGACTTGTCTTAACTCTATAAATTCAATAATGTTGATATCATTGTGATATAAAATGAAGTTTCTAAACATGTGTATCAATGTTGAATTTATGAATGAGTGTTTGAATTTAGATTTAACTGGATTGGTGAACTAGTAAAATATTGAGCCAATAATGCTACATTCTAGAAATATGATTATAAAAATATATTGAATTTTGTTTAAGTAATAAGTTAAATCAGTTTCCAATAGCTCTGCAAAGTTTTAAACCATTCCATACTGTATTAACAAGTGATTAATACACATTTTCAGCTGTTTGTCTGAAGTATAAATTTTAATATACTTTTTACACCTGTTAAGTACAAGTGTGTATGTGTGTTACTTCTATGAATCAGTCAGTTTCATTAAATTATTTAATAACTGAAACATGTAAAATTTTCCAAAATTTCTTAATATGAGTGAAGTGTATGCTTGTTTAAAAGAACAAAGTTCCAAAACAACATATTTATCACACGTTAAATTTACTTTCATACAGTGGTGGTGCAGAAAATATCTCTTTAGTATGTACATATATCACTATGCCTATAGCTCATTCACTTTAGATTACAGCAAGAGTTAAATTATATCTTTGTTTATTGGATTTTGTACAAAGTTACAGGAATGCTATCTTTCTTAGCCATCCCTAATTTTGAAATGACAAACTAGACAGCAGGCAGTTACTCAACGCCATTCACTGTCAACTATAGGGATACTCTTGTCAGAACAAATAAGGGGATTTCTTTGTCATTCTTATAATGCACCCACAGTTTCAGAAAAAACATAAATTTCCTCTTGTGCAGGGAAAAGGATTAAAATCACAAAAAATTTTCTCTAAAGTCCACCAAGCTAACCACTGGGCTACATTTGGCATATTTGTAACAAGGAGTTTGAAGCTTAGTTATTTTAACCCTTAAGGGAAGATATGAAATTTTAAGCAAAGTTTAAAAAGCTTATGGGGTATTTTCATTTTACATTATATTAATTATTTTATTAACTTTATGTGAAATGTCTAAATATTACCTTATGTAACTTAAAAATGATAATTATCTTCTTTTTCCTGCTTTATCTACTATCATACTGAAACTCAATCTAAATGCCTTAGTTTGAAAGAACCTTAGTTGAAAGTTAAAAATCCACACATTAGCTTGAACATAGCCATTTTCATGAAGTACTAAAATAATAAAAAATACAATTACATAATTCAAACAACCTATTTAATGAAGAAAGCAATAAAATAAGATACAATTATAAAACTCCTTTCCCTCAATTTAAAATAGAATACTAAACCTGTTTATATTTTTTTAATATTCCATAAAATGTTAAACTTAGAGATCTTTGTAACTGTGTCTTAGTTTTGACTAACAGTTATTATAAGTGTAACTAGTATTTTTTATAATATCATACTTGTTACATGTCAGTAATAAAACAAACATATAATCATAATTTATTCTCACTAATTAGGCTTCACTGTAATTGACAGAATACCTGTTACATCTCTTCAGTTACACTACTTTTTATATTGATTTTACAGATAAGTGTAGCTATAAGAAGCTTCATAACTTTGACAATGAACTACAAACCCCAACTCAAAAAAAAAAAATGCAATCACCTTTGCATGCACACTTACTTTAAGTGTAACACACAATTCAGTTACTTAACTTCCAAAGTAAATTCTTTTTTTATTTTTTTTAGATCACTCCTAGTTGTAGTTAGTCCTAAAAACAGTGTAGGTACAACAAATCAATTTTCTCTTTCTTGTAATACAATAACAAATCAAGTAGTTAATAAAATAGAAGTGTGTAATTTACAGAACTTGCTAACTGTTTGAAAAAAAATTAACCAATATCTTTTATTACTTCTATGCTCATGTCATCAACCTTTCACCATTAATTTTTTTACACTTATTTTGGTATAAAACATGTACCAATTACAATTCCCCATGTACAGTCACTTTTCATCAGTCACACAATATCAAAAGCTTCCAAGAATCTGAAGAAAAATTATTTGTATATTTGTATTTGCATTTATGGTAAAGCTGCTTTCCCCAATTTTGAACTACTGACCAATGTGAAGGCAGCCAATCATCAATACCCTATCATCCACAATCTACACTAAGGGATTAACTGTCACTCTTATAATGCAACACACAGCTTCAAAATCCAGAACTCTACCACAGGACCAATCCACACTTTAAAAACAAATTATATTTAATTATAAACATTACATACCTTAGCTCTCTCACTGCAGGTTTGTCAATTCAACCAAGTTTATGATCATCAACTTCCTTATTATAAAACTTTTAATATATTTTGTATATCTTCAAAACATTTTGCAAGCTTTTAGTAAATATGAAAGTCATTTTGTACACAACAGATAAGATTTTTAATTAACTATTTTTATTAAACATTTGTTCACAAACATGTGGAGTTGGTGTTGAATCGTTAACATTAAAAATACTTTTATTTGTATGACAACTGTGAATTTTTTTGTATAATCTCTAAAACCACCTAAATGAATATCAATTTTTTAGTAAAAGTTTTATATTATCTGTTAATTTTCTCTACCTTAAATCTATGCCCATTCAATTTCACTGACCTCAGAACCACCATAATAAAATCAGAATAAATCTAGATTACCTGTTTTTTGTTTTTAAAATGACTGCAAAATGTAATACAAAACTACAACCATTTATCCTGAATAGCTTAAAGCCCACTACAGTATACATCTCTTTACACTTGATTTTATAGTGTTACTGTCTTTCACTGTGTCTAATTAATAATCCTGCTACAGAAGTTGTAAGTCTTTTTGCAAATGTATGGCTCATGTTACCCTATTGCATTACATAATGCACAAGCTGCTTGCAAGCATAAGTTGTAAAGAACTGTTTTGTTTTTTCATTATCTTACTTAATAACCTTATATAAGATAAATATTTTTTCTAATTTTAAGATTTTAGTGAATTTTTATTAACAAAGAATGCATATGAAAAACATTTACCTGGATGATTTGTTGTTGTTTTTCATTGCTATTTGCTTACGATGTAGAAAATATTTCTTTAAGATTAATACTAAACACTTTTCAATCAATTCTGACAAAACACCATTCTTCAAAAATTTTCAAAATATTTGAATTTTTATTTTTAATTCAAGAAATGGTTAGTGCCTTGTACTGAAATGAAAGCAAAAAGAAGCATTTAATCCATAATACTAACTTGTTAGTCAAATTATATTGTATTAAAAATGCATGGTAGTTTCTTTGTATTACTTAGCATCAACAGTAAATATTGATAGAAACTACATCATACAGCTAGAGGAATAGTTTATTAAAAATTTTAAAATAAGAAATTTAGATAAAGTTGAAGAAATATATACTTGTACAAACAAACTTGCTAAGAAATATTTATAGAAATATAAATTAAAGAGACAAAAAATATAAAGTCATTATACAAAACATAAAACAATTTTAAGAAACCATGGGTCACTGATGAAATAACAGAATTGAAAAAAGTTGAAAATATAATTGCATAAAAAATTAAAACATCTCATAACTATTATAAATAAGCTTAAAACAGAATAGAAATAACATTACTCAAAAATTAAGAATAGAAAAAATTAATATTCTAAAAATTAATTTCTTAAAGGTGAAACAGATATAAAACATAATGGAATGTTTAAAATGCAAAACAGATAAAATGGGATAAAAAAATCCATCATTTAAAAATAATGTTTGACCACTGTTAACATTGCATCATTAGGTACTCAGCAAAATTGTGCATGACACTTAAATACACCCAATTAATAACATCACCCATAAAACATTGAGCTAGCATAAGTATAAACCTACTATTTGTATTTTATTCATTAAAGGTATGTATTAAAGCAACTAATGTTGAGAAAGTAGTAGTTTACAGTGTAGAATGTACGAACTGTAATAATCTGTATGTAGAAAAGACTAGTACAAATTTATGTACAAGAATAGTAGAAGCTGGACATGCTCCATCAAATGTTTGATATTTTAAACATAAAAAACATTGTAATGAAAATTGTTAAAACTATTTGTCAAGAACATAATATTAGTAAACATAAAAAGGAAGTAATTTTGATAAAAGAATATAGACCTATCACAAATAAAACAAAAGTATATATATACCTTTGCTAATATAGGTGATGTGAGTGATGTCACTGATTGGTTGTACTTAAATGTCATGTACAATTATGCTGAGTAATGAAATATTAATTTTAAACTATGTATATTTTCTATCCCATTTTAAGTTTTTGAATTTTAGATCTTCTAGTGTGAGGTATCTCCAAGATTTATACTTACGATGGAATTTTCTTAATAGGGTAAATGATAAAGAAATTAGGAAATATTACCTGAATTTTAAAATGGGAACAGAAGAAATGATAATGTATTAGTTCAAAATTTGGCAATCAATTTTAAGAATTATTTTATAAATGTAGTAGGAACAATTATAAAACAAATTGAAAATGAGCCATGTAAAACATTCCATACAATAAGAAGCAATTCCATGTATTTATTTCTTGCATATAATGAGAACATGAAAACTATAATTATGAGTCTAGAAATTTAGGAAAACTCCAAAGTATGATGGAATTTTAGTAAAAATAGTAGAAGAGTGTACATGTTATATTACTGAACCATTTTTATGTATCATAATTTATCTATTATGACAAACTTTTTCAGAGAAGTTCTAAAAAAGTGTAATGATTCCAATACACAAAGACAGATAAGAAGAATAATCATGTAAATTATAAATTTTTCATTATTGCCTGTATTTTCTAAAATATTAGAAAAAAATGGTGAAAAACAGGTTTAATTTTTTTCTCTAAAATCAATAAAGATTTACAGTGTGTTTTAAGGCACTCTTGGCCTTCACACAAAGTATTTATTAGACCTTAGATAATAAGGAAACAACATTGTATTTTTAGTTTTAGAGAAATATGATACAGTGTGACATAAGTCTTGATAATAAGAAACCCACTTGAAGTAAAAATGTATTTCAGGATGGCAGTTATGGGTATTAACACTTACTAATAAAGCAGAAAACAATGTTTCGACCTTCTTAGGTCATCTTCAGGTTAACAGGTGTCACATAAGATATTATTAGATACAACTGAAATTCTAGGAATAAGAGACATAAGAATTAAAAGGACTTAAAATATTATTGTATATAATAGTTTTTAGAAAAAAATCATTTTAGTTATAAAACTAATAAATGATGTTCCATAGACTCTGTAGTTAAACACTTTTTTAAAAATATGTATAAATGATTTACATAATTATATTTAAGTCAAAATTTCTAGAGTTTCTGTTGATACTACATTAACATTTGAATCTGCTAACACAGAAGAAATAAAAATTGAAATTAAGGATGGCTTGTAAAACAAAAGAGAAGAGGTTTTTAAAAACTACTGATATGCTAATACAACATTATACATGTATATGTATTGGAAATTGCTTATAATTATATATATGTCTAAATATTACTTTTATCATAGTAAAATAATACTAGGGGTTCAAATATAAATTTTTAATAGTTCTACACATAAGCATTTTGTAAATTATAATCAAAATAAAAAAAGTATCTTTAATGATAACATTAAAATAACTAAATTTAAGACATTTAATAATTTTTATCATATATAAAATATAGAATATTTAAGATAATAAAATGATGATGTTTGTTTAGTACAAAGTTAAACAATGATCTTTCTGCACTCTGTCCACCACACAGAACCAAAACACAGATTGTACCATTTTAAGTCTGTAAACTTACCTCTAACTCACTAAGGAATGTAATAAAATGAATTACTATAATTTTGTAATTTAACATGATTAATTAAATATTAAACAAGTAATGATATCAACAATGATGAACTAATCATTTTTGAGTTAGATGTAATTTGTAGTGTATTAATACTGTATTGTGTGTATTTGACATTTAAATAAGTATTAAATACAAAATACTGTCCAACTGATATGAAATAAGAAATTTTTCTTTATCAAAATATTATACCTAAATTAATTTAGGTTGTTATATGGTGAGTTAAAAAAAAAAGACTAAAAAAATCCCAGAGAATATTAATCTGCTTTTTTTATTATTATTATTAGTCCTAAGATGGCCTTTAAACTCAATTATAACCTACAGCTGCAAAATTTAAGTAAAAATACTTACAATATTTAAAACATACAAGGCTAGTGGCTGTCGCCTAAAGGAAAAAAATAATAACCATTTTAAAAAACATTTTTCACAAAATGACACTGTTAAAGAGGTGTTTAAACTATAAAATAAAAATTGCACAAACATACAAATAATTAAAATATTATAAATTGTAAAGTTATTATAAGCTGAGTCAAACTTTTTTAACCTTTAAACTCAATCTGAGGTGTTTCATACATGGACATAAAGCAATACAAACAAGTGTATTTCAAAACAAATTTATACAATTATAATTGATTTTTAACACACAGTTTAAAAATTCTACTTATTTTTAAAGGCACTGGTCACAGCAGAAGTTAAAAATGCATTTAACACCACTTGCTAGCCTTTCTCATAAGAAGAATAACTTATTATAAGAATATAGAACTATAAATAAAATACTTACCTACTTTCTCTTTCAATCAGAATTGCTAGAAAACTTCCAGTAAAAGCTGGTATGTAAGCACAGTGTAGGTAGTAGAATTTTCCCATGATTTTCCTAAGATAATATGAATCATATAAATACTTCTCTCTCCATAGAACTGACAACTAATATTTTGCTTCAAAAGACACCCACTTATCTTATGAACAATGTAACGTTTTGAAACAGCTATTTGTGGGATAACAGAATTATTTCTGTACAGTGTTTCATCTCTTACAGTGAAAGGCAACCACATACAACATTTAAGTTATAACATCATTTCAATGAAGTTGAAATGAAATTTTGTATATAAATAAATCCATTATCCCAGAAATAGCTGTCTCAAAACTTCATATTGATAATAAACATCTCACGCTATTGCTACAAAATTTCTGCCCATGTTATAAGACCTACAGGTATTAACATGTACTGTGCTACTTCACAATGCAATCAGCACCACCAATAAGGTTCAACATCTCTCATACCGTCATGCACAGTACAAGTATCTCATGTACTAACAAAGACTCATTCTTGAAGAGGCAAAAGAAATACACCAGAAATGAAGAAGGGTTCAGATGAAGAAAAATGTTATCTTCATAAAAAGTTACACACCTCTCCACAGAACTAATAGCTGGATTCCCACATTGGTAAGATAGTGGAGAGATGAGCATATATAAAGAAAATTAACAAAGATGATAATAAACAGCTCCAGAAAGGGAAAGTTCATGGAAAGTATTACCTCACTAGAGGGTGGGGAGAAATCTATTGGAATTTCACTTGGCAGAAAACCATGTCTAACTTTACCTATATATATACAACCTATATATATGTATCTATGTCTAAGAAGGTTGTTAGAGCACGTATATATTGTGTATTTACAGTATACAGCTCAATAGTTGTGATCCTTAGTATAATGTTGGCCTGTACAACACTTCCAGGTAAACACCTCCAGACATACTACCAATCAAATATGCATCTACTAGTCTCATATCAATAAAATTACATCAACCCAAAGGATAATTCTCCATGTGAGCAGTTTCATTTGGAGGACAGATGTTCTCCATTTATTGTGCCAAAAGAAAATGGAAGGAATTTGCATAGGGATTAATACCATTGAGGTACTTGAAACAAACATAAATCATTACAATGTCTCAAACTGATAGACTGTGCAATTTGTTACCATGAATAAGGATAACAGCCAGGTATGAGGACAAAAGCACATCTTATACTGTGTTTTTCCAACAGCTAGAGATTGGGGAGTGGTAAGGATTCCTGTTCTTCATTGGAATAAGGGGAAGAATAAATGCACTAGATAGCCAATAGGAACATACCGCTGTACAAAAATTGCAACAAGTGACCATAAAACCCCTGTTTTTACAAGCAGAACATTCAAAATTCCAGCAATCTAAAGAAGATCAGAGATTGGCAACAATCTATTTCTGATTTTCTCATGTAAGTCTGTGTGTGAACAATCCAGTATGAACATATTTATGCCATAACACATCTCGAAGATGAACATGTACGTGGTCTCATGGAATGCCCCATCTCAATAGTGTGCATGATAGACTTTATAGGTCTCACAGTGCAGGTTTTGGATAACAGTATGCTTGGATAGGTGCCATTCACCACAAAGAGGAATACATGTGAAGTAGGTCCCTGAAAAAAAAAAAAAACTAAAAACAAAGATACAAAACTAACTTACCCACTCAGAGTTGTACCCATGTACAGAGAATGGACACAAGGGAAATATTATATCTATTTGAGTAGAAACTTACTAGATGGTGCAGGTAGCACAAAACAAAAGTGTGGGGAGTAGTCAACATGCTAGCCAAGATATTCTCCAAAGGATGACAGAAATGAGCAGCCAAAAACACTGGAAGGAAAAAGATCTGATGGGAAAAGAAAACAGAACAATTGACAAAATTCAGGAGAAAGAGAGTGAGAACCATGGAAGGGTACTGTAATACTATAATGAACAGATCAGACACAGGAAACAGTATGATCAGAGCAGGAGGAAATATGGGATATAGAAGGAAGGGAAAAAGGAATGATGGTGAAATCTCCTTGGTGGACAGATGATGTTTGGGAGAAAGAAGGAAATACCTCTTTAAGGAAAGGTAATATAAAGAACATCGGAGTAATGTTCAAAGAAAGGAAGAGAAAGAGCTTGGAGAACAACATTTATACTCCATTCCAACACCTGAGTGGTATGACAAAGACTAAGGAGAAGCATATATCAAAATAAGAGAGAAATAACTGAGAAAGAAAACACACAGTAAAAACAGAATATTCTCCACTCATGTTTATACACATACATGGAAGGAAAATGGACATAGTGAGGCTACAAGGACACTACATTTTTGGATAGGCCTAAACCCCTCATAAGGGACCAGACAAAAGCCATGACTGAAGCCAAAGTGTGGGAGATGAAGCACTCTTGGTTGAAGTTGCCAGAGGATGGACTAGGAGAAAGGAAGTTATAATAGAGGTAGTTTCCACAGAAGGAACAGAGACAGAAACCATGGATGAACCAGCTGAAAAAGAGCCACAAGATAGAGTGGATTGGATGAGAGAAATAACTTGAGGCAGAAGACAAATGGAAGGATATGCACAAATAAAAAGGTCCTTCTGTTCCTGGCTGAACACATCCACAGTCATGGCCAAATAATGTGAAACTGAAGACCAAAAGAGAGGAAGTCTGGCATCAAACAAGTAACAAATGTATTCAATTTGAGTACATCCAAATAAGAGCATTACCACTAGAATACCTTGGGGATTGATATATCACTCCATAAATAAAATCTTGTTCAGACAGAACAGACTAACTATGACAAGATTTACAGCTCCTGGTGTGTGATAAGCCAGCAAAACAAATTTAATTACAGTATACCCTCACCTGTTCGCGGTTCCCCATTCGCGGCCCCGCATATTCGCGGTTTAGGCTCTTAACCCTATCACATCGTATGCGGTATACCGGGTTAGCGTCATAACGTCATAAAAATGAATGCTCGGTAAACCAGGCTTTTGTAGGTAATAGAGATTAAAAGCACTTTTCGAGGGTATGTCTGTATTTACTCTCTCAAGCAGTTTTATCGATTGACGTCTTTATCGAACAATGGGCTGAGCTGCTATTGGATGACTGCCTCAGCTTCCCCCACAACGCAAATGGCAAAGCACAGCCAGTAGCGCACTACACACGCACACACAGGCAGCTTCGGTCCGAGGAGGCTAGGAAATAGGTTTGAATTTAGCCAATGGCTGACAGCTTTAGTTTCTCCTTCTTGCTGATTGGCTGCATACGCGTGCTGCTGATCAGCTGTTTCTCTCTTTCATTCGCGCGTGAGTTTTCAACGTGGTTGTTTGGACTGTAAATTCAAGTGTTTATTTTTACAATATTATTTACACCCTACAATGCCATTCAAATGCCCTACACCACCAGCTTCTGGCAAGGAACCTAAGCACCAGAAAAAGGTTATGCATCCTGACATCCAACTGGTTTCATCAGTGTTTCATCCCTCAAGTGGTAGAATACCTTTGCAAAAAAGAACTCGAATTTCGAGTGTTGCTGATCATGGATAATGCTGGCGATCACCCTGTGGATTTGTATCATGAGGAAGTCCAGATCGAAGTTCCTCCCTCCCAACACAACATCCCTCCTCCAGCCTATGGATCAAGGAGTGATTCGTGCCTTTAAGGCACTTTACACTGGCAACTGTCTTCAACAATTAGTTGATGAAATAGACGAGAATGAGGACTTCCAGTCGAAAGTGTACTGGCGCAATTTCACAATTGCATCGTGCCTGACAGTCATACACAAGGCACTTCAAGACAAGAAAAAAGAAACATTTAATGCATGTTGGAAAAATCTGTGGCCAGAATGTGTTCATGATTACAAAGGGTTCTCACCGGATGAAATTCAACATGATGCTGTCAACAAGTCAGTTAAACTAGCAAAGTTAATCGGTGGTGAAGGCTTTGATGACATAACTTATGAAGAGTTCAATGACCTGATTAACGCCCACTCTCAGCCTCTAACGGACGAAGATTTGGCAGAGTTGACAAAATCTGCCAGTGAAGAAGAAACAGAGGGCCAGGAAGAACCATCACAAGAGGAAGAGGACAAGGGTCGAACTCTAGAACGGTTGGCTGAACTCATGTCAAAAGCAAAGGATTTGCAAGAGACTGCCAAATCATGGGACTCTTACATGGTTCGTTCACTGCAATTCTCAAATGCAATTAACTCTACCATGTCGACCTACAAAACTCTATTCATCACTATGAAAAAACAACGGAACCAGATGCCAATAACTATGTTCCTAAAGAAGGTACCCAAAACGTCAAACCAAGCCACACCCGAAGAAAGTACTACACCTCCTCCTGACTCTCCTAAAAAAACAACACAACCTCTTGACTCTCCTGAAGAAATGAAGCTTTCTCCTTAAGTGCCTGAAGAGGAGGAATTACCTAAAGTGCTGTAAAGCAGCAGCTAAGCTGTGCCATACTGTACATTAGTGTTATCATCATCATCGATGGCACAGCAAATTTCATCATCATTTTATTATCATTCATTATTGGTGAGTGCACAAACAATATTAAATTTTTTTTCAATTATTATTGCAATACAGTACGTATTTTTTTATAAATGCATACACTGTATGTACAGTGCATATTCATTATTACTGTGTATTAATAATGTTTTTAATTGCATATTACTGAATTGTACTGTACTGTATTATTATTACCTGAACTGTGCGTACTGTATTTATCTGTCTAAGTTTGCCTTTAAATTTGTTCCACTTTCTGTCAATTCTAATACATGTGTTGTAATGCGATAGAAAATGACTTTACGGTACAATAATACAGTATGGGTAACTATACTATGCGGTGTTACCGTCCTCCTGTACTTACGTTTCTTTTTGATTAAAATATTGTTGCAGTACAAAATTAAAATGTGTTTACATTATCATTACTACATTAGTGAAATACATGACTGCATGCAATATTACTACATTATTACTGTATTAATGAGTAAGAGTGTCTTTAGAAAGTGTCTGGGAAGCATTTAGTACCGCATATAATCTCATACATAGAAGTTTTAAAACTGCATCCAATATTCGTGGTTTTTTGCTATTCGCGGGGGGTTAATAACGTAACCCCCGCGAATAGCGAGGGAATACTGTACTGTGAGCTCAGACATTTTAGAGTTCTAGGTTATTTGAGAAACAACCATTAAGTTGACAAAATGAATTAACTGTCATCATCTTCAGAAATGATAGAAACTGAACCATTGCCCAATGAACAGTAAGGAGTTTCAAGAGACCAATGCCAAGACTTAACTCCTCCTGAGACTAATGGCCCAAGATCTCCGTGCATTACAACATGTACCTCATTCTCATATCAAAGCAACTGTAAAAACAAGTTTTTCTGGATGAGGAGGAGGAAAGTTACCCCCTCACTGTTACACCCTCCCTGTCTAGCCACCAGAGGAAGTCAGAAGAAAGGAAAGCAGAAAAGGATATGTAAATCCAAAGAGTCCATGATAAAATGCCATTCATCTATAATACCCACTATAAGAAATGCACTTGGGGATGACCCAAAGGATAAGAGGCTCCAGTAATGTCCAAGTCCCCAAAAGAGATGGAACCTCTCAAAGAGGGAGAGAAGGTACTGATAATGCTCTCTGAACTTCAAACTCCATGATTCACAGCTCAAGAGGAGAAGGCTAAGTTCAACTGAAATGCAAGTTGAAAAAACAACCCTAGAAGAACAAGATATTAGGTGAGGTAGATAACAAACTCCTAGACAATCCAAATCACCTGAGCAAGCTTCTTTGGTAAGAAGTTGTGTAAGTGTGGATAACTTTGCAAAGAATTGAAGCAGAAAAAACTAGACAATCACATAAAGATAGACATTTAGCCTGAGAAAATATAAAAATCAGGCAAACAATAGGACCATCCAACAAAAGCATAGGGTGGTAATTTCATGCTAAAAGAAAGAGCTTGAAATTGATAAATTGATAAATCCATGGTCGTCATGGATAAAAAGTAGATAACGTAATGAAATCCAAGCAATATGGATGTGAAGATAGCCACCAGACACACTGAATTTCTTCATGAAAAATCTTGGAAGTCAAATCTAATAGACAGGTAGAAATCATAATGAATTTAAGCACTTCAAGAAAGTGATTCAAATGGAAGAGATCAAAATGAGGATGCCAATACCTGGTTTTCTTGAGGACAACAAAAAGTTGGGAACATAATTCTAACAGCTTAATGTTGTCCTTGATGAAAAGGTCTTGAACCACTTCTGTGCAGCACTGATGGGAAATGGATATTTTGGGGAGGAAAGAAACTAGGACATAGGATAAAGCAGGATGTGCAAGGAAAAAAGGGAAAACCCTTCTAACAAAACTCAAATAGGGTTTGCTGAACAATGATATTAAGTGCATGAGCCTTTGCAATATGTGGGAGTACAACATAGTAACCTCCACATGTAATTGAACTGCAAAATGTTCAGTATGGATATCCAGTATCAAGTGAAGAAGGAAAATTTTAAATTAAGAGCTAGATGCAGCAGTCAATAAGGAAAGGGAAAGATCAAATGACATGGATGACATAAACATAATACAATATGCCTGTAATATCAAGTCTAAAACTGGTGACTGAAGTCCAGGTGCTTCAATAGGTTAAGATTATGCCTACTAACAAAAGATGGGGAAGCTGTCCAAGACCTCATTGTCCTGATATAAAGTCCTTGCATAATGACAGAATTCCTTGAAGATTGGGAGATCTCTCAGCCCATGAGAAAACAGCCATCTCCCAACAAACTATGGCTAACACTTCCTCTGCAGATAAGATCACATCTGCAGCTGATGAACAGCAGTACCATCAGTAGCCATTGCAGTCCTAACAGTAAGTTGTGAATTTAAAAATATTGTCTGACTACTGGTAGCTAAGAGGAAAGTAAAATTCACAATCAAATAAAGAAATCCAACTCAATATTGGATTATAAACAACACTTTGAATATGTTCAAAATACACTAAAAACAAGAAAAAATGTTTGAAATCAAGCACTAGGTCTTACTACTGTTATGCCACTCTACAAAATAAAGATTGGGCTCAACTGCACAGGAGGAGTTTCTGCAATAGGAGAGTTTGCTGTACCCTATTGGTGGAAATCTTTGTGTGCTTCAATGCATCTGAACCACATGGAATTAGGTGAGAGTTTCCAAGTCAGCAGGGAGCAAGAATTTGCACTTTCTAGGTAAATAATTATATCGGAATGTGAAGAAATGTATTCAAAATATTGGCGTTCATCATCCACAACCTGGGAGCAATAGAACTAATAAATTATAATAAATTAATTCCAGAATGGCAGATCTATGATAAGTGCCAATCTCCAATTTTCTTCAGTGCAACAAACAACAGGACTAAAACCCCAGAATGGCATCAAGGACTTGTTCCACAATGTTAATAAACTGAAAAGAAGATACAGGCTGAAGACACAGGGAACTGAGGTAGTTGTAAAGAGAAATGTTGATTGTAAAATAGATAAAGCCTGTGTGAAAGCAACCATGTGGTTAAAAGTCTTCTGAAATGTCGGATGAAGGTTGGATTCAGAAGCAAAACATATCTGTAATCCACACTGGCAAGATTTCCAAGAGCAAGGCAACTGGAAAGTAGTCAGAAGACAAGAAGCAGGAGAGTTGATGGCCCTGTGAGGCTCCCAAGGATGAGAAACAAACATATTGGTGCCTCTAGACCAAGCTAAGCAGGAAACCAAAATGAACAGAAATGACCACTGCTGAGCAGCCTAAAACTAAGATTGCACTGAAGTCCAAAAAATCTTACACAAAAGAAAGGTCTTGCAAAGAAGTCTCTACAATAAGATAAAGGCTTGGCATATTCGCAAAATTATTTTCAGTAGTGGTGCAACATAACAGTTCAGTTTCGACAAAAAGTGTTCGTACCCCTGCATCCCAAGTAGTTTTTTTGTTCATAACTTAAAAAGTATCACGATTAGGCTAATAGACGTATATTATAAATATAATACTAACACACATCTACATAAATTTTTATGTAAATTAAAGGACAAATAAACTGTTTATAAACAAATAACCAGAAATAGGAGGAACAGAAAGTGTTCGTACAGTTCAGAACGTGTGAAAAAACTGATATTCCCATAAAAAGTTTGTTTAGTTTGGCAAATAAACTACATTATACCATTCCAGAACTAGACATTAAATTCATGATTATTGGAATTTAGCCAGCAAAAAATGCACTTCCGGCAATTTAGCGCCATTTCCGTCATTATCTGTTTGGTCATCATGGTGAACAGGAAACAACTGTCCAGCAATTTAATAAAACCGAATTATTGTAAAATACAAGTCTCGTGTGTCTCTTTCCGGTATTGCTACACAACTTAATGTGCCAAATTCTACTGTTCAAAGCATAATTGCCAAGTTTAAGCTTACAGGATCAACTGCTAACCTCCCTTGTTCCAGAAGCTCTACCTAAATTCCAGAGAGAACCAAGAGGAAGGTTCTCAGAGAAGTTAGTAAGAACCATTGTTTAACATGTAATGACACACAGAAACTGGTAAGGGAAACTGGGGTTAAAGTATGCACCTCTACAGTTACGAACATGTTACACTCTTCTGGATTCAAAGCATGCCGTCCTCGCAGAACTCCATATTTAAAGCCTGTTCATTTAGAAGCATGATTGAGATATGCAAGAAGGCATATAGATAAACCCTTTACCTATTGGAAGAGTATTCTTTGGTCAGACAAGACTAAAATCGAGCTTTTCGGCCACAATGATGTTCGCTATATTTTCAGTAAGAAGGGGGAATGAAATCTTCCAAAGAACACCGTCCCTACAGTTAAACACGGAGGTGGCTCGATCATGCTATGGGGTTCTTTTAGCTCTTTTGGTGTAGTCAGCTTTCACCGCATCAACGGAATCATGAAAAAAGAAGGCTACGTTGATATATTAGGCACTTATATCAAGAATGATGCTCGGAACTTGCGACTTGGGCATCGTTGGATCTTCCAGCACAACAATGACCTAAGCACACATCGAAATATGTGCAATCCTTGTTGCAGAGAAACCATATAAGCATTCTTGAGTGGCCATCACAGTCACCCGATTTAAACCCAATTGAAAACGTTTGGCATGAGTTGAAGACCAAAAAACTTGCAAGAGTTGAAGGCCTTCTGTGAAGAAGAATGGAAGAAAATACAAGCCGAGTACTGTCAAATGATCATGGAAGGCTATGAGGAGAGATTGTGCCAAGTAATTCACCTGAAAGACTACACAACTGACCATTAAAGTAGACACACGAACACTTTCTGCCTCTTCTATATTTGATTATTTGTTTATAAACAGTTTACTTGTTCAATTTACATAAAAATTCATGAAGATGTGTGTTAGTATAATATTTATAATATACTATACTTTCATTATCCTAATCGTGATACTTTTTAAGTTATGAGAAAAAACTACTCATGACATTGGGATACAAACACTTTCTGTTGCAACTGTACGTAGAAAGGGTAGGTTGCATTTCTGAAGTAGGTAAACAGAAATTGTACTGTTAATCAAAAGAAGTCATTTCAAGAAAAATCTTTAATGTGTTGTTTATTGCTTACAATATTCTCAAGATAAACCTTATTCATGAACTACTATATGTCACAAGAAGCAACAGACTTCAATCCTAATGTTAAAATTTATGAGAATACATTCACCAAGCAATGTCAAAATTTAACATTTGCATAATAAATTTTTCTTGTGAACTTATGAGGAAAAGGATAATCTTTTTAAAGAATCTTAATAATGAAGTTGTTTATGAAATAAAGTCTTCTGTATATATAATATATATATATAAAAGGATATATGCATTATACATAAAAAAATTACATTTCCATATTTAGTCAAAACTACAACAAAGTGCAACATTAACACTTGAGCTTTGACACAGTAATTAATTCAAGCCTTTGCCAAGTCTCTCCTATGAATGATGACTAAATACAGACAAAAGCTTTGAAATAGTTTTATTTTTAGCACTCTGCTGAAATTTTATTATTGAAAGAATGATTTTTTTTACAGTAAATACATATTCATTAGATTAATCAATTGTGTTGTTTCTGAAAATTTAAAATCCAATATGAAATAATACTCAATTATATACCAACAAATAAAAAGACACATTTCAATATTTACGAGTTTAAAGGATTTATTATAAAGATTCTTAGATCTATTTCTTTGATAATATTTAATATGTTTTGCAATACAGACATCCATACTGACTACAAATGAATTCTTGAAAAATAAATACTTTCCAGTATTTTCTTAACATCTTGTATAAATATACTCATTTGGCTCAGATATGAAACAGTATAAAAAATATTCAATTAAGATTTACTTACACAATTCTACTTGAATGTGAAATATAAATAAGTAAATAAACAAAACATTCAAGTTACAAAAATATATAAACAATTTTAGCTTACCTAATACCACAGAATATTGAAATGAAAGAAAATGCATTAAAACTGAGAAAACATGATGATATCAGTGTACTTTCTATGGTTTTCCTAAGTGTTCTCAAGTCAAACTTCCAACTAAATACCTGAGAGACCTAGAGAAAAACAACAGTTTGAACAAAAAATTTAAGAAAGCTATGAAAACAAAACAACATTGAATTTACCTTTGAATAAACAAACCAATTACTGAGTATAAAAAGACTAAGTTCAAAGAAATAAACTCTCCTCAATTTCTGAGAAGAATTTTATATATCCATAAAAATATCAAAAACTTTTATTGTACCAACTTAACACATTTTATTTAAATGGTTAAAACATTTTTATAAACATGTACACATTGAATACATTGATCACTTTCTATGATCTTCACTTAAGAGCAAACTATTAGATATGAGCATCACCTGGTGGATATATAATTGTTCCAATTTTGATAGTATAATCATAAATATTTTTCTGTATTGTTAATGTGAAGTCACTGTCATCCTTTTATATTCCACACAAGTGTGTTCGTGTGTGTATATAGGTGGATGTGTTAACCAAAAACAGAAGTAATAGTTTTTCCATCTTCTGTATATCAGACTAAAGCAATGTAAACTATCACATATTTTCAGTGAATTTACTCAAATGGATTCTTACTTCATGTACCAAATTTCAATGCAATCCTTTAAGAAATACCATAGAAAAAACAACACCAATTTTGATCAAGTTTCTTCCTCCTCCATTTTTTTTTTTTCCTTCACAACAAAAGTTCGGGAAACTATAGAAAAACACACTTAACTTTATGGATTTTTTCATATTTGTTATACTGATAGATCTTTTCAAGCTACAATTATGCATCACATTATAAATATGAGCCAGATGTAGAAAGCTATTCAATAAATCCCAATAAAATTTAAGAAAAACCTTTGTGCATGCCTGCACAAATCACATGAGCTATCAGCCTAACATTTTTACTACAGCTTCACCTGAGAGCAAAATAAACAGTTATTAGTATTTTGTCATTTGAATTAAAAATGGCTGATTTAGAGCAGCAAAAGTATAAGGTGAAAGGATGTACAGATACACAAGTATTTTAGTTTGGTTGTTTAGAGCTGCAGTGTGCCTTGTTTAAAGGCTAGGTGGTTCAGAACTCCATGGCTTGTGAAATTGACAAGCAAAAATGTTAGCATGCTCTGCACTGAACAAACAGAAAACATTCTAAGTAGTAATTATGAACAAAAGGGGAAAAAAGTCAAAAGAAATGAACTGCCCTGTGGATGATGTGCTCAAGAATGCATTAGAAGTGCTTTATGCAGAGTACCAGTTTCATGGATAAAACTTGGAGTCCAGTCTCACTACGCATGGCCTTGCAATAACTTGGATTAGAATGTCTACCAGTCATTTTGTGTGTAAAAATATAACATTTACATTACATAAGCAGTTACTAATTGCAAGATGGGAAAAAAATGGCTTTAGAATCCAAAGATTAGATCCACTAATTCCAGTAAAAGTAGTGGTTTTTCAATGATGAAAAATTATTATGTTTATTTGGCATTTTTACTCTTTTCTGATAAAATACATATCTTTTATTCATGTTTTATGAGACAAGTTTCAATAGAAAATTAAAAATGTCAAAATAATGGAATTTCCATAAATTCTGTGCTACAACTCAATTAAAGTTATGTGAAATACTTGCCTAATAAATAGGGCTAGATACCCAGCTATGATTGACCAGTCACAGGGTGGTATTCTGAAAGCTATTAGTGGTCTTTTCAAAAAGGGTGTATTAACTGCTAGAGCAACAGAATTTCAACTTGGTGTGAAATGTGCACAGAACAATTATGGACTGTTAATGCTGATAGCATTTTCAAATTCAATTCTGCCTCATTGCTAGTAGTTTTCAGATTCATCTTCTCTTCTGAACATACCTTACAGAATATTACACCAGTCTTCATCAAGGTGTAGCAAATTATTATCTCTCTCCCACTCACCTCTAACAACTATTTTTCTTTTCATAATCACAGACCCATTGTCTATGTTTTTCTGTTACATTTTTTTTCAAATGATCAGTATTTGGTTCTCTTCATTTTAGAAAAAAAATTTAACTTTGGACAATTTTTGTGTGATTTTGAATAATTTTATGCCTTGTTCTTCATGACTTTGAATTAATTTCTTTGGGCAACAGAAATCTGTCAAGCCCTTTTCCAATAGCATGACAATATTTACAAAATGTAGACAATACCATACCATTAGGCAGAGTATTACTAATCATTATTTCTGATTAGTAAAAAGGCACTAATTAAATTTAACTCATCACCACCTAAGCAGTTTTAGAGTATATTTGCATCTTTTTACTTATGTTGCTGAAAATTTTGCTTATTACAAATTAAAATTCCTGAACAACTAATTTGCTGCTATTTCAATATATGAAACAACTGATTGCTATAAAGTTAGTGGTAATGTTAAGTGTATAGATTTTTCTATCCCTCCATCACAAGCGTTTGACATTTTATTTTTATGGTAATGGATATGTGGGAACAAAACAATGCAAAGATTTTATTTCATTATTTATTTTTATTTTTAGAGGATACTACTTTAAATAAATGTAAACAAAAAGCTGGTATTACATCTTGCTTTAGAGAAAAATTAAGATTATATATGAAATAAAAATCATTTAAGTAGTTTGAAGAAAATGAAATGGTTTCACTTGTGATATTTTCATGAAATACAAGTTCACAACAAAATAAATTGAGTTACCATATTTTCCGCCTAATAAGCCGAATTTCTGGCCCTATATTTTGGACCTGATTTTTAGGGGTCGGCTTATTGGCCGATCACTCCTTTCGGAAATTTCTTCTTCTTAGGAAATGTTTTTCTTTTGAAAATTACCATAGGCGGTAATTTTGTCCCATCAGCAAAGCACGTTAAGACTACAGTGAAACGTTGTTTCTGGAATTTCATTGGTTACCTAATTACAGTGAGTGGAGCCAATTACGAATGACATATTGATTCCATCTCTGTCTCAATACGACACGTTCTGCTTTACTACAGAACGCCAATGATCACACACAACATGCATGCTGACGCTGAAACGAGAAAAGAAATCATTTTGAAGAAACTTGTCACTTCTTAAAAATGGCTTTGGTTTATTGGGCGGTAATAAGCAAAAACCCTCATTTTCAGAGCTGAAAATTGGCCTCGGCTTATTCGGCGATTCGGCTTATTAACCAGAAAATATGGTATGTTAATATCCTTAGTTTCATTTCAATTAATGTGACATCTGCTATTTAATTCAGTGATTTTTCTGACAAACTACACTACAGAATATATTTAACAATTAGCAAAATAATAAAAATCATATAACCTGAATGTTTTCAAAATATAGGTCTTTCTTCTTTAGGGGCTAACTGGGAAAGTTGGTATAACTGAATAAGTGATATGTAAAGGGAGTTCAGTAATATCATCAAGGTAAACTTGTTTTCCAAAAAATGAATTTTACAATTAGCTACAGAACTTGCCCTTAAAAATATATATTTTGGAGCCCAACTGGCTCCCTAAAAAATATTGTGTGAACCCTGCTGGTAACAAAATTTAACTATGCATTTATACACATATTAATTCAATGTCAAAAGTTAATTATCTCTTCTTACAGATCACTATTTCAGTGTCAGTCAAAAAAGTGTACAGTTTTGTTCTCCTTATCAACTTATGGGAATGGTTCAGAGAAAGAGTACGAGGATAATTCTAGAAATGGATGAGTTATATTATACCCTTGTAGTTTCTCTTGAGAATAAAGACTATGTGGTGATTTTACTGAAGCATACAAGATTATCTGGGGGATCAATAGGGATAAAGCTCTTTGATCTTTTTCATACCAATTTATTACAAAAATAGGATGCAAGAAAACAACACATCAACATGCTGCAAAAACTATTTTTAAAAATAGAGGATACAAGTTTAAGAATCAGAAAAACAAACTAGATACTAATTAAGACAATTTTACTTTTACAACAAAGTGATAAGTTTATGGAATAACTTGCAATTAAGAAACAGTGAAGGCTGGCACCTCACAAGAGTTTAAGAGCTGAATCAATGATTTCAATGCTGTATTCAAGGACAGCTTTGAAGGATAAAATCATCTCTTGTTATCCATACACTGAAGTGGTGACACACATTACATACCTTTGTCATCAAGTTCTGGTAACTGTTTTTATAGCAGTTATAAATACATGTATGTAAGTCTGATCAACATATAAAAACATATTAATTATCATTATATATTCCCAGTGGTTCAGAAATAAGCTTGTAGGCCTATAATGCTGAACTTCATAGTGAACACTGCAAAAAACTTATTGTATGACTTTGTGCTAAACAATAAACAAACATAAGTACACCAAACCAGAAAAAGAGATAAAAACACTGACTCTTAATTAATTTTTTTTTCTAGACTTCAAATACAATTTATTTTTATGAACTTTAAAAAATTGCATTTTTTTTATCCAAAAGTATTTAATGACTTAAGAAAATGATTAAAATTTCCATCATTCTACAATAAATTAAATAAATCAGCATATCAAGTATGTTTATTTGTTTTAGTGTGAACCAAACAATTCTTTTTCTGTTAATCTATTGGTAATAGAACTGTAAATCATTGTTTATTCTGACAGAATTATAGTTTAAAATATATTACAAGTTAAATATAAATTGAAATATATACTATAGAAAATTTCTCAAAACAAGAAATGTTTTCAATCAGAAAGATGCAACAAATAGATAGCACTGTAGCAGTTGCAGAGTGTTCTGCATCCAAAAGTGATCCGAATAGGATTATCAATAATAAAAATAAAAACATTTATTACACACCTGGTCAACATTTGTTTCTTAAGTTTGAAAAACTGTCAAAAAATGGCACAAAAATATCAGTTGTGGAGCTTTTGTGTTCTCAAAGTGGTTGTGTATTTAAAGTTGCTTTACTTTTTATATTAATTAAATGTAATGCTATTCTTTGATAGTTTAGGCAGAGTATTCATGATGAAACTTTGTAGAGTTCACAACAACTGCCTGTTGTGGAGACAAGTGTAGAAGATGATGTTTCGAAAGTCTTCCATCTTTCTTTTTCAAGACCTGAAGACGAATGGTGGAAGACTTTCAAAATGTCATCTTCTACACTTGTGTCTCCACAACAGGCAGTTGCCATCCATTCTACAAAGTTTCATAAATGTAATGCTCATTAGTGTTTTCTGTATGTTAAAGAAATAAAATGTAGCTATTTGTATTATTATATTAAAACTTAAAGTACATTAATAAGTGAAGAATATTTAGAAATGAGAGTTTTAATATGTAACAGCCTTTAGGCCTACAACAATTATTTTAAGCTATATTTTGGGAGGCCTTACAGTGCTAATTTAGTTTAATTTATTTACTTGTTTCCAGTGTTTGAGATTGAAAGAAAGGCATTGGTATATAGATGGAGAATGGAATGTGTTTATGAAACTATGTGTATATGTCTGCTTTTCTAACATTCATTTAGTTAATGTTTAATATATATATATATATGTGCAGCATATTTTAAAAAAAATTCATGTTAATGTGTTTTAGTTTATGGCTTAAATATTTTATGGTTATAATATAATTAATCACAGGTTGGGATTTGCTGTTTTTAATGCAGTTCTTCCTCATAATTTTTGTTTATTCATTTAATTTAATTTAGATATAAATTGTTTAATTTCACTAAAATATATATGTGTGTGTGTGTGTGTTTATATATCACATGCAGTAGTATACATGAAATTGCATTGGGACCAGTTTTCTCTAATTACACCACTGCACTGTAGCATAACTAGTTTCATTTTCAACTACTTCATGGACAAACTCCAGCTCTTACATTGTACTATTACTTAAATGTTTCTCATCATAACAGAATTAACAAACATACTGCTTATAGTTGACCTTATACAACATATCGCCTAAGTTGGGTGTATACCTTCACCTTACTACTAATAAAAAAAACTGTTATTAGAAATGCTTCAACGAAAATCACTATTTCCTCGTTTATACCACCACATATGAACAAGTTCTTTTGATTTTTTTGTTTTAACCTAGGACTTCTGTACATTTAAAGAAAAATCAATTAAGAAATCTCAACTGTTCATTGAACAAATAATCACAACTCCAACTTTTCTTAGATTTTAATAAATTATTTGAGCTGTGATATACTTGTGGAGAATCTTTGATTTTTTTCACACTTTAAGAAAATGACTTACAGACAAAAACTCCAACTAGAATATATTTGAATTATACAAATGAAAATACAAATATATATCCTTCACAATTTACAGTAAACTAGTCAACCTGGAAGAACAAAATATGGTTTTTGAGAGGACTTTGAAAAATCTCATTTTGACTGTAATTATACATAAACCTTTTATACATATTGTTCTATACTTATGAGCTTCTAGATGGTTATATGCACTTCCAAACAAGGTTATACAGCAAAAATATTATACACTGCACAAATAAAAATATGTATTGAAGTTCTTTTGTACAATGATAAAAAAGTTCACTGTTTTAAGAAATTTCTGCCATTATTTAAGTACTTTATTTCTCAAGCTTAAAAATATCATTGTTGAAAAGAAATGTCCAAGATTTTTTAAAATACATGTACACTGTTACTACATACTTTATTTACACAGGAACACATAATGGTAAAGTTTTCCTTTACCTACAAGGTCATGAAACTTTCCTCAACACCAGAGGTATAGGTACTGTTGTTTTATGAGTGCTCTTTTATACAGCAGAACAACTATGAAAAAATAAAGAGATAATTATTTCCTCCAGCTAATCCCAAACCAGAATGCTATATCAGGTGAAGTTTATAGGTGCATAACTCAGTGTTAAATTCCTAACAACTTGACAGCAACCAGTATTTTTCCATTGGTTTTCATATATATATACAAATCTATTTTAAATGCATAACTGGTTTTATCTGTGCACAGCTGTGTCTAAGAGAAGACTAGATCCTTGTAATGAAACTTCATTCAAAATAGTGATTCAAATCTTATCACATACAAGAAATAACACTCCACTAGTGCAAATAAGAATCTTCTCCATATCTGTTTCTTACAATACTTTCAGCAACTTACAAACACATATTTTTACCTTTTATATCTTTTAGTAAATGTTTTCCCTTAAGCATGTGAAGATTTATTAAAACAGGGATAACTGTTGCTATCAGTAATGCTTTCATCTGTTTTTACTTAATGTGCTGTACAAATACCTTATGTTCCATTCTCTGGCATATATCTTTAAAACAATGAACAAATATTTCTAAGTTCTATTTTTGAAATTTTGATATGGAAACTAGATCATAAGTTATTTGGACCTAGGCAATATTATCTAAGCTATAAATTTGTAAAGAATGCGATCTGCTATTTCATGCAATAACTATATACCAATTGTACCACAAGTATCATATTACTTAATGTTTGTTGCACAAAGCAAAAAATATGTGCAGGTTCTAATAAATCATTTTAGTTGTTCAAGATAGAGGGAGAATCTCTATTGTATATGGACTTTTAAGAAAGCCTTATTTTGACTCTGATGGAACCAAATGTTTAAAGTTTTATTTGTGTTGTTTTATATTTATAAGATTTCAGAAATTTTTCGTGTGTGTGTGCATGTTTTATTACTTTGTAATTAAACCATCAACATCAAATTCACATTTAATTTTAATGTCAAGTTCTGCTTAAAAACTATTTAGTTTATTTACTGTTATTTAAATATTTTTATTCATTCCATCTAATTCTAATCAACTTCATCCAAGAGCAATTTCTTTCACTGGATGATTGGCTATTATTGCTGTCATCTTTTTGTTTCTAACAATAAAGTATATTCTTTTTTGTTTCCCAACTGGACTTTGTTTTGTTTTTCTTTTAATGTTAACACATCACTGCATTTGGTCTTTCAGACTATATCTGAATCTTAACATTGTTGCAATAGTCAGATAATTGAGCTTTATCTATTTTGAACCTTGGAATACTACACAATTCAGACTATTTTATAACTATAAAATGTTTACATATGTGAAGTATTAGGACGTGACCTTTTGTTTTGTTTTTTGAGAAAACAAGGTGTTTATTTCTCTACACAAAGATTCATCAACACTTTTCAAAAACTTGGTCCAATTTTGTGTCCTCAAGATCAGTTTTAAAGTTGAGAACATTTTCAAGTCAGTATTACAAATATAGCTTCCTGTCTTCATAAGAAGCCTGCAGTATTTTTTCATTTATATACATTATGACACGTATTTAGAAATAAAACTAAAATACATATAATAACCAATCCTTAAAACAACAGAAATTAATTCAACTTTACCAACACATAATTAGATAGCTGGATAATTAAAAACACTCACACAGAAAAAACTAAAAACATGAAAGTTGCAAAATGAAAATAAAAAATAAATACACTTGCGATTCTAGATTAATGTCATAACATTGTTACAATTACTAACTTGGAAAAAAGAAGGGTAAGTGTGCTTTCAGAATGTAATAATAGTAACAGTCATATGTGGTCCAACAGAAACAATACTGAAAAAGGTACATGAACCAAATAACAAGTGAGAAAGAAAACAGGAACAATTAAATGTTTTTACAGAGTAATTTAAAAGAAACTTTAAAACTAGGGCTAGCTATGTATCCACGCATAAAGAATCGCAATAGAAATTAAAATTTGACATTATGACAACTGAAATGAATTTCAAGTATATATTTATCCCTAAGTTACTGGAAGCTTTTTCTTTTGAGTCAGTTTCTTTCTCTCAACCTTGACTTCTGGTTATGAATGTCCTAGATGGAATACATAGTCTTATCCAACATTTTTTACTTTCATACTTTTCACATGAGCTATTGTGTAAGCACCAGGGAAGACAACATAAGCTTAACTTTCTCCCAAAAAACCACATCTTTTTTCAGTTTTGAATTCATAATACAAATCTCCTGATCATGTGGAGGGTAGTAGAAATGCATTTCAAAGGTAATCATCTCCATTAAATTAATTTAATTCTAAAAATGTAAAGTTCAAGTAGCATAGACTTACCTAAGAAATACTGCAAGCCAAATATCCTACAGAGAGATGGACAAGAAGGAAATATAAAAATGTCATAATAAAGACAAATGGATCAACAGGTGCCAAACTCTGAGATAAGAGAGATAATGTACACAAATCACAACAACCTGTGTGGTCAGCTCAAACAGTACAAAAGGCACTGAACTGGATTCATATGAAGGAATTGAATGGAGAAGACCAGTTTCTGAAGAGGTAGGACCAAAAATGTAGACACCATGCATTCTCTTAGTAGGTTACCTCTTCATTTTAGACATGCTTTAAGTAGAATAAATATAAGGTTGAGTATATGGAAATACCTCACACACATATATTACATTGTTTTAACAAAAAACAAGCAAAAACAAAAATAAATTAAAAAATGCTGCATTAATTCAAAGGATCCCAAGTACAAACTAAAATTATTAAACTATTCTGTAACAAATATAAGAATATATTAAATAAATATAAAGAAATTTTACTATAAATTTTAATAGCTATTTTTAGTTGTAAATAAGGTCATATAACAGTTTGGCACTACTTTATGCAGATGTACATCTCACATATAAAGGCTTATTCAGAGCATGACAGCTACAGTGGAGAATTATACTAGTTAATTTAGATAACTGGATGGGACCCTTCATGCTAGTACAATTTGTTTACTTGGCTACCAATTAGTGTTGCTCTACCATAATGGGGGCTGCAATGCTAATTTCAAGAGATAAGTTTACTTAGCTTATTTACCCCTAAATGATAGTACCTTATTTTTATTTTTCAAATAATTTTTTCTTCTTTACTTTGGGAAGCAGTTGCCTCTCCATAACTGTCTGTAAGCAGTGAAGGGTGCTACAGATGTGGGACGTTGAGGGTTTGAGCACCCACATCTCACTCTTCTAATTTATATTTTTATTGCTATTCCTTTACTTTATTTCTTTATGTGAGACTGGTGAATTGATGTTAAGACTGATAGATGGTGTATCTCCACTGCAATATGGGTTCCACTTCTCAGTCACCTCCAAAACCAAAATTGAATTTTATATCCCACATTATAGCTTGGACACTGGGATCCTTTCAGATTCAATTTGTGCAAAATTATTTTTATTTTTTGGCTTGCGTTTTATTATAACAAACGAATATAATTAGAGATTTGGATTTGCTGTTTTTAATGTAGTCCTTCCTTTGTATTTCTTTTAATTTACTTAAGTCTGTCAGTGTTGGTGTTCTCTAATACTATATATATACACACACACAAACATAAGTGAAGTGACAGATCTGGATCCAGAGTCAGAGTGCAAAGTACTGACTTGTACTTTTTAATGATACACCTGCAGCAATCATATGCAACTGAAAAGGCCGGCAAAGTCACAAAGTTAAACTAATCAAAAGGCACCCATGTAAAATCAAACAGAGGCTGATGGTCCTGAAAATGAACTCAATATTTCAGAGACACTGGAAAAAAATACACAAAGTTGAAAGTGAAGCTTTTATAACAAACTGTCCTGGTGAAAACTAGGAGACAACCAAAGAATCATGTCTCTAATGCCTCAAAATGCTATGTAAAGACAAGCATTCAGAGGTGGTAAAAAGTACTCACCAAGGCCCCCTTTTCCACATGATAGCATTAGCTATTTCTTTCCAGAGGGCATGAATTTCATAGAACCCAAGCTCAAAGTGTGGAATAGTGACTAGGTTAAAGGAAACATACAAGAATACTG
This sequence comes from Tachypleus tridentatus, assembly GCF_004210375.1. Taxonomy (NCBI): domain Eukaryota; kingdom Metazoa; phylum Arthropoda; class Merostomata; order Xiphosura; family Limulidae; genus Tachypleus; species Tachypleus tridentatus. Next base: position 19,488,451 of record NC_134832.1, on the reverse strand, counting down.
ATTGGATGAAATCATCTATGCACTAAGTCTTATGTAACAAGAGAGAATCTGTGAGGGTGTGTTTGTTTTTAATGTAACTGAACTTACATGTTAAGAATTTCACATGACTTGAGACATCACTACAAAAGCAAGGAATCCAGAATATTAAGAAACAGCAATGTGATGCAAGTAAAAGTTTAAAAATGTACATAAATTATTTTACATTATTTACCTACAAAATGTTCTCCAGTGAGTACTTTACAACAACAAAAAAAACACTGCCAAAAGTCAAATTTGGCATGATAAAAGCTTAATCACACACTTAAGGTGATTGGGTACATTAAACAAGCTGGAACAACTGTAACAGCCAATTCATTTATATTGCAGTAAGCTCCAAATAGAATTATATTTCATAAAATATAAGCAACCTCTTCTGAACCTAAATAGTCTAGTGTGTATAAGATAACCACAAACATGTCCAAACTACATAAAAAGCAATCATCTGAACAAGATTATGGGTCTATCAGGATAAGTAATAGAACATATAAAAAAATCGGTTATCCTCCTTTGTGCCAATCTGGAAACAAGCATAGATAGTTCTTAGATAAAGTATGTGATGCATCCAGTACATAAAGCCTGAACATCTACCTGGTCCAAACAAAAATAAAAATATATCTTGAGAGAAAGATGATAAAGCAAACAACTTATTAAGTGTTAAAAAGAAAAATAAACTGATATGTATGTAAAAGACTAATCCCAAAAGTCCCTATGGAAATGTCTAGTACATCAGGGACACTAGATGAGTAGAACTAAAAAAATACGTGAAACAAAGAACTGACAAGACTAACAATTCCAATAAAATTAACATAACATTAAAACACAAGGAACCCTTTGGTCTATCCAAGTTATCCTATTCACTAAAATAAGCACTAAAATCCTCAAAGTCAGTTCTTATCATTGAATTACTTATACAATTTTCCCACAAACTCACTTCAAGAAATTGCATCTACCACATCTGAAGGTAATCTGTTCCAAAAGCTAACCATCCTGCAAGAAAATTAAAGTTGTTTCAGGTGAAGATAATTCCTACTCTGTTGAAGTATTTATTCACACCCCCTCTTACCATTATCACAAACGAGTATGAAAAAAGATGATGCATTAACACTACTAATTTCATAAACTATCTTAAACACTTAAGATCCCCTCTTACTTTTCTTTTTTTCAAAAGAAAAAAAGTTCAACAATCTTAACCAATCCCCAATGTCAACCTTTTTATCTAAGGTATTATTCAAGCATGTATCTCTCAACTGTCACACATACTGCACAAGACTCAAACATTTTGAACACAGACCAAAACCACATTCTAACTATTGGCTGCTTAACTCATGATTATCAGTGTTTAACATTTTTCCCTAGCATATTATATAAAACATGTAATTCACTTCACTATTAGATTAATATTATTACGAACAGTTTCCCACTGACTTAGTGTTAAGTCTGGGGATTTATAACATTAAACTCCAGGTCTCAATACATGTGGTGAACAGGGCATAGATAGCCCATTGTATAAGTCTGTGTGCATGAACATTATATGATATAATACCATCAAAAAGTAATTGGCAATCACTAAATCAATAATTATTGAAGCATTTTTTCTTCCTGTTTCACCAATACAAAACAATAAACTATAAATACAAGTGATATCTACTTACTGAGAGATTTGCTGTTGTTAACTGCTGAAAACTTTTGTTATTACAAAATATATTTTGAGAAGAAAAATATGGTAAAGTGCAGTAAAGCAAAAGTTTTAACCAAAACACCTACGATCTAACACTTTTATAACTATATTTAGTTTATATCTTATTAAGTTTACAACTATCAATCAAATTGAAAAGTTACACAGTATTCAAGTGTTTTTTTTTATATCGAAAGCATAATATTACTATTAACTGTATAAAGTCCATGCAAAGCACTTACCACATACAAAGAACCATATATCTTTAAAGCTTCTCTAAATGTTGTAGCGCCAACAGTAAGAGCAGCATCTGTACAAGAAGGAGTCCAAGTATGACCTGTTTCATAGCAATTGAAAGGCAATGACAACTCCCTCAAATAACTGATTTTATTCAAAATAGATGACATTGCAATGTATAGATTCTCATATGATAAACATGAAGACAGTAAACGATGTTAGCTTCCTAAACACCTTATTCCCCCGACAACAGGTGACTTCTCAACCTTAACATGTCAATTACCAGTCACGTCCTCTGGTGCACGAATTATTTAACCGCTAAAAATTGTTGAATAGCTGGAATAACGTTAGGAATAAGGTAAAAATAGTTTGTATCACAAAAGTGTACTAATGAAAATACAACACAGATGGTTGAATAGTTTATTAAACTTTTAAAACAGTGAGGTTAGTCTACGGATTTACAACGTTAAAATCAAGGGTTCAATTCCCCTCGGTGAACTCAGCACATAGCCCAATGTGACTTTGCTATCATTAAACACACAAACATAGAGAATGTAAAATTCCTTTTTTATTATTCTTCATAATGCTTTTTAACCATTAAAAATCAATGGTTAACCATATCAACATTAATAAATATTTAAGTTTTCTTATACCTAATTAATAAAAGATGAAATAATAGGCAAGTATTTCTTTCCTAAATGATAGCTTCATAACTTCGCCCTCTGGACCCTGCTGGAGCTCCTGAATTAGCACTAGTCTCCCCGCCTACAATGTTTACACACCCTATATAGATTTTTATTACACCAATTACGTTAGTTTGTTTTAATATTTTGAGCATCTAACAGTTAAAGGGAAATTTTCCTTATTATTTGATGATTTTGTTTGTTTGTTTTTAATCGCAAAAATACACAATGGGTTGCATAAAAAAGATCCAGCTACGCACTTTTGTTTATTTATTTGGATTTCATTAAAGGTAATTTAACAATTCGTTATTGAACAAATTACTTTTTGTATATAGAAAGTAATAGCTTCAATGTTTTGAAGTTTGCTTATTCATATACAGAGTGGAGCAAAAGTTGTGATACAATTGACAATATAGTAGCACAGTTATTAGTAAAAGCAATTTAAATACTAGATGATGGAAATCAAACTATGTTTTATATTAAAAACTGCACACCATTTTTGCCTCATTTTCTGTTTTATAGCTTAGCTAAAGATGTGCATGTGTGATAAACAAACGGTTTTTGAAATGTTTCATAAAAATGTCAGAATATTCATATGTAAATTGAGGTAGTTTTTCGCTGTCATTGCATTTTAAAGGTTAGCGATAGTTAAGGAGGTAACGAGCCGATCCCAAGTATCAAAAAGGTTGAGAAACGATGCAATTGGCATGCTAGTCTTTTATATATATATCATTCAAATATAACCATGTTAAATTCCTTTTTTTGTCGCCTTTGTATTGTCCGTGTCGTGAAATTTGTGTGATTAGTTATGTATACGTAACGTTATGTTTGTCACTTATATTGATAACTTTTTATTATGTATTATTGTTTTATGTGGTGAAATTAACATTATAATATTGTACTACCGTAAATTGGATTTGGATGTAATGGTTAATTTTGTAAATAACCCTACAAATTTATATAGTTAATACACAATTCTTGCTTTCTTGTTCAGACTAACATAAAAAAACACCCACAGGTTTGTTAGTTACCCTATTGTGTGTATGAAACACGTTTCTGAACCAAAACTATTCAAATTCGACATTTATTTCATCGTTATAAAAGAAGTAATCGTGATTTTGCTTCACAAAGACATGCATCACGTAATTCCTAAATATCTTATTTGTCTCAACAGCAGCATATTTTTCAACCAACATGAGTGAAAACAAAAGGTCCATTATGAGTTTTTTTAGCTAACATGGTGTGGGTTTTAAACTTACTGTGAGTCTTTTTTTCTTTTAAGTAAAAAATCACACGCCTAAAAAACTCCAATTTGAAACTTCATTGTATATCGTCTTTACTTGCGTTAAGAGTTCACATAATACATTGTCTTTCTAAGTCACTGTGATCCTTAACTCATAAGACTCCTGACTAACTCTAAAATACACTGAATTATGATGATACACAATGGAGGCCCCACCTATTGGCGTTGTATTGAACTTTGCCTAACATAACACGTGCATTTCATTAATCTCCTTGGCCATAGGTGATTCAAACCATCAACTTGTGATGCTTATGCTTCTTCATGAATTCCTTGGTGCCTCATAAAGATCAGTTCAATAAGTCTTGAGAGATTAAGAATGTTCTGTATCAATACAGTTCTACTCTACTACCATAAGCTCCCTACTATAAGAAGTGACAATTAGAGGTAGCATAACAGAAGACTGGGTTTTTCTTGCCGCCTGTCTACCTTTTTGACAAAGCAAAAATGTAGAGATAGCGTGGAAAAGGCATGGTTTTAAGAAAGGGCTTCTCCTAATATTTGTTGTTATCTCAGATTGTGTCCTCTCTTCAATTGCAATTTTCTCCTGACCGCATTAAGTTTTCAAAGTCTTAGAAAGTGTTCTTCATAATTTTACAAATATTCTAGTACCAAAATAACAAATGGAAAAAGAAGCATTTTCAAAATAAACGATCCTTTAGTTTGACACCACAATGCTATGTTTTAACTGTTTAGTGATATTAGGACATACTGTTTTCCGACAGACAGGCTAATTTGTCTGCAACATTCAGGTTAAGGATAAAATAGATGAAACACTAAAATAAGAGGAAGAGCAAGGAAACACAAATTAAAAATAAAGTAAGATTTTATTCCAAAACGTTTAGTATATTTTATCTACTATCCAGTTAATAACGTTTCTGATGGTTATCAGAGTAAAAACGGATTTTCTAAGAGGTTTGCACAGGACAAGAAGAAGAAGAGCAAAATAATATTGTACTGCACTTTCAAGTTGAACAGAAAGGTAGTCAAGCATTATAGTCTGACGTGTATTAAATAGTGAATGATCAATCAAATAAAATATTAAACAAAGACAATCCAGAGATGATATTTTACAATTTTTTTTCATCTCTTGAGATTAGCATATCACATCCTAAAGAGTGTGCATGGACACATATCTAAACTAGTACAAATTTCCATGAGATAGTTTTTTGCCGTATGTAACCTATACCTTCGACAAAAAAAAAAAAAAAAAAAAATCGGGTATCTTACACATTTGTTTTACAAAGTTTTTCATAACTAAATTCTGGATATTTGCACAAAAATGTGCATTTATATATATTTCTAATATATATCAACTATATTCTAAACCAATTATGGAAAGAAATATTATACATTATTTGGGTAGAAATGAAGGCTCTGGTGGCCAACATTTGTTTTTGTGATAACTTTCCCCAGTTCAGTTTATAAAATTTCGGGAACTATTGTCCTAGACGTGGCAGTGAAAGGTGTTGACGAGTTACCTTTCTTCTAGTCTATCACTGGTAAGTTAGAGATGAATGGAGCAGATAGTCCTCGTATAGCTTTGTGTGCAATTCCAAACAAACCAATCGAAACCTATCTGCTTGACCCAACATAGGCATGTGGTCAAAGCACTCAACTCTTAATATAAGGATTGAGGGTTCGAATCTCCGTCATATCAAACATGCTCACCCTTTCAGCCGTGGGGGCGTGATACTGTGATGGTCAATCCCACTGTTCGTTGGCAAAAAAGTAGCCCAAGAGTTGGCGATGAGTGGTGATGACTAGCTGTCTTCCATTTTGTCTTACACTGCTAAATTAGGGGCGGCTAGCGCAGATAGCCCTCGTGTAGCTTTGCGCGAAATTCATACCAAATCGTATCTGCTTAATTATTTTGCTGGATACGTATACAAGTACGAATGGCAATTCTCTAGTTGTCTACCTCCTTTGTCTCCCCTTTTTTGTACTCAACATTTAACCTTATTACTTTTCAGTTATACTATTAAGTCTCTGTGTGTGTGTGTGTGTGTTTTTCGTATAGCAAAGCCACAAAGGGCTATCTGCTCAGCCCACCGAGTGGAATCGAACCCCTTATTTTAGCGTTGTAAATCCGGAGACATACCGCTGTACTAGCGTGGGGCACAATTAAGTCATCTCTATATCAATGCATGTCTGCTTCCAGTGTGAAAATTCGTCAAACTGGGTTTGACATGCATCATTGTTGTTTAGTATAGAACTGATGGATATTGTCTGATTATTTCTGGAATTAAATCCATATGTTATTTACATAAACTTTGTATATTTGTCAACATCCTTTTTTAAACAGTAACACTAGAAATTGACACATCGATTTTTCGTTACGTGTATCTAAATAGAAATGAGATATGTAAGGCAATGAAATATTCGAGTTTAGGGCATGAAGTATGTCTATTCCGAGTACAACGTCGTTTGTTTCGTGGCATTGTAATGCCATCTGCTGAAAGTGTAATACATTGATTGTTATAATGTCGGACCGTAGCATAGTTGAATATTTTTCTGGTCATGAAGGGCATCGTTGTGGTTATTGTAAATCCGAAACAACAAGTTATTCTAATGGTACTTTAATAGTTTAACCCGTATTTTTAGAAATAATCCCTGATTTTTACACTAAACTGAATCTCAGATACTGTACTTATTAATGTTATGGACCGGAATAGGCAAGACTAACTCAGTTGAACGAGTAGTAGTAGTACTAGTAATATTATTGTAGTAATTCAACTGTTAATCACAATTGTTATTGTTACTACCTTGGCATTGTCCAAAATTGAAATTGCGTTATGTTTTTAAAAAGTAATCAAGCTTCAAAGCGTAGGTTTTGATTTAAAGTGTGGTCTACTGTTTTTAATTTTGTTAATTATATTATAAAGTGATAAAAAGTACATTAAATTTCAATGAAAATGATTATCTAACATTATAATAGCTTTAAATTAAAATTAAAAGTTCAGATCAACCCAACAGGTATAACATTAAAGTAGACTTTAGTTCAATAATAGATGTATATAACAAATCATTAGTTTTGCAAACTACAGGCTTTACCAATAATGTACGATATTGTTATCACTAAGAGTCAGGTAAATGATAGAAAAAAACAAAACCGATAGAGCATAAAACATACCTAGAATTTGAGTAACAATGGGCTTGTTGGTCTGTTGAGGTGGTCCCATTCACTAAACTAAATAAACAAAAAAGCATCCAGAAGGTTAGATTTGAACATTTATAAAGTATTTCCTTTAACTTCTAAATTTACTATAACCACCACATCTAAAGAAAATTCAATTTAAAAGTTAAGCACTCAAAAGGAAAACTGTTAACTGAAGGTAACTTCTATTTTGCTAAAATTTATATTTGTATTTTCTTGTACTATCATTTTTCCCATGTTAAGCACGAAAAATGTTAACATCAGTTTCTGAAGTAATACTAGACACCTCAGTCATATCCTGCCTAACTGGTTTTTTTAAAAATAATTTTAACCTTTCCATCCAATGTATCATCCTAGTAGTAATGCTTTGAAACCCTTTCAAACAATCAAATGTCTTTAAGGTAAAGAGCTTAAAGTTAAATAGTACTTCTTATGTACAGCAACTTAGAAATGAAGTGATAGTGTCTTTTGACTTGTATTCAGCTGTTTGATAGATACAACCTAAAATCCTATTTTTCATGCCACTAGGAACAGCACATTTTTTAATGGCTTTAAAAAGCTAATGAACCAGAACACCAATATAATTTTTATCATGACATTCTTAAAGTTATTTCCATCAAAATTATGTTTATATTTTATAATATGATAGTTTACACATGACCTTACATTTAGTCTAATTAAAGCCATTGATCATTTCTCTTTCAAATTTAATACAACACAAAATGTACTTGTAAATGTTTTAATTAAATACTTCATATAATGAAATCAGTTTTTTTAGTTTAACTTTTAAAGTTTAAAGAAACCTTAATAAAAAGAAATGTATAAATGGTTTTGTTAAGTTAAATGTTTTGTTAAAAAGGTTGACAAGTGAATTGTGTTATGGTACTTTGGGAAGGAGAAATTTTTTTCCCTTCACAAATTCAAGTGTTGGTTTGTAATATAATATTCAAAGCAACAAGAAAATATTTGGCCCTTGAAGACTGCACTTGTATACTTACCCTTAAAATTAATTAACATTTTAAATCCACTATTTATGTTTCAAATAATTCTCTCTTGAACTTCTGTAACTAAGAGAACTACACTGTTACCAACAGTGTTACACCATGTAGAAAGTTTCAACCCAGGTACTCCTTATTATTGAAGGTCATTGGAAATTAAATTATTCATTAGCCTAGGGCTGGACTGCTAATTCTTATGTATTTGTAAATTCAGTAGAATTTGAAAAGCTGGGGTTACAAGGAACAAGATTAAATTATAAAGACATTACAAACATGTTTAAACCTAAATGAAATAGTTCTAAGAAGAATCATGAAACTGAAGTGAAGCATTTTATTTACACTATTAGCCTAATCTAGTTCATCCTAAGTTAATTAAATTAGGCCTGTTGCTTACTATACTGTCTATCACACTGATTTTTTCCTGTATATTCAATGTTGCTTCAGAGTTAACTGTATTTTGCATGCCTCTTTTAATTTTACATCCTAGACACAATCAAGGGTTTGTGGATTACAGAATGGTTGAAACTTGCAAGTCATGGCTATCTACACTTACTGTTTATATTAGATGAATAGTACAAACTATGTCCATGACCTAATTCACATTCAAAATACAGGTATTGTAAGCCTGGCTTATGGTTTTTGTGCCTTGCTTAGCCTTGATAAATAAATAGAAAAATTTTATGACTATCAGGAGTAGACATTGATATGAAAATGGAGGTAGTTCTACCCTAACTGGAGAATCTTGTTGCACCATGAAGCTGTTGGAATTAAAACAGTAATGTAAAATGCAGTACATGTTACACAGTATATACAGTCAAGAAATTGAAGTTCTCACCTGTAAGTCCAATGGAAAGTTAACAACCCCACCCCTGATTGGATCTTCTCATGGCATAAAGTCAAACCAAAGATGTGTTAGGGTTTCCAGGTCAAATATTCTTTGTATTTTGCTTTGTTTTTCTTATTTTATTCATAGTATTGAAGTAGACTATGTACTTTGTATACAGTCATATCATATGGAGAATTAACTGAAGGATAATGTGCAATTATAGTTGAACTTAGTGACAAATGTAGTGAACTTTTGAACAATAAGAATTAAGAAATAGAGGCACTCAAAAAAAATGATTCAAATTGGATGAAATACGTCAACTGTCTAAAGACCCTTGAGCAAAGCATTTACTGAGGAAAACCATTAATTCTACATTTAGGAAAGCCACTACCTTTTTGGTAAACTAGTAACTACTGGTTTTGTTCTAAATTCAACTGATCCCCATATGCCTCATGGTTTTGAGCCATAAAAAAAGATACAAGTAATTGCTAACTTTCTTTGTATTCAATTTATTGAAAATACTTAAACACAACTATAACTAGAAATTGAACATAAAAAATCCAAAACAAAGAGAATATCTTAATATGTACACTCTTTTGTCAGTAATTCACCAGTGGCATAAAATAATGTTGTGGTTGTTGAGCTAGTTGTAAGCTTAGCAATATTTCATTTTGTACAGATTGATAACAGTGCTTTTCTCCTCCTGTTCTAGAATAAATGTATATGGTAATTACTTGTATTGCAGTAAGATTACAGAAGTTTTCTTATAATAAAATATGAAGTCATGACATGCATCTTTATTACGTTTGAAAATAATTTTTATTTCAGGAATGTGGGTACATATGATTGCTGTTGAAGACTATCAAAACCTCATTGATAGAGGTTGGAGGAGGTATGTATCAGTTAGAAAACAAATATACATATAAATTAGCTGACTTCTGTTAAATCCTTATTATTAGCATTTATGTATTATGTCCCCTGTATGCTAGTTAAAAGTTTTCAAAATATGTTATTTATAAGATATAAAAATTGTTGTGTTGATGCAAAGTATAAATAAAATTCTTACTGTATTTTTTTTTATTTCTAGTAATATTGAGTGTGCTACATTAACATAATTTTGGAGCTTCATCATATTCTGATCTTATTTTGTCCTATAAGGTCATGATGTACCTGATAAATGTTCATCATCACTATCCAAGTAGCATAATTTCATTGCAGAACAAACTGTGATAAGGCTGTCAAGTCTGAACAAAACAGTTTTCTTTGCATGTTTTCAATAATTCATCTGATGTATAACGACAGTGATTTACCAGCATTTGTTTCAAGAATGCAGTTATATAGAAATCCATAAGCACAACATTTTGGGACTTTATCACTATGTCTTTGTATGGGGTAGTATGAATAACCAATTCATTCTCTAACTGTTTGAGGTATGTAACTGTTGAAAGATGCGGTGGAAGCAGATTGTATGTGTCATTTATCTCATTTTTCTAGGTTGTGATCCTTTTTTATTATGTTGGATGCTGTTGCCAAAGGCCTTTGTGAATTGTCACCTATTAAAAGATGCCACATTTCGTTTACTAGGGCTAGATTATATTTCATGGGTTTATTTCTGGATTCTTCTCTTGCCCCAGTTTTATCCATAATATTTTGTTTTCCAATGCCATTAAGTACAGACATAGACGTGTTTTGAAAATTCTGAGTACTTTATCTGAACTTGTATTGTGTTATGAGTATCCAAATATTTTGAGATGGAAAGAGCTGTTACATACCCTTCCTAAAAGTGATCAGTTTTTGATGACATCTCACTACCTACAAAATGATAATGTCAAAATGTAGTTCTGATGCATTCTGTTCTGCCATAGAATAGATTATTTCATTTGCTCATTCAGCAGATTGAAATTTGAGAAGTCTTTATCATCTAAATTGTTTTTGTTGCAATAAGGTAGTATAACCAACATGCATGTAATCAACTCTCTAGCAGCTAATAATAAATTGAGTGTATAACAATTTATCTGCTTTGATATTATGCTGAATACTCCTTTGCATAATGTCACATTGTTACAGGTTTTAAGAAATAGCATTATCCAAAAAAAGTTGATTTTAACTATACTGATTTATGAACAAGTTTCTGGTTGAACATTATACATCTAAACATAAATCATTACTTCAAATCTTTGAAGGTGATGAGGCTGAGATTTTAAAAGCTATATATTCTGCCATAAATCACAAGTAACATGTTAGCCACTATCACAGGGATTCCCAACCTTTTGGCACTAGCGACCCCTTACCTAAAAGTTTGAAACCCATGTGACCCCCTACTCAGGGCTTACTATCAGCAGCTTAATTTTTCTTTTATTTTCTGTGAAGGAGAGGTAAAGAAACATCTAAAAAAAATATTTAAAAATTCTGTAATTTATTAGTAAATTAAATCACATTGGTTCAACCTGAATTCACAAAAAGGACATATATTTCTTAAAATAATATTAACATAGGTTTGAACAGCTATCCAATCCAGCTAGTGAGATGCCTGATGTTGCATTTTAGCAGCAAGCTTTGAAATTCCTGGCCGGGCGTTTGTTAGAGCCAGTCTCATGTCATCTCCAACATCCAATCTGTTCTTATTCTTTGTTTTTATATTGACAAGAGTGGAAAATCCTGCCTCACACAAGTAGGTAGAAGCAAATGGAACAAGGACACGTAAAGCTATCATGCTGACTTTGGAGTATGACTGATACATAGCGCACCAGCATTTAGCCACAGATTTCACCTTGAAGAGATCACAAGCTGAAGAGTCGTTCCTTAGATCCAGAAATTCATCTTGGATATCATCTGGGATGCTGGATACATCAAGTTCAGTACAAAATGGGTTCCTTACCAGGGCCTCCTGTTCCTGTGATAGCTCAGGGAAGTAATGCTCGACTTCCTTTTCTAGAGACTGAAAATGTTGGTAATCTCATCCTTGAGGAACTGATCCAGTTGGATCTGAGACTCATCCATCACTCCACAAAGTTTTTCAAACATAGCGATGTTTCCAAGATTGGTTTTCCGACACCAGTTCTGCAGTTTGGAAACAAAGGCCCGAAGACTATCTTGAAAAAGGAGAACATGTGTTTCCCTTCCTTGAAGCTTCAAATTGAGCTTGTTCAGCTGATCAAAAATGTCGGCTAGGTAATGCAACCCTTTTATTCCATGCTTCATCTTTGAAGTGAGCTACAAGATCTTTCCTTTCTTGAGTCTCCAGGAATAGCTTTATTTCATCTTTCATTTCAAAGACACGATTAATAACGCTTCCTTTCGACAACCAACGCACTGCTGTGTAGAAGAGAAGGACTTCGTGGTCAGCATTCATGTCTTTGCATAGTTCTTTGAATAGGCGAAAGTGTTGAGTGCTTGAGTCTTCACATACTTCGATCCCAGCATAGCTGGTGCCCCATCCGTACAAACCCCACACACGTTTTCCCATTGAAGATCTTCGTCTTGAAAAAAAGTTGAAACTTTTTCCATGACATCATCAGCTTTTGTTGTGGTTTCAAGTGCACTGCAGAATAATAATTTGTCTTTGATGTCACCTGAATTAATGTATCTTACGAAGACAAGCAACTGAGAACATGAACTTACATCTGTTGACTCGTCGAGCTGAAAGGAGAACAAAGGGGAACCCTTGATTTCAGTCAAAACCTGTTCCTTCACATCCATTGACATTTTTGAAATGCGCCTCTGTGTAGTGTTATTTGACAGGGATACTTGCTGCATCTTCTTTGCACTGGCTTCTCCAAGAATAAGATTTACTGCTTTCATCATGTAGGGTTTAAGAAGTGTTTCTCCAATCGTGTGAGGCTTTTTTTGTTTAGCAATTTCGAATGCAATCTCATATGAAGCTTCCACTCACGGCTGCACTCTGCTGCTGAAACGACCCACTTCTATCGATTCTTTGGCTTTAAGACACCGCTCATGCCGTTTGAAGAAATCCAAACCCTTCTTTGCATGTTCTGGATGTTTCATCTCGAGATGACGCTTGAGTTTTGATGGTTTCATTGACTCTGCACTCAGGACAGCATGGCAAATTTCACCAGAATTGATTGTTTCAAGTATTAATTTTTTATTCCTTTATTTTTTTATTCCTTTATTTCTTTCTGTTAATTCTCTGGACAGATTTGTTTAGCAATTTCGAATGCAATCTCATATGAAGCTTCCACTCACGGCTGCACTCTGATTCTTTGGCTTTTAAGACACCGTTCATGCCGCTTGGTGCACTCAGGACAGCATGGCAAATTTCACCAGAATTGATTGTTTCAAGTATTAATTTTTTATTCCTTTATTTCTTTCTGTTAATTTCTCTCCTCTCGATGGTTCAGTGGTAAGCCTGAGGTTATAAGACTAAAAATCAGGTTTCAATGTCTGCATTGGACAGAGCACAGATAGTTCACTGTGTAACCTGAAAACCTAACATTTTTTAGTGCATTGTTATTAATGCATGGTAAATTAAACTTGAAAATGTTTAACTTTGTTTTTTCTGTAAAACAAATTGTTAAATTCTTCATGTTAGAGTGAGAATTTTTTTTAAATTTCAGTATGTGTATTTCATTAAAAAATAACTACTTTGAAGAAATGAATAATTATCAATGAATTTTTTTCATGATATAAGTATTAATATAAATTTATAAGTGTATTAAATTTTCAGAAATACCACTCATCTCTTCATATAAGAGAAAACTATTATTTACTGATGTAAAGGCCTTTGCTTATGCATCAAGCTTTGAACGAAGCTCTCTCTCCTAAATCTAGTAACTTATATTATGCTTTCTTTTTGGCATCCCTCTTTCCAGATGGCATCACAGTTCACTGAGATGATTTATTTTTGGTGCCATTCCTCAGTTTCCCAGTGGAAGCTTGTCTCTCCATGTTTGTGCATCTATTGACCTTAGCAAAAGACCTTTGGATCACATGGGGCTTTCTCAGTGGCTTCTCTGTGTTGGAAAGTCTGGCTTCTTTTGAGTCTCAGATGTGTGTATGTATTTCCTTTTCATTAGACTCTGGACCATCAGTGTAATATACTCAGTGATCCATTTTATTCTTTGTTACTTCTTCTGTCAGTTTTTTAACTCTTGCTATCTGCACTAATTCATTCCATGACACTTGACATAATTTTTTGTGTAGTAGGATTTTTCATCTTTTCATGACTTATCTGTCCACTTTGCTAGTTGAGTTACACAATTTGTTCTGCATATTTAATTCTTTCTTTTGACTTTTTCGTATCTGCTTCCATCAAATTTATCTTACTGCTTTTCTGCCATTGGCAATTCCCTAGATGATATCTTACAGTTGGGGATATGGATTACCCCCAACACATTTGTGCCTTGTTCATTATATCACATTGCAATTTCATCCAATTCTGAATTTTATCCGAAATCAAGGTCATGCATCAGAAAATAAAACAAAGTGAAAGCATAAGGTAGGGTATCTGCCCTCTCACCTGTCTATAACTTGCTGTCCATATTTGCATGGACCCATTGCACATACTATCAGTTTGTGACCTTGTGTAGATAACAGCATTTTCCTTTTATTCTTCCATATGTTAATTCCTTCTACCACCATTTTTTTTTCATCTAGTGGAGTCACAGGAGACTGCTGTTTTGTCAGCCTGTAGTTGCTTGGAAGGTCAACATGGAAAGTGACCCTTTTGGTTATTGTAATCCCACTGGTTATGCCAGTTTGTTGGATCTTATAATCTCTTTGGAATGCAAGTCTAGCATGTTTCCTTGTGTACTGGCTTATTCTGATATTTTGTATATTTCTCTGATATTGTATAATGTATGTCTTGCCATACTACATGACCATTTTCTGCCAACTGCCTAAGATATAATAGTGGTTGAGTAATCTTCTACTCCATTAACCTATTCAACATTTTAGTACCACGGCAGAACGTTCTTATCTTTATACATTTTGTTATACCAACTTTAAAAGCTTGTGTTGAAATAATATTGGTCATGGGAGCTACTGTGCTTGGATGATGTGTTTATCTTCTTTTTGTGGAAGGCTATAATGTAATAATGATTGCATCACAGACTGGTAATGTACACCTTATTACATATAGAGATGGGAGCTTTTTTTAAGACTTAGCAATGCATAAATATTTTTTTACCAATGAAGTAAGATAATAGCTCTTTCTTAGGATGATGAAGTTTCTTTATAAAATGTGTCTTCAAATGAGGAAGATGTAAATTATGCAACATGTTTCAATCACTCTCATAAATATTTGTTATTTTAGATGATTTTTAAGTGGAAAACTGTCCAATACAATGCATGATGAAAAATTTCAAGTTTGACTTTATTAATACTTGTGCTATGAAAAACAAGTTCAAAAATATTGCATCCTTAGTTCTACTTGTAAACATAAATAGACATTATTCCTTAAGTTAAAATGTATTAACTATGTTATTGTGTGACATTCTGTACATACATATATACAAGTGTTTAAGTCACTAGAATTTAGTTCCTTTGTAAATATGCAGATTTCATCATTACTTGTTATCTAATATGTTCCATAACAATATTAGCTTGTTTTCATAAAATTCTATAAAACTGAAAGTGAAAAATTTCAACAACTATAGTGTTTTGAAATGTAGCCTAATTTCTAGCTATTTATATCATTTCCAATTGTTTTTTAGCATCATTTAGTAAAGGGTATAGTGCATATCTTGAACAAAAACCGTGTATGGTTTTGAAATTTCACATTTTTGATGGTAAAACTTTTAGTTGTAATAGATGATGTGTTAAACAGTGGAGAATGTTTGTCAGTATTAGTGACTGTACTTCATTGAATCTTGATATGTAACAATAAACCTGTGTGACTGGACAGGTAATAATATAGCATGCTGATTTTGATGCAACATTTGCGAAGTATTTCAGTCTTAGCTACTTTTTTGCAACTTTTATGATATCTTATTCTGAGATGTGTAAATGATTCTTTTTATAAAAATATATTGTATTTGACTTCAGAATTGTTCACTACATTCGTAAGCTTTCTTACCATTATCACTAAACACTCAACAGTATGTCTCTCATAATGCATTTACAACACTGGCTAATTTCATCAGTCCTTTATTTAGATATAAGTATAAGAAATTGGTCATTGTCACAGAAACATATTTCTAAAATTAGGTCATTACTCAGATTGTTGTAACAAGTACAAAAGTATTATCCAATGTTTGAGTTACAAAAAACAAAATGAAGTTTTATAATTTTGCTTATGGGAGGAAACTTTTAAATACTGACATTAATCTTTTAATTTATGTGAATTTGTGTAAGTGGGTAAAACTTAATATATTTTTCAAAAAAGTACTTCACTATTATCCAGAAATTACACACACTTATCAAAAGTTAGTAGTAACAAATCTGGAAAGATTTTATATGAGTACAAAAGGGTTATGTGGTCAGTTAAATTCACCAAACCCGTGTGAAGAGAATTAAGAGGAGTAATAAGTGATTTTTTTAAAAAAGTAAATGGTGACTTTACACTTTACTTTTTCTAAGAATAAATACACAAGGACAGTCTTAAATGACCAGACTGCGTTTTTGTTTTCTTTTGTTAGGAAATTAAAGTTACAAAAATATAAGTTATTTGACTCATTTTGAAAAAAGTTTGTTAAATAAACAAATAGTAAAATAATGTGTGCTGTAACTAAATGATAGTATCTACATATTCCTGAAGTTAGTTTTTGATCTTGAAATTTCAACAGTGATGAAATAAAGTTTAACCATGTAGTTAATATTTATTCTTCAATTGTATTTAGTTTAACTTGAATACATATTTTAATGTTATAATTGGCTGTTTGAATTTAGTTTATATAAATATTCAACATGAATCATAAGCTATTGTGATTTTTTTGTTTTAAATGAGTAACACAGCAAATGTAGTAACACTATTAAAACCTACAACTAGCTTTGAGTGAATGAACAGATATTATACATTTTTTATTTTAAGTACACATTTATTTTGTTTGTTGTGTGAAGAGCTCCTCAGTAGCATAGCAGTATGTCTCTGGACTTATACTACCAGAAACTAGAATTTGATACCTATGGTGGAAAGAGCACAGACAATCTTTTATGTAGTTTTGTGCTTAATAACAAACAACGATAAATATGTGTAGAATTTTCTGTTGGATGAAACATAACTGTTACATTGTATTTATTATGCAAAATAATAACCCATGTTTACAAGTTATGTTTAGCTTGTTATAGATTAATTACTTTGTAACTTAATATTTTTTATTGAATAGTTTCTTTTAGTCTCGATCGTAATATTGTATTTTTGTTTTGTGACTTTTATCGATACCTATGAATGCCATTAATTGAAGTAATAGAAAAACAGAAAATGTCATGCAATCTAGAATTTTCTGTAACAATTAAGACCAATCAGTGTATTAAAACTTTATCTTTTTATTTATATTTAATCTCTTAATTGATATATATCTAAAGTGAAGAACTTTATATATAACTTCATGATTTTTCATTTTCACCTGCACAGTTTATTGATTTTTTGGAAAGGTGAGTTTTCTAGTCCAAAGGATAAATAGTTCTCAACTTTTTTAATCTAGGCCTGCTATTATAACTTTAAGATATGGTAGACATTTTAAATTAGCAAGCTATGAATTAACCTTTCAAAAAGGTTATAAAAATGAACTGTAATATGTTAAAATATAGTATACCTTAATGTTATTATGGAAATTTATGCTTTTCAGAAGTGGAAAGTACTGTTACAAGCCTGCTATGGAAATCACTTGCTGTCCTCAGTATACTATCAAGTAAGTTTGCATTTTCTTTGCTTAGAGTTTATACAGTTTTTTATGTGAGAAATCATCAATTGGGAATTGTTCATATGTTATATCAATCAAATTGTAAATATTTAGTAATTATTAACGTGTTTAGGTCACTTGTTCCTTTCTTAAGTTAACAGCATCTTGTATTTTTAGGCCAGTACTTCTGTTTTGTTGAATTAGTTTTTGTATTTAGTAACTAGTTTGAAGTTTTTATAAACTGGAAAGATTGAAGTTGCAATTTGTATCTACTTGAGAGTAAAATTAAGCTGTCACAATTTTCTTTTTTAAATCATAAATATTTTGACAAAATTGATATAATTTTCTATCAATACTAGGCAATGAATATAGTATTTAGTGCAACTCAGACTTGCCCAATTAGAATCAAAAAACAAATGTCCATATGTAGCAAATTGTATTATCACTCAAAATTTTCCACTAGAGGTAGCAATTCCTGATGAAGTAAAGCAAAGGAATAAGGAAAACTTTTAAATCAAAAAAATACTTATGCTCAATCAAAATATCTGACTGATTTTGTATCAAAAGAAAATAGATAAGGAACTGATATACATCTTTGAAGGTTGAAATCTCACAAAGGGGTGTTAAAATGGGTATGTGTAAAAACTCAGCAATGCATAGTTTGAATCTGATAAATGTACATGTAACAATGTATTAAAATTAATCTTACAGGTGTGATTGTAAAGCTATCAAACTTACTACATCACAAAAGAAAGTATTGAAAAAAATGCACAATTTCCTAGCTTATGGAAGAAAATCAATGCAAAGTGTAAGTAGTTTTGTTCAATTATGTACGTTTTATTTTAGAGACAAATTTAAGTATATCAGTGTTTCGTTGATTAAAAAGTTACTTGCGATGTTAAGTAATTTGTAATTCTTTGCAATTTTGGTTCTTTGATTATTATACCTCCTATGGGTAGATAATCAACTAATGAAAATTAGTGTTTATGATTATTCCAACTATCAAAGTTATTAAAATATGGGCATTATGGTTTCGCATTTCTATTTTCAATTTATAAAAAAATTCATAGTTCCAGTAATTACTGTTTTTGATTATTTCAAATTTCCAAAATATTAGCTATTTATCACTACCATTGGTATGATTGTGCATCACAGCATACAAGTGTTCTGTGTGTTCACAGTTGATGAACTGTGTAGCATAGTCACTGTTGGTTACAATCAAGCCATAATGATTCCTGTTGTTGATGTTTACCTTCTAAGTCTGGAAAATACATTGCGTACTTATTACAGGTTATAAAAATAACCATTGTTATCTGTGATGAAATTCATTTGAAAAAAAAGTTATTGCAAGTTATTTTTTTCCTTATTTATTGGCTCACTAAAGGTTATGAATGCTGAATAACTTGCTTATTTAATTGATATTTTAGACATTACTAGACATGGACTAGTAATACCAGTCTCACAGTATGTAACATTAAGTTGTTAACCTGTTCACATATTTAACTACAACTAAGTCTAGTTAGGTAGGATACACTGGAAAGGAAAAATGTTTGGTGTTATCACATGCAAGTGCAATAAGTTTTAAGTTCTGTAATTTCTGTATTTCTCAGTATTTGTACATTTTCTTCTAGCCTGTAGTATTAAATAAAATAATGATTTTAATTTGTTCTTTCTAACAGTTTGCTTTCACTTAAAAATGTATGTTTTTATGCTTATAAAGTTGTTAATGTTTTAGTTTTGCCCACTAATGATGAAATTCAAAAGAAATTCTGAAATTTTTGATAATTTTTGGTTTTCCTATTACCAAGATTTTAGTAATTATATAATAACTATGGAAAGTTCCAATCTTCACTCTGGTTATTAGGTTGATTTATTCTAGATAACTGATGGCATGTGTATTCTGAACTCCTTTTAGTATAAAAAAGTATAACCTATAAACTTTTGTTGCTCCTTTATGGAATGTGGCCTGTCAAGAAACATAATCTTCCTTCTGACTTGTCCTCTGATTTTAAATCTAAATAATAAAAACAAATAACAAAAAAACCTCTGTAATTAATGGAGCTTCTAAATTATAAAACAACTTTTTTTTTCAAATTTGTAGTTTATACATTTAATTTTATACTTTTAGCAAATGGTCTCTTAACAACAGTATTGGGTTATACAGTTATTGCTAAGCAGAAGGATATAAAAGCCATAGTTGGAATGCATATTAGTAAAGTGTGGTGGCTTTTCTATATATTAGAAGTTCTTATTATAAGGAACCACTTCTTTTCTGTGCAATTTTTCACTAGCTTGCTTTGTTAACATTTATATGCATGTGTGTGGACAGGTAATAATAAACTAGGTGCAGACTGTCTGGATATTCTTAGTATGGGTGCAAAATATTCAGATTTCTTGGTTTTTTCCTTTTGTAGTTATGGTGGTCACACACACTTTTATTATTACATATTCCTATTATGAATCATTTTAACCACTGCAAAGAGGTCAGATAGTAGATACTGTACTGTAATTTTGTAGGATTGGTGTGGCTTGGATTTCACTGAAATATATGTTACCTATCACAAATTAACAAGAATATTTACCTGTCTTGTCATATGAAAGATAAGGAGAGTTGTTTTAAACAAATAATTTATTTAATGTTAGTAGTCTTCTTAAAGTTTATTCTAATTTTCAAATTAGACATTTTTCGGATACACATTTTATGTTTGTCATTTGTGCATTTTATAAAAAAAACATTTTGTGCCAAAATGTGGCAAAAATTGTTTTTAAACACAAGCTGAAGATTTCCTACTTAACAGTGTTGCTAGTGACAAAAATGACCATGTAGTCACCCTTTTGTTTTAAAAATGTACAATAATCTATCCTTGATGATATTTTGTAAATTATTGAGGAAATAATTATTTAATCCAACAATTTACTAATACGGATTCATCAAGGTAAACAAGACACTTATTGATTTAGGAAGTTTTTGAAATGAGGCTGTAGTGGAAAGAAATTGGGTATTATGTTTTCTGGAGTAGTAGTTTGTATTCTATTTATATTTTTAGCATGTTATTTCTGTCTACTGCATTAACATAATGTTTTAAAAATTTCACCGTTGGTCTCTTCCACAGAATAGATGAATAATTATGTGTATTCTATGTGCCAGGCATAACCAGGTGGTTAAGGCACTTGACTCATAATTTGAAGGTCACAGGTTCGAATTCCCATCATACCAAGCATGCTTATCCTTTCAGCCATGGGAGTGTTATAATGTGGCAGGCAATCCCACTATTCGTTGGTAAAAGAGTAGCCCAAGAGTTTGTGGCAGGTGGTGATGACTAGCTGCCTTCCCTCTAGTCTTACACTGCGAAATTAGGGACGGTTAGCACATATAGCCCTCAAGTAACATTGTGCGGAATTAAAAAAAACAAACAAAGCAAAGAAAGTATTTGTCTATTTGCAAGAATTTTGAAACCAGCAAAAAATACCTCTGGTCATAACATTCTAAAACACAAGTATGAGAGATCTGTTATCTGCATATTAAGCTATTTCTGTGAACAAGGAAGATCGTAACTTAGCACTTGCATCAAGTATGAAACACATTGCCAAGCATAAGGAGCTAAGAGATACGACACTTTTTGTAGAATGTAAACAGTTGGGTATCATTGTTGAGCTTGATACTTTAGGAAACTGTTACATGAGAAAGAATATTGGTATAGTCCTTTGCCAATAAATTAAAATAACATGCCATAAAAAAAAATTAAACTCTTTTTGGAAAACAATCATGAAATTTGTCTAAAAATACAAAGAATAACATGCAATAAATCCTTCACAAAGGCTTATTAGCAAAAATGAGGATGGAAATGAGAAAATAGAAACAGAACTATATTTAATATGTTTTAATGTGACTTTATTGTGGAAATTATATATTTATATAACACTAAATAGATGTAATAAAGGTATAAGAAATCTAAACAAAAATAAAATCAGTAATTGAAACAAAAGCAGAAGGTCATGATAGGTTACAAATTACAAAGTGAAGAAGAAAATATTTGGAAAATATATTTGTATCAAACACCTAAACATTAAAATAACATTACTATTTAATATAAAAAAGTACATGTATTATAATGGTGTTGACAAAATTTGTAACTAATACTAATGAATTAAAAAACACTAATAATGTGTGTCCATGTGGGAAGGTTTTTTAAACTTTGTTGTACAATACCAAAACAAAATTAGGAGTAAAGAAAAGTGAAGAAGGGTATCCATAAGAGAGGAGAAAGTGCAAATATAGTACTATGAATTGTAGATAGATCTGTTACTCATAAGACTCCCATCTCAACAGAAATGTTTAAGTATTAAGGTTTTGTAAATAAATTTCTTAATTTTTTTATAGACACCTAGAACACCAGTATTATCCTGTTAAGTAAGAACCTGGAACAATATCACCATGTTTTAATACTTGCCCCATTAACCAGGTTTAGAATGCTTTTCTAGATCTGGTGACTTTTACTGGTTTGTCATCTATGATCACACCATTTGGCTCAAACTTTTGTATTACAAGTATTTGGGGGGTATTACATATTGTAGTCTAGGCAGGTCACTAAACTGTTTTAATTACTTTAAGTAGACAGCTCTGCTTTTAAATTTTATAAACTTTTTACATTCGTATGCTAAATACCACAATAAAACAATATATGCAAAATACAAGTTTCATCCTGGTGAATATTTGAAACTTAAGCTATTATATAGTAAATATTGTTAGTGTATATTCAAAATCTGTGTATATTTTATATAATTATTAATTTATATTTCTTGTAAATCACTATAATAAACTTCATAAAGCAAACATGGTCTACTTTGAAGAAAATTTTGTGGATCCTAATACATGTTTTAATAGTTTAATTTTCCAATAAAGGTTTTTAATTTAAAATTGTAAAAATTCATTCTGATTTTTTAAATTTTACCTGACATAATTTCAAGTTAGTTTCAAATCAAAATTTTGTTCTGTAGAAAGATTCCTTATAAATCTTATATTAATAACAGATGAAAATGCTAATATTTTAAACATATTGTTATGTTCTTTGAGTGCTTTGTAAAGAATAGGTGTAAAATGTTTACAAGGTCAGGCTCTTTTCATAGACCCCAAGAAGGCTTATGTCTTTATTATTTTATGATATAAAGTACAATGTAGAAGAAAATGTATGTATTATGTTTTTTTGTTAACGTAATAAAATAATTAATATTTACAACTGTTGATACTATATTAATTTATTGATTTTGTTACTGTTTATTGAAAATTGATTAGTACATTTACATGTTTAATTTATTACATTGTTAATAATTTGGTATGACTGAGTGGATAAAGAATACTGTTTTATGAACAATTGCCCCATGATCAGAGATTTGCATTTTTAAGGCATATTAGTGCCTGTTGCAAACTTTTATACCAAAATTAAAATTCCAAGAAGTAAAAGATGTAGTTTTACAAATAAAACATATAAATCATCTAGAAAAGGTAAATTTATAGTTTATTTAATTATAAAGGTAATAGTTACA
The DNA here is from genome assembly GCF_004210375.1 of Tachypleus tridentatus. NCBI lineage: Eukaryota > Metazoa > Arthropoda > Merostomata > Xiphosura > Limulidae > Tachypleus > Tachypleus tridentatus. The sequence continues at coordinate 19,465,194 of NC_134832.1, read as the reverse complement.
TACATTTTTAATTCAACATATTAATATAAAAACATTAAATTTATTACTTCTACATCAGTAATACAGATTTTATTATAAATTAAGAATATAAGTTTACATAATACTGTCAAAGCTCAGTTAATTTACATTTTAAGTAGCCCAAGAGATGATGATGGATGCTGCAAACCAGTTGCTTTTCTTCTGGTTGTGTAGTTCAAAGTTAGTGATGATGAGACATAGCTTTACCATAAATGAAAATGCAAAGAAACAATTGCATCTGAGACAACTACCACAGTCACTAGGCCATACCAGCTCAATTCTAAACGAACTTCAATTAATGAAAAAATAAATAAGGAAACATTATCATATTATTATTTTTATTATGATTGAGCTAAATAGTTGGAGGAATCAAAAACCATAATTTTGAATAATTATTTACTTGACATTAATTGAATTAATTATGATTTTGATTTATATTTATGTTATAGAGCACTAATTGATTTAATTAATGTTTACAGGTAATTAATTGACCAACTTTAAAATTAAATAATTTTACATTTTTGCTTGTTGCAGCATTCAGCATTAAAGCAATTGACTGAAAACATTGGCTGCAATTACTCATTTGAAATTTTTAAAAAATCCTTAGTAGCAATTAAAGGGGTTAAGTATGGTATTGATGATATTTTTGTTTAAAAATCTTTGACTTGCATTATTAGGGACCTTGTAACCAGTGAAGATGTAGACTTCTAAGTAGTTTGGTACATAAACAGTTGAGAAAAATTGTATAGAGTGTAAGAGAAAACTTTGCAGCATTAAGAACAAAATTCCCTTAAGGTTTAATCTGAATAAATAATTTTTAATTAATTATTGTAAGGTTTTCTATCAAACTTTATTTTCCAGTTCTTATGCATTCATTTATTTAAAAAGGTTTTAACTTAATTGTTGTAACAGAAATGTGTTTATTCTAGTAGTTTAAAGAACTGGTTTTAAAAAAGCATTGTTACACAGTATAAGACCATACTAAAAAGACTGATAAAAAAAAAAGATGATAGTGAAAGTGATGAAAGTCAAAAGGGCCAAATGTTTGCAAACTTTCAGCCACACCTCAAAATCCTTGGCTACTTTCATTATAGTGATGATTAAAAAAATTAGAAGTACAGTAATTCCATTTGACCACATACTGATGAAGTTGTGCTGTGAAGCAACAGTGGACTTTTTTGTCTTTGTTATTGTTGTTTTCAATTTTGTTCTTTAAAACTATTGTTAACTTAGTGAAAGATCTCTTAAATGGTTATTAAAATGTTGCTGTAAGATTAACCGTGCCATCCCTTGCAGAAACTTGTCACTCTACAAACTGTAATGTCAGACATAATCATTGCCATCACATGAAGCATGACTAACAACAAAGAATGCAGTTTCAAAGTAATTATGGGTCACAAAACATAGTTCTTCTAAAGTGCAATTAATCCTCCATTTAAAAAACACAATGTGACATAGTACAAGACTATACTATTATGTTTTTGTATCTTTTAGTAACCAAGTGACAATCGTTACAGATTTAGTTTGAAGATATTTAGGTGCATAGTTTTATTAATCTAGTTTTTAATTTTGTAATTTATTACGTTCAAGCAATGGATTGTCTTTAATTTATTGTTCTAAAAATGTATGCTAAATCTAATGAATTACAGGATCTAACTATTTATTTCAGTATTTGTAAACTATAATTTTTCACCATTTACTTACCTTTATAAGTTGTAATTTGATGAACACAGACGAGTTTAATTATAAATAAAGCCAGTCTATATTAATGGATTTTCATATTTTACTAGGACATCAAGTCATCTAATTCTTTAGATGATGTGAAGTCTACAGATGAACCTATCTCTGACTTTCCTGATTCTGAATTAGTTAGTAAAATGGCAGAAAGAACTGAAAAGGACATCAAAAATATAACTGTATGGAATAAGAATGAAGGTGTGGGAATAATAAATATATTTAGTCTTTATTGAAGTAGTACAAAAATTGTCACCTACAAGAAAGAAAAAAAATTGTAGTTTGGTCTTTCAGCCACAGGTCTGATAATCAGATGAAGTCATTATAGGGTGTTTTACGTCTTAGAATTATTGTCATATTATTGAAATATGATAAAAATATTTGTTATAAACAGATAATGTAGATATACAAGTACTAAGTTTTGTTTTTGTTTTTGAAGTAATGATTAAAAACATTTACTTGTTTTCTTTTTCTATGTAATAATAAATGAAAAGTACAAAATACCTGATTTACCAACATAAAATTATTTTCCTTTAATAACAGTGTGGGGTAGCTGCATTAATACTAGATTAATATAGTGTAAAATGAGAACATTAGACTGCACTTAGCATATCAGTTGATTAACTATTACAGTCTGTATAAATTATTATTATACCTGATGTGTGTTTGAATTATCTTTTGTTGTTTTTTCATACATGTATGTGAGAAAACTAACATAGTTGATCAGTTTATTATTAAATGATGCAGAAGGGGAAAAATGCTCATTAAATGAAGAGAATGTTGTTGATTTTGGATCACTTAATATGTAGTATGGAAAATTTTATAGTAAATGTTTAAGTAGCTCTTGTTTTAATGCTGCTGGATTGAGTTTTTATTATTAGAACAGCTGAAATAAAAATATTGTTAAATTTTGTTGAAAATGTTTGAAACTTAATGAATTTTTATTTCCTAAATTTGTTTTCGTTATTCAATTTTGAAATTTTTCATGTATGTTAATTTTGTTGTTATTAATTTAGGTATTGCATCTTGTAGTAGCTTTGTTGAAAGTTCACACCTCAAACCAGCAAGCAGCTTAAAAAGAAAAGATGACATGGATGATGTTCATCCATATCAAGGAACAACCAAAAGTGAAAAGCAGAAGTATTCAAAATTTAGAAACCCCAGACCAGGTATGTTGCTGTTTAGGAAATTTTTTAGCAGAATTATAAATGAGAACAAGCTTGAGGTTCTTGTTCTTTGTCGAGGTTATGAACTTTAAAAATGTTTGGTTGGATGCTGTAATAAATAACACAAGAATCTTAACTTTCACATAATTATTTATAACATAACAGATTATAACATTATTCCTTATTACCTCCCCAAAAGTTTTTTTTTATATAAATTTTAATCCTATGGACAGTGGTATGGGTCAGAGGGCATGTCATCACATTTGTAGATGTACATTCAATATGTCATTTAACTATTATATAATAAATGTATGTCAATAAGTTTGTCATCAAAATGTAGATTATAATTCAAATTTTAGGATTGTATATTAGTTGATTTCTTAATTTGAAAGTAAATATGAAAAGTATCAGTTTTTGTGCGTGTAACCTTCTGAGTTTGATCAGTTTGCACTTTGTGCCCACAATACAACGTTTATACTTTCTAACAAATTAATTACTAAAATTTTCAATATTATCAAGCTAAAATATAAAATAAGAACCTCCTATCTTTTATGTTTGTTGAGATATCTTAATATTGAACAAATCTACCATATTGGCTTTGCCCACCATTCATCATTTGGGAAGATTTGTTTTTTGACTGTTACTTTTGTATACCAATAACTCTATAACCTATTGAAAGCCCTACATTTCTTCTACATAATTCTGTCACTCTTCCTAAGTGTTATTCAGGAGATAAACAAACTTGTATTGTTGTAAAGTATGAAATATTATGATCTGGGCTATTTACTGAACAGAAATTAAATCCAGTTAGGAAGTCTGGCATTGATATAATAATTTATAGTTTTTTTGGAATTCCAAAATGTGTATACATATACATATATATTTTTCATCTCCACGTGTGAATTTTGACATGGCTTATGACAAGGGTTAGCAAATATGACTTACAAGTGCAAACAGGGACTCTGTAGCATCATAAACAGTAAAGGTCATTGTTTTCTAAATATTTTTTATTTACTGTTCTATGTTTTAAGCAAAATAACTAACATTTAAATATCTAATGTATGCATGTATGTAATGTACATTAAATATGTAATGTATGGCAACCAAAATGTTATATTTTGCAAAATACTAGTACACTACTGCTAAGAGTAAGAGATGTGTACCTTGTCTTATTATAGATGAGTAAATTTTTTATTGAATTTTTTCTGTTTGTTTACATTAAGGAATAATAAATTGTATAAAACTTAAAATTTAGCAATTCAGAAAATATTTTATTGAATATTGGTTTCTATGCAAGCATAATAGTATAGGAATCATGACTTGCACACTTTACACCTGTACTAAGACTCAATCCCTACCACCCAGAGGGTTAACTAACATCCAAGTGCATAGCAACTTTATTGGTTTGAATACAACTTTATACAGAGCCAAAATGAAAAATACTTTTTCTTTCTTTTACAAATCACTTTAGACATCTCTTGTTGCAACTGCTGTGTAGTAAAGAAGCCAACATGTTCTACATTACTGTGTTGTCAGAGACAGGATTTGATTTGACCCTTTAGGAAACATCATTCTCTTATTGACTTACTGAATCAGTCCAGACTTTTGTAAATTCATAACAAACATTTTATAATACTTTAGGCAATTGTCGTTGGGAACCAGTATACTGTCAACATTTTGATAAATCCTATCTCGTGTTTTCAAAGCAAAACATTTCTTGGAATTGCATTGTATGAGATTACTTGATATTGATGAGGTCAAACTAGGTAAGGAATGGTGATTCGTTTCCTTATATTTGCAGCTTTTACTTCGGTTGCTACCAGTAGGGTAAACATAGGTGTGAAAAAATTAGAAGAAATTCTTAGGAATTGGATTTGGAACTTAGTGAACCATTAGAAAAATAGAAACTATACAAAACAAAATAAACAGTACTATCTAATAAGTCAGCTCCTAACAATAAAATTCCTACTGAAAATAAGTGTGAAAAATGAAAAGTATGAATGTTTGTCCTTCAGTCAGTACTGAAAGTTTTAAAAATTGTAGGTAATTTAGATGCGGCTAAATGAGAATATGATCATTATTAAATTTTCTATATTCTGAGTTGCAATTTTACAATAAAAAAATTACAAATTTTCTAACTATGAAATTTGGTTAAGGAAAGTGATGTATGTGCCTTTGGCATACCACATTTATTTATAATTGTAATCTATAAAATTTTAAACTTTTCAAGCAAATTCAACACCTATCTTGGTGGGTTTGCTGTCATTGTATAAACATAATTTAATGAAAGTACTAAATTTTTCTAATTATTTTAATTAAATATAATTTCTGTACTTTGACAATTGTCTATATATATATACGTATCTATATGTACACACATACGTATACCTACAGGACTAGGACCTGATCCAACCAAACCATTTTGCAAAAAAGCCAAAGCTTTAAGAAGAGAAAAAAAACAAGAGAAGTTAAGGAACAAACTTAAAGGTGAAGGCCATGGAATGAAGGTATAACTTTTATATATTCCTTGTATAATGATACAAACAAGTATGTCACTTATTATTAAATTTACCTTTTTCAGTAATCTAGTACACTTGGCCAGTTGAGACTCTCAGTGATCTTATTCATGGTGAGATGGGGATCTATATTTGGATCGGTGATGGTCATGCATGATGTTCTGAGACTACATTTGGGAGTAGTTTTTGATGTTTTGGAAAGACCTTGAATTCACCTTTTTATGTGTCTTTTGTTAGTCTGTTGAGTTTTCAGCCCCCTCTGTTTGTCAGTAGCAAGTTTAAAAACTTTTAACACCAAGGTCCAGGGTAAGATTTCCAAGAGTTGATGTGACAGATGGTTCACCATTGCTTTTTTCTTTCAAAACAACTTGCTTGACCTTACAAAATGCTGTTCCAATCAGTAATAATCACCATAGCCACTTCTGTTTATTAGAACACTCTGAGGATCACCAATTTCATTGATGAGTAACTAGATCCATTGTTAGCATACACATTGGTTTGATTTTTGGCTTATACATTTCTCCCAGTTGTTGTTGTGGTCTCTAATTCACTTGCAAAGGGATCATAGTTCAACCTCTGTTTGTGAGTACTCATTCCAGACATAAGCTCCTCTGTACATTGGTACTCAGGGTAGATTCTGTCTATATTCAAAGTTTTCACTGCTTAGTCAGATTGTCATTAGCATTGGTGATTATTGTATACCTTTAAGTGCTGTGGAGGCTTGATTTCAAGGTTTTCACGATGTGTGGTAGTCTTACCTATCGATCCAGTAACTCTTTAGGCCACAATTTTTTGGCCAGTATGGTTTTAATCTTCCACAGTTTACCAAGATTTGGAACTTAGTTCTAGTATTATCTGGGTTTGGTTTTTCTACAGGGTAGTAAGAGAATTGTGCTAGTTCTTCAGAGTTTTTGGGTCTATGAAGACAGGAAATTGTTGTCCTGTCGCCAGTCTTCCTTGTCCATATCAGTGCCTGGATTTTCCAAGATTCACAAGTTAATCACCCCTCTGTCTATTTTGATTTTTTTACTGGGATTGTAGATGTTCAACTTGGTTGTAGTTGACTCCCATCTGGTCTTTGCCTTAGTGGTGAAGTTCCACCACCATTGATGTTTTTGGTGCATAAGAATCAGGTACTGCAGTTCTGGGTTCTTTTCATTTGGCCTCACAGAGGCTTTACATTGGTTCTACTGTATTGTACAAGTACTTTTGTTCCCTTCATTCCATAGTACTGTGTACACACAACTTATGTTCAGCTGGGTACTGCTTGCAATATCTCTTCAGTTGTTAGACCATAACATCCTGAATTTTCTTTCAAATACAACCCAGACAGTCTTTTCTTTTGGGACTGCACCATCCATTCTTGCTGTAATTCAATATATCATTAGTCTGGGTTTTTTATTTATCATGTTTTTTTTTTTCTCAGACTGCTGTCTCTTATTCAACTCTTCTTCTCCCACTGCATGGGCAGTCTTTCTCTGCTGGAAATGTGGGCATCACTTGAATATTTCATGCCTTTGGGATGAGAACACAAGCAATTCATTTATTGGTGTTTGAGTGACCAGGGATCATATATTTTCTCCCCACAGTGTGGTTCTGTTCTTTCATTTTACTTCCTCTGGGATCTAAACATTCACCCATGTGTTTGCTGTGCATGGTGACCCATGAAGGGGAGAAAAGGATCCTGGTTGTAGAGGGGTCCAGCCCTAACACACCACTTTGGCCTTGAATTTCCTATAGATGGGTGGCCTTGAGGTAGCCTACCCTCGGGTCAATCAACTGGTCCATTTGGACTAGGGTCAATCAAGTATCAGTGGTGGATGTTCTCAACAGGTATTGTGGACATTGTATCTGATGCTGGTATTTGGATATAGTGCTTGCAAAACCCTGGTGTTGCTGCAGTGTCTTTGTTTGGTACTGTAGTATATTCCCCCATAGGGCTCCATGATGGGTGGGGTCAGTGAGCACTGAAATGTAGCTTCCTTGTTATGGATACTCCTCTTTATAACAAAATAGATGAAAATGAAAGAATTGAAAAATAGATCATTGGAAAACGATCACTCATCAACGACTGTTTTACAGTCAACATTACTGCCAGGTTCTGTACCTCAATTTCTGATTCTCCATTCCTTATCTGAGAAGTCCTTGGGGCAGATGTTTCCATTTTTCATTAAGAAAGGATTAGAGGGACTTGTTGACTCCCCAAAGTCAATAAAGAAAATGCATTCTGGAGACATTTTGGTGGAAACATCTTCTCCAGAGCATACCAAACTCCACTTGAAATTAAAAGTTATTGGGGATATACCTATTGAGGTTACTCCCTAATGCAACTTTGAATTCTTCCAGAGGAGTTATAGTTGAGAGGTATTTAAAGAACATTCCCTTATTGGAAATCCTTGCTGGTTTTTCAAGCCAAGGCATTATGACAGTACTCCAAATCTTCACCCATAAAGACAAAATTATGGACACTACCAATGTTCTGATACTAACATTTACATTACCTCGTCCTCCTGCCATAGTCAAAGCATGTTATCTGAACTGCATGGTATGGCCTTACATTCCTAACCTTCTTGGATGTTTCCAGTGTCAGCGGTTTGGTCACTCAAAAACATTATTTTGTGGTTCTTTAGTATGTGATCCTTGTGGTGGTAAAAGCCACAACACAAGTGCAACCTGGAACCGTACTGTGTTAACTGCAGTGGCCCACACCCCTCTTACTCTATTTCTTGCACTAAATGGGTAGAAGAGAAAGAGGTGTAAAGCTTAAAGACTGTTAATAATAGCACCTACCCAGAGGCTTAGAAATTATTGCCCCCAAACTCTATCACATACATATGTTGCTGCGCTCCATTCAACTACCACAGTGGGAGTGCAGCCAGATCTTTCCATGCCTCCAACAGAGCCATTTGCAAAACATCTTAAGAATCTTGTGCCCTCCATAATTAAAAAAAGTTGAAGCATCTATGTCTACTTCCATCTCTGTCCCTACCACTCCTTTCAGTGACTGCCCAGTTTCACTTCCTTCAAGTTCAAAGATTTCCTTGGGTCCATCTTCTTCTGCAACTCCAAAAAATAGATTGATCATTCTTTTATGCTCTTAGTCATTGGAATCTTGTTCACAGACGGAGACTTGCCTACCCAACCCAGGGAAGGATCCATGAAGGTTAATAAATATTTGTCCAATAAAGAAAAAAAAAAAACGTGGTTGCAAACAAAAGTTCTCCCCACCTCATTCTCTTCCACATAAATAACAATAACCAGTCTGATCCAGTGGAACTGTCAAGGTTTTTGATCAAATGTAGATGACATTAAGGATTTGATTGATTCTTACCATCCTGTGTGCCTCTCCTTACAGGAAACATTTCTGAAACCTGCCGATACAGTCACTCTTCGACAATTTTTCTTGTATAGAAACAACAGGTCATGTGATGGGCGAGTGTGTGGTGGGGGTGTTGTTGTTGATTGATCAGCGTGTACCAACCCTGTCCTTGTCACTTGATACACCCTTGGAAGCTGTAGTCATCTGTGTTTCCTTGGGTCGTACCCTCATTATTCATTCTCTCTATCTGCCTCCTAAAGAAATCTATAATCATTCAAACCTTGATGCCCTCATTGAGCAGTTACCATTCTCCTTTTTACTACTGGAGGATTTTAATGGACATAATCCCCTTTGGGGTGGTGCTAATATTGATGGGAGGAGTCATGCTTTTAGACCACAATCTTTCTCTCTCCAATTCTGGTTCTTAAACTTATTTTCATGCACCTAGTCAGTCTTTTACTGCTATACATCTTTCTGTCTGCTCCCTTTCACCTTTCACTTACTTTTCGTGGAGAGTCAATGGTAATCCACGGGGCAGCTATCATCTTCCTGTCATTTTGGGAGAGACTGGGTGTGGTTGATGCCATCTGACCCACAGGTATCGATGGAAGTTGGACAAGGCTAACTGGCCTTTTTTCACCACTCTCTCAGAACTTGATTCTGCCGTTGTGTGTAAGCCATTGATAGATGATTGTGTGACAGCAGAGACTAATTGTATTGTCCAGGCAACTACTTAGTTTATTCCTAAAATCTCAACATGTTTCCCACAGTATTCTTGTCCTTGGTGGAATCCTGCCTGCCACACGACAAGAAAAGCTCAAAAACGGGCTTGGGACACCTTTCGTAGATATCCTACACTTTTAAACCACATTGCACTTTGGCAGGCCTATGCACATGCTTGACAGGTCAGACATCAAAGCCAGAAGGAATCTTGGATTAAATACGCCTCTAGCATTTCTTCTACCACCAGTTCCAAAGTTATATGGGACAAATTGTGAAAGGTTAGTGGCCAGTATCCTTCTGCCTCCCCTTTCAATCTTGTTCTCTGATGGCCAGGAAGTTGCAGATACCCAGAGTATCTGCAATACTGATGGCAAAACCTTTTCTCATGCAGCTAGCACTTCTGCCTCATCCCCCATCTTCTTAGCCATCAAAACACGGGCAGAACAATCACCTCTTTCCTTTCAGGCTGATTGTCTCAATGATTATAATCACCCCTTTAAGCTGGTGGAATTAAAACTTGCTTTTCATTGGTCTGGCAGTACATCAACTGGATCTGATGATATTCATTATGAGTTGGTGTCTCATCTCTCTCATCCCTCTCTTGCTATTTTTCTGATTGTTTTTAACTGGATCTGGCAGGAGAATGTTTTTCCTGATGCTTGGCACCATACTATTGTACTTCCTTTTCCTAAACCTGGGAAGGATCCCAAGATTCCTTTGAACTACCATCCAGTTGCTTTGATGAGCTGTCTGTGTAGGATCTCGGAGAGGATGGTTAATGCTCATCTTGTTTGGTTCCTCGAATCAGACAACCTCCTCTCACCCACTCAGTTTATACATGGAGTCTCATGAACCCCCTCTACACCTTCATCATTTGCAACTGTCTTTAATGTATGCTTCAAAACTTTGATTTTATCACAGCATCCAACATGAGGTTGTGTTTTCCTTCCTCGGTGGGCCACACTTTTCATTATAGATGTTCTGCCACTGTTCTTTTTAGCCTTTGTCTCCAGATGAAGTTAGATGAATTGAATCTATTTTTGTATAGCATATTGTTATCCACTGATCAGCTCATCCCACCATGGCTAATTACTATCTCCAAATTTGATCTTTCTTTGAGTCATCTGAAGAAGACAGATACTCCTGATTGGAAGTATTGCCTTCTATTTGCCGAGCGTATTTTGAACCATCCTTCCATTCCCATTTATACAGATGGTTAAAAATGAGATGATTCTGTGTGCTCTGCCATTTTTTCTTGTGATTCAGTTGTTACACACAGAATCCTCTCTACAGTTTCTGTGTTCACTGCCAAATTGTATGCCATTTCTCTTGCTCTGGATCATATAGAAGCTATGCAATAAATGAACTGTACTATTTATAAAGATTCACTTAGCTCTCTGTTAGCCCTGAAATTGCTTCAAGTCAGTTCTCACCCTATTCTTGTTGATATTCAAAACTGACTGGTCCATTTTTCTTTAACATTTACTTCCATCCAGATTTTCTGTATACCAGGCTATGTTTGGTATTCATGGGAACGAGTTTGCTGACACCACAGTTAAGCATGTCTCCTCTGGCACTATCACTGCTGTGCCAGCTCCATACATGAACTATGGTCCTATATTCAAGGCTTGGCTTCATGCCAGTTGGCAGTCGACTTGGAGTGAGCAACACGAAAACAAGCTTTTCCAAATAAAACCCTTTATTGGACTTTGGGCATCTTGTTTCCATATGAATTGGAAAGAGAAAGTTGTCCTCACTAAACCACGCATTGGTCACAGTTTTTTAACTCATCATTTTCTTTTATCTGGGACTAATGCACTGATGTGTTGTCTTTGTGACACTCAGATCACAATAAGCCATATCTTATTGTCTTGCTGTCATTACAACTCTCAATGATGGCACCATTTTAGACATGTTCTTTTCCAAGGTTTACCCATAATGTTGGATGGTGACACTGTCTGCCTTAATTATATTTTTAGTTTTTAAGAGCTATTGACCTTTTAAACACTATTTAATTTTTAATTTATAAATTGGACCTTTTTTGTGATTTCTTTTTGAAGTACAACTAGTTCAATATAAAATTAGAAAATGTCTGTAACATCAAATAACTCAAAACCAGGACTGGAAAAGCCAACTTCAAGTGTCTAATGTTAATGTTTGAGCTTACCTGTTAGTCATCCTGGTGAGTTATAATAGTTAAAATTATACTACAGAAAGTCTTTTACAACTTCTATTACTTTACTTTTTGGACATGGCTGTAACGTCACATAAATCGAAACCAAGACTGGAAAGACCAAGTTCAGGTGACTAATGCTAGTGTTTGTACTTCCCCATCAGTCATCCTGGTGAGTTATGACCATTAAACCTATGCTACAAAATGTCCTTTAAAACTACTCTTACTGTAATTTCTCTCTTACTGCTGTACACTAGGTATAAAAATTGGATTTTATGCTCTTTAAGTTTTAATTCAAAAATTCAACTTTGTCTTGTTTTACCTTGATTCCTTTTTGAGTCATTCCAACTCAGTGAGATTAGGAAGGTTGGTTGCCTGACCATCTCAGAATCTCTTGAAACTTTGTAGGAATGATCTTTAGCATCTGAAACTGACATCTGCCAATTTTTTAGCTAAAATTCCAACATTTTAATAATTTTTTGCCCAATGGAAATTTTCATTAAATCACTTGCAAGTGATTGAACGAGAGGCCACTTTCAGATATCTATATCTCTTGAAATATAAGTCCTATTGTCTTCAAATTTTCAGAAGATGTTCAGATATTTCTGGCAATTGGAGAGATTGCAGCAAATGCCAGCAAACAAGCCTCAGTGTTTTGCCTATGACCTCTCAAATGCAGGATTTGTTCAAAAATTGCAAATAAAGTGGATTTTCAAAAATTAGGAAAAATATATCTCTAATACATAGGATCTATTTGATCAGTTTTATTGTAGGAATAATATCTGAGTTTAAGCATATTACCAATGCTTAAAAAGCTGTAGTTCTGGAGTATAAAAGGGAGTTATGGCCAATCAAAGTTGACATTGGTAAAAAAATTATTAATTTTTGAATGATCAGATGGACCTCTTGAGTCATGGGAAGATTGATGAAATTTATGGTAGTAAAAGATGGAAGTATAGTCTGTATGTGTGCCAAGTTTCAATATCCTTCCATAAAGCCTTCATGCTAAAGTTATTATACTGCTGGCCCTACATATGCATCCACTCATTGTTGGGAGTATGGGGCCAGTGTTAAAAATACTTCTGTTTAGTCATAGAGAGAGACTATTATGATGTCATCAGGTTGTCATAGCAACTACAAGAAAAACCTTAGTTTGCTTATGCACACGCTTTGGTGTAGAACAATATTAACAACATAATCTTAGTATGAACATGGATAGCGCTGATGTCATCCAACTTGCTGCAACTTGCTTACAACATGCATGCCTGGGCATGTTTCTGTTGACCCTTGCATTGTCATTGCTAGTGAAAGTATATAAAAGCCAGTCCACATCCTGGTGCTTCATTCATTGTGTTTCACTCACCATGGCTGCATTTCCACCTTGCTCTGTTGTTGAACCACCGAGAACAACTTGCACAGGTCGGCAGTACACACTGGATCCCGCAAAGACTAAAGTAATTCACGAGTCATATGAAAAATTTCCGTCTAGTAACAAATGAACTTAAAACTCTTTTACCTGTTCTAAGCTTGTTGTATACATGAGTTAATAAATGCCTTTGTATGATTAACAAATCTTTCTCAATAAAGGTCTCAAGTTGCTTCGTCTTCGATCAGTGAGTTCAATTATTTGATTAAATTGATTACATATTTTAATATGATGGCATTATGGAAGGATATTGAAACTTGGCACACAAGAAGACTATACTACTATCTTTTACAACTATAAATTTCATCAACCTACCCATGACTCAAGATATCCATCTGGCCATTAGAAAATTAATACTTTTTTTACCTGTGTCAACTTTGATTGGCCATAACTCCCATTAATACTCCAGAACTACTGAGTTTTAGGCATTTGTAATGTAACTCAGACATTATTCTTACAATAAAATTGATCAAATAGATCCTCTGTATTGGAGATATGTTTTTCCTAAGTTTTTGAAAATCCACTTTATTTGTGATTTTTGAACAAATCCTGAATTTGAGAGGTCTTAAGCAAAAAACTGAGGCTTGTTTGCCAGCATTTGCTGCATTCTCCCCATTCCTTGGAAACATCTGAACATGTGAAAAGTGAAAATTTGAAGATGCTAAGACTTATATTTCAATAGATATAGACATCTGAAAGTGGGCTCTCGTTCAATTTACAACTTGCAAGTGATTTAATGAAAATTTCCATTGGGCAAAAAATTATGAAAATTTATAATTTCAGCTAAAAAATTGGTAGGTGTCAGTTTCAGATGCCAATGATCATTTCTAGAAATTTTCAGTTGATTCTGAGATGGTCAAGCAACCACCTTCGCCGAGTTGACACGGAATGACCCTTTTATGAATTTTAATACTTTTACTCTACATTTAACTATTTACCAGATGTTTAGTGCAGATAGCCTCATTGCTTTGTGCCATGAAATGCCAAACCCACACATACATTTTCTGGTTTACATAATCAGGATCATTCTTTGATCTTGAGTTGTTAAATTGGAAGGTTACTATAATTTGGGTTCCTCTACTGCCACTTTGTCCATAGATCTCTTTACAAATCTCTTTCTTTAGAGATGGGGTTTATACACTGCCAGTCAGGAATTGCAGAGTCTATGCATGGATGACAATAAGTTCCTGCACATTTTTGTTCTTCTAGCTTTTAAACAGGCAAGGTTTAATGGTCTGGTCTTCTTAAGGGGTAATTTGTCAGGCTTCACTCTGACTTTACTGCAGTAGTGTCTAACATTTATAAACAAGGGAGTGTATGATCTAGGGCTTCTTATTTTTGAATTTTCATTTTCCTTTCTCAAGACTAGTCTAATCTTATCACTTTTCTAGCTTAGTTTGTCTTACAGGTGATTTTGTGGCAGCAAATCAGTTGGCTCAATCCAAACAAATTCTCCCAATAGAATAGATTCAATAGAATAGAAGGTTCAATTGGATTAACTCTCATTTTGTGACTAATTAGTGGGTTTGCCTATCATTGAGAGTTTGGTCTCTGTCACCTCGTATTTTCTGTTTCTGCCATCACTTCCATTGTGTTCAACTCTTCCACTTCTTTTTAGACCTTCTGTGGAGGTAGCCATGATCAAATATGGTGCATTTGGCTATCTAGAAGCTCAAACTTTCATTGAGATTTTGCCATCTTTTACACGATATTGATGCTTAATTTCTAAGGTTGACATGTTTCTGCCTCAGTTTCTGCTCAGGTAATGACATGCATATCAGCAATATTGTTTTGAGAGAAAGTTGAACCCTTTTAAATGAGTGGTGTGAACCATAACTCATTCCTTTTTTTTACTTATCTCTCTGACATAGGTTTTTGTGTCTTGTGCATTTGCCATTATTTACAATAGCTTTATCAATTACTTTTCAATTGTTGCTACAACATATTTTTAAGTCCCCAGTACTCTCCAGATTTTTCTCATTGTTTTTGGGTATTTTGTCTCAAATGAACATTCCAGTTACCTAACAGGTAAACTCAGATTATTTATTCTTTTTCTACATCTGTTTGTGACTGATCGGTCTCAAAAAAATAATAGTTATCTGAATGAGATGTTTAAATACAGTACCAGGATAGAGGGCACATTGACGTCGGTTGCGAGTATTACAAGATATGAATTGTCAAGGATAATTGAGTGGGGTATTAAAGACTGGAGCAAGCAATAAAAATTCAGACTGTTATTCAACTGAACTAATATACTGAAATTTATTAGTTAGACATAGTTAAAAAATACAAGAATTATTTCTGTTTTGTTGATTTGGAAGAAAGTGACATTCTATTATGAGGTACAATAAAAGTAGTTAAATTATGATACGTAACTTGTAGAAGTTTATACCAGACATTAGTAGATACTAATAAAGATTGATATGCTTTAAGAATTTTATTATGTGCTTGTGACTCATCAAAAATTATATCCATAGGTGATAAAATACAAGAACATACATCAAATATAACTTATGATCTTCATACTTACATTTATTGCTGATTATTTCCATGTATTCTGATACTTAAGTTGTTGAAAGAGACAATCCTTAAGTGTCCTAAATATAGCATAAAAGTTTAAAGGCTTACAACAAAAAAATATGAATTCTTTTGATAGATATAATTTATATAAAATGTGACTTAATACAAACTGAAGTATTTTTATGTCTTATATTTTTGCTTCTAGGATCATAATCCAGTTAATGAGTCAAAATCTCTTGAAGATTTATTAAATGCACCTTTACCAGAAAATCCTGCACACAGGTTGGAGGTAACTGTTTAGCTGACATAAAAAAAAATCTCATTAACTGCTGAATCTTTTCATGGTTCATTTTTACAAGAGTGTGAACATAGTGTTATATTAAGGTGTTTTAAGTTTTCTTTTGTATTCCTTTGTCTTGTGTATATATATATATATATATATATATATATATATATCATGTAATTTCAAGAACTTGTTATAACACTATGCTTTAAAACTATTGTATAAGCTATTGACATTTGTATTAATACAGTAGTTTATGATTTCAAAGTATTCTGGTGCTGAGTGTGGTCTAGTAGTTAACCTTTTAAACATGGATTACCCTCTTTCTGAATAAGTTAAGTTACATGAAAAATGTAATTAATCCTTTAACAGTTGGTACATTTTCTAAATACCTTTCTGCACATGTCATGAAGTGTTGCTGGGTTATATACTTAATTAAACCAATATACTGGTAATGTATTTTAATGAAGTAGAGAAAATGGAATATATAATATATACATTTGGTTTTGAAATTCATTTAGTGATTTCTTGAGATTCTGTAATTTGAAAATTGGAAGACAATAAATAGTATTTTTATACTCAAAGTGGAAATCTTGCAGGTAAACTATTCAGAATCTAAGAGCAAATAACTACATTAAATAACAAATATGTAATTGAAACAGTAGAAAAATCAAAGTTTAATATTTTATTTTACTGAAACTAAATAATTTGTTTTATTTTAGAAGCAAAATATAATATCAACATTAAGTCCTGCAAGTCATAAGATTAACCAACTTTATTATAAAGTTTTCTGATATGTTTGTTTTGATTTTTCTGTTTCAAAAGAAACCTGAAAAACAGAAAAACTTAAACATTAGTTTTGTTCTCATGTGATCCTTGAGGTATGAAAAATCTTGACTTTTGCACTCTCTGTCTTAAATAAGAAAACACCAGTGTGGTAGGTGTAACACTGTACAATAAGAACATTTAATTTTTCTGTTGCGATGTACATTTCAAAGTTCTCTGGTTTAATTCTGTTGAAGCTGAGGATAAATTTTCCAGTCTGTGACAGGTGCCAAGCCCACCTTTTGTACTGCTTCTTGAGCTTTACAAGTCACATGTTGCCATCAGAAAGAGCACATTTTACACAATAATCCAGCAATAGTTATGTTGAAATTGGTACTTAGTTGTCATTTTGTGTAGATGTAACTGCTAGTATTATTGTTGACTTTATCCACAATAGCAAGGTTATTTCTTACCTAAGTATGTTATAGTTAGAGAGCCAGTTAAATTGTATTAAGGTTTTACTTTTATATCTTGGTTAGTAATGCATTATTTATGTTTTAAAATGCATAATTGAAATGTTTAAACAATTTTAAGTTCACCTGAAACATTACTCCAGTTATCAAGCTTTACAATCTTGCATGAGTGTAATATTATTTTGCTAAAGGCTTGCACATCTTTTGTGGAGATACTGTAATTCACATTTAAGGCCTCATTGACTTGTGTCAAAATGATAGTAAATGGTGAAGGAGAGAAAAAGAAAATAAAGTATTAAAAATTAAGTATATGTGATAAGGGAAAGAATTGAAATTACAAATAACCAAAAGATCTTTTGAGATATTCCACAAAAAATTAAAAGCTATATATTGTTTTTAGTTTCTTGCAACATTTTGTTGTGCTGTATGTTCATGATAATATCTACAATTAGTGACACGGTGGAGAAAATGGAAAATAAAATATAAATATTTACCTTAAGAACTTATGATATTCATATAGAAGGTTCTAGAGGTTATGCAAATAAAACTCAAACTGTAAGATAAAGGTATTTTTATGCTTAAAATAAAAATACATTGTACTCGAACTATTCAGAGTCTGAGTACACATTGCTACAATAAGTGGATAACATATCTTTAGTAGAAAGACTTGATTAAAATAAGGTTATTTTTTGTGTTCAAGATACTTATAACTTTAACAGAATCTTTGTATGACTCTACAGCTGAATTCCCATTGCTGCAAAATTGTGTTCCAAACATTAAGAAATGTTATTCAATAAAAACATTTTGATTAAGCTTTCACAGTGGGAGAACTTACTAAACTTTCTAAAAATAAATCTATAAAGGTACAAGAAAATACATTGCTATACTCTCTCATTAAAGCATGCTCATTTGATTTCATTTGTTAATTGTTTACAGTATTGTGAAATTAACATTACATGAAAACTGTTTATGATTTTTATTGATACAGGCTTTCCTAAAGTTTGACACTTTTCTTTACAAATTTGGTCAATCAACCCACCTTGGAACTACTTTGAAGTCATGAAATCATACATACTACACCCTTGAATGTAATAAGAAAAATATGTTGGTGAAAATTAAGTTTTTAGTACAAATCTATTGTACCCAAGAAAAGCAGATTTTTATTAAAGTATTTTTACTACAGATTTGTAATTTATGAAGTATTTACTAAGTCAGTCTGAGTAAAATGTAATTTTGCTGCTAAGAATAAAAATACTTCTCTTCACAATTTTACTGTTTTCTTAATTTATTTGCATAACTCCTAATATGTTAATTCAATATAAACTTATGTGGTGAAACTATCTTTTTTTTCTGTTTTCTTTATCCTAACACTAGAGAGAAGTCATCAAATTTACAGTGAAATGAAAAGTTACAAAAAATAAAATACCACTTATTTTATTTATAATGATAGCAAATTGTAACAGAATTCCTAATTAGTTATTCTGACACCTTAAATATCTAATTTGTTCATATGTTTTATGGTTTTATTAATATTTGGGTTCATTACTGCATGTCAAAGTAATCTCAGCATGAGCCCATTTTGCTTTTTTCATTAGAGTTAATGTATGTGAACAGGTTACATTCATACAGATACTGAGAGTTTTTAAATTTGTTATTTTATTTATGATTGGTTACGAACCTAAGAAGTTTCCAACTTTTACATTTTAATTATTTCCACATAAAATTTATGTAACAATAAGTACAAATGCTGAAACTATCTTTAGTATTCACACAAATATTGAGGCTTTTTTTTGGCTGTATTGATGTTGTTCATGAACCCTCATTGTCTTTCTCAAATTCAAAAAAAATAATTCATGTAACTTTCATATATGCATTTTAAAACCAAAAATACATCATTAGGGTAAAAGATCCCTAAAATAATATAATTTATCTGGCTTTCTATGTAAGCTGTAAATATATTAAATTATGTAATTACTTGGAGCGCCAGAATAGGGTCACTTACAAACAACAAATTCCATTGACTATGAAAATGCAGGAAAATGAGGTGATAAGTTTAAGATTAATCTAGAGGAGAATCATCTTTTAATTATAAGCATGACCATTGGTTTTGTAAAGTTGATCTCTATCTCAAATATCAGATAAAGAGGTAGAAGGACTTCTCTTGGAAGTTTGACAAATTTATTTGCATCTGAGCAAAGTAAGAAAATAAAAGGTTTGTGTTTTATATTCATGCTTGTAATTATGTATAGTTTGTAAAAACCTATTATTGAAATGGATAATTTGGAGAACAGACATTTTAAATAACACAGAAGATTAAGAATTTGTTTTTAATGTCTTCTTTTGAAATTAAAAAAATTAAATGTTGGATAATATAAAAATTTGAATTATAGAGTGTTTTGATACAAAGTACATTGACATACAATGATAATAAAATTGTTCAATTAAAATTTAATATAAAATGTGTACTTTATTCAAATCTTGCAGTAAGAGTTAAAGGTATACATTGAATACAAAGTATATATTTTACATATTTTAGAAAGTTAATCTTCCTGTGTTTCCACCAACAGTTACATATCTGTTATGCTTATTCACCCAAACACTACTTATACAAAATACAAAGGAGGTTTCAAAAGTATTTTATAAGGATATTTCTATTGATGCATTGAATAAATAATATCTATATTAGCCTTGAACTTGTAGTTTTAAAGATATGCCAATAAAAGAAAAATTGTGAAAGAAATTTGAATTACTACAGTTTAACTATTTTCAGATAATAATATCTGTATATCTTCTCTGCCTGACTAATTAACACACTTTTAACTTGTTTATAATAATTATGAGTTTCAGAACATAAAAGAATGAGATAGAATTTTGTAAGATACAGAACTTTATAGTTTTAGTGCTTGCAGACTTAATACCTGATGTATGAGTCATCCAGACATTGGGGGGGGGAATTCTCGAAAAAATTCTTTTCAGGATTAATGATCATTTTATTGTAGATACACCAAAGGATTTGTCTCGCTATTCAGAATCAAAGGAGTGTATACACTTTTCATTATTTGCAATTTTTGCTGTTTTACAACTGACTGACTATAATTATTCATGGCAGCTAGAAATGAAAAAGGTGGATCTGAGATTATGAACTACTTCATAGCCAAAGGCTATGTGATGATGCCTTTAATAGATTTCATGATGTAGCTTTATTCCATGTTCTTCAGGGAAAAATGATCAACAATTATGGGAAAAGAAAAATGAGCTGACATGAAACAAGTGTACATTCCATAAGATAATCCCTGCCAGAGTAGAGCAGGAACAATTCTCCCCTGTTTCATTGTTGCAGATGTATTTCAATAACATCTCTGATGAGGATAGTGAACTAGGTACAGTAGCAGTTTTGCATGTGATAAAGGCAATTCTGCTTCATCTAAAATATGGTCTTCTAGGAGTCAGGTGAATGAACTTGCAAAGTGATAATGCAAGCTGTTATCAAAATGTAATGATTGTGTTCCTCATTTCACTGCCCCCCGCTAGAACAGCGGTATGTCTCCGGATTTACAACGCTAAAATCAGGGGTTTGATTCCCCTCGGTGGGCTGAGCAGATAGCCCTTTGTGGCTTTACTATACGAAAAACACACACACACACATTTTCCCATTTAGCTATACACATGGGATCTGGATCATTAGATTAATTAACACAGACACACAGGATGGAAAATAGTATTAGATGCATAATTTGCCAAGGTGATACAGGCCATCGAGTCGTGATTGATTGAAGGGTATAATTGCACTCTGTCTGTATAAGTCATTATTGCATTGATTTCTCATGGAGGAATGATCAACATGTCATTGGACTAATTGAGCAGAACCTTAAGGACTTGACTTGAGGAGTAGCTATGGTAGAACCATTGATATGTTTTTTATCTAAAAAGACTTATTTAATAGCTTTTATGTTTCTGCTCATTGAAAGCTAATACTTTCTAATATACCAGATTTCTTAACCTATGCATTTTCTTACTTGAGCATTCATGTTTATGTCAGTCTGAGATCTAACCAATGCTTCCTGAAGTGTGGAGCACCCAATGGAGAAGATGCAGAGGAAGGAGTTGATGAGGGTGAAGGTGAAGACGACACATATGAAAAATAAGTCTGATGCATTGCTGTGCTATCCCAGTCACACTGAAGGTAAAGAATCAATAGATGATGAAAATGACTGTGACAGAACTCAGGTTGGCAAGATCCTAGGTTTGGATTGTTGACTAGTATGAACATCCTGACAAAGGTACAACTGAGGTGGAGACACCACAGTTGGAAAGTACACTTTAATGTATCTGATGCTGGTGAGGAGGATAAAGTTGAGTCATAAACCAATCCTATGCATTTCTGATAGCTATATTTATGTGACAGATTGGGTACTTAGCATTGGTGAGGTCAGAAATGACTCTTGTAAATTATTACAATCTTGCTTTCTTATTCCCATGTGGGTGGGCAGCTCAACCATTCAGAAGCCAAATGTATAGCAGGAAAAACAATCATGAATTCAGAGCAGATATTGAAGAGCTATTTGAGCTTTATGGTGTAGATTCCTCTTGCAAGAATGGTCAAGGAAGGATGTTAAAATATCTGGTAAAGAAGTAATCAGGGAAATGTGATCTTTCAATGTACAGTGAAATCAGAGCAGAGAAAACTGTCCAAGACAGTTGTAAGATTTTCTAGTAGTTATATACTCACCACATATTCATTGTATGTCTTGAAGCTTGTGCATTCCACATCACTAGAGATTTTCAAGGATAAATTTAGAAATAAAATTGGAAATGTGGTCTTTGTCTGACCAACAAATTGAAACCAAATTTACTCAAGCATGGAACTAATCAGAACACAGGAATTGTAATGTTGGACAAGAGGAATTTGTTGTGATAAACAATTTTCCACATAATTCATTAGATTCTGATATCTGTTGTGTTCATCTGTGTCTCCCTGTTGTTCTTTGTGTGATGTCTTTGTCTCTTTGTAATTGTTTTTATTCATCTGTCTCAGTTCTCTGTCTCTCTTTCCCCATGTGTGTGATTGCATTTTCCTTTTGAAACAGTCTTGACTATTTTTCTCATTTCTCCAAGTATGTGTATCATCATACTTCTGCTATTTTTACTATATGCCTTTTCTGCTTGTATCATTTCACTCTCTTTGGTTATGTATTTACTCACTGGGCACAAGAATAAAATTGAAAAAAATATGGCCGACATCATATTACTCATGTAGATAATGAAGAAATGTGATACACTGCATTTGCAATTGTTTCAGCAATGTTTTTTTCAGGACCTTCCAGAAGAAGAGAACAGAACTGTGGCAGTTACTACTCCATGATATTGTATCATAAAGAGGAGAATGAATAGAAGGAGTAGACAAGTCCAAAAATGTTTTGAAATCCATCATTTTATATATTTCTTTTAACCCCCAATCATAATGAGACAATGAATAGAGTACCAATCACACAACACTTCCTGATATATACTATTACTGATTGTAACAGTACGGATGCCCACCTTTTTTGGAAGCTGCCTACTTACCACCTCGTATTATAAGTTCACAGAAAACTACTAGGATTTGAGATTTTTTAATCATTCCTTTTCCTGGACTGTAGTCCTTTTTTCATGATATGGAGAGGGACACGTCCTTCAAAAAAGACAAAAAGTAAAACAAAAAAAAAGTATTCCAATTTCAGCCCAGTTGACTTATGCATCTGGTGCTAAGTTTAACTCCATAGATTTTAATAAACTCTTGAGTTAAAATAAGATGTTTATAACAAGTTTTACTTGTACTATAAATGCTGTTTTGTATGTAAGCAGATATAGAGGAGAATAAGAAAACCATTTACTGAAACAATTTGCAGTCAATTTGTTTCAAACATTAGCCTTCTAAAACTTTCAAAATCTTGACTTCTATCATAATTTTTATCTATGTTCATGTGCAAGTTATATCTCAAAATAAAAAATATTTTGTTAAGAAACCATATTTTATTCTACTTTTTTTTGCATGTAAAAATTGAGAGGTATTTATTTATTATTAAAAACATGCTGAGTTTTGTTTCTGTATCCTAAACTGGAGTGTCTATCAGCTATTAGTTACATTCTTCTTTCATAGATTTTGTTGGTACAAACAAGTCCTCCTGGTGTTGAATTTCACAGAACATTTGATGAGTCTTATTCTGTCTACAAGAAGTATCAAATGACAATTCATAAAACCCTACCAACAAAGTGTCCAGAAAATCAGTTTTTACGCTTTCTTGTCAAAAACCCTTTTGAGGTAATTTGTTACATATCTTGCATGTAGTTGATCCTATTCTGGGCACATCATTATTAACAAAGAAATCTGTTGAAGTCTTTGTCAATAAAAAAGTCTATTACAGACTGGAATATGTACTCCTTGATCCTTAAAAATTGTGATGTACTTTTACCTATGATTTATGTTTTCACTTTAAGATTATTAAGAAACATTGGATTTTCAAATCCTTCCATTTTTAGAGCTAACATCAAAATGTTGACTCATCCATGGATTTGTTTAGTACATTTACAGTATCTGTTGAACCTCCAGTTTTGGATTAGAATTGTTTTAGAAATGGGTTGAAGTAAACACAAGTCTTTGACTTTGTGTCTTTGTGAAACTATAAATGGTCTCTGTTGTATTTTATGATAATTTTTCTTTAAAACAGAATTATCTCTGTTGTAATGATGTGCCCATATTTTTCTATTGTTTATGTGTTATAGGTAAGGTTAGTACGATCATCTCCTCTTTCTTCAGAATTTAAACAGGACTTCAAAATAACACATGGTATTTTCAAGAAATATCAGATGGTTATCCACAAAGAAAAGGAGTCTGATTGTGACCAAAAGTCCTTCTCAGAATTTCTTATAACTTCTCCATTACAGGTAGTTTGAAGATTATTGTAGATGTTGAGCTCAAAGGCCATTGTTAATCTATTGAAAATGTACCTTAAATTTAAAACTTCATAATTTTAATGTAAGCCTTACACTAAAATAATGGCATTCTCATTTTTTTACATGTGTATGGCATAATTAACTATTTAATTTTGATGGTAAGTGATATGATAATGCTGTATTTTAGCATATTTATAGATATATAGTATGGTTTTCATACAGAAGTTGAGTAGTTATTTTTAGGTTTATAATTATATTAGAAATACAAGAGTAAAGAGCTTCTTTAATGGATTATTTACAGTTTTCTGAATATTTGTACGTGTATAAATCCAAATTAATTACTTACTTTGCTAATAAACAGAATAGGATTGTTTTCATTAGGCATCAGTTTCAGAACTATCTTATTAGAAATTTAAAATAAAGCTATTCAGGCCTACTAGCATATACAGTATTGACATTGTTTATGTAGACATTTGGTTGGTGTAAATTAAGAATCATAAGTAGAGTATTGTATATCTTTAGCTTCATATGAAACTATTTTTGTCATGAAAAATTAGGTTATATGTGGCTAATGATAAATAACACAAAGAAAATATTTATGAGCATCACTAAAATATAATATCCTGTTAAGTACTGGAAACTGATATTTTTAATGGATATTTTTAGTAATTTTATAGTTTTTGGATGTTAAAATTTCAAGACATTGCATCAGTTGATTTTTATTTCCATTAATTATTAAAGTCATTGTTCCAGGAAATACAAAATGTGTATGCTGTACTATAAGAGCAAACGTCATAAAACTCGCGTTCAAAAAAGTGTTTGAAGTGACAGAAAGCAGATAGAAAAATATGTAATTTTAAAATAAATTATTTTAGAGAAATAACTTATCTTTTACTTTAGAGTGATGTGTGTGTGTGATAAACATTCTTCCACATTTCATTTTACGTTCAAATGTGATGGATAAGTTTTAGTTCATTATTCGATTGTTTTTGATATTGGGCATATTAATCCAATTATAAAAGTTTATTATTTACTGTTTTTATTATGTATATGCTTATTTTTCAAACACATCAAAATTCATTCACTGCTTCAATCTATTACATAATGATTTAAGTTTTATAAACTTTTATAACAATAATATCAGCCAGATTACATTTGCATTAACTAACATTAAGCAAGTAATTTCTTTTGCATGTTGTTATGTATTATAATTTATTTTGGATGAGTCTGATTTATGTTACATATGTTAACATATTATTATTTCAAATAGCTGGAAATGTGAATTTGAATTTAGAAGTTAATTAAATTATAACGTCTAAAATTTATGGTCTTTGCCAACAAGATTGATGCACATAATTTTTTTTTAAAACAAATATATTTTATTATACAAACAAATACAATTTATAATAATAGTTATTACAAATGATGGTTTATGTACAACAGTTTTACAAATTTACAAAATGTACCAAGTCTTCTATCTGATCTTGAACTGAATCTTTTATCAATGCTCATGGAGAGCAAATTAATTCTTTTTTTGATACACCTGTATGTTTCTTTGATGGCTAGCTAGCATGGAGCATCCATAAGTTTTCACCCATGACAATATCTAACATCCCAAATTATTCATTGAAGTTGAACAGTTTGTAATTTTCAAAATCTGTAACTGTTCCTCATCCAGTTCTGTAGTTTTCTGATTAATAGGTGTTAATCACTATTATAGCTTTTGAGGCCTATGGTACATTGACTGTAGCTAACCAATAATGATTTTCTTCTCTTGGCATGTCGATTTGTAGCTTTTATTAGTTTTTAGATGTTCTCGAAAGCTCACTTCACATCAATTTTGTCATTCACTAGTATTACATACACACCTAGTATGTTGTTGATTCTTACACTTGAGAATCTTCTACAAATTTAGAGAATAGGCAAGACTAGTGCAATACATTGCTGACAATATACATCACATGCAAGAAAGAAAACTATACTGAAACAAAAGTAGGTATTAAAATAAACATATAATGGTAAATCCATTAGAGTGTACACTGATCAAGTTCTACAAATAGTTTTTTCATTAATACTAATCATATTATTATGCATATTCTCCATAACAGCTGGTCTTATCAAACTGTTAACTTTGATATTAACACAGATTATTTTAAACCTATGACTTTCATGAATGCTAGTCGCATCAAACATATGATTTTTGTATGAAATTGGTTAAGACATGCATATCAAAAGCACAAGTTGCCAGTTGGTTTTTGGAATGTGAAGCCGATGACTTATCAAATGTTTTTTAAGTGAAGTCATTTATATGGAATATAAAGCTATGTTTTAGATGTATTTTAAAACTTTTCTACATATTTGGACAATTTTTCAAATAATTAAACAGTTATTTCATACATTTTGAAATTTTTGGGTTTTTAGAGTAAATATTAGAATCTAATATGTTAAACTGTGTTTCACTTTAAGATATAATTCATTGCAAATAGCTGAAACAAATGCCGTCTAAAAATGCTAAAGTATGGATTTAGTGAAACATTTTATCTTTGTGTAATGCATCATTCTATAGACATTGACTGGTAAAAGCACTATTGTAATCTGTAATCTACAGGATATTATTGCATTTTTATGTACCTTTACCACTAGGTATATAGGTATTAAGTTTTAAAGGATTTGTTTATATGTTCCATGAATTAACTGATAGTGATAGTTAGAGAATTAAATTGGAAAGGTTTCTTTCAAGGTGGAAACAAAACCCAATGGTCCTTCTTGTGGATATGGATCATTTCATCAACAGTACTGGCTAGATGGAAAGTTAATTGCAGTGGGTGTTTTAGACATTCTGCCCTCTTGTGTTTCATCAGTTTACTTGTACTATGATCCAGACTACAGCTTTCTATCTCTTGGTACATATGCTGCCTTAAGGTAACAGTTTCATGTGAAGACCTTGTTTAAAATTATCTTATGATGAGTCTTTATGCATCACAGTTTTAGATTCTAACATCTACAATAGAAATGTTTAATTACATAAGCTTTCATTACTGATATTTCTTTTCTTTTTTTTTTAAGTGCTATTGAGCAAAAACAATTTGATTGTACACCACTAAAATAACTTTTGTCACACCCAAGATTTACGGAAAGCAACTAAGTTTTATATTAGCTATTCAGTAAAAGTTAAAAATTGGTTTTATAACAAGTCTAATTTCTTCAAGACAGTACTGTAATGTATTAATGCACTTATGTAAGTATAACTATCCTAAAGACTGGGGATATTGATTGTATACTTGTAACTCATTGTAACTTTAATGATTTTTGGGTTTATTCTGAAGATAAGTTTGATTAAAATTTTCCTTCCCAAAATTACTGTAAGAGACATTGAAGTTTGTTAGATATTATATTTAACTTGGATGAGTCTGAACTTATGTATTACAATTTCAGATAGGTTGAAACCAAATTAAATTGTGATTCAAGTATTCAGTGTAAAAATGTATCAAATTTATGAAATTTGCCAACAAGATTGATACACACAAATTTATTCTAATATACAAACAAAAATACAAATTATAATAATGGCTATTACAAATAATGATTTTTATACAAAAGTTTTACAACCTTAAAACAATACTGAGTCTTCTATCTGGTCTGGAACTTAATACATTATCAACGATAATCAAATGAATTTCGATTTGATATTGGTACAGATTAATGGCTAGCTAGCTGGCTGCTTCACTGAGTACACAAGTTTTTCAACAACAAGAATATCTAAAGTACTTGTAGAAATATTATTAATTCTCTGAAGTTAAATGGTTCATAATGTTTGAAGTCTATAACCATTCCTGGTTAAATATTTGTAGTTTCCCAGTTGTGTGCATTACTGGCAATTTTTTTTTGTGTATACACATTTTACTTTGCTTAATACACTCGAGAATCTTCTATAAATTTAGGGAATGAGCAGAAATTTCACAATACACACTTAACAGTACAAGTTACTTGTATTTCTAAATATATATCCAACTAAGGTGAACCTGTTATTAAAATCAATATATAATAGTAAATCCATTAAGTTTTAGAGGTAACTGTTTTTAATTTGTGTTTGGTATGTTTCACTCTGTTTTGCATTTATCACCTATATGTGATTTATGCATGCAAAAATGCATTATCATTATGGAGAAAAAAAGCTTAAAATTAAATCATTGTAGAATGAACTCGTAAGTTTAGTTCTTTCATCAGTTACATTACAATAGTATTATAGTGAAAGATATTTGTAAGAAGTTTTAAATTGGAACATCCAGTATTTCAGTTGTTTAAAGGATTATGAAATAGAACTTTCAAACTCCAGATAAATTTATAAAATGGCAGATTTTTGTTTTCATTAATTAGCTTAATAAAAACATTTGTTTAGACATGTGGATAATGCCTCTGAGTTTTAGTCTTAGAAATATTAGGGAACATACTAAACATTAATGAATCCATCATTTATACTCTGAATTCATTAATTGAAAGTGAATGTTTATTATGCTACCAAATTGTTTCTTTTTTTTTCTTCTTTAATGAACAGAGATAAAACTAGTAGGCATTGGGATTTAAAATGATCAAATGGCACTATATCCATTGGAAGTAATTTTCTCAAATACTATAACTGTTATGAAATAGTTCTGTTATTTTATGAATATCTTTTTTCCCATTTAGAGAAATAGCTTTCTGCAGAGAACTACATCAGGAGGCTCCGAGCATATGCTATTATTATATGGGCTTTTACATTCATTCATGCCCAAAGATGAAATACAAGGTGTGTTCAAATTTTCAGGTTACATTTTGTTTTTTCTATCATTCATTAACATATTGAGTTAAAACTGATAATTAGTCATGTTATTTTTCCAGTTAATTAACAAATAAAATTATTTATTAAAGGTTTTTACAAATTTTATCTTTGTTTTTTCTTTATTGTGTTAAATACAAGTTCATAGATTGTATAATTAAAGTATCAAAGATATCAAGTTTTGACAAGATAGTGATTGATAATTTATGTTATATCATCTCAAGGTACTTTATATCTATATATAAATTAAATATAGATATCTACTTTATATAATTGAAATTTTATTGTTGTTTTATTTTGTGTCAAATCATTATTTTAAAATATTTGTATATTCAGTAAAACAGTTACTAGTGTCATTGAGACCATAAGTCATTCTTTTACTAATAATTCTACAATTATCAGCTGAAATATCTGACAGCTGCTCCACCTAGAATTATGGTGAATAATACCAACTTTTGTTTCAATTTTATTATAAATTATTTAGATAGGTGAGATATTCTTCAGTATTCTTGAATTTTTTAGTCCTACATGATATCACTATGATTTTCTTATGTTAAATGTCTTATTCTTCCTCTATTTAAATAACCTGTTACCTCGTGATGATGAGTAATTCATTTGAAGTAACAGTGTATCTCAAGACAGCTTGTATGGGTATTAAAACTTTTATTAAAATAAAGTACAAAATAACATTTTGATTTTCTTAGGTCGTCTTCAGGTTAAGCTATTACCTCTCCTGTCTATGTTAAGTTTAGCAACTGAAATAAAGATTAATTTGACAGTTTCTTTCTGTCTATGTCTGAATTAATAATGAAGAACAAATTTTTTACTTCATTTGTTGTATAAATATTAATAGTGGTAGATTTTTCTTTTTCAAAATATCTTGTATATGTAAAGTATACTTGTAAATATTTTTCTGGTCTGTAGTACTATACCTGTGTATAAATTTAATATTTGGAAGAACATTTTCTAACACATTTTTCACATACTGTCAGATTCAGTGGATGCAAGGAAATTAAAATATTTGTATATGTATGATAAGTAATAAAATTATGAAATTAGTTTTTAATAATACATTACTACTGATAAATAGTCTCATACATTTATCCTATTTTCAGTGAGTAAAGTAAAAAAATATTTAAATTTAATTAAACAACAGAAATAATTTTATATAAGAATGAGTAGTTGGAAAATCATGAGTCTGAATTGATAGTCCAAAATTAATCTGTATATCTTTACAGTATTTTAGTTTTAAAAACATCAGTCAAAGTTGTTATGATTCATAATTGTATGTTTTTTCCCTTAGTAAAAGGTTTCACAGTTGGCTAAAATTTTAAGTAAATACAGAAGGTAGATAAAAATAAAAAATGATCCCCTTTCAATATATTAATATGTTATATCTTTAGATAGCAGAAAAATATGTAAAACTATATGTTTTTAGAATGTAGTTGACAAGATCTAATAGGATATAATCTTAAATTCTAATTTTAGCTAAGTAATTTCTGCATAGGTTGAATGAATACTTGTGGTTGTTTTCTTCTTGATAGTAAAATTCCTTACCAATAATATGCAGATCACTTAGTGTTCTTATGGTACTTGCACTGGTCCATTATTCTATCTATTTTGCAAATATCTCCTGCCATCTCAGCAGAAAAATACCCCAAGCCATCTCACTGCCTCTCTTATGCTTCATGATAGGTGTTATGCATTGAGGCAAGCATCTTTCACCTTTCTTCCACCAGATGTACAAACTCTGCTTTGAACGAGATATTTCAAACTCAGACTCCTCTGTCCATAACACTTTCCAATCATCAACAGTCCAGTTTCTGTACTTTTTAGTAAATTTCAGTTTCTTGGCAATATTTGAGTATTGAAGTAAATATTTTTTAAACTGCTGAATGACCAAATATTCCATTCTCGTTGAATTTTCTTGGTACTGTATATCTGGACACTTTTCTACCATTTGGTACATGATTGTTTGTCTCGTACTTGACATTAGTGTCCCAAAGGTTGCATAAACAAAGATACTTAACATCAGTATCAGTTAGTTTAAGTGTTTTGCTTCTTCCTTTCATATTTTCAAATTTACTTTTCTTGGTGTCACAATAAAGAGTGTACTTGACAGTATTTGGGAACCATTTTAAGTCTGCAGCAATTTGTCAGAGAGTCCAACCAGTCACATAAAATTTTTATATTCAGACTCTCTGCTCTACTGACAGTTCTCCATACTTTTTTGGGTCATGGCATGACAAATAAACTTAATATATACTGTTAAGCACTGTTTATCAAGATTTACTTGTGGAGTGCTATTAAATTGATTACTTCTAGCATATACTGGTACCATATGCTAGCTTCTTTCTGTATAGTTAAGACACAACATGGGGTACCCTGGCAGTTATTTCAGACTTTAAATTTTTGTCAGTATGTTCATTCAAGCAGAACCCTTATGACATGCCCTAGGTACAAATATATGGAAAATCTAAAGAATGATAAGTATTATTATTTTAATCTCGCTGTAGCTCATTCAGTTGTCAACAGAACAGGGAAGTGTTACTATAGTGTTGATATTTACATTTTTAATGGCAGGGAAGAAGTTGCCCCATAAAATGGAATGAATGACAGTATATTCTCTTGTCATAATGCTTTTGTACAATACTGTAGCTGCCAACACTCAACATGATCCAACAGAGCACACAGGAGTCAAAATCCTGAGCAAACATCATATACTAAATACAATTTACAGAATGTTCTACAACATGTGTTGGAGAAACTGGTTATCCCTCACATGTACAGTTTTTCAACCATTTTAATAAAATTAAAAATATCACAAAAAGAAGTCATAGCTGAACAATTTGTGAAATGTCATGACACAAGGTGGACAAATAAAAGTGGCACCCCATGAATTTGTTATATCTTTGATTGGATAATAGAAAAATATTTAAAACTATATATTTTTAGAATGCACACAACAAGATCTGTTCAAATGTGATCTCAAATCTTAATTACAGAATCCTAACTTCAAACCAATTGAGCAGATCTGGGATTTGAAAGATCAGAAACTTGACAAATCACAAGTAACTTCTAAAGAAGCTTTATGGGAGTGTATTAGAGACATTTGGAGTAAAATCCCAAAGAACAATTGATTAATCCTTTTGCAATGAAGTCATGGGTCAAAGGCAATGCCATTGCATTTGTTGACTTGCATTCAAAATTTTATTGAACTACTATTTTATAAATTTATGTCATTAAGTTTGGAATCAAATTGTAGGTCATAATTCAAACTTTAATATTATATATGAATTAATTTTTTAATTTAAAAGTAAATATTAAAAGTACACATCTAAATATAGATTTTAGTGAGTCAGTGTCAGAATACCAAGTGTGCATCATACAAATTAGGAACTCAAATTACAAATATCATCAAACTAGAATATAAAATAAGAACCTAATATCTTTTAATTTGCTGAGATATTCCTTGTGTACTGAATGAAACATGGTGGCTCTACTTACTTCTTTCCATTTTGAAATCAGTCTCTTATATATACTAACTTCAATTTATGGCATGTGAATAACCAATCTACAGCTTAGAATGTCCCCAGAGTGGTTTTCTCAGCCATTTTAATCCATGAAAAGGCTACCACGTTCTTTCAATTCAGGATTTCAAGGAGTTAGGTTATGTCTTTTGTCTGTTCAAAGGTTTATATTTTTTTAAGTCTGAATACATCTTAGTTACTAAGCCAAATAAATTGTAGTGGAATTCTGTGGTATCAATATAGTTATTTATGATTTTTTGGTTATTCAACTGTACACGTAAAACCTAAAAAATTTTGTTTGATATCCTCCACGTGCAAAATTTTAAAATACATCCAATATTCAGCAGCAACTTGAGTAGGAAGAACTTGCGAGAAGAGAAAGTTGTTTGTTTTATTTTTATATATTTTAAGAAAAATAAGTGTAATGATTTATTTCTAAATAGTAATAATCTATATATGCAGTGTGTGTGTGTTTATATAAATATGAAATGCATAATAACTGAAATGTGTATTTCAAAATACTAGTCCACTAAAACACAACCATGATTGGGAAGACTAAAGATAAGTTTTATAATACTGGATACATGAGATAAGTGCATGTGAACCATGTCAGTGCCAGTTTTGTAATGTTAGCTCAGCATGAGTAGGAGATCAGTATATTAAAATGTGTATGTATAGCATTATGTGACTTAAGCTACTTAAACTAATTATTTATGTTTTCATGTTATAATATGTAATCGTTCTGGCATGAAAAGGTATAATTTATATTTATTTCCTAATTTTTTATAATGGTTACAAAGTTAGTCAAGTGACAGACTTCACATAGAGTATAGAAAATAACATAAAATATGAAGTCTTACTGAAAACAAACATTTGAAATGTATTTAGGAGGTTTTAGAGATTATGTAAATGATATTTGAGATTGTTGGGATGAAGAACAGTTTTTTAATTACAACATGAAATTACTTTTTGCACAGAGTAGGAACAAAATAGACTCTAATTTCACAAACAAATCCATTATAAAAAATATTTTATAAAAATCTGACTTTTTGTATACAAAATATTTATAATCTTTACTAAAAGTCTACCAGATTTTGTGAAGATACACAAGCTGTATTAAAAGTTATAGTGCAAGTAACATGTGCCAATATGTAGACAAACTTGTGTATACTATACCAAGCCCATAACAAAAGGGTTAAATATATTGTAACAATGCATGGAAGATTGTTGTTATTAAAGCAAATCAATTCCACTGAGTTTCTGCTGTTCTATATATGAAAATTAATGAAATTTTGATGTTTTACCTGGGGTTTACCTTCCATTATTATTTGAAAATAGCCTGAAATTTACTTTCTGGCTGTTTTAGCAATTTTTTGCATAGTATGGTATGTAACATCTCACAGAATATAGAATGTTTTATTTCCTATTTTTTTAAATACAATCACATTTTATATGTGTGCTTATGATAATAATTATGTTTCCTAATATGATGGACAAGAACAATGTGTGTGATATCTCACAATTATTCTAAATATTTCTTATCATACCTAGAATATCATCTGAAATAAAAGCATTTGTTGTCCTTGATAGTTACTGGCTAAATGATAGAACCAACCAGTGTTTTTCCAGCTAGAGAATGCTGATTTCAAGCCTTGGATTATTAACAACAAAAAAGTCTTTTTGCTTTTTTTTGTTTGTTTGTTTAGGAAGGGCTGACTATCTGTATTTTGCAATTAGAGTTAAGGGTTCCATCTATTTTTCTTTGGCACAACATCATACTCTATGTATTGTCCAGCTGCTTTTGTATGTATACTAGTTTTTTGGATAATATACATGGGTGTATGTTTTATTTAATGCCTTGTTCTTTCTGTTCACCTCCTTAAGTACTGAATTATTGAAGGAGGTGAAATGAAAAGTAAGACTTCAATTAAATACATCATTTTCGTAGTAAATTATGTTTTAAAGTACCTGCCCTCACATAGCAAGTTATTTGTAACTCGTGTCCATCATTTGGATGCTACAGAATGCTATCTTGGATTCATCAAAAGGCTCATTGGAATCCATAGCTGTTATGTGTGTGTGTCTAAGGACCCTGACTGGATAGTAACTGGGATCAATATATATGTATAGTGTTTGACAAGCCAATTGTTTATTCTTTTTGTTTGTAGAAAAAACTTAGGAACATTTTTCATTTTTGAGGATCATGTCACTTTAATCAGTGAAAGTGATTTAACTCAATCCACTATCAGAGCTAAATACCTATTTAAAATGAATTTTGCATAAAATTGTAATACTTTGAAGTCATTGTCTATTACTGTGAGCTACTAATTATGTCCATGTTATACAATTTGTTGTACACTATAGAAAGAAATAGATAACTAATGAACACTTTTATTTCCACCAATAAGGTCAAACAAATACTTTCAGATTACAAGTTGTTTAAAACAAAAATCTGCTTTGTTATCAGAAAAAAAAAAAGAAAAAAGTTGATTTTTAGGCTACTTTATTTTTCAGGGTAACTATTATCCTTCCTTTTTGCTTTGCCCTGAAACTTACACTTGGCATCCAATTGAAAAATGTACTCCAAAGCTAGATGTCAGTAAATATTCCAGATTTGAAGAAGATGGGACTAAAGGTAATTCAGATCTTGTTTTAAATAAATTTAAGATGGAAATAAGTTTATGTTAAAAGAAAAAATATGTCAAGTTTAATTTTTTAGTGATAACTGTACAAATCAAGTGAGATTAGTTGTACAGACATTGAATACATTATGTTAAAATAAATTTAATTCGCAAATCATAAATTTATGCGACAATTGCAGCAGATATAAAGTTTTTGTGGGCTGAAATGTATCAGAACTACATTTTGACTGTTTGGTTTTTTACAGGTAATGTAATGTAAATTAATCACTTTTCAGGTATGTTAAGACCTTTCCAATAAAAAATTTTTATTCATTCAGATCATAAAGATTTTCATTAGGGAAATATCACTTCTACCTGATGGCATTGGAACACAAAGAAATATAAATCAACTTAGGGAATCAGGACCATCAAGAAAGAGACCTGCAACAAACCATGCTTCATCCTTGATGAGTAAAATTTGGTATCTTGTAAGAAGTAAAAATCATTAATGCAGAAGCTATTGGCAAAGCTATCCACATGCTCCAAATAAAAGTATGCAATACATATAATCAAGATGGATTTCTGCTATAAATTGACCCAACTTGTGTACATATGTTGCTTCCATGACATGTACATTCATACACTGCATACCTGAAGTGGAGAGTGAAACAGGTATTCATGATGTTCCATATACTGGTCAAGTTGCTAAATATAGCAGTTATAGATTTCTGTGTGATCAGTTATTGAAATAGTTGTTGGGGGACCACTGTCCTTATACACCAAATGAGTTATAGAAAGCAAGATTGAGTGGTGTACTTTGCATATAAAATCTTTATAATGGAGCCATTTACAGTGGAAAATATGCTGTTTGGCTATTGTTGAGGTGCACAGTTATTAGAAATCGAAAGAATGTCCAGAAGTTATGGCATAGATTGTAATAATATGATAAGACTCTGAAGTATAATAGGATTAAGAAATGTAGAAATAAGAATCATTTATATTATACAAACATGAAATTATCTGTTTTTAATTGCTGAAAGAAGTTCTAAATGCTAAAAAAATGTATCTGAAAGTTTATAATCAATTTTGCAGATCTCTTAATTTCAAGAGGCTTAAGTTGTTAAATCTTTTAACCGTAGGGTTATGGGTCTATGTGTACCCACTCGGCTCCTTTTTATATGGAGAATGATATAGAGTTCAGTAATACTTACAATAACTTTGAGTTTTCTTAATATACCTTCACAACAATTGGTAAGGTTGTAGAAGTATTTTGTACAAAAGAAACTAAATTGTTTTAAGGAATTGTTATTTTTGTATCGTAGTTATTTGCGCTCAGTCTCTAAATATTTCAAGTATTATTGTCAACATGTGCAGTGAAATGTTTAAAATTACAAATAGAAAAAATTTATATATACTTTTGAAATTTTTTGTTGAATAATCTTGAAGACCTTCTTACTTAGATTATATTCTTAATTGTAAGATTTTACTGTTTCAGAAAATGTTTAATTTTAAGAATTTATTTTCCTTTCCTCTCCTTTATCATCTTTACTTGTGATACACATCAACAAGCATTCTTTATGTTTCCTCAGCAGGGATACTTCAGTAATTGTCAGAACATTGGGACATTTGCCTACTATGCTAAGCCTAATAAAGCAAGGCAGTTTGGCTTATATTTTTTGAAAAATATTAAACTTTCTAATATGCATTTCAAAACATAATTAACTTAAAGTAAAACTGAAATTTAAATAATTTAATTTACTATTTAACTAAGATATCTTATAGGTGAAAAATAATGCTAAAGCATTTAACAAATATTTATGGAAATGTTCATGACAATTTAAAAATAACTTGGGAAATAGTATTTCAAAATGTGGTATTTCTCTTAGTTACAAACATTTAGCTAAACCAAGTATAACTATCTGAGAAATTGCAACTGTATGTATAAAAAGTGGGTATAGCATTTGTTAAAGAGTTTCAAGAAGTAAAACACTGAAAAATAATGTAAATTTTAATAGAAATTTCTTTGGTATACATTGACAGTGAGATTACTTACTGAACTTTTGAATGTAACAAATACAAATCTCATGACAATAAGCAGTACACAAGTGCTTGTAATTATAGGGTTAAAAACATTGTTTTGATTTTTTAACCATTAAATTACTCTACAACGTGTCTCAAAAGCCCATACTCATGGCTATTCTGTTCTGTTATATATAATTAATATTTGTTTATTTTTGAGATAAATGAAAACATGTATATGATGGGTGAGTATGTAGTTCACAAGAAAGTGTATATGTGAGCTAATGGCATACAATTTGAACAATTAAAGACTAATGGTGAATTCTGTCTATGAGTATGGATCTTTGAGGCACCCTGTATTTTAATGGGGTTTAAATATTAATATTAATGGTAGTGGAAAAATGTTTATTGTGTTTGTCAAGTGCTGCTGTCAGCTTTAACCAGTTCTTTCTACCTCTGTTACTCAGGAAAAACAAATTTAACTGTTTTTTATGATACATTACAGGAAACTACAGTGATTCAACAGTGTTTTTTTACTTTCCTTAGGAAGCATAGAGTTACATATGATTACATTTTGTAATTCAGATGTAAGACAATATTTTTCTTCTTTCCATGCAGGTTACAGTGGTATGCTTTTGTCTCATTCTCCAAAACATAGCAGTGTAATTATTTTCTTGCATCTTCTGTGATTGATGATTGATTCTTTTCACTTCCTTTAGATTATAATAAACTTAAATGTGCTGTGCTTTATCCAGAAAACAATGATGATGTTTTCTTTACTCTCTCATTTACAAAGAGAATGATATAACTACGTTTTTAGTTACATCCAAAAGATAATAGGGGAAACTGAGTGGTTGGTGTTCTAATCTTTTCCAGGTGGTGGGCATAATAATTTTTGCTTATTGCATTTTCAAACTTTAAAGTTTTTTGTTTCTTTCAAGAAAAGCTGTTATAGTTAAATAGAAAAAAAAAACTATAGCAAATTTACTGATTTTAGCTGCAGTATATGTGTTTAGGAGCTGTTCTTGTTCCTTTAAGGTAGCAGTTGTTTAAATAGTTTTATTAAGCTGTTAAACTCATTGATGTGACATGTAGTTTGTCGTTGTTTTACATAAATATTCTGTTTTACAGTGTTTTATAAATTCATGGAGTTATTAAAGAATATTCAGTAATTTTAGATTTATGTTAAACAGTACTTAGATATAAGCTCTTATAAGTTGCTACAGTAATCTTATATTATTGATGGTGCAAAAAGAATCTAAATTCTCCAATAAATGAATACATTCTTTACTTTCTTACTTTTTAAGTCTGTTGATACAGTGCAAAGTTCTGAAATATTGATAAATATTTGTGTTAGCATTCTAAAATACAAATATTTTAACTTCAAAAGAGAGGTTATTGTTTCCAGTTATCTAACTTGTCTTAAATTTATAGTTGATTTTTTTATTTCTTGTGGTGCATAGTAAAATGTTAGCTTTTGCTTCTTTATTCTCTTTATACGAAATGAATACAGTATTTTTTGTTTTTTATTTTCTTCCTAGAAGACAATGATGGTGTGGTAAACTATGAAGAAATTTTAGTACTTTACAAATTCAAAATCATGCCATATTCTTTCTATCGACGTATCCGAGTTACAGCAGATGATGATGAAGTCCACCAGTATGCAAAATTAGTTGGGAAAAAATGTTACTCTAATATTCTCTTATACAGAGATTAAGGTTGAATATATATATATATATACAGAGAGAGAGAGAGAATAGGGATTAAGCTTTAATGTATTTTGTCTATTTATGATATATTTTAGAACTTCTGGTCATAGACAGCCTTGAGAAATTATAGAAGAAACTTATGAATCAATATATCAAGTAAACACAACTGGGTTTTTGAAATTTCAAAATATGCTTAATTTACACTTGCTAAGGTAGTTGCAACCATATTATAACAAACTTTACATTTGCCTTTATTACTGCTAATTCTTGCTGTTATGTTTAGTATGGTATCACTTGTTTGAGTTATCAGAAGTACTTTATGAAATAAAGACATCAGTTCGAAGTGATGTACTCTAGTAACATTTGGCATGTTGAAGGTACCTTTCTTCTACAAAGATTTATTTCATACTTGAACATTTTGAGAGTTATAATAGGAGGTGTTGACTTTTTAAAATGTTTTAAGGAGCTGTGATACACTAGTTAGTTGGATGGTGAAACTTAAAGTGTAATGTAAAATAGTCATAGTAGCATTTTTTGTACAATATAACATCCATGCTAGAATGCCACTTCTGTACTTGAATGTTTAAGGTTCTATATGGTCCAAAAATGAGGAACTATGGAATTTTAAGAGTTAACATGAGAGAAATAATAAGTGAACACAATTTACTATTTCTGATGAAGAAAAATGTGATTTCTATGTGTTAGATATATTAATAATTCAAAACAACTAAAAAACGATTTTAGGAGTCTATGTGAAACTCAATGGTACAATAAATTGTACTGAAATACCATATATTGGGATATAAGGATGTTATTCATTACATTGAATTAAAATTAAACGTTACAGCTTCTGATTGTTTTGTGTATTGAAATGTTGCAAAAACAATTTACACCCTGCAGAGAAACTTCTAATGAGTCACCAATACTAATGTCATTTACGATTATTCATGTTTATACCACATAAGACAATTGAAGTTCAGAAAAACAATTCTGCAATATATCTGTATCAGAACATTCTGTAGCAGTTCTTTTTTAATTCTGTGAATTTCATCTCTTGTATGCAAAATGAATTTCACATAAACTTCCTAATGATTAACCATGATTTTTGTCAAATTGCAATCATTTAATGGCACACTCTTTGCATTAAAAAAAATCTACTTTCTATCATTTGCTGATTCTTCTGTATTTTCCATTTTTTTAATTATCTGTGTGAGAAGTAGATCAGCCAAGTTTGTCTTATTTGTACTTTAAGTCAATCAGAGTTTTCTACATCCATGATAATGTTACATCCCTGCAATCATTGAAAACCTTTCCCAATTTGCCAATGAGCGTTACCATCCCGTCTGAAAGAAGTTGTGTTCTTTTGGAGAATAAACTTCATAATGGTCAAAGAGGGCATCAATGTGTTTTCTGGTGGATCAAAACTTTCAATTTTTATTTTTACTGTCACAAAACTATCAACTAAATATCGAAAGGTTTTGGCTCCTGTATGTATCAGGATTGGCTCATTCATCAGGAGTTACTTACTGACATCTTAATTTTCTCAATATGGGTAGGCAAAAATTATCACTTTTCTTTTTAACATACATACATAATTCATTGAAAATGTAAGTTACTTTGTTATCATTGTCTACTAATAAACTTGGAATC
Organism: Tachypleus tridentatus; assembly: GCF_004210375.1. Lineage (NCBI taxonomy): Eukaryota > Metazoa > Arthropoda > Merostomata > Xiphosura > Limulidae > Tachypleus > Tachypleus tridentatus. Next base: position 19,424,800 of record NC_134832.1, on the reverse strand, counting down.
AAAATGTAGTTAATAAATCAAAATTTAATACCACTGTGATTTTAATAAGTTTCTTATTTTAAAAGGAAATAGTTAAATAAGTTTATCTATCTCCCTTTGTGTATGTAATATAACTTTGTTAACACTAAATTGCCCATTTTTTATTTTTTCCTCCATTCCTTGAACTTAATATTGTTACTGATTATAGTGTGGATATTAGTGAGGCTTAGCCTAATTTTTAAGCATTCAGTTTTCTTTCTTTATTGGTATGTTAAACAGGTCACATCATCCTATCACATCCTTTCTTTTTCAAATTGCCAAAAATTCTCTCTGGTGGTTGCTATTAATAGAAAGACAGAGTTTACTGAATATCTAATATTTTACCTTGTATTCAGTTGAGGTTATTAGTTATTCACAATTTCAAAGATTATTTTATCAAATTCAAATTAAACAGCTAAAGGAAGTATTTTAAGACAATTATCTGTTAATTAGAAAGCTAATTAAACTGTGATAAGTTACAGGACATTGTTTTCTTTTAAGTTGTTACTATATTGTGTTTTTAAGTTCATAGTTTAAATAAATATATCATTACAGAAAAGTAGGCTAAAGTTTTATCAGCATAAAATAAGAGACCAAGTGCAAATACCAAATTTATTGTTTTTTTACGTAATTTTATAATTGTTGTTGTAAAAATAAAGTACAAAAATCTACATTTAGTATATTAAGTTACATAATGAGAAATTTCTTCACAGGATATACTTTGCATGTTGTTTGTAGATTATATCATTGAATACTATGACTTGAACTATACATCTGCCATGTGATATGTAACTTGTATTACGGGTTTATTAACTGACAATGGATCAATGAAACAATAAAAATAGATGTAAACTGTTAGTTACCATAAGCTGTTTAGGATAACTGTAATCATTTGTTACAGCATGCAATGACTCTAGAAAGAAAAGGGGGACAATTAGATTTTTTTTGTAATGGTTACAACATTGGTCAAATCAATAAATAAGTTACACTCTGACTTCATATTTTCATAGACAAATTTTCAATGAATATATTTAATAAAAAACAGATTTTTTGTGTACAAAAGATTTGTAATGTTCACTAATTTTGTTAAGATGCATTTAGTACATTGCAAATTATAGAGTGTGTACTTTCATGGTTATTTGGTGGTTGCAAGGTCAGTCAAAGTGACCCTCTCTGTATAGAAAGAAGTAATACCAGCTTTCTCAAGGAATGACAATTAAACCAACTTTTCTTTTTACATCTGACACTACAAAAAAATCTATAAAACCAGTCATTCTTTATCTTATACTTTAACTTCAAAGATACTTGCAAAAGTTTGGAGTTTGCTGGAATGAAGTAGCATAAACAGAGGAATATTTCTGTTGGTTTTTCTTTCGTTAGTTACTTAATCAAGAATTGTACACGCTGTCAGTGTGATCTTCTGAAATAAGGTCATTTCTAGCAATGTATGGCATTTCAGTAGTTGTTCCAAATACTTTAAACCTTTCAGTATGTTTGATTAAATATTTTGTATTTTTATTATTTGAAATTTCCACATGGTAGTGGGTCATTCCTAGTAGGATCAACAGTTTCATCATCTGCAATGCTAAACAGGTACAAGCAGACTGCAGTGTATGGCTACTCACAAGTTAAACACCATTCATTCCTTACAGACTCATTCTATGTTGTTCCAATCAGACCACCAGCAGTGTGATTGAACAAGAATATGTCTAATAAATACACTGAATCTATTTTCACTTAATTGATATGATTATAGATGAAGCAAAAAAACAGTAGCATTACATAAAATATGACAAAGTTTCCAATTTTCCTCTGTTTATACTCTTAAGAAAAGGGTTGTTGTTTTTTTCCATTTAAAGAAAAAAATAATTATTGGTATGATCTAACTTGAGATTCTTAAATTGATTTAACTTCTATTAATAACCTGAAAACTGTGTTAGTCTCAGCAGTTTTATTATTTTCTTTCCTTCTCTTCTGAGACACATTTAGCCATTTATCTAACTACAGGATGTGTCATCTGGTTACTTGTAGCTCTGGGGCAAGATTGCATAATATAACTGAAAAAAATTATATCAAATAAACTAAATTGTTCTTACTCATTTTAAGAAAACAACTTTAGAGTTCAAATATTAGTTAAATTTTTGTAGGAAAATATTTAAACTGATTTTGGATTGATCTTAGCATTCTCCTGAAATGAAAATATTAACATTTGGGAATTTCTTATGAACATAGTATGGAACTGTTTCTCTAGGATAAAATTTAAAAAAAAGGTTTAAACAAAATAAGTCTAATATAACTCTTGTAACTTTTATTTTATTGTTTAAAACGTTCACTGTTTCTTGACCTAGGTTGTCATGGTGCAATATAATTTTCTGTATCTCAGTATGGGAAGCTGCAGACGATATAAACAGATATGAATCTCTTTTTCTGTTTATTTCAGTTTTATTAGTACTTTAATACAGTAGAAATTTGAATAGTGATTAGAACAATGGAGTAAAACTTAGTTTGGTGATATGTTGCTAGAAAAAATATATTTGTCTGCAACAATTATAGTTATCATTTTTCTTCAAGCTTGTAAAAAGCTTGTTTTATTTTAAGTTTCATTTGAATTATGATGTTGCAGTATGATAGAAAGGTTGTGTGTGTGTGTGTGTGTGTAGAAATAAGTAAATGTAGGCATAGTTAAGTCATTTGTACAACACAAAATCAGTTTTTTTTTTTTGCTTGTGAGGCTACTTTATTAAGCCTTCTTTGCATTGGGACTTATCCTAAGTAACTGCTTACATGTCAGAGAAAATAGCCAAATAAATGTTGAAAAATATACAGACTTGTGCAAATATGATGCCCTATCCTATGGTTGTTTTGAATAAAGAAAATACTTTTTTGTTTATTAAACTAAATTAATTACTAGTCATTAGCTTCAATTTAATAAGTTCAACATTAATGGCTAATATTCTGAACATTTACTTTAACAAACAAAAACTAGATAATTTATTTTATTCTTATTCAAAACCTCTATAGGGCACTACTTTTGTACCACCCTGTATAAATGATCTTAAACAGTTTTATAAGTTATTAAATATATAAAATTGAACATTTTGACACAAGTTTTAAAATTTGTTTTGCTTATAATTTTGATGTAGTAAAGTTTTTATTTTATATCAGTATCATAAACAATGAAACTGCATGCTGTATTCATCAAAAGGAAACAGATACAATAGTTTTATTACATGAAAATATTATATGAATGTTGTGAGAGAATGTTGAAAAACATAAAAAATCACGTTAAATTATTTTAAGAGCTGAAAGTCTATATGAAGTTTCATCCAATAATTTTATTTGCAATACAATAAAATAAATCATTTAATGATTGAAAATGATACACTTGGGCATTTGAGGTTTAAAGACCTCAGAATTCTTAAGAAGTAATTGTAAAAGTGATATCCACTCTAGCAGTGTTATGTGATACCATAGTAACAATTCAAACATGGATATCATAGTGTAATTAAAAATGCCTTCAGATGTTTTAAGTACATTTCAAGAGGAAAATGAGGAAAGGTGAATTAACATAACCTAGAGGCAAGAAATGCTTTTAGCACAGAAGTACCTGAAACATGTTATTAAGAGTACATATTACCCAGCTAATACATTTATTTAATTAAATAAATCTGATGGGAATTAAGTGCAGTAATACTGAGTAAAAAATGCTGTAAATAAGAATATTATTACTGTTCTTTAGTACAGACTATATATATTTCAAACAATATAAGAAAATTTCAGAATTATTTTATTAAAAAGGTGAAATTGAAGAGGATTATCATGTGTACAAGTAGAAGTATAGATAAAAGATAACACTTGAAATAAACTATACACTAAATAAGCAAGCCAAAATGTTGGTCAAAATATTTAGTTTTTCTCTAAAGAAGGTGGTTGTTTACTCTTCAAATTTGAGGTTGTCAATCAAATTAATTACTAAGTTTCTTTTTATGACTGTGTTTTGCATTTTTGTTCATTTTTCTTTATCACTTCAAATGCCGGTGCATGGTAATTTGCATTATTACCATATAGTAATATATAAAAATGCAATGAGAGACATAATGTGTGAGAAAATGTAAATGGTAATAAGAAATTGGAATTTCATTACTGTCTTACTACTATTAAGGTTTCCATAATCAAGTCTGTACTATAGTATTAACATCAATTGTATGTAATGAGCCTTTTGCTTTTCATATTAAAATCTTTGTTTTTCACTGAAGTTTCAGTGTTCAAAAAAGAACTTTAGACCATAGCAAAGAAAGTTGAATGTGTATGCAAACAAATTAAATATTGTGTAAATGTTAACTTGTAGTATAATATTTGTAAGAGAAATGTAACTTTCACGAAGATTATTTGCGTACGTTTATGGTAAGGTAATTAGAGAAAATAATTTCTCTTTTTAAAATCACAAGTTTAAATGCTGATAGTTGGTGAAACACCAAAAACAAATAAGCCTATTGTTTATGATAACATTTATTGAAGCATCTGTTTTTTGTTGTTGTCGTCATCAGGCTTAATATTCAAAATGGAGAAATTGTGATAAATCTGAAGAACAACATTGTCACTTTAGGCCATTTGTAACTTTGTTGTAAAAATGTAATAATGATCAATAGTAGTTATTACTAATTATGAAATAAATATTATTAAACTGAAAATACATTGTTTTATTGTTTAATTCATCTCATTATTTAACAAATGTTTTAAACTGTATTGAACATGTTTAGAAAATTATGAAAATACATTTGTGGCTTAATACAGAGGAACACTGGAACAGTATTATTCACATAACTTATGAAAAGCTTTAATTAAAAGAAAAATGCATTTGTGAAGGTAAGCAAACTATAAGGATCAGTTGGTTAAATTCATTGTGCAGTTGTTGACAGTTCATACATACACACATATATATATCATACTTAACTAACGTATCTTTAAACAGTAACTGTACATTAATTAGTGGCAAAATCCCTGAACAAAACAAATTACTGCACTAAAAAACTTTACCATAATATATTTTTGGCAAATATTTTTTTTTTAAACCAGAGGTGGCTTTTTGATACAAATATACAATTAAAATGAAAAACATGATGAAGGTGAATGAACATAAATAATAGTATGTAACACAAATTTTGTTCCTGGATAGTATGTGTTATTTATTAATTGCTTATATTGTAAAGATACAAAAAATGGCCATTGTTCCCTTCAAACTTTGCTTTTGTGACCTGGATAATGAAATTTAGGAATTAACCTATTTTCTGTGTAAAAATGTACATTTTTCATTTATATAAGATCTGAATAAAACAACATGAATCAAGATTTGCATGTATTTATACTAAAGTTATACAAAAATATTTAGAAGTGAGTAGTTTTTCAAGATTTGTGACTGTAATGTAAATCACTTTCACATATCAGGCCCCAAATATAATCTCCCATAATGTTTTTGTTATATGTTCCTTGATCTCTCATCAAGTCATTGAGGTCTCTTTGGTTTGGGTGATATTGGTTTCTCTCACCAGCTGCATCTCTGAAGTTGTAATCTGGATCTTCAACATCTACCTTCTCTTCTGAGGATGGCTGCTTTTTCTCTGGCAGAGTGAGTACAGGGAGCTCAGGGTAGTGTGGCACTGGGGTGATGGATGATGGAAGGTACAAATACAGGATAGCAGATGCATTCTTGCCAGCCTGATGTTTGTAAGGGTCCACCATGCAGAAGTAGCACTTACTTGAGTGGTCAGTGGGTTCATGAAAAAGCAAACTTCATGGATCTCTTTTTCCCCTCTGTACCATCCTGCAAAAGAGCAAAATAAAATTGTTATTATGAAGAATAAATTTATTTAATTCACAACTAATGTGCAAGAGGTTTATGCAAAATATTTTATATGTGATATTTTTTCTATACTATTAGAAATTAAAAAAGAAAGATATTTAAATTTTAAAATGTCTAAAATTTATATAATATAAAATCTTACTATTCAAGCAAGGAAAAATTGCCCTTCTTACCTTCTAGAGTTTTTTTTCAGTGCTCGCAGGTAAAACAAATTGCCTAGGGTTTGTCCTGATCCCTGACAGGCATGCCAAAATATGCCTTGTAGACTTCTCACATTTTAACAGATGTCACAAAGTACTTTTTTGCTCTTGTCTTGATAAATTGGCCACATACACAGCAGAATACGTTTGGAGAATGCTTGCAGCTTCTTGATGTTATCTGTGATAAAATAAGATAGGTCTGTCTCTTCGTTTAAGCAGCTAGAACTAAACTGAAGTGGTGAGCCCCTGTATATGTATCACTATGGAAAATTCTTGTAACTTCAAGAAAATTCTCTATCGGCTACTCAGCATGTTCTGGAAAATGGATAAATTTGAAAATTTCATTATCCAGGTCACAAAAGCAAAATTTAAAGGGAAAAATAGGTCTTTTCAATTTACTTTAGACATAAGCAATTGAGAAATAACACTTTCTGCCCAGGAAGAAGAAAAAGTAAACATTTTATTACATAGTGTAATGAAATGTGTTGTCTTCATTACCCAGGTCACAAAAGCAAAGTTTGAAGGGAAAAATAGGTCTTTTCCATTTACTTTAGGCATAAGCAATTTGGAAATAACACTTTCTGCCCAGGTTTTGTGTAATAGCCTCTGTGCTCTACCAATATTTATATACTAGCTATTACACAAAACTGGTGCCCTGATACTGTGTGAAAGTGTCTTGAAAAATCAATAGAAAACCATGATTGAAATCATATAAAACACCAAATGGCTTGAGCCCTGAATCTTTTAAATGCCTCTGCTTGAGCATAATGAAAACTAAAAATTTTATCATGCAGAAGAACGTTAGTGCTTTAAAAATGGTACAGTGGTAAAGAAAACTTGGAAATTGTTCCAATAGACAATGTTAACTACATAGTAATAAACTGGCAATGATCAGAAAAATGAATTGTTTTAAATATAAGGGTTTAAAAATAATATCAAAAGAAAACTAAAATTCATTATAAATTAATGCAGCACTGCCTTAAAAAGTTGATTGTTTTTTTCAACTCATGAAATAATCATGTGTTAAATAATTTAAGTATTCACAAAGTTTGAAGCTGAAATTTTTCTTAGTGATTTTAAAGAAATAAAATGTGGAGAATTTGGATTATGATTAATGTTGCTATTGCAAACAATTAAGATATGTTTCTAATGTAATGAACATGATACATTCTGATGTGCAAATGAAATGTTTTTTGTTTGTTCAACTTGTAATCTGAGGGTCACGGGTTCCAGTCACCGTCACACCAGACAGGCTCACCCTTTCAGCTGTAGGGACGTTATAATGTTACGGTCAATCCCCCTATTCGTTGGTAAAATAGTAATCCAAGAGTTGGGTGATTATGACTAGCTGCCTTCCCTCTAGTCTCACACTACTAAATTAGGGATAGCTAGCACAGATAGCCCTCTCTCTCTTTCACTAGTGGTTTGGGTATATATATTTGTATACCTAGGAGGGTCAGGTACACTAGACCTCTTCCTCCTTCCATTACTTAGTTGGAATGGCCTGATTAATACATTTAGAATAAATACAAAATGGCTGAATAGCATAACTCTAAATCTGGTCCTTTTCAGGGCAATGTCCTTTTATGTTGTTCTTTCATATTTTATTTATTTATTTAGTTTTTTTAATAAGTCTACAACGTAGGTGGCCTGTTTTATTTTAGCACTATTTTATTATTATTATATTAAATTTGATTTTATCTTAAAGATCTGATGTACAGTTTAACGGGGAGAGGTGTTTAGGTTTTTCTTCATATATAGCAGATGTAGCAGTTTGGAGAAGCTCTCCGTTCATGTAGATCTGGGGTTGAACTTTTTTATGTTTCGTTGATTGTGAAAATATTACTAATTGTGTCTTCGCTGTGTTTGTTTTAATTCTATATTTTTGGCAGTATTCACATAATCTGTTTAGTTGTGGTTGTAAGTTAGTGGCTGCTATTTCTGGTGCCCGGTAAATTTTCCAAATTGCTACATCATCAGCGAACTGTGACGCGTATCCATGGTTAGGGTCTTCGAGTGGCATATTATTTACATACATGATGAAGAGAATAGGACTAACCACCCCTCCTTGAAGGACGTTAGTTTTGGAATGAAGACTTCTGAGAAAGTTCCCTCTACGTTTATTCTATATTTTCTATTTTCCAAAAAAAAGTTAGATAACCAGCGAATAATTCCACGCGGTAGTCCCATTTCATACATACGGAACGGAAGACCATTGTGCCATACAGTGTCGAATGCTTTCTCGATATCGAGGAAGCAGGCTACAGTGCATTCTTTTCTATTAAAGCTGTTTATTATTGTTTCAGTTAATCTAATTAAATGATCTGTTGTTTGTCTATATTTTCTAAATCCGTTTTGTTCTTCTGGTAATTTTGAATTAATCTTCAAAAATGTGGAGAGTCTATTGCTTATTATTCTTTCAAGAATTTTGCCTACACAGCTGGCCAGGCTGATCGGTCGATAACTGTTTGGTTTATTGGTTGGTTTTCCTTCTTTGTGGAACATTAAAATATCAGCTTACTTCCAAGAAACTGGGATGTATCCAGAGTATAGAGATAAATTAATTATGGCTAATAGGTGGTCAAATAATTTTGGAGTGCCTTTTTTGAGAAGAATTGTTTGTATTCCATCATTTCCCGGTGCTTTGTTTTTTGAATTTTTGATTGCTTCTTCAAGTTCATTTAGTTTGATTTTTTGGAGAGTTGTTGGGCATTGTAGTCATATGTATTATTAGTGTTGCTGTTTATAATGTTGACTGGAAAATGTGGTTTATATAATTCTTTCTTATTTGTTACGTGGTTGTTTATTTTATTGTAGTAATAGTTGTTCATGTCCGAGTCATTGTGTGTTTTAAATATGTTTTGTAATTGATGTTTGAAGGCTTCTCCTTTTTCTTTGTTGGTTTGTGCTGAGATGTTGTTATGTTCTAGTGTTGGGTATTTTCTTTGTCGTGGGTTCATTTGTGAATCTTTTAAAGTGTAGCCAGAACTTACTAGGGTCGGTTTGTTCGTTCAGTTGAGAGCAGAAGTTGTCCCATTGCTCTCGTGTAGCTTTGCGAGAAATTAAAAAACAAACAAACACACACTATTATAGTCTGTTAACTCGCACTGTAAAATATGATCCCCTACATAAGTGTTTCCTAAAGTGTGGTCCGCGACTTGGTTGTTGTTGTTGTTTTGAATTAAGCACAAAGCTACACAATGGGCTATCTTCCTAACACAGGTATCGAAACCCGCTTTTTAGCATTGTAAGTCCGCAGACATACCGCTGAGCCACTGGGGGGGGCCCGCGACTTGGTACCGGTTCATGAAAAAAATGCCAGTTCAAAGAAAATTTAAAAAAAATTAATTTTAACCCTTTCACTACCAACAACCATTTTTAAACTTTCTTCAAGCACTTGTTGCATATTAAAGAAAAAAGGCCTGGCATGGCCGAGCGCGTAAGGCGTGCGACTCGTAATCCGAGGGTCGCGGGTTCGCGCCCGCGTCGCGCTAAACATGCTCCCCCTCCCAGCCGTGGGGGTGTATAATGTGACGGTCAATCCCACTATTCGTTGGTAAAAGAGTAGCCTAAGAATTAGCGGTGGGTGGTGATGACTAGCTGCCTTCCCTCTAGTCTTACACTGCTAAATTAGGGACGGCTAGCACAGATAGCCCGCGAGTAGCTTTGTGCGAAATTCCAAAACAAACAATTAAAGAAAAAAAAATACTTAAATCAGTTAATATAAATATATTCTAACAAAATTAATATTTTATATATGTAAAAACAGCTGGTTTGGGTTGAGAAAATTTTTTTCGACGATGACATAAAAATTTTTCTCAAACCAGTGTGTGTGTTTGTGTGTTTTTTTATATCAAGCCACATAGGGCTATCTGCTCAGCCCACCGAGGGGAATCGAACCCCTGATTTTAGCGTTGTAAATCTGGAGACATACCGCTGTACTAGCGGGGAGCATTCTCAAACCAAACCAGCCGTTTTTACATATATATTTTTCTCTACAAGTGGGTTTTCTCGTCATCACTGAAAATTAATATTTTTAATTACATTATAATTTATATTTTCATTTTATCTGGCTTAGATTTCTCCGTATTTCAACTAAGCTAATAAAACAGGAAGGAAAAGTGACAGTTTGTACTAAAGGCTACGAAACTATAGGATTCACAAATTGACGATTGCCTTTACATGTTCAGTCTCTCTAGAGTTAAAGTGTTCTCACTTAGTGCAGTTTAGACAGTCCAGATAGCTGTGGGCTCGGTGGACATATGTCGGGCCAGTGTGAGACCCTAAAATGCCCAAAGTGTTTTGTGTTTGGGCATTTGGGCAATGATTGTACTGTTAAGTGTCCAGTATGTAATGGCGACCACGTGACATCACTGCGTCCGAAACGTGTATCGTCATATGCAAGCAAGACCACAAAGAAGACTGCTTTCAGAGAGCAATGAAACGTCCAGTTCTCGGTACCGGCAGTAGAGAGAGCTTGGGCCTATGTAATGATTTGCGAGGGGACAAGAGTCTGCGAGAAGCCTCAGATCCCTTTGATCTGGAGGAGGTCAGGGCCTTTGAGGGGCTCAAGCCCCTTTATCCAGTTTAGGGGAGGTCAGGGCCTCTCAGAGGGTTCAGACTCGCCAGTCTAACCTAGAGAAAGTTGGGGCTTCTGAGGGAGCTTGGGCATTCTTATTAAGTATGGAGGTGGTATGGAGAGAGTAGAGTTCTACAGTGGTTATCCATCTGGATGACCAACAAAATGATAAATGTAATGAGCCAGGTAGTCTGAAGAGGGTCCACGACCATTCACTGCCAGACATGCAACTTAAATAACAGTGGAGATGAACTGCCCCTCCCGAAAGGTTGATGGTTTTTCCTGTTTAACTTAATATCCAGGTATGCATAGTCTTGCTAAGCAGTACTACATGTTCTCCCTCTTCAGTCACTTTAGGGTTGATGCCATTTTTCTGCAGGAGACCCATTTTGCCTCAAGGAGGGATCATTTTTCCTTCATAAATCACTTTCCTCATAAAGCTTTTTGGTCGTTTGGTTCAACACATGCACGAGGCGTGGGAATTCTTCTCAACCTCAACTTCAATGGAAACATCCTCGCATCACATAGTGATGCTGAAGGGCGGGTTGTATACGTTGATGTCATCACTCAGGGTCGTAAGATTCGGCTTGTTAAGCTCTATGCATTTGTTCACGGGAAGGAATTGAGAATGTTTTTTTTTCCTCCTTGGACACGTTTTTGATAATGCAGACTGATATCATCCTTGGCGACGACTTCAATTGTATGCTGGATCCCCACCTCGATAAGACTTGAGAATACCCTTTTTCTAGTGATCAGAATACACAACTTCTGTGATCAGTGTTGCCAGACTTTAACTTCCGTGATGCCTGGCGTACACTTTACGGAACTGCCTTTGTGACCACTTGGACCAGTCAGGGCATTCCTATGTAACAGCTGACCTGAAGCAGAGCCTAGTCAGAACTGTAGTCTATCGGGTTGGTGATGTTTCGTTTCACATGTCCGACTATTGGGCCTTTCTAACCATATTTCACGATTTTACCTCTGTTTTTAGGGGTCCAGGAGATTGGAGACTCAATGTCTTCCTACTTGCTGGGGATGAGGTGGGGACAAATTGATCGCCTTTGTCTGGAGCCTCTTTTCAATTGACAGCATTAATGAGACCTGATTGGTGGGTTTCAAGGAAGTCTGTGACTCCTTGTTGAGGCAGACTGGTATGAGACATTCATGGATCCGCCATCTCTCCCTGTGAGGCAAGCAGGATATTTTGGCAGCCTTGCTTAGGGGCACACTGATGGATCTATGGATACTTTCAGACATTGATTGGCTCAAAAAAGGACATCAACATGGAATATACTAAATTGTTCTGAGCAGCAAGCATTTCCAGCCTGATGGAATTACTCGATCCCAGAAATGCTACTTGAGTTCCATTGTGCAAGACACAAGAAATGTCTAAACATAAGCACATCTCTAGTCTTTCACGGGATGATGGTTGGGTGTCCTCAGACATTACTGACATCCTCAACACGTGCTTCAACTATTATAGTTAATTATATTCGGCTTCACCCATGGACGAGAGCGTTTGGTGAGATGTTACACAGTTCTTGCCAACTCTCGATCCTTCACAATTTGAAAAACCAGTGAAATCTATTACTCTGGGTGAACATTGGATGGATATTTGGCCTATATCACTTGGAAGGTATCTGGGACCAGATGGCCTCCCAGTGGAATTCTATTACCGCGTGTCGTATGTTCTTGGACCCCTCTTTGTTGGACTCTTTAACAGATGTTTGACATGTGGGTCCATGTCTCCAGGTACACTGGATGGGTTAATTACTCTAACCTGTAAGGATCTCATCCAGTCTGAAGATCTTTCTTCATGGCATCCCATATCACTCCTGAATGTAAACATGAAGACTGTATCTAAAGTCCTGTGTGTCTGCTTGAATGCTGTTATGCCTCATCTGGACTATAGTACTCAGACGTGTGGTGTGCAGGATAGAAGTATCCAACAAAACTTGGTGCTTCTATGTGACCTCTTCCACTACATCACGGACAAGAACATCCCTGCAATTTTTGAGCCACTCAACCAGAATGACACCTTTGATTTAGTTCACCACAAATTTTTGTGGTATGTTCTGAAGAGATATGGTTTTCCTCCAGTTTTTGTGCAGTGTGTGTGTGAACCTTTTATACGTCTTCTTCGAGCAGACTCTTAGTAAATGGATACTTGATGACGCCCTTTAACATCTTTCAGGGTGTTCCTCAAGGAGGCCAATATCACCATCTCTCTATTCGTTAGTCATATATTGCATGCTCTTTTATTTGTACCACTCGGTTTCAGTGCATGGCCTTCAGTTGCCAGGAAGGGTGTCAATCAAGTATGTCAGCCATGCAGATGATGAAAACCTCTTTTTGGTCAACCAAACATCTTTGGGCTCAGCACTGGCAATTGTTAATAAGCACTCTCAGTGATTGGGTAAATGGGCCTTATCTGCAGACAACCTGTTTGGATTGGCATGGACTTTCTCTCTGGTTAAATGTTTTGAGATTCACTTCCTTGAGAGTCCTGAGGCTGTCTGGGAGGAGGTGGTGCAACGTGTCAGTTTAGCAGTTTGAAGCTATCGTTACATCCCTGCTGACTTGTTCAGCAGGGCAAAGGTGGTGAAAAGGAGGATACTCCCCTCGGTATGGTATCTTGAGACTATTCTTCTTCTGAACAACTGCAGTGCACAAGCTGTCGAGCATCATGTTTACACATTCCTGTGGAGTGGTAAGCCTGAGGCGATGTTTCGGTTATCTTTAATTAAGCCACCCCACAAGGGAGGTCTGGGTATCCCATGTGTCTTTTCCTCTTTCTGTCTACCACTATCCACTGTCTGTCTTGGGAGAATCATCCTTGTAGCCAACTTGCTCGTTGAGTAAACCAATGTATTTTGATCCTCCCGATCCGCGGCGATCAGACGTTGTCACGACATGTCACGTGACTTTTCGACGGACTCACAGGATAGAGAAACACCACCCTCCTCTTCCGTGGGACGTTTTTTGGGTCCGAGTTGCGATGCGCCATGTTGATAGTTCCTTCCAGGCTTTCATTACTCCACCTTTAAGCCGACTATCAGGTATTGTGTCCGAGGGGCTTTTATCATCGTTGGCGCATAGATGTTTCGCCGATATGCAACCTTTTAGGTGATATGATTAACCTTATTTTTTAGACTGCCCCTATAATAGGTGTAATTTTTAAATTATATTGTTTTTCATATTTTCTTTTTTTCATTATTTTTTCTATTGTATGTTGCGATTATATTTTTGTAATTTTTCCTTTTTGTAGTCATATTTTTTATTTTTATATTATTTTAATTGTTGTTTTATAATTTTACATCTTTGTGTAAAGCGCATATTTTTATATTAATGTAAAGCCACATGTATTAAGCTATTCGTTGTAATTAAATTCAAAAGGTTTTATTTTCATCTTTGGGATTATATTTTTGTAGTTATATTTCTGATAATTGTTTTCGACTTGTATGTTTTTGTAATTTTTCTGTTGTTTTTATAATTTATAATGAGGGCTGGAATGCTAACTTCAAGAGGTAAGTTTATTTAATTTACTTACTCCCAACTTGTAGTACCTAATTTTTATTTTTCAAGTAATTTTTACTTCTTCTTCTTTACTTTGTTAAGCAGTTACCTTCCCACATCCTTTGTGGGCTTAAGCACCTACACCTCGCTCTCCAAATTTCTACTTCTATGTCTATTATTTTAATTTCTATTGCCATCTCTTTACTTTATTATATTTCTTTATGTGAGACTAACAAATGAAGATTAAACTGATAGACGGCGTATTCCCACCGCAATGTGGCTCCCACTTCCCAGTCACTTCCAAAACATAGGGCACATTTTATATCCCACATTATATCTTGTACTCTGTAATTCTTTTAATTAGTCCAGCTTTTCTTTATTGTTTCGGATTGTTTGTGGTTATAACAAACTAATTTATACACACACACTTGTTTGCTGCAGTTTATTTGTTTATACCTGTTAGACTTACATAATTTGTGCGCTTCTAAACTTTTGTTAGAATATTATTTACATGCGTAACCCTCGTAAAATGTAGAAGACTAAAACATGCAACAGTGCATTCTTTCTTACTAAAGCTGTCTACGTTTGTTTTTTTTTCTGCTCGATGAAATAGATGATCGGTTGTATGTCTGAATTTTCGAAACCCATTTTGGGTTTCTAGTAGTTTTGTTATGATTTCCAGGACTTTGGAGAGTCGGTTATTGATTATTCTAATTTTTCTAATACTTTGCTTAGGCAACGGGTTAGGCCAATCAGGCGGTAACTTCTTAGTTTACGTGCTAATTTTCTTTATTTGTGTAGCACGAGTATGATCGTTTGCTTCCAAGAAACCTGGATGTATCCAAAGCTTAGTGATGCGCTGAAAATGGCTGTAAGTGTTGAAATAATCCCTGAGTGCCTTTTTAAAGGAGGATAACTTGAATGCCATCTCCTTTTGGAGTTTTGCTTCATGTTGCTTTGATTGTTTGTTGGACTTTTATATCTGTTATGAAATTTGTCATTTAATATATTTATAATTATCATTAACATGAAAAATGATCAAACAAACGACAAGTGTGGTGTGTATAGATTTGGATTTTGTATTACGTGGATGTTCACATCATTAAAGAAGTGAAAATTTTTGTCTAATTCATTGTGTGGCCGGGATGTATTTTGTCACCTCGTTGTTGACGTTTGTTTGTTTGGTTTTTGAATTTCTAGCAAAGCCACTTGATGGCTATCTGCGTTAGCAGTCCCTAATTTAACAGTGATCATTAAAGAGAAAGCAGCTAGTCAACACCACTAACCCCCAATTCTTTGGCTACTCTTTTACCAACGAATAATGGGATTTACCGTCACGTTATAATGACCTCTCCCATCAATACACACACAGATGAAAGGTCAAGGATGTTCGTAACGTTGATTAGAACTCGCAGGTTGAGAGCCAAACACCCTAATAATTAGTCCATGCCAGGCCATCTGTTGGTGTAACGAAGAAATATTTTTACTCTTTCGAAGTACTTTATAAACAAGCACTTACAGGATTGGACGAAAATCATTGAACAAACAATCTCTAGATGTTCACAAGTGATGTCAAGAAATATCATCTCTTTACGTTAGAGATTAATGGCAGGGCAATTTCATAGAATCTTATATTGATTTAGCCCTATATATATGTTCTGTACCTGGAGCAGAACAAGCGCATCTCGTAGGAATTTTGAGCCTTTTGTTTTAAATATTCATTCATGTAGGTAAACTATGAATTGTGTAATCATGTGCTACGATCATTTTGTCTAACTTGAAAGTTGTCATTGTCTTGTAGATGGCCCGGCATGGCCTAGCGCGTAAGGCGTGCGACTCGTAATCCGAGGGTCGCGGGTTCGCGCCCGCGTCGCGCTAAACATGCTCGCCCTCCCAGCCGTGGGGGTGTATAATGTGACGGTCAATCCCACTATTCGTTGGTAAAAGAGTAGCCCAAGAGTTGGCGGTGGGTGGTGATGACTAGCTGCCTTCCCTCTAGTCTTACACTGCTAAATTAGGGACGGCTAGCACAGATAGCCCTCGTGTAGCTTTGTGCGAAATTCCCAAACAAACAAACAGTCTTGTAGATACACGTTTTTGTAAACTTCTTTACCATAGTAGTAAGTTGTCGTCGCAAGGTTTAATTTTGCTTGTTGTTACACACAAAACTGCATAATGGCCATCTTTGCTGTGCTCAAAGCAGGTGTTTAAACTCGAATTTTAGTGTTATAAGCCCTCAGACGTATTGTTTAGCCACCAGAGTGATGTCAAAAGAAAATACAGAAACTAATCGGTTGGCAGTAAGTGAGTGTAAACGTATTTATGAATAAGTATTTGTTTTATTTGTTCATTTGTGTTTACTTGTTTTGCTTTTGTTGTCTGTGTTCAATGTTCTTTCTACATAAAATTTTCTAAGCCTGCATTTCAACAGAAAA
The DNA here is from genome assembly GCF_004210375.1 of Tachypleus tridentatus. Classification (NCBI taxonomy): domain Eukaryota; kingdom Metazoa; phylum Arthropoda; class Merostomata; order Xiphosura; family Limulidae; genus Tachypleus; species Tachypleus tridentatus. The sequence continues at coordinate 19,408,192 of NC_134832.1, read as the reverse complement.
TTTTGGTTATCTGTTGAACATCAGCGACTGTGAATACTAGTGAAGTAATGATATCAGCTTACTTAAATACCACACTTCCAGATAGTAGATCTTTGATCAAGCCTCTTATTGCATTAATCAGGTAACTGTTACATTTTTTTTTTTTTTAATTTTAGAATACCACTATACCTTGAGACTTAAGAGAGAATAATGGCTCAGTGGTAAGTGTAAAGGCTTTTAATGCTCAAAATCGAATTTATTACTTACATAAGGTTCCTTTTTTCCGGTTTGGTGTCTAATAATATGGGAAATTATTACAATTCCTCGGAAAATTAAAATATAGACTTCAGGGTGCCCAACAATCAAAATAAATGTTGGTATAAAACTGGGTCTTCAAAGACAGCCTTTTGTACAGCTTTGCGCTTAACAACAAACAAATTTAAAGTGACAGTTTGGCTTTAGGCTGAAATACTTCGACAGCTGAAGGATATTTGTTGAAGGGTCTTTCATGAATTAGTTAGTTATCACCATTAGATTCCATCAAGGAGCAAGGGCCGCAAGCGCTTGCGGATTCTTCAACAGGTAGTTAAGTGAGTAGGTTGTTAGCCCGCTGCACGAGCCGTCCCTAATTTAGTAGTGTAAGACTAGAGGGAAGGCAGCTAGTCATCACCACCCACCACCAACTCTTGGACTACTCTTTTACCAACGAATAGTGGGATTGACTTAACATTATAAAGCCCCCACGGCCGTAAATTGTGCATTGAAAAGATTAATGTTTGTAAAGACCATTTACTTGGCGAGCATGTTTAGCGCGACGCGGGGATCGAACCCGCGACCCTCGGATTACGAGTCGCACGTCTTACGCGCTTGGCCATGCCAGGCCCCTTTCATGAATTATTGGTAAATAATAAGAATATTTAGAAAATTAAAGCAAATCAACATAAATTAAGTGTAAACATTCAATGCCTGTAACCTTTTGTTTGCAACATTAGTATTACATTACTTTGTACTTTCATTTCTAAATACAGAATTTTCTCCTCCAGACGTTTTCAGTTAATGTCTTACAATTGTATATTTATCAAATTTTATTATATTGATTTTATCATTATATTATAGGCCTTGCTTGACCTGGTGGTTCGGGCACTTTACTCACTACTTTGGGTTCTGGGTCCAATCACGCCATCGAATATGGTTGCCTTTTAGCCGTGGTGGTGTTAAAATTTGAAGATTAATTCCACAGTTCGTTGTAAAAGAGTAGCCCAAGGGTTAGCGTAAGATGCCTTTGATTTGTTTTCTTTTTTCTTGTCTATCACTATTAAATTAGGGACCGCTAGCAAGGATTGTCATCAAGTAACTGTGAAAAATTAAAAAAACAATCAAATAAACATTAGTCTATTCACACATTTAGATCATGTCCATTCGCAATGGTTATTAACGTCATAAATACAACAAAACTCCAGTAATGTATGTCGTCATTTACTCTTTACTATTTTATTTTTAATTTTTTTGTTTTGTTTACGAAAGTGAATAGATAACGCTAATAACCTTTGCATGAGAATAGAAACAGTTTTTAACATGAACGTACGAAGTATAAAAATGTTAAAAATTTTGTGAACAAGAAACTAATGCACTAAACAATGAACAAGAAACTCAACAATATGGTAATTTGCATTTAAACATTATTTTGGAGTCGCATAGAACTAAAAGAAAATTTATATTTGTAGCTACGATTTTACATTGTACTGTTATTAGATTATTTGTATATCACCAGTGAAATATTTGACATAATTCAGTAACTGAGCTATTAGTATTAGTTAATAATAATACCGTAGAACGAAAGTATTTGAAAATTGCCTTCAATTTCAAATCAAACACAGAGTTTATTTAGGATAATGTGAAGAACTTAATTAGTTTAAGTGTTTTCGTATTCAATACGAATATGATTAAAAAACACGATTTTAAATTGCAGTTTTAGTGATTTAACTGTAAGTTGTAACTTTTCTTAGCCAATCGCCGTAAATTGTGCATTGAAAAGATTAAAGTTTGTAAAGACCATTTACTTTTAAAGCATTTGAAAATATACATTAGTAGTTTGTGCCAGTAGCTTTAATATTAGAAAAAACCTTGAGAAATAGGTTTACCTTTCCTTCACAAAATCAAAATTAAACGTTTTTAAAAGCAGATAACTGCTGCAAATGTTAGTTATGAATTAGCATTCTTGGGTTAATTTTCTTATGTTTCAGTTTATGATAAATATGCAAGTTTGTATAGTTAAACCTTTACATTTTATTCTTTCTCATTTCTAATATTTTAATATATTACTGAATATACATAAACAAAATAAAACAGTGTAAACCAGAATAGGTAGGAATTAGATAAGGAAAAGATTTGTTAACTTGTAAAGAGCCTGGGATCTCTGAAATATCTTGGGAGACTTGTTATTATATGTGTAGGAGGTTCCTAATTAGTTGAAGTTACCATAATAAGGTCTTGCACTTCTTTCAAACATAGCATAAGGAGTAATTATGGATTTATTTTCTCCTGGTGATATCCAGTAAACATATTACATTGCTGTTCTTCAAAACTGGTCTTTAAATGTTTTGTATGCACCAAAGATTTTACATTTCTTTTTTATTTATATGTGAAGTTTTTCCACACATGCTACAGAACTTTATGTGTATAAGGAAACTTCTAATTTTTAAATAATTTTCATTGTATTGAGGGTCATTTCATGTCAAATCATCCAGGGGGCTGCAGGTGACCCCCACAGAATGCCTTAAAAGAATTCACGTGCTTATCTACCCATATAATGAAAAATTGCCAAAGATTAGATCAATATCTCTAGTAGTTTCTTATTTACAGCCTTGTAAAATTTAAGTAATTTTTTTTATTTTTGGCAAATTCATTTTCGGACAACTTTGGCTGCTTAAAGCTGCAAGAGTGATGGTGGTAGTAGGCTGGAATTTGCTACACTGACGGAATTAATCTCACAGAATTAAAAAATGGTCTCAAACCAAGTTTCTCTCTCTTAGGATTTTCATAGTGAGCTTGTAAACTCACCTGAAAACCCAAAATCATAAAAAACATTGGTTTATTTAATAAGCCATAGCTCTAAGACTTAATATGATACAAAGCTGAATTGCATTTTCAAATTTCCTATAACATATCTGTTGATAAATCAGCAATTGTTGTAATTAAAAGTCTATTAGATCTCCTGTAAAAACATTTAGTTGCATGCAACTTTTTATGATTTAGCTAAAAATAGCCCTACTTCAGGCCACAGTTTGACCATGTCACCAGTTATTCAGCCTTTTCAGATTTGTACCATATAATCTTACATCTCTGAATATGATCTACAAAAAAATCAGGATAGTGTTCAACCTACTTTTCGAGTTATAATTTTTTAAAGTATCCTCTGACCATATGTTGTTTACTTGAAAAAAAAACAACTTTAGTTCAGGTGTGTTATTGTGTGCAAATGTATCATCCATACAAATTTGAAAAATACCTGTCAGAATTTTATGAATCCCACTGAAATATTCTAACCAGCCTTTCACAATGTTAAATGATGAAGTTGTAAGAAATAAGAAATAATTAATTCATTTCTGAACAAGTTTATTGGCATAACTAGTTAGATCACATGGCAGTGCAAATATATCATGTATGCATTACAGTTATGCAGATATGACTGAGTTTAAGATTCATAATATAATAAATACAAAGGTAAATCAGACACAAAAAGCACAGTGCTTCAACAGGGGATAACTGAGAAAGATTATAGTCACACCAAACTGCAATAATCATGACAATGAAACGTTTCAAAAACTGCTTTGGTGATAAATTAGCCTTAACAACATCAAATAAACATTGCTTTGTTCAGACAGCTTGAATAAATTTCTGAAATTCGAGTTTGATTATGTTATGATCACTTTGACTTAGAACATAGCGGCAAGCACTTACTGCCTTGCATGGTAGGTGCACTTATCAGACAAAGAATATGTTGGAAAGGAATCCAGCTTTCATCTTTACGTGATCTTGCAGGCCATGAGAACAGTTCGTTTCTTGATTTCTTCATAAATGACACCAACACATCAGAATGTTCATCTGATTTAACTTTTATGTTTCCCACATACCATTCATGATCGTATATGCATGCCATATATTTCCCTGGTTGATAATTGTCATTGCTATCATTAGACCCTATTTGAGCTGCTGCAGCATCACTTTCACTGTTACTACCAACAGTTACAACTGTGTACACATCATCATCTGATAGCCTTCTTATATACAATTTGTTGGTAGAGTGGGGAATAAAGCTATGATGTGACCTAATACCTGCCACAGTTTTGCATTTTTCATAGTGCTCAAGTAGATCAAACTTTACACAATTCTGCAAGACTGATTCCTGATTGACAAGGAAGAACTGAATGCCTTGAATGTGGTCCTTTGCCCAATAGTGCATATCAGAGACACTTAAAATTTGAAAATTTATTATTTTGCACAATTTTGATTGTTTTTTTGAAGATCACGTTCCGAGATGTAAGAATATATGGTAAAGGCTGATTAGAATATTTCAATGGGATGCATACATTATTTCAAAATTGTATGGATATATTTGCATACAGTTACACACCTGAATTGAAGTGCTGTTTTTCAAGTGAACAACGTATGGTCAGAGGATACTTTAAAAACTTATAACTCAAAAAGTAGGTTGAACACAATCCTGATTTTTTTGTAGATCATATTCAGAGATGTAAGATTATATGGTACAAATCTGAAAAGGCTGAATAACTGGTGACATGGTCAAACTGTGGCCTGAAGTAGGGCTATTTTTAGCTAAATCATAAAAAGTTGCATGCAACTACATTTTTTACAGGAGATCTAATAGACTTTTAATTACAACAATTGCTGATTTATCAACAGATATGTTATAGGAAATTTGAAAACGCAATTCAGCTTTGTATCATATTAAGTCTTAGAGCTATGGCTTATTAAATAAACCAATGTTTTTTATGATTTTGGGTTTTCAGGTGATTTTACAAGCTCACTATGAAAATTCTAAGAGAGAGAAACTTGGTTTGAGACCATTTTTTAATTCTGTGAGATTAATTTAGTCAGTGTAGCGAATTTCAGCCTTCTACCACCATCACTCTTGCAGCTTTAAGTAGCCAAAGTTGTCCGAAAATGAATTTGCCAAAAATAAAAAAATTACTTAAATTTTACAAGGCTGTAAATAAAAAACTACTAGAGATATTGATCTAATCTTTGGCAATTTTTCATTATATGGGTAGATGAGCACATGTGAATTTTTCCAAGGCATTCTGAGGGGGTCACCTGGAAAATTTTCCAAAATGTGGATGATTTAACATGGAATGACCCTTGAAAGATTGAATGTTGATAGCTTTGGATACTTTAAACTATTTCAGCTGTCAAGTTTTAGGAGACATGAAAAAAAGAGTAACATACTCTGTTAAAAAGTAAGCTGTTAGAGTGAAATATGTAACAGCTGTGTGTGTGGAACTTGAAAGTTAATGACAATCAGAAAAAAGATATTGCATTTTATAAAGCTCAAGCCTTCCAGTCTATCAGTTTATTTAGTTAACATCCTATGTAACAATTTCTAAATACTCATCCATCTGATATCAGTAAGTAAATTTTGGTAAGCAAACTAAAATGTATTTTTATTTAACAAATATTTATAAATAATTTTTTTTTTTATTTTTCATAGTTAATGTGAGTGGAAAACAAAGTTGAATTAAGTGGAGATGAATAAATCAAGCAAGCAACCATTTTATGCTCTTCCCAAAAACAGAAAAACCAGTGCAGAGATAGTGAGTGAAGCTCGAGCTGCAATAAGAAGTGTTCAGACCAAACGGCCTTTTACCCCTGCTGAAAAGAAAAGGTTAGATTAATATTTGAAATCACCTTGTATTCTGTGACGTTATTTGTCTGTTTTGTCCACTGTTTTCAATAGTTTACTTTGAGACGGTTGTAAAACTTAAATCTTTAATTATATAATTTTTATTTATATACTTTTAATATCTATACACAACTGAATAAAAGTGAATAATACTTAGTACTTACTTTTGCATTGTTCATCTATACTGAAGAGAAAATAAAATTATACCATTAGGCATGATAACATTACAAATTAATTTTCCAAATACACATAATTTTAAATACACAAAACATCACTTTATGACATGTTTTCAAAAAATAAAAGAGAATAATAGCAATTTTGCTATTTAATAGGCTTGCATCTAAATAACTAAATATGTTGAAACATAAAAATGTCTCTTTTTAATTTAATTTACATTGAAGTAGTTAATTCTTAACAAGGTACACTGTGCAGTTTAGTAACCTATAAAAGGTTTAGTAATCTGAATATGCTAAGCAATGAATTAACATAGCCAAGTTTGTTAGGATTTCACTTTGAAATCTCTCATATGGGTAGGGCTGATGTTTGTTCTAGAGAGGCTGATTTTTAAATTTAGAATTGCAGAGATGAACATTATTGTTACAAGGTGTGAATGAGAACCTTATAAGAATGTGGAAGAAAATTTGTATTGTAAATGTTTTTATATAAGAAAAAGGTTATGATTGTAGGGGAAAGTGTGAGGACGTCTGTTGTTTATTTAATGAAGTATACTAGATAAGATCTTATTCAGATTATATAATAGTTAAGATATTTGGATTATGTAATTACTTACTGATTAACAATAGTTTTTGCATTCAGTTGTTACTATATTCAGATGCTGTAGTCAATCCTGTATGGTATTTTCAAGAGTTGAATTCTTTAATCAAATGCTTATTTGTATATTTCTTATTATTTTTTTCTCCACATATTTTCTTAAATTTTAAAGCTTTATATAATGAAAAAATTCTATACAAATATGAAGAATTTTATTGCATTTCTGAACCAACTCATTATCATTATTTATTTAACTGAAATTTATTCAGTTTATGGTGAATATGTAAGGATGTATAGTAAATTTCTTACATTTTATTCTTCTCAGGTTTAATAGATTACTGAAATGCTCATTTATTTTTAAAAGTATTGTCTTTGTTTTACTTTAAAGATTGCAAAATGGAAGTCCTCTTCTTCATCACCGTCTTAGTGTTTCCAGGTTGGTTTTGAAGTTGTTGTTTTTTTACTAATTGCAATTTTCAATTTTTAAAGATTAATGAATATCATGAAGTGTAATGTTTTTCTCAGAAATATAACTGTTTTTTTGACAGCACTGTTGATGCACTTGTTGCTAAAATGTGCAAAAGAACCTTCAAGTGTTAGTATTTTCAGTATCTGGGATTATACTGGTAGTATATATCTAAAAAAAAAAACCTTTTTTATTCAGAAATACAAAATGAACATGGTTTGTATTATCAGATTTTACACAGTGAAATGGCACCAAATTTTGAATCAGCTCTATTATTCTTGTAATGAAACCTTATTTGTTTAGCTTTTAATATTCTTGAAGATTAATGTTTAGCTTCTGTAAAGGGTTGAAGAAATACATTTTGTTTAGAAGGTAATTCTTCACAAATGTAAAATTTCTGAAATAGACTTATCTCCTCTCATACCTTATCCTTATTCCAATGAAAGCTTTTCTTCTCTGCCCATCTCAGCATTAGTATGAATTTTACCTTGCTGGCACCAATCTTTATACCCCACTGTACTGCCCATAGCAATTTAAGTCTTAAGATTCTTTCTACCTATGTCAATGCCCCTTCTATTCCAGATCCATTCACAAGTTCTCCATTTATATTTTCTATTCACTTTTCTCAATGGCAAAACATTATAATGATGGTTTTATGTACTTGCTGCAGGTTTTTCTTACAGGTTGTTTAACATAAGTTATGCTTTGGTGTTTTTTTTTACTCATTGAGTTTCGATATGCAAACACCAACGTGGCCTGGTATCCAGAAAAACTGGATAGAAGCAGATACTCTGACTTGGGGATGTTCTTCAAATACCTCAGCAGTAACTCCTCACGATGAATTCAAAGTAGCATGAGGCGTAACCTAAATCGGTATATCTCCAATCACGTTTAAATGTAAGAAGAGTTCACTGTGTGGAGATGTGAATGTTTCCACCAATGTTACCTGAGCAAAGCTTCTTTACTGACTTTGGAGAGACAGCAAGCCTCTCTAGTCCCTTCTAAATGAAAAAGGGAGACATCTTCCCTAAAGGTTTGACTGAAGGAGAATGTAGTATAAGAAAATGAGGTACACGTGTTACAGATGTTGAAAATTGCTGCTCAGAATCTTCAAGACGTGGTCTTGAAAATCAACCAAACGGGAAAGATATGAGAAGCTTTTCAGACCCACATTACTTTTTTACACTGCAGTTGGATTACTGAGTGGATAAAAAAACCAAAAAACTTATAATCTTTACAAAGCTATAGAACTTTTTTACAGCAATAAAGTAATTCTTATTTTAATACATTATGCCCTGTTTTAAGAGTATTTCCTGAAGTTATTCATGAATATAATAAGTATTTATATATTGGTATTTTTTACTACATTTTCAATAAAAATTAAAGGAAAATGCTGTCAGCAAAAATAAATATCAATCTAATCTAAATTTGAAACATAAGAAGAAAGAAAAACAAGAAACAATTATCAAAATTCATAGCTGTTAGTTTTCCTTCAGAGAAACTATAACATACAGAAAGGGGAAGTGACAGTAAACAGCTGTATAATAGATATAGTACTTGAACATGTCCTCATTGCCAGTCATTACACATAGAAGGTGAAGGCACAAAAAAAAAGAAAGTTTTGGAGACTATTAAAGACATTATAATACAGGGCTTTTTTTTTTCCAGTTTATCACCAAGATTCGAGGTAGGATAAAAATATGTCAGATCTGGAGAAATGAATGCTGAAAGTAATGCATTTTTGGGGGATTAAAAACTAAATATTAAATAGATTTTTTTATGCCATGTAGTTCTTCAAAACTTTAAGGTATGTGGTGATCTAGTTTTAATTCTAAGAATTATTGTTTTGATTTAATATTGTTATATTGTAATGTTTTTTGTTCTCAGCATTGATGCTATGCAGTATGATCCATTAGAAAGCAGACCAACCACTGGTGTTAAATTGATTCCTTTGAGGGGAAAAAAGGTATGTTATGAAATAATTTAAACCTTATTTCCTTGCTGCTGTCAGATCAGAGGGTGCATGTTATTTTTATTACTTTAGACAATTCTTGTTGCAATAATTATACAGTAAACAAGCTAATAAATCCTCTTCTACTGTGTTCTTGGAACCAGAATTGCAACAACATTGTGGAAATCATCAGTTTATTGCATTACACATATTCTTGCTATCAACAGTAATGTATTATAGTGTTACATAAACAGTCTGCTGGAGGTGGTGATGATTCATTGCTTTATATTTAGCAGGTTTCTACTTCAGCTGATTGCAGTAAAAGAAGTGTAGGAAAAAGATATGAAAAACTAGAAGTATAAACTTTCAGAAGTATGGATTGCATAGTTAATACCAAAAAGGATAGAACAGTACTACTCATTTTATTTTACATTTTGTAATGGTGGTTATGAGTTCAATCAAATTGGCTGAGTGCATATAAAGTGAGGGTAGAGAAAATAACAGATACAAAGTTTTAGTGAAGAAAAAAGTTTGATATATATTTAGGAGGTTTAGAGATTATGCAAGTGAAATTTGATAATTTTTCAAATGAAGAAAACTATTAAGGATTGTCAGTTTTTTAGGTTTATAAATTTCATATTTTATCTGTTAGAACACACTATTAATAAATTTTAGGTTTGTTATATGTCTTTAGTAGAACATTGATTGTAGATTCTAGGCTCATACTATTTCTGTAGCATCACACTAGAAACATGATACTAGTTGGATATTACACATAACAATAGTGAAACTAAATTCTAGTTTATGTTTAATTGTTAAGAACTGTTTTCCCAAATACTGTGCTTTCAATATTTCTAATTCCTTTATTATTAATCATACTCAATACTCTTTAATACCTGGCACCACAGATTCTTTAAACAATCTTTCTGACTGACCGTTTGCTCATTATTTATCATATGTAGGTGTCCATTTGTTAAAAATGCCCATTATAACTTCATTGTGGACTTGACATGAATGTGGTGACATCAAATTATTGTGTTTTTAGTTCCTTGAACCAACTTTCTTATGACAAAAAACATTAATATAAATGTGCGTTTAGAAGTTTGTTACTTTTTAACTTGTTAAATCAGATATAGCAAATCATTGTTCCTTACTACACAGTAGACCATCAAATTCTTTAGTATCATAAACTTTGACTTCATGTTCTAACCTTTAAATTCAAAACATATTGTGTTGTTTTATGTTAATAATAAATTTCTTATCACTGTTGTCTGTTAATAAAGTGAATGATCTTTCAACTGCTAGTCAGTAACTGAAGAGACTGAACAAACTAAAATTCAGCTTGAACCTATAGCAAAGCAAATGCCAATAGCCAGTTTGAGCAGAAATCAGGCAACAAAAAATGAGCACAGAAATGGAATGAACCATGGCTTTGGTAAGTAAGTATTTCAGAAAGTACTTAGAATTCTGCTAATTGTATAATCAGATAGAAAGAAAGTTATAATTTTTTTTCCTGTTCAAAATTCTTATCTATCAAATTATTATTTACTTATTTAAACACACATTACAATAATTATTCAGCACAAAAGTACAAAAATCCTTTCACCTGAGTACTTTTAAGATGTGGACCTTTCTTCATCAGTTTGCAGCTGTTGAAGACTGTTCCAATCTTCCAAAGTGTTTAGGCTGTGTGATTTTGTATCTTTTATGTTTAACTGAATTTTTTATCGTATGTGTTTTTTCCTAGAATCATGCAATAATTTATTTGTTAGTGCATTATATGATATAGCATTTTATCTTTTGTTTCATTGCACTCATAAAATAAAAATAACTTTGCTGTAGCTTACAATTTTATATCATATTGAGTAATTTTATGTTTTTGCTTTTTAAAACATTCAGTGTACATGGCTCTCATTGGTGGCACAGCAATATGCCTGCAGTCTTAAAATGCTAGAAACCAGGTTTCGTTATCCATGGTGGGCAGAGTACAGATTGCCCATTATGTAGATTTGTACTTAACCTCAAATAAAACCTGAATAAGCAATGTAAATAACTCACAAAAGTCACTGAATATCTAATTTTTATCTAAACTACATAGGATACTCCAGCAGTAACTAATGAGGTTAATTGCAATGTTTATGAAATTTATGTTTGAAATGTTTCTGTAACTCACATGATATTATTGACCATATATCCAAACATTAATGAGCCTGTAAACAATTTTGTGCATAAATAATATAGAAAATGTGTTTAGATGACCAATGAGGTTCTTGTAGACCTAATTATAATACTGGGGTTAATTGAATTATACATAGGATGAAATAATAAAACTTTAGTGATATGTGTGAGATTTCTTTGGATTTCTGAAAGAATTACTAAGTTTTCCAAATATTGTGTCAATAATCAATTAGTCAAGTAATTATACAGTTTGGACATTATATGCGCTTCATCGAGTAGACAGTTTTGTAATAAAAAGATTATTTAGTAGTTAACAATGTTCAGTTTGATTTGATTTTTCATAAGAAGTTAATTATCTTTTTATAATAGCTGTTAGATCTGTAAGAGAAAAAGACAGAAAATGTCATTGATATCTCAGTAGCTCTTTAGCTTATATCTATCTCTCTTTGTAATTTAAAATAATAATTTAATAATTACAGTTTAAATTTACTTCACATTTTGAGCTTCATGTATTTTATTATTCATACAAATTAATATTGTTGCCCTTATTTAGGATCCACCATGAAAGAAAATGTCATAAAGACTGAAAATGAGAGACAAAATTTCAAAGAAGAAAATATTCAGAATGTGTTTGAAGGAAGCGGTAGAGATGTACGTGAGAACAAACAACCTGAACTTTGTTTGAAAAAAAGGTAAAAATATGTTAAGTTTCATCTGGTTCAAATATGGTTTCTTAACACTTTTTAGTATTGTTTATCAGAGATTGCTTCAGTTTATTTTTAATTGTGTAACCTAACCTAAAAGGTAGTTTTTATTTTAGTAAGGATTATTAAGGAATATTGTTAGTGTTAACATAGATTTGAAATCCATGTTTTCTTTAGTTTCTTAATGCTCATTTGTATGTAGGATATTTTGTGCCAAAATTAAAAATAAATAAGTAAATGTATAAATAAATATTCTTAGAAAAAAAATATTTATATGTGTTGCTACATTTATGTATTGGTTAGATAAGTAAAATATTTAGTTATTGTTTCATACATTTATGTTTATTTATTTCAACGTTGCTGGTTTTCTTTAGTTGGCTTCAACTTTTCTTAATTGAAGTACCAATGACATACATTGGGGGCCACTGCTAAAATTAGACTAATGGTTAACATTAGCATATTGGAGGCAACAAAATTTCCAGGGAGGTCTGACCACCCTAGACCTAGTCTTAATTTTGATGCTTTAGTAATGTTGATCAAAGCTAGTTTGTGGTATTTTCAACACAGTGGTTAATCTTGCACATTGGTAGTTGACAGGTGTTGAATGAAAGAATATATACGGTTAAATTATGGCAGCTTTGTAAAATCATGATGTTTGTTTAATGTGACAGAAGAATATCAGAGTGAACTTTTTTTTTGGCTTAAAAGTTGTGCATTACTCTTAGATCTGTAAAATGAACTTGCCAAATTCATGTCTGAATGTTGTAGTGTGTTAAGATAAGGATCTGTTGAGTTAAATTTTATCACAACCAAGAACATCAGTTACATAACTAAATTATGTGGAAGTGAACATACTGTACTTCCCTCTGTTCCCAAGATTAATTTTTCATGCATTGTGCTACCCTCTATATGTGAACTTTCTTTAGTAATGAATACCACAAGCCTTCTGAGTCTCCCTATTGGAATCAAAAGTTCCAACATGTCTCTCATGCAAATCATCATGTGTCATCTTTCCACCGATAGGAGAGCACTACTATCACATGAGTGATGCTATCAATAAGTGAGATGTTTACAGGTGATATTTCTCAGATAATTGAGCTTGTAGTACACTAAGGATTAATTTTAATTTATTTATAAATTGATTCAAAAATACACTGTAACTGTGCTACACCGACAAGCGTACCCTTGTGTTCTTGGAACCTCTTGTAATTCCCTGGGTTGTTTATGCTTAAAATTGTTAGAGAATGTAGGTATGATACGTACTTGTATTATTATTTATGTAACTTTATTGTGTAAATAAACTGTATTGTTTTTATTAGTTTGTAATGAAAATTGCATTAAGGTAATTTTCAAAACAAAATATGAAAGTAAGAACAGATGTATTTTAAATTGCAATGTTTTAAGTAACTACTACTCATGAGGCTTAACATAGAAGTGATTGGTATTTCATAGTTATGAGGAATTTTTAGCATTGTTTAACACATACTGTTACTGATTATTGAGTTCTGTAACAGGACATTTGTTAATGTATAACTCAAGTAGTGGGATTGTAATCTTGTTTCACTGACTGTAGGGAGGTAGCTAGCTGAAGGCAGCCTGTTACAATTTTTTCTTAATATATATGTATATAAATATTTTTACTTATTTATTATTACTGTGTATCATTACTTTTTACCAAGCTTTGAGAGAATTTAGCAGCAGTTGGATGCTTTCAAAAGAATGTGTAATTATGTAAAAGTACAACTCAGAACAAAGAATATATATTGAATAGTAGAAAAGATAAGAATGTGAAACAGTATAATGTGAGTTAAACAGTACAGTTGATATACAGGATGTTCAGAAAGTCACTGTGCAGTTTTGAAAGCAGCGATAACAGCATTCATTCAGTCTATTTCAAGCCAGCAACTGATAGCGGTGTTTAGAAACAAAATAAGAAGCATCCAAGCCTGTACTGATGCCAACGGGTGTCACTTTTAACATTGTTTATAATTGTCATTCATATTTACCTCCTGTATTCTATATTGAAACATGTTTGTTAATAAATATATAAGTGCATAGTGACTTTCTGAACACCCTGTATAATAAAAAGCAAATGTGTCTTCTGTAGAGCTAATTATGATATTAAGTACAATCTCATCAAATGTGTATCATTCCTTCTTCAGCAATGTGTTTTGGTAATCATTGTAGTTTATAATATCAAACAATAACAAAAAAGTAAAGCAATGAAACAATTTTTCTTTGAAGGTAGATTTAGGAAGTGTGGTCAGTATTCGATAAAGATTTTTTCTTCCTTTTTTTGTTGGTCAAATTTTTCAGACTTCTAGAAATTTTTCTTTAAACCTGAAGAGTTTTTTTTGTTTTTTTTTCATCATGAGTGCTGTGAAATGTAGTCTAAGTGGCAGGTTTCTTAGTTTACTGGTTTTTGATTGGTTGCTTTAATGGTGTGTTAATTCTGTTTTTGGTAGATATTCCAAATTCTTCTGAATAATATTACAACACACAGCTGAAGATCCAATGGGAAAGGCATAAAACTGTTAACAAAGAGCATTGCCGGAAACTCAAGAAAATTAAAGAAGCTCTAAAAATAACAAAGGAAAGGCCAAAGCTTAACCAAGATCAGGGACTAGACATTAGCAGAATTTTTAAGCATTTTATAGAAGATTATAACGTGCAGTAAATGATGTTTAGACTTTACCTATATCACTAAAAATTTTTTACATGGCAAAAAATCATTCATTACAGATAAAGTCATTTTCTAGGAATTCTAAAAGTGCTAGAAACACAACAAGACAGTTTTATATCTGGTTTCCAAGATGAGAAAGACCATACCAGTTTTAAACATTTAAAATATATGTACCAATTGTATTTGATGGAAATAAAAAGCACATGATGAATATTTAATATTTTATGTTGTGTGTGTAAAGTATAACTGTCTATACTGCTTGGTGTCACAAGTTTTTCTGAGGAACTTGCTAAATAAAGTTTGATGAAATTTAGTTGAGGAGGGACTTTAGATACCCTCCCCATTGATCAAGTTTAAATGGAAAAGCAACAGGATGAATAGTTCAACTTTAGCAGCCATTCAAGTTTTACTGCTTTAATACCACAAGTAAAGGTTCTGTTGGGAGAAAAATATATGAAACTAATACCAAAAAAAAAGTGGTATTTAATACCATTCATAACATACATACATTGAATGAATAGTTAGTATGTAGTATGCTGCAGTAAAAAATAATGGAAAGTGCGACCCAAGATCCCATTACAAATTAAGCCCAGCTTTGTTGGGTACATTTGTTCATAGTATTTTATTTTATTATGGATTATGTTAATATGTTTAGCTATTTCATTATGCTGCATATAATTATAAATGTATCCAGCTAAAAAGACTAGTGATCATTTGAAGACCTATGTTTGAATTTTATTGAATATAATTTTTATTTTTCAAAGCACAATTATTAACAGCTGTGATGCCTAGAAAAAGAGTTAAATAAAGTAGTTGTGAATCCTTGAAGAAATTTCTAATTTTTATTTTTAAGAAGAGATAAGGAAGGCTATCAAACCTGATAGTGAAGATACTCTTACACATACTTTATCCTGTAGTTTAAAGAAAAAAGGAAAAATTCCTTTTAATTTCCAGTGCACCTATTCTCATTTTCAGTGAAGTGAAAAAGCTCCTCTTTTTACACACATATATATAAAGAAAACTGTGAGAACCTTTTACCCAAATTTCATAAATTGCATAATGTGAATTTTTTTTTATTTAATTAGAAATTCAACTGTCGGGAGAAGAGCATCTGAAGGTACTGCTAAACAAGGCATTGATATCAATATCTTAAAAAATGTTAGATATGGAACTATATCTGATAATGGATATTCCAAACAAAAGGATCCTGGAGCTTCAAAACTTATGCAAAGATTAACATTGCTGATGGATCAGCTGAATATGGATAGATATGAAGGTAACTGAAAGTCTATACTTGTTTGTGATCTAAAAAATATATAAAAGTAAGTTAAAAAGTATGTTTATAATTTATAGCATTAAATGATTGTTTTGCTATATAATTGTTTCTATAAAGAGAAAATTTGATAATAGCAATGGGTATTTGTGAAATAATCTTGGGTTTATGAAAACAGTAAATGTTTTTGCTACAAAACTTGTAATCAGAATTTTTTAGCACTTATGACAAATTACATCCTTTGAATAATAAATCAGTTGAAATATAACTTCGAAAATGCATCATGCAATTAACCATACCAGCACTAAATATCTCTGTGTACATTAAGGTATTTTATGTTATGATAAAAAAATGAAATTTGTAGTACTTTGAAAACTAAATTGCATTATTATAACAAATATGAAATTTATGCTGATACACTAATATCATAATTTAATTATCTAACTCAGTTATAAATTATAGTTCACTAATGTTCTAATCTCACAATCTACTGTTGTTCTAGCATCTGCTATTTTATATTGTGAGGTATTAAGCCACTGGTATAAATTGTACTAATCTCTTATATGAAGAAATGTCTGTCTACAATTATGTTGTTGTTTTGAAGAAAATTATTCATTAACTGGTATCTTTCATATTAATTTTTTTATTTAGTGTTCTTATTTTCTTTTATTGCTCAGTTTTTCTTTACTCCTAAGATAAAACTGACCCGCATGTAGAAAAAGTACTTCAGAAATTATATCGACTTTTGGAAGAGAGTGGGCTTAAAGAACAGAGCTTTAAACTCCGCAGCTCACTGCTGAAACTGTTGTACAAGTTGTTAGATCCAGCTCAACCTGAGAAAAGTCTTTTAGTGGCCAGAGTCATCTTTCAGGTTAATGTTAATTAAATTAATAAATTAAAATCTATCTTCAATTCATTATCAAGTAATTTTATAATATTTTAAATTTCTTTGTAGAATATATATCTCAATTAAAATAGTTGAGGCAGTGATACTTCTTTTATCACTATCTCTTTATTAATTAGTAGTAAAATAGTAGTGATTTTACTAATAACATCATCCAGGCAGAGAATTAAGTAAAATAAGGTGTTGACCATCATGTGGCACAAAATGTACATACTTGTGAAGGTGGTTTACTTATTGTGTAGTTCCTAGTTATTGTGATGTGTAAAGAGGAACAAAGGTTATTGTTTTAATATTTCTCAAAATTTCTAGTTATATAAAGTTGCTAACACTGTTTCCAAACCAATATTTTATTTTTGAAAAAAGCATGAGTTTCACTAATCAGTTAACCATTCTACAGTGGGTCACTGGTCATGTCATCATATTTGTTGACTTGCTTTCAAACTTTTAATGAATGACTATTTTATGAACTTATGTTAATAAGTTTGTGATCAAATTGTAGATTATAATTCAGACTTTAATATTATATATAAGTTAATTTCTTAATTTAAAATAACACACCAAAATATAGATTTTAGTGATTCATGTGGTCTGTTGAATGCAGCACTGTTTAAAACTAAGTGTTTGTGATGTGTCAAAATACTTAGTGTATAGTTTCATACAAATTAGGAATTTATATTACTAACATTTAAGAAGCTAGAATGTAAAATATGAATTTCATATCTTTTTATTTTGCTGAGATATGCCTTGTGTACTGAATCAAACACAGTGGCTCTACTTACTACTTTCCATTTTTGAAAACAGTCTCTTATATACACTAACTTCAATTTATGGTATATGAATAACCAATCTACAGCTTAGAATATCCCCAGAGTGGTTTTCTCAGCCATAGATTGTGTCTTTAGTCTGCTTGAAGTTTCATATTTTTTAAACCTATTTACATCGTAGTTATTAAGCTTAATAAATTATAGCGGAATCCTATGGTATAAGTATAATTATTTATGATTTTGTTTGTCTATTCAGCTGTATATATAAAAGTTAAGAAAACATTTTGTTTGATACCCTTCATGTGCAAAAGTTAAAAAAAGTTATATTATAAAAAGTAATATAAGTATAACTTCTCACTGAAAACAAGCATTTGAAATGTATTTAGGAGGTTTTAGAAGTTATGCAAATATTATTAGAGATTTTTGAGACAAAGAATAGTTTTTTATTCATAACATGAAAATGTTTCACTCAGACAAAACAGACTTGATATTTTCACAAACAAATATTTAGTAAAATATGTCATTAAAAATCTGACTTTTTGTATACAAAATACTTGTAATCTTTTCTAAAAGTCCACCAGATTTGTAAAGATACGCATGCTGTATCAAATGTTATAATGCAAATATTTAACACGTGCAAATATGTATATGAATTCATGTATATTATACTGAGCCTATTGTAAAATGGTTAATGTTTTCTGATTCATTAGTATTAGTTACAAATTTCTTCAATACTAATTTAATTTGTATATTTTTAATTGAGCCCATCATGAAAGGGTTAATTAAGTATAACTAAGTACATAAGGGTCCATAAGAGACATATAATTGACAGATCAAAACTAGGTCTATTCTAATATGTTACACTACTTTTTTACACATAAATAACTATTATTGTTCAGTGCTGCCCTTCTATATGTAAAAAAAAACCTTATGCATGCCACAAGATTTCTGTCTCCCTTCCATTGGAATTTACTGATTCTAGTGTATCTGTCATGCAAATTACCATGCATCATGTTTCCACCAGTACAAGTGTGACCTACTCTCATGATGTTTGTGACTCTCTATTTCATTCTACCCAACTGTCTTTTCTTGTTTGGCAGTACTTGTGTTCAGATGTTTGGTGCTTTTCATGTGCTTTGTACTCATAAATTTAATAGTTTCAATTCCAAGGTGGGATTTCTTAATTACTTTTTTGTTATATTGCAGACACCTTTAACTTAAATTTTCAGTCATTATTTTTTATCTCACATTGTATTTGTTTGTCAAACATTTTTGTTAGATTAATATTTCTGAAATGAATTTTGAAGTTTGTATTACCATTTTGGGCATCATACCTTCTATAAGCTCTCTTTCACAGACTGCAGGTGGATGTAACCCGTTGTTAGAATTATAAGTGATTATCCACCAAGAGATTAATTGTGATATAGGTCAACCACATTCTCCTAAATTTGCCCCATTTTATCCTGAACAAATCAAACCTGTTAGAGCCATGAAGATTTTGATAGCCTTTTTCCACCACTGGATTTTGCCTTGTCTTCCTGTACTCAACTGGCTGAATCAGCTAGGCCTAATTTGAAATTTTTGGACATGATTTCTCAAGTATATGATTTTTTTATTCATTTCCTCAGTTCTCTATGCTCCCTGTTCTCCTTTGTTATATGATAGTTCTTCCTCTCCATATGTAGTTTTTCCACTATCCCAGGATATTAGCATTCATGCTGATAATTTGATTCACAGTTAGTGAGACTTTCACTAGGTGGGTTATCCTTTATTACTCTCTTATTTTCTCTTTAGGGGTCTTATTTCCCTTTTTATTGTTCATCATTACTTAGATTCTACTCTGTTGCAAGTAATGCCTGATCAGATATTATTTAACTTTTCAAATGTGCACTGTCAAGCTTTGTCAACTTGCATATTATACTTTCATGGTCAAGCAATGTACACTGCTTGAAGGTTTATTCTTCCAACAGAATTTCTTTGTATGTTTACATGTACTGGGCTATACCCACCCATGAACTACATATGTGAAGTGGAAGGTGATAATTACCCATCCTTGCCATGCCTTGCACTGAGTAAATCAGTATGGTATGTTTTTAAAGATAGGATTTCTTGGTAACTAATTGCACTATATCAGATATCGTCATTCCTCCAGATTTTCCACCTTATCCTGGTCCCCTTTTCTTCTAGTGGAGATTAAGAGTCTTTACCACTTTTCAGTTGTGAGCTGCTGAGGTGGTGGACTGTGTAGGCATCCTCCTGAATGTGTTAATGAAATAGAAACAAAATGTAGAAATTATTATTTAAAAAATATATATATATATATATTCATTTGAGAGTAGGGTGGTAGTGTTCTGCTGGTGTAGATGACAAAATATCCTCATATAAAACAAAAGCAAATGGAAGTGAGACATCAAAATTGCAGTTCACTTCTTTGATTAGGATCCTTCATCCTATTCTCACATGGATGTTTGTTCCCAGTGGCTGGGTTTTGTAGTTAGAATAGAACCAATCAACAAAAATCCTCATACATTTTTACAGATTTTTATATTCCTCCCTCATCTATACTACATTAGTGTTGTGGGTCACAATAGAGGTATTGTGGATTGTTACAGTTCTATCCCTTGATGTTTCCTATTCTGAAAATGTTAATGCACTTAAAGTGGTTCCAGTCAGTTTCATTTTTGAGGGAGATTGTTTATATTTTGTTGACATCTTTTTGATGCTCAATATCAGGTTTCTGAATCAGTCTATTCATTCATCATATTCACATGTGTCCATTTCTTGAGTTGGGGGTACAAGATTCCCTCTGGTCTCATGAACTTGGGGTGAAAGAGCATGATCCTTTTTCCTACCCCTCCCAGATGATTTGTTTTTGAATTATATTTGACTTGTCACCACTATGATTCTCTTTTCTTCCCCCACATGAATGTCAGTACTCAGTAGCCAGGTTTTGGATTGTAGTTGACTTATCAATGGTATAATTTTCAACCTGTCTCTGCATGGATGTCAGTTCTCAGTAGCATTGTTTTGAATTTAGCTCACTTGCCGTTTACAGTCCATCGTGCACTAGCCACTATACACCTTGGGGCATATCTTTTTCATTTTACCCACATTTATAATTTCTAGGATTGAGTTTCATAAATATTGCATGGTTTGGATCACTTTACAGCCATAATTCTTTTCCAGCTGGATGTGATCCTCTGTTTTTCTCCCACATGTGTGACATTTTTCTATTATGGGCAAAGACTATACCTTATCCAGAAGTGGTGCAGTTCTCCACATCAGATCTTGGAATCTGACTGTCTCATCTTAGGGAGTATTCTTTAGATGCTTTCAAAGAATGCTGCTTTCCTTCCCTCTCATTGGTCCCTCTAGCTATTTATGTGAGAGAAGCTAACGTATTGTATCAGAAGTTATAATTTCCCAACACTGAAAATGTATTTCTGATAGGCTCTAATCTCCTTTCACACTTTGCACCTTTCTTCTCAATGAAAACTTGCACTTCCATCTTCTGCCAAAATTCAAAGTGACAATTAGGTAGAATGGAATATAGGGGGTCAGATGCATCATATGAGTATGTCACACTCCTATTAACGGAGAGTTGACATATGATGATTTGCATGAGAGATGCATTAAAATCAATCAATTCCAATGGAAGTGAGAAGGCTTATGGTATATAAAAAAACAATTTTATCAATAAAGGTCAGCAATGAATGAGAATATTTATTGATGTTTAAAGAGATAAGTACCAATGGAAAACAGATTTTTAGTGTAGGAAAATTATAACTTAAAAACCTTTATAATAGTTCAAAGAGCTTGTAATACTCTAAAAGGTTACTTTTTAAAGCATTATTCTATTTAAAAAAGGTATATTTGCAGAAATAGAATTTTTTGATTTTACTTTTAATTATAAAATTCAGTTTTGTACAGCAATTTGTGTGGCAAGCAGTGCTTAGAGATCTGTGTCTATTATTGTGTGAAGTGAGCAGTTATTGTTTGACACAAATCAATGAAACTGTATAAAAAATGTAGAAGATACTGTGGTGCCAAATAAGGGTATGGATATTTGCTTGGTAGTTGTATATCACTTAAGAGTTTGACTGTTTGTTAGGCATGTTCAAGAATTTTGATGTTTATGAATATTATCTTACTAAATAGAATTAATTATTTAATGTTGATTCCTTTCAAGTTGGATTGACTCTGTCATTGATAAAAATTGGTACACAACTTGATTCTTGATGACATTGCAATTTTTCTTAAACCATGGTGTTTGCTATGTGAACTCATTAACGAAAGAAAAATTACATTTTATCATTACAAGCTTAGAAAATGGTATAAAACTAATGAAAAATTATTTATTATAGATGAACTTTATTTCACAATTTAAACTACTTAAGAGATTAAAGAGGTTATTGATCCAGTGTTCAGATCATGTGGGAATCTACATGAAACTCCAACTTAATGCAAGGTTGCTGGACAGGTAGCTAAGCTAACTTTTAATATGGTTATATGAGACTTGCAGTTCAACAGATTAAGTATGCAATATTTGGGTATGGTTTGTTTTTACAAAGGACCTAGCATTGATCTTCAGTTTACTGTTATACAGGGTTATTGATGAGGAACAGAATACTTGAAACTGGCCTAAACTTGAAGTTAAGTGACAAGTCCAAGAATTGCATGGGCTTCACTTTTTAATTTCGATAATTTATAATTCTGATCAGAGAAAAAAAAAAATTTTTAACAACAGGTTGTGAGGTAGTGAATTTATTTTTATGTTGTTATGGGTGTATCATTTGTTTTTTATTCCTTCTATTGCTTAGTTTATCTATGAATTTTTAGTTACATTTAAGTGGTTAACTCATCTTCTGGACAACCATGTTTATTTTGAGTATATTTTGAGACTGCTGTCAGATTTCCATGCTGGTGGTATACACATATCATTAACATTGTACAGGAGTATGTAAATTATGTATAGATATTAAATTCAATTTATATATTGTATTAGTTTCAATTCCTAGCCAGGCTTGTATTTCTTTACAGTGTTTTGTAAGTTATCAACTTTTTATTTCAGTAGTTTGAATTCTGTGGTTGTCAATGTGAATTAAATTTCTTTTGGTCGTATTCTACTTGTAGCAGAAAGTTACTTTAGACCATTACAAGGTTACCTTTTATTTTTTTGTGATATAATTTCAAAATTCAGGCAATTAATTATTTATATATTTGATAAAACTTTGAATGTAAATGTTCTTTGAAACATAGTTTGATTACAATCATTCATTAGCAAAGACTAGTATGAGAAATAAATGTTTATTCATTCAAATGACTTAGTTCTGTCTTTGTTTAATGGTTATGTTAAACATTTGGTCACTTGATACTTTTTTCTCAGTTATCTTATCAGTATTTATTTTAAACTTACAATTTAAATATTTATTTAGTTTTTTATGTGACATATTTGATGTCTTTAAGTATTTATTGTTTTCATGATTATTAATGCTTATTTACCAGTAATATTTGCATTTTTAAATTAAAACCTCTTTTGCAGTATTATTTATTGGTTAGTTTTTGTATAATTTGACTTGTATGTATCCTGATATTATCTTTGGAGGTGTTTCAGTTAAAATAATGATTATTTTTTATACCTAATGTTTACTTCCTCAGCTGAAGGTGAGTGGAAGAAATTTAACATCTCTTTGTAAAGCTGTATACAAGATCAGTAAAGAAGAAAAGAATGACAGCCTTTTCCTTAGCACAAAATGTTTAGGTACAGTATCATATTATTTTACCACTGGAGAAATAAGTTAACATTCTCTCAAGTTATTTTGATATCATCATTTTTATTCTGTTTTTAATAGTTTTTCAAAAGACAGACCTTCTTTAACAACTTGTGAATTGGGAATTAGATGTTATTTGTTTTTATTTAAAGAAAAAAAGTGGTAATATGGTTTGTCACATCTGAGTTTCTTTTTTCTTCTTCCAATGCTGAGAACTGTTTATACTTAATGCTATTATTATTGTAAGTTTAATCACATTAAATTTTATTGATTGTTAATAATCTGCAACATAAGACAGTAGATACAGTTTCATGACCAATATTCAATATGATTAAGAGAGTTTCCATAACTTCTTGTGCAACACTGGGAAATGCTAGCCAGAGCTTTACAGTAAAAGTTGATTTCTACATTCTGCAGATACTACTGTTTAAGAATTTCTTATTTCTGTTTTTGCATGGTTGAACTTTTGCAAATATAATGTGTGCTCAGACAGTTTATTTCTTTGGTATTTGACAGGGCATAACTGAAAATCCTTTGTAATGATCTTTGCAATAATGTTTGAGTTTCAGAGAAACTTATATTGATCTATTTATTAATCCTGAGGATATCATTAATAATCTTTTTTTACTATGGTGGAGATGATTGGTGCAGAGCTCACATTTTGTTTTTTAAGGTTATTTACTACTTAAATTACTTGCAGATTTTTTTATGTGGCTTGGTTGTTATTCATGCCTTGTGGTAACATCTTATTATAACAAAGGTACAAATCTGTATTCTTATGTAAGTGTCATATGAATGTTCATAATGAAAATCATATTGTGTTTCCAGTTTTTTATTAACTTTTCAGTAACTGGAATATGTGAATGTGATTGCCAATAATGCTAACTGAGACAGGATAAACTGAAAAACATTAATAGTAAAATGTTTAAAAATCACATTTGAAAGATTAAAAATTATAGCTTTATAGTGGTTTTATATTTGCAAAAATTATTTGCTGACAATTTAACAGATGATGTAGCAAACAACATTTGCTTTTTATTGTCACTGGGTGACTCCCATTCATTGTTATTTTTATTTTCAGAATTTACAAGTTCAGAAAAAATATTTTCATTCATCATTGTTTTAATCCAGACAAAAAAACTTTCACTGTTCCAACTTATACATGCCTTCTGTTGATATAATATACATATTGTGATCACAATATGAAAACTGTTGTAAGAGTGGTCCAATCAATTAAATTTTGAACTTACATGGATAAACACACAGTTGCAATCAAACACGAATAAGATGGAAAATCTGCAACTAATGCATAATTAAGAGAAAAAATCATCCTAAATGATTAGGAATCAACATGTAATGACTTCAGACATTTAATAATTTAATGTCAGTTTTATATTTGGATTAATGTTTTTTCCACATGCAAATATGAACTTGTGGAATATTGCAGCTAGCAAGTGAGAAATTTCAAACCAGGGTGCAATCTTCATGTCTTACAATCTTTGAATGTTAGGAGATACATGAGGTATACTAATGAAGTCACATTACACACTAGTTCGTAAATAACAAGTTTAACGACTCTTGTATTATTTGAAAAACTGGGATTCAGATATTTATCAATCTATCATAAATAAGCTTAATAAATGACTGCTATTTTAAACTTAAAGCTAGTTCTCAAATGATGTGTGACACCTACAGTAATTGGTTTTTATTACCCCATATCTAGCTTATATCTGTGTTTGTTGTATTGTTTTATAAGATGTTCTTCCTTCAAACAAAAACCCTTTAAAAATGGGTTATGAATAAGTGTAATTAGGTTTGTATTTTTGATTTGATTTTATTAATTTTATTTTACCTTATAAAATATATATGCCTTTTATTTAATAATAGAATTTTTACAGGTAAATATAATAATGTATTTATTAATTATATCATTAGTTAGCTTACTAAAATGTAGGAAAAGATAAAAGTGATGACAAAGAAAAACTGACTTTGAATATAAACATGTTTCAAACATACAGCCTTGTTTCTTAAAAGAATGTCTTAAAAAAACAACAGATAGAGGTAAGAGACAAAGTCTTTCAAGAACATAGTAAGATTTCAGAGTAAATCATATAGGAGAATCACGTGGTCTAACCCTTTTGTAAATCTGCTGACTAATCATTAAATTAAAAAAGATGAAAAAAATTAAAGCCAACCATGTTAATAAGTAAAATGACAAGTACCACCACTAAAACATCAAAATTAATAAGAATGATATTGTAATCAATTCTTAGGCATTTTCTTAAGAAATAGATAACATGATAGGTAAACTAACTTAGAATTGTGTATTTTTATTATAGCAACCTATTTAGCATTTGTTCAAACAATCCATCCTGAAGTTACATCCGATGTCATGATGTATATAACAGCTACTTGGAAGCTGCTTTCTGGAAATGAAAAACTCAGAAACTACTTACTGAAAAAAGGCTGTTTGGAATTCTTGCTCTATCAACTGAATAATTTAAATATTTTGGTAGGCCATAGTTTTAATAAGTTGTTAAGAAATTTAGTTTTGCTGGGGTTATAAATTAACTTATTTATTTGTGTGCAACTGAAATATAGTTTTGTTTCATTTGTAAAGTTTTTAGGCTGTAACTATCAGCCATTTTCTGAAACCTTTATTTCTGACCAACATATCCAGTTCTTGGGCTACAACTATCTTATAAAATTTTGATTCCTGAACCACTTACTCAGTTCTGAGCTGTAACCATCTTTTGAAATTTTGATTTCGTACCCAAGTACTTAGTTTTTTGGGCTGTACTCATCTGCTGAAATTTATTTGTGACCCCCACACACATTTGTAAAAGGTTGTTTGAGAACAGTTTAGTACAGAAATTCTGCTTGTATACATTTATTAAATGTATAATAAACTGTCTGATTGTAAAGAAGCACCTGAATTGGTGAAATTTTTGGTTGTTAAAACTTTTCACCAAACCTTTGCCCCAACTCTAACCCATTCAGCAAAACTAATTCGAAACTAATACTGTGCATAATAAGATGGGAGCATATATCTTGTTACAGTATATAATTATGTGAGAGAATGAAATTATTCATAGCATTTTACCAATGTATTCAGCAGACTTATTTTCAGAATTGGAATTGGATGTGGAAATAGTTCTTGTAGTATTTTATAGAAGTTCAAACAAAGATCGATAATGTGATTTTTTTGCCATATGTTAATTAGTTTGTACTAAATGATTGAGGACCATGTTATGCTCTTTTCTTTTTCCTTTTACAGTTTAAGATATGGTTGTGTGCTCATTTTCTGTTTAACAGTTGATTTTACTAGCTCAATGACAAGAAATTCTAGCATTCTAGAGTTGAATTCTTCCTAGTGGTGAAGAATGACATAATGTTATAAATAGGCACAAAATTGCATTTGTTTAAACAGTGGTTGATAATATTATATTAAAAAAGAGCACTTTATTATGATTGCAGATTCAAAATGGTGGAGATAGTGAGATTTATTCAAGTATACTTGTTCAGGTAAGATTTTACACAATATGTTGAATAATTTTCTAATTCATTTAGATTTGTCTTTACAAATGTTTAAAATGCTTAGCACAGACAAATAGAAATCCAAGAAACAAATTAAAATTAAAGGTATCAAGAAGTGTGTGGAAATAAAGTTGATTGCATAAAAGTATTTAATAATTTTTAAAAATTAGGAGAAAATGACCTTTAAAGAATACATTTTTATTGAAACTAATGTTTTGTTATTAGCAGCTTGTTTAGGGTTTAATATACATAACTTCAATATGCACTACAAATTTTAAAAGATAGAAACTAATTTTTAAAACTTACTGAAACAATATCATTGTGTTAAACCAGTAGTTTTAGTTCAGCAGATGTCTGTGGTTTAGTCTATTTTACGTAATGGAACTATCCTGTATATTAAATATATTGTCTGATGTCACCTAGTAATAACATTATCAGTTTCAATAATTATGTGGAAATGTTCTTATATACGATATTCTCATTTTTAACGTATATTTAAAATGAAGGTAGTAATAAAGAATATTTTTCTGATACATTATATTACCTTCTCTCTCATAAAGTTGCCCCCTGCTGGTACAGCAGTAAGTCTACAGATTTACAACACTAAAATCATGAGTTTGATTTCCTTTGGTTGACTCAGCAGATAGCCTGATGTGGCTTTGCTTGCTATAAGGAAACACAAACACTCATAAAGCTTTCTCGACTTATGCTGCCCTCTATCAGCACAAATAGTTGATCACCACTAGCCTCTGTATGCTAATATGCAAATGTTTATGCAACAAACATCTTACCAGCAGGAGTATAACACTATTCCTATCATCACTAGTGCACTCCATAATGTTGCAGCTGTTAACCACTTCTCAATTGGCAGTGTTATAGATTATGCATGTTTTTACTTAATGTTTTATACCTCATTTATATTGTTCTTTACTGTTTGCATTCACTTTTGTGGAGTGTTAAAAGTTATTTTATCTATCTTCTCTCCTCTTTTAATTTTGTTAGTTATATAATCTCTGTTTCAGGTGATCGCAGATACAACTGCTGTTACTGTTAAGCAGAATTACCTACCACATCAAACAGGTCGGAACCACAATTCTTGGCCTGCAAAGTGATGACTCTGGTCTGTTGGGAGCTGACCAATTTCATGCAACAATCTGAACAAACTGAAGACAGACTTTCTTCTACTGAACATGCATCTTAGTTGCATGTCATTTTTGAGGGAATTATCTAGACTGCTTTTCCTTTTTGGTGGATTTGTTTATGATCTGTCTGCATGACCCATTTCCTATATTCTACCCCTGACCTTCTTGGGGACAGTCCTTTAGTTTATGATTTAGTGTTTTCTCCTTCCCTGGATATTAGGATTTGTTCATGTGAATTGTTTTGATGAGCATTTGCATTCATTTGTTGGTATGCCTTGATTATCCTTGTTCTACCTTCCCTTATTTTTACTTGCAGCATTTTGTGTTGCTTCTTCTGTAGTGGGAATCAGTCACCAGTAATTTGATTACCTTCTCCCATGTTCATTTTACTCTGACCACTTTTTCCAGGTTGGGGCCAGACTCCTTCAACTTGCTCATGTTTGCAGGTTCTTGGATATTGATTTATGGGTTCTGAAAGCTTTTTTCAGTAAGTCTGGTCCTCTACTACCATTCATCTTCTCTGTTGTCTCACAATCTTGTTTCCTTCCATCTTCCTTGGGATCCCTCTTTTTGCCCACTTGATTCACTCCTAGGGCCTTCATTTATACCATTATATGGACATTTGACTGCTTCTTGACACCTACAGATTAGTTCGTCTAAGGGTGTTTTTCAACTCTCCTCTCCATCGAGCCGCACTTACTCCACTTCTGTTGTGAGCTACGGAATGTCTTGTGTGCATCATGTCATCCTTTTCTTTTCCTGATGTGCAAGGAATTTTCTCTCTTTTGGGAACATGGGCTTTTCTTGAAATCCACTTTCCTCTTGGTCACACCCTAAATTGTCATTTGCTTTTGATAGACTAATGTGGTCTTGTTTTTCACCTCCCTATCTGACTGAATTTTACAGCTGATTGAACTGGAACAATACTACCGTAGTTGTTCCTTTTATTCCTCCATGTCTGGTATGTTACTTTTTATGTTGCTTCTTTTTCCAGCTAGGGGTGTATTTCAACACTTGAGAGGTTTTGAAGCAATGGCCTCATTCTGAGCCCTCTCTCCATTCCAATTTAATGAGTTTCCTTTTTATTGGGCTTTTATTCACTTCCTGTAATTTCATACATCACTGATCAAGGAGCACTCATTTGACAGATCTCTGTTTACAAACATTGGATCTTCTGTGTGGCATGACATAATTTGAGTACCCTGAATCTGGTTGCATATTGGTTATTTTATCCTGACAAGATTCTCCCTCCAGAGTTTTCTTTGAATCCATATGCTTTTTGGGTTTTGTGTGCTCTATGGGCTGTCCCAGATTTGGATGATTTTGCTACTCTTCTTAATGTACTGGTTCCCTAATCTGTGATCTCCTGTGCTTCACCTTCTTGTGGGTGCAGTTGATGCTCTCAGTCGAAATTGGTCAGGCTTGTACTTTTGTGCATATCCTCCTATTTGTCTCCTCCCACATGTCCCTGCCTTATGTCAGACCACTTTATATAGTTTTTTGCTGATGGCTCTGTATTAGCCTGTTCATACATGGTTTCCACTGCGGTGCAAATTTTTGGTGTTATTTCCCCTTTCTCTTCCTTTATCACTGATATTCTTCCATCACACAAAAATACAGCATGTGTCATCCATCTGTACCTGCACTTTATCTTCACACATGGCTTTTGCAAGTCCCTTGCTTGAAGGACCTGACTTCTGCATTTGGTTTCCTTCATTTCCCATTCTGTTTGGCCTTTGTTCATGGCAGTTCATTAACATACCTGGTACTTGTACCAATATTGGTCTTTCCTATGGAGCTATCATCCTTTCCATCCTGTGGTTCCTCATATGCCATTCTTTTCTTCCTTGGCATTTTTAATGGAACCTCTTGGTTTTCTCTGTTGTGGGCTTATAGGGTAGGTTTATCTGCTCTGTTTACCAACTTTGTGTTTTTCTGACGCTAGTCTTATCATTACTTCTGCTTTTCCCATCCTTTCAGCCCTGCTTCCCATCCTTATTAGCATCTCTGAGTTGTCCTCCATGCTCTCCCCATCCATTAGAACTTTTATATTTGTGTCTCTTATATCACATTTTCCTGAAGTTCCTGTTTCTACTGGCATGCAAACATTGTTGTATTGATAAGATTGAAATTAACATTCACTGTGTTTTTGTTTTCTTAATTCATATGTTTTCCTTCTTCCTGATTGTTTCTTGATATGCAAGACATTGGCTGCTTGAGAGGATACTAATACCTTCACACCTTTTTCCTTCTCACCTTCATCACTGTTCTATTGCCTAATTAAGATTTTCTGACGATATAGGACATATTCTGCTCCCTTCTGTGGTTCCCAGCTCTGTTTGTTTCTTCTGTGAAATCTTCATCTCTCTCATTATCTTTTACCAGTTATCCTTCCAACTTGACTACAACAGTTAATTTGCCTGGTGTTTTCTTCCCTTTCTGCTGTTGATTATCACCCTTTTTGTGTTTTCTTTCCATCAGTTCTGTCATTTTACCTTGCCCTTGGTTGCACATTTCCCTATTTCTTTGGAACACACCATTAATGCTGTAATTGTTTATATGTGGTTGGTAAGTACTCCATTCATTTTCTTCTTCTTTGCAGAGGGTCGTTAATATGTATTTAGATCCCACTCTGTGGCAAATACTGCCTGATCAAGTATATTTGATTTTAAAGGGAAGTCCTTGCCACTTACCATTTCCATACTGCTGAGGTGGTGGACCATGATAGACTGTTCTTTTGAGCGAAAACAATACCACTCAGATAAGAATAGGGTGGTGGTATTCTGCCATTGTAGGTTATGTGATTTCCTTCTTACTGTGAACATGACGCACAATACTAGATGCTGCCAGATGCTGGATGTAGCACTTTATCATATATTGCAGTTTGTCTTTCTAGCTAAGGCACTTTTGTTACTACTATCCACAAAATGTCAGTTTCTGAAAATCAGATATTGGTAGCCAGACCAGCCACATAAGTCTTCATATGTGTGTGGATGGTTATCCTCCTCCTACTGCAGAATGGATGATAAATTCTGAATGTTGCCAGGTTTTGGACTGGAAATGCATCCCATATAACCATTCCTCTTCCTACCATCCACTGGATGTTGGTTTGCAGTGGAGTTAGTGTTGGTTGTAGCTTGATGACACAAATCCCCACTACTGTAAGGTTGATTACCTTTCTACTTTTGCAGATTGGATGAAGAATTCCAATTTGGACAACTGTACTGTCACTTCTTATGTCAATCGCCAGGAAGCATCTGCTCTTTGGATTTATGTTTTCTCACCTTGGAAACCCTTAACTGGACCAAAAATCTTCATACTTTCCTAGCATCATGTCATGCCCTGGAAGTTTGATTCTGATAGTGAGTTGCTTTTCTTGAGTGAATAGGACTGGAGATGTACACCTATTTGTGTCCTCTAACTTCCTACTGTCTGTTGTATATCAGCTCCTTGTGGACCTGGTTTTGATTCTGTTGGAGTTGCATGCCTGCAGAGATGAATTCTTGGTATCTAACCACTCTTCTTTGTCAATATTCTTTCTTTAGGTGAAAGATAGAGAACTGGTGTACAGTTCCAGATAGCACCAGGTATGGTTGAGTTTGAACTTCTCTTTATGGTCTGTGGCACCCTAGCCACTCTACATCTGGAGGTGTCTCATTATGTCTCTCACCTTATTTGGGTTCCTCTTTTGTTTCTACCCTTTTAAAAATGCATTATTAATGGGCAAAAAGTATACCTAGTTTAGAAGTGGTGCAGTTTCCCATGGGTGTGTTATGTTTAATTCCTTCTTTACACACCATGGTTTTCCTTTGAGCACTTCAAAAGGGACCATCTTCTCACCAGCCCTACATTGGTTTAATGTGGGGTTCTAGCTTTTCGTGAGGAGTAGTAAAATATCACATGGAAAGTTAACATTTTCTTGAACTGAAAATGTATTTCTGATTTATAATTTTTCACATTTCCTACTTGTCCTCCCCACTTCTGGTGTGGGTTGGTGTGATGTTGCCAACCTTAAAGTGGTTAATGGCTGCAAGATTAGAGAGAAAACAAGTTACAAAGGGATAGTGTTGTACTCTTATTGGTGAATGGTTGTTACATGATCATTTGCAGAGATAAGTGAAGAGTATCAAAGCTAGTGGTGAGTGAAAATTTGCACCAAAGACAGAGGGTGGTTTAAGTCAAGAAAGCTTCATGTGAGTGGAGGTATCTATCAGAAATACGTTTTCAGTTTAAGAAAATGTCAATATTCTGGTACTAAATAGGTTCCTTTTTAGCAAAAACAATTACATTGAAGGTTATAATAAAAATATGTATCATGGTACTAAAATTGTTTAATAGCTTACAGGTACCTTAAGAAATTTGGCTGAAAATGACTCCTCACAGCAGGCTCTAGTGAAAGAATGTGTGATGAAAGATATATGCTTAACTCTTCAGTTGTGTAGGAATGACAAGGATGTGGTTCTCAATATAATGCGAACACTGAGGTTAGTCTTGATGAGATATTAAGGCTTGTACAGCTTACTTGTGTAAAGTTTTTTAGAAAGGTTTTCATGTCTTTTCCACAACTTACAAGTGTTTTATGTCATGTATTTTTTAAAATTTGATAAAATGTAGCCAGAGGTATTGTAATTTTGGAACTTGAGAATAGGTTTACGAGGAAGACTGCAATATTACTGATCAAAATTCTTTATCCAAGTTATCATTCAAGACTTATGTAATTGAAATGTATAGGAATAAATATAATTTTTGTTCACCAATTTCACGTAAATAAAGTCAATGCAAACAAAATTTCATGCATTTGCATTTTGTTTAGAGGTAGCTGTTGTTTCTAAAGTAAAGAGTTTTTAGCATGTTTTATGTCTAACTATAAGAAAATTTCATGTAGATGATGATTTTAAAAACATTAAAACTGAAAAAAGGTAAAAAATATCATGGTTTTTTCTGTAGGATGCAAACACTACGTACCTTACTCTTACTGTGTATACTACAAACTTTTTTTCCAAATCCTCTAACCTGTGGTTGAGGTTGTGTATTAAGTTCAATCTGAGATGTTACTTTCTGCAGCTTAACCAGTCAATGAACGTATCCACTATTTCATGGAGTAGTTATGTTCTGTCCTTCATGACTTTGTATATGAGGGATACTGCTACATGAAGCAGAGATATTTTCACACTGTAGTGCCCATTTTCTGATTGGTCAGCAAATATACAACAGCAAAATATTGAACTTTAACATTAGATTCATTCTAGCTATACAGAAAGACAGCCTGTTTTTGACTTGAGAGAATCAAAACTCATTTATGAAGTCTTGTTACTATATTTTCTCTTAACTTGTGCCAACCAGTCGTGTGCTGTTTCATTCCATTATTAATCAATAAGATACAGTTTCACTCTATTAATTCTCCTTTTTTGTTAAATACATCATAACTATTTTCATTTATTTAAATTTCTTTTATTTGCAATAATCCTACTGCCACCAAAAGATCATTTTCCACATATTTTGCTTCAATTACACATTTTTTTTGTCTTTTCTTTAACACTATGACTTATCATTCTAAGTTTGCCTGTAACAGATCACTACAGTTAACTTTCCATGTACTACATCCACATGTCAAGCTTTTGTTTAGATCAAGTGCCTGCATGGTCTTCAGTGTACAACCTAGTTTTTAACAGCAAATCTTCTTCGTACAGTATTTCATAATGTTTCAGAATGTCTAAGTAATACGAGTTAAGGAGGGGTTGAAATATGGGACTCAAATGTGTAGGAACCTCTGTAAGCCAAATGAGAAAAAGATGATATAATGTTGAATCTGGCTCTTCAGTAAACAGTGACCATTCAATGCATCAAATAAATACATATACTGTGCTTGTGTCTTGTATAAAATTTATTCCTTTTTCTTTTTACAGTTAGTTCCATTCTTTATGTTTCTTTCTCAAACTTGGTCAAAGCTAGAGAATCCAGAATTGCTTCATAATAGAAATCTTGGTTGAACCTCCTCTTATTTTGCAATCTTTTCCTGTTGTTCAAAGGGAAGTAAATTTGACCTGAAAATACCATACTTTGATCAGCTCAGCTAATTTGATGATAACAAACATTATGCATAAGTATTAAAACCTTTATATGTCCTTAAATGTAAGAGAAAGTTTATTTCATTGAAAAGAATCCTTCTCTTCTGTACACCAAATTTTTTCTGTAACTAAAGACATGTAAATCTTCATTTGATAGGATTCTCATAGCCTGCAGATGAGATGGTGAGAAAAGAGTTAACTGCGGTTCAAAACCCATCAGGATAAGAAATTGTTATTCGGTGTGAAGTAATATGTCATATTACAGCTCACCAACACATCATGTAAAACCTGAGTATTAACTCTAGCTAGATAGCTGTTTCACTATAAAGTAATATGTTTCAATAATAATATGTACTACAGTATATCTATATTTTACCAAACAATATAAATGTACTTTGGTTTTGTTTCACAATCTTTCTAATATAAAAGTGTGATTTTGTTTCTTACTCATTGATTTAACTTGGGGAAATATATCAACCTTATCATTTCTAGCAAACTTACAGTGCTACAACAATCATGTGAAATGTTACTGGTTTGTGGATCTTCCTGTTTAATTCTAATGGACCTTCTCCAACAACACAAGCAAGATCAAGTAAACTTATTTCATTTTTGAATATTTTCAGTAATTGAAACATTAAAGTGCATAGTTCTTTTTTTTATTCATTTAGGTTGACCTATAGAATAAAAAAGTTAGATAATTTGCAAATGATGCAAGAAAGTTAAGAAATACTGAGAAAATTGTAGAACACCTTAAAAATTCAAATCTTAAAAAACAAATCTATTTCACCTGCAAAACTGAAATGTGTCTGTGTAAGCCGTAATATCTCACTGTCACTTGTATTAGAACTCATTTAAACAAGAATTTGAAGTGAAAAATGTTTTTTCAGATTTTTTTTTTATTATTATTATAAGTATTGTGTAATATTATTATTCTATCTTCAATAAGCCTAGTTGAAAAAACCTAAATTAAGTATTTAAAATAATTTAAAACTTTTACCTTGTTCAATTTTGAAATGGTGTTTTGTAAAACTCATTACAATACCAGCTAAGTCATAAAATATTTGAATATATTGTGAAGAAATCCAATATCATGTCATGTAGATTAAAGAAGTTGGATTAGAATTTAATTATGTTTTGTAAGTAAAATTAAACTTGAATGTGAACTTGTTTTGCAATAGTAATTTTTGACATAAAAAATTAATTCTTTCAGTAAAATTACATTTCAAAATTTTTTAGTTTCATAGAATATTGAAAAAACAAGCCTACTCATAGCTTTTTGTTTTTTAAAGGATATTGTGGTACGGGTCTTTTATATCCTCGGAAATCTTGCGGCATGGGATGAGTCTGTTGGGTTGATAATTTACAAGGTGCCCTATAGCTTAGATAATCTGCTTGCTATCCTGGATTACTATATACAGTTGAAAAAAAAGGTAAGATATTTCCAAGGGATTATTTATCATTTGGAAGCTAATGTCTGCTTGAGAAATATTTTCTTTGAATATATATTGTAGTGAAAATATGTTAATAGAGTGTCACAAATTTTGTAACATTGGAAGAGGATGTTGAGAAGGAAAAAAAAAAAGAGAGAGAGAAAATGTGTTAAATTGGAATTCTAAAGTACATGAAAAGTAAATCATAATTTGTTTTATGTGATCTAAAGTTTTATCCCCTCGGTGTGGATTCCTGTACGTGGTGAGGGGACCTCCCAAGGAAGCTTCTCTTCTTTCAGTTTACCTCCTCTGGGATCTAAAGATCCACTCATGTGTTTGCTGTGCATTGCAACCCGTGAAGGGGAGGAGAGGATCCTGGTAGTTGAAGGGTCCAACCCTAACACACCACTTTGGCCTTGAATTCCTGTAGATGGGTATCCTTGGGCTGGCCTTCCTTGGGTCATTCAGCTAGTCCACTCGGGTTAGGATCAACCAAGTAGTAGTGTTGAATGTTCTCAATAGGTGTTGTTGACATTATATCAGATGCTGGTGTTTGGGTATAGCACTCATTCTGACATTTATGTCACCACGTTTGCCTGCCACCATCAAGGCAAGTTATCTTAATTGCAGAGTACGGCCATACATTTCAAACCCTCTCCGATGTTTCCAGTGCCAACGGTTCGGTCACTCGAAGACGTCATGTCGTGGTTCCTTGATGTGTGCTCGTTGCAGTGGCAAGGACCATGATGCCTATGAGTGTGAAACGGAACCTTATTGCATCAGTTGTAATGGCTCTCACCTATTTAACTCTCGTTCTTGCCGTAAATGGTTGGAAGAGGTGCAGCGTTTGAAAACAATTTATAACATTACCTATCCTGAGGCTCAAAAATTGCTGTCCACCACCTCATTTTGGACATATGGTGCTGCACTTCTTTCCACAGCTACTGTGGGAGTGCAGACAGATCTCTCTGTGCCTTCTAAAGAATCGTTTTCCAAACAAATGAAAAGTCCTTTGACCTCCATGGTTAAAAAAGTTGATGAATCAACTTCGACACCTATTTCTGTTCCTTATATACATTCCACCAAACCCCAAGATCCACATCCTTTAGTTTAGGTACAGGCATTTCCCCAGATTCATCTTCCTCTCTCACCCCAAGATGCAAAACAATCATTCGTTCATGTCCTCAGTCTCTGTAGTTCCCCTCCAACAGCAAACACCTGCCCAATCGACCCAGGGCAGGATCGATGGAGGTCGATAGACCTCCCTCGAATAAGGAAAGTAAAGAAAAAAGACGTGGTCGTAAATAGAAGGGTTCTCCACCCAATTCACCTACAAATAAATAAAAATGGCCACCCTGATACAATGGAACTGTCGAGATTTATGTTCTAATCTGGATGACATCAAAACACTGATTGCTTCCAACCATCCTGTTTGTCTCTCCTTACAGGAAACATTTCTGAAACCTGCTGATACAGTAATCTTTTGGCAGTTTTCTTTATACAGAAATGACAGGCTGTGTGATGGACTAGTGCATGGAGGGATAGCACTGTTAGTTGATCAGCATGTGCCCACCCTGTCTTTGCCACTCGACACACCCTTGGAGGCCGTAGCCATCCGTGTTTCCTTGGATCATACCACCACTGTTTGTTCTCTCTACCGGTCACCTGGAGAGACATATGATCGATCAGACCCTGACGATCTCATTGAATAGTTGTCGTCTCCCTTTTTATCCTGGGGGACTTTAATGGACATCATCTCTTCTGGGGAAGTGCTGGTATTGATAGGAGGGGTTGATCTGTAGAGCGTATGCTCTTTGATCACAACCTTTCTCTTTTCAATACTGGCAGTCCTTTACTGCTATTGATCTCTCAATTTGCTCCCCTTTATTATTTTCCCATTTTTCATGGAGGGTTGGCAATAATCTACGAGGAAAGTGATAATTTTCCTATAATCTTGAGAGAGACTATCCGTGCTCAATGCCACCCAACTTGCGTGCCCTAGTGGAAGCTGCATCAGGCAAACTGGCCCTCTTTCACTGCTCTCGCAGAACTAGATTTTGCCATTGTCTGTAAGCCATCAATAGATGAGACGACTGTGTGACAGCAGTTACTGACTGTATTATACAAACAGCTGCTCAGTGTATTCCTAAAACCTCAACATGTTTTCCACTATATCCTCGTCCATGGTGGAATCCTGCCTGCCACATGGCACGGAAGGCTCAAAACGAGCCTGGGATACTTTCTGTAGATATCCCACACTCTCGAATCGCATTGCTTTTCAGCGGGCCCGTGCACATGCTCAATGGGTAAGATGTCAAAGCCAGAAGGAATCTTGGATTAAGTTTACAACCAGCATATTCTACCACCAGTTCTAAGGCTATTTGGGACAAGATTTGAAAGGTCAATGGGCAATATCACTCTGTCCCCCTCTCGATCTTGCTCTCTGATGGCCAGGAAGTAACTGATACCCAGAGCATTGCCGATACTCGAGGTGAAAGCTTTTGCCAGGTATCTAGCACTTCTGCCTCTTCTTCCACCTTCTTAGTCATCAAGACTCGGGCAGAGCAATCACCTCTTTCCTTACGAGCTGATTGTCTCTCTGACTATAATCATCGCTTTACACTGGTGGAACTCAAACTTGGCCCTTCATCAGTCTAGCAGTACTTTGGTCACACCTGATCATATACACTGTGAGATGCTGCACCATCTATCTCCTGCTTCTCTTGCTATCCTGGTTGTTTTTAACTGGATCTGACAGGAGAATGATTTTCCTGATGCCTGGTGCCAGGCTATTGTCCTGCCTTTTTCCAAGCCTGGGTAGGATCCCAAGATTCCTTCAAACTACTGTCCAATTGCTTTGACTAGCTGTCTCTGTAAGACCTTAGAGAGGATGCTTAATGCTTGTCTTATTTGGTTCCTCGAATCAAACAACCTCCTCTCGCTCACCCAGTGTGGGTTCCGATGACAGTGCTCCACCATGGACCTCCTGATTCGACTTGAAATGTCAATCAGAGAAGCCTTTCTCAATGGACAACATCTTGTATCAATATTCTATGACATTGAGAAGGCTTATGATACAACATGGAGGTATGGCATTTTGCAAGACCTCCATATATATGGGTTATGTGGCCATTTGTCCATTTTTATTAAAAATTTTTTAATTGACAGGAGATTCCGAGTGCGTGTAGGTTGGACACTTTTCTACAGGAACTTGTAATCCCTCAGGGCTGTATTCTGAGTGTCACACTTTTCAGTATAAAAATTAATGCCATCACTGAACAACTCCCTCTCACTGTTAGAAATGGGCTGTATGTTGGTGACTTTCACATCTCATGTCAGTCATCGAACATAAGGTATATTGAGCAGCAGCTACAGACTGCCCTCAATTGTTTACTGAAGTGGACCACAGCAAATGGCTGTACCTTCTCTCTCTCTCTAAAACCGTTTGCATGTACTTTTGTCGCCAACGGAGTACTCACCCTTATCCTGAACTCTGTATCGATGAAGTTGTGCTGCCTGTTGTCTCTGAGACTAAGTTCTTGGGGCTTATCTTTGACCGTAAGCTAACCTTTATACCACACATCAAGCAGCTATGGGTCAAATGTACAAGAGCACTGAACATCCTCCATGTCCTCTCTACCACCACTTGGGGCGAGGATCAATGTTCTATGCTAAAGATATATCGTGCTCTTATTCAATCAAAACTGGACCATGGATCACTGGTCTATCTATGGCTCTGCCAGATCATCGGCCTTAAAGATGCCAGACCCTATTCATCATCAAGGCTTTGGCTCTGCACTGGGGCTTTCCGCACTTCCCCAGTTCAGAGCTTATACATCGAGTCTCATGAACCTTCTTAGCACCTCTGCCGTTTGCAACTGTCTTTACTATATGCTTCGAAACTTCATTCCTTACCAAAGCATCCCACCTGGGGTTGTGTTTTCCTTCTTCGAAGGGCCATGCTTTTTCAGACCAGATGATCTGCCATTGCCCCTTTTGGCCTTCGTATCCAGGTGCAGTTTGATGAATTGGGTCTGTCCTTAGATAACATTGCTGTATCCACCGGTCAGCCCATCCCACCATGGCTTCTTACAGTCTTCAATTGTGACCTATCTTTAAGTCATCTGAAAAAGTAGACACTCCTGATTGGAAATACTGTCTGTTATTTGCTGAACATCTTTTGAATCATCCTCCCATTCCTGTTTATACAGATGGTTCAAAATCAGGTGACTGTGTGGACTCTGCCATGGTTTGTTGTGATTTGGTGGTTGTGTGCAGAATCCCCTCTACAGCTTCTGTATTCACTGCTGAACTGTATCCCATTTCTCTTGCCCTGAATCACATAGAAGCTAAGCAGTACTTGAACTGCATGATTTAACTGACTCGCTTAGTTCTCTACTAGCCCTGGAATCGCTTCACTTTGGTTCACACCCTGTTATAGCCGATATTCAAAACCGACTGGCCCATTTCTTTTTAACATCTACTTCTATCCAGTTTTTCTGGATACTGGGCCACATTGGTATTCGTGGGAATGAGCTCGCCGACACTGCAGCTAAGTCTATCTGCTTTGGCATTATCACCGCTGTGCCTGTCCCATACATGAACTATAGTCCTGTTTTCAAGGCTTGGCTCTGTGCCAGCTGGCAGTCGACCTGGAGTGAGCAACACGAAAACAAGCTTTTCCAAATAAAACCCTATATTGGACTTTGGCTGTCTTGTTCCCGTAAGGATCGGAAAGAGGAAGTTGTTCTAACTAGATTTCGCATTGGTCACAGTGTTTTAACTCATCATTTTCT
The DNA here is from genome assembly GCF_004210375.1 of Tachypleus tridentatus. Lineage (NCBI taxonomy): Eukaryota > Metazoa > Arthropoda > Merostomata > Xiphosura > Limulidae > Tachypleus > Tachypleus tridentatus. The sequence goes on along the minus strand of NC_134832.1, from coordinate 19,367,855 downwards.
TTTATTTGGAACTGATGCACCAGTGTGTAGTTTATGTAACACTCAGAACACAATAAGCCATATTTTACTTTATGTATGCAAAAACGGCTCGTTTAGGTTAAGAAAATATTTTACTTAGAAGAGCGAACGATGATGACCGAAGAAGGTCGAAACGTTGTTCGCTCTTCTACGTAAAATATTTTCTCAACCCAAACGAGCCGTTTTTGCATATATATTTTTCTATAAGTGGGTTTTCTCGACATCACTAATTCATATTTTACTTTCTTGTCATCATTATGATTTACAACAATGGCACCATTTTAAGCATGTTCTGTCCCAAGGTTTGTCCATAATATTAGTCAGTATAATTGGTGATGGTGACACTGTCCACCTTGGTAGTGTTTTTAGTTTTTTAAAGGCCATTAATCTTTTTAATTCCATGTAATTTCTTTAGTATATATTTTACACCTTTAAATGTGGCTGCCTTTTAAAAATCACAGTTCATCTTGTTCAATTTCAAATTAGAAACTGACCATAACATTAAGTAACTCGAAATCAGGACTGGAAAGGCCAACTTCAGGTGACTGATGATGGTTTTTGTACTTATCTGTTAGTCTTTCTGGCAAGTTATGATTATTGCAGTTATGCTACAGAAAGTCCTTGAATTACTGTAATTTTTTCTTGATGTTGTAGAATATATGTAAACATTGGTTTTGTGCTATTTATTTATTTTTTAACTTTGTTTTGTTTTACCTTAATTTTCTTTTATGAATTTTACTGAATTTCCTTTTCCCTTTTACCAGACATTGCTGGTCCACCTCAGTCATGCACATATGCAATCTCTTCAGTGGGCTCTTCATAGTCAATGAAACCTTGCTCTGGATTCATTTTCAGCTCCCTTTATGTTTCCTCCTGCCGTGATGAACAATCTGTATTGATGATTGGACAAAGTCTGTATGTTGGTGGATGTACCACTTCCTCTTCCATTTCCAGATTTACTTTATTTTTTTACAGACATATCCTTTCAGCTTTCAGGGCTGGGGTGCATGGGTAAATTATGGGAAGGTTTCATGTTTTCAGGTTGTTGGTTTGTAGACAAAAGGTCTTTGCATGTCAGTGTCCTTAAACTTTTTGCAATACATCAGGCTTTGAGTCACTTCCTTCTTCTCACCAGACCAGTCATTCTTTGGTGAGGATTCATTTCAAAAATTCTATGGTGATAACACGTATCAATCAACAAGGTGCATGTGGTTGAGATATCTGTTTTCAAATTTTGGATCTTCTATGTTGGGCCCACATGGATCACATTCATCTCATTGCATGTCATGTTGTGATTGCTTTTGATCTCACAGTAGATGGTCTTTCCTGTCCCAGCCAAATATATATGATGGAATTGTCTTTTGATCCTAGATCCTTTTGTTTTCTGAAGTCTTTGTAATTGGTGGGATTTTTCCTCAAAAAAATGTCTTTGCCACATATTTCAGTCATAAGTTACCTTTCTTTTAGTCCCTGTTACCTCTCATCCTTGGGCTATGGCTGTTGATGCCTTCAGCCATGATTGGTCCCATAAATTCCTTTTGCTTACCTTCCTATCCAGTTATTTCATTTGATGATCTCTCTTACCCATAACACTTCATGTCGAGTCTGTCTGATCATTCCTTAATGGCCAGCTCAATCATGATTTCCACAATTACAACAATTGCAACTTTTCTCTCCAGTACCTCTTTCTTTGTCTTTCTCCCTTCTTCATCATTCTTGGTCACTAGTTTTACATTGAGATGTTCACATCCTTCATCTTCACACCTGGTTTTTTTTCAACCTTTTGTGAGAAAATCAGATTTCTCTTGTTGAGTAGCTTTCCATTTAGCTTGTTTCATAAGTCATTCTTCAGTGAAGGTGTATCAGTGCAAATCAAAAGTGTTCTGCTGACCGATGTAATGTGCCTTGAATGGAAGAGTTTCTTCTGTAGCTTTTATACTGTGAGTCTTCAGTCTTCTCACTCTCTGTTTTCAGGCTGCTTTACCCCATATCTCGTTGGTACCCTGTGGCCGGGTTTTGAATTTTGAGTAGAACCAGTCAACACAAGTCCTCACAAGTGTTTATGGTTGTCTATCTCCCTCCCTCTATTATATTTCTTCTGTGTTTCGGGGTCACAGCTGAGGTAAAGGTGATTGTTTTGGTTCCTTCCTTTTTGCTATCCCTTATTGTATCTTATTCAGAGGATGTTATTGCTTTCTGGATTGTTTCAATGAGGATCTCTGTTGGGGTTGTAATATGTATTATGTAGACATCTTTTTGACACCATGTTGCAGGTTTCTGCATTGTTTAACAAAAAGCTTTTATATTTTGTGCTCAGGAGGTGGGGTGGTTCTGGATTTCCCTCCCCAGTCTCTCAAATTGAGAAGACAATATGATCTTCATTTTACACCTGCATGGATGTTGATTCCCAGCATCATGGGTTTTAGATGTGATTGACTTATTTGGTATGGTCAGTTTCACCCTAGCCACTCTACATCTATATACATACCCCTTGCTTCACCTACTTTTATAGTTTGTTGGATTATGTTACATCTATATTTACATAATTAAGATCATTATCCTGCTGCTGTGTTTTCCCACTTAGATATGCTCCTCTCATTTTCTACCCTTATCTACTACACATTTTATGATTAGACAGTTCCTCTCATCAGGTCTTTGGATCTGACTCTCTCATTTCCAGAGGTATCCTATGGATGTTTTTAGGGAGTACTTATATCATTCTCTCGCACTTGTCCCACCACCTAATCAATATGGGATTCTAGCTAATCTTGTGAGAGGAGGAAAGTACTATATTGGAAGTTATCATTTTTTTATACTGAAAATGTATTTCCAATAGGTACTTCTTCTTACACTTCCCACTCTTCCTCCCCACTTTTCTCAGATACTTATGTTTTATGCCAATCCTTGAAGTAATAGTTCAATAGAAATGTATAGGAGTCACAAGAATCACATGAGTATGTCATGATCCTATTGGTGGAGAAGTGATGCATTATGATTTATCTGAGAGAATCATTGGATTCAAGTGGGGGGGGGGCCAAAAGTCCGTAGCACACATAAAACAAATATTGCCTATGCAGGGCAATAGTGGATGATAATAACTAACCTTGTGATGAGAGGGGAATAGATATTGGAAGTACATATATTGCATAGGAAAGTTATAACTTTATAACTGTCATGTTTTTTTTTATAAACACTTTTTAAAGCTTATGTTGAAAAGAGTGCTTGTGATTTCAGAACATGGTTATTAGATTTAGTTAAGTTTTGCAAGTTTTAAGTGTAAAATTATTTGCATCCAAAATTTTGTAGATGAAACAAGGAACTGAGAGAATAGCTGAAGGAACATATTGTGGCATTCTTTCCAGAGACTGTGAAGATGTTCTGGTTAAGGTAACCTAATATTTAATAATGATGTTCATGGAAGGTTTACTCTAAATTTTTTCTTAAAATATAAATGTATAATTATTTTTAAAAAATGATGAGATAAAACTTTTAATTAGCTTTTTTTTCTAGATTTGCTAATTGACTTGAGAAAAAATTATGTCAAGCTTGTTTATTTCATCATAATACTTTAATGTAAGTAGTGGTATGAAGAGTGAGGCACACAAAATTATTGTAACAGTCTTATCCTCCAACATAATAATTATTCACTGAATATATAATTTTTTACTAGATTGAATCATTAGTAGTTTAGAATTGACAACATCTTTTCATAGCTATAACCAGTCAAATTTCCCATTTGTAGGCAGTACGACTCGTTGCTAATATGAGCCTTAACAAAAAAGCAGGAAATCATTTGTCATCTTGTGATACACTGTGGGACATACTGTTAAAAATGATTGGTAAGTTGTTTTATCCTATTTTATATTTTAATAACCAAAAGTACATCTGATTGATTTACCATATATTCTAAGCAATACAAAAAATGAAATAAGCTCTTGTTCAAGTTTATCAAACATGCACAGTAAATTTGAGTTTATATTTTAATGTACAGATAAGGTATCGTAATATTAATATAAAAAAAATTTTTTAAACAAATAAAATGGCCTGGCATTGCCAGGTGGGTTAAGGCGTGCAACTCGTAAACTGAGGGTCGCAGGTTCCCATTCCTGTTGCACCAAATGTGCTCGCCTTTTCAGCCATGAGTACATTATAATGTGACAGTTAATTCCACTATTCATTGGTAAAAGAGTAGCTCAAGAGTTGATGGTGGGTGGTGTTGATTAGTTGCCTTCCCTCTGGTCTTACACCGCAAAATTAGGGACGGCTAGTGCAAATAGCCCTTGAGTAGCTTTGTGCGATATTAAAAAAGAAACAAACAAATAAAATAAATTAACCTCTGTATAATATCTATCTGTACATATGAAGACTTGACTAAGTTAAATGAAAACAATTCTGGAGTTCAAAGCTCATCACCTTACCCTGGTGCCTCAAGTCGATACATATTCTGTTATTTTCCAATGCCATTAAGTACGATAGTTATCCCCATCTTGGAAAATTTTAAGTCCCTAATCTAAACACATTTTTATGATCTGAAGGTGTGAATATTTTGCTTTGAACAGGACTGTTACATATCATTCACAAAAGCAATCAACATGCAACACAATCTATGATACACATGTTCCACTGGAACTTTATATTGGCTTTGTTTGTCAGTTTCTTGCTGATTTGCTTATTAAGATCTTTATAATATGAAGTACATATATTTATTTACTTATTTAAACATTTAATGGCATTAAGGCAAAATGTAAGCTCCATATTTAGATAACTTGTGTCACTGCTTAATGTTACTACTTAAAATGGAAGAAATATTAGCCTATCAAGAATCAAAGAAAGAAATATCTAACTGAAGTATTTATGTTTTTTAAGCTTTTTAATTCACAGTTTCAAACAACCTAGGAATACATATATTAGCTTATCAAATTAAGTTGTTTTTAGGTTGTGTATTCAAATGTGACTTAACTTATTCTTAAATCAAATCAACATTTAAATAAATTATTCAACATGTAGACTGAGGTTTTTTTAAATCCTTCTGCTGTTTTTTAAACCAAACACAGGCTTAATCATAGCAAAGAATTAGTATCAAACCCTTTCTTCAAACCAAGAAAAGAGATTAAAAACTGATATAAAATTATCAACATTTTTTTTATTAATTACCTACAAAAAAGTAGATGTTAAAATAACAAGTACCAAACAAATAACTTTTTATAGAATAATTTTGCATCTGCTTTTAGACACAAAAATTATTTGTTTTTAATTTCTTTGACTTTGCAGAAAAACTATAAATTTGCATTAAATATATACTTTAAAAATAACTTGTTTAAATGCATAATGAAATTTAGGATGTGTTTTTATTAACATGATCATTTTAACTTTATTCTGTTAATTAATCTGTTAGTGAAGTACAAGTAAGTTTAAATCATGATATCTTTTAGTGCTGTTTCATGAAACATCTTAAGTCTAATGCACTCTGTGTATTTAGACTGTAGAGAGACAAAAGAGGACGAAGAACTTGTACTCAGTACTTTAATATGTCTCAATAACTTATCTTACTATTTATCTACTGAGAACCAGTTTACCTCATCTAAAGCAGTTGCAGCTAAACGTAAGTTATAGTTTCCTTATATTTGATTTAATGTTGTAGTTTTATGATGATAGGTTCATCAAAATCCCTGTGAAAAATAATTTAAATCAATAAGTTTGTTAATTTACTTTCTAACACAGTTTTTCTCGTGTCATAGTTGTTGTTTTTCTGTGTAACTTTACTGAAAGAACATTTATTAAAGAAACATTTTTGTTATAAATAGGACCTCCACCTTTATGTAAGTATATTTGACTGGGAGATATTTTACTAACAAATTATTTTAAATCAAGAATTGACTACTATTCGTTGCCTAATGTCTCAAAATTAAATGAATTTTCTAAAAAACTTCTCTCAAAGTAGTAGACCATCACTCCCACTGGTTTCCATAGAGTCAGCTGTGAACAGGGTGGCAATAGTGACACATGGCAGTATGGTTTGAAGTTCTGTGTTTACAAACACTTTTGTCAATGGTAGCTACAGTAGTCATGTAACTTATAACCTTGTCTAGAATATCAAAATTACTGAGATTGGACTTCTGATAGGAACATGTTACTGATGGCAACATAACATTATTTATGAAATAAACAATAAATTACAAACAAAGTTTTAAAGTCAGATGGGAATTAAATTTTTATCTTTACACTGCATTGCATAAAATAATTATTCATTAGACTTTAAAAGGTTATCAATATTTTTCAAATACCATGTCTTAAAAATCTAACACAACCATCATCCACCACCAGTGCTTTTTATTTTGTTGTTTTTTAATTCAGTACTTGCCATTTGTGCATGTGCCCATAATGACTATTTTAATGATAAAATGGTATTTCATCTTTTAATATAGATTTATTCATAACCTGATGTATAATTAATTCATTAAATTACTTAAGGTAATGAAATACAGTGATTATTTGGATTTATTAAAATAGGCCTAATTAACTTTGCTGGTGTAATAGCTTGATAATTTTACTCATTATATGAGCTTGTTTGAAGGCACTGGTTTGCTCTTTGAGTACATGGTGTATTCTAACAGTGATGTGTAGGTGAATGATGAACATTCTTTCTAGATTCTGAATGCTCTGATCATAACTTATGTTTGCTGTGTCTGATTTGGAGATGGCTGCATACAGTTTTTTTTTCTGTTCTTATCACTTTGCATAATATGATGAAACATAGTCCTGTAAAATGCATTTCATCTCAGTAACAAAATCAACCTTAGTCTGACTGGGCACACACAGGCTGCCACCATAATTGTACTTTTTATGTTGGATGCAAGTGCACATAGTCACTGATGTTTGACCATTTCTTGTTTCATGTCTTGTAAGATCTGAATTTCCCATGAACACTTTTGCTGAAGTAGCTTTCTATGAAAGCTAGGATATTTCTATGGTAAACTCAACTATTATATTAAAGTTGATATTGCTTATAATTTAGATTCCATAATAGAGCTGAATGATTGGATTCTTATGCATTGGGATATAAATGGTTGAAGTGGAAGCTGATATGGTAAAATTAAAACTTTAATAATATTAATTTTTTTTAATATTTAATAATATTAAAGTTAATATTTATTAACTATGGTTTAATGCTAAGTTTACTGATGTGCAATAATATTAAAGTAGTTTGATTAACTTGTGAGGGTAACAGTGAAAAGTTTGTGACGTGCATTTTAACCTACCTGTATTGAGACGATTAATCATTGTTTTGATAATGTAAGACATGTACCTTATACCATTATTAAAGTGATAAATGAAAATTCAGTTCTTATGCCTATATAGTTGCAATTTATGTTGGTTCGTATTAGTTTTCATTTCCAATTTCCATTGACTTCTCAATGGGGCAAAACTCGACTCTTGTTTACACTGATTTATTTGTCAGTCCTTAAATCCAGAACCTATACCTTATAGTGGTACCAGAATTGCACTAATATGCTTTTGACCATTACTGAGTATTATTAGTGGTCTATGTGTATGTTTCTTTTCATTTTTTTTTTATGAATAACACCTCAGTTAATGTTTTTTTCAGATTTGTTATTATTAGTTTTTGCCTTATTTCTTTCAAAGTGTGTTTAGTGAAATCATTGATACTAAACCTGATACACTGTGAGACTGATTTTTTTACAATATATGTGACGGAATGTAGATTATATATTTAATATATAATTAAAAATAATGTGTTTTGTTGCACTCTTTTTTATTTCTTAAAGTATATATAATTCAATACTTTCACAAAATTTCAGTACATATTATGTTTGATACAAAGAAAATCTTTACATTGAAGACACGAGTGTTTTTTTAGTATATTTGCAAGAAATAACAACCATTATTGTAATATTCATAACTACTCATTAAAACCGTTCAAGTAAGATCAAATGTTACAAACTAAATTGTACAACAAGGAATTTGTAACTTGGAGCTTAACAATTGTTAATGTACAAAACATTTCAAAAGAAGCTCTTTACACAAGTAAGGAGAAAATTATCTTGTCTACATGTGTGACAAAATGAAAACAACCTCACAGTGATTCTATACTTGGAAACAAACCATTTTTACTGCAACTAGGATAAAGGTTGTAGAATTTTGAATGAGTGATCTAACTGATGTCACTCAAATGTAACTGTTTCATCTTGTGTCATAACACCTTTTATTAAAAGATAACTATTATAATTCCATCAAAATTAGTTATTTAGATTATAAAGTTTTATAAACATTAAACTAAACTACATGTTTGAATTGATGAATTTATTCGTCATGCATAACAAAGCAGTTTTTACTTACTTGGGGTAAAAGAGACATTTACATCTGGATATCCATGGATGTAAGAAACAAAATGTACTAATTTCAGTCTAGTAGGCTTATTAAAATTTACAAAAAAAATCTTCTTTTTCTCTTTTTCTTCATTAAAAAGATACTATTACTGAAATTTTATTAAGTAGTCTGTTTATCAATATCATTTAGTTTTTTTTATAATGATAAATTATTACAATTGCAAATATATCTGACACAGTTTTACATTCTTTGAGCAGGTTAACCAATCTATATATGATTGACTGCTGTTTTGTCATATTGCAGTTAATCTGATTTAATTCAGAACAAATAAAAGCAAATCATTTCTGGGCAGATTATCTTGTCTACATGTGTGACAAAATGAAAACAACCTCACAATGATTCTATACTTGGAAACAAACCCTTTTTACTGCAACTAGGATAAAGGTTGTAGAATTTTGAATGAGTGATCTAACTGATGTCACTCAAATGTAACTGTTTCATCTTGTGTCATAACACCTTTTATTAAAAAATAACTATTATAATTCCATCAAAATTTGTTATTTAGATTATAAAGTTTTATAAACATTAAACTAAACTACATGTTTGAATTTACAAATTGGTAATTTAGTCACATATATAATTATATAAAAACTGATGGTTTAGTCTGTTGTTAATACTGATAAACAGGTGACAGTAGCTTTTTAATGAAGGAAAAAAAACAAGTTGAAGACTTGTAAATTTTAGTAAATAAATATAGACTTTGATTTTAGACACAAATATTTCATGCATATAGAACCACACTAGTTCTGTGTTAGTATGCATGATATTCTTTGTAGACTAAGCTCAAAATCTAGTAGACTTAAGCAGTGACCTAGTAGATTTTTACACCCCTAAGTAGAGTCATTTCATTTGTATGTGTTTGTGTCTATATATATATAAAAATGAAAATGTTTTCATTTTTCAGGTATTCTTCCATTATTGTCAGACCCTAAAGAAGATATTTGTCTAGAGGTGTGCAGAATTTTTGGAAACTTGACGAGGTCTTCGTTAGTAAGAAATTTCCTTGTAACTTCTAAAGGTAGTGAGTCATAACTTATAAGTTTGTGAATATACCATTAAGTGTAGTAGTATCTAATAATAAGTATCATAAGGACACAAAATGTCAGGCATGAATATCCCCCATTTAAAACCACTTTTAAAATGTCTGAATATTAACAATGACTGTTTCAAATTATTGGCTGAACAAAACTAAAGCTTATTGTATTTATAAAGTCACCCAAATCACTATAAACATGTTTATGGTATGAATCAAAATTTCATTATTTCCACAAGTTTTCATCAAAGTGTCTTTTTCCAGACAAGCATACAGAAAAAAATAACAAACCTTATTGCTCTAATTTTTCACAGAACTCTTTCAATATGTGTGTGTGTGTATAAAATGGATGATGTGTGACTTTGAGCATCTAGTAAAATTTGAGGATAAGCTGGTAGAGATTCTAATGGGTAATAAAATTAAATCGGCTATGTACACATCTCACTCTTAGTATTGCTGGGACCCAAAATTATAGCTAATAAAAAGAAAATGAGTATAATAAGCAATTTTATAAAGACAAATGGTGGTTGATCTGTACATAGCATAGCTAACTATAGTAATATAAAAGGTTTTAAGGCTACAAAAAGGATTGAACCAAGAAAGGCAAAACTACAAAAGCTAATTTACTTAAAATTAAAAACATTTAATCCTTATTTTTAAAACTTAAGTAACTAAGTTTTGTAGTTTTTACTTTTTTTCTCTAATACCTTATGTAGCATTAAAACTTAATATTACTGTAGCTGGCTAGTTACATATATATTGATCCATACTTGTCTTTAAACAATATTTAAAAAAAGTATTGTACTTGTGTGTTAAACAAGTGAGCACAATTCTTATAAATTTATTATGAGTTCAAGGCATTCTAGATCTCTGATAACAATCACTATCATCTTCATCAGTGACTCCAGGCTTTCAGGTGACACACCAAATTCAAGGTCATAGCCATTTTAATGATATCTGATATACAAAGTTCATTTAATTGAGAGTTGCAACCTTGTATCTATTATGATATGTCAGCTTCTGATATGGTAATTTTACTGTTCTACTAATTTTTTTAATAAATGTTTTAAACAGTGGGAAGAAAGAGTGTTATTTTCACCAGCATGTACCACACATGCATAAGATGTATTTAATAAAATTTTCAAATAAGAGCAAATCTGAGCTAACTTATTTCCATTACAATTTATTATTTGAAAACAAATCTTGGGTATATTTGTGAACACCTTATTGCAATAAATACAGTTCTTGAAAGTGTTGCTTTATCAGCGAAGTTTTAAGAGAGCATTTGTACATATGCTGATAGCCCACTGAGATTGTCTTGCAGCCACCATGGGAACCACATGCCATTATAACTAACAAAGTTATAAATGTTTTTTACCTTTATCACATTCAACTATGATAAATGTTTTTAGTTGTTCTAGCTTTAAACTTTTCAATACACATTTTTAGAGTACTAAAGTATTGTGTATATGCCATAAACATTTAATTTAAAATATGTATTTTATTTAATTAGCTTGTGGAAAGTTTCAGTTGAATAATATTCAGTGCTAAAGTAATACTCTGTCACTGTAAATATAACAAGGAAATTCATTCTCTATGAAAATCATAACTGTCAACAGGGTGAAAGTGCCTAGCGACTAGTAATTCCTTTTTACTCTTCAAAACCATAGTGGGTTACTAAATTAGGTCATCTTTCTGGTAATACCCTCTTACATTATAAGATGTCCTGTTGAGGTCATTATCCATTAAGTAGGTAAGCACTGGACACTGGAGAAAAAGTTCTTAAATTTATCAATTATTTCAGCTTTAAACTTTAAAACCTAAAAGAAGGAAACCTAAGTATGTTCTTAGACTTCAGTACAACTCGCACTATTTTTTCTGCATCATATTCACTAATAAATAAGTAAATCAGAAACAATATATTCTTTTGTTACAATAGAGTATATTCAGTTAACATTTCTTTCCTTCTGATTACATATTGTGTCTAAACTTAAAGGGATTTTTTTTTAGTTACATACATTATAGTTTAATTATTTGATAATTATTGAAGAAAGTGAGGAAGAGCAACTTAGTAATTATGGATTGTCACCAAGTACCAATGATTTCAAGTATAAATGTTTGAAAAAGTTACATCTAAGACAGTTTCCACAGAACTGTTTGCATTTCTCACCTTGCAGTCAAGAAGACTTACCAAAACATGTTCTATGATCTCCAAAAAATAAATCACTTTGCTATGGTTATAAGTTGTTGTTTGCCATCATACTGGTATATTAGCATAATGTGCTTAATTAATCAAAACTTATTGAATTTTGTTTGTGCTTGAGATGATTTTAAGGATGATAAGGTTTTTACTACTACTAATTAAAACACTGAGTTTATTTAACTGTTGCTGAGGGCATGTGTAAAAGGTTTTAATAGAGCTTTGCAAATGGAAAATTATTTAGTGTGTAAATGATATTGCTTCTAAATTAAACTAATTTTACAAATCAAAACATTTTATAAACTGAAAACTTAACTTTTTTTATATTAAATTTTTAATATAAAAGGATTGTATATTCAGTATATAAGTGTAAATTTTTTTCAACTAATTATATTAATACTTAATGTTCACAGTTTTTCAGATATGGTATTATTTAGTTTGTCTTTCTTGTGTACCATTTGAATGAAATGTACAAATCTAATGGATGTTTTCTGAGGAAATAGTGATTTGTATGAATACAATATAAGTTACTTTTTTCAGTATCAAAGTTTATCTTCTCTTAGTATTTACTTTTCCCATACAGCTCTTTCAGTTTTGGTAAACCTGGTAGAAACAAGAATTACAGGATTGTTACTTGCAGTATGTGGAATCCTGGTTAATATTCTTGGAGATGATGACAAGAAAGAACCATTCTGTCAGTTGAATGGAATTCCAAAGTAAATACTATCACAGTATTCTTTTGAGAATTTGGGTGCAATATATTAAAATTATTTTGAAGCCTCACATAATCATTAAAGTCCATGTTTCTGCATATGGTCATGATCTATTGTATGAATGAGTATTTTGAAAATAGCCTTGACACACAGTTGTTATTGCAAAAGGCTCTGCCATAAAGCTTTCATGTTCAGAGAACCCCCTCCTCCATGTAGTTGTCCATAATCCATAGTGTATGAAGATGATATATTCAAAGTGCCAAATTCAAAAGTCCAATCACATAGAAATCTATAGGCCCTGCATCTCACAACTTAACAGGTATTTCTTCCAATGGAACAGCATGAATACATATTTCATTCTCCAGCTGCTTGAAGTATGCAGCAGTTGAATTGGTATGATTTGAAAGTAATCTGTTTATTTGTGACTTTTATCACCTTTCTAAATGTAGATCCTTCTTGATTATGTTTCATATTGCTGCCTGGGACACAAGACACTCTTTATACTTTTGGACTTTTTCTAGATGATCCTGGTGCCCCAAGGTGATCCATGTTCCTTTGTTTTCCAATTTCATTAAGTATAAGGAATATCCCCAGCTTAAAAATTCTAAATTCCTGACCTGAACATACCTTTAGAATGTGAGTGTGTGAATATTTTTCATCAGAAAGGGCTGTTACATGAATTTCTCAAATTCAGTATGTTTTTGTTGCATCACATTAACAGAAATGTGACAAACAGTATCAAATTATAGCTCTGGTATTTGCCATCCTACTGCAGCTTTATGTTGGCTGTGGCTACTACTGATGGTGAATACTCAAAATAGTTTTAATATAATGCACTCAATCCTGTATATAAGTTTTTGATAAACCTTTGCTTAATAATTTTAAAAGTTTTATTTAGAATTTTGGATTACATTTTAACATAAATGTTAGAAATATGGGAAATTGGGTTGTTAATTTTTTTGTTTTTATTTTCAACATAATTTGAAGCAAAATTTAGATAAAAGTGTTTTATGTGAAATAGGTTTTTATACCTTGGAGTGTTTATCAACAAATTAAATTTTATCATTTGTCATATTAGAAGTATTTAATTTTTTTTTTGTCTGTATACATGTATATATGTTTACTATGTATTTTATGATACAAAATTTAAATTAACATAGAGAAGGTTTATTGATATTCATGAAGTTTTGCAATAAATTTATATTGAATAATGATTTAATATAGTGCAGGGACCAATTAATTCTTCAATCTATAACCTGAGTCATTTAGTCAGGTAAAAGAAAACAAGAACATTCAGCAAATACTCAGAGTAAATCATATATTATAAGAATAATTTTCCAAGTTCTATTCTGCCCTTTTCAAAGTACTTCCTCTGTTATCTGTCATGGTGGTCATAGGTACTTTCTATTTTCAAAACTGCAAATTTCCTTTAATAAGCTTTTATAAAGGATGAAAGTTCAATTTTAGACCACAAATCTTGACAAACTTTACACACATATATCTATGTATGTGGACATCAGCTTCTAAAAGTGAGCTGGAACTGCATCAGAGGGCTTGATAGGTTTGCGAGTTAATGAAATTGCAATTCTTTTAGTTTCTTCAGCAATGTTTCTCATGAAACCAACTGAAAATTTTGAGATATGCCCAAAATCTTGTGAACTTTTGACTGCTGAGCCTTCTTCATTGCACTGGTCTTTTGAGGTTAAGGTAGATTAATTTTATAACTGTATTCTTTCCTTTGGATAAGGATGTTTAGGAATCCATCCCTATCCTAAATTCTTTATTGTTTGATTTTTCTGCATCTGTAGAGAACTTTGAAGGCTCACTTTTTTGAAATGTTATTATTTGGAAATATAACATAAATGTCCTTCCTGGTAAAGAGCAGGGACATAGCCTTAGAGTCGTAAGACATTCACCACAAACTGCAATAGCATGTACAGATTGTTCATATAATATGTAATTAATTTTCTGTACTGTAAAAGGCTTAAGAAAGTTCAGTTCAAAATCGAAGTGTTTTTATTCTCTTAATTTTAAAAGCATGTTCCATTTACAGGTTTTTGTGGTTTTATCATGCTGTAGTAGTACACAGATAGCTTTAATTTTACGTAAAGTATTTTGATGTAGTATTTAAAAGATTATTATCAAACCTGAGATAACTTTATATATTAAAACTTACAAATGTTAAATGAAAATATAAATTGTGAAAAATCTGTAAATTTTATCATATTATTGCCCTTATTTTAAAAGCTAAAAAACAGATACATAGAGACAGTAGTCATTTGTGCTTTATCTATCTAGTAATTGAAAATTATCTTTTAGAAAGTGCTCATAAGTTTTTATTTTTTAGACTGCTGGATATCTTAGAGGATGTTGGCCAACAGGATTGGACACTTAGTGGACTTGTTAGTCAAGTTTTATGGAATTACTGTTGTGGACCTGGTTCTTCAATTGATTGTCTTACAAAATTAGAGAAAAATCGATTAATGAGTCTTCTAGAGAAGCTTATAAGTAAGTAAATGTAATTTGTACAATATGGTTAAAAAACGTCTTACCAGAAGATTTTATGCAGGAAAAAGTGTGATATCTGTAAGTTTTTATTGTTCCTTTTCATATTATTCTCCCACTTTTTATCATGTTTATATTTGAGTGTTTATTTGTGTGATAGGTCTAGTTTACTTAACGTTGTCCATATTTTATATTTGTTTCCAGATTTGTAGATTTTAGGTGTCTAATTCTGACATTTGCTGTATAGTATACTTTTAACATTCACTTTTTATTAAGATATATATTTTAAATTTTTATTTATATATATACTCTTCAAAACAAGAAACGCAAAAGGGATATTTTTGTTATTTTAAAGAGAAATATATGTAATAACGTTACAAGCTCAAAGTATGTGATGTTACATGTGTTAAGGCACTGATTGTCAGACCAAAATGACAATAAAAGTTGTGCACTTTGAAAACGGAGGAAAACATCGGATTTTTTGCCAAAATGCATGCGTGTCCAATAAATTTGTTTGAGAGATCTGCATGTTCTGCAAATGCAACATGTGCAAAATCCCTATAAAGTGACAGGTTCTTGGTTTCCATAGCTCAGTGTTAAGCCACCGACACGCAATACAGTTACGCCAAGACTGACTGAAGCACAATGCAATAACGCCATTGGTCGCTTGGAAGCAGGCGAATCTCGATCAGATGTTGCCAGAGCTGTGAATGTCCACCAAATCACCATCACAAGGCTATGGAATCGTCACCAACAACATGGATCAACTCGTGACCGTCCACGATCTGGCAGACCTCGTGTGACCACGCCCGCTACATCCGGTTACGTCACCTTCGGGATAGGACCACCACTGCGACGTCTACTGCCTCAACCATACCAGGGCTGCGTAGGATTTCCGATTACACCGTACGCAACCGTCTACGAGATTCTTAGGTCCCATGTGCAACCCATCAACGACGTTTTCAACATGACAATGCCCGTCCTCACTCAGCCCGACTCACTACTGTCTTCTTGAGACACCACAACATCAACGTTCTTCCCTGGCCCTCCAGATTACCAGATTTAAATCCCATCGAACATCTTTGGGACGAGTTGGACTGACGTCTGGGACAGCAACAATCTCAACCGCAGACTCTACCTCAGCTTGCAGTAGCTTTGCAGGCTGAGTGGACAGCCATTCCACAGGATGTGATTCGTCATCTCATCGCTTCCATGAACAGGAGATGCCAAGCAGTTATTGATGCTCACGGGGGGGGCATACTCGTTATTGACGTTAAACTTCACCTGGTGAGCATGAACTTCGCCTTTGCAGACTTTGGATGTTCAGCAGTGAATGTGCAAAGTTTCACACGTCATACAGAACTACCCGGAATGAACTTGTTAACAATTTGTCTCATATTTTGCCTTTTGCGTTTCTTTTTTTGAAGAGTATATTTAAGCTGTATTTTATGCAATGTTCAATTCATCAGAGTATTATTTATAACTTTTCTTAGTAGAAATCCTATATTGGACTTTTTAAGAAACATTGAAAAATTTTATTGACCTTGTGATATAAAATCTGATCTTGTAGTTGTTCATTCATAATATACAGAAATTATGAGTTAAAATGAAAAAAAAATGTTTCACAAATATTAATTTTTTAAATATCTTATAGTTTTAACAGTTGGTAATTGACATGAAATGTTTTAATTCTATTCTGGGTAATCGTTTTTTTGCAATTAAGAATTAAAATTATATTCAGAGTGTAGGAAAGATGTGTGTGCATGAATAAAGGAAGTTATGCTTGGAAATTACTACTTTTAACTACTTACTAGCTGGGAGAAAAAAAAACAACTTAGAAGAAAACATTCCCTGGCTGTACACACCCTGAATTATTTTCCATCATCCAACACATTTAAAAAGGCAATAACTTGTGAGTAAAAATAATAAGAGTTAATTCTCTTCCAGCAAACAGGCTAATTTGATTTTAATTGTTACTTTATTTAACATTTTTTGTAACGAAATCTTGTAACTGTTACACAGAAAAAAACAACAATGAAGTACATTATTTTCATGCCAGTTCCTTATAGGAGTTGATAATGTAAAAACACATGAATTTTTGAAATTACAAAAATATATATATTTATTGCATTCACAAGCTTTTTTTATTATAATAATTCCTCATGCTAACTTGGTGGGAAAATAATGTCAGGAATATTTCATGAATATGCTTACAGGAAATTTTTAAATATTTTGTGTATATGCAAGAAGTAAATCACTTTGTCTTAAGAACTGCCTTTTTATCATATTTTTATTTCTTATGCTAAGATTTTTTATTATAAAATATCAAGCAAATCACAGTATTTACTGAGAAAGGTCAGTTTTTAATGAAAATTAGAAATATGACATATTTATTAAGGGCTGAATGACAGAAAATATGATTGTTTTAGCTGAATAGCATCCAATATTTCTTCATAGCACTTTACATTCTTGTTTTTAATTTTTCAGACAAATATGAGGAAGATAGTTATTTGGGTGATGAGGATTCATCCTCGATGGTTGTTTCTGATACTTGCTTTTCTTCAGTAGCATCTCAACTTCTGGATGTAATAAGCATATGGCCATCTTAGCTGTCAGTTTAAAAAAATTAGAATTTGCTAGTCTACTATTTTGTTAGGTTGTTTTATCTGTTATTTTTATTAGTTTGTTGATTTTTACTTTTAACTTATTGTTGGTTTTTTCATTTTTTTATCTTAATGCTCATTACTTGTCTTTGATTTTTTTAATGAAATTGAAGAAAAGTTACTTTAACAGATGATTGTTTTAATTTATGTATTTGTGAAATGTATTTAAAAGTCCCAAATCTGTCCATAATAATTTAATTTTTATTGCATTTTATGTGAATTAAAAAAATTGATATTCATTATATCATTATTCAGGTTTTGAAAGTTCACCTGAACATAGTTAACTCTTACTATTGTTTGTTTGTTTGTTATATTCTAAGGATGTGGAAACTCATTCTACCCTTTAAAAAGATTTTTTTTCAAACAGAACAGTTAAAGTATTGTTGTTATAAAATATGCAGTTATTGAATACATCACTTTTTAGGAGTATTAACATGTTGTCATATTTAAACTTATAGTTGTGAAAGGCATGAAATATGATTTTGATCATTTGTATAATAAACCGTAACTGTAGCTTCCAGTGCTCAATAGCCAAAAACATTGCCACCTATCACAGTTTACTCACAGGAAGAGTAAATAAATAAAATCTGCTACTAATTTATTTTGTGAAAGATGGAAAGTAAAATTACATCAAATTTCAAAACTTAAAATGCACTTTAAACAAAAACAGATAAATGAAATTATTTCTCTATGCTGTGTTACCAAGGTATTCATCCTCTTAATCTTTTTGAGAAAATGTTTTTAATGATTGTTTTAATATCAATATTTTTATTACATACCAAGAACATTTTCATATAGCCTGGAGTCAAAATTAGTAAGTGTATAACGCTATTATTTGTCTTTGATATATCTGTATAACAATCTTGATAAGGACTGCCTACAGCATTTATTTATTAAAATTTACTGTAAACCCTTTTATTAACAGTTAATAGGGTATAAAGAAGATGAAATTTTCTAATCCTTCAACCATTAGATTCAGTGTTATTCAATTATAGTAAACACTTATTGCAGTAATATCACTTTGATAAAAGCAACCTTCTTCATGTAAATACACTGACAATAAAATTATCAGTCTAACATTAGTATTTTTTTTTGTTGTTGGAATACTTAATATGTAATTAAATCATTGTACCTGAGGACTCAGTCTTAAACTGCAGCTACTAGTCACTAAATGTTTTGAATATAATTAAAGTTATTAAAACAAATATAAGAAAAGTATTAAGGAATATCAGTTAGCACAGAAATGGTTTGTGATAATTTTTTTTTGAAGAAGTGGTTACCTTTCTAATCTCAGTTTACAAGAACTAAGAGAAACAGATTAATTAATTTTAATTGTACCTCAGCAATGTTATATTCTAGTCAGTTGATTGAAATTTAGCATTTATAAAAGTTGTGTATTATCTTGTAATAAGTTATTTATATTAATCTATATCTAAAAGCCCTGAAATTGGTAATTATAGTTAAACAGTTTATTATGTTTATGTAATTATGTGATTTTGTTTTGGTTTGGTTTATGTACAAGAAAATGTTAGTTTTATTAATTTTATATTACTTCAAATTCACAAAATGTGTTATAAATGATGAAAGAAACAAATTTGAAAAAATTATGTTTGTTCTAGGATTTCTTACTGAAAAATTGTTTTATTGACTTTTTAAGGTTATGTGTAATATTACACACATAATTTCTATTAAAACCAAAGGCTTCATTTATAAAAAACCCAAGACTTTTATCCACATGTTTTGCATACATATTGTATTAACCAACTATATGAATATATGTGCTATTAAGTAATATAAAAGAAAATATTAATATATTTGAAAGGAACACTATCTGTACTTTGTCCAACAGTCATCAGCCCAGTTATGAGGTATACCTTTTTCAGTTTGTTGGATTGGCAAGTACAATTTCACATGAACACAGTGCTCATTTTCTTAAACTAATTTTAATTAAAACATAACTCATATTGGTTAAAGCTAGGTATTTAGTGCAATCTGATAATAGGTTAACCATGAAGCTCATTAATCTGTTCCATGATTTGCCCGAGATAACTTGGATACCCTCTCTGTTTCAAAAAGTGTGTTACAAACAGTGTCCATTAGATGGTATTAGAAATGCTGTTTTTGCTTATCAATGTGAGGACTATTCCAAGTTATGTATCATAAACACTGAAGAACAGTGTCCCTGTTGAAACTGTAGTTTCATTGTAGTAATATTTGTCGTCTACAAATCAAGACATGTACCATATAAATATAAACTATATTTTATGCAGAAATATAGCAACAGATAATAAAAGGACTTCTTCATTAATATACAACTATAAGCTGTTAAAAGGGGAAATAAAAAACCTGACTTCTCTTGAACCCACTGAAAGAAAAAAGACAAACACAGAAGGGGTTAATCAAATCTGAATAAAGACTAAGTCATTTTGAATAACTTTGTAACCACTATGTAACCATACATATTTTAACTAAATCTATCTTCATGAAACTTGCCAAGTTTGTAATAAATATTAAAAGTCTGTTGCACACAAAATATCAGGTTTTTTAATAAAGTAATTTTTGCTAAAGGTTTGGCTGGGAATACGTATGAAGCCTTTACTGAGTCAGTCTGGGTGAAAGGTGATTTCACATGCTAAGAATAAAAATATTTCTATCTTAGTTTTTATACTTCAGTAGCTTAACCTTTAAAACCTTAATGAATATAAATGTTTTTGTATAAAATTTATATCTTATTTTCTACACAAAAATGTTGGCTGCAGCAAGATTTTCTGTAGTGAACATTGAAAAATATGAAATAAAATAAAGTACTTTTTGTTTTTTCTAGAATGACTACAGACTGTAACACAAAATTACACTTATTTATATTTATTTATTGAGTTTTAGGTGTCAACATTTCACAATTACTTTTGTTTAATTTTGGTGCTTTATTACTATATGTACAATATATATAACAGTTGCAACAAGCATGACATGATGTCACATATTTGCCAGTACAACCTAATAAATTTAAATTTTGCATTTTAGTTAAAAAATATATATAAAACAATAAATTAAAAAATTACATATAAAGACATCTTAGCACTTACCTTAGTCCTTAACTGGTTTGAATTTGAGTGCCTGCTTTTATTAGCCTTTTTTTTTGTGATTGTTTGTTGTCTAAAATAATTCATTCAGCTTTCAAATATGCATCTTTGAACAAACAAACATATTATGAACTAAAATAAAATGGCCCAAAACTTTCCAACTTGAACTCCTATAAATAGGTTAACAATTTTCATGAATCTTTGCAGCACTGAAGTAATGGCTTTCACCATGCAGATAAAAATATATATTGTTAGAATCAGGTAGTTCACAAAATGTCCTTTTTGTTGACTATAAACATGTACCAGACACAATGAAGAGTTAGGAAGATCTATACTTGGTGGTTGTAATAAATTTACCGATATCTTAGAAAGTAAAGAATTTACTTAAATTTAAAAAGTTTAATTATAAACCATATTTTAATGTCAAGTTTATTGACAAATACTTCTTATAGTTTGATTAAATTTTGGATGTGACTGTCCACAGCTATAGTTTCATTTAAGACTCGGATAGTCAGAATAGCTGTGAACTAATTTTGATTAATCTTCCAGGTAGGTCGCTAATGATGTCAGTTGATTCTATTGATTTTAATAAACCAGAAATTAATATAATGATTTTAGAAAACTATTAGAAAGCTTGGATGCAGCAGGTGCTTCTTTTCAGTATTCATACCATAAGCATCAGAAACAATACCTTCACAATATCATTATTTTAAAAATTATGTTGAAGTAGAAATATTTTGATGATTTTCTTTAATAGAAAACTGTCAAAGAATTTGTAACTGGTATGTTAAATTTAACAATGCTATTTTGAAAAAAATAACATTTACATATATCTTTTTGTCAGTAATATTGTCAAGAATATTTTGTAAGTTATAATGACATTGATTAGTTTTCATAAGCACAATAAGTATCAAGCATTATGAAAAATTTATTAGAAATAATTAAAAGCAGCATTAGCATGTGTTAGAGCAGTCACATTTTTTCATGTTTTATATATATCTTATTAGACTCAGTCAGTAGAAATCTTGCATATGAACATTAAATCAGGATTTTTAATTAAGTGACTTAATATGGATATCATATTTCAAACAAATAATGAAACTAAAAGTTACATAATGAGGTGTACTGTTAATACTGTTATTCAAAGGACAACTTTATAAAGCTAAGACAATAATTGCACACCTGCACATTTTACACATGTAGGCAAATACACTAGTTTCAAAGTTTCAGTCTTAAAAATTGTATTTTATTAGCATGTGTAACACTATGAACATTGTGTACATGAGAAATATTTTTACCATGTATTTATCTGAAATTACAAGTTACAGATATGAACATATGCTGACTTGTGCCTTATGTCATAACTGTGATATACATGTAACTAGTGCTCTGTTTCAGAAATATTTGAATATGTTCATACATATGGCCTGATATTTGTAATGCATTACCAAAAAAAATAAAGACTTGCACCTGTTGGTCAATTCTGTGTTAGTTTGTTGTTTTTTTCAATCAACATAATCATATGTAGTCAGAAACTGAAAACTGACACTGTATTTTCAGACAGGCATACTGAATCACACCACATGATTTGTATAATAAATATACACTGTATGTACAACCACTTCAGATGTATACAGCAATTAAAATCCCACAACAAAATATTTTTTAAATTTTTTATATTTTTTTTTCACAGAAAGTTAACATTTAATTTGCAATTTAGGCCAAAGGCTCTTTTAAATTTGCAAGGTTATTAAAATTTAATTAACCATCATGCTAAACAACAATATCACAAATTATTATAAAACTGTTGTTTGTTATAAGTGTCCTATTACTTATTTGTATAATACATAATTTTCTATTGAAAATGATATTATGATCTAGAACTTTATATAAGTTTAAGGAAGTGAAATTATTTGATGATTACTTCTTGTTTTTCTTAAGAATATATCTGCAACAAAAGTAAAATATTTGTATAACATTATGAACAAAAAGATATTTCCAAAATTCAGTTTCTCAAGTACAAAGTTTACTGCTTTTATACCAGTAGTATATTTGTTGATTTTAAGGCTTTGGAAGATGCTGTAGGTGTCTGTTGCCATAAGTCAATGTACCTTATTAATATCTGTATAAAAAGTGGCAAGGAAACAAGAAGAATACAGTACAACCAATATGCAAGAGGCCTAGTGGAACTCAGAGGCCATAACCACAATCCTCGACGTACACTGTCCCTGAGATGATGGCTCAGCACTGCTACAGTAAACAACAATCCAAGCTTAACCAACCAGGATATTTTCAATACAACTGCAAAAATGACTATACATAATGATGCAAGAAACAGTACACTTGTACAGTGAAATGGTGGGCGACTTCCTAAGTTCAGTGCATCCTATAGAGAAATATATTTCTTCACTTAGGCCAACATTAAACAGACATTATAAATATTAATTTTGGTTTCCATTTTTGAACAGATACAGAGAGAAATGAGAAAATTTCATAATCAGCCATATATAATGTTAGGTTAAAAAATACTGATAACATGCTGAAAAGACACAAGTTAAATAATGATTCACTGCATAATTTTAATTCTAAAACATTTATATGAAAACAATAATAGATAATTTTTACCCAGTAAAACATTTCCACAGTATGATAATGCAAAAAATTAAAACAGGAGAACTGGTGAACAGACATGAATCTGCTAACCTCCAGTTAGGATAAAATAATATTTTCCAATATTAGCATATAATCTATTTAAAACTTTAATAATTAAAACTAAATAACAAACATAAATATTGACTGGGTTTAATTTCGTTAATCATTAAAACATATAATGATATATCAACAAATATACATATTAAGAAACCAACGTTTTACTAACATGAAATATAGTACTTGATACCTTTAGCCTAAATGATTTGGCCATCATAAAATGGTCCAGGTCAACTACACAGGCTATAAATCCACACAAAAGTGCTTCAGCTAATAAACTCTTCAAAAAAATGTTAGATGGTTCATCAAATCTTGTTGCTGTTCCACTAACTGCAACAAGGATCCAACTTATTACAGCTATTAAGCCATGTGTACTGTTGTCAGTCAGTACACGAAGAAAGTCACTCTGTTGAATAATTCTTGTTGCTAATAACCCATCACCTATAAAGGATACCAGCAGTAAGAGAATAATTAAACCTGCACATTTAATCGAGTGGGCTGTTAATAACATGATATAAACCTGATGTTAGGTTTAAATTAGTGTACCTGATCTAGTGACAGTGCGATAATTTTCGGAAACTTGAGTAATACACTTCAAGTTCTTAGTGTATTGTTAATAAATTATTAGAGTGAATTTTATTCTTAACCACTAACTACAAATTGTAATGTATAAAGTACTAGTACCCC
This sequence comes from Tachypleus tridentatus, assembly GCF_004210375.1. NCBI lineage: Eukaryota > Metazoa > Arthropoda > Merostomata > Xiphosura > Limulidae > Tachypleus > Tachypleus tridentatus. Next base: position 19,343,835 of record NC_134832.1, on the reverse strand, counting down.
CAAATTTTGAGCATGAACTATGTCAAGGAATTTTAAATCTTCATTAACATTAGAACATTTTCTAAGTTTCCCTCGTTTTCGGTTCAACATAATTCCACGTAATTATAGTAACGCCGAAATTATGCATACGTCACCAACTAAATTCGAAGCCATGGAAATACTTTCACTAGTCGCTAAAGGTACACCCTTTTCCATACACTCCTATCCTTATCATCATTAACTTTTTCTTAAACTTCACAAACAATAGACATCCGCTGTCCAAAATCAATATGTAGCTAATATTTTAATAGTGGCAATAAATTAAAATAAAATAAAATACTCTTAGAACCGAACCCGAAACCATTATTATGCTCATGCGCAAGATTACCGCCTAACAAGACACGAGCCTAACTTAAAATCTAAATGATTTTTTTTTTGTTCGTTGGAATTGGTTTTATAACTGACGTTTTTACCGACAGATTTTATATTCTAGTTATTGTTGAGCTATGTTCAGGTAAAATAAATTATTCCTAGAATAATGAGATAGTTCCGTTTAATGCCAGTGTTGTTAGACATTCACGTTTTTAGGATTTTTTTGTCTCCATCGGAGACATTAAAAGTATTAAAATGTCTCAATTTCTCTGTACCTCTATGTAAGTTTGATAATGTATGCTTTTTCATTATACATGATTTTTTAACGTTTTACTTGAAGAATACCTGCCAAAGACCGATCACATAATACAGAGTATATCAGGACATGGTTTATAACCTCAAGGCCATCGCGAGAACAAGAATTTTGACAAATAAACAAGGACGATCTGATCTTTTCATTCATTTTACCCCTAACTATTGTCATTACGTAAATCATCAAGCAGTAATTATAGAGATCCACACACAAATGTAACTTTTCAAACCTCAAATCCTTTCGAAGGTAAGATTTAATAGTGCACTTATGTCTTTCAAAAGGAAAATAAGTGAGATAACTGCAGCCTTATGGTGAATAACAAAAACTCTTTTAGGCCTATATAATATTTATACCACAGGTTGGCCCGTACGTCCCTATCCATCCATATGTTATTATGTTATATTCAATTATACATGTATTATAAATTTGTTTATTTTTTTTCAGAGAAATATGGCCGATGTAAGCCCATTTACACTTGAAGAGCGTATTGTGACAAGTACATGGGTGCATGAGCGTGAGAATACTGATGACACCACACAGATACACTGGATACATAAGATATATGGATAGGTAGGGACTTACGGGCCACCCTGTATATTGTAATTATTGTGTGATAATATAGTGTAACTGGTAATTACTGAGTTCAGTGCTTTGTTACCATAATGATTTCATACAATTACAAACATTTTCGAATACTTTGACAAAACAAAGTGATTTGAAGATACACAGATGGGTATTTTAACACTTTCACCACACCTTATCAAAAGCTACATGCTCATTTATTTATTCATCAAAACAAACGCAGTCATAGTGACTGATGAAACATCTAATATATTCCCTTCCACTGCTGTGTTTCTCAACTTAACCTGTCATCAAGAAGCCAAAATAATTGCATTTGCAGATCTGTTTAGACACATAAAATAAAATAAAAATTAGAAAAAGAAAACGAAGAGGCAACATTTTCTTTAGAGTATATTCAACACTCTTTAGGTGTGTTTTAATTTAATTTTTTATTGTTAATTAAATGAACTATGAATAAATTCTGTTTGTTTATTGTTTTAAAACCCAGTGCAGGAAATATCATATTGTTTAGCAAATGGTAACAAATGTGTTAATACAATTTAAACTTTTTTTCATTTATTACAGTATCAGGTAAAAATGCCTTAGCTTTTAACTCTGGAAATATGGTAATTCCCTCAGTTACAAAATACCGCATTTTTTAAAAAATACTTGGTTTCGTAAAAATGGAAAAAAGACACCAGACACACAGTAAAATACAAAAGGCACAATTAATATTACAACATAAACTTATTGTATAAGTGCTTGATTTGAAGGATGGACTATCGCTTGTACTGAATCAGAACTAATTTCTCTCAAATCAGACTGAGATCATATATAGATTATTAAGTTTAACATTATTTACTTCATAGGTATCAGTAAATACACCCAGAGAGAGCAGTATTATCCACTTGAATTGTCAATCTCATTCGAGCATCTGAGAGTCCATAATTTCGAATACTACCTAATTTTAATTAAAATTGATAAAAATTATAGTTCATCAACTTAATCTAGTTAATAACGAAACAACGTTGTCCAGCTACTTGATGATATAACAGCCTCTCGACCACTACCCTATGTATCATATTCCCAATTGGTTCCAGTATTAAAGAGAATGGGCCTGGCATGGCCAAGCGCGTAAGGCGCGCGACTCGTAATCCGAGGATCGTGGGTTCGCGCCCACGTCGCGCCAAACATGCTCGCCCTCCCAGCCGTGGGGGCGTTATAACGTTACGGTCAATCCCACTATTCGTTGGTAAATGAGTAGCCCAAGAGTTGGCGGTGGGTGGTGATGACTCGCTGCCTTCCCTCTAGTCTCACACTGCTAAATTAGGGACGGCTAGCACGGATAGCCCTCGAGTAGCTTTGTGCGAAATTCAAAACAAACAAACAAACAAACAATTAAAGAGAAGGCAAAATAACACGTATAGCGTGGTTGATACATACTAGATTCTTCTTTATTTTCACTTACGAGTTTTATAATTAAAGAATATTGCTGTCTACATTTATTACAAGTTGCATCATTGCAGCTTTGTGAAGAACAAATGTGGCCTCAATAGAATGACGAGCGACAATTGTAGCTAGAATGATATATTAAAGTAATATTTTAAGACTGCTTATATTCAAAATAACTGATATATTTAAAATAATACTTTGTTAATACAAACAAGCAGAAGATGCATGATTTGTTTATATACTACAATTTTCATCTTTTTCTGAATTCAACTTTTTCCTTAAACCGATTCATACTTTTAATTTTAAAACAAATAAAATCAACATACATGTCCAAGTCAAAGAGTATTCTAACTTTCTCTTGTATCTGTAGCATTTACATACGACATAATCCTTTAAGTTTCACTGTGTCGGTATTTGGGTATTGATGTTAAATACCCAGGAGGGTCAGGTCCTTGGACCTCTTCCTCCCTCCCGAACGATTATAGCGTCTGTCTTTAGGGAATTTTTTTTTATAGCTTTGGGCCAGAGTAAAAGTATAACATCATACTCAGGCCCATTTCAGGGCTCAGTCCATGCATGGACGAACAAGAAGTTTTTTTTTCCTTTTATTATTTCTCTTGTATTTTTTCTTCATTTTTTATTTTTTTTGTATTTTCATATATATATATATTTTTTTGTAGTTTTCTCCTTTTTCTTCATAGAGAGAATGCTACAACTATTTGTAGTAATAATCCTTTAAGAAAGAAAAAGCTTGTTTGTTTTGAATTTCGCGCAAAACTGCTCGAGGGCTATCTGCGCTAGCCGTTCCCAATTTAGCAGTGTAAGACTAGAAAGAAGGCAGCTAGTCATCACCACCCACCGCCAACTCTTGGGCTACTCTTTTACCAACGAATAGTGGGATTGACCGAAACATTATAACGCCCACACGGCTGAAAGGACAAGCATGTTTTGTGCAACCGGGATTTGAACCCGCGACCCTCAGATTACAAGTTGAGCATCTTAACTCACCTGGCCGGCCCGGCATGGCCAAGCGCGTAAGGCGCGCGACTCGTAATCCGAGGGTCGCGGGTTCGCGCCACCGTCGCGCCAAACCTGCTCGCCCTCCCAGCCGTGGGGGCGTTATAATGTGACGGTCAATCCCACTATTCGTTGGTAAAAGAGTAGCCCAAGAGTTGGCGGTGGGTGGTGATGACTAGCTGCCTTCCCTCTAGTCTTACACTGCTAAATTAGGGACGGCTAGCACAGATAGCCCTCGAGTAGCTTTGTGCGAAATTAAAAACAAACAAACAAAGAAAGGAAGATATCAACACTGCTTTAGAGAGAAAAATTTGTGAGAGAAAATGTGTCTGACATTTTCAAATATTTATACAGCTCAGGAAAGATTTTATTTATCAATGAGCTAAAAAATCATTGTTGAAATTTTCAGGAGAAGATGATGATGATGCGTGTGTGTTTTTCTTAGAGCAAAGTCACAGCAGGTTATTTGCTGAGTCTAAGAGGGAAATCGAACATCTGATTTTAGTATTGTAAATTCGTAGACTTACCGCTGCACCAGCGGGAAACAGGAGAAGATGGAGACAAAGCTAGTGCGCTGATTTGAAACTTGTACGTGATTTCTTTCAATATGTACATGAAAACGAACTATAAGAAAAGAAAACTATCCGAATCCGGCTATCACTCTGAGGGTACTTCTTATTTATTCTGTAAAAGTGACAGGTGCTGAGGGTAGCTTTAGCAAGCTTAAACTTATTAAAGCTTTATGTCGTTCTACCACATTTGTTAAAATACTTTCAGCTTTGGCCATGATATCCATTCAAAATGAAAAAGTCCGTGAACCTATATATGATGAACTGTTTGCTAAGTTTGCTACAAACAACAGTCATAGAAAGCCCTTTCTCTAGCCGCTAACAGTCAGACACTTGGAAAAAATTACAGTGACTTTTAGAAGCATATGTGTTATTCTCTGAGTCTGAGGAGAGTAAGATGTGTGTAGTACCCTGTATTAATACAATTAAACGTTCCATAAACGAAATTTCGTCTGAACTTTGAGGCTTATATATATATTTATATATGTATAACTTAATCGATTTTTATATATTTACTAAATATAATTATAAAATGTTACCTAAAATAGGGTATTAAGTATATTCATTTATCTTTTTCATTGTTTAAAAGCATATTTAAATAAATAAATAAAAAGGTCCATTTCTAACTTTCACCGTAACCCTTGATTACAATATAACAAATAAATTACCCAAGAATACTAATAAACAATAAAAATCAGCATCACAAAATTACCATAATTAAAAATATAAAAGTAAACCTAATGAACGAAGAAAAATGTGAAATGTGCCTTTAGCACATGATACATAAGAAACCTTTTAAAATTAATGATACATAATATATGATTAAGCTCTTTAACAAAGACGTGAGAACATACTTATTAAGACAAAACAAATATAAATGCTATTCAGCATATTTATAATAAGACCATATTAAAGCACTGATCACCTTTAGGTTAAGGCGCTCGACTCGTAATCTGAGGATTCGAATCACTGTAACACTAAATATGCTCGCCCTTTTAGCCGTGGGGGCATAATAATGTGACGTTCAATCCCACTATTTGTTGATAAAATAATAGCCCAAGAGTTGGCTGTGGGTGGTGATGACTAGCTAAGCTGTCTTCCCTTTAGTCTTACACTGTTAAATTAGGGACTGCTAGCGAAGTTAGCCCTAGTGTAGCTTTGCGCGAAATTCTAAATAAACGAAGCCACCTTTAGAAGAAAGGCGAATAACATTCTATGTAGAAAGGTAATATAAAATTAGATGAAAACTTTTCATGAGTAATAGGTAAAAAAAACAACAAACAGAACTCAATATAAAATGGCTCCTTTAAATCATAATACCATTATGTAGAATATGTTATACACACACACATAGAAAAAACAATGAATACTACATTTATTTATTATAATGAAGAAGTAACTATTTGAAATGGAGTCATAAACTATAAATATAACTTAAAACAGCCTTTAATATAAAATAAACCCTTTAATAACCTTTTAATAACTTGTAGAAAAGAAAGGCTCAGAGATATGTACAATGTGAACAACCAGAGGTAAAATTCTGCTTGTACTTACTACCTGGACTGATTTATATTTTTAATGTTAGTACTCACTTCGAGGACTTGTTTGTTTTTGTCCAGTCCACATTTCTTATTTACTACTTTCAGAAAGCAGAAACGTCATAGCTTACAAAATGTAAATAATAATTAAATATTCAAATGAACCAATAAATGTCTTAACGTTATTAATTCTTCTTGGCAGCCAAATCATAAGCAGAAGTTATTTAATTGCTTTGATGACAGTTATTGTTAAATCAGTTGAGTATTTTCTCTCTGATTACGTAATTTATATGGTTGGCCATTAATGAAAAAACATATACAAATGATGCATTTTATTGGTTGATGCACCGTTAGTGGCATTTATCCGTGATATTAGCATATATAATGTTGTTGTTTTTTTGCCATTCATTTGAATGGGAAACAAAAAACAACAACACCTGGAGTTAGTTCACGGTTATGAATTTTTTAAAATTAGTTGCCTGTTTAATACATAATCGTTTTTAAGACATTAAACAATAGCTGCATGCAATTTCCTTTTTTTTAAATTAAACTGTATGGTAAATTACACATATGAAAAGACTTCTTTATTGTTGTATCAACGTGTTTTTGTTAAGAATTTCACTTGTGTGCATACTCCCAGTGGCTTAGTGGCAAATCTACAGGCTTACCTGCAGACAGAGCACAGATAGTCCATTGTGTAGATTTGTGTTTAACAGTAACTAATCCAAATTCCTGCATACAACTCTTAATAAGTTATAACATAAACTTACCTCAGCGTCTAGCACGAGTACAGTTGCTCTCATTCTTAGTTGAGCCCTGACAATAGATTCTATAAAGCAATTGGAGATTCGTGATTGTATGCTACCATGTCCTGGATTACAATCATGTAAGTATTTTAGCGCTTACATCCTCGTTCTCATCATCGTAATGAAATAATTATTTATCATCATCACGCTACTTGATTACCACTTTATCATGACCAAGTCAGTTCACCAGAGATTCATCTGTTATATACAGGTATAGCTATTCGACATGCATGGCATGCTTTAGCTGCCTTTAGATTATTGTATCTCAAATGTTAAAAGACCAACTCATTGAATTATAAAATGAAGACTAGTCCAGTTAGTGTCGAGAAGCTTCTTTGCGGTTGGTACATTTTAATGTCACATCCTATTTCTACTTTGTTGCATTCACTCCTTCACTGTCTTACTGTAGTATTTCTTCTGGTGCATGTTGGTCTTTCCTAATTGATGGTGCACAAAGTCATTCACTTCAACTAACTCAACCTCATCCACTCCATGTATTCATGTAGACACTGTGGGACATCTGTTGAGGTGGAAGATCATACATGATATCTACCAAAAGTAAAACTTCTTAACCAAACGCAAGTAAATTCAGTGAGCAACCAACTGATCTTGCAGGTTATGCCATAACCATGTAGAACAATACTCATCCCAGTTGGTTTAGTCTGGGTTAAAAGGTTTAGTGAACATACATTTAAGAGTTTGTATAGCCCTTTTCTACTAATCTGTTAGAATTGGGGTAATAAGGTGAAATTTACATCTTTATCACCAAATACTTTACACAATTATGTAAACAGGTGGCTCATAAAGCTTTCTCCTTGATCTTAGCGGGTCTCTTAATGTGCTCTGAACTGAGACATCAAGTGTTGTGCCAGTGCATTTGCCATGGATTGTTCTCACATGTCAAACAATGGATAAGACTTGGTCCACTTGATGAAATACGCAATGATCACACCTATATATAGATGACATTCTTCCATCTATAGAAGTGGACCGGAGATATCCACAACTATTTTGTGTAAAGGAGAAACAACAATTTCTCGCTGGATTTTATCCAGTTTAGGCCATATTTACTCAGGGTGACATACACCATACAATATTCACACGAATACTTAACTTTTTGCCACGAATATGACAACAAGAACTGCCATTAAATGTTAGCACAAGCTCGTGTAACTACTAGTTCCCGCCAGTGCTTCGGAGTCTTGTGAACCACAAGCTGCAAAACAAGTTGAAAAACAAATGCTAAGAAGTTACCAACAACGGTACAGCTTACCTCCATGCACTCATAACTAATTTTACAGGTGTCTTAGGCTATATGCGTCCATGCCATATCCCTCAATCTGTGTCAAATATGATTCATCTTGTTACATAGTAAGGACACTTGTGTACATGGGGGATACTGTGTTTTTTTTTCTTCCCATATACATTGTTTCTAGCGGTTCATCTGACCTGGGTTGGAGGGTTTTACCATGAAAAACTAACTAGTTTCACTATATCCATTTCAAGAGTGCAACGTCAAGAACCAACAACTAATTTCGCTCTCCATGTATAACTCCATTTATGTCTAGCTTCTCTTCATTCGCCAAAACAAAGTTTGTGTTTATAGGTTTAAGTGGTCGTTTTGTTTGGAGTGCCTGACAGACCATAAGATCTACCAGTGTTATGGCTGTTTCTGTGTCTACTAGGAATTCTGTCTGTTGACTTTGTATACCAACAGGCATGCGCAAAGATCTACCCTGCCATGAAAGAGCTAAACTAACTGTGTGTACTTGATAATGATCGCACCAGTGATCAAAACGTCTTATCTATTTTAAAAACTAAACTTGTTTACTGTATAAGCTGTAATTTATAATAAAATAAAATTTACATTTACCCAACACAAAAAGGGATAGCACATTACTGATTACTCTTGTTCCACGTAGGAAAGGTCGTAACCTCCAGTTATTACCTGTATAACCACTGATAGGTTTGGTGAAGATTTCCTAAAAAGAAGGGTGCTATAAGCAATGTATTCAATGGACAGTATCATGTATCACCAATCTAAAAAATGACAAAGGAGCAATGTCAATTTGAAACAAGAAAACATTAATTGTTTTATTAACCACATGTTATAATAAAATTTCACAAGAAATAAGTTCATAATAAGCACTATTACGACATTATGAAAAAACAACAAAACATTGTATATTCCAATATTTGATTTATAATAGTGACCATGCAATGTTATAAGCTCGATTAATGTTATCCACAAATGTAAGGTTCAAATTATTCACTAAATTATAACTTATATATAAAAGAAAATACATTTTTTTGGTTTGTATTCTGACTAATATATTCCACAATTTGCAGGTTTCGGGTTCGAATCCACACCATTGAATGTGCTCGCCCTTTCAGCCGTGAAGGCTTATAATTTGAGAGTAAATCTCATTATTAGTTGGTAAGTAGCTGACTTCCCTCTAATCTACAATTGCTAAATAAGGGCTGCTAACACAGATAATTCTCGAGTATCTTTGCCTGAAACTGAAAATAAACAAATACTAAAATGATACCTTATTCATCTCTTCTTCCCTCATACAAATTTTTGAAGTCTATTAGAATTCGAAAGTTTGCATGTGTGAAGAAAATGTATACAGTTCGTCGTGTTATTGTATTCATTGGATTTCTAATAGAAACATTTTATAAAATTTGTATTTTATAGTATCCAAACATTAAAGGGGACAATTGAAGTAATAAAACGAGAAAAACATTTTATTGTCACCATTTCTTTGTACAAATTTAATAGCTACAGGGTGATTCAGTAGTAAGTTTGAAGACTTACAGTTCTAAATCTTGGATTCGATTCTTAATGGAGGACACACCCCAGCTTGCCTATATTGTGGGTTTGCGATGAAAATAAACGTAATATAATTTAATGATAATGCCTCACATATCAACCTTTAACGGGAAGACATTAAAGGTGTCTTTAATACTTTCAACCCAATTGGTTGAAGTAGGTTAATGTGTAGAATCCTTGTTTGTTTAGAACGGGTATCGAAGCCTGATTTTTAGCAGTGTGAGATAGACTTCTTGATCTACAGCTTTTCTTCATACGATCTACTTCCTGTTATCTTAATGTTGGTTGTCTTTACGAAAGTTCCACATACTAATGTATAATGTTGCACTGCGTGTCTTAAACGTTTTAACTGTCAAATATGTATAACCTCCTTCACATCGAGAACAATTACACGTACATATGAAGAAGTCGTCGATTCAGTTTATCCATTAGGCTTCTGAAAGCATTCATCTGAACAGCGTAGAAGAATCTTAAATCTGTATTTTAATGTGATGTTTTAGAGTGTGTTAACAGTTTATTTGTTGATAATTCATTTTTATGGTGCAAATGATATTTAAAATTGCAGAAGAGTTACTTAAAAAGTATAAAAAACACCTTCAAAGATACAGTAATGCAAAAAGATACGTACGCCTTTTGTGAGTGCTCACTAGATGAAGCGACGAGAATAAATCACTTAACAGAATCCAAGGATAAAATGAAGAATTACATTGGACAATAAAAATTTGATGCTGGAATAGAATTATTCAGGGTAATCTGATGGTGCTGATTTCAGAATTGTACTCAGTTGGAAGGAAGTATTGTGTACAATTTTTATCTCTTTACTGGAGAAAGCATATTATCGAAAAAGGCTTAGAAGAGGGTTACTAGGAAGATACTGAGAAATGAAGGGTTATTTTATAAAAAATAGGTTATAATATGATCTTATTGGATTTGACAAGACTATCTAGAAGATCGGAAAATAAAGATTTCTAGTTTCTTTGGGATGCATCCTGAGGACTATAGGACGATGGGACACGTGTTTAAGATTTGGAAAAGACAAGTCAAGTAAGAACTCCAAAAAATATTGTTTGTTTGTTTTTTGGAGCATGATAATTAACTTATAAAATGAATGGAATCGATAATTTTCTGAAGAATAAAGAGTTTTTTGTTTTTGTTTTTTTGAGTTATAAAGGGTGAGTATTCAAGAATAACCGTATGGTCTGTTGTTGCTCAACTGTTACATTTCCTTTTATTGGACTCTTATTTTTATGTTCATTACTAGATGGCGCTAAATAACAAGTTAACAATATGAAGCAAATGCTAATTTTGAGGCCAATAACAGCAATGCATTTAATTTTCTATTTAATCTGTATAACTTCTATTTAATTACTGTTTATTACAGAGTTTTTACAAATTAATCTTATCATCTTATTATGTATTTTATTTTACAATTAGAAGCTAGAAAAAAAACAAGCAATAAATGTTTATTTTAAAAATCTGCTTTCAGTAACACATTTATATTTAAATTTAACAAGCATGTAAGTTATTAATTTTTTTTACATATTTGGTGTTTACTAAATAACACTATTACTTAGTCTGAAGAAAATCATTCTTTATGGTTAGCATTATTATCTGTAATTTTAGCAGACCAATAACTGTTTATGTGAAATTATATTGAGATACATGTTTATGTGAAACCTTGTTATACCCAGCTTTAGAAGACCAAACATTGTTATATGTGGCTTTAGCAGACCACTTTTCAGGTGCAAGTTTTTACAAGACACAAGACACAATATACTTAAGAAAGTAAATTTGGCAAAGGAAAATATAAAATTTATACTTATTTTTATTCACAATAAATTCAAATATTCATAGCATATTTATTTAATTTTTACTGATAATCATAATTCACAGGAGAAAATTAGAGACGTAATTCATTGTCTTTATATTTCAGCCTTCATTATAAATCAGTATTATTGAATATTTTAGCTGGTATGATCTGTAAAGATTTCTTTAGAGGTATTTTATTGATTTGTTTATAATTGGTAATTTAACTTAAATGTTAAACCTGTCTTCTCTCTACTTTTGAGAGGACTAAAGTATTTTATACTAATGTGTATTTGTGTATGTGTGTTTTTCTGATAGCAAAACTACATCGGTCTATCTGCTGAGTCTACCGAGGATTATTAATATAATAAGTAAATACATAAAATAAGCATTTCAGTACTGGCGCTTATCTTTTCAAATATAGTACGTAACCAAGTAAAATGTTTTACATTTCTGAACATTTATTTCAGTTTAAGCATTATAATATTAATTAAAAAAAAAAACAGCCAAAAAGGAGAGATGAATGGTTCTGTGTTAAAATATCATCACTAATATATCAAATTATTTTCCATAAATCTGCATAAAACATAAGTTATGACAATAGGATTTGACAACTGTTGCCAAGAGAAAAACTAAAATAAACGGTTTTCTTTATAATAATATAACATTGTATATATCAGCTGATAGTTAAGGCTTTTTATAAAATAATTTTAATGTTATTTTACGGAACTCTAAATGACGTTTAATTTGCCAAACTGTTGTTTGTAGGAACGCACTTGACCTCACCACATTACTCAATATATTAAATTTAAATTTTCTTATGTTCCCCGCCATCTATATCTAGTACCAGTAGTACTGCTGACAGGTTTTACCTCAGGGTTCTCTTGTAATAAGTTGAAAACTTGTGGGTGGGGCAAACTTAAATAGAACGTCCAACAAACCATTAACTTGTTGCGTAAATAGCTTTAGGCAAGACTTGGTAGGTGGTTTCCAATGCACAACGAACTTAAAACGTAAGTAATCAATAATTGACTTTTTAGCCAAACATACATCATCTCTCCATGTGGTTAATCAATAGAATATCCACTGCAGATTTTAGTTTCAAAAATATTCACACTATTGTTAGTAAGTAACATAACATTTCAAATGCATATATATATATATATATATATATACTTTTCATTAAATAAGATGCGTATGCAAGATCTTGAAAGCTAATCTAACGAATATTCAGCAAATATCATAGATTTTGAGAGATGTCTCGTGCATACTAATTACTTCAACAGCTCTTCATTTACTCTACGAAACTGTTTGTGGTAGATCAACTCATGCTCGGCATGGCCCGGTAGGTTAAGGCGTTCGACTCGTAATCTGAGAGTCGCGGGTTCGAATCACGGTCGCACCAAACATGCTTGCCCTTTCAGCCGTGGGGGTGTTATAATGTTACGGTCAATCCTACTATTCGTTGGTAAAAGATTAGCTCAAAAGTTGACGGTGGGTAGTGATGATTAGCTCCCTTCCCTCTAGTCTTACACTACTAAATTAGGGACGGCTAGCACAAATAGAGCTCGAGTAGTTTTGCGTGAAATTAAAAAACACACAAGTATACAGATCATCTCATAAAATTACAAATTCATAATATTAAATGCAAAGCTTATTGATTACTTTTCACATGTTTTATATCACAGCTGTAGTATTCGAGCACTCAGGTGTTTCCTGTCCCTTTATTTAATTCTAGTTACATCAAACGTTTTGAAAGGGTCATGTTTGTTTCTTTATTTTTGAACTTAACGGAAAGCTACACGAGTGCTATCTAATCTAGTCTTCTCTAATTTAAAGGAATGGCAGCTAGTCATCACCACCCACCGCCAATTCTTGGGCTACTCTTTTACCAACGAATAGTGGGATTCATCGTGACATTACAACGCCCCCACGGCTGAAAAGGCAAGCATGTTTGGCCTGACGGAGGTTCGAACCCGCGACCCTCAGATTACGAATCTAGCGCCCTAACAACCTGGCTACGTATACACATGTAAATTTTAACATGGAACGTTGGTCGAGAATGTGCCTAAGTTCCTTTTTCTAAAGTTACCTATTGTTTTCTGTAATTCTCCAATGTTATCGATCATGTGCGCTTCCTTTTGGGAAAATTTCCTGTAAAGTTAATTGTTCTAAGTATGAAAATAGAGAATTATCTTTTCCACTACAATACTTTGAGGATAAAACCTCTTTTATTTTTTTTGGCGGGAATGACTAACAGTTACATGGGTAGCATGGCATCTTAGGAAAGAATAAATAGCGTAACTGCCTCTTGTTTATAATTCTACATTTTCTCAGCGGGGGCAGATTCTTCTTTTACATATACATCTCTGAAAGCTACAGAAAAGGTACTGTCTTTCGTCACACTCGTTAGCTTCGGTTGTGTTTTATTGAAATAAAGATTGTTTCGCATTGATACCCGCTCTGTTCAGTCTTTTTCATTCTTCACAATTCAGTTCAATTCTGCATAGTAATCTTTGTCTAACCATCAGTTATTCCGTGGATTTTACCCTACTATTCTAAATATCATTGTGCATTAGTATACCACGCACAGTAAGTTGAGTTCGATCTATTATGGACTCATCTCTTAAATTAAATTTATATATTGCTATTTAAAAGTAGGAAAAGTACGCGATGTTATTCGGTGTCTTGCTGATTAATTATGATGCGAGTGCACCACAAGCAGTGAGGAAACACTACATTGTTAGTTTTGTATGTATAATTGCGAATCTGTGAGCCTATGATTCATATTAACAGGGCTGCTGTAATGCAAATGTAATGCTTGAACTACTAATTTTGCGCTTTTTCAGTTTAATAATCATTGACACTGTAATGCAAGTTTGATTTCTTTAACCAAGTTCCGTACATGCTCTAACGTAACTCAATGACCATAATGGGGCCTACGTAAACGTGTTTTGGCGAAATAACTGGGTTCCTTGAGGGATTGATTGGATGAAAACTTTTACCTTTGTGTAAACCTTGGGGCCAAGACGATTCATTTGGTACCATTTAGAAGTTGGCGAATCTAGCAGTTAAGAAGAAGGGGTTTTGGGGAAATCCTCGGTTATCCCGAGGGGTGGGGTACAAATATTTACCTTTGTGCAAACCGCGAGACTAAACTGATTCGTTTGGTACTATTTAGAAATCGGTGAGACGAGCGATTTAAGAAATACGTGACACGACACAAAGATTCCGAATTATATCATATTAATATATTAGCTGAATGAAGAGATCTACAAATCAAGTGGTCAGCCAGTTTATACGTAAAGAGAGGACACTGGATAATGGCGAAATACGTCTTTTACTTCAACAAAATTATAAAGAAAATATATAAATCGTAGAGAAAGGCATGTGAATGGAGAAGAGAAAATTTATAACAGTAATCTAATATCCCAATCTGAATATTTTCAAGTTTATAATTAAACGCTGGAATATGTTTAAAAAATATCTACATTTAAACGAAACATGATACGAAAATTTAAACTTTACAACTATTACAACTAAAAGGATCTTTGCATTAATCTTATGAAATTGAAAACACATTTTAATCTTTATGTTTTATTACTATTTGACTTGTGCGATGCATTATCCTGTAAACTCTGTAGAGGTATGTATAAGAAAAGAGCTCGAGGGTGAGTCATGGCCAAGAGCACATGAATCTTAATATAATGGCTGAAGGAATGTGTTTGTATACGATTGAAAGTACGTTCCATGTACGAGAAGGTTGTTGTCGTACATCTATGATTTAAACTATAGCTGTGGTTACTCTTTCTACCACAAGCAGTACAGAGGCGCAAGTATAATTATTATCCAATTATCGTAACAACAAGGCAAATAGCGAAAAGCATTCCAACATTCAAATGATCCTGATAACGTAAAAAATAAAGACGAAACTGAAACTAAAACCAATTATACAGATAAAACTCGTGTTTCTAGCTAAATCTAGACAGTCGGTAATCGAAATCAAATTGGGATTCGTTTTTACTCTTTTCATTGGATTCCTACGTGACAAACCAGCTATAAATCAAGCTCAAACCGGTTGGCAACAGTAAGATGCCAGAAGGGCAAAGGACATCTAATGTAGGCCTGCTGTGATGGTATGTACCAAAAGCCAATGCGCTCTTATATAGCCCCCTAGTGGTTTTTTGGTAAGTTTGAAGACTTTTAAACATTAAAAACCGGGCTTTGATACCTGAGGTGGTCCCAACACAGAAGACCTATTGTATAACTTTGTGCTAAACGGGAAACAAACAAGTATTACCACAGAATGAGAATTGGAGAATCTAAAACCTGCACTTTTATTAAACAGTCTCTATGCTAACTTTAAAAAAATCATTGTTTATGAGAAATATTATGATATGTACCTTTAGCAGACTAATAACTGTTTGTGTGAAACGTTGCTATCTGTAGCATCAGCAGACCAAACTGCTGAATCTAAAATCTACAATCTCATTAAAATTTTTAGTCTAACTTCGTTGTTAAGGTTTAATTCCAACTGTTCTTTGATGTTTTAATTATACTTATTACATCACATTTGAAACATAATTCTGAAGTGAAAGATTCAATAAGATCTACCTCTGAACACAAACAGTCACGTCACATTTGGAAAATGGTAAATCTTGGTGTTCCTTTTTTTTACAGAAACAAAAAAATGCTAAAATATTTGTGGTATTTCTTTATTTGTTTCAGTTAAGGCTTTGGGTGTTACCAAGTGGTTAGCGTGGCCTAGTGTGTGGATCAGAGTCTAAATTATTTGCGTCTGTTACTGTCAAAAAACGTAGTGTGATGTACGAATAATGGTCGAAGCCCAATCTTCGGTCAGAGAATAGTAGTCCAATAATTGGTTGTGAATGCTATTAACCAGTTTTCTTTTTTCTAGTTTTTACCTATTTTTACCTATCTAATACTGAATATATTTATTATCGTACAAAAATCTATGAATACGAAGAAAAGTGTGGCTGTGGTTGCTATTAACTAGCTGCTTTCTATTTTAGTTTTTACATCATCTTAGTCTGGCTAACACGATTTCTATTTTTGATATTGCAAAAATTATGGATATGGATACGGAAGAAAGTATTCTGTTTATTGGCGTTTTATCTTAAATGCTCTAATCCAAATTCTAATTCTAAGTTAATTGTGATATAAATATATAAATGATATACATAGATATTTAGCTTTTCTGTATAATTTCTGTGGCTTGTTACACAATGAATTCTCTATGCTTTATCAACCACGGGTATCGAAACCCGATTTCTAGCATTGCAGGCCTACACTGGGGGGCATTTCTGGAGGAGTAGCAGGTCTTACTAAGCAGAGAAATCTCTTCTATTTTTAAGAGATAACTTAAATGATTAAAATGAAATAAAATAGTGTTTCAAAAGAAATAAGTTGAAAATTTGAATATTCTGTAAAACATATATGTGTAGTCTAAGTTGATGTTATATATGTGTACGTCTAAGTTGATGTTAAAATAAGTTAAAACATATATGTGTACGTCTAAGTTGATGTTAAAATAAGTTAAAACATATATGTGTACGTCTAAGTTGATGTTATATATGTGTACGTCTAAGTTGATGTTAAAATAAGATACAATTACACCACACACTCACTTTTGTTTCCAATTGTTTTTCATAAAATACCAGAAAGTAAAACTGATCCGTTTTCTTGGAAAATCGTAATATACAACAGTAACGCCCAAAACGTTGAATAGTTTGCTATTGTATAATACTCATAAAGAAAAAGTTCCATGTAGAGACACCCTTTTAATCACTACTTTTATATCATTGTCAGGTTAGGATTCCAGTAAAACTCCCTGCGTTTAGTCTTAATGACGAGATGTTGTTTTCATAAAAGTTAATGCTGTTTGCTAATTGACGTGTAAAAATATATTATTGATACTACATGAACACATTCGACATGTTAGTTGCTTTTATAGTTCAGGAGATTCGAAGTCGAGGAACAGCTTAGCAGCATTATTTATATCACTTACGATTATTTTAAGTTTTAATTATTTTGCATTTTTGAGGGTCATGAAAAGGTGTCTTATCATGGATTCCTTTTTAACCCCAGTTAATAAAGTTTAATTTCTAGTACAATTCAACGAAAATTGTGAAATTTGTGAAATTTCAAACGCTAAGCATAGATGTATGTTCTGCCTTACTAAAAGTATTTAATTGTTCTTTAAACATGTCACATGACTTACTCAACATGTTCTTGAAGAGAATGAGCTGTCCATGAATGTTCGTAATTTGAAAGGGGAAATATGCAAACCGTGCATCAAGTCTTTTGTCAACGTATAGTGGAATTGGCCGTACATTATAATGTCCTATAGCTGAACAGTTTCTGCTATGTGTTTTGATCCCGTGGCTCACAGATGACGAGTCGAGTGACCTAACCGCCAGATCATGCCAAGACGTACTAACTGTCAATGATATTGGTTAAGAAATTATGGTATGAACAGCATTATGCTTCATGAGCGTGGAACTAGATGCAAAGTGCATGCAACTTTACCATAAATATCAATATATCTTAAATAATTGTTTTAAAAATAAAATATGGTACCTTGTTTAGAAGCAAATTAACGTGTTATTCTAACGGGATAGTGCTTGGTTTCAGAATAGTAGAACGATTTTCTCAGAAGTTTTAACCCTAGAGAATATCTATGTATAATGCTGGACCACAACATTTCAAATATCATCAAAAACCCGAACTTTTTAAACAGTAAAAGGCAACTCAAGTTTATGGTTGAAAGAAAATATTTAGTCGGATTAAATTTCAACTGTCATATGGACTTAACAAAATGATTTTTACACGTTTCTGTAACTACATGCCCTGGTATGTTTAACAAAGAAGTAAACGAATTAAGCTATCACAAAACAGAAGTGGTTTACAGATTACTTAAACCTTCGTGACAAACAAAACAAAATTGTAATGAAAAACTAACTACCAAACAGTAGCTCCCAATTTCAACTTTGCTCAGCAAGTTATGCTATTTCAACTTCCTCCTGCTTTTCATCATTGGTAATAAAAGATTTGGTTTGGTTTGTTTTGAATTTCGCGCAAAGCTACAGGAGAGCTATCTGCGCTAGCCGTCCCTAATTTAGCAGTGTAAGACTAGAATGAAGGCAGCTAGTCATCACCACTCACCGTCAACTCTTTGGCCTATTCGTTGGATTCACCTTCACATTATAACGCCCACACAGCTGAAATGGCGAACACATTTGATGTGACGGGGACTCGAACCCGCGACCTTAAGATCAAAAGTCGAATGCCTTAACCACCTGGCCATTAAAAGAACGCGTGACTTTAACAAATGCTATTAATTAGATAAAAACTTTTAAACTAAGAAAATATTCCCAAATTAATTTTCACTTACTAGGATTAATACAGTCAGTTCAATTAATCCCTGAATTTGTTTAGTATACTTATACTACAACGTTTTGTACAAAGTTTAACACAATTTGCATTCAGATTGCTTTTTTAATCTTTGTTTTCGAATTTCTTTTTAAAGTTACACGCCATCTGTTTGCGCATAGCCATCCCTAATTTCGAACTGACAGACTAGAGGGTTTAATATGCAAGTATACTATAAATTTTCTGCGTCTTTATGAAACACTCACGTTCCTTTCACCTTAGTTATCTATTATTCGAAGTCATTCACCTACTGTTTTCAAGTAGAACATAATAAGTAAAGATTCTTAAGTAAAACTTCTTTGTTTTGCGATGAAAATAACCAACAGTGACGTACTAGCATACGTAAGTCGAGAATAACACTTTATAACTGTAGAAATGAATATAAACCCTATAACCCGAGTGCTTTCGAAAGGTGGACCTTTTTTCTTCAGGGGCACTTTGGGAAGAAGAAAGGTCCACCTTTCGAAAGCTCTTAGGTTATAGGGTTTTTATTCATTTCTATCAAGACTTCTTGAACCTACGTGTTTTGCTAACATCATAATTGTATAACTGTGCATGAAGAGCTTTGGTACGTTATATTCAAACGATTTAGGAACTTCACCACGTCATTACAATCCATGTCGCCATGTATTGTCATACTCTATCTGATAACTGTACATCTTAAAAATAACTCTGCAGCATAATTTTCATTCCAGGAAACTCCATTGTAAGGTTGTAACATTCAAAGCACACCATTCCTCTCTGCTTGCACTTCATAAGTCATTTAGTGTGAAGACAATAGTTTTCCAGTGCCAGTTTCAATGTTCAGTAGGTGCCGTGACTGGTGATTTTATCACTATGCATTCCTATGGAATAGAATGAATACCCTTTTAATTATTCAGGTGCTCATCAAGTTCCAAGGTTGAAAAGATATGTCACGGAAGTACTTGTGTACCGTTTCCATTTGCTTTTTTCTAATCTTGTCTTTTACAAGACGTTACGCTTTGCTTACTACAGCTGTGTAGTGACTTATTGCAAATTTATTTCTAAATGGTTCTGTACGCCAAGTTAAGCCACATTTCTTTGTTTTCCTTTCTTTTCAAAGACTACTTAGCACAAGATATGTCTTGTAAATTATAAATCTCTGATATGATCACATTTTTATGATCCAAATATATGAGCATTTGATATTGGAAAGACCTATTACATAACGTTTACAAAATCGCTCAATTTTCGGTGACATCACAGCACTTACACACACTAAACATTATTAATCTATTTAATGATAGTATTAAGTAAGGTACAGTTTAACCCTAACTAAACTAAAGCAAACAACTTACACAAGTTACAAAGTTATTTTTTCATTGAATATGGGTCGTACTTAATATAGCTTAACTAACTTTAGGTGTAAGACGAGTGGACTTTTAGATTTCGGTGTCTGTGATTGTAATTCCTTTGTACCATTCTAGTAATTCTGTATTAAAAAAAGTAGTTTTGCAATAAAGCTGCTAAGTTGACCGCAAATACTATATGGGTCTCTGCTAGCGTACAGTAATAATAATAAACAATCATTCCTAAGTTTCATCACTTATCAAGGCTAAATTACCTTAAAAGATTCCATCTTTCTAAACTTCATGAACTAATACTTCTCAAAACGCCAAGAATATACCTCAATTCAACAGGGTTCCCATTGCTAAGATTATTTTTATCACAAAGCTACACAATGGACGCTAGTGCTCTATTCATTGCAGGGAACTGAACCCAGAATTCCTTGCTAAGCGATCGGGTAAGACCAAATATATTATTTTCCTGGACTGGACTTAGGAGATTAATTTTCATAATATTATACTGTAAATAAGGTGTTTTTATGACAATGATATATACAGAAAATGATAGTAACAGAAAAGATAAACAAGATACGACATGTATAAAAATACCTTAAAGAAAACCTAAATTTAAAACACAGGGTCCTATAAAATTTTGTGACTTTTTTTTTAATATTGCATCTAATAACACCATCTCTATGGTTCTATATCAATCCCTACAGAACTTTCATAATAAAATAATACATTCTTTATTGGCTTGTAAATAGATATGTATACAGATAGTTTTTAATATTACGTATTTCTTTTTTTAAGTATTGTTAATTGCACTTTAATGTTACTTATTAATCCGTGCAAGATACTACTTACAGCTAAGGAATAACACCTTACACTGAGGTAATTCTTAAAGACGTGCAATATATATATGTATATATATAGTTAATTCACGTATAATGTTTCCTCCAGTGGCGTGCAGATGGTAAGTGTTTCGACCCGGAAATAAAAACTACATACTAAACTTTTACTCTTAAACATAGTCATGTTAAATAAAAAGCGCTTATTTCGTATGAAAGAAAACCGATAACATCTTTCACGAGTATATATTTCAACACACATAAACACATGTTACAACACTTACTCTCTGCACAAGAAAATTATATGAAGGATGAATACCTTAAAAGGCACCGCTTAAAGTGTAGTGTATAATTATATAATACATTAAGCTACCATAGCAATCAAAACCCTTTTCAAGAGATATTACTAAGTTAGACTGGGATCACAGGACAACTGTGTGTTAATGTTCTACAGTTGGAAAGGCTTAGATATAAGCTTCACGTGAAGAGGCGTGAATCATTTATTTTTCCTACTCATGCCCATTGCGTATCCAAGATCAGTTTACTTACTGCTTGAATATAAAATACATTTTTTTCTTTATTTTAAATTCAAAATACTCGCTTCACTTCTGGAAAACTGGAAATTAACAGAATTCGCTGTTATCATTGTTGTTAATTGTTGTTTATATTTAACTACTAAAATTCATTGAGCTGAAATATTTCTGCTAGTTATAAAACGTTATGTTAACCCACGTCAATGATGTTTAAACAATTTATTCATGTTTTATTTACTTAAAGTATTAAAAATTTGATCCTAAAATAACAATATCGCATATTCTACAAAATAAATATGTTTTTGTAAGAAACTCGGATCTTAAGTTTTAATATAGATATCTTGCTTACAAATTTATAAACGAATTACAATTGGTTGTGGTAAAATAACTTCTGTTTTTTAACAAAAATTGTTTCTATTGGTGTAATTTGAGGATTTTTTAAACTGGCCTCTACATGTAAAGAAATCACTTTTAGGTTCATCGATTTTTCATGCAAACATTTCTCATGACACATCTTTAGTCGGTACAATGTTTTGAAACCGTTACATCTTTACAGCTTATTCTCTGATACCAAACTGGGAGTTGCAAGGAGTTACGTAACAGATCAACTTTATCTGTTGTTAAAAATACAGACTTTCCTCGTTAAGTCTTAAAGAACACTGCAGTATGTATATATAAGTAAAACGCTACAAATTATAACAGATTAAACGCAGAAGTTAGGTCTGTAAATATGTAGTGTATTTTGTGCGGTAGTACATCTGAACATTGTCTTTAATCATAGAGGCTTTGTTAAAAGTACAAAAAATGTTTTCATAAGGATCTATAATTTTGAATGCTTGAACATGAATATCGTTGGAGACCAGAGCTATAAGTAATAATTACACCTGAAGGATCTTCGACAACTTTTCACTACGCAGATAATATAATTTTTTTACCACGAAAACAAAACAAAACGGGTAATCTAAGTTTTCACCACTAAGAAGACAACAAATAATGTAATATTTCATTATGAAAACGACAGCAGATAATATAATTTTTCTTGTTCTTAGCTTGTGAAAATATGTACACACGTATGTACATAATTGTTATTTAAGGCTATAAAAGTGTATTGTTAAGGATGTGGAGGTAAAAGTGTATTGTTAAGGATGTGGAGGTTATTGTTGTTTGCTATCAAGCACAAACTTACACAAAGAGCAATCTGTGCTCTGCCCACCACGGATATTGAAACTCAGTTTTTAACAGTAGAAGTACGTACATAGATGTACCGCTGTGCCACTGGGTGGAAATATGCAGATTATATTAAAATAAAATTTTGTCTAGTGAAAATATTCATAAAATACAGCTAATTTGTAAAAAAAAAACACACACACACACCTATATACGTTTGTATAGTAAAACGATTACGGTTCTTGCTCTATGAAACAACAATATTAGTATGTGATTAAAGTAGTGTTTTACTCCAATTGTTTATTACCTTTGCAATTTTTATTCTAATTTTACGTTTTTAAAATTTAGCTAAAATGTATTAAAAAAGGGTTAACTTTTCCAGACGACAATAAGAAATGCAGTGTAAACAAAGAAATAGAAGAGAAACTACACTTTTGTCAACGTAAATGCAAAAATGTATAAGTGTTTTCCTTATCTTCTTTTCTTTTTGCAAGTCTAAACATTTTGTTCTGGATACGAAAAAATTTGTTATTATATATTTTGTTGAAATATACATTTTTTCCTGAAATATCCAAAGTGTTCTGATTTAGGACTCAAAATTTTCTTGTGACAAAAAAAAAAAAGTGTAGAAAGACGCAGGTACGTATTGATGCCCGGCGTTTTCAAGGAGCTCACGTTTCTTCTGCCTTTTCAAGAACAAGATAAAATTTTTACGTTGTATAAAAGTACTATCACCCCCTAGCGGATGAAAAAGAAATACTTTTCTTTGGAGTATCCGAAGCCGCCTTCCGTAGGGCGGAGAAAATAGGCATTCTTAAAGGCCGCTGGACGTGGCGGAATCTTTGATGTATGTAGAAACTTGACATCACGGAATGAGCTCGCCTTTGGATAATTTCAACATTAGCATGCAGCACGTAAAAACGAGACATTTTTTCAGCGTGCTAAGAAGCAGTACAGTTGCAAAATGTTTTGCAAACAAGCTGTTAATATAATATCACGATGAAGTCTGTGTTTTATTGTTTAATATACAAATTTATTCTGTTCTATTAATGTGGTTTATCTTGCTACTATGAATGAAAAAATAATAACAGCTCAGAAAGTGGAATAACCCATATCAAAATTCAGTGTTTAAGAAAATTTAACCATTACTGGGATTCATGATGAAGAGAAACCCATTTGAAGTAAAAAATATAATGCTAAAGACGGCTGGTATGGGTATTAAGAACTTTAATTAAAATAAGGTACAGAACAACGTTTCGACTTTCTTAGGTCATCTTCAGATTGCTCTATACTTTATTTTAATTAAAATTCTAATACTCGTACAAGGCGTCGTTAGAATACATTTATTACTGGAATTATTTTACTGATGTATAATGTTATGTAAACTTGCTGAAATGTATATGCAAAAACGGCTCGTTTTGTGAACCTGAATTGTGAATTTGTGAACCTTTGTGAACCTGACGATGACCGAAAAAGGTCGAAACGTTGTTCGCTCTTCCATGTAAAATATTTTCTCAACCCAAACGAGCCGTTTTTGCATATAAATTTCTCAACAAGTGGGTTTTCTCGTCATCACTGATTATTGCTGAAATGTTATATGCATAGAGTGTCGTGATTTCTTTGAAATCACATTTTAAAATGATTTCAACAAACTAAACTGGGCTAAATATCTAAAGAAGAATGTTACATTGTAAGGCTAATGATGCTATAACTTGGCAATGACATACTGCATAAAGATTAGAAGGGAATTACTATGTGGTTCGGATCACTAACGTACTTATAATCGTAACACAGTAATAATTCCAAAGTTCAATTTAATTAAAGGTTGTTTTCATACTGTCTTTATTGATAACGTTTACAGCTGTTTCTTTTGTCACTTTAATTAATACGTCGAGAAAAATACTTGTTAGGCTACAAAACTAATCACAAGAATATATTACTGTTGGTATTATGTTTCAATAAAAACGTATTAAACGTGGACTGTTTTACGTACACGATCTATTAGTGTAACTATGCCTCCTTTTCTGTCTAATTCAATCGAGAACATTTTTTACCTCTTAGAATATTAGGTCATCGTCATGAATCATATAATGTTTGCTAAGCGACTACCCCTTTCAATCACAGCTTTCAGTTTTATCTCCTGGTTCAGACCTAAATACACCGCATGCATTGTTTGCTGTTTTCACTGACATAACGTGGGCGTCGTTTTTTAGTTTTTGTTTTCAACAGCTGACATGGATAGAATTATGTTGTAAGACTGCCCTTTGTTCCGTTCCAACAGCAACTGGCTTCAAAGTAGCTTTGTTTGAGCATCATCAATCCTTTCCAAGATCAGATGTTAGACGATACCGAGTGTTCCAAACCTGTCTGATGGTTGGCGCCGCTGAAATATTTGATATTAATTTGATATGTTGAATATACTTGTTGATAGATGGCGCTACTAATACTACACCGTATCCGTATGAAGTCGAGTAGACGTAAATATTTTTATTTTCTTTGTATCAAGAATTATTCGTCGCACTGTGTAATATTTTTGTTTTAGTTTACTTTTAACGGCGTGAGAATTCTGTACCAAAATATTTTCCATAAATTATTTTATCTACTTTTATTATGAAGTGCGAACACAAATGAAGCTCTGTGTCAAGAGCTTCAGATGAAAAGAATAAAAAGAATTAAATGCCTCTTTACAGACGTAGACAAAGCTAGACTTGTTTCTTTACACATCATGACCACACAGTACTTTATTCATGTCAACCTCCTGTAGGGCTCCCTCTAACGGGCAAAAATAGAGGTAATCTGTCAAGAAGGAGGGCTGGAAGTCGTTCATCATGTGTTAAGTACTTAACGTTGAGATCGCTTTCACTTCATTACAGCGTCCCCACTTCCCCTTTAACGAGACCATCAGTCCCCATTCCCCTGGTCATAACTTTGTTAAGCAGATGTTAATCAATCAGTTTGTTTATTTTGTGCAAGGTTAGAAGTATGGGCAAATAAAATAAAAATATAAGTAGCATCATAAATCCAATTGCACAGTTAAATTTAGTTGCAAATAAGGTTTAAACGTATTAATTTGTAGCATACATGTAATGTAGAAACATAAGTCAAATTTACGACTATATAAGAAGAACAAAATGGAAGAATGACGCAGCTGGAAAATCGAAATGAGTTTTAAAAGAACGATTTTGTTTTGCATAATGTCTTATTTTGTAGACTATATGCGTATGTGCCAAACAAAATATCATCCATATTCCATCTCAACATGTACAAATTTTCCTGTTTTATTTCTTGAAGTATTTGAACTAAATTTCGTGACGCTAGAACATCTTATAAAAGTCTATTTAATTCATCATCGAGATTGGTGGCTGAATTGTTGTTTTGTATTAAGCACAAAGCTACACAATGGGCTATCTATGCTCTTCTCACTACGGGTATCGAAACCTGGTTTTTAGCGTTGTAAGTCCGCAGACATACCGCTACTGGGGGGTATGGTGGCTGACTTTCATATGTTTGTTCAATGGAAGGGTTTCATTTTTGCAAACATTATCCAATATTATTGAAACGCCATCTGTTTTAATGTTTCGTTTTAACATGATTAACACTGTGTTTTATAATATTATATATAGAATTTTCTTTGGAGTTACAATAATATAAGTTTTTTTAAAAAGAAACTATTTACATATAAACATTAAAGTATACCTATTAATTTAGTAATACTTTGGATTACTGTTTTAAAGATTTTCATCTTTACGATAATTAAGTAGTGGTTAAGCTTCGTCATGCCGTAAATTTACTGGGATTTGTATTTTTTGACTGAAGTAAAAAAAAAGTGACTACAATATTATAAATTTATATTAAATATTTCACACTGGTTATTGTTGTTACACCACGAGGCCTGAAAAACTGAAACTTAATATCAGCTTTGTGCCATCTTGAAATTCCTTGAAATTATAAAATACGGCAATTATATATAAAATTTACATTTCTAATGTAATATGACCGTCAGAGAATTAACGGGCCTAGTGGTTATTTTGCTTAACTTTGAATCCGTAATTCTATGATTTCCGTCCCATTACCGTAAAAATGCGTTCTATAGTTTATAATCATAACATGCACAGTCAAAGTGACGCTCAGATCCCACTATTCTGTCACACCTCAAGTAGCTCAAAAGTTGGTGGCTGGTGTTGTTTACTAGCTACTTTTCCTCTCGTCTATCAGGTCAAAATTAAAGATGGCTATGTGCAGATTATTCTTGTGTGCGAAATTCGGAAGCAAACAAATAGCAATTCTCTATAACTAAAGTATAATATCATACGAGTATTACAAACACGAAGTATAGTACATACATTTGTTTGTTAGTTTTAGAGCAAAGTCTCATTGTGTTATCTGTCACGTCTTCCACAAGGAATCCGTAGATTTATTAATGTTCCACCAGAAAACCATATGATCACTAATAACCAGTTTGATTAATTAAAGCCCTGGAAATAAAACTTTTTTTTTTTTTAGTTTCAGTTAAATCATACGCAAATACTAACAAAATAAGGATATCAAAATGCATCTGTAAAAAACGAAAGAAATAATCGTTTTTTTGAAAAGAGAATGAACATAAACAAAACTTAATGAGGATAGTAAACATATCGAAAAGCTTACATTTGATGACTTTTAACCTACTTTGAGAATAATAAACTTATAATAAAATTTTCTTCGTTGCCCATTCAAACCATTTACAAGCTTTATTATTTATATATCCAATAGCTCAGTTAAAGCACTCTAAGTAGTAGAGCTGTTGTCCTTTCATTCTATTTGTATATTGATTCTCAAAAGTGTTATCGTCACTAATTTTTTGTTATAAAGAGCACATTTTTTTTTTGCTGAAAGCTAACAAGCAGTTACACTGAGAATTTCTGCCGGTACTCAGTTTTCAAGAGATTATGTGACTTAATAAATGCGTAAGATTATTGGACCCATACTTCAAGAGGCAATTTATCCATCACGAATTCAGGAAACGACAGTTAGGACAGTGTTTGCCAGTCTTTCTGATCTGCTGCGACAGGTTTATCAGCTGTTCATTTCTCTAAATCAGGATGGTTGTTGTTTTGAATTATGCACAAAGCTACTCAATGGGCTATCTGTGCTCTGCCCACCACGGGTATTGAAACCCGTTTTTTAGCGTTGTAAGTCCGCAGACATACCGCTGAGCCACTGGGGTGCAATCAGGATGGCATTGGTCATAAACATGTACACATCAATAAGGATTTAAAACACAAGTCAAAGCTTGTAGTTACAAGACAGGTCATCATGTCATCAGACTTCTTGAATATGATTTCTTAGTTATCAATATTCAGCTCTAAATTCACACTTTTCTTTCTCAGTTCTATATTTACCAAGTTGTTAATCTCCTTACGTCTAGTTCTAGATTATGTCACTTATCAAAGCTCCTACTTTCCAGTGATAAATATATAACCGATAATTCTAAATCCCCCCAGCAGTATGTCAGCGGACTTATACTATTGGCATTCCTGGTTATTAAACACAAAGCTACACAAATAGTTATCTGTGTTTTACCCACCACGAATATCGAAACCCGGTTTTTAGTAGTACAATACTGCCCTGCTACTAAGGGAGACTTATACTGCTAGAAACCGGATTTCGATACCCGTGGTAAATAGTCACAGATAGCTCATTATGTAGCGTCGCATTAAGTAACAACCAAGTTCTAAATTTGTTTTCATTTTCTGAGCTTTGATAACTTTATAAACTTAAAAAATAAAAAGAACTTTAGTAGCGCTTGTGTTTTATTTTTTTTATAGTTTTAGCTTATACTAAATTATAACTACTAATAAAATGTTTTAGTTAGCTGTTATATTTGACATTGTTTCGTGTGTGTGCAATTATCCTTAGCAAGAAAAAGAGGAGAGATAACTAAGCAATAAATAAGTATCGACGTTTTGGTTTGGGAGCGTCTGAGCTATTGACATTTGTTATGTTCGCACTTTCAGCCGTGGGGGTCATTATAATGTGACGGTCAATCTCACTATTCGTTGGTAAAAGAGTAGCCCAAGAGTTGGCGGTGGATGGTGATGACTAGCTTACATTGCTAAATTACGGACGGCTAGCGCAGATAGCCCTCGAGTAGCTTTGCGCGAAATTAAAAAACAACAACAACAGACATTTGTTTACAAGTATTTAAACTAACATGGGGTTATCCATAAGGATTATTATTGGAAGCACTATGTTAACCTTAATATTTATAATATATATATCGTTAGTTTAGAAGCTCCAAAACCTTGTACTCGGTTTGGTTCTCACATGCATTCACATTAGTTTGCTTTTGTTTGAAATTAAGCACAAAGCTACACAAACATACTGGGGGTGAGCTATTAGTGTGCATTTACGACGAAAGACAAACATTGGGATCTGAACATTGTTTCACGATATGAATGTTGTTCTAGTCGAATAGAAGATTAATTACTTAATTAACTTACTTATGCTTAATTAATTAATAAATTGTTACTTCTTCAGTATTGTTTCTTTAGAGTACTGGATTGAAAGGGTTTCACTGTACACGTAAGTGGTTAACCTATAGTTTTTGTTCTTAAAAATATACGAGTAACATAATTACCTTTTGTATAATAAATATTTTGGTTCATTAGAAATTCTTTTATACTCTTCGTCATTTAATGAAGCTTATAACCGAGAGAGGGCAGTCAGTAGTACTGATTGAACAAGTTTTCATTTCTGAGAGCGTGTATGTGTGTTTACTTATAGCAAAGCCAAATCGGACTATCTGCTGAGTCCACTTTCAGTACTCAGTTCGTGGAAAATTTGCTTCAGGAAAACAATAATCAAAAATAATTAATTGCATTATTGTTGTTTTATAGGATTTTATTTTAATTTTATTCCCAATTTTACGTTAACGATTTTGGGTTATTTGATACAAATTTTATGATAGACTTTTTATATTTTTTTTTGGAAAAAGTACTTTGAAGTTTTTATGATGTGGAACGGGAAACGAAGATTTTCTTAAATCTTGACATTAATTTGAAGTTACATACACTGAAGGTCTGAAAGTAAAATAAAAAAAATGATAATGTTGAATTTAAGATCTTAAAGACGGTTATAAGGTTTAAAAGTTAACCACAATTTTCCTTCTTGGCGAAGTATTTCAGATATTCTTTTGTAGCCAGATATTACTATGATATTTAATATTTATATTACATAAATGTCTAAAATTTGTCTTATTTTTGTTTCTGGTATAACACTTACTTAAAGTTTTACATTCATTTTTGAATCTTCAGTTACGATATTTTTCAAAATTTTGTTTCAAAATGACATAATACAGCATCATCTAGTGGTAAACAAGAAAATATTATTGTTCAAGGAGCGATATTTTCTAGATGAGCAGGATACGATAAAGAAAAAAAGCGGGATACGAAAAAGTATTGTAGCACAAAAAATATCGAATATTTGCTTAAAATTTAAACATGTCATAATTAAATATAGCAAAATATCGTTTTAACTATAGAAAAATAAACTAACATTTATGCAGTTAAAAACAATTATCGAATTAGACAAAAAACAGAGAAAAATAATAAAAGAAAAGAAGAGAGTAAGTAACAATAAGTTGAGGTTGGTGTTTTTGGTTTTTTTCAAACGAGGTTCAAAAACACATTTTTTTAATAGAGCAATAATCTATCTCTTCTTTCCTTTACCAGTGAAGATTGTATTTTTTCGTGGTATACTATTTAAAATTAATCTTTTTTGAGTTCTTCTTGACACGTTTCAAGGCTATCGACACCTATTGACATAGCGTCAGTCGCGAGGCTTGTCACACACAGCACGTTCGAGCTGTACAACTGGTCTCGTTAAAATTCCTCTCTTGATCATTTCAACTGATAAACGACTCTGGATCAGCCCCTCTGTTTAACCCTCGAGTGGATTTTTTTTCTTTTTCTCTTCTTCTTTTTTTTACAAAAGAAAATTACCTGTCTGAACATAACATACAGTTATGAAGTATGAACGTAAAGTCATATCTAAAAACATTTGAGAAAAGTAATGTATAAATAAATACAAGAGACAGGGATATAGATGTTACCATTATTATTGATAATTTTTATTATATAATTTACAAAAAGGTTTCCTGAAAAATAGTCGACAATTGTTTGAGTTAATTTTTGTCAATATGTTTGCTTAATATGTATGACTACTCACAGCAACTAAAGTGAATAATACAACTAAACATTGTTTAAGTTCCTGATAAGTTTATTACTGTAAGCTTAAGGTAGATAACATAATTTACTCTGCTATTGTGACCAAAATAAATGTAAACATATATTAAACAATGCCATATCCTCTAAAGTAAATATTCAAGAACACGAAGCTAAACAAAACGCCCTTAACTTGTAGTTTTCCAGACAGAAATAGCTATATTTAATACTTAAACCAGAATAATTTAGCATTTTTCTTGGTACGATAGATCAAAACTAGAAGTAAAAAACAGGCCATAAAATGAAACCCATTCCGTTTGCTTGCCGTTAGCCTTGCTTCTTCGAAGAAACACACCAATTCTAGATGTCTTGGAAGCGGTTATCGAGTGCTATTTGAATAATAAATTTATTTTTGAAGAATATAAACACGCGTATTTTTTAGAGCCGACGTCTGCTAGAGTTGCATAAATTATAACAGTAGAAATAATTGCATTTTACTGTGCAAGAGAAAATTTCAGTTTGGTTTGATTGTTTGTTTTTAGCACAAAACTATACAATTGGTTGTACACGTTTCATATATCGAAGGTAATCAAACTCTGGATTTTCGGATTTTGTGAGTCTATAAACTTACCACTGAACCAGCGAGAAACAGCTAATATAGGAAGCAGTTTTACGCATTTGTTAAAAAACTTACAAAACATACATAGTAGTCAAGCAGTAATGATGACTAATTTCTGAATTTTCAGACGAAGATGTGACAAAATAAAATATATTTAAGTAGATGCTTACGGTAATTATTAAGATAATATAAATAGAAGTTTGAGTAAGTTATTGAGATTTAGTTTGAAATATGATAGTAATTAGAATGGAAACTAAAATATTATATAGCTGTAGAATTTATAACATAAACTAGATGGATGGTAAATGAATAAAATTGATTCACCAATTGTTAGTCCTCACTATCAACAGGGGTTTTCGGCCGTGATCCTACAAGGTTTAGTCAGCTAGAGTAATTTAGGTTAGTGATATGAATAACAAACAAATGCAGTGACAAAATAATATTTGAAAATATTTATTATAGTTCAGTTCAATTTTAAAGCAGCAAAAAGGAACTTAAAACAACAGTTCTATAATTAGGCGAAAGACCTTGTTGGTTCTGGATATGACACATGTAGTATGGTTTATATATCATAACATATTTTTATTCACTTTCACTCATACGTTCGTAGAATTATATGGAAAATTAATATATATAAATAACAAATCTTTTATAGTGCTGGTCCCGGCATGGCCAAGAGGGTTAAAGCGTTCGATTCGTAATCTGAGGGTCGCAGGTTCGAATCACCGTCGCAACAAACATGTTCGCTCTTTCAGTTGTGGGGGCTTTATAATGTGGCGTTCAATCCTACTATTAATTGGTAAAAGAGTAGCCCAAGAGTTGGCGGTAGGTGATGATGACTAGCTTCCTTCCCTGCAAAATTAAGGATGGCTAGCGCAGTTAGCCCTCGTGTAGCTTTGCGCCAAATTCAAAAACAAACAAATACATAGTCCATAGCGCTTGTTTAAGTTTAATCTTTACTGAGAGTTTGGGATGTTAGACATGTTCCGTTGGGTGTTTGTTTAGCAAATAGTGTTCAGTCAAAACCCTTTCTATTTTTACAGCAGCTTCATATATTTTTATATTTTCAGATTCTAAGGCTAATCATAAATCATCATACTAAGTATATGCATAATTGTAATTCTATTAATATTAAACAGGCATTAAAATACCCATATATTTAAATAAATTTCTTTTAGAAGGTAACTAATGGAACAAAATTAAAATTGTAATTAAATCGGCGGGAAT
Source organism: Tachypleus tridentatus (assembly GCF_004210375.1). Taxonomy (NCBI): domain Eukaryota; kingdom Metazoa; phylum Arthropoda; class Merostomata; order Xiphosura; family Limulidae; genus Tachypleus; species Tachypleus tridentatus. The sequence continues at coordinate 19,311,232 of NC_134832.1, read as the reverse complement.
TTTTCTTCCCTGGTATTTGTTAACAGTATGTTTTAAATGTCTCTTCTTTGTTTTGTTTCATCTAAGTATTGTAACGAGTTCATACAGAAATTAATGACAATATTATCATCGCTTTCTATGCTTAACATGAAAACAACTTTTGACATCGTAATAAATAATTATCTAATTAATGAAATCACTCGCACTATAGTTTTTGTGTTTCATTAAATGGCCGTGTATTATGAACATATTCTGTCTATCTGTTGTCGTTGTTTTGAATTAAGCACAAAGCTACACAATGGGCTATCTGTGCTTTGCCTACGATGGGTATCGAAACCCGGTTTTTAGCGTTGTAAGTCCGCAGACATACCGCTGAGCCACTGGGGGGCATCTATCTATTGAAACTTGCCTATTATCAAACAACTAACACTTTACTTTTTTTTCTTTCAGTTTTACACACTTATATAACACTGATATAATAACTCAAACACAGACTATTAACTTAGTATAGCCTTTATGTCATAATAAATTAGCCTTTGCTAGCACATATACTTCTCATTAGTGAATTTATCGAATATTTCCAAATTAAATACCAACAAGTATATAATAACTGAAAAAAAATTTGTAGAGATCAAAGGGTGAAGGGAACCCGGTGGAGAAAGAAGAGGGTAATCCACTCTAGACATACTAAATATTTGTTTAAGTAGGTGGAGAAGATAGGGGAATGCGTGTATGCAAGTTTTTGTTTTAATGTGGAGGCTCCATGGCTATTTGTCATAGCAGGTTCAGGGACGATATACACGTTAGAAGGAAACACACGCAGGTGGTTACAGCAAACCGCCCAATAGGCTGACAGTTTGTTTAACTAGGCAAATGAATGATTGCTTTAATATTACAGCAGTGTTTGCCGCCGATTTGTTTCTTTCTAGTCTCGCCTTCGACCTCAGTTCTAGTAAAACTTGACGACCTTTGCACGACAGCTTGCTAAGCCTTACATACCAAACTGTTCGTGTCTCCATACTCTTATATATGCTGTTGAATTCAGAGTTTGTTTCAGAAACTGGAAATTAAGCGTTCGTTAAGAAGCGAGTTTTGTGTTTCTTTTTTTTTTTTTTTTTTGGACAATAGGTTCAAAGTTGAATTTTCGTGCTTGACAGTTGTTTGGGGTTTATCATACTTTCAGTGTAATTGATACGTTTTTTTTTTCTAACCTCCCGGATGATACGGCTTTTCTAACTGCTAACATAAAATATATGGGCAGTTATATTAATCAGTAATGTAGGAGAGGAGCACTTTTTCAATACGTACCAGTAAAAAGACTTAAGAATTAGTAATTTTTTCTCAGGAAAAGCAGGAGAATGCCTAAAATTAACTCAGAATTTAAGATATTCCAGAGCTCTAAAGAAAGTTCTGGATTCCTACCGTAGTGAGCACACCTATGACGTACATTTCCTCGCTTCCCTTAGTTAAATAACCCCCTCCCAATTTTAATTTGCTTCCTACATTTCTGTTATTGTAGAAGTATGCGATTTTGATTGGATTGTTGAGAATAGCACATAACTATCAAAGAATTGACAGGTAAGAAATAAAAAATGTCTAACATCACGAATTAATAACTCTTCAGGATTAAAATCCTTTTTGTAAAAATGTAGACAAAAATGAGTTTCTTTGTTTTTTGAATTTCGCGCAAAGCTACACGAGGGTTATCTACGCTAGCCGTCCCTAATTTAGCAGTGTAAGACAAGAGAGAAGGCAGCTAGTCATCACCACCCACCACCAACGTTTGGGTTACACTTTTATCAATGAATAGTGGGATTGACCATCACATTATAACGCCTCCACGGCTGAAAGAGCGAGCATCTTTGGTGCAACGGAGATTCGAATCCGCGACCCTTGGATTACGAGTCAAATGCCTTAACCACCTGGTCATGCCGAGCCATATCGTTACATTAAAACGGTTCTGGAGTCGTACTACGTCATTACGATGTATGTCATCATATGCTGTCTGACGACCGTAGTTTCTATCGCAGAAAGACTTCTTCGTGAGGCTATATTGTTGAAAACACACCATTATTCAGTGCTCATAACCCATCTAGTATACGAGAAAAACGGTTTCCCAGCGTCCGCTTCAAAAAACTGGTCACACAGAAATCCATAAGCGGTGTGGGCCGCGACTTGATTGGTATGTCTTGATATAGAATAATATGAATACCCATTTCATTCTTTGATGGCATCACACTACCTACGAAACGCCAAGCTTTGACAGAATGTAATGATGATACACGCCATTCCATCATGAATTTATATTGGTTGTGGTTCGTCTTGTTGGTTTGTATAATCCAGATCGTTTTAACATAATAAATTCTCCGTAAAACTGTAAATAAAAATTAGGAAGTGAAATTCGAATATGGAGAAAAAAGTGATGTGAATTATAAGTTTTTTGCGACTCTTAATTTCGTCTTTTATAATAAAAAATATTTTCAGTCTTTTCGTTGTTTCTTTATCCTGTTCATGCTATCAATTATTAATAAAAGTTTGTAGTTTTTAAAATTTTCATTATGTAACAAGTTGGAGTAATTCGAATCATCTGAATCACTGGTAATTTTAATCCGTTTTAACTCCTCTATTAATCTAGACACTTAGAAACAAATGTTCTGTAAATGGAACTCATAGAGATGACGTCTACCAAAGCACCTTAAAGCCTGGTGCCAAACCAGTCAAACTGGTTATAATAAATAGGAAGTGCATGGTACACGTTTACATCATTTTTCACAACGTAAATCAGAGGAGTTGATTCTATAGCACGTCAGATTCTCTGATCCTTTTAATGGGCCATTGTCAGAACTATTAAAGCATCCCTCTGATGTGATTCTTACAGTCATAATATTTATCTATCTTTATTTCGTAATGTTCTCTTCCATTTAATCATTCCAATTCAACGGAGTAACAAAAACTGGCCATTCAATATATTGAATGAATTATTGAATATATCCCGACTAGTTATTAACTCATGTTGTTAGACATTTTGTGCAGTTCTATCTTCTTAGTTTGTTGGGTTTCTTTCTGTGCTTTTTTCACCAGCCAAATTTACTTTGTGTATCTGTACTACATACATCAAATTCTGTTAGATTATTTTTGTCTAGGCCCAACATGACCAGATGGTTAAGGCGCTTGACTCATAATCCAAGGGTTGCTGGTTCAAATCCCTGTCACACCAAACATGCGCGCCCTTCCAGCCGTGGGTGCGTTATAATGTGACGGTCAATCCTACTATTCGTTGGTAAAAGAGTAACCCAAGAGTTGGCGGTTAGTGGTGATGACTAGTTACCTTCACTCTAGTCTTACACTGCTGAATTAGGGACGGCTAGCGCAGATAGCCCTCGTGTAGATTTGCGCGAAATTCAAAACAAACAAATAACTCTCCATACCCATACATATTTATAGACAGAAGTGTGTTCTTAATAATCCAAATGACTGTCTCGTACAGCTGCTCTTGCAGTTGCATCCTTATACATCTAACAGTGCATCTGGGTCTGAGGAGTTAATGCAACATATTGACTTCAGCCTACTATACACTAATTTCTGGCACTAATATTATACTGGTGGGAGTAGTGAACATAAGTGATAAAAGGTAAATGCCGAACCAGCAGTTAATAGTGCTGCCTGTTTTTCACTCATAGGTCAGCTGATGCTTTGACCCGTTGGAAGGCACGATGTGCTGAGGTGGATTCCTAGTAAAAAATCTAACAATTTTATAACTTTGAGACTATGGAATGGATCATTTACTACACATTTCATTAATGATTCGTCTAAGTTTATAGGTGTATTAGAGTAAAAAATTCTCCTTTGCTACCATTGAAAATACAAATTTCCTCAAGTAAAATCAATTTATTGTGTGGTTTGTGATTTCCACACCGCTTCTTCAACAAGAGATCTGTAATTCATGGAAGGAATTTATTTCAATACTTTCAAATTACAATTCATCATTACCTGTAGTTATTGTTCTCACAATATTCAATGTGACAGATAGTTTCTCCAATATTGTTCCAGTTATGAAATATTCGATGTGCCAAATAGTTTATCCAATGTTGTTTCGTTATGAAATATTTGACGTGACAAGTAGTTTCTCCAATCTTATCTCGCTCTGAAATATTAGATGTAACAAATAATTTTTCCAATGTTGTCTCACTCTGAAAGTGTAGTTTTGGGACGCATGGATAATTTAGTACTTCGCGTTTCCTTTCTGAAACAATTTGTGTGGTATTTCAAATTTTGGGCAAATGAATCGCTTACATCATGAATGAATGCTAGGTTAGCACCGGTGCTCTCGCTTTTGCTTGACGTGATGATTTCTAAAAAAAAATTCTACTCACATTTTCTGTGCTCACCTGATGTTTATTAATTTTCCCCCATTCTGACTGATCACACACACGTCAAATAATTAGGTAGGAAAGTAATGTAGGTAGACAAATAGGTGGAATTGGAGTGTAGGAAGATGATGTACGTACGAAGATGAGCAGGCAGGTAAGTTAATAAAATTATGCGACTGAAAGTGGATTTACTAATAAATGAAAAGTAGTGTCCTAGTAACTATAGATTTTGCATATTTGTGGACAATATTTCTCTGAAATTTTTCTATCACATATCCTAAAAATCACACACGATGCATGTTTCTTCACAACCTTCTTAGTTTGTCCACTTTCGATTCAAAATCACAGGTTAGTTAAGTACCAATTCAGATTTATCTTTTGTCTCTCACAAGTAATTGTCTAAGAGGTCCTTCAGTCAATGCTAGAACTCATCAGTTGGGCTCAACGATGAAAGACAACAGATGCTCTGAAACACACCAATTTAAAACAAACAACCAACTATTTTACTTTCCAACAATGACATCTTTGATCTGAGAACCAAGAACCAACAGAACAGAACTTGGTAGTTGAAGATGATAGCTCTTCCTCTTTAGGGTATAGACCAATATCGTATTAATTTAAAAAAAAACAACTAAGTAATTTGTAAGTAAAAAAACCTACATTCCTTTCAGTTGAATTCAAATTAAAATAACAAAGATTGCAAGATTCAAGCAGAATACTTATACTGGTATCTTTCATTGAGTATGCTCGCTATCAAACTATAACTGAGCACGTGCAACGGTTAACGTGCTGGGTCGTGGGTTTGATGTGGTTCCTGCATCGTTACCATAAAAAGTAGAGAAATCATATTTTGGTATCTCGTGTGTGTTGTAAGAACAACGACCAAACCCCACTATTCAGTCTGACAACAGAAGCTCAAGCGTTTATGGCGGATGGTGTTGACTAGCTGCTCTAGTCATGACTAGATGTTGACTAGATGGATAACACAGACAATCCTCGAGTACTTTGCACAAAATTCAAAACAAGATATTTGCTCTATCAGTTTGGATCAAGTTTCAGGACAGATTCTATAGAAACAGGTAGTTGTGTTGGCCATCTTGACCAAAATGGATTTGGCGCAATGTCAGAATGAATATATTTGCGTAGTAGGCTTCTAACCTTTTCTTCATCTTTCTATGGAAAGTAGATTTCGAAATATATAAAATTTTCTGTTTTTGTTATGTAATCAAGACGCAGTTTAGTAGGTAAAGGTAGGAAATACCCTGTCCCCAGTAACACCTGTTTATTTTGAGAACAACACATACATATAAGATTCGTATTTTGCATTATTTGAATGGTTATTAATCATGTGATACCGAAACAGACTGGTTTTATATTTTGGCTTTTAAAAAGCCAAATATCATCCAGGTATTTTAGTAAAAACATATCCCCATTAAAATCAGAAATGGTGGTGCAGCAAGAGAGTTTATTATTAAAAAGATGGTAAAACATAGCTGTAGGAGTGTAATCTCTGATGCAAATGAGAGTCTGTGTTATTCTTAGCCACTGTTTGGCTATTTAACCATTATTTTATTACACTAGTCCTAGTGTGAAAAAAACAAACAAACACCTTTGCATCTATTACGAGTGAAAGGTAAAACATCATATATTTCCAGGAACACATCTTGGTTGCAAATTAAGAGCTACTGCTTTAAGATTTCTTGGAATTTTTCACTTTATCTCAGAACGAGGGATGAAGGTGTAAGCCACTATGTGTCTTAAGAGCTACTGCTTTAAGATTTCTTGGAATTTTTCACTTTATCTCAGAACGAGGGATGAAGGTGTAAGCCACTATGTGTCTTAAGAGCTACTGCTTTAAGATTTCTTGGAATTTTTCACTTTATCTCAGAACGAGGGATGAAGGTGTAAGCCACTATGTGTTTTTTCCTTTTTTCATCTGCAACCTTTTTAAATGTTGCTGTTTTTTCAGCTTAATAGTTTTTTATATAACTTCAGTTCAGTAGTTCAGTAGTTATTTCTGTTCGGTTTTTATGGGGTAATTTCAAGCAGTTATATATTTTTGTTAATATAGTTCATCTCATTTTTTATGTTGTACAAATATCAGGATACCAATGCGTAAAAAATTAATTGGTTATGTTCTCTCACTTGTCTATTTCTTCTTTTCTCCGTCAAATCATTAATCCATTTGCTATGTAGTAGTGGCTTAAGTGTATAATAAATATTTCATAAACAATGATATCATATTGGTATAACGAATGCACTTGTTGCGAATAGAATAGACTAATCAACCTTATACGTTTATTTATTTCAACGACAATACTGGATCCCAGTAGCTCAGCGACATGTTCGGGACTTACAACGCTAAAAACCGGGTTTCGATATCCGTGGTGGGCAGAGCACAGATAGCCCATTGAGTAGCTTTGTGCTTAATTCAAAACAACAACTACAACACTGAATCTGTCACTGACTTTAATGTTCAGACTACGTGAAGGTAAACATATCATTTAAAGTATTTTTATAAGTTTAATATTAACTTCTTTCAGTAAATTAATTATATTTATTTACTAATTTGTCTCTTAAAAAAGGCGTTCACACCATGACAATTACTGTTATTTTAAAATGGTTATATAAATAGTGTTCCAAACACTAATGTGTTTTTTGTGCCCCAGCCAGACAGAAGAGATCCGAATTGAGCAAAACACGTTATCAGCAAGGTATATGGCGAACACAATGTAGTTGAAATATTATTATACACTCTTCTGTTACTTGAAATACCCAAAACAACTAAATAAGGAATGTAGTTTTAGAAATATCATAGACCTAATACTAATGTATTATCACAAGTATGATCAGTTATAATTTTGTTGTCAAAATAGCAAAGGCGCTCACACCATAACAGTTGTTTATATAGATGTATATTTTTACTAATAAAAAGTAAACATTAAGTTGCGAATGACGTGGTTTGTTTATGTAAATCGTTCTTGTTGTAATTGTAAAAATACATTTTTGTACATAGGGTTTCTTCGATATGTCATTGGTGAGTTTATGGTCTCCTAATACTAATATCTAGGGCTCATTCCCGCACTAAAATCCATAACATTACCCTTAGAGAATTACTGACTTTCGACAGCAGTTATAAATTATAATAAACCTCACATTTATGTTTGTTTTTTGTGTGTTTTGAATTTCGCGCAAAGCTACACGAGGGCTATCTGCGCTAGCCGTCCCTAAGTTAGCAGTGTAAGACCAGAGGGAAGGCAGCTAGTCATCACCACCCACCGCCAACTCTTGGGTTACTATTTTAACAACGAATAGGAGGATTGACCGTAACATTATAACGCCCCCACGACTGAAAGGGCGAGCATGTTTGGTGTGACGGGGATTTGAACCCGCGACCCTCAGATAGCGAGTCGAACGCCTTAACCCACCAAGCCATGCCGGGCCACCCCACATTTATAATGCTAATTTCATGTTAACTTTTGTTCGTAAATAATTTATTTTAAATTCGTTATATCCTTCTTTATTTTAAAAATGATGCTAGCTTTAATTATATAATTTTTGGTATATGCTGTTTGTAGAAATGAAGTAAACTAAATTTTTGAGATTTTTGTATCATTGAGATCTCTTCTAAATGGGCAATTTAAGCAATTAATTTAAGTCATTTTGACATTTTAAACTTTTAAAGTATGTTACACACAAATTATTTTGGGTATATCAGTCTTTTTTAAAAAAAAATTAGACATAGTTTTTGAAATTACCTAAACGTAATTGACCGTATCAGATGAATGCCTTTAAGTGTCATGATTTATAGACTAGATGTGCTTCCGCAGTGTCCTTGAAAGTGTATTTTTTCAAGAGTAAATAAAACCAAACTTACGAGTAACAAATATCCGTATTTCTTGCGTTTTAAGCTCATATGTTATGATGTGTTATAGCCTACAGAACGTATAATTCTTCTCGTGATTCATGGCATAAGCACATTCTATTAAGGTCACGACAGTACAAATTGTCGCCTTAATTTTAATGTTTACTGACTAACTAACAAACAACACACTACTGTATAATAGTGCGAGTAGTTAAAACAGGTCAACATTCCAGACGGTCTTGAGCCTCTTTCCGAGGAAGTAATTTGTACTAAATAACGTTTCACGAGAAAACTAAACATTTTAGATCTGTACCCTATATGAATAACTCATTGGTATTGTTCTCTCGAGTATCACAAAAAACAATGTGCACTTATTACCCAATAATAAATCTAATCAAGCCTGCCACTTGTAGTACAACTAAAGACATTTGAGCCACATTAAGTTATCTTTAGTTAGGTTACAAAATCACAGATGTACTTATTCTTTAGCAGATTTCTGTGAAACAATTAGATTGGTGTTGCATTTCCAGTCACGTGCCTCACTTATACGAAACACGTTCCAGAATTATGCTCAAATAGTTTGAATGTTGACAGTCTTGTTTCTGAAGTGTCGATTGCATAAATCATAAAAATATCGACAAATAACTTTTCATATGTGATCGAAATTATCGTCTTAACATTTTATCTGTAAATCGCACACTATATACGTAGTGGTGTTATTTAATCCTTCTAACAGGAAGTTTCTACATGTACGATATTTACATATTTTTCATAATAAAGTACGTTTTGTTCCCACCTTTTGCTTCGACCTGGCTGAAATCTTCGAAACTGGTCCAGATCGCAGGAATTAGTTACAACATAAAGATATATTAATTTTTTGGCACATTTTTTCTTCACTCGAGTATCTTGAAGAAAATACCGCCACATACATATATATATATATATGTACATACACAACTTTCTCAAGGATAACACAAGCATGTGCAGACTGTAGTTGATCGGCCTCTCGTTTATAGTTTGCTGTTTGCTAATGATAATTATGGTACATAGATTTAATTCAGAATAAACTGGTTAGTTTTTATGTCTGATATGAAGTTTTAGCCTATTAGTCGTAATCAAACTAGCTGTTTGGTATTAAACTAGTTAAACCTTGATGTCCCGAGAAAGGACCCGTCATGACGCCAGTGATGGAAGGTTTAACAACAAGACGACCTTCAGAAGCCAAGTTTAAACGTCCATGTAGGTCTTTCTAGTCTATGCTAATTGCTTGTATCAAAACATGTTTCTTTTGTTCATCTTAATCGTTCTCGGCCGTATATTTGTTGCCACTTATCAGATCGACCTTGATTAATATATGTATATATATATAAGATAGCGTTTAATCGCTTTTAACAAGAATGTTGTCCTGACAAATTTTGGCATTCAAAATTTCAAATCAGTAACCCACTTCTCATTAAATTATTAGATAAAATTAATTCAACCTTTTAAAAAAATAATAATAAAGTTTAATCGCTTTTACGGAATTGAGGAAAAACAAGACAGTTGTACGTTTCACAAATTATTCTGTTTTTCTCGGTTCTGCAATGATGAAGTTTCACACGTAGACGTACCGAAGATTTCAAATATCAATTATATTTAATCACTTATAATATATATATATTATATTAAGTTTTAAAATGGACCGCTATGTCCAGATGGTTAGGGCGCTCGACTCGGAATCTGAGGGTCGTGGGTTTGAGTCCACATCGCACCAAACATGCTCGCCCTTTCAGCCGTGGGGGCGTTATAATGTCAAAGTCAATCCTACTATTTGTTAGTTAAAGAGTAGCACAAGAGTCGGCGGTGGGTGGTGATGACTAGCTGCCTTCCTTCTAGTCTGACAAGTTTGCACAAAATTCAAAACAAACAAATAATTTTTAAAATGTGCTTCAATTTTTCAATTGGACCTGAATTATAAAGTTTTCTCTTCTGTTGTTAAATCAAATACAATTAATTAACTGGAACGTTTCGGAGTTTTTATCTTAAATTTTGTTTTGCTCGTAGTTAAGCACAAAGCTACACCACGAGTATCGAAACCCGGCTTCTAGCGTTGTAATTCCGCAGACATACCGCTATGCTACTGGGAGGCCTTACCTTTCGTACTTACAATATTGACCATTGTGGGTGTCATTCTGTTTTCTTTACATTCTATTGAAAAATACTTAATTTTTTGAATCCAGTTATGCGGGATAAGTGAAAATAATAATAATAACTCGTTTGCTTGTTTTTTAGCGCAAAGCTACACAAGGGGAAATCGAACCATGGATTTTATCGTTGCAACTTAGAACTGACTTAAGGAGAGGGGATGTGGGGAGGGCATTAATACTGTAATAAACTGTATCCGTATAACCAATAATCAGAAATAACCATTTACTTAATATTCTCCAAGGATTATTGTATTTCACATATAAATTAGAATTTAAAATGCCATAATTCACTGGGTTGAAATATTATCTTTGATTCATTTTCCTCGGTGCTTTTGCATGTATGTGTGTGTTTTTTATAGCAAAACCACATCGAGCTATATGCTGAGTCCACCGAGGGGAATCGAACCACTGATTATACGGCGCTAGTATGAAAGGATATAAATACAAATATTTGAAGACAGACAATAATAGTGACGCCCTCTACTGATGAATCAGGTAAAGGAATGAAAGATTTCAATCGTTGCCAAAAATGAATGCAGCTGATTCATACTTTATAAAATAAAAGATAAAACAATAGAATAGATTATATATGTATATATAATAAACATACAAAAGTTTGATTTAACATAATCATACAGTGGCTCAGGAACAGAGAGGGGAATCACATTCACTTTTCAACTTGTTGCTTTAAAAATGTATTGAAATTAAAAGAAAATTATTTTCAGGAAAAACAATATAACGCATGAACTTAAACTAGACCTTCCAGAGCCCTAAGGAGAGCCCTGGACATAGGCCATGATGGGTGCACCTATGGCACACACACACACTCTCTCTCTCGTTTCGCTCGGCCAAGTAAACCTTGCCTCCTCACACTTTTAATTTGACTTTTACGCCTCTGTCATGTGAAAAATATAAAACTCTAAACAAATTAGTGCAAAAACATGAAAAAAATAAATGCCAAGAAACCAACTTCGTACTTGGATTCAAATAACGTTAAAGATGGCCTGTGTTGTAAACCTTTTTCCTTCTGTAGATCTGTTTTAAAACTAACTTGAATAGAAAGTAGGTCTCACACAGCCACTGCACAGCAACCTTGAAGTAGCTTATTAAATGACGTATATTTCGTATAATTCTCTTATTTGATCTCAGAGAATACGAGTTTTGTTAAATGCTGCTGTCTTATATTAACCCTAAAACTACTGTTCTGTGTTATTGTCTAAAAATATACTACTATATTTGGGTATTTTATATCTAGTATTAATGTATTTAATTTTATATATATGTATGTGTGTGTGTATAAAAATGTTACATCCGGTCAGCATAATACGGAGTAGTTACAAATATAATATTAATAGCATATACGTCGTCTATATGGAACTCCTATTCTTATTTAGAGTCATAATTTAAAATAGGAACTAGTTCGATGCTCCAGTGGCCAAACATACGTCACAATGGTAAAGTAGATCTGACAAAACATAAGAGTAGTAAATTAAACAGAAAGGTCTCGATAAGCACCAAAGATATGTGAAAAGTATTGTTACTATATCTTCTTCCTAGGAAACTACCTTTGTAACCTTTGTTTTTTCCTTTCTTTGTAAGAAAAACACCAACTCTTCAGTATCAGTCGTGGATAAAGAACGAAAATTATCACTTTAATATCACAGCAGAGGCTTATAGTAACCATCCATATTACTGCACCTCCACAAAACTTCCGACTATCTTGGTTCATATTAGTTCTGAGTTATTTAATAAGGAGTAAAAACCTAGAGGCGGATATCAACACTGACTGCAGCCAAACAGTGAGTTAATTCGCTCTAGTGTGATACTTTGTTAAGGTACTGAAACTACATTTTTTGAAATGAATGAGTCTTAGACATGCACCCCTACAAGTTCTTACTTTAGGAAATATTTTTTGTATTTCTGTTCATTCCCGAGTAATATGAATGAATCACAGTGAAGGAGTACAGAGGACATTGGATGTCAGGTTTATTTTACACATTGTCTAACGTATTGATGGATCCTGTGACAGCCCTGTGCGAAATCGTTATAGCTTCCCGTCGTCTTCAGGCTGTCGTGAAATTTACCGAGAACAGATGTTATCCAAGACGAGAAAGCGCCCCATTCATCGTAGGTAGGCTTTGCGCTAGTGACATTAATGACAGCCCGTGGTGGTTCCCTTGCACTCTTTCCAGAAAACTGTCCTCCTTCCAGGACAATGACGTCCCTCAAGACTTGACAGATGGATAAGTTGCCACAGAATGTTTTATGTCTGCGTTCCTTTATTATGTGTATCAACAGTCCAAGATCTTGTATTAAAATCCAGTAAAATCTCAAAACTGCGCATTTAGGGATATAAAAAAATCCTACAGAATTTTCTGCTGACCGTATATTTAGTGTAGTACATGTGGCTTAAAGCCTAATTTGAAGTGTCATAGATGAATCTGAAATTATAAACTTGCATGAAGAAATGAGTTTCTACTGTGACCTACTTCTAAAACGGAAAGTTTTCCTCAAAGGATAACTAGTTTGGAAATGTGGGCCACAATAACGAGTTACCTATACAGAGAAGAAGACCATATTTAAGTGGAAAGTGTTTGATACACAGCAACACCTTGTTTCCCACCCTTATGAACATCGTAATAATATTCAGTGCAAGACTGTACCTCTAACAAAGAAAATAAACAACGAAGCAAAGCAAAAAGAGAGAAGTATGATATTCTATTAATAGCAACGTAAGTTCTCCCATCGACTTAGTATTTGTTTGGTTATTTTTGGAATTTCGCGCAAAGCAACACGAGGGCTATCTGCACTAACCGTCCCTAATGTAGCAGTGTAAGATTATAGAGAAAGCAACTACTTGTCACCACTCACAGCCAACTCTTGGGCTACTCTTTTACCAACGAATAGTGGAATTAATCGTAACATTATAACGCCCCCACGACTGAAAGAGTGCGTATGTTTGGTGTGACGAGGATTCGAACTCGTGACCATCAGAATTTGAATCAATCGCCCTAACCACCTGGCCATGCTGGACCTCTTAAGTATTAGGAACTGCAAATTTAATCTGCTATTGAATCATATATGGGCCCGGCATGGCCTAGTGTGTTTAGGCGTTCGACTCGTACTTTGACGGTCGCGGGTTCGAATTCCGGTCGCACCAAACATGCTCGACCTTTCAGGCGTGAGGGCGTTATAATGTGACGGTCAATCCCACTATTCGTTGGTAAAAGAGTAACCCAAGAGTTGGCGGTGGGTGGTGATGACTAGCTGCCTTCCCTCTAGTCTTACACTGCTAAATTAGGGACGGCTAGCACAGATAGCCTTTGAGTAGCTTTGTGCGAAATTCAAAAACAAACAAACAATCATATATACGACCAATTCGATATCCTGCTCTCCCGGTTTATAACCTAAGGTTTCTCGAAACAAAATAATTTGTAATGTTTTAAAGGGACGATAAGGAAAGATAAATATTCATGTACTTCATTTACATTCTTTACTTGATATTTCTCTGTTACAGCCATCCCTATCGGACCTCCCTAACAGTCGCGCAAAGCACATTAATGGCTGACATTGTTCCTGGGCGTTTCAATAAGAAACAGTTAATTGACGCTGAGAATTTCATCCTTTTACAAACAGTTCTGGTGCTCAAGCTGAATAAATATAAGGTTGAATATCTCACTCTTCATTGGGCTACTACAGTCTCGACATTTTTTTCAGTTCTGAGGCAACACAGAAACTCGAGTAAGGGCTATGTTATTTTACACGGATCAGTCTTTCCTTTAATTTAAATATATTATATCACATCAAGTACTTAAAAGATTATTAAACAATATAAATTCATTTCATTATTTTCATAGCATATTTGACATATGTTTTATTTAATACGAAAATAGGAAATTAAATAAAATATTCTTAAATTACGTTCCATCTGGAAAACATTATAATAATGAGTTCTATAACAGAAAGATACAATTTTTGTTGTAACAGTAGAGAATGATCGATAGACGCAAAATAGTGTGGCAAAATAGACACCACTGAAAAGTCTAATATATGTCATTCACACATATATATCCACGACACTGGAATAGCTTACAAGAATGATGAAAGAGCAACACGAATATTAATATACTGTATTGAATATTTTTGCCTTTGTTAATGTTAAGCAACTGGCAACTTAAAAACATATTCAGTACTGACCAATAATAATCATTCTTTGTGAAAAACTTGAAAAATACACTTCACATAAGAATCAAATTGACATATTCAAGAAAATGTATAATTAGACGAACAAAAAAATATTTTCGTAAAGTTTGAATTTCGCGTAAAGCTATACAAGGGTTATCTTTAATAACCATCTATAATTTCGTAGTGAAAGATGAAAGGAAATGCAGCTAATGCACCAACAAATAGTTGGATTGACTTGCAGCCAGGGCCTGGCATGGCCTAGCGCGTTAAGGCGTGCACTTCGTAATCTGAGGGTCGCGGGTTCGCGCCCGAGTCGCGCCAAACATGCTCGCCCTCCCAGCCGTGGGGGCGTTATAATGTGACGGTCGATCCCACTATTCGTTGGTAAAAGAGTAGCCCAAGAGTTGGCGGTGGGTGGTGATGACTAGCTGCCTTCCCTCTGGTCTTACACTGCTAAATTAGGGACGGCTAGCACAGATAGCCCTCGAGTAGCTTTGTGCGAAATTCCAAAACAAACAAACAAACAAGACTTGGAGCTAAAAAGGGCGAGTATGTTTGGTAGGACGGGGATTTAAACCTCTCCAACTAACTGGCCATGATTTGTATAACATTGTGGTCTTTACAAAACTTTTAATTATATAGATGTATTCAATGCCACTGAAATTGATCTTATTTAAAAATTCATTCGAACGATGGTTTTTACAAAGACAAATATGGTACTGATAATAAAAATGATTCATTTAATATATTTGTAAGATTAAGAAACGAAAAGGAATGGTAATAAAAGGGGAATTGTACAGCTGCGTTTCATTAAACTGAAAGTTTAGTTTGAGAAAATAAATATCGGTAGAATTCATAAATTGGAAATATATTCTGATAAAATGCTTTTAATTTATTCTGTACGAAGCAACATTTTTGTTCAAGATTACGAAATACAACTGTTTATCACAGTTATCGTATTCCAGACTAAGACAGGTAACCAATCCTTTACTTATCTTTGTATTACACGCGTTTTAAAGATCACCAAGAAACAGTCAGATTTTTAATAAAGCTTATGGTTTGTTTGAGTTTGTTTTCTTACAGCAAGGCCACATCGGGCAGTCTGTTGAACCCACGGAGGGGAATCGAACCCCTATGTTTTAGCGTTGTAAATCCGCAGACTTACTGCTGTACTAGTGGAGGAATAACTTATGGAGATAAATACTTTTCACTATAGTTTGGGACTGTATTTCCAATTTTATCTTTCATTTTCGTGTACATTCGAAGTCATTACTTGGCTATTTATCTAAGTGTTACGAACTTGCGAAAGTTAAGAGGGCTTGTAAATAGTACTTACATAGGACAATATTTTGTTAGGACTTTACTAAGATGTATTATAATAAAGTGGAACTCATACTTTTCACCTAAAGCCATCAAAATACAACTTTAGATTATAGTCAGAACTCTTGCGTCAGTTCACGTGTGGTGTTCGAAGTCAGCAAATGAAAAATATTTCCTGGCGATGATACACGGCATAACTATTTGGAATCGTAAACCACGTGCATAGTATACCTACATGATGCATTTCCAAGATAAGCAGTAGTCATGGGCATTTCGTTTTTGTTACTTGTTTAAAGCAACTTGGTGTCTCAGGTGTAAGTTTATACAGTGAGCATAACGCAGGTATTCATTCCATTGCACACTTACCCAGCTAAATACAAATACTCATTTAAAATAAGACTTAGGTGTAAGTCAAATGTTAGCTGTATTTAGTGTGTAATTGAAGTTTTGTGCCGTTATGTCAAAACTTTAAAGAAGTGATTTTTGCTTCAACTTTTAAATTACAAATACCTGATTTTGATAATATAAGCATTGTAACTGTTTATATCATTGTCTGTTCCCGAATTTTTTTTCAAATAAGAATAGCATTTTAGACACTTGCATGTATAAAGATAAAAAATTTTTTATCGAAATTAGCTGCACAAAAAATATTAAATTAGGAGTTTCGAGGACTTGTTAAAAATATAACGTTTTATTGGTTAGTAAAAGCATTGGTTTATATGACTTATTTGGTTTCTGCACGAGGTAATGATTTCCAAAGATAAAGGAATATTCCAGTTTTTTAATGGACATTAGAATAACATGACAACATCAGACTATCGTAGTTATCCATGGTATCTTTGGTTCCGGAAAGTAAATATTTCCTTTGCTATATTTACATTTTATGGCACATTGTAAATAGTCGCATAAAATAACTAGTAAGAAATAAGTCTAGCGTGGAATATAATTTGATTTTATGGGCATTACATCATTTAAAAGCCTGTTGAAAGGTGGCGTATTCGTATAAGAATTTCGAGATATGAAAGCGTATAGGTTTGTCTTTTTTTATTTTCTTTATTTCCTCAATATCTCACCTGAAGATGAGCAGGTAAACGGAGAGGTGATTAGTTCCAGTAGACAACGGTTAGGCATATTTATAAAAATGTGAATACATTTATTATCAAAGATATGTGTTTCGAGTATATTTCAAGGAATGATTTAAATTGTTATTTATATCAATCTTTCAATCTTTATCATGTTTCTAAAATGGATTCCTAGAGAGTAGCTTTGGATATTATAATTTGTGAAATACTGTCACAAACTACCAACCAAGATATGTGAAAGAATCAAACATAACACGTGAACGGTGAGAACTAGAATTTGTTTGTTTGTTTTTTGAATTTCGCACAAAGCTACACTAGGGCTATCTGCGCTAGCCACTCCTAACTTAGCAGTGTAAGACAGAGGTAAGACAGCTAGTCATCACCATCCGCAGCCAACTTGGTCTACTCTTTTACCAACGAATAGTGGTATTGATGGTTACATTATAACGTCCCCACGGCTGAAAGGACAAGCATGGTTGATGTGACGGGAAGAATAACAATGATCACAAAGATTATGCGGCCATCACGGGCTCCTACGAACTACTAGTAACAAACTTGTGTAAATATTGTTTAATAGGATATACGACAGGGTGTCTCTTTTTTATTTTTGTCCGATATCAGTTAATATTTTATATTTTAACCCTACCATAAGATGCTAATAGGAGACTTTCTATTTCATTATTTCTACTAATCTAACATGCTTTAGAATAACAGTAAAGTATAGCGATTTTGTTTCTTTAGCATTTCATATTATAAAATTCTGTAAATACGGTTATAAATACATTACTGCAGCTGTAAAAACACCATAAATCAAGAGCAGAGTAGCTTTGCAAGGGGACAAAGTCGTGGTTGAAAACAAACCAATCAGGATTATATCTCTCTTTTATGCCTCGTTCCTCGATTCGTCAGCGTAACTTTACAGACTTTCAAGGCTAAAATTCGGGGTTCGATCCTCAGTGTTCACAGAATACATTTAGCCTGTAGTGAAGCTTTATGCTAATAAAACAGCAATAACTTTCATGTATAGTTATAGAAAATATGTAATTAATTCAAGGCACAGTCGCGGTTTTAAATATAGCAGTAAGGATAATTTATTCTGAGAGACTGTTCGTTTTTGGAGCTTAAATCTTTAAATATACTATACTTAAATAAAAACAAAATAATTAAGAGCCTTGACGCGTTGCAGTGCGTTCTTTCGTTGAATTTTGCAAATACAGTGGGTCAACGGTAAAATCCGTGGCTCGATTCTCCGAAATGGAGATAATTTAGATAGTCCATTGTGTAACTTTATGCTCATTAACAAACAAACATATCGTTATATTTTATCAAATATCTAACAGCAGTAGTTTAATTACACTCTTACTAAAAGTTCACCAGTGTTAAGTTAGATTTGCCCTTTATGTGTCGCCTCTTTGTAGCCTGGCATGGCCAAGCGTGTTAAGGTGTGCGACTCGTAATCTGAGGGTCGCGGGTTCGCATCACCGTCGCGCCAAACATGCTCGCCCTTTCAGCCGTGGGGGCGTTATAATGTTACGGTCAATCCCACTATTCTTTGGTAAAAGAGTACCCCAAGAGTTGGCAGTGGGTGGTGATGACTAGCTGCCTTCTCTCTACTCTTACACTGCTAACTTAGGGACGGCTAGCACAGATAGCACTCGAGTAGCTTTGTGCGAAATTCAAGAAAAAAAATTGCCTCTTTGTGGGTCAGTGGTAATTTTATAGTCTTTCAACGTTAAAATCCGGGGTTCGATTTCTCATGGCGGACATAACACATGCGCTAGTTTGTAGTGACAGTCCCGTAACTACTGAACAGTTTCAAGTAATTAATTTTACGAACTAAAGAGGCATTGACCATTAGAAATCTGAATCCGGAATTAAATACAGTCTAGTAATAATGAGCTTTACTGAGAGGATATCGCTATATTCATGCTAACAACACTGAAAAAAACAAAACAAAACAGCCAACAAGCTCTATTAATAGAGAAACTATTCATGGTAACGTAAGTGAAATATTATTCATACACATAAAACACAAGGGATGTTTGATAAAAAAATATATATATTCGTCTTTAAAGTTTATATTTTGTTAATGATTTTAGCAAGTAAATCTTTTTTACATGCAAACGCATCTACGTCACACTTAGGCTCGAGCGTGATTCCTCGTGCCTCTTTCGGAATGATTGATTGCTAATAACCGTCACAAGAAACAAAAATGCAGTTTGATGAAGGAGAGGTGGAGACTTGCTACCGAAGTGTGGGAAAAAGCTCGTTAGAGCCATGAAGAGTCAGTGGGGCGTCTCAAGGATCGAGTGACCATGCCACCAGATGGTGCTCACTGTCGGCTTAGTTGCTTGAATACGATGGTGGGAAATGACCTGTATCGAAAATCGTACGTTCGTAGTTTCTAAAATTTCGCACGACTTTTGTTTTTTACAGTGACGTCATGCTTGACATTATATTACCGTCTCTGTGTACTGTTCTTGTTTTCATTTCCTGGCTTTTCTCAGCAATATGTGTGTGTGTGTGTATAGCTCTTTATCTTGTGTAAAACATGTCTTCTTACTGATCCACATTTTCACAAAGTTGGTATCTGGTCTGCGTCCAGGTTAAGTGGTGCACAACTGTGTGGCAAGTTTTGAAAGAAAGCTTAAACCGTAAATAAAACTTATCAATAATTTCGAATCAAAGCAAGTCATCTAAATAAATAAGAATCAATAATTAACCAATTAAATAACACGTCTATTTTAATACACTGTTCTAATTAGAATCATACAATGTCGTAAACCAAAATCTTACAATGATTAGAATGCATTAATTCATCAGACTGACACCATTTCCACAAGTTGTTGTTAATAGTTGTAATCTGAATAATAACAAGACGAGAACTGGTCAACTTAGTATGTTTGAACCTAATTCTGTGTATTTAAACAAAGATTGTAAATCAATCCTCACGTAACATTATGTATATATATGTTTGTGTGTATAAATGTTTTGATTTTCCACTGTACTTTTGTAGCTTTTCTTCAGATAACTAATAAAGGTAATTTTTAGATATATAAAATTAAAATAGATACAATTTACAACACTACTGAAGCCGTACAGAGTTACTTACAACACGTATGTTGTAATTTTACTTCTGCTCCCCAGTGGCACAGCGGAATGTCTACGGAGTCACATAGCTAGAAACCAGATTTCGATACCCGTGGTGAGCAGAGCACAAATAGCTCATTGTGTAGCTTTGTGCTTAATTTAAAACAAAAAGCAAAGATTTGCCCCTTGTCGCATTGCTTCACTATTATTTGCTTATTGCCTTGGCTTTCTTCTATTATAATATATCTCGCCGAATATAGATATATTGGCTTGCTGTTCCTTCGTTTTTGTTCAGAACTTATTTTGTTATTCTTAATATCTCGTTAACTGTAATGTTTCTTCAATATTTTATGCTATAATACTATGAGGCTGAGCTAAAATTAAAAACAAATTTCTCGTAATATTGTATGCTGGGTTTGAATTTCGCGCAAAGCTACACGAATTTACTTGGTGTAGTTATTGTTTGTTTGTTTTCAATTTCGCGCAAAGCTACACGAGGGCTATTCGCTCTAGCCTTCCCTAATTTAGTAATGTAAGACTAGAGAGTTTGTTTGTTTGTTTTGGAATTTCGCACAAAGCTACTCGAGGGCTATCTGTGCTAGCCGTCCCTAATTTTGCAGTGTAAGACTAGAGGGAAGGCAGCTAGTCATCACCACCCACCGCCAACTCTTGGGCTACTCTTTTACCAACGAATAGTGGGATTGACCGTAACATAATACGCCCCCACGGCTGGGAGGGCGAGCATGTTTAGCGCGACGCGGGCGCGAACCCGCGACCCTCGGATTACGAGTCGTACGCCTTACGCGCTTGGCCATGCCGGGTCTCTTCCATGTTGGGTAGTTTCTATTTTATTATTTCATATGTAACGTTTATGTTTTTTGCAATCTTTGTTTGAAATTTCTTTTCATTTTTCCAATATAAATACTACTACATTCATATTTATCTATTAATTATATTTTATCTTAATTATTCCCTATCACGTCTTTTAACGTATTTATTGATTTAACTATAAGATGTGCGTGTGTGTTTTTCTTATAGCAAAGCCACATCGGACTATCTGCTGAGCCCACCAAGGGGAATCGAACCCCTGATTGTAGCGATATAAGTCCGAAGACTTACTGCTGTACTAGCGAGGCGGGGGAAATATAAGATAAAAATTATCATGTTTTTAAATGCTTTATATAATTGGCTTGTTAAACGTATAATATAAGGTAAACTTAAAGTTTCGTTTTGTTTTTTCATAAATAGATCTTAATGTGATATTTCTAACAGTATTTGCACCATTTTTAAATTTCTTAAGTGCTTTGTCTATTGTTTTTGGTTCAAATTCTCTTTGAATAGCAATATATTTGATAAATAACATATTCCTGTCTTGAAAATATTTTTAATGCTCTATAAACACATGTATTAAATACAGATTTTTATTTTCATGTGGCATGATTCTTTGTGTGGCTGCACAACAACGATAAATAGTTTTTCTGTCAACTGATGTCTCTAAGTTACTTGCTGTTTGTTTTCTAACTACTACGTCTGAACAATTAATACTCTTAGTTCCTTCAATTTCACACGTAAATTTAGTTGATGGTTCTTTACTACTTAAATATCTAGAAAATTCACGTAGTTTACTGCTGCAAAGTCGCCATACTAAAAATGTGTCATCTACGTATCTTATCTAAGCTTCCGGTTTAAATCTAACATCATTTAAACCTTCATTTTCCAAATTATCTATGTAAAGGTCACATAACAACAGTGACAAGGGGTATCCCATAGATTAACGTGAAGATGACTTAAGAAGGTAGAAACATTGTTTTGTTCTTTATTTTAATTAAATTGTTAATACCCATACCAGCCTTCTTATGAATACAATGGATATTTGCATTCTCTTCATTGTAGAGAATCGAGCCCTGGATTTTAGCGTTGTAAGTTCGTGAACTTACTTCTGACCCAAAGGCGGATGGTTGCAAATGAACCAAACTACGTGATGTTCTGTTATTCATGACGTCCGAAAATTATTTTAAAATAGTTAAAAATGCGAGTCACTGGGCCACGCCCTGCTCTCTGTGTACACCACAGATGCTATTTTAAAGGTCTGAAGTTGTCACAAACCTTATTGTGTTTAGCGACGAATATGGAATGTAACCAATAGTGTAAGACTATTTTAGTATATTTTTTCTTTAGTTGATTCTGGTTTTATTTACTTTTGTAATCAGAACATAAATGTGTTGGTAATAGTTTAATTTATTCCAATAAGTATGACCACGATTTCTTTCAGGAGTAGTTACGTACAGATTGTTTTGTTCACTGGCCGTTACCGGTCATTTTGACCACTCCCTCCCCCTAAAGGAAAGAAACTCTGCAGCATTGTTGGTTTATTTGTGTCCCCTCGCAGTTGTCGAAGAGAAAGAAATATCTGGAATATCTAAGAGAAGTCAAGATGTCGTCCAACGATTTCTGGTTCTAACAAATCACGAAGATTTATAGCCCATGTGTTTACACTGAGGGGTCCGTTCGGATAAAAGAGATAACAGCATCAAGATAGCTTGTGGCTCCGTTCCACTTCAATACTTATGGATGGGCTAGAAGCTGTTTTATCTCAAGAACGTCTCAAGAAAACCTAACAAGGTAGGGGAGATAACACGCGTTTTTGCTCCAAAATAGAGCAACTTAATCACTGTTTGTCTCTTAGTTGATTTAAGCAATGTCATTCAAAGTAAATTTTGATTGGTGTACATATAGATATAGATATATATTCTTACAATCCAATTCCCATCTAACGCGAAAAAATAATAAGAAACTTAAACAATCGAAATAATAAAATACAGTTATCTTTTTTTTAAACTGTTAACATTTTTAAGAAAGGTTTCTATTTTTTAATTATTCTTAGTCCAAGTAGGCCTATTTACATAAAGCATTATCTACGAATTACCGTTTCTAATTATGAACTTGTAGACTAGAAGGAATACAGTTTGTCAATAGAACCCATCCTTAAATCTTGGGTTGTTACTATTTGACAGAGTAATGAAAATTTTA
Source organism: Tachypleus tridentatus (assembly GCF_004210375.1). Taxonomy (NCBI): domain Eukaryota; kingdom Metazoa; phylum Arthropoda; class Merostomata; order Xiphosura; family Limulidae; genus Tachypleus; species Tachypleus tridentatus. Next base: position 19,288,125 of record NC_134832.1, on the reverse strand, counting down.
AATTTTATTGTCGCTTTTACATGCACTCACGGCCTCAAAGTGCAAAACACGTTCTTGCGAGATCGGAACGTTAAACAGGAATATTTAAGATGATGCCATAGACTCAATATGGAACGTTGGAAAGTGTAACAAATATCACTCTAGCTTACAAAAGAAAAGCTAATCACTTTCAGATTATCAAAGTGTTCTTAAACACATCTATACAAAAGTTAGATATACGAGTTTCTTGAAAGTTAAAGAAAAAGAAATTGTTGTTATATACGAGACAAATCCGTTTTTAATTAACATAAATAACAGTTTTCAATTATTACAAATTTTAAGTGAAATATCCAACCAATTAGAGCTAAGAATACAAAGAAGTCAATGCGAATTTACGTAATATAATAAATTATCTATTTTGTATTTTTCTGTTTATACCTGAAACTATCCAAGAATGATTTTTCTGTAATATATCGTTAAATATTTCATATTACTTGTAAATACCTAACATATACTCTAGAAATATGTATAATTTTTTGTTCCTTTGTTCTGTAGAAAGAAGCCTCCCAGTGGCATAGCAGGAAGTTTGTGAACTCATAACTAGAAAACGGATTTCGATACCCGCGGTGGGCACAACACAGGTAGCTCATTGTATAGCTTCGTGCTTAACTACAAAAAATAAAACTACACAATAACACTGAAAGCAACTAAGTAAAAACAAAGATTAATAATTAATGTAGTAAAATTATACTTAAAATGACGAAACCAGTAGAAACTGTAATCAGTTATTTATACTAATAGATAAACAAATAAAAACATATCTTGTATATAATTTAAAATAACACTGAAATAATTATACTTTTCTATCTACATTTAAGGTGTGGTAATTGTAATAAACACTTTTAACTGGTGTTTACGAATCATATGACACTTTCGTTTTCGCAATACAATAATAAGCGATTTTTTAAGAGAATGATTGATTTTCGTATTGAACGGTTTGTGTAGTTTGGTTAAACGGTCTCAAGGGCTCTGTGTACCATTACAGTCATCAGCTTATCTCTCGTAAGTGATCGTTCTTACGCATGAAGGATTTTGAGGCGCCACCTGCAAAAGATTTATACACATACAAACTGAGATGTCTCCCTGCATACGGGACCAACAATCGTGAGACAAGATGGGGAAGACTGAAGCTTGGAGACACACTGTCGAGTTTAAGGTTTATGCCTTCACCCCTGTCGTCATAAAATATTCCTTTTTTTTAGCCTAGGGGTAAACTACAAGTACACCTCTCTTCATTTCATTAAAACAACTCAACCAAGTAACCTAGTTAAAGAATTAATGGTAATTTAACATAACAGTTAAGTTACGCATTGGTATTTTGGTATCGTTATTACACCGACTGATTAAACGTTTTTATATTCATGAAGTAACATTTCACATTAAGACAAACCGTGTGTTACACTTTTATCAACAACTTATTGAAATGTGCTGTGTGTACGAACAGCTTTTGATGTCGCATGATAACTCGAATATAAGGAGATCTTGATATAAAAAAGGGCTAAGAAGACCGTTAAATTTGCTTATAAAACTAAAACAAAACATTTAAATACAAACAACTGTAGCTGAACAGAGTAGATAGATGTTTGGTTACGTTGTCAGTGTTGTGAAGTAAAGGACACAAAGGTTACTCCAGAATTACAAAGTCGTGACTTGAAGTTTGCACTTTTGACGTCCTACGTCAACAAGTTACGAACTGAAGAGGTTTAGATGTTAGTTCTCAGTCGTAAGGTTTTATTTGTTTAAGTCTGAAAAGTTTTCTGTTTTCCTCGTGTTGGTGAAGTAGGCGATCTTATCTTTAGTCTAACCTTAAGAGATGCCTTGTTGTATTCATTTCACGAGTTGACGTTGACCTTGTCTCAACAGGACGCTTCTCGAAATTCAATCTTACAAAGAAAACCTGACTGGATGGTTGACTCATGGGGCGACCTGATGTAGTGCAGATAAATTCTGCCACAAACTCACCTGAATAAACACGTGACAAGCTGGTACTCGGCTAACAGCTATCCACGCAGTGGCTAGCACCGCTGCCAGACCACCACAACAAGCTCTTTCCCTCCTTCCATCCCACAGTGACACAATCCACGCTAACGAACTCTTCTCAGACGGGTGCTGATAAAAGGTCATACGGGCGAGTTCCCAATTAAAAGAACCCACGTTTCAAGACGGCTGTTTGTTTTTATGTTCAAAGAATCCTGCTGTTTCCAACCCGGACTCGGAGCTCCTCTTCGAAGAGATACCGCACCTTCAGTACTGCACTGAATATCAACTAATAGCACGTGCAACAGAAAAGTAATAGCGGGCTGTCCTCTAACCACCACCTCCCAGTGACCGAAGTTATCGGCTTCTTCTAGTCAAAGAATGTGAAATACAAGTAGAAGACATACGAGCAAATAAAAAATATAATAATATTTGCATGACCTCTGTAAATAAAGTTCATCCTTTGTTGCAACATAAAATCTCTGTGGCACACACACACACACATGCAAATTGTATAGAAGAATTTGCAACATGGAAGACTCGAATCTTCTATATTACTATGTTATATCCGTCTAAAACGTAGGCAGTTACGTAACATTTCACCACTAAGATGTGGATAACGACGACAGAATAATGTCGAATGTTTGTGTACACAATATAATTGCAACAATGACGATTCATTCTTTTTGAAATTTCAAATTATAAGGTCGTATATTTTGTTGAAATACAAGAATCACGCAAACCTTAAGTTGCACGATCAACATCAAAATTTAACATACCCATCTTGTTTTAAAGGAAATATTGTCACATTGAAAATTATAATAAAGATGCACATTTTTTGGAAATGGATAATTGTACTTCAATTTCTTGATCAGTTCCATCGACATTTTAAATTTATTATATGATCACCCATTACGTTAGGTAAAAGCAGTCCCACTCATGAAATGTCCATCAACGTTATTTTCTTACAGAGAATTAGTCACAGTGAAATAATTAATAATTAAAGAAAAATATTGAGCGGAGTCTCTAACATCCACTAATTTTAAAATATTGAGCGGAGTCTCTAACATCCACTAATCATCATATTCCACATAATACTAAATACTGTCTTCGACTTTTGTTCTATAACGAGTGAGTTTTCATCAAATCTGATCAAACTCCGTGTCGTTTTTGAAAAAGTCACTTTTAGTGTAATTCAAGTCTAGTGGGTGGAAAGTAACACGTGATCTACACGAATCTTTATTGTTACTACTATAAGACCAAAAAGATTAATTAGGTGTACATCGCTTCCACTTGAAATCTGGAAAAAGTTTACGAACAAGCATCCTTTGAACTACGAATATGCTGTTCCTAAACCTTTAGTAGCTGGCGACATAAAAACGACCATAATTGTTTGCGACAGTAACTTATTACCTCTTGTATCGGTACATTGACTTCCATATTTTTCTATCACACTTTTTGCCTGGTGGTTAGAGTGCTCGACTTACAATCTGTGATTGTGGGATTGAAACCTATCACCGATCATGCTTGCCCTTTAAGCCGTAGGAACCTTATAATGCGACAGTAAATGTTACTGTTTGTTGATAAATAGTAGCAATATATGATATGTACTCTGTACGTTGACTAGCTGTCTTTTCTGTACTCTATTTCTTCAAAATTAGAAACGGCTAGCACAGATAGTCTTCTAGTAGTTTTTCTTTTAATCGTTTAAAAACATATGTTATGTATGATAAGAAAATGTAAAAAATGAATCCAACTTCGGCAGATCTATAGTTAACTGTTTATTCTCAAGTATAGCAACAAACACGTGAAATTGATCAGTTCTGATCTATGAGAGGCTTTATCATTATTTCTTCATTGTTTGTAATTAATTGAGGATAATCAGAAATAGACTATAAATTATTTTTGTATTATTTATAACAGAAAACTGCACCATGAATAATCTTGAACTGTGCTAACTTCATAGATCTAAGTTTCTATTTTGCAGTACAAGATCTACAAACCTACATCAGACACACCGGAGGGAATATTATAAATAAATATATTCATATATACATGAAAGAAACTTTTTTTTTAGAATAAGTTTTATATGGAAGCAAAATTCTAGAATTTAATTGACGAAAGGGCACAGAGCAAAACTAGAATTTAGTTTAAAAACTATTTTCAGCCAAAGATATAAATATGTCATATAGTATAATATATAAATAGACAGAAGAAACTTCGCATAAGAAAAATCATAAGTATTTATAATTAATTAAATCACACTAAAAGACTTGCAAGGAATGCTTGGTGGTCTTATATATATATATATATATACAGACTTTCTTCTTTCAACTAACATTTCTGAACGAATCAGCTTACTAGTTGAAAATGCTTATTATGTGTATAAGTATTTCACATTCAACACTCCGTCACCCAAGAAGCACAACACATCATTATGCGATAGAATTACAAACATCATCGCATCACACGGCAGTTGACATTGACGCCGTTCTGGCTAAACTAAACACTTTGTTCCTCGATATAACCTCAAAGTCAGCTTTTGTTCCTATACACGATTTTTGTACAGCTGAGTTACAACGTATTACTTGTTAATGTATGCAACCTACCGCACGTATATTAAAGATCATGTGTAACATACCTTCCCTGTCAGCGTAAAAGAGTGATAACTGAGCTACAATGACAATATAGCTTGGTAATAGAATTAATAAACATTGTATTGTGATGCGGTATTACCAATGGCATTCACGCCATTGTTGTTGTTGTTTTTAAACACATTCGTCTAAGCTATTTGTACATTTTCCCTCGCTGGTACAGCGGCAAGTCTACGGATTTACAGTGCCAAAATCAGGGGTCCGATTCCCCTCTGTGGACTCAGCAGATAGTCCGATGTGGCTTTGCTATAAGAAAATATAAACAAACACAAACTGTTTATACATCACCTTTATTGGGATCTGGGAGGATCAGGTGCAATATAGATATCTCACCCCCACCGACACTAATGTTGTTGCAATCCATATCCACACCTTTAAATTAAGAGCACTGTTAAGTGTATAACATTATATAAATTAGGGTTTTACATTTATGTAAGTCACTATCAAAGCTTACATCACTCCTCTCAGGTGTTAACAGTTGAGCATTTTCATCGGCACACACACTTTGAAGAGATTTACATAGCATCCGAAACTCCCAGATTCCGACCAAATCTGCCACAGTGCATTAGCTCAAAGTAGAGGGCCTTTCCAGATCCAACAAAACTGATGATATACAGGGTTATTACATATATTCACACAAACATACAGAAATGCAAATAAAATTATTAGGATTGTAATTAACGCCACTAATTACTAGTGGGGTTGTTTATGTCTTTTAAACATGAGTAATGAAACCCAATTATTTCCATTATTCTCAGTGTTGTAATAAATTACAAATTAAATAACATAAAAATGCTCACTTTGATACGGTATGTTGACCCACTGAAGCGAAAAATACACAAAGAAATTAATAATTTGAAGGTTAATGTGCTGTCGCTAAATAATTAATGGAGGAAAACATTATTTTTAGTAAATATGAAGGTTATGACGTCAGAGATACTCATTAGACATGCGCAAGCCATTAGAGTCGTTAAGAAAACCAATTTCTCATAAAAATGTTGATTTAAACATTAATTACATGCTAAAATTTTTCACGAAACACATAATCTATCGTGTATTTTGTGCGTAGTTATATAAATTGCCAAGAAAACAAAAAGGATAACATTTATAACAGTATGTGAACGAAATAAACTAAACTAAATAACAAACACCTGCAAATCAACGAATCATAATTTTTGTGATTTTAAAAGCAAATCTCATCAATGAGCTATCTACACTGTGCCCATCATAAGTATTGATATCTCATTTTTAGCGTCACAAGCCATCAAGTTCACTACTAAACCACTAGGGTCAAGGTGAATGGAGTTTTAACTTTAACAGTTTCGTACGCATAATTCAACTGAGCTATAGAATACTTTTGTCGTAGTGTTAAAGATATATTCACAAAGACTACGTCCCTCGTTGTGACAACAGTAAGTTTTCGGATTTACAAGACTAAAATCAGCGGTTTGACTCCCCTAGGTGGACACAGCAAATAGTCTGATTTGACTTTAATATAATAAAACACACACACAAAGATTATTTCATATCGTATACAATATAGAAAGAAAACCATAATATTTTAAACAGTCTTAACTTTACCACTGCCAGTTTCTCGACTACAATATATTTTAAAACACATTCTTTCATCTCAGCCTTTATTATTAAAATTTCATTTTAGCTTTAGCTGTAGAGAAATAGTACAATATCAGCTACTGAATGAACTTTGATATTTTGTCGCATCGTACGTTGATGCATCAGTATCATGAACATGTGTGTACATATCATTTCTACGCATGCACTTCATAAATTATCTGAGCGAAAAATTAAGCTTTCTGATCAGATAATTTACCATTATAGAAAATTCTATCAGTTTTGAATATCGCTATATATGTTTGCTAGAGATACTAAAAACAAAACTTATGGATACATTGTTTACATACATACTACTATGAGCCATAAAACAACTTATGGATACGTTGTTTATATACATACTATTATGAACCAGAAACGATTTCAGAAATTGTTGTTCATGAACCACAATATTTTTTCGTCCTGTCAGAAAGAGTGGAGTCAGTTTTGTAGAAATTGGGATCTTCAACTAATCTGTTTTTATAAGTGTGAAAGAAGTAATAAAACAGACACCCAAAATTATTACTGATCAAAGTTCTAGCAGAGGAATAGTGCAATTACGAAAATGACTCAATCTTTTCCATTGAAATGAAAATGGCGGTGGTGGGGAGACGGGAGGGAGGAGAATTAGAAATAAAAGAATGAAAACACGAAAAATCCTGAACAGTTGTTTAGGATTTTGTACGTTTATTACAATTATGAGAGCATAAAACAATGAATATTATATTTGTGACAGAGTAAAACAATGAATATCGAGTATGCACGTTACAACTACGGCAGGGTAAAACAACGAATAGTTAGTATGCGTATTGCAACTGGGCAGGATAAAACAATGAATATTGAGTATTGAATGTTACAATTGTGGTAGGGAAAACAATGAATATGAACTAGTATTTCTTTTCAAAGAGATTCTTTTCTCCTAAGTAAATACTAAATTATTTCCATCCGAAAAGTCCAGATCACCGGTACTATTTCTCTGTCAATAAATCTAGGAATTATTACAGATGCAGTTATCAGTGAAATAAATTCCCTGTGTTTCAGCTCTGATTGGACAACGTGGGTGTTCTTGTTGTTAAGACTGCTGCATAGTCCATCATAATGAAGTCTCGAGAAGCTCACGTGCACTAGGACGCATATAAACCCTACACTCTTGCCTGACACAAATAAAGTTGGGCAGGGAACATTTTAACACGGGTAAGCGTTAATTATTTTACTACAACGACGCCTTGCAGAAAACCATACAGCTCAGTGTCCCAAAAATGGAGGAAAGGAGATAAGATTTTCGGGTTATTTTGGGAAAATAGTTACAATGGTGCGAAGATATATTTTCGAGGTGTTTTATATATAAATACTGTTTATATAGTAATAATTGTATAACAGTTTATGGCTCTCAACAACACGTGACAAATACGTAGTATGTGAAAAATGGAAATATTGAATGTATTAAACAAACTAAATTAGAAAATAATGGATCATTTACATTCATTTTAATACACTTTTGATTTTAGTAACTTTAGTGACTTATTGGCCCATCTGTACATCTATAGAAAAAAACACGCATAGTCATAAGAATAGCTACAGTTTTTTCACGTGTATGTGTGATGGTGGTGGTTGTTTAGTGATGGTAATAATAAACCCAAATACAGATGCATATAAGAAGGGCAAATTTCAACCAGGCTATATCCAGATCAAGCCATTACGTTCCTATGCCTATAACGTGAACATACAAGCCTAAAATAATTACGTTCAATGAATGAAACCTGTAATAATAATAAAAGAAAAATAACAGGTAAAGAGAACAAGTATTTTTTTAAATAAGAGCTTTTTTTTAGGTTCAGCCCTCACTGAGGCTTTTATAATGATCATTTAACCAATCCTTATAACAACTATAATTAGATAATCACCAGAGGCGTATGCTTGTTAATTAGGGTAATTGATAAACACGATAGAATAGACTTTTAATCAGGGTATGAGGGTGGTCCTGGCGTGTAGCTCAAACTTTAGAGAAGATTATCGTCTCGGTCTGTCACTGAGTAAAACGGTCTTATAATAGTTTCCGTTCAGGTGGCTTCGTGCATTTCTCGATACGTTCCGAATGAATGAAGTGTTTTGTATTAACCGGTATATAACGAAAATATCTTCTCGACTCATTCTAAAGTCCATGTCTACAAAGACTTCAACAGCGGACTTGAACCCAAAGTACTAATTTTTCGTGAATACATAAATATATTTTCCAGTACATTTTTAATATTAGCTTAATTAATCTAGAATACTCATTAACTTTTTCACAAACATGTTTGGCATTCCTAGCAACTAATTGTATATATTTTTTTAATATTTGAATGATTTACTATATACCTTACAGAAAAAAGGGCTCTATAGACCACGAATTGCGGGTATGAAATATTAGATCCCGCAATTTGTGGTCTATAAGGATCTAGTATGAAGTACCCTTGTCACGGTACATCCATTTGGATCCTTGTGAAATATACCCCTATAGTATATAGCAAGGAATTAAAGAAGATGTTTTCAACAATTCAAAAAAAGAAACATTCCCCTTTTATTACTTTAATACATCACTTCTTCGAAATACAGAAGGTCCTTTATAAATCTTAAGTGATTTTTCTCCGAACATACAAATAAAACAGTATTGTCTTTATAAACACTCGCCTTTTCTGAGGCTAAATGCTTTTGAAATGCCTAAAAAACGCTTCAGAACGATGGGTTAGGGGTTCTTTTTTAAGTGATAGCATTGCAAATTTAAGAGACAACACAACAAGCAAGGACATTGAATGTTACGATATTTAAACATACCCAAACTTTCTTAATATGTTAAGGTAACAATATCAGAGTTACAAATCACTATTTCATGAAATGATGCTATAAATAAATATTATCCTGCGTAATTAGGACACCATGTAAACAACTTCAATGAAATAAACAAAACACGAAGTTGAACAGGTTTTTTTCCTCCTCTGTTTGCCAGTTGGATGACTTACGTGATGTTTCGTGTGTTTCTGTTTTTTGTCAACACCTTCATATCCGCAGCTTACATAAGTAGCAAATACAGGAATGACGTTAGAAATAAACTTAATTTACCTTAAGTGATGGCGAATTGGAAAACTTTTCTATAATATGTTTTAGCTACGTAAGCTGTATTTATGAAAAGAAAATATGAGGAATTTCAATTAAAGTGTAAAGATGAGTAATATTTATGTGATTTTGAGACATTTTTCTCACTATTTAGTAACATAACTTACTTTAAGGTGTGTTGTTACAAAATTATTATTTAGTATTTTCACCAAAAATTGAACATGGAGGATCAAGTAATATATTAGGGATCTTCGTCACAAATTATATTTTTAGTTTCACCTATGGTAGGGAGAAAAGAAATATGTACTGTCATCAGTATAGATAAAATGGTTTATTAAAACATGACATAGCTCATTTGTACTGTCATCAGTAAAGATAAAATGGTTTATTAAAACATGACATAGCTCATTTGGTCCCAATTTTCTTTATATATATTCATATATGTCTTTGGGTGTGCTATAACTTAAAAATAAGCCGACAAATAACAAATTAAACAAAAACGCTGCATCAACTAAAATATATGTATGTATGTATGTTTTATTTACTTATTTAGTTAGTCATTCGCAAAAAGGTCGCTTCGTTAGTTGTTTGTACCAGGCAAAAATATAGAACTAAATATCCTTTTCATATACCTCTATTTAACCTGTTGAAATCAATATGGTGAAAAACTGTAGTGAAACATAATTTTTTGTCACATATATTAGGCCTAACGAGATTTCTTGTTTCGTGAGATGAAGCATCGTGCAGAGTATGCATTCTTTACTAGTTTCTATATACTGAGGAAACTATTACCAAGCAGAAAATGATGAAACTTCCTAGGTATAGTTTTGATAAGTACTTAAACCAAAATAGACAAATAAAGGAACAATTTAGTAGACGGACAACCTTTTTGTCGTGTATTTCTAATTTCTTCCTTATAACTTAAGTGTAAGTCAAAATATGCAGACACACGCATGTATATGTAAAAATCGTTATAAACAGCTGCCCTTTAATTACTTTTATTCTTATAGACGGGCCCGACATGGCCAGGTGGGTTAAGGCGTTCGACTCGTAATGTGACGGTCAATCTCACTATTCGTTGGTAAAAGAGTAGCCCAATAGTTGGCGGTGGTTGGTAATAACTAGCTGCCTTCCCTCTAGTCTTACACTGCTAAATTAGAGATAGCTAGCGCAGATAGCCCTCGTGTAGATTTGCGCGAAATTCAAAGAGCAAAAAAAAAAAGCAAGTATTCCCATAGATATTATTATTTATATAACTAATCACAACAAATTTTCTGTATATGTTAATTTAATCTAGTAAATAATGTAGTTGATTTAATATACCAGTTTAATTAGGTGTATGCATGCAGTAAAAAATGAATTATCACTTGTGTTGTGTTGCCAACAAAAGTTGTTGTCATAAAGTAAGGGTAAAAGTAACAGAGACGATGTCACAATATAATAATAAAATAAGTTTTTTTAACAAGAGAGAAGAATCAACAGTCATCAATATTAAATGGAAATTCAAAAAATGAGTTCAAGTCGTAAGAGGGGCTAAACACCACGTGATCATTAGAAATAAAATAATATATAAAATTGTAAATAACATAGTAAAATGTTTCACCATGAAACTGCTCGCATACAATATAAGAAATGGGTAACACGAATTATTTTAAAGCATAAACCATTGATCCATATTTACTTTTGGCAAGGGCTGCTTAATTATAGAAACCAAGGGTATTGGGGGCATAGACTAATATCTTTGTTTAACAACCTAGAAAATGCTACTTTATACTAATAGCTTGTTTATAACTGAATAAATGACTAATACAAGCAAAATATGTGTACGAAATTATTCTTAAACGACTTTTAAAGAGGTAATACCTGGCCATAAATCAGATTCTGAGTCAAGTCATAGTGCAAGCTCAAACTATGGGGGACATGACAAAAAAGTCAAAATTAACATAAAGATATACAAGTAGCTAAATTAGGCCTATTTCTAATTCATTTGTGACCTCTTCTGTATCTCATCATAAGGAAATGACTACAGTTCTTGATTTAGCGATGTATGTGAACATCAAAGCTTTTGAATATTACTGTATAATTGTTCTCTGTTGAGTCAGTGTAAGTTAACAAGATCCCAACACTAAAATCCGAGGTGCGATTCCAAGTGGTGAATACAGCGCAGATAGCCTATTATGTAATTTTTGTCAAACAAACAACAGTACGTAATTATTATTTTTTCATATATGGTACATAAATTGATTCAAGTAAATGAAAGTACCAGGTATTCACTGTTTTTTATATATTGTTATAGATTTAGAATCGCAGGAGAGTTAACGTACTTTATTCTCTAAAATTAATTTGAAAATATTGGAATTGATATCATGATAACTTTAAGAATGTACGTCAGATATTCTTTAAACACATTTAAACATGGTTGTTGGACTGAAATAATCCAAACTTTTTCATATTCTGTACAGAGCACTCACTGTTAGGGCTCGTTGTCATTTCTTTGTTGAAATTTGCCAAAGGTACTCGAGGGCTACCTTCGCTAGCTGTTCTTAATTTTGAAGATATAGATAGACTAAGGGAAAAGCAACTAGTCAATCAACACCATCCATCACTGGTCCTTGAGTTGCTCTTGTTTCACATGTTATTAGGATTCAACTGAAACCATTATAACGCATCTACAATAGAAAAAACACAGTAGTGCTGGTTATTTTTGGGAGGGGATAACAGGGCGCAAACCATAGAACCTCATATTCACAGCCTTCAGTGTTAATTACTGGGCTACCCTGGCGTCTTCAATATTTGAACATTTATTTGTTCGTGATAGATTGCCATATACACTGTATATTGTTATATATATATTTCATAAATCAATAAAAATGTGTCTTAACGAGAGAAGCGGTTTCAGAGTTGAAATTAGTTTGCTTTTTAGTATTTACATAAATGCTTCTTTTGTGATAAAATATTTGTAACTGTTAAATTACGGTGAAAATATCAAATAAATTAGTAAATAAGAGTATAAAAAACGATTACTTGTTAAATTTTACTCATGTCTGAATTATATAAGACATAAAACATAGATTCGGAAAAAGATATATGTCCTTGAATACTTAGTTTTTCCTTATTCTTTAGTTACTTAAAATATCAGCGCTATGGTTTTCACTATTATACAGATTGTGCTAATTATTCCTTGTATCAATCTCTTGTCTTTGCATTGGTTTCTTTTCTTTGTCACTAACAGGTGTCATAAGATTCTCTTAAGATTCATAAAAAATTGAAAGCAAGCTCAATTCGCCTCGTGAAAATATTAGGAAAACAACACCGAGCTTTAAAAAAATGACCCTACGAGCAAACATCCCATTAAAGAGCAATAAAATTAAGCGACGCCTTGCGTGAGTCATTAGTACTATTGTTCTAGAACAAATTAAAGTTGACTCACTGCTTAGGCTAGTTTTCTTTTGTGTGCGTTGCTAGAAGTAAAGTAGAAGACATTGTCACAATGAGTTATCACGTTAGTTTTTGCTGCTGGTTTGTTTTTTCTGCCCAAACTACATAATGAGCTGCGCTCTATCTAACGCCGAAAATCGAAACTCGGTTTTCGGCATTGTAAGTCCGTAAATTTCTCGTTGACCTACGGGTAGACAACTACGTTAATGAAAAGCAGACTACTAATATTTTAATTTAATAATAAGTGCTTTAACATTTCTAAATATAAGCGTGTAATTAAAATCCATAATAAAATTAATTGGATCATAATTATTTCGTAAGCACTCTAAAGTTTAATTGAATTTATTAGAACGATATATGTATAATTATTTAGATATTTAAAACTTGTGAATTACTTGCAATGATTGAGGACCTTTAAATTTGTGCCATTTTATAAAGGGCAAAAACTGCATTTGATTTTCAAGTTTATGATTTTAGACTTCACTATGAAATGTAAGTTAATATTAGGCTTATTATTTTAATTCGAAATAACATTATTTTGAACATTGTGTTACTTGAATTAATGCTGCCTTTTATGCTTTTGTTTGTTTGTTTATTTAAAAGTGAAAATTCTGTTTTTGCAGGTAAACTACATGTTAAAATTCAAACACCATAAAATATAATTAAATGTTAAAGTAGAATGCAGTTCCAGTAAACACATGTTAGTTAATATTAGGCTTAATGTTTTAATTCAAATGATATTACTTTTAAAATTATTTTTCTTAACTCATTGTTACCTTTTATTTTCGTATTTACAAAATACATATACCTGTATATTGTTACCTTTTATTTTGGCTATATTATTTTCGTTTGTACGTTTAAAAGTGAAAATTATTTTTTTTTAGGTTAAATACGTGTTAAATTTTAACCAACACAAAATAGAATTAAATGTTAAAATACGATGCAGTTCCAGTAAACAAATATATGAAACAATGATAACTCAAATACACAAGTAAAGTTAAAACATTATTGTTTGGATTTCAAAATCAAATATTACTGGTTTAATCCTGATCTTGACATGAATTTTACACTTTTTTATTTCTGGTTAAATTATAAGGATTAAAAACTACCTTTTCAAGTTAATTACAAACAGAAAAGGTGATTTGAATGTGGTAATAAGTTACCAGCAAATCCTTCTGTTTATCTAACTACTATAGGTATTGTACCAATGACCTTATTCGATATTTAAATAAACGCAATTTCTAAAACTAGGGTGTAAGAAAACGTTTTGAAACATTATAAATATGGGGATCGAAATTTCGTTATTACCTGCACTACATGTATTATGTACAAACAATCCTTTGTTAGCAGTTTCTTGTTTGAAAATTATCAAATGTCTACTGTAATCTGTAAATGTCAGGAAAAAAAGGCAAACATCTAAATGTCTTTCGCAATTGTATAGTTAAAATGTTTGAGAAAAGTAGTGTATATAAGATCAGTCCTGTTAATTTTGTTGCTTTATAAATGAGTGCATATGTTCTTAAAAACTACAAATCTTACAGGTGAAATATTACATAGATTTTTGAAGAATTATTCAGTATCGAAAATTTAAAGGGGGCTGTTATATGTGTCTGTGTACAACCTTTGAATCTTGACTACACGATTAAAGTACAATATATATGTTAAATTGTTGTACTAAACAAGTGGATTTCAAAACCCCTTTTATTAGATGATTCTATGGAGCTAACTTAGGTATAGTTTCATATGAAAGACACACGTGCGCAACTTTGGCCATCTGCTTGTATTAGTTTAAGAATCAGAAGAGGTCACGTGCTTTGTGAGCAGTGATATTTGCCGGAGGTCTCACCCCGGGAACTCAGGTTTTCTAAGAAACTTATTCACTCCTCACATAGTGAAACTAATACTATCCATGAAACAACAGTACAGACAGTAGCCCATTGTTCTCTTCCAGATCTGCTTTTACAATTACCCTAGAGAACTGTTTCCTGCAACCTGCTGTGAGCTAATGGCTCTTCCTAGTTTAGTTTAATGGCCAGTAACCTAAATAAAGTCAATCAGTGGTCAGTGATCTTACGACGATGGACTCTATAGTTAATAAACTGTATTAGAGAAAACAAACGGACCATACTTCTTACACGTTTCATGGATTTCTATAGTCGATAGTTTAGGGGCTACAGTATTGCTTGAATAGAGTTTAACAAATAATGTTCTTTCTCTTTATTTTTGATTCTGTAATTAAAATTTCTCTGAATAACAAAAAGTAATTAAGAACAGTTATTTATGGCTTATTTGGAAACTTGTTAATTAAAATAGAAAATATAGTAAAGTCCATTTTGATCATTACTGGTCACCAGTAGCCAATAGATCTATGTGAAAATGTTTCTCAGAACGGCTGGTATGGGTATTAACACTTTTATTGATAAGGAAAAAACAACGTTTCGACCTTTCTAGGTCATCTTCAGATTAAGAAAAAGAGAGTTTCCAAGTGATCGTTGCCGGACACATGTCTTAGGGCCGAGAGTATAAATGGGTGCGGGATTCTAGGAGGCGTTGCAGGTGGATGTTAAGTTATTAATTAGTATAGGTATAAAGATGTTCCTTTATATTGGTTTAATTTTGGTTTTAGTTGCTGTATAAGTAGGGCTTCTTTGATTTTGTGTTTGTTTATATTTGTTTCCCTACTTAATATCTGGGTGTTTTCTATAGTTATATTGTGTTTATTTGATTTACAGTGTTCAAAAACCTGTGAAGGTGTTGTTTTGTTTTTGTTCTTTGAAACTAGTTTTCATTTTTCTGCTTGTTTCTCCAATATAGAAGTCGTCGCAGTTGTTGCATTGTATTTTATAAATCATGTTGGTGTTGTGGTTGTCAGTTTTTACGTAGTATGGACTTTAGTTTTGTACCTGGTTTTTGAATAAATTTGGTGTTTACTGGAATGTTGTGTTTTGTTGTGAGATTTTTTCCAAATCTTGGTTATCTTTTCGCTGATGTCAGGAACATATGGTATGCATAAGGTTTTGTAGCTTGTTGTATCTTGGGATTTATTGTTGTTTGTTTTTTGTTGATCTAGGTGTGTGCGTATAACTTTTTTCACGGTTTTACTGAGGAAATTTTTTGATGTTGATGAAGTGTTGTTTTATTTTGTTGATTTCATCGTTAATTTTATCTGGTTTTTGTTTTGTTTCATGTGCTGAGTTTCAGGGAACGTATAATCCAGTATGGGTGATTTTTCTGTAAATTTCTGTTTTGAATTGTGTATCAGTTCTAGTGATTTTGAGGTTAAGAAATGCTATTTGGTTAGTTTTTTTCCTGTTAACAGGTGAACTTAATGTTGGGTATATCGGGTTAACGTGACTGAAAAACCTAAGCGTATATTCTGTAGATGTGAATCCAGAAATTGTATCATTAGCATACCTGTACCAATACAGTGGTGGGTGTAAGGCTGAATTGATTGCTTGAGATTCAATCTGCATTATAAAAATGTTGGCTAGAATTGATGACACGGGATTCCCCATACTTAGACCATTTATTTGTAGGTAGTTTTGGTTATTGAACATAAAGTCAGTTTTCGTGGTAGTAAATCCTATAATGGTTGCTAATTGATTGTTGGGAGTGTATCAATGGGTTTGGGTCTTGGATATAAAGTTCTAAAGCTATCTTGCAGGCTTCAGTTGTTGATATTTCTGTGAAGAGAGATTACATCAAAATTGGCCATTAAGGCTTTATGGTTTAGTTGATTAAGAATATATTTAAAGTTAAAAGAGTCTTTGAAAAAAGAGCCAGCTGATGTTATATATTTAGAAAATGCCCACGTAATATATTTACCGAGGTTATAGTTAAATGATTCATTGGTCGACATTATGGGTCGTAGTGGACAATCGGGTTTGTGAGGTTACACGTGCCATATAGTTGTGGTGTGTTTGAGTCTGTCTTTCGTGGGTAAGAATAAATGTTTTTTGAGATTGTGTTGGTTTTTTCATTTGTAATAGTATTTTGTTTAATTGGTTTTCACGTGTTTTTGTTGGATTTGTGTTTAGTAGTTTACATTTGTTTGTATCTGATAAAATGTTATGCATTTGTATTCGTTATAACTACAGCATTGTCTTTATCTGCTTTTAGAATTTTGATGTTGTTGTCTTGTTTTAAGTTATTTATAGGATTAATATCTTTTTGTGTAAGGTTGTTTTTTAGTTTTCTTTTCTATGAAATTATTTTGATAGTTTTGTGTGAAAATTCTTTGCAAAGGTTGTTTAAGATACTGTCTTGAGGTGTTTCGGGGAAACAGGTGTTTTCATTTCTACCTGGAAAGATAGGTTGTTGGTTGTCGGTGGAATTGTTGTGGAAGTTTGTTTTGAATTTTGCAGAAAGCTACACAAGGGCTATATGCGCTAGCCGTTCCTAATTTAGCAGTGTAAGACTAGAGGGAAGGCAACAAGACATCACCATCCATTGCCAACTCTTAGGCTACCTTAGTTTATCTAGTTTCTTGTTGTTGTCACCTTAGTTTATCTAGTTTCTTGTTGTTGTCACCTTAGTTTATCTAGTTTCTTGTTGTTGTCACCTTAGTTTATCTAGTTTCTTGTTGTTGTCACCTTAGTTTATCTAGTTTCTTGTTGTTGTCACCTTAGTTTATCTAGTTTCTTGTTGTTGTCACCTTAGTTTATCTAGTTTCTTGTTGTTGTCACCTTAGTTTATCTAGTTTCTTGTTGTTGTCACCTTAGTTTATCTAGTTTCTTATTGTAGCGGACCTTCTTTTCCTTGTCATTCTTATTATTGAGTTGATTGATGTTGCTTTGCATGAGTCCATAAATGTCTGGTTGAATGTAGCAGGCCAGTTGGTAGTCTAGATTCGTATTTTGTTTCTGTAGGTCATTTAGTTCTTTATATTTCGAGTTTAACATGACTTTTAGTAGTGTTTTCTGTAAATTTTGGATAATGTTTGTACACTGGTTAAAATTCTTCGATAGTTTTATCTTAACAAAACTAGGGATTAATTTTTCCTATCTCCACTGTTGGATGAAATAAATGTCATTTCTTCTATTGATGATTTTTGATTTAAGTTCTTAGTTTTGTTAAAATTGCACAAATGTGTACGGTTAACAATGGCAAAATGTAGGTAGGTTCAGCCATAAATGAGTTTAAACAAATAACACAGTACACAAAAAAAAAAAAACACAAAAGACTTACACTTTTCGTATAAACGCCGTGGTGAAGTAATTCTTGATGACGAGAAGTTTTAATATCCATACTAGCCGTTCTGAGATACATTTTTATTTCAAGTGGGTTTCTCGTCATCAAGAGATCTTGTGAAATATTATGTCGTGGTTTTATGGAGAGTTCGATTAATAAAGATCAAGAACATACGTCAGTGTCAACGACCAATACTAACTTTTGAATCCATTCTAACTTTGGTTACTATAAGCCATTATTAGCATCTGGTATCCACCGATAGTTCAACAGTGTTGTTATTCATGATAAGGCACGAATATACGTCAATATCTCTACTCTTGAATATCGTTAACATTATTTTGCAATACAAAAGCTTGGCTCTATAGCTTTATTTACTGAACATGTAAAAAGCTCTATTGATTTTGATAGGACGATGAGAAAAGTTAAATTTTTAACTATGATACTTAGAAAGAGAATTCATTAATTCCTTTTTTTTTTTCTTGCATGGGTAACTTTACTTTCTTGTTTAGTTTTTCGTCAAATTTTGGTGTGTTTTCATGTCTCCTTATTCTTTACCTTACTAATAATCAAAGTGTTTTCGTATCATAAATGTAAATAACTTAACTGTTGTAGAATAAATTTCTTTATTGCATTCCTGTATAAATTATTGATGCATTGTATGTCTGAGAGGTCATTTAGGTTGGCCCGGCATCATCTGGTGGGTTAAAGCGTTCGACTCGTAATCTGAGGGTCACGGGTTCGAATCCCTGTCGCATCAAACATGCTCGCCATTTTAGCTGTGAAAGCGTTATAATGTGACGGTCAATCCCACAATTCGTGGGTAAAAGAGTAGCCTAAGAGTTGGCTGTGGGTGGTGATGACTAGCTGCCTTCACTCTGGTCTTACACTGCTAAATTAGGGACGGCTAGCGCAGACAGCCCTCATGTAGCTTTGAGCAAAATCTAAAAAACAACAACAATAACAAAAACAAACAACCCATATGGCACATAGTGAAAGATTTTAAAGGCAGTAGTAGACACCTGCATTTTTGATTTCTCTGCCAAATTACAAACATTAAACGTCGTGCTATAGCAATATTTTACGACATATACTGTGTTGTTAAATTAAAAACCGTTGCATTTTAACCTCATACACCCGTATTTGAGAAAATTGCAACTGTGAACTTTAAGCAAGTGAGTTCAAATGTTAGATAAGGCAAAAAGAAAACCATAATTAAACAATAAACGTAAGTCCACATGTTGTTGTTTTGTCTGTTATGTTACGTTTCTGTTAACTCACGATGTAATTAAGATCATTTATTTATCTTAACCTGGTAATAGCACAATTTTGTTCATATTTTTTGCTTTCTTGCTTTTTTTTATCTTATGACGAATTTAAAGATAAGTCATAGTGCAAGTAAAACACAGTTATTTATCCAGTCATGGTTTACGTTCTATGTGATTTGGTAATTTAATGCCGCCGCAAAACACAAGTATTCCCAATAATATTGATTTATTATTGGGTGACGGGCCATTTTAGAAGGGTAAACACAACCACGTAAACATTAACAGTTCTTATATATACATACATGTATATACAGCGGGGTTAACCCTTTATTAACACAGAACGAGATACCATGATTTCAACACAAACAACTCTATGGTCGTGTTTAAAAAGACAGTAGACGAAGAGATTCGAAGAGGCCATCGCCACCAGTAAGAATTCAACCCTTAGGTCTTGCCTCTCATCACTTTGAACTATTTCCCTTGATAGCTCGTGATGCAAGGACGTGTTTGTTCAGTGCGGAATTTAATCCGGTTCTTCGTCTTTCAGCATCGTTTTAAACGACTGAAGTTGCCGCCATGAAGTCGGCCTTGATCGGAAGTTTCAAAGGAGATACCGCAGACTAAGTCTTTTGACCACCCTAAACCGGAAACTTTAGAAACTTAGAAGCGTTAACAGTGACACCTGGTAGAACATTTTTAATTCTCGTGATACAATATAATAATTACATTTAATAGTGTGTGTTTACAGGAATACTGTTCTTGTTATAAAGTTGAACATATGTAAGAAGACTGCACCATTCAAGTACCCTCTTCAAATTAAAAGGTTTAACTCAAAAAAATACTTTGGGAGCGAACAAAATGTTACTCTCAAGACATATTTTAGTCTGACACAACATATGAAATTTAAGTTAAATAATTTAATGATTGATAAAACGAGTTTAACATAATTACAACATGTTTTCCTACTGCATTCGTAGAATTTACGCAGTATTGACGTCACATTGCAGACGCTTCGTGAAATCTTGAGTAAATATTTCAAGAGCCCACTGTAGGAGTTATCTTGCTAAGACGGTTTTCCACTGTAGGAGTTATCTTGCTAAGACGGTTTTATTTTTTAAGAGGGTGGTTGGACTTTCAAATGGGTTACCTTCAGTTGTGATGGAAACAACAAACTTCAAGGAGTTTGAGGGAAGGTTTGTTAAATAGTTGAATAACAGAACTAGTTTTTAGTCAAGTTTTTATAAGTAATTTTTAGTCTTTTTTGTGAGTAGTTTTTAGTCGTTATTTTCTTACTGAATGAGACAGCCCAGACAGACCAACAGTTTATTTACCAGTTTTCTTTGTTGTTTTACAGATTAGAAGTACATAATTTTCTCAGAATGAGGATTGCACACACCTGTTAAAATGTTAACTATGATTTGAGATTTTTTTTCATCCATCACGTTTTAATTAAAAGCAATACTTTGGGAAATAGTTACCATAAAATAAAGAATTTCAGAACAGTAATGTGTTCTTTTGTTTTACGGGTTTTGCTAGTGTTTCGAGAAAATGCTTTTATACAGAACTGCATACTCACATACACTTAAATATTATGTTTCTAAATGCATTCTATGAAGAATAAAGCGTGAATTCAAACTCAATTATTCCATTATTAGACTTTCTTGAGCTGTTGTACTATAAAGCATTTTTCATCTATTTCGAAACTAATAAACATCCTTAATTTTTGAAGCTTAAACACGTGTGGTTATGCGTCTATGTTTACCTTTGAGTGAAGGGTTCGCAATTTCGTCATATCTCTTAACCTTTAACGTCAAAATAACAACGCAGCCCTTCACTCCAGTTCACAGTTACGCGTGTCACTTCGTTACACAATTGTATAGGCTCCATTCAGATCGTAAGTGCCACATAATTGGAATGAAACTGTTCAGCAGACCCTAGGTAACTAACAACTTAAAAATCGAATGTAAAATCCAACTACAAAACTCGACACCAGATTCTGTTAAACTTGATGAGGTTAGAAATGTTACATTACGTTCAGTACTAAGCTATGAAACAGAATCCAGAAAAAGCCCACGACTGTTAGCTCTGTTTCCAATGGGACTGCGATTGGATGACGTCTATTATACCATTTGGTGAATTATTAAGTGGTTATTACAAGAAACTGCGTTAAGGCAGTCATTCAGTCAGAAAAAAAAGTTATAAAACCAGTATTTGTGGGCCAAACTATCTAATTTAAACACAGTAATTTTAGATTTATAACTATATCTACATGAAATATTACTCGTTTTTATTGCAACAATTAGGTTTAAGTCGTCAAAATGACTACCTTTAACCAAAAAGATGACCCCTCTGTTTAAACGTAAATTATGAATAACAAATACTGATTCACTATAAAGATTTATTTCTTTTTCATTGATTGTGTCATGAAAATAAAGTGTTACTCTAGTTTTGTAACGTGTAATATTTTGAACTGTCTGTAAAACTTTTTCACTTACATAGAGTGCGATAAATAACTACGTGACAATAATTTTACGTTTTCTTAACGTTTACCTGAAGTACGACAACCATAAGGTATTTTATAATTATAGCCTTTCTGTTATAGTAAGTAAAATGAAAAAAAGAGTAAGATGTTAAGATGTGCGAGCCCTTCTACACACGTGTATAACAATCGTTCGTGTGTTAGTTTCCGTTGTGCACACATTTCGTTCTAGTGACGTCACTAGCCTAATAAATCCTACAGCTGGATATATAAATGTATTTCTTACAGAAAGTGTCTGTAAAACCAAACTGAATAATTTCAGAAGAGTTGATATGTGTTTTAGGTACACGAAGTTACTAAAATACAGCGTCCTCTCACCTATAACGAAGATTTATCCCACGCACTTCCTAGGCTTACAAAAATTCTTAAAAGGACCTGAACTATAATTATATTATCAATAGAACTTTGATGTTTAATTATTTGCGAGCTCTATCTGATTCCCCGCCCCCATCTTTTCGGTATTCCTTCCAGTGCATGGCTAAATCTTAATACACTAGATATATTAATTTATCATCTTGAGACAGTAGTGGTAAAACAATTAACTGAAAGAGCAAGACCTCTTTGTCATACAAACAGTCAAAAGAAACTTCTTAGTGAGGATTGAGTAAAGTTTGTATTAGAGAATAAACATTAATAGACATATTTATTTCAGTTTGTCTGTTTTCTTAATTTCGCGCAAAGCTACACGAGGGCTTATCTACACTAGTTGTCGCTAATTTAGTAGTGTAAGGTTAGAGAAAAGGCAGTTAGTGATCACCACCCACCGCCAACTCTTGAGCTACTCTTTTGACAACGAATAGTGGGACTGACTGTCACATTATAACGCCCCCACGGCTAAAAGGGCGAGCAAGTTTGGTGTGATGGGGGATTTATTTCAGTACAATATGTCACATTCTGTTTAGACATCAATGTTTATTCTTACATGTCTGTCATAAACGGAATTCAGTCAACACTTCAACCCCATAAGTTACCTGGAATCACGAATTACAGTAATAAAAAAAGCTTTGTATCAAACAACGACAAAACACACATACTTACACCTATTAAATGCATTATTAAAGGAAAAGCCTAAAGACAGGTTATTTATGTTGCATTACCTTACAATAAACTAATGATAATCTCTAACAACTTTGCTTTTTGCCCCTTTTCTGTCAGTCTTGTTGCAGTGACACAAATAACCAATCTACAGGTCATGCTTTACCGAACTGAAACATTATGCACCATAATAAAAATATAAAAAGTTTGACATTCAGATATATAATATACAATAACCATCAATACGACGTGAAGGCGTTTACAAAACTTATGGTAAATTTATTACAATTCCCATTGGAAACTTTTTCTTAATCAAATTTCTTGGAGAACAATCAAATTTTACAACAGCTAAGGTAGTATCGGAAATGAATTCAAAGTAACGAAAAATTAGAAAGAGTTAATTGGTCAGTAAGTAAATGATAAAGAGGAAGAGAGAGAATTTCATTGGCTATGATCTTAGAGTGTGAAATAAAGGGCAGAAGCGATGGTTTACAGTGAACCAAACAGATTACTCTATTCACAAAGGTAACATAACTTAAACTTAACTGGATACTGTACTAGATGAACACAAGTATGGTTAACATTACTTGCTTCCACTTACAGTAGATATAAAAAAATATCGCTCTTTCTTACCGAATCAGTCTGAGATCAGCTAAACGTTGATAACTAATGTTTTCCCATATAAATGTTGGACCAGCGACCCAAAAGTATCATTCTTCGGGCCACTAATCCTCATCAAACCAAAAGGCAGAATCGGTCTAAATTTGGGATAATTTAGGTAATTGAAGACCAAAGGTAGACTTAAAAATGAAACCAAAGTATATAAATAGATTGAAGATTATTACATTATAATAATTTCGATAAAAAGAAAAGAAAAAAGAACAGTTACACTTTTGTATGAAGAGGTTTTTTTGTTTTGTTTTTATAGGTAGGGAGAGATGAAGACAAAAATCAAACAGACACAAGAACCAGCGTTCAGGTTACATTGATTGAATCCTAAATTCATGTTAAAAGCTAAACACAAACAGCCCATCATAGACAATTTTTCTCATTCTTAACATAGCCAGATCCTAACAAAGTTGTGCAACAAAATATCGTGTTAATAACTTGATAACAAACTACGTTTTACCGTAGCATTTAAAAGCTTTCACATACGAAATAAACATAAACAAACGCAAAATTAAAGAAGCTTTACTTATACAACAACTTAAGCCCAAAATAAACCAATATAAAGAAACACCTTTATATCTATATTAAAAATAATATCATAAATAATAATAATAAAATAAATAATATATAATTATATATTCAAACATCTAAGCACGCCCTCTACATTCCGACACTCAGTTACACAACCCCCTTCCACCATGTGGTCAGCTTCCGGTCAGTTACCTCTTTCTTTCTTTGTGAACCTGACGATGACCGAAGAAGGTCGAAACGTTGTTCGTTCCTCTACGTAAAATATTTTCTCAACCCAAACTAGCCGTTTCTACACATATAAAATACGTTTATTGTTTGTTAAACCTACTTCAGACTTGGAAAGTAAAGGTTTGGTTTATCGGATGACGCAAGGTATCTTAAGCTCTTTGTGCCAACCTAGACATCTATATGAGACAGGCTAGAGTGAAAAAAAAACCAAGAGTAGCTTTGCACGAAATTCAAAACAAAGCAAACCAAACAACATAAAAGTTAGGGACGTTAATAAACATGTTAAAAACACTATCGCTGCGGTATATAAAATTCATCGCAGGAGACTCACAGGCTGTTCATTGAAAAGTAAGGTAACGTCGCGTTAAAAACAATATTCAATGTAACAGAAAAAAGCATTGCTAACTCAGTTTGCTATCATCCCGAACAATACACAAACAAGATAGCTAATGTTCCACCAAAACTTTAACGCGAAAAAAAAACTCTTTGAATTTGCTATACTTCCCACAACTTCTACCAATAGAAAAGATTCCTTAACATAATTTATAACACCTACAGTTATGTGAAAAGGTTAGAACACCCTATAAAAGCCTGTGTATTTTTGTAACATTTTTGGATATATAGATATTGAATCTCAATTTTAACAATACTGAGAGATTATAGGAACATAACTGAACAATTAAAACTGCAGAAAAGACTTTTCAAGATATTCTGTAAATGTAATTCTACAAAAATGCATATTCTAACTGAGGAAAAAGTTAGGACACCCTACCCCCTCATAGCTAGTGTTATCCCCTTTCACTGAAATAACTGCAGTGAGACGCTTCTTGTAGCCATCTACCAGTCTCTGACATCGGTCTGAAGAAAGTTTGCCCCACTCCTCAATGCAAAATTCTTTCAGCTGTGAGATGTTTGAGGGGTTTCTTGCATGTACAGCCCGTTTCAAGTCACCCCACAGCATCTCAATGGAATTAAGATCTGGGTTTTGACTTGGCCATTCCAGGACTCTCCATTTCTTAGTTTTCAGCCAGTCCTTGGTGGATTTACTGGTATGGTTTGGGTCATTGTCGTGTTGCAGGGTCCAGTTCCGCTTCAGCTTTAATTTTCGTACAGATGGTCTCACATGATCCTCAAGCACCCTCTGATACACAGTAGAATTCATGGTGGATTCTATGACTGTGAGGTGTTCAGGTCCTGCTGCAGCAAAGCAGCCCCAAACCATGACACTTCCACCTCCATGTTTCACAGTTGGTATGAGGCTCTTTTCCCAGAATGCTGAATTTGGTTTACGCCAAACATGTCCTCTGTTTTCAGATTTTGGACTCATCTGTCCAAAGAATATTATATTACAAAAGTCTTTGTCTTTGTCTACATTCTCTATGGCAAACTTCAGTCTGGCCTTGATGTTTCTCTTAGAGAGCAAAGGTTTCCTCCTTGCACACTTCCCATGCAAGTTAAACTTGTGCAGTCTCTTTCTGATTATAGAGGTATGCACTTTCACATCAACAGTAGCCAGAGCCTGCTGTAGGTCCTGTGATGACATGTTAGGGTGTTTGGAGACCTCATTTTGCATCTTGCGGTCTGCTCTCGGCGTGAACTTGCTTGGACGACCAGACCTGGGCATGTTGGCAGTTGTTTTGAAAGCCCTCCACTAATTGACTATTTTACGGACAGTGGAATGGCTGATTTCAAAATCTTTTGGGATCTTTTTAACTCCCTTACCAGACTCATAAGCTGCTACAATTTTCTTTCTGAAGGCCTCAGACAGCTCTTTTGCTCTTACTATGGTGCTCACTCTCCCTTCAACAGTCAGGAGCACACCAAACTATATGTCTGAGATTCAAATAGGGCAAGCCTCATTCACAATGCTGAGTAACGACCTTCTAATCATGTGCACCTGGTGTGATACACCTGTGTGTGAGTTGAGCCATTTTAAGTGGGAATAAATGTGGGGGTGTCCTAACTTTTTCCTCAGTTAGAATATGCATTTTTGTAGAATTACATTTACAGAAGATCTTGAAAAGTCTTTTCTTCAGTTTTAATTGTTTAGTTATATTCCTATAATCTCTCAGTATTGTTAAAATTGAGATTAAATATCTATATATCCACAAATGTTACAAAAATACACAGACTTTCATAGGGTGTCCTAACTTTTTCACATGACTGTATAGGTGTGGGTTCGAGCAAGAGTAATTGTCAGTCAAATAACTCCTCTAAAACCAATATACTCGCAGATTCATCACAACTGAAAAAGTGAATACTGTGAGATAAAGAGGCTGTATTATCGAGAATTGAGGATATTTCCAGAAAAGCGAGGAAGTAAGAGTCAGTGTGAATGGTACTGCATCCAGTAACACTAACAGTGAGGTTACTGCTTAGCATTAATGTGATTCAAAGTAAATGAGGTTGTATATAAATCTACATGATTAATTTATCTGAGTTAGATAATTAATTAATTAGCCTGAGTTAAGTAGTTAATTAATCATGTAGAGTTAGGTAATTTGAAGTTGCTTGTAAAAATAAAAGTGCTTATAAAAAAGAAATTAATTGTTTTCAAACTGGTTTGTTTGTTTGTTTGTTTTTGAATTTCTCGCAAAGTTACACGAAGGATATCTGCGCTAGCCGTCCCTAATTTTGCAGTATAAGACAAAAGGGAAAGAAGCTAGTCATCACCACCCACCGCCAACTCTTGGGCTACTCTTTTACCAACGAATATTGGGATTGACCGCCACATTATAACGCCCCCACGGCTGAAAATGCGAGCATGTTTGGAGCGAAGGGGATGCGAACCTGCGACCCTCAGATTACGAGTCGCAGGCCTTAACCCACCTGGCCATGCCGGGCCTATCAAATTGGAGTATCTCACTTCTTGCAGTCACAGTTCGAAATAGTAACCAGTCACGGTGGGGTGAGATGGTCATCAGAATAGAACTGATTTAATGAAGGATATCTGGATACATTGGACAAAAGTAAGACTAAATGACCTTTTCTTTGCTAAAAGCATAGCCCAAAAGTTATGACACCATAAAGTGACGACAACTGTGAGATAAGAATCATAGTTTTACATCATAATACAAAACACAAGTAATACAGAAGATCAAAGTAGTGTAGCGTCTCATAATGAATGACATATTGTCCAGACCAGTGTATTATTGAATGTACTTCCACCTCTGTGAATAACTTATTATATTCTTCCTAGCCATCAGATACAAAACGTACTTTTACAATTGTCACGAATTTAGAATAAAAGTTAGACGAAGTAAAATGTTAAAAAAACACTCCCAAAGGGTGTTAGCAATGCCTGACTATCTGATCATCATAGTGCAAAATAAAAAAGGTGGGATAGTATATATATTTCTCATTAATTTTTCATATTTTTTCTCCTAAATTTTCTTCGCAGAAGGAAGGGGCACTTAAAATAATTTAATCCATTGATCCTACGCTCTGGCGTTCTGAAAAGCAATGAGGTTGAAATGATTGTTGGTAAACAATAGAAAATACTTCAATTTCTGTTTTAGGTTCATGTGGTTTGTTGGCCATAGGTACCCATCTCGGTCAATGCAATAAGTTATAGTCTCTATAAAAATGTTAAAAGACTGATGCCCAACAATGGCAAAATCAAGTCCTGAAAAAAACAATGAAAGAAGACTAATCTTTTCCCAATATGGCACAATCTTGAATGGTACTGTAACTTGCCACTCATTCACATGAGTGTCGGAAAATGAACAGTATCATATATAGTGCCACCCAAAAAGCGATGAAAAGAGACAAACGAAACAGATGGACAGCACTAAACATTTATTTTGAGACATCATGGCACTATAATATAATAGGCAGGAATAATGGTTCGAGTAGAGGCCTTCCAAAAACTACCCTTTACATTTATATCATTATGTTCTCAGAATTCCTTATGTGTATATATTTACAAAATATTCAAAGACAACAATATCTTTCCAATAAATACAAAAAACAAACTGTGATCATTCAGCCATTAGAGACAAGGATGGCGACAATCTTAAGTATTCCAGGAAAAGTATGGGAAAATGATTTACACATCCAGTGGTGTATGAGTTAGTACAGAGAGTAATGGCTTACAAACACTTCTACACCCATATAAGTTTATTCCTTACAAACCATATCTTTTTATACCAATGAAAACGTTCAAAGAGAGTGGGTATTCGCAAATTTTAAGAATGTTTTTCATAGAGAGATACAAATAGAATGGTGAAAATAAATTAGTATATTATTGTCTTATTGGTTTTAGAAACTTCATGAAAGTAATTGTTGTCATTTAAAAGGAATAGTGAGTCTGGAGGTGATACTTGGAAGGTTTATCTTTTTACCCAAAATTATTAAAGATTTTTTTGCATTGTATGAGACAAAAAGAGATAGGTGAAAAATTATTATCCACAACCTTATGCAGCAATTCCAAATATTTATCGAGACCACAATGTTCCTGTATGCAAAGAGCATTTAAGCAGGATGTTAATGCTCAGTAGTACTTTATGGTGATAGGTATTAACATGAAATAACCTTAACTAGGTTACTGGTTTCTGGAACCAACAAAACCTTAATGCAGGGTTAAATACACTCATACATCAATGTAACTGTAATTCAGAATAGATATGGGCGCTTTTCACATCTTGGCATAGCATTTGTTATTTGTTATTTTGATACTTTCCACTTCCTTCTTTATCTTTCCACTTATGGTTTTGAATGACAAGGGTGTGAACTTTTGTTGTGAGCACATAGTGGTTTTACACTAATAGTCAGTAAGAGGTCTACAACAGAAGGTCTTGAAATGCTCAGAATGTTGGCACTTGGAGTATCTAATGGGATTTGAAATATGTAACCAAATAAGTTAAATCAAATATCCTATCTCGAAATTAGTGAGATAAGATGGTGAATAAAAAGGTAATACTGAAGACTTTAATTCTTTCATATGTTTCATTACTTATGTAAAAAACTCCATCTGGCAGTTATAATACCTTAGTACCTTATTTCAGAAAGTTTTTCCTCTTTTTAGGTACTCAGAAGATTGGATTAGATAATCTTCCCGGAGAAGTTTAATGTGTTAGGGGGTGATCTTCGAAGGGAATTCTCTCTAAGGTCTTGGAATCCAAAACATTGTTTTTTAGTCTAAATATTTTACAAAGTAAGTTTCTTGAATAAATGTTTGACATACTTAGGAGAACAAGCGAGTTCCTCTTAAGTACTTCTGAATAAATAGTATTGACATTTTACCAAGTGATTTGTCAGATTACATCTTGTTGCTAAAGGAATGAAATATGTTGTTGCTTACAAAAAAAAATGTTAAAATAATACAAGTAAAGTCTTTAGTTTACAGTCTCTTCAGGGTTATACTTGGTGTTTTAGAAGTGAAAGTTTCCAGAATAACGAAAGAAAATATTGAGCCTATTGATCTTGGCACTGGTATATTCTACGAGAAGGGAACACGACGACTACGTCATACCAACACACACAAAGATGGAAAAGTTCATTAAAAACACTCTGTTGACCAGCTAACTGACCCTTTGGGGCTACTAGTTCATACATATTCAAAGCCAAAGAAGTATGTCAACTCAGATATTACACCAGTACAGCTACGTTAAACCAATAGGATACGCTCCTCTCTTTCACAGTTCACTATTCTAAACAAACTTATTGGTAGATGATTAAATCCTAGAGGAAAAGGGATGCATGATAAGAAATTTACATGGAGTTTCCCATCACCAGAAATGGGAATCCATGTTGAGAAGTTATTTAAAGCTGAAATAACCTTGCATAACTAGTTTTGATCTTAAGAGATCAAGGTACACAATATAAAATTAAGGTGTAGAATGTACTTATCCTGTAGTGGAACTCTGACCTACAAGTTTGTTTATAACTTATGACATCGTAAAATTGTAGCATTGAAATATTAGAAAATAATTACATTGTTGTAAATGGGAAACTGTGAACATAATAAATAATTATACTACAAAAACCTGAAATCCTATAAATAACAGGATGCTAAACATGTAAATGTGAATATTCAAATTTACTTTGTTGAGAAATATTTGTTTCCAAGATCAGATCCACTGATAATAAGAATTATGCACTTTGTTTGTTTTAGAGCAAAACTGACTTTTTAGCGTTAAATTCTGAAAACTTATCGTTGTCTCACTGGAGAACAGAATCGCTTACAAACTAGAAATTTATAACACAAACTTTTAACACAAAGAATTCATTGAAATGACTATGCAAATGTGTGAAGGAAGCACTTGTAACTGTGTCATCAACATCAGTTAAATGGAGATTATTTAAATTATCGTGGCCATCACTGACTGACTTTTCATCTCTATACCTGAGCATGCTGGTCCTTCTAGTACTATAGTGGTCCATAAGTGATAACACACGTTTTCAGATTATTAATGTGATCTGCACTTCAAGCGACCATTGAATTTCATAAATTGGTGTCTTGAGTTTTTGAAGAATGAGGTATACTCTAATCTGTTTGGTACTGGTATAATGCCAGTACATATCATAG
Source organism: Tachypleus tridentatus (assembly GCF_004210375.1). Lineage (NCBI taxonomy): Eukaryota > Metazoa > Arthropoda > Merostomata > Xiphosura > Limulidae > Tachypleus > Tachypleus tridentatus. The sequence goes on along the minus strand of NC_134832.1, from coordinate 19,257,327 downwards.
CTATACCTAGCCACTACAACTGAACAATTTTTGCGATCTTATCGTAACCTGTTTCCAATGTAGAGCTGTTTTCCCTATTTCTTATTATGCATATTAGATCTAAAGGAAGTTTAACTTCTTTTTAGCATGTTATCAAGCTCGGAAAACAACTAACAGATAATTATTCTGTTGTCTTGTGTCCTCTATAAAAATATGAGAGAGAATTTTCCCAGCCAGTAACCTACAGCGCTTGCTTCACAGTTTGCATTGTTTGTTCAACCAGTATCGAACTGACGATGATGATATGAATTATATTCCCTCATCATACACAAGTACATGCTCTGTGCTATCTTGTATCCGTGATAGCACTGCTTGAAATGTACTATCGCTGGCATTTGTGTACAGTTAATAAATAATAATAACTTCCAATAAGAGCAAATTATAAGCTCAGAACAAAATTAAAAATAATCTAGGTCATCAGTTGTACATCGATAGTGAGGTTTAGGATAAGATAACATTAGATAAAGTACATTTTAGCAACTGGAACGACTTCTTATAGTTCCCAGTCCATTTGAAATGTACCTCAACTTTAGATGGCCACAAATATTCAGTTAAGTCATACAAAATAAATAAAACTCTCAACTTCCTATTAGTCAAATACTGTACGTAATTTTTCATTGCTTTGACCTTAATATAATCAGTAAAAACACCACCCAAGACATTCTACTCCTGTGTGCCTAAATGTATACTTTCCTAACTTAATTTTTAGTCCTGTTTCTCTTATTCTCTGAAACGTTATCTTTAGGAGTTAACCATCAGTTTGATGTTTTTCACTAAGTGATTTATTTCAACACTGTCTACTTACTTATTTCCGGAGGGAAGCTTCAACGGTTATTTCTTTACTGGGTGCACATCACAACGTATACATGGGTGCATGTTTGTTATGTTTCTAGAACCTGAAATACAGGAGTTTACCGAGTTCAATTTGCATACGAATTTACATATAAGTTGTCACTATAATTTTCTACCAGTTCATCAAGTCTCAGTTAATTATATTGTAAACACAATAGAAGTTCATAATAACTGGAATATATATATATATACTCATTTTAGAATTTTTTTACACTTTGATGCTTGGACAGAAAACGGTGTGTTTCGGGTACCTAACCTCTATCCTGGATTCACTGGCAATAATACGTGAAACCGGGCACATAGTTTAACACGAAATGCTGCTTGTTCACCCTTTAAATACGTTCCTGTAGTCTTAAGTTTCTGAATTGCACTCAGTTACTTGGCCATTATTTAGTGATTTTACCCTACATCTAAAGGTCTTCTCTCACACAGGTTATATTTAAAGGTAATTCGTAAAATAGGTTCATCTATTTCTATAATGAGGTAAGTTCTGTAATTCTGGATAGATATCATTAAGTTCAAGCCAAAGTTGAGCTTCTCAGCTCCTTTAGCCAAAACGAAGTTCATATTTATTGGCTTGAATGTTGCTTTGCTTGGAGTGCTTAAAATACTACAAAGTCATCTAAAGCCCTAGCTGTTTCACTATAAATATAAAACCCAACCTAGCATCTATATGTACATACGTGCAAATTCATGCTCGAGCCAATTCGTATTCATAAACTACAACATTCTTCAACATAGAAACTTCACAGTGTGAACCAGGTCAGCAGTGAAATCCAGCTTAAGATCAGATACTTTGAGGAATCTCTAATGTCTTATAGATTTCATAGCTAGTCACTAACCCTGTTTTTTATTGCCTGATTAATTATTTTGCATCCTTCGGGTAGTCCATTTTCCATTGTCCTAGTTTACCACGGCTAAAGCAAGCATCTTAATTTACCCTGAAATGGTGATATATATCTTGATGCATTACTGTCCGGTAAGTATAACACAATACTGCCTTCAAAAGCTGGCTGTAATAGCTAGCTGAACTACAGTAGTGACAACTACTGGCTTCTTAAATTCAAAGATTTACTTGAAGTTACAGCTTCGAGTGTCACTATCACTGTCACAGCTTCTGTAAGCATAAGAACGTCCACACCCTTAAGCCATACCACACAGGTTCACTTAACAAATATTCTATGACTCCATCAATGAGGATATTTTTTGTGGTCTATCGCAGCATTATTCAAATGTATCTTGCCAGGTAAATATCATAAATTATTAATTTAAGCTGCTAGATTTTCAGAAGATCATCGGTCTCTAACCATGAACTTTGCCCTGTAGGTTACTAAAATTTCTGCTAGATAAAACTTGTAACGCAACTGTTCCGCAACTGGATCCCAAAGACTGAGTTACAAAAACGATATTAGGCTTTGTATGGCCATGTGGTTGAGACGCTCGACTCACAATCTGAGGGACGCGAGTTCGAATCACTGTCTCACCAAACATGCCGCCCTTTCAGCTATGAGGGTGGTATAATGTGTCAGTCAATCCCATTACTCGTTGGTAAAAGAGTAGCCCAAAGGTTGGAGGTGAGTAATGATGACTAACTGCTTTCCCTCTAGTCTAACAGTGCTAAATTAGGAACGGCTAGCACAGATAGCCTTCGTGTAGCTTCACCTGAAATTAAAACCAAACACAAACAGTATTCACTCTACTCCAAACCTATGGCATTATACACTGGCTGAAATGATCTATTCAAATAAGTCCCCTTGAAAGGATAACTAGGGGTAACTAAGTGAAGTGCTTGTTGGAGTGTAGAGCTACCCCAGGCTCAATAGCAGATTCTTACTCAGTTCAATTCCAACTTCATTTCGGTCACAATTTCTTCCTCACTTGGCGAAGAGACTCAGTTTTTGTTGCCTGTAAAAAAACAACAAAAGAATAAAAATGCCAGATAACAGAACTAGAGAAGAACGTTTTGAATCACCCATCTTGACTCAATCTTAGTTTTAACCATTGATACTGTGGCAATTTCCTTTGGATTACGGAACTTATAGATGATCAGCTTCCCAATAACAAGAGGAATACAAGCTCTGGCCAGGTAAGTGTGGATACTGAAAGGTATATGAGATGGTATTATGAACTGAAGCAAGCCACAAATGGATAACAAAGAGAAACAGGTCTCTATAGTCACAAAAACGTAAGATAAACAACAGCCATTGATGTTGATACTTCATTAACTGTAAAAATAAAAAAGAACAGAACCAAATTAAACTTGTTAGCTAAAACGGAACTACCGATTAACTTCGTTATAAAAACACAATAATGTCAAAGAAGACAAAAATAGACTTCATACTTGAGATGGTACAAGTGTGCTTCTACTAAGAGTTTTGAAATAAAATTAACTTGACATTATAATAAGACTGAATGTAGATCACATTCACAAGTTACTCAAAACTACAGAACAGATGAAAAATAACATTAACCTCACCACAGATCAATCAGATACAAAGTGGTTAAACACGGGTGTGTTACTTTCGTAGTAACCTGTTATGATGTTGAGAAGTTGTGTAATCTGAAAACAAACCACAGTGACTTATTCTGCTCAGAAATTGTGAGATTTTGAGATCAGAGGTATATATGTATTGATAATGGAAGGTCACGAGCAGTATGTTATATGGGACTGGGATACCTGAAGGCACTCACTTTACTCAAAACACTAAAATTAAGGCGTTATTCCAGAATCTGTGAGAATAGGATTATGAATGCTCACAATAAGAATAGCCACTGATGTTTTCACCTTTTGAAGACTCATAGACAGCTCCGTATTTAAATATTTTCACACCCTCTCTCCTAGGATATTTTTACCACAGTAACAACGATGTTTAAGTTTTACTAGTTCTCGTTACAACCAAGTAAATTCAGACAAAGCTGTGTTAATTTAGCCCTAAGCGTTATTCTATTTGGCAAAAGCCAGTTAGGGATGTTACCAGCTGTTTTGCGGAATAGTTGTGTTGTACCCTGCCCTACCTTGAGTGTCACACATGGAGCAGAAGTATTACCCGATAATTGTGATTGGTCAGCTATAGAAAGAACGAAACTGTGAGAGATGTTTTGTCACTTTAAGGTAGATATGTTTCAGCTTCGACCACTGGAATTCTTTTATATTCGTCTCGTCCTTCAGTAAGAAAAAAACTATAGTCGTTTTTGCACAAGCTAGTGCAATCTCTTTTATTTCGCCAGCATAAAGTCAATTACGTTTCTTTTTATGAATCAAATCTTTGAACATTTCGCTAAAGGTTTAAAGTTTGTTTGTTTTTAACCTGTAGCTGGTTTTCACTTACCTGATGTACTTACTGATAATATCATATATTTATGAAATAACAATTAGGTTATAAAGCATAAACAAACCATGTGTCATGCTAACTAGCATAATGTTCCCTTTTATTAAAGTTAACTTGAACTGGCAATAAAACTTCAAAATGCAGTCATTTGAAAATGTATTGTCCTTGAGTAATTCTTTATTTTTTATCATACAGTTCCTGAAAAGATTCTTTGTTTTAGCCAATGGGTTCTGTGTGCTTTGTTCACCTCAGGAAATTAAATTAGTGTTGCAAATCCATAAACTTTCAGCCGAATAACTAATGATGGGGGGAGGAGTTCATCTTAATTTTACTTCGAAGTAATTGCTACAGAAAAAAATCAGTTGCGTTTGAATCAATATACATGTAATTAAATGAGAGAGTTCTGAGATGAGTCTAAAACAAACTTACATAGACTTCAATAATCGTATTAACAATATCACTGATGATACGCTAATGTGACTGAATAGTTTATTCTCTTTCTACAAACTGACCCAGGTCATTTCAGTCGCTATCATAGCTTGCAGTAAGCCAACTTCTCGTTTAGTAGGCATAGCGCCCTCTTTAGTCAGTTATTACTATCGACAAGGATGGTTTCATTCAATGAGAACACCAGCTGCACAAACAAACTTGACGCTGTCACGACGCCCCTCCTGTTCTGAAACTCACACACAGACCGGTAACAAGCTCTTGGTCGATGACAGCTAGTTTCCTGAACATTTGATCCATCACCATGGTCGCGAATAAGTTCAAATTTCTCCATAGCTTCATAGTGCATCCTTTTTCTCACTTTCGCTATTTTTTTCTTGTTACTTTGTGCCCATTTTGGGTTTAAGCCCGATTCTTTGTAGCGAGATCTAATAACAAGAGAAAAATTCAAACGAATGCTGCTGAACATAAGCAAAAAAATTACACTAATAAATCTCCTACACAAAAATAACAAAATCGCATACACCTACTGACGCTAGAGGCGTGAATGTGTCTTGATAATTATATAGTAGCAATACTGCTGTGCGAACGTGTAGAACATAAACGTTTGTCTGTATTCTTAAATGCTCCAAGTTTCATTTGTAGCTCTTTGTCCGAATTAGTGAAAACAATTCCACACCGCAATCCACACGTTAAATCATTCTCGTCACATCACAATAACTTGTATCAAAGAAGACCATTTTAAAATACAAACCACGACTAAATTCAGCTTATGAAGATATATATCCAACAAAATCAATGTGATAAACATAGATAAACTACAAGCCAAATCTATTCCGTTACATTATTTTCAACAACGTCGGTTCAAATAGTCTTAAACTATAAATCATAAACTTTGTCCTATTTGTCAAGATATCTTTATTGAAATGGGCCGCCAGTGGCTCAGCGGTATGTATGCGGACTTACAGCGCTAAAATCCGGGTTTCGATGCCCGTGGTGGACAGAGCACAGATAGCCAATTGTGTAGCTTTGTGCTTAATTCAAAAACAACAAAATAACAACTTTATTGAAATTAATATAAAAAATCTTTCATTACAAACCACAAACTGTTAAGATATCTTAATCAAAATCATTGCGAACAATCCCATAGTACAAGCTAAATCCAATTCGTCAAGATATTTTCATTGAAAATCAATTCGGGCAATCCTAAATATAATCCACTAACTAAATACTGTTCATCCAGATATCTTCTTCAAAACCAATATGAACGACCCTAAACTATAATTTGTGCGTGTGTATGTTTTCTTATAGCAAAGTTACTGATTCCCACTGTTTCTATCTACCACTCAGCGAAACCACAGTCAAGAGAACTGTTGTGGGGCCTCTAAACTATAACCAACAAGCCTTTACATTATTATATCTTCAGCAAAATCGATAGAAATAACTTGACGCGAGAGGTCGAACTCAACTACTTTTTTTTTTTTTAATTTCGAGCAAAGCTACACGAAGACTATCTGCGCTAGTCGTCCGTCATTTAGCAGCGTTAGACTAGAGGGAAAGTAGCGAGTCATCACCACCCACCGCCAACCTTGGGCTACTCTTTTACCAACGAATAGTGGGATTAACCGTAACATTATAACGCTGCCACGTCTGAAAGGACGAACATGTTTGGTGTGATGGGGATTCGAACACTTGACCTTGAAATTGTGAGTAGACCGCCTTAACCATCTAGCCATGCCAGGCCGTCACTTGTTATTAAAACCATAATAAAATCAAAGAAATCATCTCACACCATGAACCCCATGCTATATCCAGCTCGTTACGACAAGTATACTAAAATATAAAAGAAATAAACAAACGAAAACATCATAAACCTCACGCTAAATTCAACGCGTCAAAACATTCAAACAAAACGAATGTTAAATCATTGCCAAAAGTTAACTCGTTATGGCAACCATATTAAAATTTAAAAAGAAACAAACAAAAAACAATTTTCACTATAAACTATATGTTAAACTCAACTCGTTATGATTATTACATTGAAATCAATAACTCCACGACGCAGTTCAAGACGTGCTAATTATTAATAATTTTACTTTTATCCTGAAGACGAACTACATTTAATTTAAAAACAACAGACAGACTTCATTTATGATTTTTAAAAGTGGAAAAATAATTTAAAATTCTTGAATTACTGATGCTTCGATTGAAATCTCGAAGCTAAGGCATTCAGATTATTTGTAATTTTTTTCAAATGCTGTTGCAATTATGACTTTACTTAGATGTTAAATATAGCCGTTGTTTGTTTGTTTTCTGAATTTCTAGCAAAGCTACTCGAGGGCTATCTGCGTTAGCCGTCCCTAATTTAGCAGTGTAAGTCTAGAGGGAAGGAAGCTAGTCATCACCACCCACCGCCAACTCTTGGGCTACTCTTTTATCAACGATTAGTGGGATTGACCGTCACATTATAACGCCCCCACGGTCGAAAAGAAGAACATGTTTGGTGCGACGGGGATTCGAACCCGCGACCCTCAGATTACGAGTCGTACGCCTTAACCCTCCTGGCCATGCCGAGTATCTTTATTTGTGTTGTGTGTTGTTTCACCACTTTAAAGTAATCATGGTATTTGTAATTCGTTTTTGTTTCTTTGTCGGAAAGGTAAACAGCTAATTGAAATTAGTTTAATAAATTTAATAAAATTTAAAAAAAATGAATGAATAAAAGCTAATTCCAAGTTATTTTTTTTGGACCGGCATGGCCAGGTGGGATAAGGCTTTCGACTCGTAATCTGAGGGTCACGAGTTCGAATCCTGTCTCAACAAACATGATCGCTCTTTCAGCCATAGGAGCGTTATAATGTGGCTGTGAATCCCACTATTCGTTGGTAAAAGAGTAACCCAAGAGTTGGCGATGAGTGGTGATGACTAGCTGCCTTCCCTCTCGTGTTACATTGCTAAATTATGGACGGCTAACGCAGATAGCCCTCGAGTAGCTTTGTGCGAAATTCCAAAACAAACAAACTATTTCTTTTTATAGATTGTAGTAGAAAGAACAGTGAGCTAATCTCCATAACACAACAATTAACGTATAAAACGGTATTACAAAAACTGAAGAAACCGTGCATAATTATATTGGTTAATCTGAAAGCGTAATAACAAAAAACGAAAACGCTAATACATCTAAAGATACCGAGTAAACAAACAATAAACCAGTCAGTCTTCAAGGCTTTTGCTAGGTGATGTGCGGCTGTGACGTCATTTATATACTGATAGCACGAATACTATATGTACCATTCTACTGGTTCATTTTAATGATTTCTCTTATACATGGATTAAGAGGTTTTAATATGTCTTATTTAAGTGGAGTTTACAAATGACTTAAAAACGTGCAATACGCAATCGTATGGTTTAACTGCTTAAATGGGTAGAACTTCCATACATCTTTAGGCTACAAATATTATTAAAACAACTCTTGTTGACGCCTTTAGCGTTACTGACAGAGTTCAGCTCTGAAATATAACACGTGCTCATTATTTCTACAAACATATTTCGAATATTATACATAATACAAGATATAAAAGGAAAATGAATTATTGTATTAAGCTTTACTAACTTGTAGCTCAGGCAATGCTAATTGAAGAGTCGTATGTCCGACTCACAAAAGAGCTTTTAAAAATAACTCATATTTTGTTTGTTTGTCGTTAAGCGCAAAACTACACAATGGGCTATTTGTGCTGTGCCAACCACTGGCATCGAAATCCGATTCTTAGCGCTATAGCCCACAGAATAACCGATGAGCCATTACTTGTGTTGAGGGTTGGCAATAGCTTAGAACTTTCACAAAATTCCAGGGTTTGAGATTATAGTAGTTACAATAATTTGGTAAAACAAACTGATAAATGAAATGGAACTAACTTGTGTCCAAATTTGATATTCGTTAGGTTTCATCCATGTCTTACAGGTTTAAAAAAACAGAATTATCAGAAGGAAACATTAAATAAGAGGCTTGACGGATAACAAACATTTTAAGTCTACAGGAAGGATCCATTACGATAATTTAGCGTTGCAATAGTCTAGAAACATATGTCAAGGTAAATGCCCTACTGGTTGTATCATATTATAGGTATAGAAGTTGCTAGCTAAGCAGCTAGAAACATAACGCTGCCAGGAAGCAACTCTGAAATGTTTAGGGACACTAAAGCATCATAAATAAACATATTACATTCCTTGCATGCTTCTCTGAATTCTTCCTTGACATGTTTACTGTCATGTACAGGATCGAAACACTAAAAGTAATGTTTAAAATTAAACAAATTCTCATTCAAGGATCTTAGAAGTAAAGCTAAGTTTCACAGTTAGTTTATTATAAATATTTCTGTTATATTGTAAATAGTAATCAACAAAAAATATTAATACAGCAGAGAACTTACTGTCTTTTTTAATTTTTAGATCAACTTAGTCGTTTTTGTTTTGTATTTCGTTTACATTTTCTTACGTGACATCCATAATTATCATATGTCACCGATCGAATATTTCACCGCAAAAATTAAACAATGGCGTAAAAACTACACATATAAGAGGAAATAAAACACGAATCAATAACAGTTGCTACGGTTATCGTTTAGAAATAATAACAAGTGTATCGTAACAAAATCAGCGAGTCATACTGGCAAACGAAGTGTGAATCAAAGAAATTTCATTGGAGAATTTTAAAGTATATTACTAAATTATCTTGTTGAACAGAATATTAAAATTTTATGACAATCGCATAATAGTTACATGAAATATACATATTCTGGTGAACACCAAGTTATATCATCAGCTATTAGAACTAAGCAGTATATTCTGGTTATGATATAACAAAGTTATATCCGAATAACGACAATGATACATCAGCTAAAAGCATCGCGTTATTTCAGTACTTTTTACTACATAAATAGCTACAAATCTGAAAAACTGGCTACCAGGATTAATGTTGGCGAAACGACGTATTTTAACAATTCTTTTATGGTCTATTTTTCAGGCGTTCTGTGCCTTTATATGCTACCTAAATACATAGGGAATCTCCAGACCAAACATTTAATTCCTTTGATAAGTCAGAACATTTAGTTACTTAAAGTAATAGATTTGTTTAAAACAAATAAAAGTTGAAACATTAATTTACAGACAGTTAAATACGTTTTGGGAACCATAAAAATGTAGCTTCTTACTTATGCTTGCAGCATTAACTTAGCAACGTCACTCTCTTATTATTTGTTAGGTATGGTTTACGGAGATTGAGAAATATCCATACTATTGTTACTCTGCTTATTTAAGGTAAAAATCTACCGGCTTTTCAATACACTGTTCGTCTTTGGAATATATGCGAAGCCATGTGCTTGTACGGAAATTCACGTCACTAAAGTTTGGAAGTTTTCCTTTATTCACAAGGAAAGCACAAAGCCTTAGCTAAATACCGTGGCGTCTCGGACTGCCTGTGTACATAAATATAAGCTATTGACAAAAAGCTCTTTTATGATCACCCTGTGTCGTTGGAGGTCAGTGAGAGAAATACACCTTCGCTAATGCTTTTGCAAACTAAAAGCTATGCTCTATTGTAGAGCACGTGAAAGTCCGGATTTTCTTTAAAAGAACGTTGTAAACGAATGTGAGACCTCCAGACTTACAAAAGGAGACCGTTTCTAAATCGTCAACGAATAAGTTCTGGAAAATTGCTGATAAACCAAAAACGACCTGAAAATCTTCAGTAGGAGAATTAAAGAGGGGACCGTTTCTTATTTCGTTCATCGATGAAAAAGTCCAGAAAAATTGCTGATAACTCATTAAAACTTCGAAACACGAGTTTAGTTTTTATAGTATTTTGATTTATTGCTGTGTTCAAAACTAGTTTTGTTAAAGCAGTGAAAAACAAATCTCAGTTCTAAAAATTACGAATTTGATACACAAGAAAACAATTATAATTATTTTTGTCTTTTCATCTTCACTTTCAGCGCTTACATGCAAACTTGTTTTTTCAATGTAAACCTTTGGTAAGAAAGATGGTTATAACCTGTAACAAAATCTATACTACCACACTATCCAATTCGAAACTTACCGAGACTTGGTTTTCAACATCTCACCATTTTTGATTATGTACGGAAAGTTTGTTATACCTGCTGTATTACGTTTTTTTGTGTCTTTTTTAGGAGGGTGGCATCTCCAGTTATGTGATCAGCTCTGTCCACTAAAACTGAGCAATTAAACGATATTTTATCTTAAGATCCGCAGTTCCGTAAATGATAAAAGTTTTGAGATACGTGTTCGCTTCGTTTTGGTAAAAAACATTAGGTTATCTGCTTTATCCATCACATGTGTTATTTACGGTGTTATTACGTAAACTTACCGCTAATCCACAGAAGGACAGTTTTGAAATACAAAAGAAAAAACAGAAATAAAACCAAACGAAACGTTAGGCAGTTTACATTCCAGTATTTTCTCCTAAAGAGGGCTGAAGTCCGCTTGGAAGGGTCACCTGTTTTAACCACTCATACCATTAAGCAGTAGTGTTGTTGACTGTAAGTCAGTCAGTAGACACTAAAATGATGTCACATAAGGGATGCTTAACATCGAAATTTGTACTATCTTGACGTCACTAAAACGTCTGCATGCCAAACAATTATGCACTTTGTAGGCTACAACACAACAGGACGGACATATGAACTTCAAAAACAAGAAGTAAAAGTATTAGTTACTCTTAATTTAATTTTTATTTACTCTTGAAAGAGTTTTTTGTGTTATTTTAATTTCTCACAAAGCTACTCAAGGGCTATCTGCGCTAGCCGTCCCTAATTTAGCAGTGTAAGACTAGAGGGAAGGCAACTAGTTATCATCACCCACCGCCAACTCTCGAGCTACTCGTTTACCAACAATAGTGGGATTGACTGTCACATTATATCGCATCCACGGCTGAAAGGGCGAGCATGTTTGGTGCTACGGGGATTCGAACCCACGACCTTCAGCTTACGAGGGCCATTTTGAAAGAGAACGTTTCCGGGTAGCTTGCACTAATACATAAATGGAGAGAGAAAATAATGATTATATTTAAATTATCGAGACAAATGTTGTGTTAGTAGTTTAGATATTGCCAGCTGCACTTTTTTTGGACCATTTAACGAGAGTTTTGTAGAGGGGTCGAAGCTAATGTCAAGATAAAGGATTCTCAAACTGTGGTACGTGGAGCTAATGTTCGTGATACATGACAAAATTAATATAAAAAAATAGTCATAAAATTTATGATAAGCTTTATTTGAATTGTCCGCGTACGTATGCATAATACTGTCCTTACTTATAGACTTATTCTCTACTTACGTTGACTCCCTGGTATTTTCTTCCCTACAAACTGACAAAAATAGTACCCCATATTCTTCAATAGCGTAAAAAAACCAATCTCATTCTTTGCAATAATAAGAAAGTGTTTAAAATATAAATTTTTGTTACTGGGTTTTTTATGTTTATAAATAAAATTAGGCTTGGGTTTGTAACTAAACAAAAAGTGGTACGCGAGCTTGAAACATTTGTGAACTACTGGTCTAGCTGAAGATCCACAGCTTCCTTGGAAAGCAATGTATTTAGACGTTCACCTTCCACAATACTTCATATTCATTTATAAAATGTTTATGTGTTAATTATGCGGGTATAAAATCAAAGACGTAAATGACAGCAACCGTGTTATTTTGTTCGTACCAGAAATATGTAATGAAGTAATAAAAAGCTTCAAATTCAAATCCAAAGGATTAATTTTCAACTGAATCGTTGCAATATACACATTACCGATATTAGTGTTTACTGACATTATAACACTTAAATTATAAAAAAACAGCTTAATTTTTTAAAATACAAAAAATTGTCAAAATATTAATAAACATATTTTAATAACGTATAAGCGTTTAATGTTTCCAATCATAGTGTACATATAGAGCATTTTACACAGTGTATTTTACAAAACGTTTAATCTTTTTCTGATAAATATGGTGTACAGCCAAACAGACGTTATGTTATAGCCTGTGTCTGTGCCTTCCTGACAATGAAATCAAGAGATACCATAAACTGTCGACAGTTTTAAAATTCAGAAAAAACTTTCAGAAAGAGGAATGATAATAGGAGTTCTGTATTTTATTTTCTACACAACTTGAAGTGCTGAAATATTTTAACAAACCAAAACTATTTTCAACCATTTTACTTTATTGGATCTTCAGTTGTTGTTCATGTGTATTTAGTACTTCGTCTACACTTCAATTCGACAGTTGGTCGTGTGCCTTTAGTACTTCGTCTACACTTCAATTCAACAGTTGTTCATGTGTCTTTAGTACTTCGTTTACACTTTAATTCGACAGTTGGTCGTGTGCCTTTAGTACTTCGTCTACACTTCAATTCGACAGTTGGTCGTGTGCCTTTAGTACTTCGTCTACACTTTAATTCAACAGTTGTTCATGTGCCTTTATTAATTCGTCTTCACTTCAATACAACATTTGTTTTTATAATTTTTTTGGAGGATAATAAAACCTATTCTTAAAGTTTTTTAGGATTTTAAAAACGATTTCAATTAGTTTGATACTAAGAGTAAACGATCTTATAATACCAATTTTTTCATTTTTTTTTATGTGGCACTCAACGTTTCGCTTTATACCTTCTTCAGCAGTGTTCCACTAAAATATAAACATGAAGGAGGCGTAAAGTGAAACGTTAAGACGAATAACAAATTCGTTTTTACAAAGTTGTGAATTTCTAGTGTTAAATGTTTTCCATACACCGATATAAACTACAGAAATTAAATATTGATAGTTGCTGAGAGCTTCTAACTTGTAACTAATCGAAGAGACTTACTAAACTCTGCACGTGCACTGACACTATTTCAAATGTAAAAACTATAATAAAGTATAGAGAAAACCTGAGAATGATGAAGTAAGATAAATAACACTTGCCAGAGCATGCACAATGGCTCTATTCGAAGTTATACGAAAATATGGAAAAAAGAATAATTAAAACATTTATTTTCACTACTTATATATTTTATTATATATATTTTATTACTCCTTGTTTTGTATGTTAAATAACATTTTAAAAATATTTGTTTAAATGTTTAATCTCTTATCCTTTGAGCAAACAAAGGTGTCTTTGTGTTTGAAAGTGATTTATTTTTTACTACAGTATTATTAACCTATTCAGGTTTGTTTGTTTTTTTTAAACGTTAACTTACGTAATAGACTGTCTGTGCTCGACTTACCGCGAGGAATCGAACTTCGGATTTTAGCGCTGTAAATCCGTTTACTCATAGCTTAAATGTTGGGGACACCTATTCAATTTTACAGTGTCGTTTCTTTACAAATTAATTACTAACTTCAGAAGCACCAACGAAACGATCGTATCTGGCACGTACACAGCGCGCAAGAAGCAGCGTTTTCTTGAAAAATTATGTGAGTAGACGTCCACACATTTCGCTACAGCAATATACAATTCTGATACAAACCATATCAAAAAATTATCAACTTTATCGTGCAAGAAATGTCATATAGATACCAAAACCAGTAAATTTAAAACACTTGGAATATTTAACGGTAAGTATTTGTTTGTTTAGGAACTTCGCGCAAAGTTACACGAGGACTATCTGTGCTAGCCGTTCCTAATTTAGTAGTGTAAGACTAGAGCGTTTGTATGTTTGTTTGTTTTTTGGAATTTCTCACAAAGCTACTCGAGGGCTATCTGTGCTAGCCGTCCCTAATTTAGCAGTGTAAGACTAGAGGGAAGGCAGCTAGTCATCACCACCCACCGCCAACTCTTGGGCTACTCTTTTACCAACGAATAGTGGGATTGACCGTCACATTATAACGCCCCCACGGCTGGGAGGGCGAGCATGTTTGGCGCGACGCGGGCGCGAACCCGCGACCCTCGGATTACGAGTCGCACGCCTTACGCGCTCGGCCATGCCAGGCCTAAGACTAGAGCGAAGGCAGCTAGTCATCATCATCCCCCACCGGCAACTCTTGGGCTACTATTTTAACAATGAATAGTGGGATTGAGCGTAACATTATAACACCCCCACAACTGAAAAGGCGAGCATGTTGGGTGTGACAAGGATTCGAACCCGCGACCCTCAGATTACGGGTCGAACGCCTTAACCCACCTGGCCATGCCGCGCCCTAACGGTAAGTAAAGTATACTTTAAAATAACTAGAAGCTTGAGTGCTTTTGAATATTTGGTTGTTATTTTTCGATCAGCTATTCGGGTATTTTGAAATATTCTAATTTGTTTTGTTGTTTGATTATTCTTTGTGCTAATTCTGTGATTACAGAGATATAGTTTATGTTTATACATTTGCGTTAGTATCATACATTATTCATGAGTCACTAAGAATGAAATATAAGGTACTTATATAATTAGCTCTAAATAAAAGCTTCACGTTAGGTGTAATTACAACCCAGTGTGAATTGGATGGGACCCCTGTCCACTATTCAACAGGTAGAAATAAAATAAAACAAAACAGTCCTACGAAGTCTGTGTCGGATAGCTGGTTGAAAACTTGTCACAGTTATCAATGAGAGTGTTTTCTTTTCTTTTTTTCGTTTTAATTTAAGGTGAATTTACCCGTAAAATACAGAATTTGTTTTCCCGGATTAATTCACATGAAACAGAATGAAAAGTAAACTGAATCACGCTAACCACAAGACACAAAGATAAATATTAATTATTCAATTGATTTCAATCAAAATATCGCAACGATCTTATTTTTTAAAAGAAGTATTCTAAATATATAGTTTCATGACTCATTTGAAAATTGAACCTTGATATGAACCTTTGCACGTACGGATGATTGAAAACTGGTTTACGTTGATTCGAAGTGGTTGAAAATTTGTGTGGCACGAAACTTAGCATATGTAAAAGGTTGAAGACTGTCGTGATGCGAATGTGTGTTACTTCTAGACTTTGCTATATACGTGATTGAAACGTGGCGTATTATGAAGCTTTAAACATTTGTATGAGAAAGTTTGGGTGGTACAAACTTTATATATACGTGTAGCTGAAAACTGGCATGGCTCAAAATTTTGTAGATATTTATGGTTGAAAACTGACGTGATACGAAACTTTGTAAATATTCATGGTCTATGGTGGTTAAGACATTCGACTCGTAATCCAAGGGTCGCGAGTTCGAATTCCAGTCATACCAAATGCTCACCCTTTCAGCCGTGGGGGCGTTATAATGTAATGGTCAATCTCACCATTCATTGATAAAAGAGTAGCCCAAAAGTTGACGATGGCTGGTGATAACTAGCTGCCTTCCTTCTAGTGTAACACATCTAAATTACGGACGGCTAACTCAGATAGCTCTCGTGTATGTTTGCGTGAAATTCAAATCATCACTAAAATTTTGGAATGATTCGAAACTTCGAGCCTAAGCGTAGTTGAAATTGGATGATCGTGAAGCTAAAATAAATAACATACATAAATATTAAAAACATTAATTTTTACTTATTCAAATAAATTACTTTTCCACAAAGTTACCTATGTACCTCTAGCGGTATATTTGCGTACTTATGACGCTAAAAATTAGGTTTCGATGCCTGTAGTGAACAGAGCACAGATAGCATGTGTGTAGCTTTCTGCTCAACGAAAAATAATCTGACAACGAATTTTTTGTAATTACAACAGTAACAGTGTTAAAAATAAAGTGCAACAGATCTCAACCTCTTTCTGAAGTTATTATTTAAATCTCTTATGGAAATCTTTATATCAAATTCGTGTTTCTAGTTTCCTAACAACCAAGAATAAGTCCGAACTAAACGGGCCGGCATGGCCAGGTAGTTTAGGTACTCAACTTGTAATCTCAGGATCGCAGGTTCGGATCCCCGTTCCACCAAACATGTTCGTTCTTTCAGCAGTAGGTGCGTTATAAAGTGACAGTCAAGCCCGCTAGTTGTTGGTAAAAGAGTAGCTCGAGAGTTGTAGGTGGGTGGTCATTACTAGTTGCCTTCCCTCTAGTCTTACACTGCTAAATTAAGGAAGACTGGCGTAGATAACCCTCGTGTAGCTTTGCGCGAAATTCAAAAACAAACCAAATAAACATAAGTCCGAATTAAGCAATCACCATTAACTTAAATGATTCAATTGAAAACCTATTCATCACTTTGTGAGAGACAGAGTTTTCACATACGTACTTCATTTTAAAACATTGGTGATGTTTTTCTTTGCTAAATATTAACCTTGACCTGCTTCAACGCAAAACAAACTTTAAGTTAGTGCAATTACGCTTTTAGAATGAATGTCACGGAGATGTTAAACAAAAACAAGAGAGTAGCGTTTATAATCCGTCTTCGAAATTATTGATTTGTTGAAATATATTAATTGAAAACAAAGAAAACAAAAACGGTGATTTCTTCACATATATTTTACACCTATACAAAAACATGTATAGTAAGTGCATAGATTTAGAACTAACTTAAATCTAAGCCAGTCGAACCTAGTGAGATATCATTGAAATAACGGCCCAAAATATCGCTAACAGCTAGGATATCGAACTGAGTAAACAGTGAAAGTGCGAGAATCTGATTGGATACACTATGTAGGTTATCATTAATTTTAAAAATACATAGATTTGGTTTGAATTTCGCGCAAAGCTACTCGAGAGCTATCTACGCTAGCCGTCCCTAATTTAGCAGTGTAAGACTAGAGGGAAGGCAGCTAGTAATCACCACCCACCGCCAACTCTTGGGCTACTCTTCTACCAACGAATAGTGGGATTGACCGTAACATTATAACGCCCCCACGGCTGAAAGGGCGAGCATGTTTGGTGCGACCATGCCAGGCCCTTTAAAAATACAAATAGTTAACATACATTACAATAAAAAAAGGTAGATCTTTCACTAACTCCTTTCTAAAATTTCATTACGGTTTCTAATAATTAGCACACCGTACTAATACAGTTAAAGAGTTTCTGGCTTTCAGTATTTCTTCGTTTTTTTATAGTCGTTAATATTGAAACATATCACATCGACTTGATAATTTATTATACCTACAAATATAATATTATGCAAGTCTTTTAAAAAGCACTAAATGAAGCTTTCAAAGAAGTCCTGAAAATTGTGTTTCGTTATGCTAATAAAGATTTGTTCAGCAGAAGCCTTATCCTGTATCAAAGAGAACGCCGAAGGTCACAAAAGTTCTAATGAATGCGATGAAAGAAAATCTGCCGTCTGAAAGAGTTGGTTGCAAGAAGTTAGGAGTTTCGTAACAAAAAAGTTATAAAGAAATATTCCAAAATTTAAACCTTGAACTGAAACACAAGTCTAACTTCAACTAACAACAGAATGTAGAACTAAATGCAAAATCTTACCCACTTCACGTTAAGCCGGATGCAAATTATGATGCAGTGGGTAAACATAGAACTTGTAATTTCATTATTTTACTTCCACAGAAAAACAGCCATTTAACACTTGTAATGTAAACACTATAAAGCTAACGTAATTGAACAATTTAAAAAAAAATAAGATAACGACTTATACTCTAAGAGCAATTTACGTCATAATAAATTGGAAAGAAAATTTTGAATTTTCTTTTGGGGGGTAAGCAATGTAGATAAACCACCAAATAAATATTTAAATATCAAGTCTATTCTTGAATATTCCTGAAGGATAACCTTAAACAAAACTCTTTGCTTTTCTGTTTTATGGAAGGCTACAGCAAATGCCCTTTTGGAATACTAATTATTGTGTATTCCATGTGAACTTTTTAAACCTGATGATTTTCACGTCATCAAGTGTGCAAACAAGGAAACCATCCATTCAAATTGCATAAATGTCGAATACAGCTTAATTAAGAAGAAAGCTTGTTCTGATATTATTAATTGTATATTATTTCATTAGGTGTTCCTCACAGCTGAAAAGGTAAGCATGTTTGGTATGACGGGGATTCGAGCCTGCGACCCTCGGATTACGAGTCGAGTGCCCTAACAACCTGGCCATGCCAGACCAAATGTCAAAGAAATTGATAAATGTTTGATTCCTTATCTCATATGTATCTGCATAAAAAAAAGTTACACAATTAATATGGTATTTAGATTAGGAATTTATGTTTAGCAAAGTGACACAACGTATTTTCAATATGCTTTATAACCAATATTTAAAACGCTAATTTCAACGAAATCTATTTTTCTAGTCAGCGAGTCAGTTTTATCTACGTTTATAGTGTCTATAAGGTAGTGTTTATAAAGAGTTTGACGTCACCGGATACACAGGAGGCTACTTGGATATGTCATGTATATTATTACAGAATGAATTGGAATTAAAACTGATTAGCTGTCCCAGATAAGGCTATAGAAGCAGCCCATTATTCACAGGTTTTAAACGCTTGAATATCTCTGTTCAGTTGGATCATATAAAACATATTAACAATGATTCGCTTTAGCCCAACACATTTGAATAATATCCAGTGTATCAAAAAATAAAACATAATGACGTCAAGCTTTGACTTTTTCGCTGACAAGGCTTCCCTTACAAGTAGCAGGAAGCGCACATAAACTAATAATTTCCTATACGTCAGCTACTAAACTCAATACACATATTCATTATTTCTTGTCACACAAACTGGCCATCGTGCAAGCACATTGACAGGATTTGTAGATAGATGTTCATAACACAAGTCTAATTATTACACGTGGACAGTTCTGTTCTTATCATGGGCCTCGGTAATTTCTAGTGAATGCAGAGGATTGTTCGATTTTCGTAGTTTGTAACAGGACAAAAATATATTTTTAATATCTAATAACAACTGAGGAACTCTTACAGTTTTAACTTATAACTTAACTTACACGTATCTATCTTTTATATTGTTGGTTCTGTTTATCTTTCTATTTGCGCTTCGACATCATTTTTCTGGATATCTATTTGTCTATTTTTCTAACTGTCTGTCTGCCCACACACCATGCCCTCGTATAAGTTTTATTTTTAAAAGCACAGTTCCTGGCACCCAAAATGTATTTTTGAGCAAAACAAAATGGATATAGTTTCAGGTAGATAGGTTACACAAATAAACCACTACCATTCACCCCTGACGTCAAAAGTGGATTTATCAATGTTGGTGTTGAGTGATAAAACCCAGACACCCACGTGGATTTACAGAACTACTAGCAACGTCTCAAGATCACAAGAAGAAAGCTGGAATAGAGCCAAATCAAAACTTTTGCTATTTTGCCTATTCGTATACTTAAAAACACTGTGAGAAGAAGTTTTTTTTTGTTTTTTTTCACTGAACTGCAACACAAGTGAGCCAAGCCACTGGTGCAAACAAGCTTAGTAAACTTAAAGCCAAGCCACTGGTGCAAACAAGCTTGGTAAACTTAAAGCCAAGCCACTGGTGCAAACAAGCTTGGTAAACTTAAAGCCAAGCCACTGGTGCAAACAAGCTTGGTAAACTTAAAGCCAAGCCACTGGTGCAAACAAACAGTAAACTTAAAGCCAAGCCACTGGTGCAAACAAGCTTGGTAACCTTAAAGCCAAGCCACTGGTGCAAACAAACTTGGTAAACTTAAAACCATGCCACTGGTGCAAACAAGCTTAGTAAACTTAAAGCCAAGCCACTGGTTGCAAACAAGCTTTGTAAACTTAAAGCCAAGCCACTGGTGCAAACAAGCTTAGTAAACTTAAAGCCAAGCCACTGGTGCAAACAAGCTTGGTAAACTTAAAGCCAAGCCACTGGTGCAAACAAGCTTAGTAAACTAAAGCCAAGCCACTGGTGCAAACAAGCTTGGTAAACTTAAAGCCAAGCCACTGGTGCAAACAAGCTTGGTAAACTTAAAGCCAAGCCACTGGTTGCAAACAACTTGGTAAGCTTAAAATGAGCCACTGGTGCAAACAAACAGTAAACTAAAGCCAAGCCACTGGTGCAAACAAACTTAGTAAACTTAAAGCCAAGCCACTGGTGCAAACAAGCTTAGTAAACTTAAAGCCAAGCCACTGGTGCAAACAAGCTTGGTAAACTTAAAGCCATGCCACTGGTGCAAACAAGCTTAGTAAACTTAAAGCCAAGCCACTGGTGCAAACAAGCTTAGTAAACTTAAAGCCAAGCCACTGGTGCAAACAAGCTTAGTAAACTTAAAGCCAAGCCACTGGTGCAAACAAGCTTAGTAAACTTAAAGCCAAGCCACTGATGCAAACAAGCTTGGTAAACTTAAAGTCAAGCCACGAAATGTCTTATAAATGGTCTATATATAAATTCACGACTGCCGAATATAATCCTATAATTAATTTTCGAATTGTCATTTGTCTTCAACGTATAAAGCAAAAAAAAAAAAAAAAACACTTCGTAAAGTTAAACAAGAGATGGGTTCACGATTTAATTTCATTCGGAGATATTTTTTTCTACAAATAGAAATATGTAAGATATATATATGTATCCATTTTATTGTAAAAGTTTGCACGTTTTTGTTTACTATTTAGGGTTTTCGTCCGCATTGTTTCCGAGAAATTTCAGGAACATCTTTTCAAACAGTAAAAAGTATTAGGGAAGAATTAAAGTAACATTTACTGTCAATTTATTTGTTGATGGATTCGAAGAAAAACATTTTTTTTGTTCTGGAATTCTAGCCTTTTATACATCACAATGTTACCAAATTGTTAACATTCGTGACAATAGTCATTAATTTACTGTATCTGAAAAAAAAAGCGCTTCTCTATCTTTGTATTTTCTAAAATGGAATCCACAAATGTTTTTAGGATTTTATTGCCGTAAATAGCCACAACTTTCATTTGTTCTTGAACAAAGTAGGGAGAGTCTATTCCATATTTCAAGGAGATTCCTTCACCATTACACATAAATTTATAAGACATTTTTTGGGATTATCTAATGACTGTGTTCTAAGAATTATTATAAATAATATGGAATAAAGATGCATAACCTACTTCTAATCAGACTTGGAATCTTTATTTTTACGACGCAATAATTACTGAATATACCAATTTTTATCAAATTCTATATTAAAATAGCAAAAATGAAACATAACAATGTTCAGGCATATATATATATAATCAAACATAATCAGCAAGTAATAACAGTCAGAAAATTATATGACTTCTAGCGACAATTGTCGAGATAACTTAAATGATACCTGGCCTGGCATGATCTGATGGTTAGGACATTTAAATAGCTATCTGCGCGTCGTGGAATTGACCATCACAGTATAAAATTTTCAGGGCTGAAATGGCGAGATAGTAAAATGTGTAAAATCTGACGTCACATTTCACACTGACCTGGCATGGCCTAATGGCTAGGACGCTTAACTCGCAATCTGTGGGTTACAAGTTTGGTTGTCACGGTATAAACCTTTCAAGGATGAAATGACTAGCATATTTGATTACGAGGTTCGATCTCTGGACCCGCAACTAGCCGCTTCCTCTTCAATCTATAACTTTTAAATTAGAGACAGATAACGCAAATAGCCCTCAAGTAGTTCTGCGCAAAATTCAACAAAACAAACAACTTTTCATTCTCTGCTTCCATACTCCAAATATACATCAATTTCGAACTTAAACTTATTATGCCTCATAACACGTCTGTTGGTCTCATTCAATTATACTGTACTCAGCTTCTAATGACATTCTTTGTCGGTTCTTTATTTAAACGTAGCTTTCACTTTTAACACATTCTTGATACACACCTATAGTTGAAACTTAAGGCACAGCGTTAAATGAGAACAAGGTTTTTGTACATATTTAGACAGTGGTATGTTGACATTCACTTATAATCACAACGAACAACAATTAACGTTTACAGTTCGTAAGATCCACGGCTCTGCGATAGGTAATAAAATTTCATGCATTTAGAAATTTAAGTAGTTTTATATCTCTTTTATAAAGTGTACTGTTGATTTACTTAATATTGTTCTTCAATAATAAACATCTTAACATTTCACATGATATATCCAAATAGTACATTAACAGAAAATGAAGTTTTGCTTGAAAATATTATAAACAACTTTTTATGACTCGTAACTTATGAACGTGCGTTTATTTATTCATGATTAACCTTGTTCGCTCTGATCGAGCCTTCAAATTAGGATAAACCTCTGTAAACTGTTTTCAAAACGCGAGACATCTTGACATGAACCTTCTAACAATGGTTTAAGGAGGTGATATATATGTTTCACTGCATTCTATAAGTCCCATATGTTATAGCATTTTTTGTTTTAGGTACAGTACAAGTTCTTAGAAATGTCTCTGAGTAGAATTTCCACGTAACTTAACCCTGGCCGTGAAACAAACAGAATGTTTCAGTTCATAGGCCGAAATTAACGCCTGATCGAACATGTGACAAGTTGCAAGTTCTCGGAAAACGTTGAATCGGAGGTGAAAACAACGAGAAAGGTTTTGCTGATATTCAGATAAAAAATGTACACAGGCGAACATTTAACCACAACAGTCCAATGTTGTTGACGATAAATAAATGACTATTTGAAGCATCGTAAACACTTGATTTTTAATTATATTTTACGATTAACGAGAATAAAACAAGAGCCTTGTTTGAATATTATGTATCTAACTACAACAGTCTGTTTTGTTGTTTTTTGTACAGAAAGAATTTTATGAATACAAAAAAAGTTATTTAAAATATTTAAATTTCGCGCAAAGCTCGACGAAGGCTATCTATACTAGCCGTCCTTAATTTAGCAGTGTAAAATTAGAGGGAAGGCAGCTGGTCATCACCACCCACCGTCGACTCTTGGGCTACTTTTTTATCAAAGAATAGTGGGATTGACTGTCACATTATAACGCCCCCACGGCTGAAAGGGCGAGCCAGTTTGGTGTGACGGAGATTCGAACTCGCCACCCTCAGATTACGAGTCGAGTAACTTAACCACCTGGCCATGCCAGGCTGCTAATTAGAAGGAATCAAAATGAAAGTGTTTTTCAATCCAGTAGTCTTTTTTTCTTAGTAGTTAATCAATTGAACAGATGTCAAAAAACACATTAGGTGGGCGAAAAAATTAGCACAGTGTTGACAGCCTTAAAATATTAAACCTTTTGCTACAATCTTCGTGGACAAACAAAAACATACAGACATAATAATCGAAGCCAAAGCGAAGTTTACAATATCCCAAAAACCTTGATAAAGTATGTCGTAAATTTTCTTGCTTGACAGCGAAAGTTTCGCTGCCGAAGATAACTTGAGGAACCAACAGGGTTCTGGGCTGGCCAAGTTAGATAGGTCGCGAACGTGGATGGCATATCAACTGTGGTGAAGAAACTTCTAAAGTTAAGCTTACTAAAGTTAGGCTTACTTTGTTTTTTAGCTTTCTTATCCCTATCATTCATCTAAACATCGCAATTTCTGAACGTTTATCGACTGAGCTGAGTGAAACCGGTTTAAGTGTGTGGATGCTTGGCTGTGTACTGGCCTGATGACTGAATAACCTGTTTAACCTTATAAATATTCTATATTTGAAATAATGCCAGAGCAAGAGATTAAAGTCCTGTCACCCTATGCAGCATTTATTTATTGTGACCTAACTACAGATGTTTATTAATATATATGAAAACTGAATTGTAATTTACTTAAATAACCAACGAAAGCGTGAGACGGTTCAATTGCCCTTAAAAATTAATTCAAGGTAAAATAAAGGTGACAGTTTTAATTAGTTTTCTAAGCTTCCAAGAAATTCCTTACATTTACAGATAAATAACAATTAATCAATGTGATCAGAAAAATATTTTAAAATGTTGACTGTTAATGCCAATTATACCTTACCTTACTTATTCACGTTTGCACATTCTCTCATAAAGAATGTTAATAAGTTTTAATTTTTTAACATCATCTACCTTTTAAAATTTACTTAACACACTTCGTTTTTATCATTTATTTAACAGCTTCTTCCGCAGAATATCACCTTTTAAGTGTGACAGAGACTAAAAAAATTCTTATTTGATTACAGTGGCTGACTTTTCATTGTTAAACATATGTTTTCTTATACACTATATTAAACATTATAAACATATTCTTTGAACTGCTTATTAGATATCATTTTGGTGTCCAAGGAAATGTTTATCTAGTCGATAACATGATATATGAACAACGCATGCGGATCTTGGAAACAAAAATTGCTGTCATGTTTACCACTTGTGTTCAAGTATTTTTTTATAAAATTAGTAGGATAATTTCTTTTAATTATGAATTAAAATCCTGTGGACTTATAGCATATTGTACGATTAATTATATTTTATTAATGATCAGATCAAATGTTAATGTGTCTCATACTGTTTTAATTAACTCCCTAAATTATCAATGTATACTTTCAAATCAAAATGTAAGTTCACACTTATTTCTTTGTTTCATAGCACGAAAATACATAACACGTCTATCAAAATTTTGAGCATTATAAGAATCAAACTTACCTCTGAGTCTTGTCTTTCGAGAAGACTTGGACTGAAGCTTACTTAACTGAAATAGTCAGTGATCGCCACAACTAAATAATTATTACTACAATTATGTTCCATTAAAAAAATTACTTACAGAGCTACACGAGTCTTAGGCCTACTTTCACGGGGTAGAATGTTTGAGTACCATGACTCTCAGGTCAACTTTCACGAGATAAAATGTTTGTGTACCATAAGTCTTAGGTCTACTTTCACGAGGTTGAATGTTTGAGAACGGTTTTCGTTTTTTTTCAGACACATTGTACTACTGTATTTTAAGAGTAAAACAAAACGATTTTTTGGACAGTAAAAGATAAAGTTTTTATCAGTTGTTCGAGCCGACAAGTTTCGCCAGCACAGTTACTATTAAGGCTGATAATAATGAAGATCCATGTTCTTTGTTTTCCTAAATTAAATTATAGCCTATTTTCAAGAGATATAATTATTTTCTTATCACTGAGATTTCCCATTTTAGTAGTTGAAGATTATAACATAGGGCGCAATGAGTTATGAGAACTTTATTAATATAAACACCTGGTTAATTACAAACATTTAAAAATAATTTGATTATTTAAATAAAATTGTGAAAGCAATAGAAAAAACACTAATAAATAATATTAAAATGCCTTGCTGTAAAACCTATAAAAATGTTCTGAGTTTATACAAAATTCTGATAAAGTAGCGATGATGAACATTATTTTCCATTATAACACAATTCTACCTTTTTCACAGAGATCTTGTACATTTTCTAGCGAAAGAAACGATACATGGTACAGTAAAAATAAAGGCATTTGTGCTCTTTTTATCTGGTAGAACACGTTTTTATTTGTGTTTTTTTTTAACAAAACGGCATGACTACGTTTAATTATTTTTTTGATTTTAACTGATAAAGAGTTATCATGTCATCGGTTAGAGGAAAAATTAATATTGTCGTAATATATAAATATGCTTATAAGAAACGAAAAATTCAGAGATTCGAATACATTAATATTTAGAAAGACAAATCTATAAGTTAATGTATATATTATAAAATGTATGATGTTGATGATTTCATCACTTATGAAAAGCTATGTAGTCTGTACAGTACATTCTCTAGTTCTCCCTTTAACTAAAGTGGAAAATAAACAACTTGTTTTTTGGACTTTGTGCTCACGTTGTACTCAATCAGTATTTGCCAGTAAAATTCAACAACCGCTGATAAGCTACTGAAAACAGGATTGTTACAGCTTGCATTATAGTTTATTTGCCAAAGAAGTCCAGCACTGAAAGCATGAATACATTCATAAAATAACATAGTTACTGATATAAGGGGCTAGCAAAGATATCGTTCTGAAACTCATTAAACTACAGTATTGTGCAAAAGTGTTGGGACAAAGTCAGAAATTAGATTTTAGGCTACTTTGAAAGAACAATAGACGATAAATTACAGGTGAAACATCAAAAGTTTATTAACCTTCATATATAGTACAACAGAAACTCAATAAAAGTGATTGAGTTCCGCAAACAGTCAATATTTTGTGTATCTCCCTTTTCATTTAATAACTGCAGAGTCTTTTTGGTACTGTGTATCTGGACACTTTTCTATCATTTGGTACATGGTTACTTATCTCATACATGACATCAGTGGCAATCTTCCTTCTGTCCCAAAGGATGCATAAACAAAGATACTTAACATCAGTATCATTTAGTTTAAGTGTTTTGCCTCTTCCTTTCTCGATGTTACAATAAAAGGTGTACTTGACAGTGTTTGGGGACCATTTTAAGTCTGCAGCAATTTGTCAGAGAGTCCAACCAGTCACATAAAACTTTTATGCAAACTCTCTGCTCTATTAACCATTCTCTACGCTTTTGGGTCATGGCATGACAATAAAACTTAATATATATTGTTAAGCACTATTTATAAAAGATTTACTTGTGAAATTCTATTGAACTGATTTCTTCTAGCATATTCCGGTACCATATGCTAGCTCTTTGCTAGCATTTTTCTATATAATTAAGACACCATAGTTACTTCAGACCTAAACTTGATCAGTATGTTCATTCAAGCAGAATCTTTAAGACAGGCCTTAGAATTCTAAAGAATGATAAGTATTCTCATCCTGGATCATTTAAATATCAACAAAAATCAGTGAAATGGAAGAATTAGCCTCATAAAATGGAAAGTGGCAATATATTATCTTGACCTAATACTTTTGCACAGTATTATAAATTATCAAAAGTAACGCGACAACGCATTCCAAATGAATAGATAACTAAAGTTTAAATCTCACAATGCACTGTTTTATACAAGTTATAAAATTTATAAACTGTGCTACATTTAGCCAGATGAAGCCAAGATTCCACGAATATAGTAGTTTACGGACTTTAGAAAAGGAAATTTTATTGAATGTACATTCATGACTAGTGGCATGAGTGTCCGACACACATTAGGTCACTTTTTTATAACAAAAACAACATTGACAATGTGCTGAAAAAATAAAAACCACTGGATAAAGAAATGTCGAATTTAAGCTTGATTGCCTAAATTTCAACACTTCTCAATTTATGCGAAAATCCATATGCCACTCATCATCGCCATGAATACAAAACATTAGCCATCATGATGACTTAAATGTTGAAATTATGTCGAAAAACAAAGACAGGATATTTTGTGGAGCAAGGAATCCAGCAACACAAAATTTGCTTCGAATAAGTGGACTTGGATTTAATAGAAACCTGGAGAATGATTTGTAAAGTATGTGTTAGAAGGTGGGTGTGGAAGATTATTGTTATGGTGCATAACAATCTTGAAGGTTTTGATTTGACCAAACTGTCATTAAGCAAGGAATCCATGAACACCTTGTTTTACCTTAATGTCATAGACTAAGTTTTCTTCTCCGAATTAAATAAATTCTACAGGAAAGGAAAGGTTTGAATTTCGCGCAAAGCTACACGAAAGCTATCTGCGCTAGCTGTCTCTAATTTAGCAGTGTAAGACTAGAGGGAAGGCAGTTAGCCATCACCATCCACCGTCAACTCTTGAGCTACTCTTTTATCAACGAATAGTGGAACTGACCGTCTTATTATAACATCCCCCCTATTAAAGGGCGAGCTATTTGGTGCGATGGAGATTCGAACCCGCGACCCTCAGATTACGAGTCGAGTGTCTTAACCATGGATATGCCGGAAAGGAACAATACAATTTATAATATTAGCAATGACCTGAAATTAACAATGTTCAGAATCTACCTAGGCAAGACTCAGGTTCATTATTGGGTTTATATTAAATAGCTTCTTTTTGTCTTGATCACTACCTGAATGAAAGAGGGAGCTGACTATGAAACTTTCTAATATTTCTTTGCAAGAATGCTGCTCGACCAGATGAGCATCATAGGTTGGTAGCAAGTACTACAGCTTACTATAAATACGAATATCACCTTTAATAATACTTAGTGCAACTGTTTGATTAATTGCGATTAACATCTACTTCTTACGATTTCTCTCCATGTTTTTCTTAAGCCTACTTCATATGCTTTACAAATGAAGTAACTGGCCACTTTATTAATGTTGGGTTGAACCACATTTCATTGCTACAGCATGAACTTAGCATGGTCACAGACTCCACAAAATGCCAGAAGGTGTATTATTCGATTTTAGCCTACGTCAGAAAAGGGTTATGATAACAAAGGCGGCATTCAATTAAATTCCACATATGTTCAACCACGTTGAACTCCAATGAATGTGCTGACGAAACAAAATGACTAATATCACTGTCATGTTCTCAAACTATGAAATATTGCATTGTAGTCTCGGAAGAACTCCTGTCCATCCAGAGGTAAGCGCGACATTGTGGTGAGGGCATGAATTAGGAACAACGTTCAACTATACTTTGAGCATTGTTTTTTGGGCAAAATCCCAGCCCCTTCCACAGAGAAATGTTCTGTTGGAACAAAACAAGTAGATTAAAGTGCTTATTTTAATTGCTTCACATTTTTACCATTTATGCAAAAATGATTTAAGTTATTCCACAATATTTAGCAGTGATTTGTTTAAAACAATTTGCACGTTAAATACCAATAAAGTTATAATTTCTCGTTTATTTGAATAAACAGTTCTTGAACAGGTTGTCGACTGTCATACCAATCGTTTCTTCGTGTTATTAATATGGTACAATTGGATATAGTCGAATTCTGATAACTGTTGAAACATTTGATCAAAACTGGACACAAACTAACGCTTCAGATATAATTAAATATATGTTGTCAGAATTCACCATAAGTTATGCCATATAAAACCGGAAAATAAATACGAGGAGAAAGGTTTGTAAAGTCCAATATTTTTTTACCATTTTTAAAACGATCATATTTTTCCTTTAGGAGTCAGCCTGGCATGGCATGGTAATTAGAACACTCGATACGCAATCTGAGGGTCGCGAGTTTTAATTTCGTTACTGAACGTGTTCACCTTTTCAGCCTTGGGGCGGTATAATATTACGATCAATCCCCTTGCCATTGGTAAAAGAATTGTTCATGAATCAGTGGTGAATGTTGTTAATTGGAAGCATTAGCTCTAACCTATCAATTCTTCTACAGATTACAAATGACTCAAACATCCTCCTAACGTACCACATGTTAATAGAGTGTTCTACAATGGCTCAAACACCACCTAACGTACTACATGTAAATTGAGTTTTTGTTTGTTTTTAAATTTCGCGCAAAGCTACACGAGGGATATCTGCGCTAGCCGTCTCTAAATTAGCAGTATAAGACCAGAGCGAAGGCATCTAGTTACCACCGCCCATCGCCAACTCTTGGACCACTCGTTTACCAACGAATAGTCTGATTGACCGTCATATTATAACGCCCCCACAGCTGAAAGGGCGAGGATGTTTGATGTGACGTCTATTCGAACCCGCAACCCTCAGATTACGAATCGAGTGCCTTAACCATTTGACCATGCCGGACAAATAGAGTGCTGTACAATAACTCAAACATCCACCTGACGTACCACATGTAAATAAATAATGTTCTACAAGTGTATGTTTCCACGTATAAAATGTAATATTCACATGTATACAATTTCAAATTTAACAGGCTTTTAACACATTTCCGCAGTTTTCCTTAAATACGTTTTAAAACGAGGCTATGTGCTCGATGTGTGATCAAACAAACAGTGCCGTTCCTCTATGCACGAGTGATTCTAAACATTGCAGAAAATGGGATGGTACATATTTCAAAACTTAAAAAAATACAACTACGTGAAAAAACGAGTTTACAACAAATTACGTAATTCCAGTCCTAAGTTTAAAGTAAGTCATGTTTAATTTAGTTAAGAACGAGTGGTTGTATGGATGAAAATACAAGAAGTAGTTAAAAAGAAACCACAGTAATAAAGTTTAGTGTGAATGCTCTTAGTAAAAACTAGTAAAACTTAAATGGAAACTCGTACTTGTAAGCTGTGTGCTAAATACTATTAGGTAAAGGAAGTATATTCTGTTCTAAACCATACTTCTTATGATAATCAACTGTACTTTAGGTAATCTTTACAGGCCTAGTTTTTACCACGTATGGTAAAAACAATGCTTAACTATCTATCTAGCGTCTCGTCGTATCTCAACCAATTCGGATACATAATAAACTAGATTAATTTGTGTGTGTTTTCTTATAGCAAAGTCACATCGAGCTATCTGTTGAGTCCAGCGAAGGGAATCGAACCCCTGAACTAGACTTATATTTAAAAAAGAGCTTAATATAGTTTACACCGAAACAATTGTTGTTTAAGTAGTTTGATTATATAAATAGCGTTTTGACCTTTTATGAATTCTAGCATTAGATGAAAGGCCTCGTCGACAGTTAATAAAGCAGATATAGTGAGGCTGACAAATTATTACTTTCTTCTTTACTTTCACTCATAATTTATTATAACAGTTACCAGGTTCACTATATCACTTGGTAATATCTACCAGAACAGTAAATAATTTTGCTTCCTCTAGTCTATCTTCTCGCATAACTTCTTAATTTCTATTATTTAATAAAGCTATGAAGCTTTTACTGGCACGAAAATTAACAAAATTGAGTGTCGTAGACTCTGCAAGTTGAAAGAACAACGAATTTAATAATGGTCGAATTACCTTTCAAATTATGGATAATATGAGCTTACATAGGACTTGTATGCTTTTTGATTGTCTGTATGTGGTTAAACACGAAGCTACACACCATGAACTATCTGGACTATGCCCACAATGGGTTTCAAAACCCGCTTTTACGTTGTAAGACTTCAGAAGAGACATCCTTTTGGAATTTTTTATTACCTTGGGATCTTAGAGTGTCAGTTAATATTACCATTTACAGCGTACTTTGCTACCTGTGACTTAAAGAATTACTTACAGATTAGTAGTTGATGATCGTAATGTTACAAGCAGAGCGCATCTTGTCCAGTTTATAGCTTGAGAACCAAACCCCGAATTCTAGGGTCATAAACATTGGAAATTACTTAAGTGTATTAAACATGTGATATAAATGCTTATTATCTTCTGATCATATCAGGCTATTTAGATTGTCTGTTATTTTTTTATCAATGTAGTACTAATTTTGTGTTGTGGGAAAATATTTGGTAATTTCGGGAAATGTTAAATGTTTACTGAAATAGTGAACTTCTATTAAATCGAAATATCTACTGTGTTAAATGTGTTACATCTGTTTTTGTATACTGCTTTCAAAGAAGGCTAAAAGCCAAAACGTTGAGCAGATTGTGAAATAAGTTTATGGAATAATAGGTCGCATTTTGATAGTTGTGCCCCTCAGTGGCACAGCGGTATGTCTGCAGATTTAGTACAACGCAATACATCGGTTTTCGATACCCGTGGTGGTCAGAGCACAGATAGCCAATTGTGTAGCTTTGTGCTTGAACTAAACCAAACCAATACCTGTATTGTTTTGTTTATACCATTCATTAGCCTGCTGTTCTACCTGTGTCTCTTTCTACTTTTAATTGGAGGTGGAAACGACAAGTTGATGATCCAAAACATTAGAAACAGATTTCGGTAATTTCTGTTTAAAAGAATCAGCGGTGTTTATAATCTTGTATTATTACACAAATGATATCCTTTTAAAGTATATATATATATATATACATATGGTCAAAAGATAAACGAGGCAGGACGTAACCTAGGAGTTAGTGCATTTTGAGTGTGAATCGAAGGTTCATGGTACACAGTCTATCGCTTTAAAATCGCCCTCCAAACGTTAAAACAGATATTTTATTATAACAGTGTTAGTGAAATACCACTATTCTGTCGTATAAGAGTAGCCCAAATTTTAGAGATGGGTGCTGTTGACTAGATGTCTCCTTCTAGCTTATCAGTTTAAACTTACGGACTGATTTGCGCAAACATTCTAATTAAAAAAAGCAGAGAAATTCAGACGCAATAAAAATTTGTTTCACAACATTGAAGATATTTTAAGAAATAGAGATTCTAAGAAGCCGCATCGTTCAGATCTTGGAAGAATATCTTTCAGTGAAAACAAATACTTTGAAAACAGAACTTAAAGTTTAATTTATAAGAGGTTATGAGAAAATACAATTTTAATTGAAAGAATAGATATTAAGTGGTTTGGAATATAATATGTGGAAGAAAATTTCTGGATAACTTGTAAATACGTAGAATTCTGGCTTTGTGGTTGTATTCAAAACGTGGCAAAAAAAAAGCGTAAGTAAGGGTTTTATTCATGTAAATAATAATCAGCTATTCGTGCGTGTAATTATCGTTGACTAACAGAAAAACTATGAATACGAAAGCTCAATCTTTAGGAAGTGGGAACACAGTGTTATTATGTGTTTTACGACGAAATATTACTGAAATGTTAAAAGTGATGAAGCGTGTAAATCGAAAA
Source organism: Tachypleus tridentatus (assembly GCF_004210375.1). NCBI lineage: Eukaryota > Metazoa > Arthropoda > Merostomata > Xiphosura > Limulidae > Tachypleus > Tachypleus tridentatus. The sequence goes on along the minus strand of NC_134832.1, from coordinate 19,224,356 downwards.
AAAAGTATAAACATCTGGATAAATTAAGAAAAGGATTAAATTCTCAGAACTAATTACATACATAAAAGAACAAAGGGCATTGATAATCACTTTGAAGTGCTACTACCAGTAGCTCCCAGTAAAATGCCTTTACATAGTACCATATGAGACATGAGCACAAACATTTTTTCTAAAATTACTACACCTAAGAAGCAGGTTTGACTCAGTATACAGGAACTCGTAAAATATTTGAAAAAGTGCCAGTCCGTTACATAAAGTGCCAATGTAGTGTTACTTTATTTATTTATCACTTAAACGAATAAGGGAATTAAAATGAACATAGGGCACGCATTTTTGTTATTATAAACTTACGTAGCTTGCTAACTTAGGTTTGTAAATGTACTGATATGAGCAGTATGCTTTTGAACAGTAAGACTAACGAAACAATGTGACAATAACGTCATCATTAAAACTATCTTACTATAGATTATCTATGAACATTATGAATGTTCATGTATATATAATACGTATAATATTGTGTCCACTGAATTTTATAGGGCATACCAAGTTGTTATGTAATGTGAGATCGTTTAACGTGAGTCTACTGATTATTCCATTAAGATAAAGCATTTCTGATATTTTATACGATAAAATAATCCACTTTAAATGTCTCGCTTGCCACTCATGTGTATAAAACTTTATAATTGACAATGTTTCTGTAAACATTGCGAGACAAATACTGCTTTTATATCTAGGTATTGATATATTTATCAATATTTATTTATATTTATACAAAATAATAAGCACTTTTATATAAAAAGTTTGATTTCAAAACAAATTTGTTCCACTGTTCACGATTTTACAGCCTAAAACTCATTCTAAAACTCGTGGTATTTTCCTTTAGAATAAAATAACTCATTAAACATTCTTTAGTTAGTATTTAGTCAAGATGTTTTACACGTATCTACCATCATCTGAAAACTCTCTATTACATTCTTCTTGCTCTTCTGGCTTTTAAGTACCAAAAAAACAACAACAAAAGACTCGCTAGAGGTCGTCTCTTCACCTCGTAGGTTCAGACCATCACTAGCTTTTCTGATTCTTTTTCATTTCTTTCACACGACAAATAAACATTTTCAATCGAGTTAAACCGCTTTTAAAAATACATCAATTTTTCACGATGTTAAATAAAGTAAATTTTGTCTTTACTTCTTTAATTTTTCAATTCAAGCGCTCTTCAGTGCTATTTACGGAAAAAAGTATGAAAGATGTCAAAAATGCATCAAATTAAATAAAAAAAAATATTAAAAATTGTTCAAACCCATCCTCTAAAATAGCTTTATCAATGAAAAAGCTTCTAGAAAACTAACTGAGAATTGTCTATTGATGCCAAACAGAATTAAGTATACCCTATAAACAACCTTCAACCATTCGCGTATAAATACTTAAATAAGACCTGTTACTAATAACGCATTATTCTACGCAATATATTGAATAGACTTAATAATGGTTTAAGTGGAATAAAATTCTTCCATGACATCGGAGAATGCGTAGAAAATATGAACAGAAATATTAAAACATAAAAAAACTACGAAACAAGTAAAGAAGGGGCAGAATCTGATACTGCCCCCCCCCCTATTTTTTAGGTATCTTAATTTATTATCGTCAAACAATAATCCTGAATAAGACATGTTATATCCTCTTATTCCAGAGGAGGAGAGTGAAAAAAAGCTCGTGGAGAAATGTAAATAACTTCTGTATGTTTCGTATTTATCTTGTTTCTGTACTAACATAAAAGAAAGTCAAGGCTTAGCCAGTCACGTGCCTTGGGATCTCGTTTTCTAAACTCTGTGATTATAGTAATTCTTACACACACACATGCAATTGGAATTTGAAGCATAAGCCGTTAGTGAAAAGGCTTTTCATTTTCATATTGTTCTATTGCACTTAACGTCGTTAGATCGTTCAATAACACTTAAATGGCTTATTTCGTGAAGCATGCTTGGAATATTTTTACAGTTTCTTTATTAAGGATTATTCTTAGGACTACTAACAGCTGCTACTATCTCTGAAAATAAATAAAACAATAATACAGCGACTAGTGTAGTCGCTTATTCTTTGTAAAGAATATTAACACGATCTCAAAATCCTTATATTTTATTCTACTACGTGTATGTTCAATTACTCGTACTTCCAAGATTTGTTATTTTAATTTACGTTTCGTAAGCTAACAGGTACTCAAGATTCAACATGCTCCTCTTTTTATATTGTGAAGATGGCTGGCATGTGTATTAAAATTTTAATTAAAAATAAAGTACAGAACAACTTTTCGACCTTTTTAGGTCAGATTAAAGAGCTAGTCAAATGTTAACATATTTGAACAGTAGAGCACTGATTGTTTGGGTGAATGAACGTTTTCCCACAAGTGGCGGGTGTGTCTGAAAATCAGCCCAATAAATCTTTTTTTTTTTTTTCTCTCTCTTTATATTTAACTCGACGTTGTCAGTGAGTGCCATTAAAATAAGTGAGGGATCTGTTGGGGTGTATAATCATTCGCTTAACCATAAAAAAACATTCTAGACAAAACTGTTTAGTAATAAAAATGTACACTTATAATATCACTCCCTCTAAATATAAATGGTTAACTGCACTTTATAAGTATAATATATGTAAAACAATGCATGACATCAAGAAGAACATCTTATATACATATATGTGAAGTACCTACTATTGCACAGTGAAGTGTCGACACAGATAAACTTCTGACGAAGAGATCACGTAGTAATGTTATTAAACAAGTAAAGGACATAACATTTCGAAGAAAACGATTTTCATCACTTTCTGTGAAAGCGGATAAACTTCCATAGCTCGGTTTAGAATAGCAACAGACTCCAAAACTAAGTTTCAAGCGAGTCCCAGTTATCTACATTCAAATATATTAAAATAAAATTCCTCGTTTCATTAACATAAGAATTTGGACCACACTGTACCTTCAATTAGAAGAAAAAATAATTAATAATAATTGAAATATGGCTATATCTAAGGGCCTGGCATGGCCTAGCGCGTTAAGGCGTGCGCTTCGTAATCTGAGGGTCACGGGTTCGCGCCGGAGTCGCGCCAAACCAAACATGCTCGCCCTCCCAGCCGTGGGGGCGTTTTGATGTTACGATCAATCCCATTATTCGTTTGTAAAAGAGTAGCCCAAGAGTTGGCGGTGGGTGGTGATGAATAGCTGCCTTCCCTCTAGTCTTACACTGCTAAATTAGGGACGGCTAGCACAGATAGCCCTCGAGTAGCTTTGTGCGAAATTCCAAAACAAACAAACAAAGGCTATATCTAACATGGTTGCATTTTATCTTTCGCACACATTAAAAGTGACATATTTAAAGTGTTGTACAAGGCATTTTTATCAGGTCGAAATACTATTCATTATCTGTCGTGTTATACCTGACTGTGCTTGGTAATAAATGAAGTGTTTGGTTTTGGTTTTAATTTAAATTGAATTCGTTTGTTTGTTTGTTTGTTTGAAGTTAAGCACAAAGCTATGCAATGGGCTATCTGCTCTGCCCATCACGGGTATCAAAACCTAGTTTCTAGCGTTGTAAGTCCACAGACATACCACTATGTCACTAGGAGGCTACCTTAGGTTAAAATTGCCTCTATTTTCTTTTGCCGTTTTGTGTATACTTCATACAATATAACACACGAAGAAATTATTACAGTGAATTTCTTTAAAACTTACAGTTAACTAATATTTCAGAAATTGCGGACAATTAGAACACTTTCATTGTTGTTATGTTTTTGTGTCATTTATCTATATATATAATTATTGGACCCGGCATGGCCAAGCCTGTTAAGGCGTGCGACTCGTAATCCGACGATCGCGGGTTCGAATCCCGGTCGCACCAAACATACTCGCTCTTTCAGCCGTCGTGGCGTTATAATGTTACGGTCAATCCCACTATTCGTTGGTAAAAGAGTAGCCTAAGAGTTGGCGGTGGGTGGTGATGACTAGCTGCCTTCCCTCTAGTCTTACACTGCTAAATTAGGGACGACTAGCGCAGATAGCCCTCGAGAAGCTTTATGTAAAATTCTAAAAACAAAAAATGATCTGTAATTATGATGCAAGTACATAAATATTTAATTTCGGTTACCTTTTGTTAGCTTTACAACATAAGTTTCTATTTGTTCATTTATGCTTCGCTTCAGCTATTTTTTTTAATGGTAAGAATCATAAATAGTTGATTCGTAAAAATATACTACTCAAACTGAATTAACGTGATCGTGTTCACGTGCTTATAACAATGGCATGTTAAAAAATTCGAAAATTTAATCTATACATGATACATCAGTAAAACGATTTGTCTTTACACTTACAATAATCGCTTAAGGTAGCAAAGAAAATTAAATAATGTTTATTTTCAATGATAATGTATAATGAATTGTTCGCAGTTTTTTAATAATAAAACAGAAAAAAAATGCAGCAGAGCTCAGTTGAGTGTATACCTCCGCCATACTAGTACTTGGCGCCCAAATATTTCATCATTATTAATAAAAACGGACCATTTTCGAAGAACAATGAGGAATAATGATATTCTACATAAGTTCAACAATTTTTATCAAAATCCGATCATTTTTCACTGAGTTATAAAGCATTCAGTTCCCATGTTAACAGATAGGATATATTTTGAATTTTCATGAACTTGATCCTCCAACTTCTCTCCAAATCAATTCAGTTGTTTTCGAAAAAACTTATTGACAACATACAAACAAACACACGCAGGGGTGAAAACAATTTCCGTCACCTTCGCTAGAGGATGTACCTACAAGGTGTGTAGAAACACCCAATATTTAAAAAAGAAAAGAGCGAAATTGAATTATTGGATAAACCAGGTTCGATTAAAAAAACAAGTGGCAAACATATATTTTAAAACAAACTCAAACACTCCATCACTGATGCTTTATTAAATGGCTGCTAACATTTTAACGCTTGTTATATGTTATGAGCACTATGTATTTGATGTTTGTGCTTCTATCACTTTTGATCTAAAAATTGTATTTACAAATACACCACGATTCATGGAATTTACGACCAAAGTTGTAATTATATCTTGCAATAATTAAACCATTCTTCCAACCATTAGGATTATAATCCTGTAAAACATGTTAAATTAGGGCAATCTGTTGTCCATATTTAACATATTTTGTGTTATTTTAACCTCGTATAAAAAGTACGTACCATTTCTCCACATGTACTACAAGGAATGCAGTAAACAGCACCTGTGCAATTTTCAGTAGGGAATATAATTTTTTGATAAGCTAATATGTTTTTAAGTGTCTTAAATGAAAGTAGTATGAATATTTGTTCCCTTGTATAAGTAAGTGAAAATAGCGGTAAGTCTAATTGATTATACAAATAAATTTTTCATTAGATCCACTTTTAAATGTATATTTTCCGGTTATCCATTAAAATCATACGTTTTTAAACCTAGTATTAAGACCTTTGTAACAAGTTTTTTGTGCTGATTTGAATGACGAGAATGGAAAGGAAATATTTCTCAACAACTTGTGATTTTTTAAATGTTTTGGTTGTAATAGTTTCGTCTATATTATGCCCTACAAAAACAGTTTTAAAAGATAAGTAATCAAGTGATAAACTGATTAGTGTAGTTCATGTGATTTAGAAACTTTTGAATGTTTTTGTTAATAATAACAAAGACATCATCTACGTATAGCATTTATAACATTTTACAGGAGCGCCAAGCTACACAATGGACTCTGTACCTATCACAAGTATTGAACGCCAATTTTTAGCACATAAGTCATCAAGCTTTACAGGTGAGTCCCTGATGGGGAAGGGAATCTTTAAAAGAATGGAGAAACATAGAGCTTTAATTTCAACTTTTTCCCTTAAGTTTGTTGAAATAATTATTTATTACATCGGAAGAAAATGGATTATTCTAAATACATGGAGGATTTTCCGTGTAAAGATTCTTTTTTTATCTATTCTTGGTTATCTTAATTGTCACTTGAATACTGTCGAAACTGAAGTAAAAAGAGAAACAACGTCTAAAGAAACCATTATTTCATGTAGATCAAATGTCATAATATAAAATAAAACGCTCCATTGTTTATAACAGAGAAAGAACCATATCTAAGAAATGGTTTCAATATTTTGGGTATCCGTCAGGAGATTGAAGAAATCCATAAGCATATTTTGATTTTTTTTTTCAGACGCAATATTGTTTGATTTAATTTACTTTCAACTGTGAGAGTCAATTTCTTGTACATATATGAATATATATACATAAATGTTTTAGTCATTATCTAGTTATCCCATATTTTTACAATAATCAATTTGTCCATAACGACTATTACCCTATCTTCTCTCATAAAACAATCTGAATGTATTTATTAGTTTTTAATTCACAAAAGGCACAGATTTCTTTTTCTTTCTTTCTTTTATAGCAAGATTAGATTGGGGAGATCGGTGATACTTTTTGCTATTTGTAATGTTTTTCTCTCCTTTTTTTGTTTGGGGAATATAATTTTGTAAATTGGGTTTAAAAATTCTAAAATGAAGTTATGTTAGCGTAGTGGCGAAAATCAAACCGTTAGATAACAAACTGTTTTCAGAAGAATTGAATTCAAAAGTTGAAATACAAATAATCCAGTCCTCTGTCGAACATTTTACTAGATTTTAGTTCTTTTTCACATAAAATTCTCAAATTGAAGATGTGTCGTTTTTTTATCTTGTATGTTTCTCTACAGCGTAAATTCATAATCACTTGAAAAAAAATCAAAATCACCTTTTTTCGTCTTACTGCAATTCATCAACAACTCTTTTCGTTTCGTAATTTAGGCCTAATACGAGTAATACACTAACGTTTAGTTTTAATTATAACGAATTATTTATCAACAATAACAAACCACTATGAAATCGATACTATGATAGATTGAAAACAAAAATATTAACTCTTACCTTACATTTTAAAATAGCAAGATGCCAACGATATATTACTTTTAAATAACGTAGCAAACAAAAAATAAAACCTGTGATTCCACACAAGATTCAGACTTATGTTGGTAACCGCCCAGTATTTGGAAGGCCCGATAATCACAGAATTTTGGTTCTGGCAATATAAGTAAAAAATGTAATGAATAAACATAACAGATGGTTTGGTTTGTTTTGAGTTTCGCGCAAAGCTACATGAGGGCTATTTGCGTCAGCCGTCCCTAATTTAACAGTGTAAGACTAGAGAGAAGGCATCCACTGCCAACTCTTGGGCTACTCTTTTACCAACGAATAATGGGATTGCCCGTAACATTGTAATGCCCACACGGCTGAAAGGGCGTGAAATGTTTGGTGTGACGAATAATCGAACCAGCGACCCTCGGATTACGAGCCAAGTGCCTTAACCACATGGCCATGCTGGGCCTTATAACAGATTAATGCAATCTCAAACAAAAAACTTAAAGTATACATCTTAAGTGGTACGAGAGCCAGCCGCACCTGACGGTTTACTCTCGTGTTAAATATAAACACCAGAAATATTTGAATCGGCAATGCAGTGTACAGCTCATTACATTAGCTTAGTGTCAAGATAATTTCACTGACTGAAAACTTTCAATATATTTAATAAGTCGGGAACATAATATTCATTGGCAGGACACTATGGAATAAGAATCTTGAATGTAGATTCTCTCATAGAAACTAGATTCCCAAATCCAATCATGATAAATAAATATTCGTGTCTTCAACTAACACCATACACACATACAAGAAAATAACATCTTGGAAATGATGATAAATATCATCCTTCCATTGATGAGACGTTTCATGACACATTCTGGGGTATTTCATCATAAAATATCACAAAATTAACAAAACAATTACTTTTTAATTGTTAAAAAATAACAACCTACACCTTTGGACAGTCAACCTAATTACATCACAGAAGTGAGTAACAATACTGATGGCAGCAAGAAGTAAAGAATGTAACAAAATCTAAAACAATGAGTGACCAAAAATATCAACATAAAGAACAACAATATCCATATACCAGTTTGATTCTGACGATAATATAATTATGAAGAAACAACACAAGCTTTCATTACGAGATTAAAATTGGACAACAGAATTCCTCTGACCTATACATGTTTCATAAGATGAACATCTTCACGACTGGAAGAATTTTCTTTGGTCGTAAATTCTGTGCATCTTGGTATATCTACAAAAATATCTTGCACGTGAACAGCAATGTTAGCACAGAAATTCTGGCCAAATATCATATGCTCGTACCATACAACATATAAGCTTTCGTTTATCGTTAAAATGTTATTAGCCACTGAAGGCAATGTCGGTGATGTGGAAACTTTTGGCTTCGATTGAAAACAATTGTTTGTCTACTGCAGTTTTATCGTTAAGTTGTCTAAACTACCCAGGAAAACAATTGTTTGTATACTGCAGTTTTATTATTAAGTTGTCTAAACTACCCAGTAACTATATATTTTTCTGGAATGTTGAAAAATTCCAGCACATCTCTAATGGAAGAGCAAATAGATACCGATATACGAAACATCTCCTTGTTGGTTTTCTATGTGAGACTGAAATTGTAACACAATAACATGTCTCAATTCCTTCAATATATTTAGCCTTCACGTGAATAACTATGGTGGAATTACCTTCTAGCATTAATAAAGCACAGATAAAAAAACAGAGCACACTAAAAAGTAGAAATGATATAATATTATTGGGAAGTTATCTGAAGAGGTAGGACGCAAAGCTGTGAAATAACCACTGTAACGAAATAAACTTTTTCGGTCTTTTATGTAAAACATTTTCTTTGTAGGTATGCGTAAAGGACGACGTGGCTTACTAACATTTCTCTCGTTATAGCATTCTAAGCTACAGCTTTGAAAAAGGTTTAATCTTAATATAAAATATCTAGTGCCGTTATAATAAATTCTTTGCCTGCTGATGCAGTTTTATAGGATAGAAGGAGAAGTAAGATACGACAAACCTTTGCCCAGACCCCTAACCTTGATTTTTGGACCGTTGAATTAAGAGTGGACTTGCACGTGCAAACTGGCTTTCTAAACATAAGTTCATTTCTTAACATATAGATGAATGATTATGTTGTTTATGAGTTTAAACTTCTAGATGTTAATTACTTGCACGTTTCTTCTCCTTAACCAACATAACATAAAACAAAACAATATTGTAATTCCTTCTGTATTTCTCAACATCTGGTTCGTTTTTGTAACGTCAAGCTTCAACATCACTCTAGTCTTTCGAGTGTTACTTGATATCTAAAATATGCCATTTGTCACCGTTGTGGGTGCAGCCAGCGCTAGACAGATTTACTCTATCCCCAAACAAAGATTTTTCGCCCTCCTAAGCCCCTCCACAGGCCTCGGCGAGGTTTCGGTTCTGATGTTCCCTGCGTTGTCGCCTGATACTCGACAGCCATGCTGATCACACGTGGTTTGCGTTTCCTTCATTCTTTGAGGTTGTCTTGCGGAAACTGTCACTAATATTAAATACAACTATATTTTTTTGCACGGCCCTTAAATTCCTGGGGCAAGAAAGGTGCGTAACTCTACACGATCTTCTCTTAATTTCATTTTTTGTTTCTAACAGAGCCTCGCCTCGTTCCATCAACAAGCCTAAATCTATTGACGGTGTAAAATTACTTAACACAGTATTTAGTTATATGTATGCATGCATTCACAAAGGTATTATAACCTGCCTTATTTTCTCTGGATGATTTAACACTCCTACGAAAAGTGGGGCCTAATAGGCCCCAGAGCAACTTGAAAGGTTATTAATATTAGGCTAATAATTTTGTATTTAAATGAAATTGCCATTTAAATCCATTAATGAATGGATTAACAAGATTCCCACTGTCCCTATCTACTATCTAGCGAAACCACAGCCAGGGGAACGGGCTTGGAGAAATCAGGACTAGAAACGTCTTTTCGTAAGAGTGTTAAACAAATCAATGCTTTCTTCAAAATTATTTTAGAGCATACCGCAGAAATTGCAACTATATTTTGTCCATAAAATACCAAACTAACGACATTGAAGCAAAACATTCTAGTAGATTCGGATATTTTCAGGCTATGGGTATATGAATTGCAGTTTGAATTTTTAATCATTCACATATCTTATCAAGTTATATAACAAATAAATAAAAATAAATAAATTAATAAGAGCTTCTTTATGCTACTTTAATGCAAAGGTTTGATTATTTTTATCCAATTATTATATGTTTCCAGCAGTCAGAATGCACATATGTTGAAACATGGAAAAAAAAATATTGTTCGAGCTTGAAGCCGTGACGATAAATTTAGGTCTGATCTCAGACATTTAGAAGTTACTGGCGTTCTCATACATAAAGAACGACACTACTAAAATCTTAATTATGAAAAGTTAAGATAATTTGCGGTCAAAGTTACTAAAACAAAAATACCAGCTGTTTTGAACTGCATTTATAAGACTTACTTGATAGAGAACATGGCAGTTTATCGTGCCACTACTTCACATGATGCGAGATTAAATTTGAAGCTTTGAAATATATGTATATTTACCATTACAAATCTGAACATAGTAAAGAATAATCTTTAATGGAAATCTTTATATCAAATTCGTGTTTCTAGTTTCTTACAACCAAGCATAAGTCCGAACTAAATAGCCCGGCATGGCCAGGTAGTTAAGGCGCTTGACTCGTAATCTGAGGGCCGCAGGTTCGAATCCCCGTTGTACCAAACCTGCTCGCCCTTTCAGCCGTAGGGGTGTTGTAATGTTACGGTCAATCCCACTATTCGTTGGTAAAAAAAGTAGCCCAAGAGTTGGCGGTGGTTGGTGATGACTAGCTGCCTTCCCTCTAGTCTTACACTGCTAAATAAGGGACGCCTAGCGCAGCATCCCTCGTGTAGCTCTGCGAGAAATTCAAGAACAATCAAACATTCATATGTTCAAGTATTACGAAAGCTACAAAGTATTAAGAGAGAGGCGCCACCAGTCCAGTCAACAACAAGCGCAGAGTTCTTAATATTGAGGTATTTATTGTTGATAGCCTTAAGTCAATGTATTATTATTATAGGTTCACTATTTTGTATTAACAAACGTTTATTCAGTATATTCTGTTATAAGACGTCTAGATTACATTGTCATTCGTAAAATGTTTGAACGTTATTCCAAAATGGAGCCCCCGCTAGTACAGCGATAAGTCTACGGATTTACAATGCTAAAATTAGGGGATCGATTCTCCTCGGTAGGCTCAGCAGATAGCCCGATGTGGCTAAGTTATAAGAAAACATTCCCCCCTCCAAAGAGAAATTATAGTTATATAGGTTAACGCTGTTTGGTATTACCCAAAAACGCAGTTACTAGTGATTAAGAATTAGAATGTTCACACGGTGCATACAGTTCTCAGTAGAAAATCCACTTAGTATACTTAATACTGATGTTTTGCTAATAAGTAGTCCTGCAAAAAGTAATCAAAGGAGTTTTGTTTTTTATCATATAATTGCTTTGTCACGCCGGCATAAAATTTGTCTACTTATGCACAATGCTGCATAAAAGATTCTCTGTACTTTACAAACTAGAAGGATCGAACCTCGAATTTTAGCGTTATAAACTCTAGGAATTACTACTGTGCTAGCGGGGGGAGCACTACAATCGATAAGAAGGAAAAGTAGATCACAAGAACAGCTTTATCTATCAAAGCCATAACTTATCGAAAAAACTACCAGTACTTCAGTAAAACAATCCAACGCACCACCAATCACTAGCTTAGACTTGTCAAGACTCTTGAGACAGAGATAGCTTGGGTTTTACCACTAATCCGTGCCGCGCTCGCAGTTATCTATATGTCAAGGCTGCATTATTGATGTGTTTACTGTCCAGAAAGGTCCTGTAGTGTGGTGATGAATGGATATCTTCTGGATCCATTTGTACGTCGCCCACCCTAATTTGCTAAAAACCCATAGTTAAATTAAGGGATAGTTAAATAATTTTAATTACACTGACAATGTTTTTACCGAAAATTATAAATAGTGGTAATATTAAGATGCTTTTTACGCTTTAACTGCAACTAAGTTAAATAGTGGTAATATTAAGATGCTCTTTACGCGTTAACTGTAACTAAGTGAAATAAAAATTTTAAACATTTAAATCTAACCAGCAACAAAAAAATTAAATTCTACACCCTGTAACTCTCCATACTTAATGAGAGATAATTACTTTCTGTTTGTTTATTTTATACCTATAGATAAATGTACACATTGAATGTAGATTATTATCACACATAGAAATAGAAAATGAATTTATACTTACTTCCACAACGCGAAAACAGTTGAAATTTTCAAATTAGAATGCTAACGTTAAACATTTCTGTCCCCTAAGGTTAAAAAGAAAGCACTGCTGAGAGGTCTCATGACAAGACTGTAGGGGAAAGTCAACCTGACAAGAATACAACACCTTCTACCACCCCACAGCTGTTTCTGCTAGTGCTGCATTGCAATGTGGGCCTTCCTTTCAAGAGGAACTTGAGGCTTGGCGCCGAGCTGGAGTCATTAAACCACTCACCCCACGTAGAAGGCCGTCAGCCTGTAGACCAAGCCAGCACCCGCTAAGCCTTAATGAGCTCGGTTGAGCAGGACGTTTAGTATACTTTACTACACTGCAGTAAAGAATAAACAGTGTGTGCACTTAAAAACGAAGTAGCTAATTCTTCTCAAGTTATTCACACGGAGTGGCTTCGTGGTTTATGAAGGATCGAAGTCCACGAAACAATTAGAACAAATAATATGAGGCGTTGTTCTGGAGTGGTCATTACAAAAAAGTTTCTAAAATATAACATGTGTATAAGTACATAATATATTGAACTTAGGACTCCTAGATACTGAGCACCCAGAGACACTTGGAATCTGGCCACGATATTTGTGAACGAAAACATAGAACAATAACAAATGTGCATGAAACTGAAGTAATAAAACTTTTACCAAACTTCCAATGAAGGCGTTTTGTTATCCTGAAGATAAAAGTTTTAAAGTGCCGCGTTCGAATCTCCGTCACACCAAACATGCTCGCCCTTTCAGCCGTGGGGGCGTTATAATTACGGTCAATCCCACTATTCGTTGGTAAAAGAGTAGCCCAAGAGATGGCGGTGAGTGGTGGTGATTAGCTGCCTTCCCTCTAGTTTTACACAGCTAAATTAGGCACGGTTAGCGTAGATTACCCTCATGTAGCTTTGTGCGAAATTCAAAACAAACAAACAAACTACCTCGCTTCTCTGTATGAAGCCTAAGACTGTAAAACAAGTTTCACATCACATAATAACTTTTTTCTTCATATTAAAGCGCACGTACCCCAGTTTAACGCCCTCACTAGCACAGCGATAAGTCTCCGGATTTACAAGGCTAAAATCAACGGTTCAATTCCCTCGGTGGGCTCAGTAGATAGCCCAATGTGGCTGTGCTATAAGAAAACACACACACACATCTCAGTTTAAATAAAAATAGGTAAAAGGCACGTGTTTATTATTACATTTACAATTTTCATCTTAAATCAAGAAAACTTAAATTTTTAAAAGCGTGTGTGTATTTTCTTATAGCAAAGCCACACCGGGCTATCTGCTGAGCCCACCAAGGGGAATCGAACCGCTCATTTTAGCGTTGTAAGTCCGTAGACTTACCGCTGTACTAGCGGGTGACTTTTAAAACTAATATGAAATAACCAATTCCGTAGCCTTTCTCCTTCCAAGCCCTATGTCAATTTAACAAATATTTTACAATTTCTTAAAACACTTGTGTAATCTACGTTAAATTTATTAATATGTAACTAAAAGTATCAACGAAAACAATAAATGAATTTTTACATTTTGTTATTTATATCTTATCTTAAATGATTTCATTCACGTTTGAACTGTTTGACAGATTTGGTTACAGTAACAAAGGGCTGCATTGCAAATTACTCATATCACTAGTTAGAAAGATTCTCGTGTAAATACAACACAACCCGTATTCTGTTTTTCTGCTGGCTACTTGACAACAAAGGTAACTAAATGTAAGGGATACTGAGTATGACATATATGTACTGGAATACTTCTACTTTACTGAGATTGAAAAGGTATTTTATGTGTGGATTTAATATTTTTAGTACTAAATTGAGACAGTAACCCTTCTTAAAAACAGAAAAACAACAACAACATGATAAACAATAAACAACCATAACAGTTCGTAGTGGTTAAAACTGTTATTTAACTGAGACAAGAAATAAATCAGGGTGGTTTAGCTTTGTTTAAAAGGGTCCATGCAGGCTACAGGGTGGTTGAGTTGAATAATAAAATAAATAAGTGTATTCACTTGAACTTCTGGTAATATTTTTCGGATGAAGAGTCCCCACAATTTTTTTCAAATATAAATTTAAAAACGTAAAGACCTTATTTTGTGTAAGGCAATAACTAATCAGTTTTGACTTGTAAAACACGCCCCAATTTAAACCTATAGTAGTGATACAATGATTTAGGCTATGTTCTAGCATAATCGTTGACAATACTGATACGGACAACGGGGCTTCTTATAAATATAATATTTATTAGCAATATCAACTGGATGTTTTTAACTAATAATTAAATATTTTTGTATTAATTTTAGTTCCATTATTTATCCGTGGCTGGTGAAATACGACTTTAAGAAGTGGGAAAATGAATCAGTCTGAGTAAGCGTGTATTAAACAGTACACAAGACATCAGGTTTAAAATATTCAATATATATATTTTTTCCACAGTTAAGATTCATAGGAACATCATTACTCATTAACATTAAAATACACAAGATGGCACATCTTAACATTAACTTTACAACTGTACATTTAGGGTTTATTATATTTACATTTCAAGAAACAATTTAGGCTTCAAAGAAAGAAAAAACAACAACTTAAGTTCAACGACGGGAATACTAAAGTTAAGAAAATATTTTAAGCTTTATATCTTATTTACAAGTTTTAAAATGCACATATTTACATTGTCTAAATGCCATGCAACTTTAGAAGTACACCTCACACAATTTCTAGATGTCAGACTGGCGTTCCCCTTTCTTTTTTCCTTCTTGTTCTTTTAGGTTTTTCTATAGCTAATTCAAACTCGATCAATCGCTTCTGCTGGCCAGTGACAAACGAATAGGGCGGTAAGGGCTGTTTTCTATGTCCGGACCTAAATCTTCTCCATGCCTTCATCCAAATATTCTGAGGCATCTTACTAGACCAGATCCATAGGCCTGTAGTAATACCTACTACTAGCGACATGAAGATTTTTAGAGTGAAAATTTCGACGTTTGGTCGCAATATGGACTCTGAGGACATCCACTGCTCTCTGTAGGCATATTCGTAAAAATTAGCAGCAAGGACGCATGTTGCTGGAACTGTGTACAAAAGAGCAAAGATCCCTACCCGAACCATCAGTACTTCCAGTTTTTCATTTTTGTTCGGATTTGTCGGTGGAGGTTCCTGTTGACCTCTGGAACAAAACATGGCGGCCAGTCCAGCTATCAGAAACAAGGCTCCCAACAACAAGTAAGTAAGGGTTGGGGCGATTACAAATCCCATCAAAGTTTTTTCACTCTGGTTGCCTACATAACATGTGCCAGTTAGTTCGTCGGCATCCACTATGCGCATTACCAAGATGGCGATAGTCTTGAAAGATGGCAATGCCCAAGCAGCCAGGTGGAAATACGTACATCGTCGCATAATGGCTTCATGGCTCCATCGCAGTCCTGCAGCCAGAAACCATGTAAAGGTCAGAACTAACCACCAGACGGCACTAGCCATGCTGGAGAAGTACAACAAGGTGAAAACGATGGTACAGTTTATGTTGTCCAGGCCTTCTTGAATGAGGATGGAGACACCATGTTGACTGTCTTCGTGACATGAGACTTCCCAGCGTCCAGCTATTAACCGTATGAAGTAAGCAATGCTATATACATTATAGCTAGCGCTTAAGAATAAAATGGCTCTCTCTGGGTAACGAGATTTGTTGGTGTCAGCCAGGAAAGTCAGCACAGTGAATAAAGTAGAGGCGAAGCACCCACTTGCCCACACTGCCACCCAGCTCTCGGCAAACTTTTTGTTGTCGGTGCTGAACAGAATATCAGCAGAGCACCTGTGTGCACAACGGCGAGTTCGGTTGATAAAATAGAAAAAATTAGAGAGTTTGTATTTTTCACATATCCCACGACGCTGCATACTAGGAGACATCGACGGTTTCGTTCGAACTGGAATATTGGTGGCCCTCTCATTTGGACGACTATTCCTGTAGAGGTAACCATTCTTTTCATATTCTTTCGGTTCTGGTCCATCCATGCACATGTGTTTTTGGTTATTTTCGGGTGGAAACTTAGAGCAATTAAGAGCGACTGGCCAGTGGAATCCAAAATTTTCTAACACACGAAGACAGCGAGACTTTACACTTTCACATAATGGCCGGCAAGGGCCAATTGGTTGAGGTACTTTATCAGTACACATAGGTACGTAGACAGAACACAAGAAAAACGTCAACTGAGAGGAACAGTTGTACTGAATGAGAGGAGAAAATGTTTGTAGCTGCATTTCTGCTTCTTGTTGTATTTCATTACCCACCAAATTCGGCATTCCCGTTATGTTGTAGCCCAAACCTTTGCAACGTTCAATCCGAATGGGCTCGCATTTGCCTAAAAGTTCGGAGGTTTCCATGGAAGAAGCCAAAACAAAACATACAGCTAGCAGATTCACCCAAATGTAACACTTCACCCAGCGAGACATTTTTACAATTTGTAGTAACTTGGCACTTAAAATGCTAGCTCCTTGCAACAAACTGTAAAAAATATCATAAACTTAACGTCTTTTCGTTGACCTCTTAACTACACGCACCCGAAGAGCTGTAGGAACATTAGACTGTACGATTTTTAAACTGTCGCTTACACATTCACTTTAGAGAAAGTGGTAATTTTTGTATTCCAAAAAATGTTAGCACTAGCCTTGAAATTCCTATCAACACATAACTATCGTCGAGACACTTTGAGTAACATACCAACTCTCACTACTTCCAAATGAACTTACCACGTTCGTGAAAGTCATTATATCTGCACCTACTCGCAACATGTATTCTCGTGATTCAGGCGTCTACAGCGTGCCCTTCTTGTTGGCAGGGCAGTGGTGATTATCTACAACCAATCAGAAAAGCCAATACACATTTAACACCACGCCCAATATTAGGCGCTTTGGCGTGTAAGAGCCACTCTCATTGGCTACACCCTAACGAGCTTTGATGTATCGGGTAAGCAGTGCCATCCAGACGCATAGGTCGTAATACCTCACAAACTTGTAAGTGCACTGCTCTACATGTGGTTTTTAAGAGTACCTTACATTAACTACTGTCAAGTAAATTGGATAGTCTCCTTCAAATGCAATATTCTACGGCTGTTTACAACGCTTTTACAACGCATATAGACTGTATAAATAAATTGATTTTGATATGTTTTGATTTCTCGATGCTTAATAATGCACAAGTGATTAAAAATACAAAACACCCAACTAGTTTCGATGCACCAATTATTTCGTTCGGGGTTATTATTCTGACGTGCTTACTTTTAAACTAAATTTTAACGAAATATTTCGTTAAACGTGACAACACGGAAATAGTGCACGTTATACAACACGTATTTCGGCCGATACTGGTTCCACTTTGTGCACAGTTGACGTTTTAAATATAGCGACCACGGGAATGACAAAAAATGTACGTATTTACTTTATTCGAAAAGTTTCATTATATATGTTTAACTTGACAGAACAAACCATATGTCGAAATCACGCTGTTAGAATTATCTGGTTACGAATGTGTGTTTAGGGCAGTTGTAAAGCATTTTAATGCTCTTATAAGACAACTATTTTTTTTGCAAGTGTAATTCACAACACGCTCTGTATACTTCATGATCGTCATGGAGGGCTCGTGAGACGCGTGCAGCGGCCATTGAAGTTGTAGTTACGACACAGGATGGAAATGGTCCTCGGTTATAATTTTGGTACCGACATATACTGCTAGGTAAATACGCAGGTCAACCATGTTATCGTGCATTTCTTGACACCATAATTACACAACTCAGCCCATAATCATCATCTTTGCCTCAACTAGTCTCCAGTCAAACTAGTTATTTTCTTTTATCGCTTGTTGTTCGTTCATGCTCTCCCAAGTTCCTTGGCGTATTCCGAAAGAATTATAATGCACGCACGTACGCACGCACACACAAAAGAAACTTCACTACAATTTCTATTACCTGCCATCTGTTAGCAAGTATTAAAACTAATTGGTTTAATATTTTCAAGCTCCATTGTGTATAAAAGAACGTAATAAGCTCAAAAGTTGAAATATAAAAGTACGTACGGGCATATTAAAAATCGTAATCTTGAAAAATACGAAATTTCTCTTTATTATATAATATATAATCCCATAAGAGTTTTTTTATTTATAAAACGTACAAATTTCAATCAACAATAACCAATAACGTTAGCAATTACTTAAAAGAGACAAAGGATCTAAGAACTTTAAAAACTTACAAAATCGGATCAAAAAGACCTGAACCTTGTGTTTCCGATAGAAAAAAAGCACAAAGTAAAAGTAAAAACAACTTATACAGAAACAAATGGAAAAACGGAGCTACAAGTGGTAAAACTATTACTATTTGTTGATAAAAAAACTGTGTGTGTGGACCATCTGTACTGTATACAAAGTTGAAAATAAGGGCAAAGATACCTTTCTTACAAAATAACATAATCGATATAAAACTTAGCACAGGGTCTCTTAATTATAAAATTTTCCACCACCCACTCTGCTGATTCAGGAGTTTCTGCTTCTAACTCAGCTCCGCAAGCAAGGATATTCTCGACGATACCAGAAAGTGTTGGCTATTCGTATTTCTTATTGCTACTTTTTAGATGAGAGAGGTTAGCAAATCCTGATTAGTAAGATATACACAAATGACCAAAGATGACTAAATAATTTTTTTCTATATTAGTTTTCTAATACGGTTTTATCTTATTCCCCCCAAATGTATCCCAACTTCAAAAACTATAATCAAAGTTAACTGTGTTTGATGTTAAAACACTATCTGTAGTTAAGCGTTCATCTCTATAAGCAGTACAGGTGTTTCTATCATGTCCTCACATTTCATGATTTTAGTGCCATGTGAATATGAAGTATTTTTTGAATTAAAAGAAAATATATTACTCACATTGAAGTATATTGAATATGTAGACATTTAAGAAGCTACATTTGATTGAAAGTTTAGCTTATACAACCTTTTTTTATAACTCTGCCAAACGAAATACTTCGAAAGGTTGCAATACGGTTTTGAAACACGAGCTCTTGTCTTTCTTTTTTAACCTTTTATAATTTTATTAAGCTTACCTTAACCTTAATTTGTTTGCACGACGATGTCGCATCAGTATCAAGCTCCTAATATAAAACCGTACAATTGTGTTTTAAGTTTTCAATTAACGTTTGTTGTCGAAAGCAAAAAATGCATTCAATTCGCATTTTTTTCTTTTGTGTATACGCACATTCGTTCGGTTAACAAGATTTCGTTAACTGCTACAAGCCAATCATCACCTTAATGTAATGATATGTATAATATTACATTAAGATAATTATATATATATTAACTGGAAAACAAATGTCTTCACTAAAAACTTCTAAAGCATAATAACCTTTATTTCTTGTGGTATTGACATCTGATATCATTATATCTTTAGTTGCATGTCTAGGAATAATATAGACATAATGAATAAATTTAGTCGTCTGAAGTTTAAAATCAACTTAAATCAACCAGAACAGAAAAGAGCACCCTTTTTTTTAAATTCACATTACAAGTTTTTACTGCTTAGTAAAGCACCTTCTCTTGTACATATAAACACAGGGAGATACTGGTTAAATGTACAATGTTACAAATTACTTGTTAGAAAAAAACAAACAAGAATAACCGTAATGACTTGGATTATATACAAAGCAAACGCGCAAAACATACTGGAAACCCCTGGAAAAGAAACAAACAAACAATTATCTTCACTGCTGACTTACTGTTATTTCTCAACACAACTGGCTAAATAGAAAAAATATAAATTAAAGCACTCTTCCTGTAGGTAACTTATGCTAAACCATAAAAAATTTCAGTGTATTCAAAACAGCAGGTGTACAGACAGAAAAGAACATTTTGTTGAATTCTACCCCCCCTAAAAAAAAAAAGACCAAATTTTTACCTGCCTTTTATTAATCATTATAATACAAGGAATATCAAGTATTTTTTGAAAACAAAACAAAATCGAATTAGAATAAAGGATGGATATTATCACAATTAAATTTAGCCTTTCACGTGCTTCACGTGTTTTCTACGGTATAACACAACTTTATTGAAACCAACGACTTCGCTACTTACATACATATAGCAAATATTTTATGCGAGTGAGAATCATTATCAGGCACTTTCTTAATTACCTAAACTGTTTTCAAGGACCGAGTTCTAAACACTATAAAATCAATCATTTACAGAAGCTAAGGTAAAGAACTAATTGCTATTTGCTTTCCAGAATTTTTAATACTAATTCAAGGAAAACCACACTCTCTTCTTCGAGCACTTCGACAGGTATAAACTTGGCAAAAATTTTAACACTCGTTTTAAATAAAACTATGAAATATAATACTGTTTAGCAATTTTCACAAGTTGAAATTCTGAAAAATTAAAATATATGTTTCAAGCAAAATGGTTTAAAAACACGTCAAATAACAGCATAAATGTGTAAATTTGTAAAATTCACTGAATACGATTTTAACAATTTCAGAAAGTTAATTTATGGTACATGCAAAAAAATTTGCACAAATTAAATACAAAAATGAATAGTGCACACCAAGTATCACGTTAAATATTGATGTCTTCCTTTCACTGCTCTCATATTAAAACTGTCTGGAATATTTATTCTAAGAAAGCGTGACATCAGTTAATGCCACGTTAAAACTAGTTCATGAACATAAGGTTGCACGCACGAGCTTCTCTGAAATACAGGAGTATATCAGTCTGTAAAACTGGCGTCTAAACGCACTAGTGATTCGCTTTTAACCATGACAACACATTACAGTTACAGTAAACTTGAATGACTTCTAGGTGTTAAAACATATACTGAATTATTTATCAAGTATTTAACAGAGGTTAAGAACATTGACATGAAAATAAACAGAAAGGAGAAAATTGTTATCCATTCAAACCTTTTCCATTTACAGCAGATATGTATGAAAGAACATTTTCTTTTCTATCACAAGCAGTTCACTGAATAAAATATATATGCCACACCTACCACGGAGTGGAAGATTTGACATCTTTCTTCTCTGCGAATTTTGTTACATATTCTTTACGGGTTAGCGCCACCATCCATTAACGAAAAAGTAAAAACCCAGAATGCATTAATTACGTATATAAACAACATCTATGAATGTTTACCATTTGGATAACAAGAGGCAGTTTTTATGTTATATAGGATTATATTGTGACTTCCGTTCTTTTTACGGCATTTTCAAATATGAGCACGTGATAAACAAATCCACTGTTTAGTTAATTTTGGTTGTACAGACACACATTTCTTTATTTTCGTACAACTATACATCACAGTATATGCAGGAAAAGGGGGGAGGTTAAGGTTTTCAAGCAAAAACGTTTAGCAAAGCTAGTAATTTCTATGAACTAACGTAATAAAAACCAATTTCCTGATACCTTTAAGGTTACAATTTTCGTCTTGAGCTTTCAACATGATCACAAATTAAAAAACAAATTAATGGACATGAGCAAGAATTTTCATATTGTATTTTAAAGACATTAACAACTTTGAGTATAAGGCTTATTTACAACAGTTTACCTAATTTTGATTGAAACTTCAAAAATAAATGCACATTTTCCCTCTTACTTTAACGGGGATAGCAGTTAAAACAACCAACGGATTTTTTTAAACTGAAGTTAAAGTTTTCTCTTGTGCACTGCCATCCTAACAAAGTGACCTAACTCTTTCCTACATTTGCATAACCTACTACTAAGAGATCTGATATCATTAGCAAAATACTGTTTATTTTGTGTTACTTTTACAGGAGTACATTTTATAGTCTTAGTGAAACAAAGAAGGTTTTAAGTATCTTCAAAGAAAGTACAATACAAACTGTCTGTAAACATTCCTAAATCAGAATAATGCTATCTGAATTAGTTAAGAATGATATTTCATTTACCTACCTTGTATCTTGGTAAAATCAATATCATTTGGTTTGTTAATGTGGACTCAAAATATGCTACTTCTGTGAACTGTACTTTATGTTGTTTTTTAGTTCAATTAAATTTGGGGTGTATTTGTTTTTGCACATTAGAATGCTTTTGACTAAAAGTTAGTGCAGAGAAAGTTAAAAATTACAAGACATGTTACATAACAGAGGAGTTGTTAATTTACATTTAAGCTCTTTTAAGATGTGTTGGGCAGGGAAAATGTCTGTTTTGTGCAATTATTTTAAAGTTTATAATAACTTTTTTTTCAGTAAATCTATCTTATAAACATTAGTATTTTTGAAGTCTAAATTAAGGCAACATAATTACATTTCACAAAAACAGTGCCTTTTCCATTCCATAAAAAATACAAGAAAGCTGTCACTCAACATCATAATTGTAAAATTTCAGTGAACACAGTGTTAATAGTTTAAGAATATGCACAAACAGAGAACACAACTTTAAGAGAACATATTTATAAACTACTACACTCACAGCAAACAATTTGGAAAAAAAATTACACACACAATGCATGCCCTTTTAAGGCATCAACTTTAAATCCTTCTTACATGGGCAAGAAAATATTCTTATACTCCAAAAGAACCAATCACTAATTGTTTTTATTCAACTGTCACAGTGTGCAAACCTTTGAGATTGAAAAACACAGGATCACAAGTCCTATTATTTTTCTTTTTGGCACATATACTTCAAAAGTAAGCCACGTGTAAAGAAAATAAAGTTTATATTCAAAATTCAATTAATTTACATTCAAATGGTAAATTCTAACAGTGTGTACTTATATTCCAACAAGTGTAGTAAACAAACAAAAAAAAAAACCTTTAGGAAGATAGACGAAATAAATATGTAATGTGTTTTTGGTTAAATGTTAATGACCAAAGTAGAAATAATATAGAAACTTTATATTATTGCCAAAAAAGCATTTCAAAACAAACAGCTTGGAACAATTTTATGTTTCAGTATTAAAAAAAAAAAAAGAAGAGCAAATTACCATTTCAAAACTTACATGTTTCATTCACATTCATGGCAACAAACATACTTTTCAAGAGAATACAAAAGCAAAAAAAAAAAAAAGATATGTTACACTGTACACCTGGATATGTTAATACTTGTACCAAGACAAACTGTTCATTTCACACTCACTATAACTTGCTTCTCTTTTATGACATAATGTTTACTGACGGATCAAAGTTAATCTAAGGTTTCTTACGATTACTCAAAAATACTGCATTATTCTCCATACGCATATATGTGTTTAATTTTTTATCCAGGTTTAAGATGTAACTTGACACATATCATTCTGATTTTATAATAAAACAATACTGAAACACTGGAGGATGCTTTTCAATTAAAGATTGAATACATTTAAGTAATCAAGGCAAATTTACCATGAAAAAATCTAAAAAATTTCATATTTAAAAAAAAAAGCAAATAGTTCATGCCACAACTGGTTGTAAACAGTGCCAGAGATAGAATCATGTGTTGTTTATGTGTTTTGTAAGTCTTACTTCTGAGAACACGAAATGATGCAGCTATCAGATGTTTAAGAGTTCCTCTGAAACATTAATCTCAAAGATTTCAGCAGTGCAGCTAAAGCAAAGAACAAAATACAGACAGAAAAACAAAACAAATATATATATATACATATGTGTGTGTCTTTATATCCTGTTCAATATGAAAATGGTTTCATATGCTCTAGCTGGATTTCTAAAGCTATTCTTTCTTCCATAACTTCTGATAGTTCTTGATTAAGTTCACTGTTCAGTCGAGACAGCAACATGTTGCGTTCCCTCAAAGCCCTCAAAGCTAACTGAAGATCTCGTTTATCACGGGGCACTGACCTGTATAATAAGAACATTAGCAGTTTTCAAAACACTTGTAAAATTTATTATTATTTTGGATTTTTTTTAACTATATTTCTTTGTGCACCAGTAATACCACATATGGGGTGTACATATACCTGATTCAATTTTATTGCTCATCAGGCCATCTACCAGAATACCTTCAAATTTAAATTATTTTAGGCAGGATTAAAGTAAATTAATCTATGAGACCTTGGATATGGTCAAATACATCAATTGAAGGTCTTTGATCTCTTTGGTCCAAAACTGTAATTAGATCTCAAATCAGTCAAGAGATAATGGAGCTATGAGCTGAAAGTTTATACTTGATAAAACATAAGAACAAAAACTTGGAGCCATTCTATGAGCCTATATGCTGTGGCTAAAAGTTTCAGAATAGAAAATCAGATTACTTCAGTAAAACCATGAGAATAAATCATAAATGTTCATTAAATGTTTCATGCTAACAAGATCCTGATAAACTTTTAAACCAGAAGTGGTATGTAGCTTAAGCCTTATATTATCTAATCAAGAATCATACATTTATATCATGCCTCTGAACATGTTCACTATGAATATATTTACCACTGAAATTCATAAATTAGACCATATCAGAATTTCAATTAAAAACTATGTTTTAATGCCAAATTTATCAACATAGATTAAAAATAAAGTTGGGTAATTAACTTTTGAATATAACTCTATAAAACATACTTTTACCAACCTATATTCTGAGGGTTAAACCCAGTGTCATGATAAATAGGCCTACAGTTTTACTTACCAACAGATGCAGTAATTAAAAGCTAATGAACATTTAGAGAAGGAAGATTCATATACTGCAGTGGAAAAAAACAAAAAAACAGTTGACATCATTAACATTAGGGGCAGAAACAGTGGGACAAGGTCATCATCAACAAACCAAATAAAAGTAAAAATTAATGCAAATGATAAGTTTAATAATGTTGGTCCAGATGTCTGTCAAAACAGCTGGTTCTTGATCAGCCCAAAGGCTCATTTCCAGTAACAAATAAAAGAACGTTTTGAAAGAGCTGGTATAAGCTCTCTGACCAGGTTATTAAGACAACTGCCAAAGATGATGAAGCTTTCTCAAAAAAAGCTTTAATTGTGACATAAAGCCATCCAACTGATGAGAGGTCACAAGAAAACCCAGGCCATTAAAGCTGCACTTAACAATTTTTAATGTATGATACATAATGAAAATATTCTAGGACAAGTTTTTGTCTACCATGAAACAGAGGCAGTTGACAACAAAATGTTTTACTGAAATCTTTGCAACAGTTCAGTATTTAGCTAGACAAGTCATTGTCATCTGTGGATATGAAAATGATGATTCTGGCCTTAAGCAAATGCTGAAGCTGCAAACAATAGACAATCCCTATTTGTTCAATTAGACAAGAAGAGAAAATAGCTTGAACATCAAATTAAATTATGGGCTGGAAGGGATACCCATGAAGCTGATCACCAAGACATTATTAATTATTCTGGCTAAGGTCTTGAAAAAAACAGGCAATATGCAGAACTGCTTTTATTAAAAAACGTACAAGGATAGGATGATTATTTTGATGCTAATGCGTAACAGATAATAAAAACACTTGGATCAAGACTACTTAAAAAGGTAGTACCACAAATAATAATGCTGGCCACTTCATGCACTGCAACATGTCAGTAGTCATTTTCTCGGCTAAAATGCCTGAAGTAATACTTGCATACAACAGTGTCACAGAAAAGACTGAACCACCTTCTCATACTGATGACATACAAGGAAGAAGTAGATAAGTTTAACACTTCAGGTAGTAAGACCATTTCCTTGTGAAAATGAGCTAAGAAAATGTGTTTCTCTTTTGGTGTGCCTGCTAAAGTTATGTTAAGCCTGTGTAAACCAAACAAGACATTATGCAGTTTAAACTTCTAACAAAATATTTTTGATTATTTGGAATATATCTCATATTTGAGTCATCTAAATATTACTTTACTGGCGTTTGTTGAAAAATGTTCAGTGACTCGCTGAAATAGCCAACCATCCTACAGTCTGGGCAGAGAGTTGTGGAACAGACATGGTGAAGCAAACTTAGTTTAAATGTGCACAGTTCATACTCATAACAAGATATTTTTAGGACTCTTTAAATAAGATCCATTAATCATTCAGTTTGCTTGGAACTTCTGTATTTTAAATATTTTTTTCATTTTCAATCTTTTAATGTTCTATCTTTAAAGTTTAAATATGTGCAACTTAAAGCAGAACACTAATAATAAAAGAAATGAGATACTGCCAGGTGGGATGAAACAAATGTAACATAGCATAACTGTAAAGGAGATGCCAAAGCTCTGCACCTCCAATAATTTGGAGCAATCGATGGTTATAAATCACATCATTACAAGCTATTAAAAATAACAAAATTAATTTGAATCATAAGTTCATTGATTAATTAAGATCAAAGAACTATAACTTCAGTTTGGTTTAAACATATCAAAGAAATATTCAAATGCATAACAACATAAACTTCCTCACACAGTGATGCTCATACCCACAACATAGACCCCACCCTACCATTATTTTGTGAAGCTTCTTATTGAAAACGTTATTTTTTTAAAAGGTGAAAATTCACTTACAAGAAAAGAAAAATGATTAACCTTGCATCATAATACATGGATATCTGTATCTTAGGTGATCTTCCTAAAAATATTTAATTAAAAATAAATAACAAGTCCCTAATGTTTGGCAACATTATTTGAGGAAGATGACATTACATAAGAAGGCCACAAATATCTAATGAATGTGTGCAGCAGTCCATCATTCCTGAAAACTTAAATTAATTTTCTCAGAAATGTTGAAAAGGTCAGTTATGCAAAATGGCTGCAAATTTAATGCAAAGTGTTGATATTAGAACAAAATGTCCACTACTTGAAGATAATTCCTACAAAGCTATGTTTATGTTTATTTTCCTTGAATTCCAAAAAAAACTTTGCAATTCTTCAAAAAAAAAAAGATGTATGTATGTAAATCAGTTCACATAGTTAAAATGTGAATGATCACTTACTACAGTTTGTAAGTCTGATTTTTAGAAAACCTTTTTGAAAGTTTGTCAGCAATCAATGGAGTAGTTAATTATGAACTTACAAACAAAGAAGTATTTACTAAGGAGCTTAAAAAAAGGACAAGTATAAAAATTTTTGAATAATTCAACCATTTCAAGTTTTATAGGGCCATAGTTCATTAACAATTGGTGTTTTTAATTTTGCTGATGTTAAATTTCAGCAATAAATGAGCAGCACACAATCCACTTCAAATGTTTATTTAAAATCAAGCATAGCTGAGAATAACTGAATAACATCAAACCAGTGCAACTCTAAACCTCTTTCAGAATCAAAATTTCTGTAATCTACCACATTTTACAACTTACCCAGAGATAGTTGCTTCATTTTGTAAATAAATAAAATTTATATGTTATCAGTGCAGGCTTGATTCAAGTTAAACTGATAGTTTTAGTACAGCACAAAACTCTTTTATCAAAATGAAAGTTTCTAACATAAACTATTTATGTGAAAGAGTCTAATAAGTAAAGAAAAAATCCATGACCTGGGCTTGAACCCAGGACTTCTGGCTAACAGGTACATTGCTTCACCACTGAGCTAAGAGTTCAGGGCACTTCTGTCTGCTTTTACACATAAGACTTTTTTTTTACTGTGAGTATAATAGCTATAACAAGTTGTGTTGTTGTGGTCAGGCAACTAGTGGGTTGATTTACTACCACACAACCAAATCATACAAGTCTATCAGATACTTGCATTCATTTGTGTCACTGTTAGTTTTAATTCTGTTATGAATAAATGTACTTCTTTACATAAACTTTTATGTTATCGGTTTTTTCATATAAAACATTTGTTAGAAAGTTTCCTTTTATCATCCATAATTGGATTAAAGTAAGTAAGTTAAATGAAAAGTTATAAGATGCCATAACACATTGCTGTATAGTAACAGAACTGAACAAAGTTGTCCAAAGTTTATGGATCAGCCAACTTACTTAATTTCAGTAGCAGATAATGCAAGAAGAGGGGCAGAAGGATGGGGTTTTCGTTCTGCTATTGCATCTGATTGGTTAATGTCTACCAAGAGAGCCATTGTGTCATCTGTTGGAGCCAAGGGACTTGAAACCTGTGCAGAAAGAAACGTGCCAAGTTTTTTGAATATATTTTTGTTTTACAAGTTTTATACATTTTAACAATAATACATCTTTCTTGCAGAGCACAAATGTGATTGAAAATCACAATAAAAATACTAGTAATATTTTATAATTCCTTCTTGACTAATCCATTATTAGAATATCAAAACATTTTGTTCTAAGCCTGTACTCACTACCACAATTCATTAACTGTCTTATAATGACAGTTTTAATATAGAAAGGTTTCAGTTTTATACATCACATAACCCACCTGATTACAATAAATTAAAGAAGAGTGTGTTATAGCTAGCTGGCTTAATGGCCACAATACTGATAAAAACTCTGAAAGTTAAATGTAACATATAATGAATAAAGTGTAATTGAAATGCCATTAATACACCTTTTGTTAGTTTGAGGTTTTAAAAATTGCTTGCAATATTGCAACTTCTTTCACACTTCATACAATTAAAACACATGATGTGCATCATATATTGCTTGAATGTAATTTAGCATGGTATTGGGTCAATTCCCAAATAACACCTGAGGCGAGGTATATATAAAAGTGTGGTCCTTAACTGATGGGCAATGGATATGTTTATGCCTCATTTCTTAAACCCACACTATGCATAGTGTAACAAATATCTTCTCTCAATTTATCTTTGTTCATGGCTTGTATATCTTTACACATAGGTAAACTACAAGGTTTCCTTTATTTGTAAAACCAAATGTCATCTACTAGTTAGAGCCAATGAACATACACGAATTTCAAAAAGTAGAATAACCCCTGTGCTTCACATGTATGCCAATGTAACAAAAAAACAGAACACATACTTATCAAATTTCAATATCTTTTGCAAGATCAACACTGATCTGGAAATACTAATTGAAAAGACTCTCTAACCAAACAACTTTCACCAACACTGAATAACATGCAGTCAGCTATAAACTGCATATTTGTTAATATGTACAGTACTTTTGTTTGTTACTCTTTCACATTCTGTGTGTTTTACTTTTAATTATGTTACAGTTATTGTAGCAATGTATTTTAGCTATTTACTTAGAAATGGTGCAATTCTTTTATTTTGCTTTAGACAATGAAAATATAACCTGTAGGATTCCAAAATGTTTATGTGTTCCCTCCTGTTACAATAAATAATGTTTTTTGTCTTAAGTATTGTTATCCTTTTCATTGTCATACTTTTTCCTATAAACAAATCAATTGCTAAAGTTTAAAGCCCTTTTGACTCTTCCACATTGTAATTTTGGCTGTGAGGTAATTGGTATCATCTTCCTGAGATTTATGGAGATGATGCTGTAAAACATCTCAATGGAAGATTGATAGGAAGTGGTTCTGTAGAACAGCAAAGTAATCTGTAACATTTAAATGGCTATAATTGAAATCAAGTCTGTTTTATTACAAATACCAAACAGCTGCCCACATCATACTATTGACACCATCATGTTTGAATGTTCTCTGTAAACATGATGGTTGGAATTCATTGCCTATACTTCTCCACAGCCATATATGTCTACTATAGTAGAACTGTTGAAACTAAGATTCAACTGAGAAAAGTACCGTCCTCCTGAACTTTATAAAATGGTGGCAAATGTCAGTAACCCACAAATATTGCTAAGTTACATGTGCTGTAGTTAACAAAGGCTTTCTCCTAGCTACGTACATTCAGTAGCTACAAAACACGGTGTAATACTCTGTGTAAAATAAATAAAAAATACTAAGCACTGTGCAACTTGTATGCTTTCATATTTGTAATGATATTGTTTTATATCATTAATAAATTCATCTAGTTGTCATTATTTGTGACTTCTATGTGTGTATCACTTGTGTTTCCATAAAAAAAATATATATATGACTTTAATTTATTATTAACTTATACAGTCAATGTAAATTATGTACTAGCATAATGGGTACTTCCACTTCTCATTGAATAACTTTATTTGGTTAAAAAAAAAACTGTTGAAAAAACAAATAGCATTTATAAAATGACATTTTTACTTTAGAATGATATTACAGTAAAAATAAAATAAAACACATTTGAATATCCATATTACAAGTTTGTGAATATGTATTTTTCTTGGATGATTAGCTTTTAAATTAAATTCATTCCCATATTTTAAACTAACAGTACATGAAAATACAGCTTTTTTGAAACACATTTTCATATAATTAATATAAAAAAAGCAGTTACCAAAGTTTTTCATCATAAGGACTTGAAAGAAATCGAAAACATTTTACTAATTTAATTTTAATATTAAATTATCATGAAAGTCAATAATAAAGATAAACATAGCTGTATTAAAAACCTTTTTACACTTAAATATACATAAAAAAATTAAGCTATTTTAATATGTTGCAATCTGTGCTTCCACAATTTAAAGTTTAAATTCTGAAATATCAAAATTACTTTCAACAGATAACCAAATGTTCAATTACTATCAAAGGTAAAATTTACCCTGAATTCATATATATACATTCAAATGAACCAAAACAAGCTCAACCAAATTGAAATCAAAAACATTGCACGAAGAAAGCGTCACCCCAGGTTACAGGCTATAATGTGGGATATAAAATGTGCTGGGGGTTTTGGAGGTGACTGACAAAGTAGGACCCACAGTGCAGTAGAGATACACTGTCTCTCAGTCTTAACTTCCTTTAGCAAGTCTCAAAAAATAAAATAATCAAAAGATGTAAAATTAGTAGAATAACATGTGCATACCCAAGCTCACAGTATCCCACATTTTTATTGTCCTTCACTGCCTGCAGACAGCTGCAGAAAAGTGATTGCTTTAATAAATAAAAATGAAATAAGGTATTACCACAACAGTGGGGTAAGAAAGATAAACTTACCTCCTGAGATTGGCATTCAAACCCCCTTTGTGGTAGTACAAAACTAATAAGTAGCACAGTAGACAAGTTATACTAGTATATAAACCCAACATGTTAAGTTTTCAGTAACTACTGATTTTCTGACTTCACACAAGCTTTCATATGTAATAAGGTGTTCTTGCACATAAAGTAGTGCCAAGTTCTTTAAATGACTTTATTGAAATTAAAAATATTTACTGGAAATTATCAGAAAAATCTCCTTAATGTTTACTTCTTTATACTTATTTAATACATTTTTATATTTACCACAGAATATTTTAATAATTTTATTCAGTTTCTTTATTAAATCCATTGAATATTAACTTTTGCATTAATATTTCAACATTAATAATGAAATATTGTAATATATTACAAATTTTACAAAATCTGAGTAATTGTGAAGTTATAACAGAAAAGTATGGTACATTACTGTTAAATGAAGGTGTAAGCCTTCACTGGAAATGAAAAATATTTGTTTTTTTCCAAAATATTTAGATTTATATCATTATCAATTATTTTAATTTCTAGTTCTAAATATAATGGCTCTACATCTGAAACTGAAGTATTTTTAATTTCTAATTCTATTGGATAAATAGTGTTAATAAACTTAAATACCTCAGAATTATTTATACTAATTAAATCATCTATATATCTGTAAGTTAAGGCAAAAATGTCTGTGTTCATATAATTTCAAATAAACCTATTGTCATAGAAATAAAAAAATAAACTTGCAATACAAATAGAACAGTTAGTTTCCATTGAAACTCATATTACTTGTTTAAACACCTAGTTTATAAAAAAACATAATTATTATAAATGCAAAAACTTAACATATCTTTTATATTTTTGGAGCTAAATTTTCTTTCTAACAGTACTATTAAAGGATAACAGAACTGTTCTATTAATGCATGCCAAACATAAATTAAATCTTTTAATGGAATTATGATATACTGTGTGATAATATCAAATGTTTGAACATTTTTCACTTGTCCACAGTTATGTATTCTAAAATGGGTTGATTATTTTTTATTATCCAACAAATGTTTCTTATCATTACTATTTTTATTTTTAATTACATTAAATAAAATGTTAAGTAATTTCATAAATAAAATAGCTGGTTGTTTAATAATTTTTATTTAACTAGAAATAAATATAAATTAAATTGGAAATTTACGAAGTTTAGCAATAGCATACAGAAAGATAAATCTACAAAAGAATTTGGTTTAGAATAAAGTGTTTAAAAAACTTTGATGAAATTATTAATCATTGTATCTTTGGATTGGTTAGTAAGTTTAAGTGTTTGTGTATTGTTATTGATTTCATTTGTTATAATCAGTGCATAAAACCTTTTACAAATACATCCAAAATTACAATTACATATTTTTTAACTGAGCAGAAACAATAAATCTATATGACATTTCTTTATACAGAATAATTGAAATCTTTTTTTGTTTAAATAACTTGGTTTGGTTTTACTTCTACAATTTGTCTTCTGTGTCACTAATTGGTGCTTTGCTATTACAGCGGAGGCTGGAATGCCAACCACAGGAGGTAAGTTTATCTTTTTAACCACCCATTGTGGTAGTACTTCATTTCATTTTTATTTTATATTTATTTATTTGTTTTATTTTACTTTGGAAAGCAGTCACCTTTCCACAGCTGTCTGCAAGCAGTGAAGGGCAATGTTGTGGACTTAAGCACTTACATCTCACTTTCCTAATTTCCACTTCTTTTGATTATTATTTTATTTTTTGAACTTCTTCATCTTGTACTTGAAAAGGAGGTTAAGACTGATAGAATATGTATCCTCACTGCAATGCAGGTCCTACTTTTTCAGTCACCTTCAAAACCCACAGCACATTTCATATCTCACATTATACCCTGTACCTTGGAGGTACTCTTGATTTGTGCAACATATTTGGTTTGATTCTGGTTGGGCTTGGTTTTGTTCATTTTAATGTAATTTATTGATGGTTTGGACCTACTATTTTTAACACAGTCTTTCCTTTTGATTTTGTTTTGCTTCACTATTTGAGTTTTTATTTTTAATGTATATATTTTTATCCAAATACTATTCAGTAATGAACAAAAATAATTTGCTTTCAGTAGAAAATCTTTTTGAATCAAACAATAGCAATTGTTGAAATTCTCTAAGTACACATTATTTTTTTGGTCTTGATTCCATAATGTTTCTCTTGCTATACAGTGTTCAGTTGCAAACTCTCTTTGTTAACCTGAAAATGACCTAAGAAGGTCGAAACATTGTTCTGTACTTTATTTTCATTAAAGTTTTAATGCCCGTACCAGCCGTCTCAAGAATACAGTGTTTGATCAGGTAAATATACAAATCTAAACATATTTTCCAACTTTTGATTAAAGATAGTCATTATGCTTGAACTATGCAACAATTTAAAATAAATTAATAATGAGTGGTAGTGGTTGTTCATTTTCAAGCATAAAGCTATAAAATGGACTTAAGCATCCCTTCCACAGTGAGGAATCAAACACTGGATTTTAGCTATGTAAGTCTGTAAACTTACTGCTATTCCACGAAGGGATAAAAGGTGGTGGAAAATTGCAAATGAATTCCAATAAATCTTTGAAAAAATCTTTACAATAAATTAAGGTAAAGTGTACATACATGAATGACAGAAAACTATAAACTGAGGGATTTTTTAGAACTTTAAATTAACTCTTATTATTCAGAGATTTCTTTGCTTCACAACTGACAAAGGCTTGTCACACAAGTAAAAAAAAAATTAGATTTAGCTACTTAAGAAAATTTTCACCTAATACAAAAGGTTGACTGTGATAATCATGTTCCAAAGTGTTCCTGCATCCTAAGAATGAAAATTAAATGAAAACTTTCCTACACAACAATCAGAGACAGAAAAGATAGAAGTTTTGCACAAATGTGAGAGTTCATTTTAGAGGTAACACAAGAAGGTGAATTCTACAAATTATGATGGTTGAAGATGTACTGTCGAGTTACAAATACTAAGTGATGCAAATATACAGTAAGACGATAAGACTACATTTAAAACAAGGACTTATTATGAGTAACTACTTACAATTTCCCCTGATGCACTGGACACAATGTCTCCTGTGGCTGAAATACAAAACACACATAATAATATACATTGATCTCAGGGAAAAGACTACTAACCTTATTATCAACTATGCTTTTTATGCATAAAAATTAAAAACAGGATATTTTTCTTTTCAGTCTCCTCCTAACTACTAATAAATTAAATTTCAAGAGCAAATATAAACAATTTCCGTATTCTTACTACGAGATAAATGGCACATTGCATTTTTACTGTGACATGCATAAAGAAAATGATTCACCTATTATAGAACATTTCCAAACTGTAAATATAATCACTAGTGAATAAGAGCTATGAACCAAGGAAACATTCATACTCCTTGAACTTGGACTTGAAACAATTAAAATTAACATATGAAAAATACTCATATATAAACCTAATTATACTTTGTGCAACAAACAGAAAAACAAAACAAAAAACAACAGAAATTGTAAAAAAAAAGTTATTAGAACATTAATGTATTTGGGATTTACTTTATGTTCCAAAATTTCAGAGCATCCAAAAACAATCATACATTTTTTTGAGATAAACATATAAGATATAACTTTAACAGAGTTAAAAAAACAAACACAGTAAGAACTGCAGTATTTACAAATTACAGTGAGGTCTAAACTGAATTTTCATTTTTTAGTTCTTGTACTTTCTGGAATTATAGATGCTTTCCAGTGGTTTGTTTATAACTTAAGATATTAAAAGCACTAGTCTGGAAATATGGAAGCTGTAATTTTGCTAATCTTTTAACTAAACCTAATTTGAAAACTTAGCATAACTCTTTTTAAAACTTCATTTATTTCTCTTTTTTATTATGAAGAACACAACTCAAGAATAGCCTATCTATACTGCAGGGGATAAACGACAGACTTTAGCACAAGACATCAAGCTTACCGTTGAGTAATCTGGGGATAACATCACTGATTTAGTTTCTTATTGTTTTCAATTTGTATTCATGCCCTCCAGTTACACTTTATTTCAATTATAAAAACAGGAAGAACTTATAAACAAAAACAACTTTAGCTATCTTCAGTGAGCTGTGTCTGTTTAGACCAAATTCAGCAAATGTTGACCTTGAAGTTCCTATATTTATCTGGTTCTATCTTATCATTAAATAATATCCAGAATAAACTGAAGTTTTCAGGTATGTATCTAAGGAGGGTGTTTTCATTATTCTTTTTAGCACAGTTGGTAATACCAATGCCAAAAAATATAGAAAGTAAACTCCACCTTTTTTTTTTCTTTCAAATAATACACGATAAAAATTCAAGATACTAGTTTATCTCACCTATCCTCTATTAATTACTGTTCTGTGTTTGTCTGGAAACTCAAATCATAACAAGAAGGGTACAAAGGAGATTAAAATCTGACCTGAAAGGTCAAGCAGACATAATGGGGGGGGGATGTCTAGTAGCAGGTTTATGGAGATATAGAACTAAAACTCTCATTATATTTTAAGTTCCAGGCCCCACTCAGAATACAATACTTGAAACTGTGTTCATATCCCCAATCCAAATCTGGAAACACCAGTTGATTAGTTTCTGCATATTGAATAATTTAATCATAGTTTAATTAACCAATTACTTGACATGACACAAATTAATGTAATTGATATTCATACGTTGTTTACCATACAGCCTAATCACACAGCTCTAGGCAAGATCAACAGTACTGAAAATAATGTCTTTTTTACATCAAAAAAACTTTACTGCATTTTCTGTATGGAGACCATTCTAGCCAATGACCATAATGTTTTAACTGTCCTAAGTATTTCCATTTTCCTCTATGGTACATTTATTATTTATACACTTGGTAGTTCTTTATCAAATATAATTTTAGAATATGGGTTTATTGTACTTGCCTTATAAAAAGTGAATTAAAATGGAAAGATAAATAAGCTGGTATTCTATTCTTACTTGTAAATAAATTATATTAATTTCACCAAATGAAAGCCAATAGCTCTCTCTATATATTATGCATATGTACCACTACAAACCTGAAATCTGCTTTTTTTAAACAAAATTATAAGAGAACTATATTTATTTTCAATATAAATCACACACACACTGTGGAATATTTGTTTGAACATATTTTTGGCAGTAAATTAAGGATAATCTATTTAATCTAGTTCTTTGATGTCTTTTGAGCCAAAATACAATTTTATAACTTTATAGGTGCAGTTACTACTGTACATACTCTTTTTAAGCATTTCTTAACAAAATACAAACAATCTATATGACATTCATCCACTTCATTATGTTAATACTGAATAACAGCTTTATAAATAAATGTGTGTATTGTGCAGTGATGTGAACCTGACAATGACTAAAGGAGGTCGAAACATTGTTCGCTCCTCTATGTAAAATATTTTCTCAACCCAAACGAGCCGTTTTTACATATATATTGTGCAGTGATGTATTGGTTATTTAGGTTAATAACTTTTTTAAATTTAGATTTTTACTAAACTTATGTTAATATGATTGACATTTTCCTTAGTTATGTATTTAGATCTGTCTACTCACAACACTGGTATCTCACACTCTCTACATATTAAAATATTTTGCTGATGATTTTTAAATCATAATTATATCAATATACAGCAATTCATAGCAAATCCCTTAATAAAGAAATCAAGCAAACTAATTCTGTTACATTTTATAAATCTTTTAAATGACACATAAATTGATAATGGGTGGTGGATACACAACAATTTCTGAGACATTACTGATTCAGAGACCACACAAGTAATAACACGATATCCTTATTTTTCATTACCACTTTCTTTAGACAGGATCGCCATTTCTGACAGCTTAATACCAAAAAGGTTTTGTTGTAATACTAGTAGTTTTTCTTTTATTTGAAATATTGTTGTGACTACTCTGGACATTTTTTAAATTTCTATACATTAAATACTTCACATTTTTGAAAAAAAAACATTTGACTCTGTTTTACTAAAATAGTTTTATACATTTAGAAAATGTCTCTAAAGAAATAATACAGTGCATTTCAGACAATATCATCTGCTGAACGTACGCCACACAAAACTAAAAAGTCAAAATTAAAAATTCTGTTACTTACGTGACTCAGAAGTTTTCTTATAGACTTCAAAAGCACCTGACTAAAATATAAGCCAAAAAGATACTGATTGTAACATTGTAACACACAAGTTACTCAGATAGGATTTACATTATGAAAGAAATTGAAAATATAAATATCTGCTGATAAAGGTGTGAAAATGATTTAGTGAAAACAAGAGGGTATTTCTATCAAGTTACTCCTCAGAAATATCTCTACCTGCCATTGTAATAAGAATGAATCAAAACTAAAAATAACACACATACTAATTTATTGGTCCCCATTATGCATTAAAATCAAGATATTTTATAAATAAAACCAGATAAAGAATGTTTATGGGAACTGCAGAACTCACCCATGGCAAATACTAGTTTCTACTTCTGTGAGAGTTGAGTATTTATTTTCAAGTTTTAATGATTTTGAATTAATGCAACATGTTAGTGCCTAATTACTGGGTAAGCAGGACAAATCTGCTGCAGTACTTATATTACACAACTTTCATATGAGCAGCACTAGCTGGCATCTGTGTTTCCTTTTTTTACTTATTTTTTGTATCACTTTATATGTAGATTCTGAGCATACCTTTACTGAAACATGGTTAACATGAGTTGTGACTTCAGTTCTCGTTTCCACAAAATGGGAGAAATCAGCAAATTCTTCATTATCAACAAAATTTGTGTGATTATCATCCTGGGATCCAACTTTCCTTGGAGCTGCCTACATCATAGTTTATATGAGTTTAACTGATTTAACACTATTAACTGAACACTAAAAGAAAATTCTATTATGTTTATAAAATGAGTATACTGGAGTTAATTAGAAAATGTCTAGTTAAAAGAAACTATAGGTTAATTTTATGTTACACCTTGACAGCCAAAAATTAATAGCAGAACAAAATTTAAACTAAGATTTTCCCAGATTAAGGAATAATAATTAAAAATGTTAAAAAAGACAATTATCAAACTATCACAATTAATATACAGATATGTTAAGCACAAAAGAAAATGCAAAGCATATTCTGAACTTACTGTACTAGGAGATGCTCTTGGGGGAACTGCAGGAGGAACACCCAGAAAGTGTGGCATAGTCTTTCCTGATGGGTATACAAGTATTTTGTCTGATCCATAACTCAAAGTTATCACCTTCATTTTAAATCTAAATTACTAATAGAAAATAATATGCATTTTACGTGAAAACATCTATCTCCTCTCATTTAAAAAAATTTAAGTGATCAAATAAAACTATGAAATGTTTACTTAAAAGAACTGTCTATTATCTGTGGTTATGCACTCTGAGGCTTCCTTTTTCTTTTGTTTGAATAAATATTTTATTTGTCTAAATCTGTCCAGTTTATTTATTCTTGCACTAAAAAAAACACAGTTGAAATCTCTCTAATTTGCAAGAACTTTTGTACATTTCCTGAAAGAACTCTATTATTGCTGCAGAGAATTCTCTCTACACTTGTTGGAAAATTAGTTTTAACTCTCTCAATACAGGCTCTGTCAACATGAATGACCATGTGACCTATTTGCATTCATTTAGTTTTTATAGATTTAATACTTCTAACTGTTAATATAGTGTGTATATCTTCACAAAATTTAGCAGTCTTTTCATTGAACATTACCAGTATTTTACCTGCAAAAAATTAATTTTTCAGTGAAAAGTGTTTTATAAACTAAATATAAATTTTTCCTTCACTATATTGAGTATTTGCTTTAAATAGTCTATGTGTAAAGTGATTTTCATGTTAAGGTTAAAAATACTTTACTTCATCTCAAATTTCATTTGTGTAATCTCTAAAACCACCTAAATCTATTTGAAGAGTTTGTTTTAAGTAAAACTTTATATTTTACCTGTAATTCTCTCAACCCTATCTCCACACAAAGTCAATCAATTTGACTGACCTTTTAACTACCAAAAAACAGAGAAAGAAATCTAAGTTACTCACACTTAAATTTTATTGTTTTATTAACATTTGAACCTACTTTCATTCTATTATAAGATGTAAATCACTTGGGAAATGTGCATGCCTTATGATATATTTTTATTATTATTACTGTTTATCTAACCTTAGCTAGCCTAAAGAGATCCTTATTTTTACATTTTAATTACTTCTATAATAACAAATCTGAAAAACAAGAAATAAAGTACTTACCAAAGTATCCTTTTTTTTCTGTTGACACTTAATTCTACTTTTTTAATAAGTTTTATTTAATTAAATAATACACCATGCAGCATAGACCAACAACATACTGAAAGCATAAACTTCCTCCAACAACTACAGTTTTTATTGATGTTGATGAAGTATTGTTTTATTTTGTCTAATTTATCA
This sequence comes from Tachypleus tridentatus, assembly GCF_004210375.1. Lineage (NCBI taxonomy): Eukaryota > Metazoa > Arthropoda > Merostomata > Xiphosura > Limulidae > Tachypleus > Tachypleus tridentatus. The sequence goes on along the minus strand of NC_134832.1, from coordinate 19,184,622 downwards.
TTAATTTTATCTGGTGAGCATAGTTTTATGGCTGTGTTTATTTGGTTTCTTAGTATATTGAGTTTCAGTCATAAAACTATGCTCACCAGATAAAATTAACAATGAATTAGACAAAATAAAACAATACTTCATCAACATCAATAAGTTTCCTCCACAAACTGTAGAAAACATTATACGCACACACCTAGACAGAAAGCAAAATCAACCAACAAAAGTAAATATATCTCACGAAACCTTATACTGCTGCATACCATATATTCCCGACATCAGCAGAAAAGTAACCAACATTTGGCAAAAACTAGTAACAAACTATGACATTCCAGTTAATACCAAATTTATTAAAAAAAACAGGCTCAAAACTGAGGTCTATACTATGTAAAAACTACACTGACAAACACCACACCAACATTATTTATAAAATACAATGTGATAACTGCCACGACTTCTATATTGGAGAAACAAGTAGGAAAATGGAAATCAGATTCAAAGAACATAAAAAGTCACCTTCACATGTTTTCAAACACTGCAAGTCATATAAACACAACATAACCATAGAAAACACTCAAATTCTAAATAAAGAAACAAACATAAACAAACACAAAATTAAAGAAGCCTTACTTATACAACAACTCAAGCCCAAATTAAACCAATACAAAGGAACACCTTTATACCTATATTAAAAATAATATAATAAATAATAATAATAAAATAAATAATATAAAATTATATATTCAAACATCTAAGCATGCCCTCTATATTCCGACACTCAGTTACACATCCCCTTTCAAACATGTGGTCAATTTCCGGTCAGTTACCTCATTCTTTCTTTGTGAACCTGATGATGTCTGAAGAAGGCAGAAACATTGTTCGTTCCTCTACGTAAAATATTTTCTCAACCCAAACGAGCCATTTTTACATATATATTGTTAACAAATCTTGAAACAAAGGGTGTGACAGAAGAGGACTGATTTTCTATTTGCTAAACAAAATTGAAGACTATAAAAATTATGGTTTTGCTGAGGTATGAGAATTTCATAGTGAGTAACTTATATTTAATTTTGTACTTACTGGAAGGGTGGTGGATAAAATAGAGATAATACCTAAAGCAAATGTGTCACATGTGTTACACTCAGAGAAATTCAAGATTTTATAAATATTACCTTATGAAATTAAGAACTTAAAACTTGTATACTATTAAAGTATGTATTATCAACTAAGATTTCATGCTATACTAACTTGTATAACATAAACAAAAAGTAGTTTAATATGCACAGTAAATAATAACCATGGCAACAGGGTTAACTGAAAATACCTCAATACTATTTTCTCCAATTTATCATAATACTATATGCAAGACAGATGTAGGTTACATAAAAACAACCAAGTTACTGAGAACTTTTCTGAAACAAATAAAAAAAAAAAAAAATAAATTAGGCAGAATTTGAAGAGTGTGCTAACAGTAATCAAGTGCAAGAGTTTACCACTAATGTAGTTTAAAGTCAAGGGTTAATATGTTTTGTAGTTTATTCATTTTGGATCCTTTTTTCCTATTAATGTCCAATTTGCAAAAATGATTAACATTTTAAAATGTATACATGAAAAGGTAAATAATCTTTGAAAGGAATAAAATTTTAAAATGATTACTTATTTAGAATTATGTAAGAAGATGTACAAAAAAGCAAATGATATAAATGTAAAAAAATGATTTTATTTACAAGTTGACAAGGAAATTGTGAAACAAGATAAAAGATAGCTATCAAATTTATAAATCTATACCTATAATATATAAAATACAGTGGTTCTTAACTTCAGAGTTAGTAAGATGCATAGAAAAACTTGAAAAGGTAATATGTAAAGTTTTTATCCCACAGATATCATTAAAAGTTGCAAAAATATTCAAACAAAATGTACAGCCCTTGTACTGTTTATGCCCTTATAACTTATTTAATAACAAGACTCTGAATGCAATATATGCTTTTGAACTGTTAATGGTAAGTGCTGTTTCACTGATTATTTGGTTCATTTTATAGCTATAGTTATAATGACATCAAGAACATTATAATTTGAATAGTTTTAGCAAAGTCTGGTCCTTTGTTTCATAATATTTCAATATAGAATGCATTACACAGTTAAAAAAACAGCAATTTGCTCACCAAACTTATTCAGGTCTAAGGACGAACTGCGAGCATGATTGCTGCGGGGCCGAGGTGGAGGAGGTGGTGGCGGTTCCTTTTTGGGTCCCTGTGGAAGTAAAGGTGGTCCTTGACTGGTTCCCTGGCTTGTAGTACCAGAGAATGAACTGTCAGTAAATAGCATATTAGTTAAGTGTACAATGTAAATAAAAAAAAAAAAATCCATATCATTAACAAAGGAAACTATCATTAAAAGTCCTGTATAAAAGAGTATGAATACTGTAAGTTTTATATGCTTATATAATTTTTCTTTTCATAACAAACAGATTTTTAAGCCATTCAACTTGAAACATGCTGTTCACCTGAAAAATACTGTTACTTGTTGAACTAAATACTTGTTAAGACTTATTCAAAAAATTGCTCTCTCTACTTTCAAAAGTTAATTTTCAGTCTTAACTTTTGGTATTGCACAGTTGCTTTACTTAAGTAAAGTAATTTCTGGACCTCAAGACAAAAGTACAAGCTCTTACAGCTTCTGTGGAAAAATAGTAAATGACTGATAGTAATACAATATGGCATACCACCAATTAAATATATTTGTATCATGAAAAAGTAAAAGAAAATTTAAAAAAACAATAACAAAAACACATTATGTATGATGCAATAACTTGTTTGAACAATTAAATAATTTACCAAGATATAAAATATTTAATAAGACAATCTGAAATACCTGAACAGATTTAAATAACATAATTGTTTGTGATAATTTTCAAGTGTTACATGTAAACATTTTTAAAAATAATTTATAAAGTCTTTGAACTTTATGCTGTGCACAAAGCTTTGTAATATATCTATATCATAAAGATGATTTTGTACTGTGCAAGACTGATCCACTATTAAACAACTTGCAATGAAAAGTAATTTTCCTAAATACTCTAGTGCTAACTACTGAAAGATGTATTTAACAATTACTAGAAAACAGATCATGAGCAAAGCTACTTTTCTTCTGTATTTCAAAAATGTGCAACTAAAGGAACCTTGATGTGCTGATGGTTCTAAAAATAATGAAATAAACAATAACAAAGATAGCACATATTTATATTATGAAAGGGAAAAAAGATGCAGTTGATATCTTTCATAGCACTCCTTTTCCACAACCACTGATTAAAAACAATGTTCATTTAAACATTTACAACATTACTAAGAGAATTAGTTAGCAATGTAATTTATTTGTGAATATATATAGTTGTACAAAATGTTTTTATTGAGATAAGGATGCAAAGAATGTTGCATACCATCTACTAATATACAACCATGACATTTTGAAAGGAAGGACAGAAGTTTCAGTTGTTATCTGTAGTAAATTTTTAGCAGAAGCAGGTACAATTTATTAAAATAACATTATTTAATAAAAGGATGTATATTGTAAATGCTCCACAATTACACTGATGGCACAAGATTTCATTCTACATGCATATAATAGTTTTCCTTAAATTACTTACAAACTCAGCAAGCACTAAAAGCAAGGCAATACTAAAATGTACACAAAATTCATTCACTTTATTAAGAATTCACATTCAATTATCTGGAAGATGCCCTTACCTTCGTCTAAGTTCCCAAGACAGTGCAAGTTAAAAAAAAAGGTGAAGAAAGTAACTACAAAATGTTCATGAATGCTCAGCATGATAACTTTTAACTCAAGCAAGCTCAAGTCAAAATTAACTACCTAATTATAAGAGCTGTACTACTACTACTTAGCGTGAATGAAGCTCAATATGGCAAAGACAAAACAAATAATAATACTAAAAGAAAAACAATCAATATTTGCCATGAAATCTTAACTCTACTTAGCATGAATTTTCAAAAGCTATCTGCTACATACAATTATCATTAATGCTAAGCCTAATTTTGTTTTTTTATTCCGATACATAATACAAAATGAGTTAGAACACATACATACATTATACTTTTATGTAATTACTGACCCATACTGTTTTGAAATTTTAAAATATTTTCTTTTATGACCATTACACTCCACTGTTTTGTGTCATTCTATGTAATAACACTATTAAAAGAAGAGCATTTTTACATAAAACTTTCATAAATCCACTGATTCAGTCCTTGTTACTTCAACTTAGCTTTTCTTACAGATTTAAACTATCTACATTGTGGAACCTCACCATGTTTTGACTTACTACTTTTGTTTTCTACCAACCACACAACTTAAATTTTCAAGTCCTAACAGTCCTAACCTATTATTAACACTCTAAAGCAACATATTAGATTTTTTTTTAAATAAAAAACAAAATGAACACATGTAATGGCATATTGGTAACTTTCCCTGCAATATATAATCCTGTTTCTGTTCATTACAGAAACAACAGACAACACAATAAAACAGAGTAAATGATCAAAAAATTAAAACATTAAGTTTAACTGATTTCTTTCATTCTATTATATTCTTTTCCAGTTTGTAAATTCATTGTAACAACTAGATCATTTTACAAGAATTAAACTGTACTGTTTTATAAAATCCTAAAAATAATTATTTTAAGTTTGTTGACCACGAACAAATCTGTATACATCTTTCTGTCAATATCATACACAAAGTGAATTTTGGTAACCCTGAAATTTGTAATTGTTTCTTGAAAAACACAAGATTCAACTAAGTTACAACTGTTATGTGGCTCATTTTAATTATTTTCAGTGCTTCCTTTCAATTATTCTCTTTCCTTCTACACTCAATGTTGATTAAATTATAAACAAAAAATTAAAATGACTGGTAAATAAGAAGAGAAACTTATATTAAACTAAGTTTAAAGAAATAACTTTAGAACACAAGTTTTTTTAACACATTGAGATGTTTAATCTAAATTTATTAACTATTTTTTAGTATGTTTCAGACGTAGGCATCGAATTGTTTTGAATTATTTTTGTTTAAATAACAACATTAAGGAAAGTACAATTATAAAATATTACTTGATAATTTCTAAAACATTGGTCATCAGGGCTATAAATAATAGATAATGTTTAACTATCATTTATTTAAAAGGTATCTGTCTGCATAAAAATTAATTTAAAATTATGATTTCATTCTGTACAACAAATTAATTGACATTCCCTTTATTCATGGTTAACTTTCAATGTAGTAAGTGATATACTGCTTTAAGCATTAACATGGGTAAGACATAATAATATTTACTGTTATACTTTACTTTTTAACTCACAAGCTAGTCGTGTTACTTGCTTTTGTACTTTTCTTTATGGCACTGTATTATTAAACTTTTTAAATAACTAATAAAGAGAGCCTAAGCCTGGCTTTGCCTTCACTTATTCAGTAACCTCTTACTAAATAAATAATAATTTTGATAAGTGAACACTACATTTGAACACAAACGATTTTGATGAAGAGCCTGCTTAAGTTATTTATATTTATCAAATTCAATTGTTTTTTCCATCCTGAGAAGTGCTAGAAAAGAAATAATCAAACAAAACATTAAGCTACTAATCAAACACAACATTAAGCTACTTGTATTATAGAAAATAAACCAGGGTCCAAAATTAATTCTTCAAAGAAAAAAAATCACATCCATCTGGCAATAAATCATACCAAATAGCCTTTAAAAAAAAGAAATTCAAAAACTCACCTATTTTTACTTAGTTTATAAAACAAACAGGTTTAAAATTTTTAGTATTACTTCTTTATTATTCAAAAAGAAAACTGATGCTGTTACTGCAATAATTTTTCTTAATTATTAATTCTAACATGTTTCTTCCAGTTTGTGAGTTTCTGACCTTTTAATTAGTTACACACAAATCATGTCAAAAACCAATTACTCCCTATCAATCAAAAGAAAAACAAAAGGATGTTTCCACTTCATGCTTAAGTTTGAGGAAAGTAAGAAAATTTGTAAAACCAAGAGTGGACATATTTTTTCACTATTAAAGCTACTATACAAAAGAAAAACAATCAATTCAAAACTTGATATTCAATTATACAGTCCACATTTTAAGAAAATGCAATGTAGTCAGGTAAATCTTAGTTGTAATTACAGGTTAGCTGAGTTTACAACAAGATATTCAAGTTAAGAATACATATAAATTGGATTTCATTGGCAACTAATTAATATTCTAGATATTCTTCAGGACTTACAGAAAAATTAAAAACATGTAGATCAAACTACAAATTATTAGGTGACAAAAAACTTACATAAATGCATATCCTATTTGAACTTTTCTTAGATAATAGTAAAAAAAAAACACAGATAAAATTATATAATTTTTTAAATTCTATTCACTTAGAAAACTTATGAAAAATTCAGGCAAGCTTTAAAAATGTAAAATTCCATAAAGTCACATGCTACTATGGCAGTAATCCACAACAGCATGCAACCTGCAGTAAGAGTGAATGCTAGCTTCTCACATACCCAAACTCAAGCAGCTGGGAAAAAAATAAATATATAAAAAAACAGAGAGATATCATTTTGTAAAAAAAAAATTAAGATGTAGATGTAACTTTTTGAAGCACATGTAAACCTGTTTATTCTTCCTTTTTTATTACACTTGTATTTTTTTATATAGGAGATAATGAGTACCAGAACCCAATACAAGCGATATTACTGGGTTTCATAACCATACTAAAGAGCCGTACCAGAACCCAATACAAGCGATATTACTGGGTTTCATAACCATACTAAAGAGCCGTACCAGAACCCAATACAAGCGATATTACTGGGTTTCATAACCATACTAAAGAGCCTAAAATTGTCAATATAGAAATCATAAATGAGAATAAGTATCACAAAAACATACAATTATAGAGCTACCAAAACTACACAAGAATTCCTAAGCTTCTTCATGATCTTGTCACTGGTTACATACATACTGGGTTTTAGGTAATAGGTAAGGAAACCAATGTGCAACCCATGGTTTCAACATTTATCAAACTATGTAGAATCTAAAAGTAGCAGTGATAAGTGTTTTTCAAAATGTTGTATTTGGTCAAATTCTATGACAGAAAGATCTAATTCTCTAATTTTGAGAATTAAAGAGTATTTTTCTAAAAATACTGTTAATCCTGCAAAAAAAAGCAATTTTTTAATAATATTTTATCAATTACCATGTTGGTATGAAAATAAAACTGCATGTAGGTCTAAGTACAGTCTTCTACTGTAGGATATATTGCTTTTTCCAGCATCAACAAAACAGAGAGTTTACATTCAATCTTTTTACTTAAGATGAAATATTAAGATGCTATATACCTTCTAATGTAAATAACACCTTTCATATAACACTAGGGTTCATCAGGCCAGCTGGGATACAACAGACCTAACAATTAATTAGGCACTATTTATATCACCAACTGCATAAACAACAAGCTGTTAAGTTAAATAAACTAGATTAAGCATAAAGTAACATAAATTATTTATTATTAATTATTATTATTATCATTACCTGAATTACTTATCTTAAAGCAATACATGCTAATGCAATATCATATACACAGTGATTAAAAAACTTGTATAAATTTTAGATATATTTTTAAAATATGTTAGAACGTGTTGTAAATGCACATTTTGTATTGTTAAGTACCTGTGAATTAATCCTGTGCATAGATAGCATTGTTTTGTAACATATAAACATTAAAATCAAAGTGCTAAAATAAGTTGCTGCTGTGACAAAGTATTAAATTTTTTTATCTGCAGTTCATGTTGCAAGAAACTAAGTGAAAAAAATATTGAAGATATTTTCAAATTAACAGAGTGAACATGATTCACTTGATAAAAAGCCAATATTGCTATTCAGTTATAAAACAACAACAAAGTTTCAACTAGATCATGCATTAGGATCTCAAGTGGTTTAAAAGATAGAGCTTTTCAAGAAAACCTCACTAATTTATAAAACTAACCAAAGTTGAAAGAGCATGCTGACATTTATCTTATCACACTAGATCTCAAATATTTTGTAGATGTGTGAACTATTAAACTTTGTAGTCATGTAAATATCTTGTATATAATCTGCAAATCAGATATTACACAGGATTAGATACAAGTTTATCTGCATCAGATGTTCTGTCAACAAAAAAAGAAATCACAAAATGAACATAAATCTACTTTTGAATAATTCTAAAAAATTCACAATATATTTTAAAGATGCCACAAAAGCTCCTAAATTAAGGTATTTATTATTTTGTGGCATCTTTAAAATATCTTGTGAATTTTTTAGAATTATTCAGAAGTAGATTTATGTTCATTTTGTGATTTCTTTTTTTTGTTGATAGAACACCAAATGCAGATAAACTTGTATCTAATTCTATGTAATATCTGATTTGCAGATTATATACAAGATATTTACATGACTACAAATTTATATATTTATTTTTCAAATACCATTATCACTTAATCTTAAAGCTATTGATATAAAGAGCTGATGGTATTTTAAAAATAAATATATAAATTGTCTTAAAGTTTACCATGATCAGAACAACTATTCACAGTATGTAACAGAAAGCAATAATAACTGATTTATTGTACAAAACATAAATAACCAATAAAAATTTTTGTGCCTAATACAATCAAATGACTGACTGAAATTTTATCAAACTTTCCAGTACTAATAAAAATGACGCTAACTGTTAACTTAATTTTTTTACCATTATCCTTCTCTTGAGATTGATAACTGTAGATTTTTATGATAAAAAATTATGATGAAAAGTCAAGAAGTAGTGATAAACATTCATTAACTGAAATCTTACTCTAAAACCATTAATGACACCTTATGCATGAACTAAAGAAAGTGTATTTTTTGAGATCTGGATTTGAAATATGTTTTATGATAAATCATAATTAGATAATGGCACCCACTCAACAAATAGAAGTAAACTCAGTCACTATAAGTTGTTCTTGATGCATACGGGTGTGTATAGATGGAATATTTTTTTGGTATATATATTGATGTTTATGCAGTACATACATTACGAACATTTAGAAGTGAACACATGCATTTGTAAACTGTTGTGCATAGTTCTGAAGTTTCTAACATCCTCTACGTATTTAAACTCATTTTCCAAAAAGTAAAATCTTTTATCTCCCCTTCATATCATGAGATAAAATTAAACAGCAATCAAGGTAATATAAGACAGATCAAATAATAGAGAATATAAAAAAAACAAGGGCATTAAACCCCAATTCCTTATATTGTAATAAGATAAAACAATCAAACTTAACATGTCTTTGTGATTTACCAATGAAAGTATAATTTTCCAGTTTGAAGCTATGCCAAAGCCAGGAAATATTTAAAGTTCTTTTACCTAGTTGTGGACGGTTGTCCAGTGATATCAGATGCTGCTGTTGCTGGCATGTCACCTGAAGTGGACTGTGTTACTGTAGGCTTTGGAGGGGGTGGAATAACTCCTGAGCCTTGACCTACAAAAGAAAAAGAGGGTGAAAGCCAGAAGTAAAAAGAACAAAAACTATAAGTGGTAAAGAAGTATAAGTATCTTAAATTGATGTACAGACAACAGAAACTATGTGAATGAACACCTAAAACAAATAGAAGAGAAGGTGCAAAGCATTACAAATGCAACTAGGAATACTGTAACAATAAAAAATGGGATGAAAATTTTAAAAAGTATATGAATGTTTAAGTCAGTCAGTCATTGACTACAGAACTGAAACATTACATTATAAAAAAAAAAATTCAGATTGAATAAATGAATTGAAATATTAGATTAGAGACACAAATGTTTCAAATTTTTATCCAGTGTCAAGAAATACACCTTCTTAGCTATGGTATATGACATTTATATAGCAGGATATGGCAAATAGTAAGATGAAAAAGATAATTAAATAGAGAAATGTCATACGGAAATTTTAATAGAAATTTTGAACAAAAATTAAATTAGATGCAGGCAAGGAAAGAAATACACATCTGATGAAATTGAAAGTTCCAAAGTCTATGTTATGCTAACAAAAATAAAACAAGTTGAAAAAATTATTTAAAAAGCCCAAAAAGTAACACTTATGAAAAGAATAAACCAACTATACAGCAAAATTGCAGTAGAACAGAAAACTATAATTATTATGGTTATTATAACTATATTAAAAAAGGAAAGAACAACAATATATCATAGATAAAGCTCAAAAAACGAGAGTTGATGGCCAAATTAAAATGCAGTAACTTTGCAAATTGAAAGAAAAAATGAATTAAAGAAGATAAAAATATAAATATAATGCATCTGTATTTTATTTATGGAAAAGCTACTAATGATAACTTTTCACCTTCCCTAACTTCAAACTGTTGACCAGTAAAAAGGCAACTAGTCAGCAGCACTCAATCTAAGTTATTATACACCCACAACTAGAAAAAAGGAAATATTTTTTTTCTGTTACATGGATTTGAACTCACTAGCATCGTAATCCAGAGCTCTACCATAGGAACAGCCTGTGCTCATTAATAAAGCCTATTTGGAGTTGCAATGAAATGGAGTGAAAAGTGGGAATATATAAATACACACACAAACACACACAAATAACTGGATTTGGAAACTGCTAAAAACAGACATCAAGAACAAACAAGAAAATTGTTATAGTTTGACTTATAAACATCTGAAGTAAATTATATACATAATGTAGTTTAATGTACTTTGTTACAAAATAGAATATCCCCTTCTAAAGAAATGCAGAACATTTTATACAATAAATAATATTAGCATATTAATTTTTTATGGGAAGAAAGAGGGAACTTTTATCTTAAGATGACAAATGTAAACCAAGTTTTTTAAGAACTGTGAGAAATATTTAATAATGGTAAATACATATAAGATAAACAAAAGGTGCAACATAATACAATAAATAAAACTGAAATGTAAATTTACACTTCATCTTTATTATTTTTAACAGGTATTTTTAAGACTGAGAAATAATAAAAATGAGTCTGTAAAAAAAGGAAAAAAAACAACAACAACAAAAATATTAGTTTAATCCTGTAATAAGATCTATTAAATCTACAGGGTGTTCAAAGAGTATAAAACCAAAGGCACCTTAACAAATTTCACAGAATGTGTTCAAAGTGTGGTTCTTCTAATTCAAACAAGTTTGGGTTACACAAAGATTAACTTGAGCTTCTTATGCTTTGACAGTGCTGTAATCAGTCATATAACTGATATTAAGAAAAGCTACAAATCACATATGATTTAAAAACTTTGGACACCCTGTAGTTAGCAAAGAACCAGCTTTTAGTGTCAGAAGAGGCAACAATTATTGGAAATACATTATAAGTTTATGAAAACATTAACTTCCAAAACATATTTACAATCTGCTAACAATATACATAGAAACCCACATTGATAAGGTGAAGGAGCTGGTGCAGGCATGATCTTTAGAGAAAGAATCTACATACAACTAGAGTGTACCAACATAAAAAATGGTACAAAGAGTGGGGAAACTGACTTCATCCAGAACAGGTATGCTCTTCACCTGGAACTTAGTTTCTATATCAAAGGTGGAATACAGTGTGAGTTATCATCAGTTTAGAACAGCCCCAACCAGATAGCTAAGGTTCCACTACTCAGGGTTGAAATTAAGGGGTTGTGGTACCTATATCCCATTTTGGTAGCTAGAGTTATTGGACTACATTGTTTTATATATACACACACACACACACACACTTTGATTGGATTCCAACCTGTAGCCATTGAGTGTTGCACTTCACACCACCAGAATCAAGATAAGAGAATAAGCAACACAGAGTGGATAAACTTTCTCCTTCACCTAAAGAAGTCCAAAAGAGAACACCTTAGGCTTGGAATAACAGGATTGTGTATGTTGTACTCAACCAAAAAAACAAAACACATTTGGTTTGGAATTATGAGCAGTCATTCTCACTTTCCAGCCAAATGGAAAAGGAGTATTCCACCTGTGCTCAACCAAGGGCCTAGGTTGGGATCACTTTGCATTTGGACTTATGAGGAGATAGTGGGCCACCTTCCATGATCAATATATGAAACTACTAGTGATCAAAGAGAAGGGCCATGCACTCCCAAGCTGGATTGTTTTATGTCAAATCTGAACCAGAATTACCAAGTAAGCTCCCATGGAGGCTGGGTGTCATTCTGAAAAAAACATCTAAGGACTCTAATAGGACTCCTAACTTTGAGCTCCACTAATACAGTCAAGGGGTGTTGGGGAATTCTGAGGAACAGTGCTCCAGAAACTATGCAAAAGGTGAATAAAGTTAAGTAGATTTTTAAAAGCTAACTAATCCCAATTTATTCAACCTAAAGATTGGCAATGATGGGCAGGATCCCCTTTTGTTTTACTCATGATTGTCCATAAGTGATAATCTATAAGAGAGTAATAACATTTAGTAGGTGCCTAAATGGTCTTATGGAACACCCCATTTTGACAGAGCCTGTTGCAACCTGTATTGATTATGGTGAAAGTGGTTGCTAGTGCAGAAATGAGAATAAAAGTTATACCTGCTTGGACAACTCTCAGTGTGGAGTGGGATCCAATGAAAACTAAATAAACCCTAGAAGAAAAAAAAAGTGTATATAACTGAGGAAAATACCTCTAGTTAAAGTCTAACAGATGTAGTCAAAATAGCTTCAAGGGATAATAAAAAAGATACTACAAGATCATCTAATTAAAAGGTAGGAAAGAATTAGTAGTTGTCCACATACCAGCCAACATAATGTCTTCCAGAGGACAATTCAACCAGGTGATTAATGATGTACAGATATGACAAACCTGGCGAGATGTGACATAAAATACTCCTCTCCCATAATGATAATCCATTATATGCCATGTGAATCAATATGTGAAGCCACCTCATTAGAGCAATGGGAAATAAGTCATGGGAAATTGAAGTATCTTAACAAATAAACAATCATTTCATAATTCCATCAAAATGAGTAAGCATGAGCCATATAACATTTAGGGGCCATGATGAAGCATAACAAACGATAAGGATCAAACTGGTCATAAAGGTGAGAAATGGCGGGCAAATGGATTGGTGAGAAGGATCTTTGCCTCTTCCCTAACTGCTAAAGTCTTGGGAATAAAAGATCTATCAGGGTAAAGCAGAATAAATGTAGAATAATAGAGTCATATGCACATGGATTGCAAACAACTCTGACCAGAAATGTCCACAAGCCAATACTAACAAAAAAAAACTACAATTTACGAGAGAAAGGGAACAAAGAACAAAAATAGTAGATAAGGATGCCTTATATAAAACTATAGTAGACAAAGTGAGCCCATTCTCAAATACATAAGTTAGAAAATGGGATATGATAAACACTTCTAGATAAAAAAGGCTTAACTTCCTTTGAATACACCACTGACAATAAATATTCCATTTCCGTTGATAAACAATCATAGTTAGTTAACTACAAAAAAATCTTAGAAGTTAAACCATTATGTTGTGCAAAGAACCATGTAACTTCCAAGCATAAAGACCAAATTCCAAATCATCTGGGTGGAGAATGTCTGATTAGGGTTATCTCAGCACAGATTTTAAAGAGACATGGACACACCTGCAGATACTAAAGAAGTGGGAACCATGCTTGAGTGGGCCAATAAGGTGCAGCTAGGGAACATGAAAGAGAGTAGAACACACCATAGTCAGAACCTAGGGCTATAGTTGAACTGGGGAAAAGGCATACAGATGTAAACCTGTCAAAGTTTGACTGAATGCATTTACTGCCACCATTTGAGAATGATGTATTGAAGACCAAAACAACTGCAGTTGAGAATTCAAAGGAGTTGCAAAGGCATCAATTGTTGGAAACCTGAACTAAGAGCAAATCCACCAAAAAACTTCATGATATTACATCCATTCTGTCGAAACAATCCGGTTGGGTCAAAAGAGGTGTTCCTGAAACATGACATGTTAAAAGACATATGATGGGAATGAGACCAGTAGAGAGGATTCAAGGTAAGAAAACAAAGTTCTCAAGAAAGTGTTCCTCCTTGAAGAGATATCTGAGATACAAACGTGAAATTGTCTTCAAAAGAGAGAGACTTCAAACCCTTGCCCAATTTATTGAAAAAGTTTGAGAATATTGATATGGAGGGTCAACCCGTCTTTTGTCCAAGCACCCTGGAACTCCTGACCTTGAAGGTGAGTTCCCATTCCTGAAAAGATGCATCTGTGAACAGATGAATATCAGGATGAGTTGGTGGAATGGGTATCCCAAGAGTAGTATTGCTCCAATCCAACCATCATTCACAATCGACAATATTGTTCCTGAGTAATGAGACAGGATGATTCAAAGGTTCAGAATGAATGATCCATTAGTCATGCAGTAACCACTGATGGAACCTTATATGCAGTTATCTCAAAAGGATGAGAGGCTTGAGGGATACCTACATCCCATTTGCACAGTAGAAGAAAGAGACAGAAGTAAAAGACTAATGGTTCTTTCCATGGCTTGAAGCTTAAGATGGGTTTGTTGAGTGCAACTTAAATAAGTATTGAAAAGCACACAAAAATGGATGAGATATTGTGCCTGTGACAAAATTGATTTCTTCAATCCCATAAAGAAGCCTGCTTTTGTGGTTTCTGAAAGAATAATGTAAGAGTACTATTCTGCTAATTGAGGGAATGAAGCTAGAAGGAGCCTGTCATCTATATAATGACTAGTGCACAGGTATAACAAATGCAGGTGATGAGGAAAAGGAAGAACCCAGAACTATAGCACTTGACCCTTATGCACAAACCTTATAAATCTCCAGGAAGATTCTACTATAGGAATATCAAGATAAGTATTGATAACACTGAGCTTGATCATCCAGAGCCCTGGTGCAAAGTGTAATCATTTGGAAAAAAAAAAAATCCAATACTGAAATGAAGCAGATCTAAAAATTGGTTGAGTCAATATACATCAATGATTAGACACCAATCTCCTGTCTTCTTGGGAAAAAAAAATAAATGAAAATAAAATTCCAGAACAATGGGATCAATCTTCTCTACTGCTTTTTTTGACAAACAAGTTTCTTTTGGCCAGAAAACAAAGTCCACTTGCCATGGATATATTGGTGGTGAAAATGCAACAGGTTGACCACTCAATGATGGAAATGATGTAAATTGAATGACCAACAATGAATTCAGAACCTGGAGTACTCTTGGATCTGTAGTGAAAGAGTTCCAAACGTCCAGGAAGTGATGTAACTGTGCTGCCACTGCTTCCCTGTCCCAAAACAGTCATTGATGATGTTGTTGATGGTCTACGTGAGCCAAAGATCTTCAAAAATATGAATAGACCCTATTATAAGAACCAATAGTCCTATGAACCGAAGAAGGGGGGGGGCAGGAAACACTGCTCACCAAGATTTATAAATTAGAGTCAGAAAGACAAGAATTCAAAGATGATAAAGAAGAATGTAAACAGGCAGTATCAATTCAGGATTCTAATGTCTCTAGAACCCATGTAAATGACATGGAATGGAGAAAAGGAACTTCCTGTAACTACCTGAGGTGGTAAAAGACTCCTTTCAACAAAGTATCTCACCCCAATAAATCTCAACAACAAACCAGACAGGAAGCCAAGAAAGAACAGAAGAAAACAACCTCACTAAAATAGAAGTCAACAAAATCCTAAACTCATCCTTACATTGCTGAGGGGAATGTTATTAAGCTTCAGACAAATGTTTGAATGAAGATAAATGCCTCAGGACAGTTGTGAGTGTAGAACAAATACTCTTGTTGATAGAAACCCATGCCGAATACATTGTCAAAAAAAATGATAACATTATTGGAATGACATGCTTATATGCAGCACCTAGATATAGGGCAGGCTGAACATGCTGGAAAAATTTACAAATGAGAATTTGCCTGAGGCACTTGAGTGGGGTATAAAAACTGGAGCAAGTGTTCTCAATGTTTAGATGGGCAAAGAGTAGAAATCCTGATTATTGAGAAATAGCTATAGCATCAGCTGGTGGTAAGTACATTTTGGAAAGTAAAATATAATATTTTGTTACTAAAGCCATTATTTTTTTTGACAATCAAAATAATTAGTTTTAATTTTAGTAAAGGAAAAAATGAAAGAAAATGTTAAAGACTACCTGATGTCTTTCTTGGTGTTGGTCTATGGATTACCTGAGCAGTAGATAGAGTAGTTTTTGCATCACCACTTTCTAAAAAATTATAAGTATGCATAATGATTATATTACAAATTTTTCTTTTCAACAAAGGAAAAATGGAAAACACAATTTATATGGTGAGTTAAAAAGAAATAAAGAACTCCATAAAATTATTTATATTTTTAACGATTCTTTAACTGTTTACAAACTTTAAAAATGATTGGGAGTTAACAACAATCAGTGACATTTTCTTGGCTTCAGTACTCAAAAAAGAAAATAAATTATTTTTCATAATGATAACTACAGATTAATCACATCTAAAAAGAATTACATTTCAAAATCAATTTTAATTCCAGAAGTCACCAAACTGTAAAATAGTGGCATGTGGAGTTGTGTCTCATAAATGCTCAATATAATTTTATTTCAAATTACAAACTAGATTAAAAGATATTTATTCTTTCATATTTCAACTGCACAGAAAAGTACAAGTTGACTATTTCTAAGATTATCTTTATTATCTCATAGTCTAAGCTACTAAAGTAAACAACCTATTGATGATACTATTTCATCTCTTTCTAAACCATTAAAGTAGTTCACCTACCAATATTATAACTTTGCTGTTGCTGATGTTAGGTATGAAAACTGACAAACTGGTTAAGTTACTAATTGGTTTATCTAGATTTCAGCTATTTTTTTACTTGTCTTATCTGAGCCTGATCTGTTAAAGTATATAATCAAGGTACATTATGATTTGACTTATATAGGTCTGATATATTAAAGTAGAAAACCACCTATTTTATTACTTGGCTTATTTAGGCCTGATCTATTATAGTATATAACCAAGATATGTTATTCCTTGGCATTTACAGGTGTCATATATTAACTCTCTCAATACAGGTTCAGTCACTGACCACGTGACCTCTTTGTATTTGTTTAGTCTTTTCAGATTTAATACCTTTTTCAATTTAGTATATATAGCTTCATAAAATTTGTCAGTCTTTAAGTTAATATTATAAGTCTTTCACATACAAAAAAATATATTTTTAGTAAAGTACTTTTAATAAAATAGAGTAGATTTGCCCATAAATATATTTGTTTTGAAACGTCTGTGTGAAAAGTAATTTTTATGCTAAAATGAAAAATACTTTTCCTTATCTCATAAACCTCAATGATGTAATCCCTGAAACCTTCTAAATGCATTTCATACACCTTTTTTCAGTAACGTTTTATAGCTTATCTGTTACTTTCTCTACCCTATGTACAAACAAAATCAGTCAATTTAATCAACTTCGTAACCATCAAAAAAAATCTAAATAAACCTAAATTACCCCTTTTCTTTTTCTAGAATGACTTCATATTGTAACATAAAACAACATTCGTTTATCCAAAGTAGCTCTTAGTTTATAACAACATACATCTATTTATAATTAAATTTTATTGTCATGTGCAGCTCATGCTACCCTATTGAATAACATTAGCCATAAGCTATTACAAGATGCTCACATGTGTGCCTCATGGAACATTTTTATTATATCATTATTTATTTCATTTAATGTATTCTTAACAAGCCTAAAATTATCTCTATTTTTACATTTTAGTTATTTTTATAATTATGCATAAAGAATCAACATGAAAAACAAGAAATAAATATTTAAACAATCTTCTTTTTTCTTGCTCTCAATTGTCGATGAGAGTTAACTTTAATTTTTACAGTAATCATAGTATTGCACTTAATAATTTGTACTTAATTACATAATGCACCAAAGAATATATACTAATAACATGCAAAAAGTAGACAAATTCCCTTACCTCTCAAAATTTTTCTGGCTTTCTAACTATGCAACAAGAGTCATTACAAATTCATCTAAGCAAGTTGTTAACTTTCCCATGGGAACTAAGTGAAACTGATATTTAACTGTTCAAAATATAATGTCATACAAAATGTCATTTTACAGATGAAAACCTTGACTTCCTATTGGTTATGGGTAATACATAATGAAAGGTAAGAGAGAATTATTAACAAATTATGAAAGAGAGGATGTGACATGTAGGTGTGGAAGGAGGGGTCTGATTTCCTACTCAATAGCTTTGTAACCAAACAACACTGAAAACTGTAATAAATGTGGTTTGTCTGAGCAATGGCAATTTTAAAGTAGATGTAATTATTTCTATTGTTGAGTGAGTTCTTTTTGGATTGTTTGGTAGAATGTAAAATCCACTCAACTTCATGATAAAATAATTTTATTTCTTTGACTAGAAGTTCTATAATCACAACTTCAAAAGTTTCTCACAACTAACAACTGATCTAATTTAACAAGTAACAACTCACAGTTCTATTACTTCATTGAAAGCATAAGGTCAAAATTTAAAACACTGAACTAATAAACAAAGAATAAACTATTGTAACAGACTCACTAATCAAGTAACAATCTTTCCTAATGTTGTTTAAAATGTTTTTTTATATTGTTCAAATCATTTCTTATACTTTCAAAAAAATTCTAGATGTTAAGTAATACACTCATCACATGATATCACACTGATTCTAGAAAAACAACACTACAAATGTCTGAATCTTAAATATAGTCTACAACAGCAGATAATACAGCTATGTTATTTACTTTAATTATCTAGTCCCTATCTGTTAAAGATATGTGATTTTGTTTCTTAGTCTAGGAAATAACAGTATGTAACCTACCTAAATGGTTACTTTGCTTTTCCTGATCTGAACTGTAAGGAATAGGCTGACCATCAGGGGAAAGTCTAAGAGCAACTGGATGTAGTATCTTAGGATCCTAAATAAAAGTATTTGTATAAAAACTATGCAACAATACTCTTCAAAAATTTACTTCTATGCTAAAAATGATTGAACAATAAATAAATAAATACTGTTTATAACCACTGTTAATATTGCACCAAGTGAGATTATTTACCATGTATTCAGCATCTAACACAGCTGGGGTGTATAACAAACAAAAAAAGAAGCAATATAACTACATATACATGGGCATGCACAGCAATTAATACTATGTAGGTAACAGAAAAAAAATGAATGCATAGAAGTCAAATAAAGTAGTATATTTTTGTGCATGTGTGTGTTGCATTGTGATGAGCATGATGAAGGTAACAGAAGTATACGACACATAAAACTTGAACAAAATATTATATTTTCAGTGAGAAACTCTTTGATACAAAGAAATTTCTATATTTAAGTTAAGGAATAGCATTTTGTGATCACCATTTTTTGAATCACAAAATATGGCAGTTAATATACATTAAGAGGATTATGATTTCATGAGCAAAATATCTAGTAGCACTATAGTTTTCTTAATTATATTCATTTACTATTAATTCACAAAACAAAAGAGATGAAGATATATATCCTTTCGTTCAGTAAATATTAAACCAATTTCCCAGGTATGGGCATATCACACAGCAACATAAAGTTTTCAAATTACAAGAAATTATTACTGAAGCATAGTGATTTACTCATTTACTCTTATATAAACCATTCTATAATGTATTCAAAAAGTACTCTAAAAACTATAAATGTTCACTTGGAAGTATTCCTCACAATAATGACTTGAATATCTAATTCATTAAAAAAGAGCAAACAGAGCAACACTATTATATTTTTGTGTTTATATTTGCTTATATCTAGCTCACATACTCCAAATTTGTATCAAATACATCAAATTTCACTTTGTTTGTTCAGCAGTTTCAGTGCCAGTAATATCATTCTTATTTTATAAAAAGCATAAATGTATCCTTTCTTGCAGTCATAAAACCAAGGATGTGGACTGGCACTGCAATGCACCAATCTGTACAAGAAGTTATGTTTCATAAGTCACTGACATACAGCTACCAACAAGTATACAACTGATATACTTGTATTTCATTAATGAAACTTATACTTTAACCAAACAAGTTTAAGTTTTTACTGATCTTCCTAGTTATAAGTACACTTTAATTTTGCAAATTATTTTAAAAATACACCTTATAGATTTTATGGATATCAATCAGAATATCTTTGTCAAGATTATTTCAGGTCAAACTGAATGAAATTACTTAACTATCCATCAAATATGACAACAAAAACATATTTTAGTCCACTGTTGAGGTTTGTTATAATGTTCAGTAACACTGATACCATTTATACTTCATAAAAATGTTCAGTGATTATTTTATGTTTCAAGTATTTATTTAAAAATATTAATGTAGCAAAAATACTTGAGACATTAAAATTAATTTCTTCTCAAGATTCACTCATCATGTGTAAATGAGATAAATTATAACCAAAACAAGCAAGAAAAATTTAAGAGAGAAAAACATCATGAACATATTCAGAATATTGTTATGTGTATTTAGTTAATAAGATGACTAGCAGGTGTGAACTTGAGTAACACAGTCAAGAGAAATGTTCCATTTAATATTTTTTATTTCATGTTTTCCTTTGGACTAATTACTTTAATAGGTTACAACACTATAAGAATATTTTTAAAATAATTATCTCATGGTATGAATTAATCACTTACAAAAGGGACATACAGGAAATAAAAAAGCCTAATAAAAACACATGATGATTTGGGTGCATAAAAGTAAAGAGAACTTAACCCAAGCTTTTCAATTGCCATCTACAAGTTGTACATACAACACTGGTCTAAAGAGAAAAGTATTTATCTACTCTTAAGAAAATATAATTGTGAAAATTTCCAAATAGTTTCTGAATCAACCTGTTCTACTGATGCAGCAGAGAAGTCAAAATTCACTGGTTTCATAACAGGAGATGAGACTGAACTTGTTGGAGAGTCATTAAACTTGGTCCACTGAAAAGAGTAAAGTCTCAATTTAAAAAATTAGTTTTACATCACATCTTACAAAAGCACTTATACATAGATAAAACATAGAACTCAAAACAATCATAATAAATTAATTTCTGCTAGGTTGATTTAGTCATAAGCACATTAATTCATTAAAAACCAAATTAAAAAAACTGAAAAAGGCTACTACAATATTTAGCTAATAAGCAAGCACCTAAAAAAACTCAATAATATATTTCTAGCAGAAAGTAAAAAAAAAATACATGAAGTGAATATGTCCTCTGAAATCAAAATATAAAGCACATGAAAATTTTTTAAATAGCTCTTTGTTTGAATGTTTTGATGCACAATGCTACAAAATGAACTAATTTGATGAGCCCACCATAATTTTCAAATTCAGAATTCTAGAATTATAAGCCCTCATGCTTTCTGCTGATACTTTTTGAGAGGGAGGGGGTTCTGATACTGCAAAAACTCGCATAAAACCCTTCTTTGACTTTTCTAGAAAGTGTATTTCAAATAAACCAAAAAAAAAAAAAAAATTATTTCTCATAATATTTATAACTTGATTTTAAACCAGTTATTACATGGTTCATACAGACCTGGTTATGTTTTCTCCAGGATGTTTTCAGATTTTCAAGAAGTATTTTAGCAGAAATTCTTTCATTTCTTTCTTTAAAACATTAATTAAAATTATATTTGTTAATCATTTATTTAGAAAAAATATCATCATAACTGTGATAATATTAGAGGTAAATAACTTATAATTCTACACTTTTAATAAACAAATATTGACACAGCTTTTTCTAGTTATATTAAAAGTATATATAGTGCTTGCTGATTTTAATCATCATGAAACCAATTATATAGTTATGCTTTAAAGAATATAAATAAACAGCCAACTTTTCAAACATATATCAGGTTATCTTTGGAAAATGTTATATATACCTTTTCCAGGTATTCAAGTTCTCATTTTAATTTATTCTCTAATATTGAAATCACATCAGTATCTTCCTTTCCCATTCTTCTCAAAGAGTTGGCTCAAGTAACAAACTCTTATCTTTCCAAGACACATAGATTATCATCATTCTTATAACAAATTCAACATCACTATATGTATCTTTGTCATTTCATCAATACCATCAAGACAACTTTTCTCTTATTTCTCTTCTTTATTGTTTTTTTCTCTTTTCTCTCCTGTTTTAAGAATAATTCATAGTTTTGTCAAGACATTCCAGCTGAAAGTAGCAATTCTTACTGCAGCCTGACCATGATACAGTACTGGAAGAACTTTAATGGTACCAAAAAGTTCCACACAGTTTTTCCCACACATGCACTTTTAAAATGATTCATCTACACCATATTCACCTGTATATTTGAAAAAAACCTGCTAGTTCCAAACACTGGAATGTTATTCAAAAACATAATGTACTGCCTCAACAAAATGTTGCTGTCTTTTTTTTAAACTATTTCAGTATTTAACAGCAAGGTGAGTACACTTTTGAAACTTTTGTAAACACCCTCTTAATCTGAGGTCATTTGATTTGCATTCAAACATAAGAAATATCTTATCAAAGAATAAAACAAAAGCATTTCATTAATATCTTCTTCAGCAGCTATATTCGGAATGTTTTACACAATTTTAACAATATTATTTGACAATGTTTTCTCAGTTGAGGAGCCAAAATCAACTATCAGCAGCTCCGGTGGCAATGCCTGTTGCATCAACTGTGATCAGCTCATCATTTGTCACCTGTAATGTGTTACTTTTAATAAATCACCATAACATGAGTGCTTTTATTACCAAACACAGATCATCACATACTAATACATTAGTATGGATTTTGTGAGAAAAGCTGCAATATGATACACTTAAAAAAAGTTAAACCTGGATATAAAGCAATTCTCTTTGATGTATTTACTGGCAACTGAATGACTCACTGACAGGTTCTGGAAGCTTTCTTCATTTACAGCTTCCAACATCATCTGTGATGAACATATTTAACCAGTATCATGGAACTACCAGTTATTATTCTCATAAAGTCCTCTTTTCCTACTGACAAATCTATGAAGAAGCAGTAGAGGCTTGAAAGAAAGGATGATACATATCTGCCATACACTTTAAACTGTTGTGAATCACATGCAATCAACAAGATTCAATGTTGATTAAACAAAAATCACAATCATCCATCTTCTTGATGTTGTAGAAGTTACAGCTAACATTTTGCTCATCTATACTCATCTGTATCATGTCTGACACACAATGACCAAAATGTTCCACCATATTGTGAATGCATGGCCTGCAAAATAGACAATTTTTTTTTTCAAAAATTATAGCTATGTCCTTTTTCCATTTATCAAAATCCTGCTATTGTTAATTCACTATACTTATAGTTCAGTAAATATATACAGTATGCACTGTAACAAAAAATAACTACAATTCTAAGTTAATTTATTAGTCTGTTTTGACATTTTTTGATCTAATGAGATTTTAACTATTTTACACATGTATTACTACTATAAATTGCTATTATTATTACTAATATTAACAATAATAATAATAATAATGAATAACCACTTACCAAGGAAATTAGTTGAAAAGTATCCATTTTTTGACAAGCCTCATTCCAGATTCTTATGTTCGTTTTTTTTAAACTTTCATTGATCAAAATCACAAATGGCCGTGTGAGATTGTTTTTCAGTAACTTTATAAAATGTTTGGTTAAGCCAAATATGCTGCCCTTCTCTCTCTCTCTTCACAGGTAAATTGCTTTGTCATACTGCTGTCAAGAAACAACTTACCTGTTCCTTCTAAAGATCAATAAAACTGGTAATTTGATATCAGTTTCAATATCCAAGGTATTTCAGGCTTTAAATCATCAACTTTGGTAACAAAACATTTAACATGATGTGTTTTACTGTCACTTGGGAGGTTGGGTGGATGTACAGAGAAACCAGTATGGGCTCAAACAAAGTCTCTTCTTCATCATCTTTGTTACAGGTGTAACAAAACCATGTTTTACTGATTCCCTAGATTGGTTTTATTAAAACTATAATTACATTTTTCTCTTTCAAATGTGTTTTCAGCACATGCACACACAGATAGCTGCATATGTCAATTAATATGTCACATGCAGTAATACTTGCATTATTCATGAATACTTTAACCAAGTTACTGTAAAATGTATCCTATTTCAAACTGTAGACAACTGTCCTTTACTCGTATTTATTAAGATGTTTACACACTGATAAGCATATTAATTTAACAGTAATGCCACCCACAGTCAGGTTGGTTAGTTGTTTAATGATTATTGGTACAAAAAAACTGGACTATCTGTGCCAAGTAACTGGTATAAAGGTAAAAAGAGTGAAATCATCAACATATGTGAAAAGGAATCATGCTAAAACAAAACACAGTCCAATTTTCAAATTAAAATCTTAAATAGAGTTAAAAAAACCAATAGCCCTTAAAAATTTAAAAACACAACTGAGGTGGACAGTGTCAATGGCGTTAATGACACTGTCCACCTCAGTTGGTAAAAATAAGTTTAAAATGGTGCCGTCGCTCTCAATTGTAACTATGGCATTACAGTAAACTGTGGGCTATTGTGACCTGAGTGTCACACAGACCACACATTGGTGCATCAGTATCAGATAAAAGAAAGCAATGAGTTAAAAACTGTGATCAATGCATAGCCTAGTCAGAACAATTTCCTCCTTCCAATCCTTACAGAAGCAAGATGACCAAAGACCCACAGTCAGTGATTTTCTTAAGAACAAAATGCCAGCTTAAATAATCACTTGAAATTTGAATTGGCCTGATCTGTAAATTTGCAACTGTGTACTAATAAGTATAACCTTTTTTGCAACAGTGCATTTATTAAAGTCACAAAGTTATCAACTCTATCATGGAATGAAGACAATTTACAAACAATATTTTCTTTTTAATAATAGAACATACCACAAACATAAAGAAAAGAAAATATTCGATTCTCTTTATCCACTTCAAAAATTTTGCAAATGTTTATGTGGAGAAAAATGTGCCATTAAATCTTCTGCATTTAAGCTTTTTTTGTTTTCACTCTAAAGACTGAATATCTATGGCTGACATACATTTTGAAATATTAAAAACTTTTGTTCTAAAGGTAAATGATTTTGACAATTTGCATGGTTTAATTCTCAGTGTAATTCAGTATTATATTCTGGGTATCAGTGAAATTGGCAAGTTTCAAATGACTAATGCATTGAGTTTTGATTGTAAGCTGAAATATCCTTTATTTCTGAACTAGAGTTGCAATTTTATGTACTAATTAAGCACTGAAAATTTTGAAATACATATTCATATGCCAAAAACAGCATAAACTTTAACAAATTTGTACTAATATTTTGAACTATTTTATGATATTGGAAGCACTGTATGCAGTAAGTGCACATCATGGTAAATTAACAATACATACAAAAGTTCACTAATGATAGATTTTAATTGAAAACAAAATAGTGTATATAGCAAGTGTGCATTAAAGTAAATTCAACATAGCTGCAAAAATGTTCAGATAGCAGATCTTTATTGAGAAAAAGTTTCATTGAAATATTACATTTTGATATTCCTAGGGAATTTCATCTTTTTAATTGACTTTCTCAATTGGATATGCACAGTCCATCCACATTCTTTTACTTATGACCAATGAAAGGGAATATATTTAACAGATTGAGTGAAATTCAATTCCTTTACAACTTTACATGAGGGAATGTAATCTTCCTGACAACCTTCCCTCAAGTGAAAGTAATTTTATTTCATTATTTCCGTCCCTAGAATAAATATTAAAAGTAGATAAATTTTATTTCTAGGAGACATTCAAGGTTTAAAAAAATAGCAAATAATTAACTATTTTTTAAAGTTGAAGTTTTTCAAGGTAAAATACAAATTCATAACCTTTCAGGAGTTATCCAAGCCTCCTCTAATATTTAAGGAGTTTAAATAAAAACACAGATCTGTGTGAACCATGTACTGCTATATTAAAAACAAGGTTAAAGAAACTGCAAAAAGTTTAAAGAAAAACAGTCCAACAACAATTACACTAAAATTTAGCTTTGAAAAAAGATAACAGTCTAACAAGTATATCTTTCAAATATATTTCTGGCAAGATATAAAGAAATATGAAATTTATACCAAAAAGACCTAATCAGGTAGCAACTCAAACATGAATGCTACATTCTGATGCCAAGTAGTATTCTTAGTCAATTTCTACATAGCTAAACAAAAATCATGTTATTACAGTAATAACAAAATAATAACAGTTAAGTATTACAATGAGCTTTACAATCAACTAAAATCCTTGTCAACACACACACATACATAAACTCAATGAAAGTAATAATAGAGAAAAAAATAAGAAAGAAACTTAATAACAGGAAGTCAGGGAAAAAATTTCTGTATGCAACTGAAAAATTGCCTGAACACATCACCGTAAAAATTCACTGAGTTAAAATTTTAATTTCAACAAATCTTTGGAAGATATGTAAACAAACAAAGAAGTGAAAATACCAAAGACATAGGAAATCAGTAACTATAAGCAAGTTGTTCTGGTAAACCATGAAAAAACATATACAACTTTAACAACTGTGATCATTGTTAGGTCTTTCCACAATTCTAAAAGTGAAAAATATTATACTTTAATTCTATGCCACAGACAGAAGTTAATTTCCAGAGTTTTACTCGTGTATTTCTCTTCTAATCTGTGGTACTTATGTTTATTTGGCTTATTTCATTGTTTGCCACTGGAAATCAGTTTCTTCTTGCTTAATGGAATCTTGATATACTCATTATTATTTGGTTGGGTTAACTGAGATTCATATTAAAATTACGATTAAAACTAAACACCAGTGTGAGCTTGTTACATTTATGCCATAAAACACCAAACACATTTTTCTTTCACCAGTAGCCTTATAACAAACACCCTTGAATGTCAAATCCCATAAATGATTCTAAAATGGTATTTATTTTTTTTTTGTGATTACTAATTGACCTTTATGTTCATGCATTCATGATATCTCTTTTAAACATGAAATAATTCTTTGTTATTCTTTCTATGGCACCATGCTTGGTTTCTCATGCCATCTAGGCACAACCATTTTTTTGCTTATTTTTAGTCATTTCTTTTAGGCCAATTTTAGTAATTTAGAAGGTTCTCTGGCCTTGGGATTGACATAACTCAGAATTTAGCCATACAACTATAGTCAAATCATTTACTACTAAATTTAAAAATGTGTACATGTAACATTACCATAAAACAGCAAATTTAAAGACAGCTACCTATATATAAAAAACGACTGACCTATATTGGTACTCATATAGAAAAATAAACAATATTCTACAACCTGAAGTCAAGTACAAAAGATAATTTGCTACATGTTTTACAGACAATAACAACTTGCATTTATACCTTTCCATTATAAATACAGAATAAAGACAAACAAAAACAGCAGAAAGAGCATATTTGGACAGTAGAGATGAAAAAAAACAACTGAACATTATGTATAAATATATATTTGCTTTATTTAATAAATCTAGTTAGTGCAAATAATCGACTAAGGTACACAAAGGGACATGAAATTAAACTTTTAGGTGTATTTTAACCACTTAAAATTTGTTACTTATCTGAAGTTTTATATTCAAAGTTAATTATTCTCTATGTTCATAAACTTATCTTTATTGTATATCTACATTCTGAATTATCAAAGATATTTTGTACTTGTGTCTTCATCAGAACACAACGCAATACAAAAACAGAATGCAATAACTTGAAGAATATTTAAGTCAAAATAAAAACACATCAACTCCTTCCATAATTTGCCAGAGGTAACTTAAGCACCTTCCATGTTTCACAAAATATTTGGCCAAATTTATTAAAGCAAATCATTTCTTATAATAATTTTAGTTCTGTGTCTAAATTTGTTTACATGTTATCATGTATTACAATCAGTGGTCACTAGATGATGTTGGAAATGTTATCTGTGCTGAGCTCTCTTAGATTTGTTCAGAATTGTGTATCATAAACACTGAATAAAGGCATTCCTATTCTAGCTATAGTTTCATTGAAATATACACCATATACAATACATATGTAATATTTATTTACTGGGTAGTTTTTGTGAAGACATATAAAAACAGTTCATAAAATAGCTTTTGTTTAATTAATATATAAGAAAAGGCTGTAAAAATGCAAAATAAAAATCCTGAATTTTTTAGCTCATTTTTTAAAAAACAGACACAAAATGGATTAGTCTTATTTTTTCTGAAGCTAAAAATAATTTCATTTTAATAAAATATATCAAATAATTTCTTCAATTAGCATTTTGCATATCATCAAGTTATCTAGTGTTTTACACCCTCATTTTGCAGACAGCATTGAGTTATTTTAAACACCAAAGATTTGGTTACTAAGATAACATTAGCAATCCCCAATTTTTTTTGTATAGGTCTCCATAAAAAATAAATAGTACTTTTTTTGTAAAAGCCTAGACTAATATTTTTAAAACATTACTAAATCAAAGACATTTATACTGGCTAATATTATTTTCAAATGTAGTCATATTCAATCTGATTGGACTTGCTGAATAACAAAACCATTCAGTAACTCCAATGATACATTGCAAGCAAGTGCAAATAATTTTAGAAGCCTTAACACCCAATTACTGATACATAATCATGTAATACATCATATGGGAAGTAGGTTACTGACAGCAACTACACTCCAGAAAAATACAAACTAAAGGAGACCTAAACAAGTTATGTAAGAGCTATGTCACTGTAAGAATATAAAATGACCTTTAATATAATTCTAGGTTTGTCAAACTGATATAAAATTATGATTTCAAGTAAAAAGATAAATCAAAAGTTAAAGAAAATCATCAACTTCAGTCACAAAAGAAATATCACATCGCAGACAAATTATAATCTTAGATTTTATGTTGCTCACCTCTTTACTTTGGGGAGATAGGGGTTCTGTGGGAGTCTGAACTTTTGTTGGACTGGTAGCTGTCTGAGCTTGTGGAACTGGCTGTGGCTGCTGCTGAGAAGGTGGGAATGTTTGACCATCTAAAGAAAACAAAATGCAAATATCGCAGATATTAGTATAAAAAGTCGTTCACTTATTGTTTATCAAGAACTCATAATTTTAATCAGAAGTTACACTTATTTATGATTAATGTACAATAGATATTTCAAAATGAGGTGACTATCTTGTATCAGATACATGATACAAATGTTACATGTATTAAGAATGTATTTTCATTTATTTTTACAATAAATTTATCTGCATATATGCATGTACACATGCTCACACATATACATTTAATCCACCTTTCCTTGTTTTGTTTGTTTTGGATTTCAACAAAGCTATGTGAACTACTACTATTTTACCAATGAATAGTAGGATTGACCATAACTTTATAACACCTCCCACAGCCAAAATCGTTAGCATGTTTCGTGTGACAAGGATTTAAACTCAAGATCCTCATTTAAATACTAAAACATCATAAATTACATGTATAAAGTCAAATATAAATCAAATATAATAGTGTAGTCTAATTGTGAAATTTAAAAAATGAACGTTCCAAAAACTAATGTTTTAAAGGTTGATCCTTCTAGACTCAGTTTAATCACCGATGTTCAAAATTTGTATGTTTGGTATTCAAATCTTTACCATTAACTACTGATTATGGAACTTCCTGATTTTTAAGCATGCATTTTTCTCAGATCTTAATCTATTTTGAATAAAATTTATTATTTTAGTGTAATATGAAATATCTCATTCATCAAAATATAGGATTTTCGATTACAAATTTTTCACTTAATTCAACTATCCAAGTGATCAATATACTAACATTATGATTTCTCATTATCATTTTCAATTAATTAAAATTTTTTCAGCTCAATAAATCAGTATCACAGTTCATGAAAAATAATTAACAAATCAAAATCAGTTTTCTGATTATTTTTACAATTACTAATTTATGTTGATTGCAGCATAATCAACATAATTAAAAACACACAAAATGAACATAAACAACTCCAGATAATCTTATAAGTTGTTTTATTTGCTCAACATTTCAGCTCTACATCTTCATCAAGAACATATTTCTGTAATGAACTCTATTGTTCAAATTAACACCACTGTATTCTAAATAAGTCATGCATAAGAGTATATCATAATAAGTTCTATTATTAAACAGTCTGTGGCACATACATATGGGATATAAATGTTGCTGTTACATAAAGAAAGAATATCTTATATGGTAAAACGGAAGCCTAAATTGAAAAGTTGAATAAATTCAGACAAACAGGGCAAATAAGATATTTATCTACAAGAAGTTTAGTTAAATTTGTGAAAGGAATCATCCATCAAATTTATTCATCGTTGGTTTGAATTTTTCTGTGAAAGGTGATTTCTTAATTTCCTGATCTAAGAAATAATTAAATCCTGTGAGAATTTTAAACATTACTGAACAATTATCTTTGGTACATCATAATTTTAAAGATATGATGTTCAGTCATAGTATCTTTTTTTCCATCACTTAAAGTATCAATGAATGCATTCAGAACATAGACAACCAAAACTAAAAAATAATCAACCAATCCAACTTAGGGTTTATAATTATCACTTTTTTCTATTATTCCAGCAATCCAAGGAACTGAAACATTCCAATCACCATTTCACGTAATAATTGTTTTGATGAATTCAGATTTGTTGAGCTTTGAGCAAGCATGGCCTGTTGATGATGGGGGTGGGTTTGGAGGCACCTTGTAAGTAGTCTTGGGTTCTATAATTGTTGCCATCAAACATGTTTGTTCTTTAACTTCCTTGCTACAAAGCTCAGTCAATTCAACCTAAAATGTAACTTTAGAGCTTCCATATTATAACTTCTATGCTTTATGTATCTTCAAGACATTTTTCATGATTTCAGTGGATATTAAGTCAATTGTTGACAAAAATAATTATTTTAAATGAAGTAATTTCACTAAAAACTTCTTAATGAAAGTATGGAGTAAAAGCATTGACTTCCCTGAATGTAAAGTGATTTTCATGTTAAGATTAAAAATACTTTTATTCATTTGAAAAATCTCAAATTTCATTTGTGTAATTGCTAGAACCTCTTACATAAATTTCATTTTTTTTTTCCATATTTTCCCTTATATTCTCTACTGTAACTCTATATGAGGTTGGTCAGCTTGACTGACCTTGTAATCACAAAAATTAATCTAAATTACTATTTTCTTTCTAGAATGATTTGAAACTGGAACATGAAAACTACACTTCTTGATCGTAAATAGCTTTAAACTTGTTACAATATACATCTGTTTATACTTAAATTTTATTGCTTCATTGCTCTTTGAACTGAGTAAAACTAATGATTCTGCCAAAGATGCAAGTTACTTGGCAAAATATATAGCTCATGTTACCTTATCAAATTACACAATGTATGGGTTACTGGTAGTTTGATAGCAAGTGAACTCTGTGAAAAGTTTTATTATTTTTATTTTATCTAATCCAAAAAGTTTTAATTTTTATATTTCAGTTACTTTATAACAATAATAAATAAATAATACAAATGAAAAACACTAAATAAAGTTTTTGTCTTTTTTTTGCTGTCAACAGTCAATGAAACTTTACCTTATTTTTTGTATTATACTAACAGTACTACTGCACTAAATACTTTTTTTATTTAACTACATAATGCACCAAAGAACACAGAATAATAACATGCAAAAAGAACACAATGTCCGATAACCATCACAATTTCTCTGGTTTTCTAACTGTGGAAGTTAAAAATTCAGCTAAGCTTATTGAGATATTTTCTGTGAGAATAAAGTTTTAACTGGATGTGAAACAGACAATTCTCTGTATGGGAAACAATATAATATATCATTTGATAAATTAAAATCTTGGCTTCCTGTAAGTTATAAATAATATAATATTAAATGTTGGAGAGAGCTATTGACAATTTCTAAAAGAGAGAAGGTGAAAAATGGGCATGGCTAGGGGTCTGAAATTTTATTTTATGTCTATATAACGAAATAAGATTGAAGGTTTTAAAAATTACAATCAGCATGAATAATGCTAATATTAAAATGAGTAACTTACAAAGTTTCATAGTTCAAAGAGGGATGGTATATAAATAAGAGAAGAGGGGATGCTTAGAGAGCAAATGTTACAATCTGCATATTCGGAGCAATTCAGGATTTTTTCTTGATATTACCTTTTAAAATAAAGAACTGAAATCTTATATAATATTGAGATTGGTATTATTAGCTACATTTTTATGCCATGTTTTTTCAAACATTATGATAAAAAGTAATTTAAGTTTTGAATGTAACTCAGTAAAACCTCATGACATCTGCAAAAAGGGATTACACTGAAAAGACTTTTTCTAGGGGGGGGGAGAATAACAAAACTAGTAACACTATCTGCCACTTTATCTCACATTGAACTGTCATCCAAATGAAATTCAACTGGCAAGCAGTACTCACCATCAGCTCTTAATAACAAAGTGTGACTGATGATGCAAATTATCTACTAAAACAATTACTTGAAAACAGAAACAACTTATATGAAAACTCAAGTTAATAATTTATTACCTTTCTGTAACACACAATGAAAAAATTGTGAATAATTTACTGTTTAGATCATAGGTCAGGAGGTGAACCTCATGATGCTCTAATTGTTTAAAAATTTACATTACATTGGATAAAAAAAAGGAGTTGTTTGACAAATAGATTGCAACAAAGAAAATAGTAATGTCTTACATGGTATATTCACAGTTTTGTCAAATTTAGAATTTTGCATACTGTAAAACAAAAATTTGGTAAATATTTGAGCTAAAAATAAACAATATACAAAGTGATAAATTCTTGCATTTCTGACTTTATTACATACACTCACAAACCGTATTTGCACTAAAATGTTTGACATTACAACATGTGCAAAAATCACTAATTAGGACTAGCAGTATTTTGTAATTACTTTACGCAGAACAAATTTTAATGAAACATTAATAAAAAGTAAATTTTAAATATCAACATTTCAGTTATAATTCTTATACTGAAGGTAACATAAGGGGAGAAATCAAACCAAACTCTTCCATACTTAATTTCATCATTCTGCCCCTGTAATGTATCATGAGGTCAGGCTATTAATGATTAAACTTTATTAATAATGTATTTCAATAAAATTATCAGAAAAACATAGATTACAATTTAAATTTTTATGTTACCTAAGTTTAAGCTTCTTAGATTCAAAATCAAATGTTAAAAATTATCTATTTTCATTTTACTGTCACACAACATACATGTCCTCGAATTTTCCACTTCAGAATTTTTGACTTCAAAATACAGACTGTTACACTTTCCAAACAATTTGAAAGATAAAGTATGAATAATTTCAAGTGCAAAATTAAAAATTTAATACCCTACCTTCTTTATTTGTCAACATATCAATAAATTTGTCAAATACACCACAACAGCCTCACCTCTGACATTCAAGATTGTTTGTTAATCTCCTTTACATGGGTGATGGACAGGTTCATAGTTCACAGAAATAGTGGGTTCTTTTCTATTTAAATCTTACAATGATCATTTTGACTATGGCAGAGAGAGTTAATCAGTTGTTAGAAGTTTCTTGTCATGTGATCATAACATTGTTGCTCAACCAAAAGAATTTTTTTAACCCATTTATTGCTTATTTAGAAAGTAGAATAAATTATGGTAATTCTGAGACATAGCATTCTAATGCGTGACATATTTTTTGTTATAAAATACATATTAGATAACTATATGAATTATATTTTGGATAATCAAGTTTACAACATTAAAAAAGATTAAGGGAAGAACAATTTAATATTTGCACAAAAACCACCAATCCTTTTTTTTAATACACATTTTTTTTTACTTACTTATATATTTTAAACAAAAGTAATTAAAATGTACACAAAGCTTTTCAGCTTAGCCTAACAAAAGTATATTTTATGTCATAAGCAATGACATAAACTTGTGTTTAAACATGAGCTCATTCTATTTATATCACACATGCAGGAAAATCTAATGGATCCTGTTATGAATCATTGCTTCAATGAGTACAAAACATTGCAATAAAACTATAAAATGAAACTAATGTTAAAAGTTAAAACTGTTAATATATGTAACTTGTAACTTTCTGATCAATACTGTAGTTCAAAAATTTCTATTTAAATTTTTTTTAACAATACAATGATGATTTCTCTATTGACCCAAAAATCAAATATGCTGTTAGGATGAAGATAGAAGAAATATAAAATAAAACATTTGATATTCATTTAGAAGGTTCTAAACATTCTGCAGATGAATTGTAAAAAACTGTGCAATGAAAGAAGTATTTTTTTCTCAGCATGAAAACCATCTTTCACTCAGACAAACCCAATGTATGTTTCAGAAATGTACCATTGCTAACCAGCCCTAAAGGACTGGAATGAAGTGACCCAAAACCAAACAAATGGAGAAGATTTCTGAGAGATTCTTGTGGAGAGAGACCACTTCCCCCAAAATCCCAAGTGCACTGATAGGCACCTCAACAGGAATGATCAACATCCGTAAAGAGGTAATGTTCTGGAAAAGGTGAAGGAAGAAAAACACTAATAATGGTGGTGTTTCAATCCAATCACTTGGTAAAGTTGATCTGTAAGGAAGGAGGAAGGATGGGCAGGTCATTATCCAAGAGAT
This sequence comes from Tachypleus tridentatus, assembly GCF_004210375.1. NCBI lineage: Eukaryota > Metazoa > Arthropoda > Merostomata > Xiphosura > Limulidae > Tachypleus > Tachypleus tridentatus. The sequence goes on along the minus strand of NC_134832.1, from coordinate 19,149,833 downwards.
TACAAACAAGGATTTGCTGGTCCAGCAAAATCCCATGAGGGCAACCATGTACTAAAAAGAGAGAGAACCTCTCACACAGCAGGAGAAAAATAGGCTGCAAACTAGAAGATTCATAACTCTCAAATAAAGGGGAGAAGGTAGAGCCCACTGGGAAATGAGCTTGATAATACAGAAGGGGTAAAGAAAGATTTTTTCCACCTGCACCAATCAGACTGCAAGGAAGCCAGAAATAGTTGGTTATCATGTAATAGTGAAAACAAAGGCCCTGGGAATAAAGAAGACAGGCAAGCACCTATATCACATAAAGATTTGTAAGGAGGCAATACATTCTTAAGTAATAAATATCCCAGTGTTCTTTTACAATCTTGTACTCTTTTATCACGCTTAAAGACTTGACTGGATATGCAGCACTATTAACTATACTGACAAAAATGTTTTAAAGAGAATATAAAAAGGTAACATCCAACAAAATGTGAACACCTCATGTTTAGCATTTTTCTGGTGCTTCACCACTTTTACCATGTAGTATTTATTTTCACCAACAAATGTAAAGTACAGCAGTCTTGTAAAAATCTGTAGGTAGAAACCGAAGAACCAGTATTAACCATAGAGCTCATTAGAGGTTTTGTATTTTTTGCACATATAAAACGTATATATATTTATGTACAACAGTTTAGCATTACAAACTTATTTGACATACTTTAAGACGTCTATCATGTCAAATGAAAATGTCTTAAAACATTAACCAAAAAAGATGGAAATAAGGATATAAGTCTTATATGAGAATAATCATGTAGTTGAAAATAATCAACTTATATATGAGACAGTGAATTAATTAGCAAATCCTAGTAATTACCCAGTCAAATTTGAATTGACAAATATACACATTTTAGGAACAAATATGGGTAGTATTTTTCCCTAAGAAAAGGCAATCTAAATGTTTTTTCGTCTAAAGTTTGCTGTACTTTATGGATAGAAATACATACACATTCTAAAACCTCACCAATATGTATTTACAGTGATGGTACTTACAAAGCTACATTACAAAAACAGAAATATATGTCTACATATAAAGTAATATTTGAGTAAGATGTGTCTGACTAAATTAAACATCAAATAAAATTACTTAACTTCCTTATAGGTAAAGAAAAAAGTTATGCCCCAGATTATTAATAAGTAAACACAGGGATAAATAAGCCAACCTTCAGCAGGTTTCTTAGAGATTCTTGGAATCAGAGAAGAGGGCAAGGTTTCTGGCAGGTCAATGTTGTTTCTTCTCAAAACTACTAAATGCATTGCTGTACAAAATTCTTCTAATGTTAAAGCTCCATCTTTATCTATATCAGACAACTGCCTAACATAAAAAAACAATAATAAATACAGTTTTTTATTTCATTAAAATATTTCTGGAAATATTTTTTACTTGTTCAGAAAATAAACTAAGTTTTTATTCAAAATTTTTCAACAGAGACAGTCTTGCTATAGAAGTAACATAAACTACTGCAGTTTTTGAATATTGTTTTATCTGCAGGAATAGTTTATATAAAGTTATAAATACTGGTAATCTACATAATAACAATATTAATTAAAAAAAGATGTTGTCTGCTGTTTGCTTTGAAGACACTAATATCAATTTTTGTAAAATTACAATTTTTTTCAAATTAATTTTCCAATCACTATTTTCGAGGAAACTTTTCCTTCAGGCCTATAAAATGGTTGTATGTATCAGAAGAAACACGTATTTTCACTCTACCACCCACTCGAAAAATATATTCTAATCCATACTATCTATAAACCTTATTATAAAGATGATGAAGTTTTTACAGATAAATATTAACATTAGATCCCTAACAAGATATTGTTAACACATAGATGTTTGGCTCAAATTTTATTATAAAAAGAAAGATGTATACAGCATTCCTTTAAATATTTTTTTAAGTACTCACCAAATTTTTGATAGTTCATGGACTGGTAATTTGGACTTTTCAAAAAATTCTTTTGCAACAGCACCTATAAAATAAATTGTATACATTTTAAATCTTGTATTATATACTTCAAAGTTTCACATGCAAATGACAAAATAAAATGATTTACTTTTCTTGTACAAAATATTCAAAAATATAATTTAACATTCTAAAATGAATTCAGCTATTAACAAATTTTATATCTAGTATATTACACCACAAAATTTAAGACACTACATATATATTATTGATATGCTAATCAATCAAAATTGATGAATATTGTCTAAATAACTGGATCATTATTAACAATTAAAAAAGTGAATTTCAAAGAGAAATAAGAATAAATTTATCTACATGCCATTACAGCTTTGTATTTTTTAAATGCCTCCTATAAGTTGCTGTAAAACATTTCTGTATTTTCTAGACATAGTGTCATAAAGTCTACTATTTCAGCTATATTAGCAATATCCCTACAATTTGGCTCTTCTGCATGTCACAACAATTCAGTTTCACAATTACTTTCAAACAATTAAACAACTTTATTTCAATGTATGCCAATAAAATTAGCATATGAATGTGGTTTATAATTCTGATATTTATATTATCTTTTTAATTTCATGAGAAAATATCTTAAAATTTTCTTGATTTGCATAGCGACATTTGAACAGTCTCAATTTTGTATAACTTCAATAGCCCAATATGTACACTGTCCATGTTAAGCAAACACAATCTATAAACAATTTCAGTGTTAAATCTACAGTTTCAACACCCTAACTAATCTGTTTTGTGAGATATTTACGCAACCCACTACAGAAGCCCTGCCCTTCTATCTTAACTTTTAAGACTTTTCAAAACTTCATCATTTTATTTGATGTACATGTTTAAAACCAATGAAAAGAGTTATTTTCAACTTTAAGCTTGCATCTGTCATTTTGAAATTGGCATAAACTTAGACTAAACATCTTCATTGTATAATGTGTTAATAAGCAAAGATGGCATTCATCAAATTAACAATTTGTTTAACATATCTTATTAAGAAACACTGTGATGTGTTGCTTTTCAGGCATTAATGAACTTTGTTATTCAAGCCAAACAATAAAACTACAGAATTAAAATAAACTATATTTGGAAATGTAAGCAAATGAAACTGTAAATAACATTAACATGTGGAAACAACCTACATATTGAAGGAAGAAAAAGGTGTATTTATTTAAATCATAATTTTTAAAATTTCATTTTACTGTATATTGATTCAGCTACAAGCAGACAATAACAGATAAAGTATAAGGTTTTCCCTTTAAAAAAACTTTTAATATTCATTTAGAAGATCCTAGTGGTTATGCAAATAAAATAAAAAACTGTAGGGTCAAAAGAAATATCTGCACTATGAACATGAAAATTACCTTGCACTCAGACTAGTTAGTGTTTGAGTCATTAATTCTGAAAATTCACAGACAAATTTTTAGTGAAAATACTTTATTACAAAAACCAAATTTTTGAAATGTTTACTAAAAGCCTGCTGAAGTTCTTGATGATACACTTAATAATTATATAATTATGTACAGCTTCACAGAAACTGGGCTTGGTGCCTAACACTAAAGTCAGAATTCATGAACATAGTGTCTGATTTCCTTTTGCATGTTATACATGTAGTGTGCTACTACAATGTCACTTTAAAGTGAAGCAAGTGGTTAAGTAAAGCTTATGAAAATTAAATGTTTGGCTAAAATACATAACCTAATGGAATCAAAGACATTACTTAAATTTAAGGAAATTAATTCTATGATAGTGCTAAACATTATGATCATTATTTCTTTCACAATTATTAGGCCAATATTTCGTGAAAAATCACCAGTCAGTGGACCCAAGGAATGAATGGATATTAGGGTTATTTATTTCAGATGGCTATGTCAGTGTGTGTATTCTGAACTCATTTTACCTCAAATGTATAAGCTATATACTTTTGTTGCTCCTTTACAGGATGTAGTCTGCTTATAAAAATAACCTTTCCCTCTGACTTGTTCTCCAATTTTAAACTTACAAAGTAAAAATAAATACAAAATACAAATCTTAATCTTTAATTAATGAAGCCTCTAAATTAAAAACCAAATTTTTTTTTTCATTTTGTAATTTAAACATTTCATTTTATACTTTCAGCACTTAGCTTCTTAACAACAATATTAGGTTATACGTTTATTGCTAAGCAACATGATATAAAAGCTGTTGTTGGAATACATTGTTATCAAAGTTCACTAGCTTTTCTATATATTAGAAATTATATAAAAAAACACTTCTTTTCTATGTGATTTTTCACAAGATTGCTTCATTAAAAAGATGCACATACACATCTGTGTGTGTTCCTATCATTTATGTGTATAATTTGTAATACAAGGAATCACTTCTTTCTATGTGGTTTTTGAGAGCTTGCCTCATTAAAAAATGTGTATGAGCATGAACCCATGCATGTGGATAAGTAATAATACCCAGGTGTAAACCCTTAGGATCCACTTAATATGGGTGCAAAATTGGCAGTCACATTTCTTTTCTACGTGATTTTTTTCCATTAAAAATGCCCATGTGCACATGCACAAAGATAATAATATTCAATAGACACTGAGAGTGTGCACCTGGATATGTGTGAAAATTTTCAGATTTCTAGGTTTTTTTCTTCACTTGGAGGTATGGTAGTCACACACAGACATGACCTTTTATTATTCTTATAGATTACAAAAGTAACCACAGTGGAATGTACATACATTACCAATGATAAATAAATGCCATATACTAGCTTTACATACTTTTGGGAGACGTTTTAACAGATGAAATAAAATATATTAATAATTCATGTTTCTACAGCAATGTCATCAAATTTTCTAAAGTGTATTTTGAATGCAGTCTCAGGGGCCAGATACTAGTTAATAATGAAAAATATACATCAGGATTTAATCAACCTTACTGGTGTTAGATGTTAGAGAAATACAGTAACAGGTAATTTACATTAAGCAATTAAGTCTCAAAGTTAAATAAAACAAATCAGAAAAACCAGTTTTCCTTTGCTTGTTTGGAGAAAAGTAAATTTTAATGTTAATAATCTCAAAAGGTAGACAATTCAACTTACTTCAGTTTTTGTTCTGTAGTGTCCAAGCTTTTAAAACTAACAAAATCATAAATGCATCATTAAAAAGCTGGGATTACTTTCCTCATTACATAGAACTATCATTCATCCTATTATGAATGATAAATTTCTAGTTATCAGGTCAGAAGCTTTTCTTGATTTCAAGTCCTTCAAATAATCCAGCAATGTGATGGCTTTGGTTGTTATTTTATGTTATATAAAGATAAGAAATTAATTTGGTTGGTTCCTCTAGTTATTTGGTTATTTTATAAAAGTAATTGCTATGTTCATTACTTATTTGCTGTAAAAAATTTCCATTTTATAATTTGAAACTAAAGGTATCTCACAGTGAGATCCTTCCAGCATGCACTTAGAAACTGGCAGGCATTTTATATGATTTCTAAAAGTATTACAGTGGTAAATTTTACAATAAGATACAACAATATAAAAACCATACTTATATGTTTTAATCACAAACAACACATTTTACTACAAATCATAAATTTAGCAAAAATATCTGATTAAGGTTTAATGATGTTCAACCTATCATGCTTTATGTTTGGGGTGTTTGTCTTTCAGATAATAGCTTCAAGTTATTAATTTCTATGAATGGAAATGAAGAAATGGACAAAATCATGCTAACAGACTCAAAAAGATTACTCATCTTTACGTTATGGAAAATTTAATAAACTTATAAATATGAATCTTGTACAATTTGTAACTGAAAAAAAAGTTTCAAGCTGTCAAAACTTTTGAAATTGGGTTCAGTCATGATATACCTAAAAGCTAAAATATTTTGTAAATAAAAAAACGAAAATGAAATGGCCAATATCATGTTAATAGGCTTAAAAGGATTAATCATCTTTACATCATTGAACAATAACAAGAAAACAAAATAAACTCATAAATATTAATCTTGCACAGTTTGTAACTGGATAAAAACAAGTTTCAAGCTGGCAAAAAGTTTGAGGTTGGGTTCAGCCATGACATGCTTAAAAGATATTTTGCAAATAAAAATGCAAATGTGTCACAAAATTAAGCAGGAGCTGAAATAACATAAATCTTACACTACATTTATAATTTCACCTTCTGCAGTACAGTTTGTATTAATGCATGATTTCTTTTCCTCAAATAGTATAACTCCTTTGACAAGAAAACTTATATTAAAACTTTCAAGTACAAATCTAGTAAGTGATTACAATTATCTGGAAACAAATAATTAGGATTTCCAAGAAGCCTTGTTGATTTTAAGAGGCTAAAGTGCAATTTTTAAGTTATTAAAATATAGTATATTCTTGAATTTCAAAAAAGTACCAATTAACTATTGGGTTAGGTGCATTACACCTAGTATGACTACCTCTTGTGTTTACTTTGGTGGTTACATAGTCATACTATAACTTGGGATAACATATGCTTAACTTATGAAATTTTGCAAGTTATCTGTAAACATGGCAAGGTTTTCATACACAAAATATCAGGTTTTATTTATGTATTACAATTTTGTAATTAAACATTTGCTTATGATTGCTTTTCTTTCAGAATGTTGACTGTCTAATATGCAAAGTAATTTGACTTAAAATTAAAAATACTTTCCTTCATCCAAAAATAGAAAAATTTCATTTGAGTTATCAATAATCTCCTACATAAATATCAAATGGAAAACTTTATATTTTATATTATTTTTTCTACATTAATTCTATACCATGTTAGTAAATTTGACTTACTTTGTAATCAACGTAAAAAAAAAAAAGGAAATAAATCTAAGTTACTCTTTTGTCTTTCTAGAATGATTAGAAACTGTTTGTTTTTGTTCTGAATTTCGTGGAAAGACACTTGATGGCTATCTCCACTAGCCATCCCTAATCTAACAGTGTAAGACTAGAGGGAAGGTAACTAGTCATCACCACCCACCACCAACTCTTCAGCTACTTTTTTACTAACAAATAGCACAAATGACAATCACATTATAATGCCCCCATGGCTGAAAGGGCAATCATGTTTGGCGTGACGGGAATTTAAATCTGCAACTCTCAGATTACAAGTTGAGTGCCTTAACCACCTGGCCATGCCAAGCCAATTAGAAATTGTAAACAAAATCCCAAATGTTCATTCTAAATAGTTTAAAATCTCATAACAATATGCATTTCTTTATATGTAATTTTTTGTTAATATTTACTTTTGAAGAAAGACATTAAATAATGTACAATATAAACATTTGAATTACAAGTAACAAATTGATTTCACATTAATAGATATACAGGGTGTTCCAGAAGTTTGGACCCATAAAGAAACACACAATTTCTTATTCATTTGTTTATTAAAATTACAGTACATTAAAAGCCATAGATATAAGAATTATTGGTACATTGTGCCATCAGGGTATTTTCTTTCTTAAATGATGAAAACTGAAATTAAAAGTATTTTTTGAACTTTAAGAATATAACATCTATTTTTCTTATGAGTCCAGACTTCTGAGATACATTCTACATTCATAAAATAGTAGTTTAATAAAATTTTGAATACAAGTCTACAAAATGTGAATACATGTGCACTGACCCACAGGAAAGGATTAACAAACCTGATATTTTTCCTTTGACATCTGTTTGCATACACTGAAACTGTGTTGTGTAATATTCTCTCTGTTCACTGGTTATCGTCCAAACATCAACTTCATCATCACTGGAATGTCGTTCACTACTGTCTTCCTCTGTTCCCAAGAGCTGATGATGCTCTTCAAAATTTGCCCAGTTAAGGTGACTATCTGGAATTTCAGAAAACAAAACAAAGAGGTTGTTTTATTTTTTGCATTCACATTCCCTTATAAAAAAAACAACTCAATTAATAGGTAATATTTATTCAAATGCTTTAGGTATAAACAAAGCTAATTTATGTTAAAAAAAAATACTAATCTCATCAAGCCAAATGACTTCTGGTTAAAACAACATATTTTTCATTTTTTGTCTTTTCTGATTTGTATCCATACTTGTGCTCATGTAACAATGATTCAAGTTACTGATTCACCTGCTAAATCTGTAGAGAATGTATAAGATATAACAATGAAATGAGATTCTACACTACTTTCTCTGTGTGTAGTTTACAGGAATGTGGTTGAAAGGTAGGAGCCATAAAAAAGGCAAAAACAATAATAATAATACTATTATAGTCAGTAAGCTTTAATTGACATTTTTTTTTTTCAGATATAACATCAAAGAATGGAGAAAAAGTTAAGTGATAATTATTCTAGAAGAGAAATCACTTCAACCCATGCAAAATTTATAATTTACAAGATGCAAAGTAGGAATCAGTTAGAACAGAGACAAATGATTAATTTTTTTTTACATCACACAGTGGAAATACTTAACCAAATTGTAAAAATCTTGGTAAAAACTCTTTAAAAGTATCTAGTGTTTACTTTAAACATTCGTACAACTTATTATTTTTATCACTTTCGAAGTTGTAAAATGTGTAAAATTTTGTTATAAATATCTTCTTGAAAGAAACACAATAAAAATACTTAACTTTATCTCAAAATTTAATTCATTATACTTTTTATCAAAATGTTTTATTTTATATATACATTCAGTCAGTTTCAACTTGTTTGATATCCAGTTAAAAAATTCATTGATATTTGATTTCACTAATTGAAGCAGTCATTGTTTCTGGCTGCATCATAAAAAGCATGGCAAAAACTACAAATGGGTTATCAATGACTTATGGTCCCATATATCAAAATGTTATCACCATTACTTTTGTAAGGATAACTGGAGTGATTTCCCAAACAATATTTTTGGTCAATATCAAATATATATTCAGTGATTTTAGTTAATCAAATAAGTTACTTTATTTGTGTGTTTTGTCTGAATAAGATAAAATTAACACAAAAAATTACTGAAAACAAAATCTCAATCATCCAAATAGTTTGGTGTCAATCATACCTGCAAAACCTAACTAAACCCAACTGATGTCTTAAAATGGGAGAAAATACCCACAGTTTTCAAACTGATATAATTTAAAATGAAAAAGAGTTTCAAGAATGTAAAGGATGTTAAATGACACTATCAACAAACTTCCTGAACTTTAATTTGTTTCTAAGTGTTGTGAACTTCAACATTTAGAATCCTTTGTTCACACCTATAACAGCTCTGGGTAGCCAATATGTCAAGCAATTGCAAATTATAACTAAAACCACTTTTTTCACTTTATATTGACATAGAGGCATTAGAATCTCTTCTATTCAACTGTTTTTAGTCATTGGCTTCAGTTAGTTTCAAAGCTGAGTTCCAATGGTAATTGTTCAGATCACATGCTGTTTTATTATGAAAGGGTGACAATGTGATATGCAGATATACCTCTTGTTTTCAATCTACTTAAGCTAAATAGGAATTTTTATTTTTTTTTCTTGTTTCTATGCAGTTTTAGCATAAATATATGGTTCAGAAAGTCATTAAAACTGCCTTATTCCAGTTGTGTTATTTATCTGTTCTCTTCAACAGAGAATATCCATTCTGCCCAGAGGATATTACAGTAACATGTAGCATCTATAATGAAATGATTAGTGACAGTAATACCTTTCTGGCTTAAGTGATATTGTCAAAATGTTGTACTACAATTGATCAATACTGTGAGAGGACAAAAGTCAAGAGGTGATGCTTTCAACTTAACAAAAAAAACTGAGACTACCTACTCAATTCAAGTACTCTTCCTTAGATCAATTCCACTAGGAGATTATTAAGTGGAAACTTTACCTCAAAACTATTACATTCTTTGTCTATGGAAATAAATACTGAAAGAATGAAAAACTAGTAGAAATTTAACTGTGATTCAGTGTGTGCAAGTACATACACTATGTTTTATATTGTTAGCCTGAAAATGAAAATTGTGTTCATTTTTGTTAAATTCATTCAGTCTTGTTACATCACACACACATAATGAAGTTCCAGGTTCAGATGATTATCCTTAACTCCTGAGTGAATCTGCTGTTATAAGCAAGTCTAGATGTAATACATGTTGGGAAGACAATTATTACATGAAAATACAACAACAACAGTAAAAACAGATATGGTAAAGAATGAAAATCACAAAATAAACAAAATCTGAATTATGCTTTAAACAACTGACAGTTGTATGTCAATATTTTGAGAAGAATAAAAATTGATAAATGTAATCTTTGTAGACAAGATTCAGACCTGCAGGGAAATTAATAGAGGGAAAATATACATATATTTTTTTCTGAATTAAACTAAATAAATGTTATATAATAACTAGCATAACTATGGCTCACATTTACAAGGACACTAATAATGCAAATTTAATTCTTTTAACCAAGTTACATAGAGTAATTAATTACCACAAAAATCTATGTAGGCAAAAATAAGACATAAAATACATGCAGACAACAAAAATTACCTTGATGAAGACCATGGTGAAATGCTGTCCAGTTTTTGTCTCCATGTTGAGCAGCCTTTGGTGTAGTGGGTGTTTCTGCTGGTGAGGAGTTTCCAGAATTTCCTGTTGCTGCCACTGGAACTGCTACTCCTTGAGACTGGTGGAAAGGTATTTTAGTAATGAGCATGTATATAAATATTTTAAGTAACTATTACATTTTCACATCAATTTTTACAATGTTGATTATTAAACTTATAGGAAAATATTTTTAAAGATATATTTAGAATTAAAATGAACTAAAAACTGGTACTGACCTGTAATATATCTTGTGCCTTTATTTGTACAGTTTTCACTCATGCTATCAACAACACATGCAACTCAAAATTCAATGAGAAAGAACCCACTTTGAGACAATAAATTTGAAGATATCTTGGATGGGTAATGACGAAAACTTTAAATCATTAACAAAGTAGGAAATGTACAATGCTTTAACAAGGTTTTCTTGTTCTTGATGTACTAAAGTATTCTTCATTACCCATTCAAGCCATTTTCAAACTCTATGTACCTCAACATCTGAATATCCTTTACATACTGAAGAGCATGCATTACCCATACTTCACAATTTATTGAAGCAAATCATCCATAGGAAGACGAAAATTGATATGGAAAGTTTGTAGAAGTCCAGCAAATACTGTGACCATACACAAGAAGACATAAGATGCTGAAGCCAGATTGAAAGAGTGAGCCATGAATTAATAAACCAAACCCAGAAAATGACAACAAGAAAATTTGGAGAAGATGGGTGAAATGAGACATTAAATAAGTGACAATGTAGGTAGTTTTGTCACCCAAATAATTCTTGATAGAGAACTTTTTGTAAGGTTCACACAGTTTTCATAAGAAAATGGGGAATGTTTAAATAATAATTAATATGGGAAAGATCATTACCAATCTCATTATTTCTTTGATAATATGAACAGAAATCTTGGAAAACATGAAGTAACGCTTCAATAGGCAGGCCCTTTACATAAAAGGTCTGAAAGTTCTTGATCCCGACTTCTAATGTAATTTAGACAGAAGAGGAAAAGGAACTGAAAAAGTAAAAACTAGAGGATAATAATGAAACTCGATGGAAAATACAAACTGAAAAATCTGAAAACCAAAGATCATAATACCAAGGGTTCAAAAAGTAAAAAATAATTGGAGATAAATCCCTCAAGGTTTAGGTATTAACTGAGAAGTAGATGATGAAGGTATGGTAGAAGAAAAAACATTGCTACTGGACACTGTTAAAAGAGAGCTATGTCCAACAGTAAAACAAGATGCTAAAATGATAATCAACTCTTTCTGGCATGCTTCTCCTGATCAGGAAGAGAGTTTGGACAAAACATCTGCAAAGACAAACCTCTTCTGAGCTTAAGAAAAGACATCCACAAAAAACTAGTGTCAAGGGAACACAAGAGCTACACTAGAGGAAGACTGCATCATTCAAGTCTTCAGAGAAGTTGTAAAAGTTCTGATATCTGTATCAGAATGAAAACTGACATTCAAGTTCATGTAGAACAGTTAAATTACGAATGTCGACAAGAAAACCAGAGTTTAGGTAATATCCCTTAAAACATGCACAGAAAGTCACATGAAAAGTAGAAGAGTGGAGAATTATGAGTAAGTTACACATGATCTGCAACATGTAAAAAACATTCAGAACTTACAAGTCATATTTTGTTCACAACATGAGTGTAAACTCAACAAGAAAAAATATATAATATTCCAATTAAAAATAAAAAAATTTCTCCTTAAATTATTTTGCTTGATGTTTTAATGTGTATTTAAGCAAAACACCAAACTACATAAAATTTTATCACAAAAGTTATAGAAGTAAAGTTAATGTGAGCTGTTTCTGAAAAAGAGAAACACAGAGCTCAATTTGTAGTAAATACATAAAATACAGTGAAATAAGAAAAATATGGGAAACACTGGAAATTTTATATTTTAGCAAACAATTACTCAAGACTTTTTCTGTACCTATATTAAACCAGGTTACACCACAATATGAAGGATCAGTGCATAAAAACAAAACAAATACTGAGTGAGTATTTTCTTTTTTTTCATCTAACATGACATTTACAAAATGTTTTTTGCTCAATCTGTTGGCACTGAACACAGCAAAAAAAAATGTCAAAAATTATTATAAAACTTAAATCTCTAACATAAAAAAATCTTACTTTAACTGTAATGTTAATTTCAACTTCAAACACAAACATCTGAACATTAATTATTGTTGTTTCTTCAGCTTAAACAAGAAAAATTTTTTAAGACTGTCCTTAAAGCAAATTAGTTAGACACTTAAGAGAAAAGTAGGTAAATTGTAGTTAAATAAATAACAGTGCCAAAGCTGAAAATAAAATAAATATCACGTTCTACCTGTGAAACAGCAACATGGCTGGAGTCTACAGCATCACATCTCACACTTCCTTGTCTGTGTATCACACCAGATCCCTGTCTACTATAGACTTTTGTTGGAGGAGGAGGCAACTGTCCAGGATGTTGCTGATTAAAGTTGCTTGGTCTACCTTCACTGGGTGCTACTGACGAACCTGAGATTGTTAGAAAAATTTATTATTTAAATGACTGAAAAAACGAATCATGTATACAAGACCTATAAATATGTAGTAAATTAACAAAACAACATAATTTTGAAAATTTTCTCCAACTAAATTAAACTAACTAATTTCAGACAATTCTTGTTGCAACCACTGCACCATAAAAAAGCCAATAAATTATATCCTGTCATGTCCTCATAGCCAAGATTCAAATGAACTCTATATGAAATGTCCCCTTATCAACTTATTGCATCTACAAAGTCATAACATATACATTTTATAATTCTTTAGACAATTATCAATGAAACCATAAAACTGTCAACAAGTTCATAAATCCTATCCCACTGTGTTTTCAAAGCAGCAGTAGTTATGGGAACTGCATCACACTAACTTATTTCATATTGATGGTGTCAAACTAAGTAAAAGCAGTAATCCATTGCCTTATATTTGGCAGGTTTCTACTTCAGCTGCTAATAGTAAAATAAACATAGGAAACAGATGTGAACATATTAGAAAAAATGCTCAGGAATTTTGGAACTTTGTGATCTATGCCAAAAAAGATAGAACAGTACTATTCATTTGTTTTGTTTAGTTTCTAAGCCAGCTCCTATCAATAAAAGTACAATAAAAAATAAGTGTGAAAAGGTGAAAAGTATGAACTCTGACTTTTTTCCTTAGAAACTTTGTGATCAATACAAGAAATATTGTACATTTTATTTTGCACATGCAATATTTCTTTTTGTTATACTTTGATAACTTGTCTTACAACCTGGAGGGTCAAGTATAATGTTGCAGTACAGTAAATGACAGGTAAGACATAAAACATTACTAACAAGTTTAAGGGTTGTTTGGATTGTTTTGAATTTCATGCAAAGCTTCATGAGGGCTATCTGCACTAGCCATCCCAAATATAGCAGTGTAAGACAAGAGGGAAGGCAGCTAGTCATCACCACCCATTGCCAATCTTGGGCCACTCTTTTACCAATGAATAGTGGAATTGACCATCACATTATAATGCCCTCATGACTGAAAGGGCAAGCATGTTTGGTGTGATGGAAATTTAACCTGAGACCCTCAGATTACAAGTCAAATGCCTCAACCACATGGCCATGCAAGGCCGATAAGTTTGTTAGTTAATTATGAGGTTTTTTTATTTGTAATTTGTTTATTTATTATTATAAAAGAAACTAAAATGTAAAGAAAAGAGAAACTTATTAGATAAGATAATGAAAGAGAAACCTCCATGAGGTATACTTGTGAGCAGCTTATTCAATAAGGTAATGTGAGCTGCACATCCCATGTAATTTTCAACTTGTGTCAAAGTATTTCTAGTCAGATACAGTTGAAAGGTCAATAAACAGAATATAATATAAGTAGATCTATAATGTTATGACAATTAAGCTACTTAGAATAAATGAAACTTTGTGATTTCTTATTACCGGTTGCAGTCATTCCAGAACAAAAGAAAGGTAATTTAGACAAATTTCCAAATTTTTATGATTTAAACATGAAAAAAGGATCCACCTTTAATTTGTAAAAATGTCAAAGAAAGGTCACTACATGAACTGATGAACCATCTACAAAATTTGGGAAAATCCCAGTTTTTAAATGTTTGACTGCAAAGTAGCCAAGAGTGAAGGTTAAAGTGAGAAAGGTGTTAGTAAAAAATATATCATGGTATTGAAATAGTTTCCAAAACATAAATAGATGCACTTCTAAAAACTGCAGCAAACAAAACAATGGCTGTGTTGATAAAAAATTTGCCATGAAGAGAACTTAACAATGTATTTCAAAAAGCACAAGTGTAAAACCTTTAACACCAATGGATAAATCATATAGGAATTTAGAAATCTTCTCAATCAATTTTAGATACAGGTATCTATAACCAGAGCTTCAAAAGGCAGAAATGGAGATGGTTGGTTGTTTGATTTAGTGTTTTATGGCACAAAGCAGCTAGGCTATCTGCACCAAACATCCGGTTAAAAGATAAAAATAAATTAAATATAGTAAAATACATAATAGGAAATGAAGACAAAACAAAACAGCATTGAAAAACAGAAAAAGCATAAAACCAATGTTGACACCTAGTAGACAATGTTAACACTGTAAGAAAAATTGTAAAGGAATTTCTCTAACATAATGGTAATGATCATAACCCACCAGGAAGACTAACAGGTAAGTACAAGAACCACTGTCAGTCACCTGAAGTTGGCCTTTCCAGCCCTGGTTCCAGGTTATGTGTCATAACGGCCATTATCAAAAGGTAAAGTTTTAAAGGGCATGTAACAAAATCGTAACAATAATTATCCAAATGTCTGGTAAAAAGGTAAAAGTAAAGTAAATGTAGTAAAATTCATAAAAGGAAATGAAGGTTAAAACAAAACAGCAATCTAAAACATAAATGGCATAAAATCAATGTTGACATCCGGTCTACAAAGTTGTAAAGGACTTTCTGAAGCATAATGGTAATGATCATAACCTGCCAGGAAGACTAAGAGGTAAGTACAAGAACCACCGTCAGTCACCTGAAGTTGGCCTTTCCAGTCCTGGTTCCGGGTTATAAGTCATTATGGCCAATATCAAAAAATAAAGTAATAAAAGTGTTAAAAAGCATGCAGCAAAACTGTAATAAGAACTCGCCATTTTCCAATTTCAAATTGAACAAGAGAGATTGAGACTTTTAAAAAGGAACCACAATTAAAAAGGTGTAATGAATAAATATCAAACACTTAAATGACATTAAAATGAATAATGGCCATTAAAAAACTAAAAACTTTATCAAGGTGGACAGTGTCACCGTCGCCAATAACACTGTCTAATGTTACAAACAAACCTTGGGACAGAACATGTTTAAAATAGTGCTGTCGTTGAGAGTTGTTATGATGGCAAGAAAGTAAAATGTGGCTTACAGTGATTTGAGTGTTACATAAACAACACACTGGTGCAACAGTTCCAGATAAAATAAAATGATGAGTTAAAAAACTGTGATCAATGCATAGTCTACTTAGAACAACTTCTTCTTTCCGAACCTTACGAAAGCTAGATGACCAAAGTCCAATGTAGGGTTTTATTTGGAAAAGCTTGTTGTTGCGTTGCTCACTGCAAGTTGACTGCCAGCTGGCATGGAGTCAAGCCTTGAATACAGGACCACAGTCCATGTATGAAATAGGCACAGTAGTGATAGTGCCAAAGCAGGTAGATTTAGTTGCCATGTCTCCAAGCTCATTCCCGCGAATACTAACGTGGCCTGGTATCCAGAAAAACTGGATAAAAGTAGATGTTAATGAGAAATGGGACAGTTTGTTTTGAATATCAACAAGAACAGGGTGTGAGCCAACATGAAGCAATTCCAGGGCCAGTACAGAACTAAGCGAGTCAGTATAAATAGTGCAGTTGGAGTACTGCTTAGCTTCAATATGATCCAGGGCAAGAGATATGGCATACAGTTCAGCAGTGAACACAGAAGCTGTAGAGGGGATTCTGTGTGCAACCACCAAACTGCAATATACCAAGGCAGAGCCCACAGAGTTACCTGATTTGGAACCACCCGTATAAATTGGAATGGAAAGATTGTTCGAAAGATGTTCTGTAAATAAAAGACGGTACTTCCAATCGGGAGTATCTGCCTTTCTCAGATGACTAAAAGAAAGGTCACATTTGGGGACTGTAATAAGCCATGGTGGGATGGACTGACCAGTGGATTCTGCAATGTTATCCAAGGACAGACCCAATTCATCCAATTGCACCTTGATGCAAAAGCCAGAAGAAGCAATGGCAGATCGTCTGTTCTCAAAAAGTATGGCCCACTGAGGAAGAAAAACACATCCCACTTTCCGCACCTCCCCAGTTCAGAGTCAAAGTCCTCGATGATGAATGGAGTCCGGCATCTTTAAGACCCCGAGGGTCTGGTAGAGCCATAGACCATTGATCCACAGTCGAGTTTCGATCGAATAAGAGCACAATATATCTTTAACACAGAACATCAATCTGCTCCCCAACTGGTGGTAGAGAGGACATGAAGGATGTTTAGTGCTCTTGTGCATTTGACCTGTAGCTGCTTTAAGTGTGTATAAAGGTCAGCTTACGGTCAAAGATAAGCCCCAAGAACATGGTCTCAGGGACCATTGGCAGCGAAACTTCACCGATACCGAGTTCAGGATCAAGGTGAATACCCCGTTGGCAGCAAATGTGCATGCAAACCGTTTTAGAGAGAGAGAAATTAAAGCCATTCACCATGGTCCACTTCAATACATGATTGAGAGCAGTTTGTAGTTGCCGCTCAATATATCTCATGTTCAACAACTGACACGAGATGTGAAAGACGTCAACATAGAGCCTGTTTGCAACAGTGAGAGAAAGTTGTTCAGTGATGGCATCAATCTTTATACTGAAAAGTGTGACACTCAAAACACAGCCCTGAGGGAACCCAAGTTCCTGTAGCAAAGAATGGGAAATTGTCAAACCAACACAAACTTGGAATCTCTTGTCCATTAAAAAAGTTTTAATAAGCATGGGTAAATGGCTACGTAACCCATATATATGGAGGTCTCGAAAAATGCCATACCTCCATGTTGTCGTTTGAGATAAGCTTCCCTGATTGATGTTTCAAGTCTAATTAGGTGGTCTGTGGTGAAGTGCTGTTGTCAGAACCCACACTGGGTGGGCAAGAGGAGGTTGTTTGATTCGAAGAATCACACAAGACAAGCATTAGCCATCCTCTCTAAGGTCTTACAGAGACAGCTCGTCAAAGTAATTGGACGGTAGTTTGAAGGAATCTTGGGATCTTTCCCAGACTTAGAGAGAGGTAAGAAATTTTCACAGTTCACTCACACTTGTCTTATGTTTCATATTGGAGAAAAACACATCATCTACACCAGCAGAACATCCCCACCCTACTCTTAACTGAATGGTTTCATAATCATTTATAAATTTTGTTTGTATTTCAATACCCCATTCACAAGGATGCCTTGATGGTTCACCACCACTGGAAAGTGGTAAGGACCCCCAAACTTCACTAGAAGAAAAGGGGTGGAGAGAATGCAGCAAAGAGTTACGAAGAACATTAACACCTGAGAATTGAAGTGAGTGATCAAGAAACCCTATTTTTAAAAACAGACCACACCAACTTATTCAATACAAGGCATGACAGGAATGAACAGATATTCCCTTCTGCTTCACCCATCCAGTCCATGGATGATATGTCCAAAATGGACAAATTTATGAAGCAATAACATCATAAGTTTATTTACCTACAAACAATCTTGTGAAACATCCTATCTCTGCAGTGTACATCACATAATCATGGTATTATAATATGCAACTCAAAATGGCTTGACACCACAGATTTAAAAGTTAAAGAATACCTGGTCAGACACCACACATCCCAGAGTGGGATTCAAAAGATGAGCATTGGGGGGAGGGGAGAACAAAATAATTAACCCAGTAAAAGACTCACTGAATTCTAATATTCTAGAATGACCATGGGTGGAAGACAATAACCAAAAGAGGAATAAACCATGGTCTGATGTAAAAGTGAGAGACAAACCTATCCTGGGTAATACATATCTCCAATTGAAGAAGTAGCTCCAAAGGATGACAAACACAAAATGCCAATGAAAAGGTAAGGTGATGAAGTGGGTTAGAAGACATTTGGAAAAAAGTACAATAAGAAGAAAATACAAAGGAAGAAGTCCATAGAATGAATAGCCAAACTCGCTTAGCAAAGGAAAAAGGAGAAGGAACACAAACCAAGGATGGTTGACAGGGGAAGGGGAAGAGGCAGAAATGGACACCACAGAAGGAAGCCATAGAGGAAATATAACAGAAAAGAACATACACAGAACATATAAATCGAGGTGGATTAGAAATGGGAAAAAGGTGTGAAATTTAAAGAGAAAGTAGCTAATGGAGAAGTTATCCTCACAATCTGCTAATGTGAGAGATGGAAAAAACAGTATGAAGAAAGGATAAAATATAGAAAAGGATACAGAGTATGTGAAACATCGATGTTAAAGAAACAGACCACTGACACCCACAATCAAATAGGAAAAGGAAGGAAAAACATGAAGCCTTAGGAGAATGGTTCAAATGTAGGCAAAGTGAGGCAATGAAAAACTACAGGAATATTCCTATTCAGAAGATTATCCCACTGTGACAGACAACAAATCTAAAAGTCACACATACATAGGTAATGTGCAGGAGAAATAAATACCTGTAAGATTGGGGAAAAGGATAGGTTTGCAACTGGACTGCCTGAAAATCTGAAACTGAGAAGACAGAAGACCCCCTGATCTTAAAGACAAGAGATAAATCACATTACTGAGAACAGAAGGTTGATCAGGGAAAAAACCTGAAGTCAGAAACAAATAACAAAAAACTCCATATGCACTGATAAACCTCCAACTGGGAATGGTGAATGAAACAGAAAAAGAGGTTAATTGTTGAGAGAAACTGAATTAATTCTGCAAAAACCCAAGAAAAACCAGGCATGGATATGGAGGACAAGACTAAAGAAGAGGGTAAGAAGAGACACAGGAAAAGGTAACAGAGGAAGAAGTTGGAAGTGGAGAACACATGAAAACCACAGTAGAGATGGCCAGGAAGAAACTATTAGAAGGGCTGATACTGCAGTGTCAAGGAAAAAGGAAAATAGGTTGAGAGACTAGGTTGGTTCAATTCTCATTGTGAACAACAATTGCCAGATCAAAAATACAAAGAACTAGAGACCAAAACTAAGGCGTTTTGTGTTCAAGTGATGCAGCAAAAGCCTCAATGTGAAAATTACTTCACTGGAATCAAAAGGATCAAGAGACTGCTCTGGTGGAAAAACGTAGTATGGACAGAAATCCAATCCATAACAACAGTTAAAACACCTGGAACATAACATGTAATGACAAGAATGCCAAGCATGGGGTAACAAAAAGAAAATTCAAGATACAAATACAGAAAAATGGAGAATCGGTGTTGTCCTGGTGAATGAGATAAACAACCACTGAAGAAAGGTTGGAATTACCAAACAATGTCTGATCAAATGGAGAAAATGACCCAAAGCATGACTTACATGATGTTCATAGGATAAGACCTCTTAGCCATTGACCAAAACTCCCAGAATCTTCTTGTTGAACAGCCCACACCTTCATCCCTAAAGTACAGAAAACTGGATAAGTAAACAAGAAAGATCTAACTACCAACACCAACTGACAAGAATGGTAAAAGAAAAGGTAATAAGAGCAGAAAAAGAACCTTACAGAATTCCATCAATTGTGAAAGGACTCATGAAAGAACTTGTACATAAGCGTGATATAAGAGCTACCATGGGAAATCATGTACAAAATGACAGAATTTCATAAGCTGTAATCAAACTAAAAATTCCATCAAATGTAATCAAAAAGGAAAAGTGGGGCCCATCTTAATTATATAGAAAAATAAAAACACTCAAATAGACAAGATAATGAAGAGGTTACAGTAAGTACTTCTCCAAGTTGATTAACAGCATAGCCACCTCCAGTTGCAGCTGATAAGGGTAACAGGCAGATTCCTATTGAGAATGAGCAAACAGCAGCTGGTAGGCCCAACTTGGTTAACAGCATATCACCTCCAGTTGCAGCTGATAAGGGTAACAGGCAGATTCCTATTGAGAATGAGCAAACAGCAGCTGGTAGGCCCAACTTGGTTAACAACATATCACCTCCAGTTGCAGCTGATAAGGGTAACAGGCAGATTCCTATTGAGAATGAGCAAACAGTAGCTAGTAGGCTCAACTTAGTTAACAGCATAATCACCTCCAGTTGCAGTTGATAAGGGTAACAGGCAGATTCCTATTGAGAATGAGCAAACAGCAGCTCGTAGATCCAACTTGGTTAACAGCATAACCACCTCCAGTTGCAGCTAATAAGGGTAACAGGCAAATTCCTAGTGGGAATGAGTAAACAGCAGCTAGTAGGCCTAACATATATAAAAAAGTAATACAATAACATAATAGTGATGAGAAAATGCTCTGAACATCCAACAAAACATACAAGACCAAGGCAAGTCTGAAGAGCAGTAGAAGAAACAGAGAAGCTACTCTTTGGAGAAAAAAACAAAGTGAGGGTCACAAGTGATGAAATATCAGGATCTACAAATAATCAATCATGACATACTTCTGTGTCATCAATAAACCCACCTAATGATTAGAAATTACTTCAAGGAATAATGGAGCTGATTGAAATAAAAATAAGATTTAAAAGGTTTGATAGTAGGACAACAAACACCTTGGAAAAAATGATGAACAAATGAAACAGCCTGCAGACAGAAAATCTTATATCTCCTATGACAACTGAAGGCTAGTAGTAGGATCCCCAGACATGGTGAAAGAACCGAGTACCAGGTACAAATAAGATAGAAAAGAAATAGTAGGACGAATCCCAAAGTTAAGATATGAAGAACCCATATAACTGTAGTAAAAGATTTCCATCAGGTAACAATATGCTATAGTCAAACTCGCATTAGACTGGAACCCTATGGTCAACAACTGCTACTGTGTGGATATAGTCAACAACATTAAATCAAACAATGAGATGAGAAACCCCTTAAAAAGGGACAGGGTAGGTTGATAAGTACTTAGGGAAGGAATAGGAGTCATGACTACAACTAAGACAAAAGTGCAACAAAAGAGGAAAGGACTGAGCATTGGCAAACATATTACATACAAAATATAAAAGTCTCAGATACATGATCAAATACATATTAACACAAAAAGAGAAAACCCAAAGAGAAAGAGGTGACAAATGTACCATGGACAAGGTCACATCACAACCAGAAAACCCCAACGACAATGAAACCATGTGTGTAAAGCGATAGTTGAAGATAACAAGGAAGAGAAAATGGAGGTAATAAGTTAGCACAGAAAAACATACTAAGCCTAACTGGTTCTATATGGAAAAACAGGGCAAAAATCTAGTGGTGTAAAAAAGACTATAAATTCTTCATCAGCCTGAACAGGTTCAAATTCTTAAAGAGGATTAGTGAAGCAAGTTCAGGAAAAAAAATTGACCCATATAATGATCAAATCTTACAGAGAAATCTAATGACAGGCTTCCTCAACCTCCAACTAGTGAAAATAGTGCTATAAGTATATAACCCTAAGTGGGAACATGAACCTAGGAACGCACTGTAAAAATATGCAAGTCAAATAAAAGTGTTTGATGTTAAATATGCAAGTTTTAAAATTATGAAGACAGGTAAATTAAGTAATTTTTCAAAAATTATTCAGTGTAAAGAAAAGATAATAATGAAGAAATCCCACTTTGGAAATTAAACTATGAAAATTCACACAAAAAGCATCAAAAGAAGATGATTACTGACAAACAAGAAGTGATAGTTTGGAATAGAAAAAGTTATGTGCATCTTTAAAGTACATTACTGGTAGAAAGTTGATGCATGATGATTTACATAAGAGACAAAACAGAGAAAAGAAAGAAAGCTTATGGCATGCACAAAATTTTTCTTTCAGCTAGGGAGCAACACTGAATAAGAATAGCTATTTATGTGATTAAAGGTGTATACCTATCATAAATACACTTGCAATATAGAAAAATTATAACTTCTGTCACTTTATGAGTTTTTATTTTATGTTAGTAGAGGTAAAATACTGTATCAGAAATGGTGCTAGATAAATGAAGTTGGTTTACTGCATTGCACACACAGAACCAATGAATGTTTCTTATTCATGTGTTAATATAAGAATTCAACTTACTGCTGTACAGATCCATCACAGCCACAGATCCTAAGAAAAATTCAAGAAAGCATATTTGAGTGTTTGAACTGCCTCTAACAGGATTAGTTGAGTACTGTGATTCAAAGATCATCTTAAGACAATGCAAGTCTTTGCCAAACAAAATGAATAGAAGGCTTTGACAACCTTAGTGAAAATACAGGAGACAGCAGCTAAATAACTGAAGTGTTTGAAACCAACCAATATGGATCACAATCACAAAATAATGGTATTAACAATGTGAGATGGAATATGAAAATAGGCATCTCCAATATAGGTTACAAAACTAGTTTTAAAGTACAGTAACTGAAATGAATATAAACTAGAGCAATGTAATAGAATGGTGCATCATAAAATGCACTAAAAAAGTGTTAAAAAGGTGACAGCCACTAATCACAAAAGTAAATGTAAAAGAAACAAATAAAAAGCGAATAAACCTAACATAAAATTGTAGTAGCTTTACAAGGACTAGGCATTTTATTTATTAATAGGACAGTCAAATGCCAGTTCCTTTCTTTAAACCTATCAAAGTCACAAGTTTTACACATTCTTTAAACATCAAGAGGGAAGGCAGCTAGTCATCATCACCCACCACAAACTCTTCAGCTACTCTTTTGCTAACAGCAGTGGGATTATGAATCAATGTGATGCAATGCACAATAACTTTTATGTAGGTAAGATAATGTGACATATAGTGGCATCTATAATTATCTATTATAGTTTTATTACTATCATATCTTTATGATTTTTATATGTTTCTTATCCATTTGTTTTGAATGACAAACAATCTTATTATAAACTATCATACAACTTGAAGATGTGTTACTTAATTTCTCCATTTACAAAAACATTAATTACAATTATATCAGATCTCAGCTAAAAGTAAAAATGAGTTTTAATAGTGATGTACAAGTCCAATATTTTGATGTTTTCAGTCAATATCAATTTGAAAGTAAAGAGTGATCCTATGGAAAATAACCTAGAGCGCTGAATGCAGTATAAATGATTTATTCTCTTTTTTTTTAACAATAAGTAAAATGAATACATACATCTGCTGTTCTTGTTTTCATATTTAATCTTGACACTGTCCTTCTTTTAGGTACTTTTATTATGTGTGTATATACAGTTATTGTTTTCTGAAAAAATAAATACTTACTGACTTCATTTGTTTTCGTGAACTTTGGCAAAGGAATATCTTTCCCTAAACATGAGGATATAAAAAGACTAGTAAATCTGACAATAAAAATAATAAAAATGGGGCAAGATACCTGTAAATATATGCCATATAATTTAAAATAAAATTTCTTATATATTTTTTTCACTATTTGAACCTTAACAATAAAGTTGATTCTAGTCCATTCTTTTAATATATCTAGAACTGTTTTTTTATGAAGAACTTGACTGAAATAAGAATTTTTTTTAAAATCATTAAACAAATATTTATAAGGTACTGTAAAATAATTTAAATTACAAATTCTTAACACATACAACAGCATTTACAGACTTTACAGAAAAATATCTTCTCATATATATATATACGCAAAAGTATAACAGTACATTTTACAAACAAAAAAGGGGAGGTTTCTAAAAAATCATCATAAACTGCTAGTTACCTGAGGTGAATGTTTCAGAAACAAGTGGAAGACCAGCTTGAGCAGCAGCAATCAGTTTCAGAGCTATATAAAACTGACTACGTCCAAAATGCCCAAGCCGTTTTGCTCCACAAAGCTCTGATATCTGTAATGGAATAACAATTTTTTTTTCTGTGGTACTTTCCTCATAAACAACTTACAAAAAAGTTCAATAATTCATGACAAGTTGTTTTTTTTAATTATGGTACTTAAAACAGAACAAATAATGAAATTCATTTCTGCCAGTATAAGAGTGAAACTCGTCACACTTAGAAAATGTATATACAAATTTCTTTGAAACATATTTTGTATTATTATTACAAATTTTTCAACTGCAGATGACCAAATGGATCAAAAGCAATAAACATGCTAATACTCCAACACTATTTTTTACTCATTTTTATCCTTCTAAAACAAACAAAAACAGAGAAAATTAAATTTAACATTTTCCTAAACTGAAAATGTATTTTCAAAATAAACTTTCTCTTGCAAAAAAGGTTTCATGACTTACACTGCCCTCTATCAATGCTAATTTTCACTAGCAACTAGCCTTGGCTATCCCACTTATCTCTGCATACTAACATACAAATGATTATGCAGCAACCTTCTACCTCTATCATAACTATCACCCTCTCCACTCCTGCAGCTATTACACTAATGGGTTGGAAATGTGAAATGAAGTATCTCCTTGAAATACATTTTCAGTTTAAGAAAATGTTAACTTCCAATACGGCCAGCCCATGTTGGTAGGAGGGAATACAGTTTTACATACACAGATATTCACATATCCCATCTGGCTAAAACCAACATCAGATTCACTTGAAACTGACATTCAACCAACAGTAGAAAGAGATATATCTATTAGAGGTTTGATTTCCAGTCCAAAAGCTGGTAGCACTGTGAATTTATCATCTAGTCCGTGGTAAGGGGAGAAGAAGGATACCATCCAAACACGTGAGAATTTATGCAGTTGGTTCAGCTCCAAACAACATCCAGCAGACGTCAGGAAAGAGGGTGCCTCAGCTGGATGGGCCAACTGCAACATCTGGCAGAATGCTGCAATCGACATCTGGAACCATTTAGAATTATACATCATGTCTGTGGCAGGAAAGTTACCATGCTATGGACATCAGCAAAATGCCACTGCCGTACTTTCAGTTGAGTGTTATCATACACACTTGGGAGAACAGATCTGTATGCAAGATAGCTAGGAACTGGTAAATGGCAAGAACTTCAATGCTTCACTTGAAGAATGAGGAGAAAGCATGTACTACAGAGTCAAAGGACCACAGTATTGGAGATATTGCATTGGGTGATTATGATATCCAATTTTGAAAAGTAAGGCAATCACATCAGGTCTGTAGTAAGAAGAGCCTCAGTGCTACAAATTATTAGAGACTGGCAGTAATCCCTATCTGTTTTACTCCTATTAGTCCATAAGTTTACAGTCTAGGACAATTATAGTTACGAAGAAACAGACCATGAGGGATACTTAAGAAGTCCTGTGGAACACCACATCTCAACGGTGTGTATAACATAACCTCCTGATGTGTTTTGATGTTGTATTTCAGTGCATATAGAACACAATGATGAGGTTGATAAAATAACACCTGGTGACATTTAGAATTGTACATCAGATTCATGGTAGAAAGAGCATCAATATCATAATTTTCAAGCACGGTATATGATCACTGATCATATAGTGCAAAGTATATCCTTTATCAGGCAATATTCATCACAGAGTGGGATACAAATATGCAATAAAGGCCCCTGCAAAGAAAATGGAGTACTTACCACCCACAGATAAACAGTTACAGTACTAATTGTTTCTCAAGGGAAGATGGAAATTTGTAGGAAGGAACATGTTAAGCTGACAGATTTAATGAGAAGAAAACATGAAAAAGATGACAACCACCAAAAGAAAGAAAAAGAAAAACACCAGAAAATTCAACCTGGAAGGGTAATGGATAAAAACTGCAGGAGAGGCAAAAGATTTTACACAAGAAACAAACAGATTTGAGAAACACAGAACAGTAAAGGAGGTGGGTGGGAATAGAATAGTCATAAAGGTGGAATGAGGATGGACGGGTTGAAAAAGAACATGGAGGAAGGCACAGAGGGACTAATTAGAAAGAAAAGCAAAGCAGACAGAATGGAAAAATAGAAGGATTGGTTGATTGGTTTGGTGTTTTATGGCACAAAGCAACTAGGCTATCTGTGCCAAACATAAATAGCATAAATCCAATTTTTACATCTAGTTTACAGTGGTATGAGAAAACCCACAGTAATACAAGTTGTAAATGAATTTCTATAGCATAATTATAATAATCATAACTCAACAGGAAGACTAAGAGTTAATTTCAAAACTCACTGTTAGTGACCTGAAGTTGGGCTTTCCAGTCCTGGTTTCAAGTTATTTGACATTATGGCCATTTTCAGAAAGTAAAGTAATACAAGTTTTAAAAGACTTCTGACAAAATTTTAATTATTATAACTCACCATGATGACTAACGGGTAGTTCAAACAGCAGTGTTAGTCACCTGAAGATAGCCTTTCCAGTCTTGGTTTTTGAGTTATTTGACATGACAACCATTTTCTAATTTCAAATCTAACTAGATATACTTTGATTCTTAAAAGGGAATCACATTAAAAAAAGGTCTGATGTATAAATTAAAAAACTTAATTAGCATTAAAAAGATTAATGGCCTTTAAAAAACTAAAACATTTCCAAGGTGGACAGTGTCACCATAACCAATAACATTGTCTAACGTTATGAATAAACCTTGGGACAACACATGTTTAAAATGCTGCTGTCATTGAGAGTTGTAATAACAGCAAGACAGTAAAATGTGGCTTATTGTGACTTGAGTGTCACACAGACAACACACTGGTGCACTAGTCCCAGATAAAATAAAACGATGAGTTAAAAAACTGTGACCAATGCATAGTCTAGTTAGAACTTCCTCTTTCCGATCCTTATGGAAGCAAGATGGCCAAAATCCAATAGAGGGTTTTATCTGGAAAAGCTGGTTTTCACTTTGCTCACTCCAAGTTGACTGCTAACTGGCACAGAGCCGAGCCTTGAATACAGGACCATAGTCCATGTATGGAACAAGCACAGCAGTGATAGTGCCAGAGCAGACACATTCAGCTGCAGTGTCAGTGAGCCTGTTCCCATGAATACCAACATGGCCTGGTATCCAGAAAACTAAATAGAAGTAAATGTTAAAGAGAAATGAGCCAGTCAATTTTGAATATTAGTGAGAATAGGGTAAGAACTAATGCAAAGCTATTCCAGGGCCAGTAGAGAACTAAATAAGTCAGTATAAATAGTGCAATTTGAGTACTGCATAGCTTCTTCATGATCCAAGGCAAGAGAAATGGCATACAGTTCAGCAGTGAACACAGAAGTTACAGAGGGGATTCTGTGCACAACCACCAAACCACAACAAACCATGGCAGAGCCTACAGAGTCACCTGATTTTGAACAATATGTATAAATAGAAATGGAAGGATAGTTTGAAAGATGTTCAGTAAATAATAGACAGTATTTTCAATCAGGAGTATCTGCTTTTCTCAGATGACTTTTGGGGACTGTAATAAGCCATGGTAGGATGGGCTGACCAATGGATACAGCAATGCTATCCAAGGACAGACCCAATTCATCCAACTGCTCCTAGATACAAAAGCCAAATGGAGCAATGGCAGATCATCTGTTCTGAAAAAGCGTGGCCCACCAAGAAAGGAAAACATAACCCCAGGTGGGATGGTTTGGTAAGAAGTTTCGAAGCATACAGTAAAGACAGTTGCAAAAGACAGAGGTGCAAAGGAGAGTCATGAGACTCTGTGTATAAGCTCTGAACTGAAGAAGTGCAGAAAGCCTTGGTGCAGAGCCAAAGACCGTGATAATTAATGGGATCTAGCATCTTTAAAGCCAAGGTCCTGGCAGAGCTGTAGACCAATGATCCATAGTCTAGTTTCAATGAAATAAGAGCATGATATATCTTTAGCATAGAACATTGATCCACTCTGTAAGCAGTGGAAGAGAGGGTGTTCAATGCTCTCATACATTTGACCTGTAGGTGCTTGATGTGTGGTATAAAGGTCAGTTTACAGTCAAAGATAAGCCCCAAGAGCATAACTTCATTGATACAGAGTTCAGGATCAGGGTGAATACCCTGATGGCAGCAAAAGTGCATGCAAATGATTTTAGAGAGAGAGAAGTTAAAACCGTTTGCTGTGGTCCACATCAGTAAATGATTGAAAGCAGTTAGTAGTTGCCACTCAATATATCTCATGTTCAATGACTGACATAAGATGCAAAAGTCATCGACATATAGCCCATTTGCAACAGTAAGAGGGAGTTGTTCAGCGATGACATTAACCTTTATACTGAAAAATGTGACACTCAAAACACAGCCCTGAGGGACTCCAAGTTCCTGTAGAAAAGAAAAGTGTTGAACCCACATGAACTTGAAATCACCTATCTATTAAAACCACTTCAATAAAAATGGGCAAACAGCCACGTAACCCATATAATTGGAGGTCTTGGAAAATGTCATACCTTCATGTTGTATCATAAGCCTTTTCAATGTCAAGGAATACTGATACAAGACGTTGTCATTTTAAAAAGGCTTCTCTGATTGACGTTTCAATTTAAATCAGGTGGTCCATGGTAGAGCATTGTCATTGAAACCCACATTGGGTGGGCAAGAGGAGGTTGTTTGATTTGAGGAACCAAACAAGATGAGCATTAACCATCCTCTCTAAAGTCTTAAAGAGACAGCTTGTCAAAGCAATTGGAATCCTTCCCAGGCTCAGAGAAAGGCAGGGCAATAGCCTGGCACCAAGCATCAGGAAAAACATTCTTCTGCCAGATCCAGTCAAAAACAATCAGAAGAATAGCAAGAGAAGCAGGAGATAGATGGCACAGCATTTCATGGTGTACATCATCAGATCCAACTGATGTACTGCCAGACCAATAAAAGGCTAGTTTGAGTTCCACCAGTGTAAAGAGAAGATTATAGTCATAGAGAAAATCAGCTTGAAAGAAAAGAGGTGATCACTCTGCCCGAGTCTTGATGGCTAAGAAGGTGGAAGATGAAGCAGAAGTGCTAGAGACTCTGCAAAAGCTTTCACCTAGAGTATCAGCAATGCTCTGGGTATCAGCTACTTCCTAGCCATCGAGTGGCAAAGACAGGGTGAACACATGCTCATCAACCAACAGTTCCACCCCTCCATGCACTTGTCCATCACACAGCCTGTCATTTCTGTACAAAGAAAACTGCCAAAAGATGACTGTATTGGCAGGTTTCAGAAATGTTTCCTGTTAGGAAAGACACACAGGATGGTAGGAAGCAATCAGTGCTTTGATGTAATTCAGACTTGAACGTAAACTTTGACAGTTCCATTGTATCAAGGTGGCCATTTTTATTTATTTGTAGGCAAATTGGATGGAGAGCCTTTCTGTTTATGACCATGTCTTTTTTCTTTATTGTCTTTATTCGAGGCAGGTCTATTGACGTTCATGGACCCTGCCCTGGTTTGATTAGGCAGGTCTTGTTGTTGGAAGAGGATTCCACAACTAAGGATGTGAACGAATGATTGATTTGCATCTTGGGGTGAGAGAAACTGTACCTGAGAAAATGCCTGTACCCAGAACCAAAGGGAAGTGGATCTTTGGGTTTGCTGGCATGTATGTTAGGGACAGAGATGGGTGTTGATGTTGATTCATCAACTTTTTTAATCATGGAGATCAAAAGACTTTACACTTAGTTTGAAAATGATTCTTTTGGAGGCACAGAAAGATCCATTTGCACTTCCACTATAGCAGTGGAACAAGGTGCAGCAGAATACAAATGAAATGAAGCTGTAGACAGCAACTTTCAAGCCTCAGGGTAAGTAATGTTTTGAATCATTTTGAAATGCTGCACCTCTTTTTCTTCCAACCATTCAGGTAAAGAACAAAAGTAAGATGGGTGAGAGCCATTGCACTTGATGCAATGAGGGTCCATTTCACACTCACAGGCATTGTGGTCCTTCCTGCCACAATGAGCACACATCAAGGAACCACAACATGATGTCTTTGAGTGACTGAACTGCTGACACTGGAAACATGAGAGGGTTTGGAATGTATGGTCATACCTTGCAATTAAAATAATCTGCCTTGATGGTGGCAGGTGGATGCAATGATGTAACTGACAGAATTAAGACATTGGTCAGCATCATAATTCCATCTTTGCAAGTGGAGATATGCCTCACTGCAGAAACTACTTACGTGGAAAAAACCAGTGAGAATCTCTGACTCATGGATGTTATTCAAATCCCTCTCAACAATAACTCTTCATGAGAAATTCAAAGTAGCATGAGGCATAATCTCAATAGGTATATCCCCAATTGCCTTTGAATGCAAGAGAAGTTCACTGTGTTGAGGTGTGGATGTTTCCACCAATGTCACCAGAGCAAAGCTTCTTTACTGGCTTTGGAGAGACAGCAAGTTCCTCTAGTCCCTTCTAAATGAAAAAGGGAGATATCTTCCCTAAAAATTTGTCTGAAAGAGAAAGTAGTATAAGAAAATGAGGTACAGGTGTTACAGATGTTGAAGAATGCTGCTCAGAATCTTCAAAACGTGGTCATTTACCTATGGACTGTTTGTTTATTATTTTATTTAAGTTTTTATCTGTAGGAACCATAATAAAAAAGAATATTTTAGTACCCACTGATCCCACCCACCATGGAGCCCTACGAAAGAATGCACTACAATACCAAACATGGGAACTGCTGCAATGCCAGGTTTTGATAAACACAAAACCCAAACACCAGCATCAGATACAATGTACACAACACCTGTTGAGAACATCCAACACTGGTACTTGGTTAACTCTTGGGAGACCACCTCAAAGCCACCCATCTACAGGAATTCAAGGTCAAAGTGGTGTGTTAGGGTTGGATCCCTCCTCCCCTTCATGGATCATTTAGCATGGCAAACACATGGGTGGATGTTTAGATCCCAGAGAAGGTAAATTGAAAAAACACAACCTTCCCTGGGAGGACCCCTCACCATGCACAGAAATCCACACCAAGGGAAAAATGAAAGGAACAATACAACATGGATAAGATTAGCAAACAGATATTAAACTAGTTATACAATGGGAAGAACAATATTTATGATATAGCTTTGTACAAAGCTGTATCTGATTCAATAAACTTGTTGAGTATTTGGATGTTAGTTAACTTCCTCAGTGGTGAGGATTTAGTGTTAACATTGGTGTGAAAATGGAAACTTATAGCCACCCTGTTTCCTATGTTACCATGCTCATATAGTAACCAATAAATGCTTTGTGTCTTGTAATATAAATGCAGTCAGTATAGGATGAACTAGTATTTTTGGCTTAGACTTCTTGCTTAGTGCTTTAGAAACAAATTATTCAGTGATTACTTTTTGTTTTAATGTACAATATTTTCTGAAACATCTCTATAATGAAACAAAAGTCCAAATATTTTACTCTTAGCATTAGTGTACCAGTATTTTGTAAAACACAGTAACATTTTGGTTACCATAATTAAGTGTGTGTGTGTGTCTGTGTTTATATATATATAGCATATATATATATATGCTATTATTTTTAAATAAATGCTTAAATAGCAGTTATTTTTCTTTAAACACAGAAGAGTAAATAAACATTATTTGGAAAATAATGATCTTTGCCAATTACAAAGTCCTTGTTCACAGTCATGAGCTTTACTTGCTAACCCTCAATGTAAACCTTGTCAAAATTCACACGTGGAGATGGAAAAATAATCATTATTGTAGACTTTATATATGCATTTTGGAATACAAGAAAGTTGTAAATTACTATACTGATACCTCACAAAACCATGGAATTTATTAGAGTTCCTAACATACTCTGTATTTAGGTCTAAAAAAAATCTAATTTATATTCAGTAAATAGCCTTGATTGTAACACTTCAAAATTTTAATGACAAGTAATTTAGGAAGAATGATAGAATTATGTAGAAGAATGTAGAGCTCTTTACTGGTTATAAGTTAATTTGTATACAAAAGTAGGCATAGATAAACAAGTCTTCTCAAATGATGAAGTGGTGGGCAGAAACAATATGGTGGATTCTTTAAATATGGATACATCTTAGCAAAAGTCTTGGTTCTTATTTTATATTCAAGCCTGCCAATATTGGAAATTTGAATTTCTGATTCATAAGAAACTACAAAATTTGTATTGTGGGCTTCATAAACTAGAATGCAATGAAACCCAGGAGGCAACATACCACGTGGCACACAAAAATCAATGTTTAGCCTTTTTTATTGCTATTATTCACTTTCAAATTATATTAACTAATGTATAATACAAAAATTTAAATTACAATTTATTGCCACACTTATAACAGATAAATAAAATTTTGAATATAAGTCTACAAATGTGATGACGAGCCCTTTGACCCTTAAATGCATCCAAAGGGTTAAAAGATATTACAGCAGATTAACATGGCTTTTACTTTAGCTCTATCACTATGTCTGTGTCAAAGCAAGTATTTCAGGACTTTTTGAAATGTTTGTGTTTACTTGTTTTTAAATTTCATACAAAGGTACATGAGGGCTATCCACATTAACCATCCCTAATTTAGCAGTGTAAGACTAGAGGGAAAGCAGCTAGTCATCACCACCTACTGCCAACTCTTGGGCAACTCTTTTTCCAACAAATAGTGGGATTGACTGCCACATTATAATGTCCCCATGGCTGAAAGGGCAAGTGTGTTTGGTGCGACAGGAATTCGAGCCCACAACCCTCTGATTACAAGTTACAAGTCAAGTGCCTTAACCACCTGGCCATGATGGGCCTTTTAAAATGTTAAATTAAAACTTTAATTAAACAACTTTATTATCAATCTAGGTTAATAAACTAGACACAAAAATATAGTTTGTAATTCAACTGTTATATAATCTAAGACTGAATTTCTTAATTTCAAAAACAAATTTGTAAAAAATACTTATATTTCTATAACATGTGATGCATATGATTTCCTATTTCTTAACTTCAAAATTTTATGAATGCTAAAATACAATGCTGCAACTTCTTACCAATTAGAAACAGACTATATACAACACAGGCCTGTGAATTCAAACTTACAAAATATTTCAAATAATTTGGTTATGCAGATTTCATAAGGATTTTCTTACAAATTGGAAAGGGAAAAAAAACTTAGATTAAAATATTATTTTGGTTATCACAATGAACATTTTTTATTATTATGTTTATTGAGAATAATACAAACAAACTGGAGAAAAGCAAACATTGATGTAAAATGAGTATGTGTCCTCATTATCCTGTTGTTGTTTTTTATGTTTGTCTTTTAATTTCATTACTATATGTTGTGGTCCTTCTTTCATATATTGCATCTGGAGCATCTTATTGCAATGACCAGCAGTAATCAGCCATTATGCTAGTGTTTCACCTTCTTCATGACTCCTTTCCATTTTCCTAATGTCTTGATGATATCTTCCCTGATAGCACCAAGATTTTCAGAGAAATAGTCAATACTTGAGTGTAAGAAATGAACTTTCAAGCTCACGCAACAACCCAACTCTTTAACTTTATCAAGCATATTATTGACAATATTTTTGTAATTTACATCCTTGATGTTTCCTAAAAATTTCTTAACATCTTCAAAGACAATCCATACCCTTCTTTTCAACTTTCTTCATTGTCCTTTTGAAC
The DNA here is from genome assembly GCF_004210375.1 of Tachypleus tridentatus. Lineage (NCBI taxonomy): Eukaryota > Metazoa > Arthropoda > Merostomata > Xiphosura > Limulidae > Tachypleus > Tachypleus tridentatus. The sequence continues at coordinate 19,115,647 of NC_134832.1, read as the reverse complement.
TGTTCATCCAAAGCCAATTTCCCAATCTGAGGTCCAACAAAATTTTACCACAAATATAACAATATGTATGGGTCATTTACACAGCCTCTTGTTGTGACAGAGACATATATATAATACTGAAAAGAAAAAAGTAATGTCCAAGTGCATGCACAAACAAATGCTTTCCAGAAATTACATGCCATGCAGCCTGTTAACCATTTATATACTAGTGATGTGTTTCTCATGGGTTCTAGAATGATCGATAAGACTCTCACATCACAGTTGGTCTAGAAAAATCTAGTGGTTGTCAACATTTTAAGCATAATGAGATGTGACCCATGATGATGAGAAACCAACTTGAAATAAAAATGTATTTCAGGACAGCTGGTATGAGTATTAACACTTTTACTAATAAAGCATAGAACAATGTTTCCACCTTCAGGTTAACAAAGAGAGAGTTTGCAACTGGTTTTCTAGTAGTTTCAAAACCAAAAATAAATTATACATTCAATGAAAGCAAATAAAGTATTATTCATTTTATTTCATGTTTGTCAACTTTTTATTTCAGTGTGTATTGATGATTTCAGATTACAGAAAATATATGAGAAAAAACTTTTACTGAAAAACTTCTGATACTCATTTAGTAAGTTCTAGAATTTATGCAAATGAAATATATAAAACTATAAGAGGAAAATAAGTATTTTTATTTTAAGCATAAATATCAACTTTCACTCAGACTGACTCAGTAAAGGTTTCAGAAATTTCCAGACAAATAAAAAAAAAACTTTACAACAAAACCTTATTTTTCCCTTACTAAAGATTTGTAATGTTTACTAAAACCCTACAAGTTTTGTAAAGATACACTCAGTACATTAAGTTATAGTATCTGTAGTTTCCTCATTATGTGGTTGTATAAAAGGTAATAAAATGTGCAATTTAACATAGCACTGCACTAATAAGCATATTTTAATAAATTCAATGGTAACATTGCACTGCTTGTTTTGTCTACAGCAGGAATCCTGTGAAATTTGACCGCCAGCTCTAATTGTGTGTGTGTGTGTGTGTGTGTATGTATAAAACATACAGATACATAAAACTGTTTTAATTTTGAATTATAGCATGAGTGTTAAATTTAGCTATTTTTAGAAACAGTAACTTATTACAGGTTTGTTCAGGTAATTGTGTAACAAATTATATGTTGTGTAGTTCAATTGTTGGATTATTGTGTCATGTTACCCAACACTTCTAACCTATTATAATTGTTTCAATTTAGTATTGTTGCATAGCATACAGAATATTATATGCTTCTGTTAGCATATAAATATCCGTATAAAATGTACTTTGAGTAAATTAGTAAAATAAAATTAGTGATATAGTCAAATCTAGACTATGTGTTTGTTGGTTTAGCTGTAAAGAGCATATAGTAGCTTTTCCTTTCTATAGTGAAATTATTGCACATTATATTGTAACAACACAGAAAGAATAATTTTTCTTCTAAATTGTGTTCTGAAGTAACTGAACCAGTCTGTGTGGACTTTAGATGAAAAACAATTATATAAAGGTATAGATACAATAGTGATAATCAATAGTGTAACATAAAATAATTTATCACCAATTAAAATAACAGAAAAATAATTCATATTGTCACTCATATTCTAAAGTAACTGAACCAGCCTGTTTGTGTGTGTGTGTGTGTGTGTGTATATATATATATATATATATATATACACACCAATGTGTTATATAATTCTAATGGCATAAAATATCAAAAGCCATAAAATACATGAATAAATATATATTAAGAGCTTCAAAAATGAAAAATACAAGATATATAATTTCCCAGAAATTTACAAGTTAATGTAAAAATATAATAGCTTTTACAACATTTCCACTAAAAATTTCCTATGGATATATTTTATCCAAAAAACAAAATAGATATTATAAAATTTGAAATAAATACTAAGACTAATTTTTTTAGCTTTTCATATAATAACTGGTAATGGTTTTATTTTCTAATTTTCTAAACAACCTTCTTTCGATACTATAGCCATCACAAACTATACAATTATCACAAAATGACAAAATTAGATATACTGCATTTTGCACCTAAACTATTAACAATATATATATACTCACATACATCTAGTTTATCCTTTTTGCACTGTAAAAACATGTAACAACTGGCAACACATAAATAATATAGTAAAAGAGAATTCATGGTTCAGTGTTTTGCATGTTTCAAATTAGACACTTTTAAATAAATGTTTACAAACTGTCAGTTTACTAGCTTTAAAAACAACCTGTATTTAATAATTTCTGTGTCATATCTGCCAGTTAATGCAGCAAATAGAGATATTATGATAAATTAACAAATTTAAATTTACAAACATTATGCAAAAAATGTCTTTTGTTTTCTGCATGTTCCCTTTTTCCTGTATTTTTTCCCTTAGAAAAGACTTTGTTTTTAATTTCATAGCCCTAGTTTGAAACAGATTTGACAAATACTAATAATTTGAAACATTTAGGGTAAACATTGTCATTACTTTTGACACACAACTTGTAAATTCATAACTAGATGACTGAATGCCATTGTTGAACAAGGAAATAGTCTTCTGAAATTTAAATCAAAATTCAACTAAATTACAGAGAAAATTTACAATTTTTTTCTTAAAAATGAAAGATAAACTAAAACTCACTTGATGCAGTGTTTCTGTTGGAAGTTGAGAGGCTATAAATAGCTCAGAGGCTTTAGTGCCTGAAATTCTTCCTTGGTTTTCCACATCACAACAGCTGAAGAGTTCTCCAAAAAGCCGTTGTTCATACTCAGAAAGTTTTAATCCCAGGGTCTCCATGACACCTATCAAGAAGGTAATAATTTCCTACATTGAAAATGTATTTCTGATAGGCTCTAACCTGCACTTGTATAATAGATTTTCTTGACTTGTACTGCCCTCTATGTGCACAACTTTTCACTTGCCACAAGCCTTGATACTCTCACCTAACTCTCATGTGTTCATATGAGACAGTCATGTGATAGCAAGCAACAATCCTTCATCAATAAGAGAGCCACACAACTCCCAGCACAGCTCATTCCATCCACACAGCTTATCCCAAATTCACTTTGAGATTCAGTAAGAGAAAAGAATAAGAAACTGGAAGTGGGGAGTAGGATGGAAAGTGTGAAAAGAGTAAGAATCTATCAGAAATACATTTTCAGTGTAGGAAACTGCTAACTTCCAATACATTATCTTACCTCTTCTCCTATAACAGCTATAATCCCACAGCAACCTGATAAAGAAACTAGTGTAGCATTACCTGGATGAGTCCCCTTTACAAAACACCCAAAGGTAGCCCATATGGTCTGTTAGTAAAACGTATGCAAGACAAGCCATGTCTCATCCAGGAAGACTTTTCCTGTGAAAATGGTGTTTAGTAATAAGGAGAGAAACACAGGAAGAACTCCATAATATAAATGATGAAATTCCTGGTGCAGACCTTAAGGGGGAGTTTGACATCATCCAACACCAAACGTACCAAGATAGGAATGTCTACCTCATGGTAGGAAGAGGATCCTCTGCTGTTTCCCTCAGACACAAGAACAATAAGGAAAGGAGAATTTTTGTTCCAAGCACCAGCATCATCATGTGTGCATGTACAACACAACCAACATGAGTATCTCCCAGAAACTAAAATAGAAGTGACAGTAGTTTGTTGTTGTTGTTTGACATTTTATGGCACAAAGCAACTAGACAATCTGCACTAAACAATTGGTTAAAAAAAGAAGAGTAAAGGAAAATTAAGTTAAAACAAAAAACAATGGCCCAACTTCAGATAAAATCTTAAAAATAATTTAAAAAAAGACAATGGTCCTTAAAAAATTAAAAACATTTGTAAAGTGGACAGTATCACCATTGCCAATGACACCATCCAATGTCAGGAGTAAACCCATGGTAAAGACATGTTTAAATGGTCTCATCACTCATGGTCATAACAATCACATGACAGTAAAATGTAGGCTTAAGTGTTACGCAGAACACACATTGGTGCATCAGCTTATAAGTTAAACAACTGACCAATGCATAGCCTAGTTAGGACAACTTTCTTCTTCCAATCCTTATAGAAACAAGACAGCCAAAGCCCAGTAGAAAGTTTTATGTGGAAAGGTTTGTTATCACTTTGTTCACTCCTAGTCAACGGCCAACTGGTGTGAAGCCAAGCCTTGAATACAGGGCTGTAGTCCATATATGGAATAAGCAAAGCAATGACATAGATAGCAATAAGAAAGACATAGATGTGGTGTCAGCGAGCTTTTTCCTGTGAATACCAACATGGTCTGGTATCCATAAAAACTGAATAGAAGTAGATATTAAAAAAGAAATGAGTCAGTCCATTTTGAATATCAATGAGAATAGAGTGAAAACTGACGTGAAGTGATTCCAGGGCCAGTAGAGAGTTAAACAAGTTGGTATAAATAGTAAAGTTCATTTACTGCATACCTTTCTTGTGTTCCAGGGTAATAGAAATGGCATACAATTTGACAGTGAACACAGTTACTGTAGAGAGGATCTTGTGTGCAACCACCAAATCACAACAAACCATAGCAGAGCCCACAAAAATCACCTGATTTTGAATCATCTGTATAAATGGGAATGGAAGGATGGTTCAAAAGATGTTCAGCAAATAGAAAATAATACTTCCAATTGGGAGTATTCACCTTCTTCAGATGACTCAAATAAAGGTCACACTTGAAGATGATAATAAGCCATGGTGGGATGGGTTGACCTGTGGAGACACCAGCATTATCTGAGGACAGGCCTAATTTAGCCAACTGTGCCTGAATACAAATGCAAAATGGAACAAAAAAAAAATAAAACATGGTGGCCCACTGAGGAAGAAAAGCACAATCCCAGGTGGGATGCTGTGGTAAGGAATAGTTTTGAAGCATACAGTAAAGACTTTTTCAAACAGCAGAAGTGTAGAGGAAGTTCATGAGATTTAGTGTAAAAAGCCCCCATGCAGAGCTGATGTGGAAGTCATCGACAGATTTTGTTTATAATGAAAAATGTGACACTCAAGACACAGCTCTAATGGACTCCAAGTTTCTGTGGGAAAGAACAGAAAAGTATCAAAGCCACACAAACTTGGTATCACAGGTCCATTAAACAATTTTTGATAAAAATGAGCAAGTGGCCATGCAACCCATGAGTGGAGATCTTATAAAATGCCACACCTCTACACAGGAGGTGGTTCACAGTAGAGGTTTGTCATTGAAACTCACAATAGGTGGGTGAGAGGAGGTTGTTTGATTTGACAAACCAAGTAAGTCGATCATTAACCATCCTCTCTATGATCTTACAAAGACAGTTCATCAAAGCAACTGGAGAGTAGTTTGAAGGAATCTTGGGATCCTTCCTGAGCTTGGAAAAACATAGGATAATAGCCCAGCGCCAAGCATCAGGAAAAACATTCTGTTGCTAGATCCAGTTAAAAACAACCAGAATAGTAGAAAGAGAGGCTGGAGAGAGATGGCACAGCATCTCATAATAAATTACATCATGTCCTGTCTGATGTACTGCTAGAACAATGAAGAGCAAGCTTTGAGTTCCACCAGTGTAAAGGTGCAATTCCAGTCATAGAGACAATCATTCCAAAAGGAAAGAGGCAATTGCTCTGCCCAAATCTTGATGGCAAAGAAGGTGTGGAATGAAGCAGAAGTGCTAGATGCATGAGAAAAGCTTTCATTGAGAGCATTAGCAACTTCCTGGCCATCAGAGAGCAAGATTAAAAGGAGGCAGAATTATACTGCCAATTGACCTTCCAAATCTCATCCCACATGACTTTGGAACTGGTGGTAGATACTACTTGTGTACTTAATCCAAGATTCCTTCTGGCTTTGACATTTGCCCTGTCAAGCATGTGCATGGGCCCTCTGAAAAGCAATGTGATTTAAAAGTGTGGGATACCTATGAAAGGTATAACAGTCATCTATGCATGATCATTTTTTGATAATGTTTTTTTTTAGTAAATGAAGATATCCATAATAAAATAAGAACATTTCAGTTCCCACACACATGAAGCCCTACAAGGGAACACACTGCAATGCCAAGCAAAAACACTGCAGCAATACCAGTGTTTTGTGAGCACTATACCCATACACCAGCATCAGATACAATGTCCACAACACCTGTTGAAAGCATCTAACACTGGTACTTGTTTGACCCCAACCCAAGTGGACCAGCCAATTGACCCTGAGTGGTACCCCAAGGCTGCCCATCTACAGGAATTCAAGGCCAAGGTGGTATTACGGTTGGAACCCTCAACCCTCATGATCCTCTCCTCCTTTTTCATGTATCACCATGCAAAGTAAATACATGAATGAACGTTCAAATCCCAAAGGAGGTAAAGTAAAAATACAGAACCTTCTCTAGGAGGTCCCCTTTTCATGTACAGGAATTCACCTTGAGGTGATAACAGTAGGAAGAAAAATTCTTAGCCAAAGAGGTTAACTGCATTTTGGCAGAAACTGTCCAGTTCCTAAGCAGGTGGCAGTAGAAGAAGTGTCTATACACTACCTTCACCAACAGACCACCACCCTACTCTCAATCTAGTGGAAGTGAAAGTTATCCTCCCCACCTGACTAGAACATCAACTGCTGCAGCCAAAGGATGAAGAAAAGGCAACCAACACCTGGAACCTAGAATTCAAGTGGGTAGCAAATGCATTCATTCCTAGAGTACTCCACTTTGAAGAAGGCTAACCAAACACCTGTGGGTTGAGGGACCACTCTATGGGAAAAATCTTATTGGGGTATGATAAACAATCTGTGACCAGATTCATGACAATCTTGTATATGACAAGCCATCAATCAAATGTAATGGCTATGGGGCCAAACAGGAGGTCCAACATGTATACAACTCAATCAAGTGCCCCCTTGCTGAGTGATGTTTGAGACAATTATGAAGTTGTCAAAATGGATCATAATCAACTGGTTCCTGAAAGACACAAGGAAATGAACCAGCCCCCAAAAAACAGTAACCAATTCTAAAAGATTAATATGCAGAGATGAATCCACTACAGACCAATGGCCTGAAATTGCCTGCATGTCCAGATATGGATCCCAACCTACAAGAGAAATGTCCATGAAGAAATGAACCTTCAGATGACAAGGAGGAAGAAGAATACTAACTGTGGTGTCATCTCTGTTTAAAAACTAAGCAAAGTCCACATGAAAGGAAAGAGGAAGATGGATTGAGTCACCCAACAAATCATAAACAAGGTTCAACTGATCTTGTAAATCTCACTGGAAAGGTTGTATGTGAGCTCAACTGAGGGGAATCAGAGTCTCCAAAGAAGTTCATGGCTTCAAAAGAGACAAAGCCTCCTTTACAGTTAGAAAAGGAGAAAAAGAAATGGTCTGATACAGAATCTCCATAGATAACAGACAAATGGCAAAAGGTTGGGCCTGGTTAACACAGGAATTAAAAAATACTTCAAGATGAACAAGATATTGAGGGAGGGGGGGAGGACTTCTCCACCTTGACAAGCCAAATTACAATTGTTCAATTAAGAAACTGAAACAAGGACCAATAAACAATAGGAATTAGACAAACAAAAAGCCAATGAAGAAAGAAAGACATGCAAACAGGCAGACTTTGATTCTGGATTCTAATGAGTAAAGAAAGCCCCTCCAAAATATCTTTCCTAAAAAGGGAACAATGAAAAAGTCCCATAAGGAGATTAGAGTGAATGGATATGGGACAAAGGGGTAGCAACAACAGAGAAGACATGTTTTGAGGGAAAGCAGAAGAGAACAATAATACCAAAGTGGAAAACATCAGAAAATGAATCTCCACCAAAAATCCCTCAGGGGAGTGATGATGAGCCTCAGACAAAAGGTGAAGTGTGGAAGGGGAATGAAAAAGGAAGAATAAGGGGAGGCAAATATGGGAGAATTGAAGTTATGAAAACCTAACTGAAATATTGGGATCCAAGTCCCACAGAGGCAGAAGAGTATCCAACTACTTCCATATTACATGGAAATCAAGGCAAACTGACCATAAAATGTAATTGATCCACAAACCTACTGGCATTAACCCCAGTATTCTGTGAATGGGGAGGAAAGAACAAGGGAAGGAGAGAAATCAAACGAAATGGGAGACAAGAACAAAACATAATAAACCTGATTTATCAACTCCAGGAAAGTAGAAAGCCTTGGCACATCCACTGGTGCTAAACATGGCTGTGTGGCATAGAATGGGAAAGAAAACATGTTGAAATAATTGCCCTCTTATTTAGGTACTTCTGAACAAGGCATAATAAGATAATTTGGAGCTTGCATGAAAGTATCCAACTCTTGGCAAACCACGATGGTAACATTTCTGTCAATAACTATGAACACGAAGCCACTGTAGACAAAGGAAGGACAACTGCTGTAGGATCAGCAGTAGTAGCAACTGTAGCATTAATCTCTAAAAAAAAAAAACAACATGAAATTCACATGTACAAATGAAAAGGTATAAAACTGAAGTGTAGCAAACTAAAAATAATCTAACTTCTCTCAAAAACATGTAATTCATTGAAATTCCCAAAGAAAAAAAACACTTCTAAACACCACTAGTGCCAATCTAAAATTGAAGTTCAGTGAAGCTGCATGGAAGAAGTTAGCCATGATAGGAGTAGTGTCACATTCATACTGTTTGCATATTTATTTGCATGCAACACGTGAATTTACACATATAGAGGGCAGTACAAGTTCAGAAAAGCAATTACATGAGAGGTAAAATATTGTACAGGAAACTTAAGTTCTTGCAAAATGAGACAGAAAATATTTAGTAAAGTCAATTTGAATGCACAAATAAAACATAACTGTTGTCATATTTTAATTTGTTAGGTTTTGGTTCAAATATTTTATATTTGAACATGATTGTGACAATTGCTAAAACGTATTTTAAAATACTGAAGCAACAACAAAATTCAAACATTTACATTAAATGAACCTATAAATAAAGTGTATCCTTAATTCCACAATCCAACCTCATCTATAAAATTTCTGTAATCTTACAAAAGAAAATTGCATTAAAGAAACACAATATTGAAAAACTGCATTTTAATTTTATTATATTTTCAATTACATCTTCACATATACATTCTAGCTCTGTGATATTTTTCAATCTTATTTATTATAAGCATCAAGTAACCAATGCTGATGAAGACATGATAAGTCATAACATTTCATATTCTTTGCTGTTTAACTTTCAGGTTGGTTTGAATCTATCATAAATAAAAGATAAATGATGCTAGGGACTAGCAAAAAAACAACTTGCAATACAGTTTTCATCAAGGTTAATATACTTCACTTGAGCAAAGTTTTTCTCACAACTTTCAAACTCTTAGGCTTGTCTCACTTCATATTATCATGACTGAAGTAACAGAATACCGAGAAAAATATCTTTAAAACATAAAATTCAATATTAAATTTTGTCCTTTCTTTGTTTCTTAACCACTCTAAAAGAGAATATCAAGTAAATGATTTTGCTTTTATGTTTTTCCATTTACAACATTATTGCTGATAACAGATTCTACTACCAAAAAAAAAAAAAAAAAAAAAAAAAAAAAACAGAATTTTTTCCATCATTTATCATAATGCTAAATGCACAGTTCTGTGGAATATTTGAACCAAAAGTAAAGACACTTGTGTAAACAAATGAAGCAAGATGAAATAGTAGCATGAATACATATTTTTACAGCATCCTTTTATCCTGGATACATGGTCTATAATGCATAAAATGAATTTTATTTCACTTGAAGGTATGCATTTATGCAGTTTTCTTAGTTTACATTTTTTAAAGCAAGTATCACTCCGAAACCCATCCTGTTCTTTTCAGCACATTTTTCAATAACAAAAATAGCATTATCACCCAGAAAAGAAATCTCAGCTTAATATTTTAACACTCAGAACATTTATTACATTATAATTTACTTAACTCCCCATTAGGATTTAATCAGTATTTTTAAATTTTAACAATGTAACTGATTCCCATGTCGGTTTCAGATGTGAACAAAACTATTTTCACAGAAATATTTTGCTCAATATAACAAGAGTGAAATTAAGCTATTTTATTTAAACATCTAATAATGAAAACTATCACAGAATGATATATACCACAGTGAAGTATCTTTCTGTTAAATATACTTCAGAAGTGTACAAACAGTCATTTTTCAATTTATATAGACTGATAATCTAAAATGTTCCGAGTTAAGAAATATGTTGAGAATTATTTAATAATTTGAATGAGGATTTTTTGGATGATTTAATATTTCAATTTTATAAATGGTAAAATGGTTTAATATGAACAATAAAAAGTACTTTCAGCTAACAATTAAAAAAAAATTAAGTTATTCTCGGCCAGGTTAGTGTTAATAGATCTACTAGAACTGGAATATTTTCTAGGATTTATGGCTCATTATTACAACTATGCATAGTTAAAATGTATTTAGATTTGTTTTACCAAGCAGCACAAAAATCCAATGCTTTATTTTGTAGTAATGCAATGGACATCCATTTTTTTTACTGTTTTACATCTCATGCTAAAATATTCACAATATTAATTCAAAAATAAATTGTCAAATACATTTAACATTTTCAGAGCAAATAACAAAATGATACAAACAAATGGTTATTTTTTTTTTTATCAAGAATGACACACTGATATAGATTCACATTTAAGAAGAATCGTAGTGAAGAAACTTATTCAATGACATTACAAATAAAGGAGAAAATAAACTTTTAAGATAGCTGGTAAATGAATGAAAATCATTACCAACATATTGGGGTAAAACATTTTTCTTTTTTTAATTATAAATATCCAATAACAAAATTAGGCTTAACCCTTTCAATACAAATCGGTCAGAATCTACCTAGCTCATAACCACAAAAGTATCCCTGAAAGTAATTGTACTATGATTTTTTTAACAATGCATTCTCATCTTTACAAAATTTTGCAGGTTATTGGTAAATATTACAAGGCTTTCATACACAAGATATCAGGTTTTTAAATGAAGCATTAAGAATATTAAATTAAAAATTGTCTCAAGTTTTTTTTATTTCAGAATATTAATTATGCAATGTGCAGAGTAATTTTCACATTATGATTAAAAATACTTTTATGCATCAGAAAAATTTCAAATCTCATATTTGAAATCTTTATAATGTCCAAATAATTATTCAATGATTTTGAGAAAAAACTTTAAGATTTTATCTGTTATTTTCACTATCAAATCTGAATTTCTGTATGTGTTTGGCAGATTTGACACATCTCATAACCACCACAAATAATAAGGAAATAAATATAAATTCTGCTTTTGTAAAATACAGTCACAGTTCAGTTATAATACATTATTACTATTTACAAGTGGTTAAATGTAGTTTTCATAAAACATAGAACAGTAAATTAAAAAATAAATCAAACAATTCTAGTTATAACCTTTGTACCTGTTTGCTGCTTGTTGTAGGTTGCTAAGCCTTAAAATGATTTTAAACATGGAAGATGAGAAACAATCTTTTTAGGTTATATATACATATTTGAATGACCAAAAATCATAAATTGCTATATCAATACTAAAAATTTTATTATAATTTAACAACCTTAGTAACTAAGATGTATTAGACCTTATAAAATATGAAATTTAAAAGAGGTTAATTGACTCAGCTTATCAGCATTGTCTGAGAAAAAAAAACAAGCTGATGCTATTATATTTCAAAATGGCTTAAAAAACAAGGGACATTCTAAGCTCTTGACTGGTTACTGACATCATGTAAAGTAAGTGTACACATGGATCTGTTTCCAAAAATGAAAAGAGGTAAGTAAGGCCACTGTGTTTAATTATTTCATAAGCAATAACTATTTTATGTAGCACTTTGTTAATAGCTTCCGAAAACCTAGATAAACCAAATCAACACATTTCCCTTAATCGATATAAGCAATGCCATGAGTAATGGTTGTAAAAGCTAAAACTCTAAAACAGAACAGACATTAAACTCATTCAGGGTATCAATAAACACAACAGTGCTTAGTACAAAGGAACAGGCCAGGAAAAAAATGGCCACCTTATATTACGTACTGCTCATCATAGTTTCAAATATCTCTTAAAACAATCTAAGCTTTTATAAACAGGTAAGTTAGGCTTTCAAGATTTTTAAAACCATTAAAACCTTCAGTTTAAACAAAAAATCTGCTAAAGTAGAGAACTGGCAAGTGACATAACAGCAAATGTTCTGCTGATTATTCTAACTAAGGTGTCAAAAGGGATTGCTCTCCAATGCTTGAATTTGTTGCAACAATTTACACACCAAAATGTTGAATTTTAATTTGGAAAGTGCTGAAGTACTATATCCTTTTACTAACTTAAACACATGATGTCCATCAATACAACTTATCACACCAAGTTAAAACTGCTGCCTTTATAGCAACTGCAAGTGATAAATATTGGTCTAAAAAAAGAAAAGAAAAAAGTTAATAAACATTTTTGAAAAGTTTTCATTCCCCAAAAACAAAAATTAACATAAAATGATCTTGTTTAACCATGAGGGTCTTCAAACAACTGTTATATTTACTCAGGTAGATTTACAGAATAATCCTTATGATATAAAAACCTTCAATATTGAAGTAAATACTAATTTTGCAGACTATAAAACACAGTGTTTTAGATTTATTCTCTATTAGCCAGACTATAAACTTAAATCTCCTAAGCCAGTGCTATCTTAGGGTAGAATATATGTACCAATTTTTTTTCAATAGTAAAATTTTATATTATCACACAGCACAAATAGATAACTCATATAGACAAAAGAAAATTAAATAGAAGTCACAGATAAAAAATGAGTTAAAATAAACAGATGTCACATTTAAAGAAGATTAAAAGCAGAAACAAATCTGATTGAAGATACTCTCAAAACATCTACTGGAGAAAAAGAAATTATAAAAAAAATTAAAGAAATACAAAAAGGCATCATTAAAGTAAAAATTAACATACCTGTGAAATAAAGATAATAGTAAAGTTGAAGAAGTATGAAAGAACATAAATTAAGAAAAAAAATATTGTTGAGCAAAGAGAAATTACAATAACAAAACTGGTAAAGTGTAAAAATGATTATAAAAACAAAGTAAATAAGACAGAAAAGGACATCAAGATAGAAAAAATGAAAGCATGAAAGAACACTGATGCAGGTATACAACATTTAGAAACTCTTCTCGACATAAATGAGGATCAAACCAACTTCTGTAAGTAAAATTTGTAGCTTATTTTGATTACAAAGTTTTCATATACAAAGTTAGTACTTTACATTTATATCATTATTAGTAAAAAAACTGAAGAAAAATATAATTTAATAACATAGCCCTCCCATTATCATCTTCCTTTACCATCCCTCAAAGGCTCTACTCACATCCCAACATTTTGCTTACTTTTAATGTATTTAAAAAAATCCTGAGTGTTCAGGATTTACATTTTCAGCCAAACCTTTCTAAATGCCCCTCGTTTATAATTTTCTGGCTAACAAATTGACCTTGATCTTCTATACTCCTCTAACTCTCACAACACAGCAGTCAATTTAAACATTTTAAGTTACACCTCAATTTCCTAAAAGCTACCCAACAAATTGTTTATGGAAGCCAGACATACCACTGGTTCAGTGGTTAGCATAATTTATGGTTAGTACTAAATCAGGATTAGATTGCCTTCAAACCCTTAGCTTTTGTGCTTTGTTAATAAAATTTTGATTGGCAAATGCTTTTGCTGTAGTTAAGTAAGCTATGTGTTAATATCACACCTATAAGAATATTACTAGCATTATCACTTCTAAATTATAAATGACACTTTTCAATTTTGATGATAAATCTCTTAACTCCTCAAAGTAAAATGATATACTACTAATTAGGGTTACCAGATTTCCAAACTGAAAAATTAGGTCTTTTCTTTTTTCCATAAAGTATAACACTGAAACAATTTCAATTACAACGGCACAGTTTTTACAACTTACTGAATAATTTTGTGTTTATTTTACCTCATTTCAAAACCATAAAAAATTGGTTTAATGCTTCTTTTACTCTTTATAAGTTAAATAAATAATAATAATACATTTCAGTTATTTTCAACCTACTAAAAACATAAACTTTGTTTCTTCGTTTTCTTCTTCTTCCTTTTTTTTTATTTTGCAATTAGGCAGGTCTTCAAATCCCAACTCCTAAAACTGCCCAATGACAAGTTAGGTTTAAAAAAAAAAAACGTTCAAGGTAGACACATTTTACCGTGTGACCCGTTTTTGTCAAATAGTTCTTCAAGTAAGATGTAATGGAAACGTGTATATTTACAAACCACACATATCAAACACGCACAGAGCGAAAGAGAAACTGGAACAATTTAATACTTTTACAGTTTATGATCGGGGACATCTGGTAACCCTATTACTTTAGTATTAGATAGTATCGTAAATACCATTCTACAGTAGTTATATATTTTGACAATTATTTTTAAACGATATGTAGTTGTATTTCATTATTAAATACCTGCTTATTGTAACTGTTTCGCATGCAGTTATTTGCACGAAAATTTTAATTAAGACATTCCTATGTTCACACTTAATATCAATTAAACTGATATAACCTATTTTGCGGAATTGACACTTCCACAAACCACCATTTTGAAATCATAAATGACGTCAATGAACTTAAATATAAAAATGAATAAAATTCATATAGCTGTTAAGTAATTTTATCAAAAAGTTATACAAAATTAAAAGCAATTAAAATTATTTTATTTAATTATTATTACGTTTGTGCAAATTTGGATATATATTAATTTTAACCATAATGCACTACCAAATTGGCGCGGGAAATTATCTACATGGTAGTGTAGAAGTACGTTACGTTGTTGTTAAGTACTGGTGATTTTAGTTTGATATAACTAATATTATTTTATTACATGTTTTATAAAATAAATTAGAATAGAAGTTTTAATACACACATTTTATGTAATTTACAGCTCAATATAAGGGTAAAGCATGATGAACAAAGATGTAGGTAAGAAAGAGATTAACATGTTTTTCATAGTATATTGTTATAGTATTATATGTATAATTGAAATATTGATTTACCATCCTTGAAATGTTAAATCAGGTCTAACTTTAAGTTCTACATCACTAGCATTGTACAGTTACCTCTGGGAATGATGTGTATAAAGTGTTCATAACTGAAGTTTAAGAACGCTAGTTATTTGATTTTGAGAAATAACGAAGAGTTATCTGGCTCGCAGCTGCTCAATACGTTTTAATTTTATCAAACACTCGTCTTTCTGGCTCATAGTGAGACATTTGTAAGTCTACGGGCTTATAAGTACAAGTTACAGCGCTCAAATTTGGGGTTTGATTCTACCTTGTAGGCACGGTGGCCTAATGTGGCTTTGCTCGAGAAAACAGAGTAATAAACAACCCATTCGGCTGGCGATGACTCGTCAGCTTGATCTATTCCACTTTTGAACTTTAACTCTCCTAATCTTTAGTCTGAACTTTTTATTGAATAATGAATTTTTCAAGGACATTATTTGTATCCGTTTTTGATATACGTATATTTTCAAAACACATTCTGTAATTTTTTATTAGTTCTAGTAATCCTCTCTTGCATTAGAATCTTATCATAAGGTACTATTACTAGAACTAGTATAAGAAAACATTGTGGGTGTAGGAGAAAAATATTTAATTGAAATGCAGGGTGGTTAACTGAAAAAAATCTATAGGTTGTTAATGGACGCTGGTCAAACTGGACCCTTGTTACTAGTGGTTTAGCTCTCTTGCTACAGAAAAATGAAATGTGCATATTAATTTTTATGATATTTTATAGAATTATATTCAAAATGTAATTAAACCACTTTATTGTCAGTGGAAATGAATAAACATAACATCAAAACATGCTTAATAAATCAGACTTTAATATTAAATACGTTTTCAGTTAATTTTATAAGGAAGTGTATTTTTTATATCCTTTATCTTTATTCCCTAATTTATTACTACCTTTCTGAAGTATGGAACTTAATATGATATAGATATTACTAATGCAAAGTATAATTTTTATAACTTAAAATTAAACTTTTAATCTTATTTATTTATTAAGTCGGACCTATTTGTCAAAACATCTCTTTTACAAATTGCCAATAGTTTGAAATTTTATTATTTCTAACCAATACAAAAGCAAATTTTTTAATTTGTTAAATGATGTATCTTACTGTCTTTCAATACAGAGTATTTTCTATTTCATTTTCATTTGAAAGTTTCTCTTGCTGTGTTTAGATCAACAAACTAAGGAATTATTTATAGGCTGTTATGCCATAGTCAAAAAGCTACTTAAGTTGTGATAGTTATAAGACTTTGTTTTGTGCCTGTTATTACTGTGTGTTCTTAGACATTATTTAAGTAAACAAAAATTTAGTATAAATATGATTAGTATAAAAAAGTAGACTGAAATTTCATTGACAACTGATAGTAAAAAGGTTCAAGATAAATATTATATTTCTTGGGTTTCATGTATATTCCTTATTTGCTATTAAAATTTAGAAATTAGAAACTTATTAGGTTAGATAAAGTAATGAGGAATCTAAGACTTGTGTGGTGGGATCATTAATATCAGTTAGGCTTAATTTTAAAGAGCAGTAAAACAAAAGTACAAATAGTTGTATATTGTTGTGTTTAGCTATTTAGAATAGACAAATGTAGTTTCTGGTTATAATCTGCAGTCATTCTATAAAGAAAAATGATAATTTAGGTTGATTTCATATTTTTTTATGGTTTCTACAAGGTAAGTCAAATTGGCCAAGTCTGTATGGTTTGAATAGAAACAATAACAGATCAAATGTAAAATTTTACTTTAAAGAGTTTTAGATTTCATTAAAACAAACTATAAGTTATGCAAATAAAATTGAAAAATTTTAAATGACAGAAGTATTTTTAATCTCAGCATGAAAATCAGTTTGTACTTGGAGCAGTCAATACCTTCAACTCCATATATTCATGCACAACGATTTAGTAAAAATACTGAATTAAGTCTTATTTTCCCCTTTGGTGTGGATTCCTATACGTGGTAAAGGGACCTCCCAGGGAAGGTTCTGTTTTTTCAGTTTACCTCATCTGGGATCTAAATATCTTCCCGTGTGTTTGCCATGCTTTGGTGACCCATGAAGAGGAGGAGAGGAACCTGGTGGTTGAGGGGTCCAAACCCAGCACACCACTTTGGCCTTAATTTCTTGTAGATGGGCAGCCTTGGGGTGGCTAGGCTCAATCAGCTGGGACATTTGGTAGGTTCAACCAAGTACCCGTGTTGGATGTTCTCAACAGGTGTTGTAAACTCACAAAAAACTAGTGTTGCTGCAGTGTCCTTGTATGGCATTGTAGTGCATCCCCTTGTAGGGCTTCATATTGGGTGGGGTCAGTGTGCACGGAAAAATTATTTTTTTTTTATTATTGATTCTCCAAATAAAATAGTGAAAAAAAAAACCCATCAGTAAAGAACAACCTCTTGAAGATTCTGAGCAGCAATCTTTAAGATCTGCAACATCTGTACCTCATTTTCTTATACTACATTCTCTTTCAGACAAACCTTTTGGGCAAATGTCTCCATTTTTCATTCTGAAGGGACTAGAGCAGTGGGTCGCGACCCCCTTGGTAGGTGGAATGTGAAGCCTTGGCAGGGGAGTCACGAAGCCTTGTTAGAAGTAGCTTGGGATAACATTAATTTTATTTCATCAATTACATTTTCAAGTTGTGAGTGCCAAAAGGTTGGGAACCCCTGGACTAGAGGGACTTGCTGGCTCTCCAAAGTCAGTAAAGAAGCTTTGCTCAGGTGACACATTGGTGGAAACACTCACGTCTCAACACAGTGAACTCTTCTTACATTTAAAGGCAATTGGAGATGCACCTATTGAGGTTACGCCTCATGCTACTTTGAATTCGTCATGAGGAGCTACTGTTGAGTCGGAGATTCTCACTGGTTTCTTCACCCAAGACGTTTTTGCAGTGAGACATTTACGTTCTAATCTGGATAACATTAAAGCACTTTTGCTGCCAATGGGGTATTCACCCTGATCCTAAACTCTGTATCGGTGAAGCTGTGCTACCTGTGGTCCCTGAGACAAAGTTCTTGGGGCTTATATTTGATCATAAGCTGACCTTTAACCACACATCGAGCAACTGTGGGTCAAATGTACGAGAGCTCTGAACATCTTTCATGTCCTCTTTTCCACCACTTGGGGAGTGGATAGATGTTCTAAGCTAAAGATGTATCATGCTCTTATTTGATCAAAACTAGACAATAGGATCTACTGGCCCTGGAATCACTTCATGTTATTTCTCACCGATATTCAAAACCAACTCTTTAATAGCTACTTCTATGCAATTTTTCTGGATACCAGGCCACATTGGTATTCCCAGGAACAGGCTTATTGACACTGGGGCTAAATCTGTCTGCTCTGGCACTATCACTGCTGTGCCTGTCCCAAACATGGACTATGGTCCTGTATTCAAGGCTTGGCTCCATGCCAGTTGGCAGTCAACTTGGAGTGAGCAATGTGAAAACAAGCTTTTCCAAATAAAACCCTCTATTGGACTTTGGCCAACTTGCTTGCATAATGATTGGAAAGAGGAAATTGTCCTATGTAGACTACATGTTGGTCACAGTTTTTAACTCATTGTTTTCTTTTATCTAGAACTGATGCACCAGTCTGTTGTTTGTGTGATACTCAATCACAATAAGCCACATTTTACTGTCTTGTTGTTGTTACGACTCTCAACGACAGATTATTTTAAATGTTTTGTTCCAAGGTTTATCCGTAACATTAGTGTTATTGGCAATGGTGACACTGTCCACCTTAGAAATATTTTTCATTTCTTAAAAGCCATTAATGTTTTTAATGCTATTTAAGTTTTTATTTCATACATTAGATTTTTTTAATGTGATTCCCTTTTGAGAATCAAAATACATCTAGTTTGATTTGAAATTAGAAAATGGCCGTAACATCGTGTAACTCGAAATCAGGACTGAAAAGCCCAACTTCAGGTGACTAATGCTGCTGTTTAAACTACCTGTTAGTCATCCTGGTGAGGTATAATTAAAATTTTGGTACAAGTCTTTTGAAAATGGCCATAATGTCAAATAATTAGAAACCAGGACTGGAAAGACCAATTTCAGGTGACTAACAGTGGTTTTTTGAACTTAACTGTTAGTCTTTCTAGCAAGTTATGATAATTACAATTATGCTACAGAAAGTCCTTTGCAATTTGTATTACTGTAGTTTTTCTCTTAGTGCTGTAGGCTAGATATAAAAATTCAATTTAATGCTATTTGTTTATAATTTAAAAATTAATTTTGTTTTGTTTTACCTTAATTTCCTTTTATGAATTTTAACTTTTTACCAGATATTTGGCACAGATAGCCTGGTTGCTTTGCACCATAAAATGCCAAAACAACCAACCAAAGAAGTCTTATTTTTCCTTTGTGGTTACAAGGTTGGTCACATTGCCCAGCTCCATATGGAAAGTGTTTAGTTTCAGTGCTTGAGTCTTTTTTTTTTTTTTTTTTTGCATTGTCCCTCCTCCTCTCGGTAGCTCAGCAGTAAGCCTAGTACTGTAGTACTAAAGAAATACTAGATTTCAGTATCTGTTGTGGTCAGAGCACAAATAGCCAACTAGGTAGCTTTGTACTTACAAAAATTAATGTAGAGTAATTTGAAGATTCAATAAATTGTAAAGAGATCTGACCTTTAATTTATCATTAGTTTAAGGTAATGCATTTGATTTATTTTAAATTGGAACACATTTAGTACAGATGAGAAACCACACAATAGCATGAATAAAGAAATATTACTTGGCATAATTGGTGGATAAGCCATTGAAGTTGTGCTTTTTGCTTTTTTGAAAGAAGTTTTATTGTAAATAATAATTTCATGTATTTATTTAGATAGTGTTAGATTTTTTGAAAGTATGAGTGATGCAGTATTTCAAAGAATGTTAATTGAAGATGGTAATCTTTTTGATAGTGGAAGAAAGATTTGACAATGAAGAATACGAGATCTAGCAGAAAAGTATCCTATTTCGTTATACCCATGCTTCAGAATGGCCTAGTTTTGACTGTCCAGTGGCTTTCAGGTGTTAAAAGGTATATATAATATAAAAGTTTGTTCATAATAGTACTTACAAATGTTCAAAACCATTTTTCATAATTTTTTATGTAGGTGGGTTTGTTTGTATGATATTAAAAGAGAAGAATAATTATACTTGTTTCAGAATGAACGGCAACATCTTGAAAGTCGAGTATAATGTTTAGAAGGAGATGCTAAAGTCAATATAGTTTGTATGTGTGTGTGTGTGTGTGTGTGTGATTTTGAAGGGGGTTGTTGTATAAAACAGAAAATGTGTTACTGTGTGACATTTGAAGTTTAGGTTTTTCAAAATTGTTTCCTTAGAAAATTGAGAGCTTAAAACTTTTGTGCTATTATTATTGTCACATTAACTGGTATAACATAAAAATAAAGCTTAATAAAAATTTCAATGTGAGGCATTAAAACTTTGTGTCATGTGCAATAAAGGTAATTGGTTATAAAGGTTAAGTGGGTTATACTCCGTTAGGGGGTCATGTAAATGTAGAAAACCTAAAATCGGCAATTCAAAATAAAGTATCGCATTATACAACTGAGAATTTATTTAAATATTTCCTCTTGAAATTAAGTAGTTTAATTTTAATTTTGAATGTAACATGCATACTTTGACCCCATGCTTTAAGGGTTAGCAGAAGTTTAATATGCTAAGTTACAATTATTGTGGATTTTTACCATGTAATATATTACAGTGCTTGTAGTGATGCATGGTCTGACAACTGTATATTCTGATAATAATCCTGCAGCATAGATTTCATTCCAAAAGACTTTGTAAAATTATTGTCCAGAGCACTCCTTCCTGTATGCTTTCCATAACCAGTTGAGTATATGAAGATGATAGTTCCAATCACCTGTTTTAAGAGTGAAATTAAGAGAAAACCAGTGACCTGACTGGTGTGTCTTTGTATGGAATAATATGAATTTTATTCTTCAGTGCTTCATGTATGCAACAGTTGGATGGGAGATATGACTGTGAGCCTTATCTTGATAAGGCCATACTCTGATAACTTTGTTTTCAGATGGAGGTCCTCTTTGGTTATTTACATATTGTTGCTTGAGGAATGTGTACAACTTTTGGGATTATGGATTGCTGTCATCTACAAAACACTGCCTTATGCTTATCAAGGTTACGACGTGACTTATTGCAGATCTCTTTTTAGATGGTCCTGGTTCCCAAAGTTAATCTATATTCCTTTGTTATTCAATGCTGTTACATACTCTTTCCAAAAGCAGTCAGTTTTCTATAATATCACACTACTCGCATAATGCCAAAGATTATCAAAATGTAGTTCTATTACATACCATTCCACTTTGATTTTGTAGCAGCTGTGGATTTTGCACAACTTTCTGATTTGCTTATTCAAAATAATTTTAATATAATACTTGTGAGAAAAGTGTTGTTTTGCAAACTATGTATTAACATTTTGTTTGTTGTGGTATCTTGTGTTTAAATCCAAAAAGTTTATAAAATGTAAAGGTAGTGCTGTGTATTTAAAGTAATTAAAACAAGTGACCTGCCTAGACTTCTCAGCTAAGAACTTTGGTACCTATAGCTGTTAACAAATCTGATGAGCACTTGTGGGACTCAAGGTGCCTATTTCATGACACTTTATACTCACCAAACACTTCTGATGTAAAAGACACTTCAAGCCAAAGAATGTGACCAAAAATGAGAAACTGATGTAGTTATCTACTAAGTGACACCAGATCTAGCAATGTTTTCAAAACCTAGGTATTAGAGCAAGTATTAAAACTCAACAGGATGACAATAGTGATACTCTTAATTGTCCATAAACAAATGAAAAAACCTACAACTTTCATACAAAAACGTTCTTTGACGTAGAACTCTGGGTGAAATACTCATTCCTCAAACATCTTTCCCTTTACAATGCACTTTACTTTCTACACTTACTCCACCCTTACACATAGTGACATTGTCCTTACTTCCCTTTTTTTTTCATTGTTTAAAAATTTGTTATGCATGTATGGTGATGTTAAATGCACTTTCTTACTTCTAATTTCATTTTTGTTCAGTTTAATGATGTTTAATAAATTTTTTCATACCCAAATATATGTTAATTTTTAATTACATAAATACTTTCTGTATAGTTTTATTTCTGTATGTCTATGTATATTACCTTAGGTTACTTTAAAATTGACAAAGAATTTAAATTTTATACAGTTTACAGTAAACACTTGTATGCACATAAAGATAATGTCAGACCAATGGTTTGTTTTTCACAGTCATATGTGGATGTATTGTAAAAGTATTTTTGAACAAAAATACTTGTTTTTAACATGGTTGTGTTTTCCTTTTTATATAAAACTTGCCACTATGGATGAATGAACTAGATATTTGTATATTTTATAATAGTGACTAGAGCTATTTGAAATCTCGTGAAGAACAGATGGGCTTATTTGAAAATAAACTTTCTTAAAAACCAGTTATGCACTTTTAAATTTTAAATCTACAGCTATGAATTTAAAGAAAACTGATGACGCTTAAATCAGTACAAAATAGACAGAAAAATTAAACATGTAATTAAATAACCCAGTTATAGTTGTGTTGAATAAATCTGTTCTTAAAGTTTTCAGGACTGATAGTTTCAATCAAGTACAAGATAGAAAATTGGAAAATGGAATATATAAACTCATTTAAAAATGCATGGAAAATTGCTTCTGAGATCTGAGTAAACAATGTATGAATGTTAATACTTAGGAAAAGAAAGTATATCCAGCTATTTTGTTGTTCTGATTTCTGTCTTTGTTTACCAGTTCTAATGAACAGAACCACCTACTGATTCAAGTGCCAAGTGAAGATGCTCCGTTTGGTGATTCGTGTTATGGCAGTGAAAAACAAGGTGAGAGTAGAAAGCAATTGATAGCATAAAAAATTTAATGTATTGTACAGGAGTGAGGTTTAAGTGCCAAATTAAAACATGAATTGCCTCCATTCCTTGGAGGGAAAATGAGATTACTCAGACTGTGTAAACTTAGGAATATATGATTAACACAGCTTTGCAAATAGTGCTTAGTGAGTGGAAAGACTGAAAAAGAGATCAAAATTAATCATTAAGGCAAAGTTAACAGAGCATGTTTCATTTCTCAAAACCCATGTATAATTGTTTTTGTATTCATTTATGCCAAACACCCATCAAAACCAGACAAGTAGTTATTTTAAATCTTTCACAATAGTCTCAGTCAAGTTCATGACAACAGATTAATCTTTATAGTTTCCAAACCATAACTTCTAATATGTTTTGTGTGTCTTCAAAAAATGTTGTAAGCATTAAGTGATTTGTAGAAGTTAAAAAACCTGAATTTTATGTGAAATGTTTCACTAAAACTTTTCTGTGTATATTCAGTCAGTGTTGACTACCCTGAGTGCAAAGTGATTTTAATGTAAAGAATAAATAATTTGCTTGATCTGAAAAATCTCGGATTTTTTTTGTGTAATCTCTAAGGTCTCCCAAATAAATTTCTAACCTTTTTCATTAAAATTTTAAATTTTGTGTAATTTTCTTTATTCTAATTCTATATGAGGTTGGACAAAATTGACCAACCTTATAACCACCAAAAACAAATTGAAATAAATCTAAATTACTCTCCTCTTTTTCCTTTTTCTTCATTCTAGAATGATTACAAATCAGGGTTGTAACTAGGCTGATTTGAGTGATGAGTGGTAAAAACCAGTCTAAACAGCCCACTAATACATGTGCCTATAGCTGCCAATATTCCCCACCCCTTCCCTTTGGATAAACAAAAAAAGGTTATTATTTTCATGATTATAGTTTTAATAACAGTGAAAATTTATATATTCCTTTGAAAAGTCAAATAAAACACTCCACATGAAAATTCAGTAGGAAAGCATGTTATGAGTGGCATATTTAAAAAAATTAAAGGCAGAGACAAATTTTACCCTAGGTTGAGTTTTATTTTTCTGTTAGATATATCTTTAACAGTAGATAACTGATAGGAATTAGTCACAATGAAATTGTAAAAAGGTTTTATGCAAAAACACATTGATATTTTAAATGTTGGATATCCATAACATTTTGAAAATATTTTTATACAAAACAAACTTATTGAACAGAAATTAGGTTTTGTGTGGTATCTGCTGTTAATGATATTGTCTGATGTGCTATGTTAAGTATGAGTGAATTAGCACATTATCAGCTATTTGTTCAGTTTTTTTATGATAGACTTTTCTTAAGAATGTTTTTAGCTCAAAGATTATTTGCTTTATGACTTTTCAGGAAGAGTGTTTTAAACAAGCTTATTACAAAGTAAACTGCTCTGCAACGTTGACAAAAACATTTTCATTCTTATGGTAAATTTTTTCCAGGTGACATTTAGTGTTATGCAGCAGCAGCCACATGTGGGAGTGCTAGGTGGATATAACAAGCTCTAGGAAGCCTCACCTACCACAGCTGTAAATCTTCTTCACATTGTGACATGAAACTACTATTGTTTATATATTAACCCTTTTAAAATGGGTCACAGGCCAAATTTCATGTCATCACGTATGTTAACTTGCAAATTCTATTGATCTATTATTTTATGAATTTATCTGAATAAATTTGGTATGAACTTGTAGATTATAATTCACACTTTATAATCGAATTAATTTCTAAATTTAAAAGTAAGTATTAAAAACACACCTAAATATCGATTTTTTTTTATATATTTTTTTAGTCACATGGTATGTTGAATGTAGCACTAGTTAAAATTAGATGTTTGTGATGTCAAAATATTAAGTTTGTACTTTTGTACAAATTAGGAACTTGAATTACCAATATTGGAAACCTAGAATATAAAATAGGAATCTCGTATCTTTTGATTTTGCTGAGATATGGTTTGTGTACTGAATCAAACACAGTGGTCCTGTTCACCTCTTTCCAGTTTTGGAAATGGTCCCTTATATACACTTACATCAATATGGCATGTGATAAACCAGTTGACAGCTTAGAATGTCCCCGTAGTGTTAAAAGGCTACCATATTCCTTCAAACCAAAATTTCAAGGAGGTAAGTTCTGTCTTTAGTCTGCTCAAAGTTTCATATTTGTTTTAGATCTAAATACAGCTTAGTTAATAAATTTCATAAATTATAGTACAATTCTGTGGTATTGATGTAGTAATTTACAATTTTTTGGTAATTCATTTGTATATATTAGATGTAAAAAAAGTATTTCGTTTTATATCTACTGTGTGTGAAGTTTTAAAAAGTAACTTGAAGAGATAATTGTTTGCTTTACTTCTTTATTTATTGTTCTATATTTTAAAAAAGTTTCATAACTTATTTCTAAATGGTAATAATCTGTATACATAGAAATAATGTGTAGTAATTTAAATGTGACTGTATATTACAAAATACTAGTCCATTAAAACACAGCCAAGACAGGATCATATTTTAAAGACTAAATGTCTATTTTACATTATTGGATACAGTAACAGCAGTGCACATACACTTTGTCAATGCAAGTTATGTAATGTTAGCCAGGCACAACTGGAAGGTCAAAATAATAAATATATATACATAAATATATAATGTTATAAGATTTAAAGTACTTTACTTAACATTTGTATTTTTTTTTTGTAATTTGTGGTCATTCTAGCACAAAAAAAATTCCTAATATGTGTATAATAGTTGAGAGGTCTGTCAAATTGACAGACCCCACATATAAAATAACAGATAAAAATAGTCTTACTGAAAACAAATGTTGTAAATGTATTTAGAATATTTAAGAGATTACACAAATAATACTTGAGATTTATGGGAGGAAGAATGGTTGTTGTTTTTCACAAATTTCCAGTAAAACATTTCATTAAAAAACATGACTTTTTTGTTTACAAAATACCTGTAATCTTTACTAAAAGTCTACCACATTTTGTGAAAATACACCTACTGTATCAAAAGTTATAGTGCAAATGTGTAGATGAACTTTGTATATTATACCAAGCCTGTTGCAAAAGGGTTAATGACTTTCTTTAAGGCTATTGTAACTAAATCAATAGGAATGAAGCTGCTAATAAGTAAAACAAGGATTGTAGTTGGACATCTTGACATGTGTCAACTAAATCATGACCATTTTTTGCTGTTTAACATTCAAGAGAAAGAATCAAATCCTTTCACTGTAAGGTGTGAAAGAAAGATGTGTTGAACTAATCATTAGCTATCTGCTTCAAATCTTAACTTAATATTTTTGTTGAGTTTCAAAATATGCAATTAGAATTTTATTTTAATTCTACCAAGTACTGCCATAATTTGTTTCAAAAAGAATATTTTGATATGCAGTGCTGAGTTTGTCTCAAATATCATATGATGGTTGTTTTTTGTTGGTTTTTGATTAAAGCAAATAACAGAAGTTTGTGTGTGTGTGTGTCAACTTTATTGTTGAACTTCATAGTAACGTTTTTTTTAATGCTTTTGAGAATGTAATAAATTGTACATGAATTTCACCTAATGATCGAAATTGCAGGTCGGTTACTTGCAGGCAAAATAAAATGTATGCATTTTTTTTTACCTAAACTTGTTTGGTTATTTATTTTTACATAGAATATTAATTACTTTTAACGCTGTGCTTTTGGAACTCATGCATTTAATTTCCAGGGTAACTATATTTTTGTAATGCACCAGGTTTTCATTTTGAGATCCAAGTTAGGAATGTAATCCTGATATTTGCCTCAGGGGACACCACAACAAAAATAAAATATAGTTTTTACCCTGGGATCTTTTCAATTAGTGCAGTATTTTTTGTGTAATTTATTTTTGTTATAGCTTGGTTTTTAAGTTATAACAAATATATAATTAGTCAGGTTT
This sequence comes from Tachypleus tridentatus, assembly GCF_004210375.1. Taxonomy (NCBI): domain Eukaryota; kingdom Metazoa; phylum Arthropoda; class Merostomata; order Xiphosura; family Limulidae; genus Tachypleus; species Tachypleus tridentatus. The sequence goes on along the minus strand of NC_134832.1, from coordinate 19,088,655 downwards.
GAATTTGCTGTTTTTAATTACAGTCCTTTCTTGTGATTTTGTTTACTTTATCAAAATGTATTGATTTTCACTGAAATATATATAATTTTCAAGTCATTATTCAAATATTTAATTTTTGGTGATGTGAATTGTTTCATGTTTAACATTTAAATGTCAGTGGAATAGGCTTCAATATAATGTAATTGTTTGTTTAGTAAAATAATGTAAATTGTTTAAATTTTGTTTTTGTTTTTTTCTTCATTTACCTTTCCTGCAATTTTGAATTTTTTGCAGCATGAATCTGTTAATCATACGTTTTTTTGGGGTTTTTTTTTGTCATATACTGAGTGAACAGAATTTAAATTACACAACAGCTTTATAGGTGTCTGTTTCCTAGCTGATGTTGTGAGGGTCATAACCCAGTAATATTGTAACCATGCATTGAGACATGTTCAGGTTAACTTTACATGCCTTCTCTTATAGTTGAATGATTATAGTATGACTATCACTATCATTAAAGTTGTCCAAATCTTAAATATATTATCTCAAACTTTTGATTATTTTTCTTTTTGCTGTCTCTTCTCTAGAACTCCCTTTTTTTCTTCATATAGAATGGAAATTTCCAATTTTATTTTTAATACATTATGATGATTGTTAAATGATACATTTGAAATAATGCAAGTTGTTAACTTTTGTATTGCTTAGGTGTTAGGGAAAGGTAATGAATTAGTGTTTATTTACTTCATGTAATTTCTTTAGTAAACTAGTTTCTGCATACAAAACTCACTATGGTAATTTGGCATCATGTGGGAAATGTAATTGTTCATGTGTATAATGTCTACTAAAGAGGTTTGGTTGTGTGCTTCAGACTAGTATTTGAAACATGATGAGGTCTTTGCTAATTTTTAGCATACATTAATACATAAAACTTTCCTAAATGTTGAGTGTACCTTTGTATTGGACAGTTGATTATTTTAACTAGTAAACAATATGCTTAGATTGTATAAAAATGAAAAAATATGGATGAATCTTTCTAATCTATTGGCTGATCGTGCAAGTAATACAGCTTGTACACTAGAGGTTATGGACATTCTGCATAATGGAACAATATATAATTATGTTATTCAGTGGTTTTTATTTCTTCATGGTTCATAAGTTTAACAAAAAAGAAAAATGAAACTAGTGTGTTGAATGTCTTGTGATTATTTTTGTGTATGGTTGAAATGTCTTTCATTTCAGATTTGAAGACTTACGAATTATTAATTTTTTTAATGGAAGGTCAGAGGTAGCACAATAAAAGGTTAAGGTCAACTACTTATAAAATTAGTTGAATGTGCATTGGAGTCAGAAAAGAATTTACTTGGGTATCATTTTTAGTTGCTGTCAATAAAACTTAGCCATAATCAGCACACCTAGTGTACACATTGACCATCACAACTTTCTCAATTGTATATCTTTTTGCATAACCATGATGAATTTATATCAATCTGTGTAATTGTCAAGGAGAAACCGTGGATGAATATGACACTACTGTTTTCAAAATAGGCAAAGTACATATCTGTAGTCCATACGAACCCCATACTATCATTGATCCATGACTATACATACAGTTTGTTCTTCATCATACAAAACAAATTTCTTTGTTTATTGCACTATATCACCTTCTAATGGAGGGTAATCCATCAAAGTAGTACAGAATCATCCCATCTGTTTGCTTATAATAATGTAGTAAGCATGTGTGTTTTGTTCCTCAGTGAGAGTTCTTTATGATGTCTGCTTACAATGCCCTATTTTATAGAAACCTTGTTTAATGATTGTTGTAAATAAACAGCTTATTCAGTTTTCAGTCCATGGCCTACCATAGGGATAAATTTGTTGGATTCTGGTCAGACTTGAGGTGACCAACAATTTACACTTTTAGTTACCTTTCAGATAAATTTTGTAGTATTGTAGTAATCTTATCATATACTGGTGGATAATGAATATAGGACTATAATAAAACTTCAGCTTTTTTGATACACTGTTTTTATAAGGAATGGTGAAATACTACTAATTTTTATACTGAGTGTCATTGTAATTTCTTGGTTTGATAATGTATTTCCTCTATAATACATATATTTTTATGTTGGTCACATTGTATGCTAACCCTAATAACAGTTGCAATGCAAATGCCTTTGGAATTTCAGTACAGAGCTTACTATAATGGTAATTTGGTAATGAAGTCCACTTGGACCCATGTGTTTCATAACATAATTTTTCAGAGGAGTGCCGATGAGGTTTAATCTTATTTTGATACCAAACGTATTGATGTGCATTTATAAAATATTAGTTTGATAAAATTTTGAATGTAAGTTTACAAACAAGATATGGTGTTTGACCTGTGATTGTAGAAAGACCCATCTCAGTAGAGTTAGGCAATATTTATCATTCTGTACAGTTAAGATTTGGAAACAAGATCAACAAAATTATCACATTAATTTTTTGTAAGTCCATGTCTTCCTAGTGGTATGTGTGCAGACTCATACTGGTGGAAATCAGGTTTTAATACCCATGGTGGGCAGAGTACAACTGCCCTTTGTGCTAAACAAATACAACAGGCACAACCTTAAATAAGGAGATATTTAAGAGGGTTGGAAGTTTTCTAATTTTACATCTCAAGTGAAGTAGTAAAAATTGTCATAGTGATTCTCTGATTGTTAAATCTTACATTAATGATGAAAAAATGTTTGAAAATCTAGATAAAAAATGCTTTGTAAAGCCATTTTCCAATATTTTAAATTTTGTTGAGTACTTAACATAGTTTCTTAAGGGTCAAATCTTTCTTTACTATCCTTTTGAGATTCTTTGAAAAGGTTACTACTTGAAAACATGAAAGTAAGATTATGAATTTGGTGTCTGAATTTTCAAAAAATACATTTGACAATGTTTCACATAAAAGGCTTGTTAAAAGATCCTCTGTAAATGTAAAGGAAAAGTTTGCATGTTGGATAAAATCAGTGGATGGAAGAAAAGAGGATTGTCATGATTTCAGTTTAGTGAGACTCAGTTAATGTCAAAAGTGGTATACCTCAAGATTTTGCTCTTTTTTGATTTACATCAATGGCAGATGGAAAAATGGTCACTAAAGTTGCATACATTTTGGTGATAATATTCAGTTCTTGGGTGTCAATGGCTGTGAGAAGAAAGATACAGCTTAACAAAAAGACTTAGGTCAGAGTTGTTGCTAAGTGCTGACCCAAGTTCCTATGCTCCATTTCTATTTGAGAGTGCTTCAGATCATTAGTTAGGATCTTGAAAAATCAGAATGGAGAACCACAATCAATATTCTAGTGAAATACTGAATATTTCTATGCCTGTAAATCCAAACCCTGAATCTTTTACTTACCAACAGATGCCAATGACTTAAATTTTTCATTTAGTCGGACAAGTAAATAGCAGATGGCTTTTAATTATAATTAATGTAAGGTAATGTTTGTGTTTTATCATAATTGAAACTATAATGGAAATTACCTTAATCCTTTCCTTACAGGTAGATTTCATCACATTTTGTAGACTTGCATTCAAGATTTATGAATGTATGTTATCAATTTGGAGTTGGTAATTCAATTTTGGAAATGTGTTATTTTATTTTTTAGTTCAATTATAAATGTTTTTAAAATTGCTAAATAATTGTACATCATCTTCTGCTTTTGCTCATATTATATGGTGTTCATCATTAAATTTAAAATCTACAGTTTTTAACAAATTATAAATGCAAATTACCAGTATTGACAAGCTATAACATAAAATAAGAACCTCTTCTTTTTGCTACAGTATTATATATATAATGAATCCACTATAGTAGCTCAACTCACCTTCTTTTCTTTTAAAAATAATTGTTTATGTATGCCTACTTCTCTTAAGTTTGTGTTTATAACCAGTCAAAAACATTCATATTGATCTACATAATCCTGTACATCTTTCTATAAAATTTATGCAGATAAAGCTATTATTACCATTGGAGAGTGGTTTCAGTATAGTAATGTATAATTATGTGTTATTTCAAAATCAATAAATAAAACCTAAATTTTTTTACATCTTCCACACAAAATTTTACTAGGCTTAGCAAGTATGAAGAAAGAAGTACAAAAAAAAACTTTGTAACGTCAGAAGTAGTGGAAGTCATTGTTTTCTTTATACTTTTTATTTGCTTTTCTATGTTTTAAGAAGAAAAAACTAAAATTTAAAATTTATTTTAAATAGTAATAATATACACACACACATGTAATGTGTTGTAACCCAGATGTCACTGTATTATTACAAAATACTGGTATACTAATACTAAGATTAAGAAGAGTAAAACATTAGTAAAGGCTGGTTTTATGCTGTTCAATACAGTAATGTGGTCTGCACATTTGCTGGGTGAGTTACAACTTGTGTGGTAGGATTATTAGTTACATACAGCTCAAAGGTTACTAAAACAAAAATATGAGAATTTTCCAAACTTTCATTCTTTTAGTGTTTCCTATAAAATTTAATATTTTCTTTATTATAAGTAATATTTGTTAGATATGAAGATGAATAAATGGTATTCTAGCAAAGCTACATAATTTATTTTTAGACTGTTGCCCTGTGGAACTTAAGAAATTTCAAGTTAAAACTACATTCTTTTGAATCATATAAAGATGAGATTTTTCACACTCGGTGATCTCCACATAATGAGACAATTTTAGCATCTAGTGGCACTGACCATCATTTGCATTTGTGGGACTTTAGTAAGATTGGAGAGGGACAGTCTTCAGAGGATGCAGAAGATGGACATCCAGAACTCTTGGTCAGTAAATCTTAGTTTGAGAAGTAAGAATTTTACATATGAATTATAATGAATTAGTAACTAACATATCTGAACCATTTAACCCTTGTGTTATTGAAATAACGAGCTAACATGTGATCATCATGTTTACTTTTTATGCTCAGCAGAACTTGTTTATTTGTTTGTTCCAAAGTTCGCACAAAGCTGCTTGAGAGCTATCTGCACTACAGAACTTGTACTGAGTGTCAGTAAATTATAATCTAATGAAAAACACCTTTGGTGTGAAAAAAAGTGCAGCCAAAAATTTTATTGTTCGACTTGGGGCCAAACGGTAGGTAAAACAAAACATACAGCCTAGCTAACTGTTGAATAATTATTTACTGTAAAATTCTTATCAGTGCTGTAAGTGCAACTACAGCACACCCAAAATCCCAGCTGGATTTACTTGCATAACTCTCTCATATCCTGCTCTATGGGATTTCAGTGTGTATTTTTTTTATAATGACATTTATGTTGTAAAGATCTGTCAGTGTACTGTTTTTCTACTGAGAAGTTTGCATACTTTTGGTGCAAATACAGAAAGAGGGAGATTCAATCAAAATTGAAGGTTTTATATTTCTTAAAGGAATGTTTCAAAATTTGGTACATGGACTAAGAGCTCAGTAAATTGCATCCACTGAAAATATGTGGCAGTTTGGATTACCACAGTCTGAACTACAGGAAGTGTAATGCTGCTAAAGTATCATTTCTGTTAATAACGCAGTGTGTCCTGCAGGTTATTTTGACCACGTGACAAACTATTGTGTATTTTGATTCTTGTAAGAGAGAATAGAGTTTTGTTTTAAATAATGGACTGGTATGCTTGTGCCATGAAATAACGTTAAATTGGGTAAATAATACACACCCATGTCTGTAATTTGTAGGTTTAAGCTTTCCTCTTCAATCATCTGTTTTCTCAGTAAAATAGTATATAACAGTTCAGTAACATGGTATTTTTTAGCTTATGTAAGGTTGTTGTACTTTGATTTTACTCAATAAATTAATCCAATTTTCTGTAATTGCAAAGAGTTAAGTCTGTTAATAATGGATGACTTGTTTCTTACAATACAGTTTTAATAGTAGTATTCAGAAATAAGGATCTCAGTTACCAGAATATTTTGCTGTTGTCTGTAACACTCTAAACCTAAGTTTATCTGATGTCTTGTTATATATAATGTATCTTTTAAACAGACTAATATAGTTTTAATATAAAAATATTTCAAGAAACAAAAAGAATATGTGAAGAATCTATTATAAAATCCATTTTATTTTATTTTTGAAATCTTACTCATTTTGAATATTTCAGTGCAATGAAATTTTCAAACACCATTTTTTCATTGAACTTAGCTTGATTTTAAGGATATCGAATAAAACGTTTCTGCATGAGTAGATTAACCTCTATGGGTACTTATGAAAGAAAAATCACTCATGAGAATCAATAAATATTTAAATAAAATGTCACTACTAAAATGCTTTTCCAGAAATGTAATATGTGAAAGACTTGTATGTTACTCCTTTACATTGTTTTCAGTTTTTGTTTTGTATATGCAAAAAAAATATTAAATTATTCTTCTTTTTGAGTTCTTCAAAGCATTTTACCCTAACAGTTTTTATTAATTTTAGTGTGGGCTGAAAATATTTATAATGATGAGGAGCCAGAAACACCAGCATCAGAACTGGAGGCATCCACGTCTTGAAATACATAAAATTGCCATTACTATGTGGGAAAAGTGATATTATGACAATTATTCTTCAAAGAGTTTGCGTTGAGCAAGTCTTGTCCAGTGAACTTACTCCTGTTGTTGACTTTTAAATCTTAAAGATGTTAAAACATGAATATTGAGCTTTTATTTGTCATATATGAGGTTTAGTATTAATTCAATTTAAATTTATATGCATTTTGAGTTAATAAATGCACCAAATACATTACTGTTAAGTAAAACACTTATTATTACTTTTTAAAAACTTAGTTTGAAGTAACATATATATTCAAAGCATCGATGAATGTGATTTACATACATTGCTTCATTTAGTCATTTGAGCTTTTTTTTTGTAGAGCTTAAACATGTTAACTAAAAGCAATGTACAAACAAGTATGCATTAATGTGATCTAACTACCTATGGAACAAACTATAAGAAAGTATTGTATAGTAGTTTGGATAACTTAAATGAATAGTTTACTTAGTTTAATTTATGTAACAGTTAAAGAACTTTACTGATGAAAGTTAGTCTCTTAACTTGATGATGAAGTAATTAATTATATAAGTGAAAGATTTTCTCTACATCTAGGATTAAACAGTAAATCTTAGAGAATCAGTAGCAAGCTAGTGTCATAAAATTTAATCATGTAGAAAATCTGCTTTCTGTGATAGTTTGATGTGGAAATAACCACATGTGACTTTTGCTTATTTGGTAAAATTAACCAAACTCTCCTCTGAAACATAATACTTCTATTTGATTCATTGTAAAGAGATGTCATTGGCCTTCAAACTTCAAAGTTGTTTTGTTTTACTAAAACAAAAGTGAAGATGTTTGTTCTCTGACTGCTAAGGAGAGAAAAAAATGAAGTAATATATGAACATTAAAATGTATTTAAGGAATAGAACACGTATTGTGAGGTAAAATGTAGTTCACTGGAATGTATAATTGCTTGAAGCAAAAAAAAAAAAGAAATTATTGTTGCAAAGAAATAACTTGCAATTTGTAGAAAGTTTTAAAATCATATAGTGTTAAAACACTTTGTTGCAGATATTTTAGCAAAAGTAAACACATTCTAAAGTTGTCATTTTGTTTTTTGACAGCTTTCATAAAATGGAAGAAAGTAAACCAGGACCATCTATAATATTCACAACTTCTCAAATAAAAGGAAGGGGGAATAATATAGGAAAAGAATAATATCACTGATGTACTGTCAGGAATGTCATGATTCTTTTGGCAGTAAGTTTGACCATTTCCTCAATTGCATGCGTAAGAAAACTGAACAGTGTTGTGGTGCATATGTTACACCATGTTGCTTTGTTATGAATACATATACAGAGTTTTACACACACACACACACACACATACTGTTATATATGTTTATTTCTATACATAATGGCCAGGTGGTTAGAGCGCTTTACTTGCAATGTGTGGGTTGCATGTTCAAATAATCATTCCACTAAACATACTAAACTGGGACCATTATAATGTTATGGTCGATTCCACTATTCATGATTAACCCAAAAGTTAGCAGTAGGTGGTGATGACTAGCTGCTTTCCCTCTAGCCTTTCATTGCTCAATTAAGGATCACAGACAGCTGTTGTGCAGCTTTGCACAAAATTCAATAAACAAACCAATGAGCATAATATTTGTCCAATCCTTGTAGAACTTTTACAATTGTATAAATTCTGTATCAAATTGCTACTATTACCTCTGATTTATAATGTTTGCTTAGGGTGTTATAACTACAATAACAAAAAAGCTTTAGTTTGATTTTTACTGGTTATGAGTGTATTTTAATCTAAGAGTGGGAAACTCGTTAAATACATGACTTAGGTTGTAAATCACAACTTTGTAGAATGCTTTGGTTTATCTGTAAGAAATAGTCTGGCAGCTGGAGTAATAGGGTTTGTTTGTTTTTTAAGCCTATCCTTGCATCTGAAGTCCCACCATGGTTCTTTGCTGATTTTGTATCTTCAAACTATATACAATCAGAAATTTTTAAATAACGATTGGTATCCTTTACCCTCCTCTCAAATGTAATTATGTAGATTTGTGTCAAAAAAGTCACATCTCAACCACTACAAGTGATAAAATATTGAATAAACTGTCCGTTTATAGATTCTGAGGCACAAGAAATTTACTGATAGCATAAACAGTAAGTAATCAGCTAAGACTATATAAAGAACAGGTATTTCAGTGCTTGACTGACTTGTATTTACTATAACTCTTAAATTATAAATTAAACTTGCATGCTTATTTTTATTTTGTTTTCAAAGTTGAACAACTTGTATTGAGTATAGAGCATAGCACATGTTAACTTCAACTGAAACATAGATCTAGTGAAGTTTAAGCATTTATTAAGTATACCTCTATATCCTAACTTGATATTTAATATATTCTCATAACAAAGACATTATGAATGAGTGTGTATTTTATAAAGTCAGGGCCTGCTGTAATCCAAACTAGCACATCTCAATTTGCACATGATAATGAAACACAAAACAATATTAAAGTTTGAAATCTCAGAGACCGTAACCTGCATTTGCATATAGACTGAATTCCTTTGTAACCCCAGTTACACTGTGCTGTCTCAAAAACTGTGTATCATCATGTACTACAAAACCACTTTGTTGTTTTTATTTTAGTCTTTTGTTTCATTGCAGAAATATTCACAATTATTTTGTCAGACTTGCCATAAGAGTATAAGACCATCTCTTCAATAATATGATGCCACCAGTAAATTTCAACATGCTATCACTTGTAGTTGCAGAGATACAAACTTTTATATCTATATAATTATGCTTAAAGTGAGGAGAAGGGTTACCATGGAATTAGCCATTATTTTAAAATGCTCAGAGGTGCCAGCTTGGCATATACCATTTTCTGATTGAACATAGTTTGAAGGTACAAAATTAACAAAGAACTACTGTGGGACTTACAGTACAAGGTTACCTCAAACTTCTCCTGTACTAAGATGCAGTTTTCCAAGAATCTTAATTGGTCTACTGCAACTTATCAATAACAACCACAAAACTTAAAGCAAATGAAAAGTGTGATCTATAAAATAAAAATTAGAAACAAAAACTTAAATGATTGCATTTAACCTTTATTTGTGTGTGTGAAATTTCTCTGTTTACTGTTTAAAAAGTAAACATTATAGGTAAGTGTGATATTAGTCACAAGGTGTCACTAAAGAAATCTTAAAGCTTTTTGCCTACAGCTTACATTTGGTTAAAATTAAATCCACAGAATTGTGTATATGTAAACAGTGCTATTAAAACACCATCAGTGAGTTATGCCACATATTAAATGACTGAAATCTAGCTGACAGATTTTGATGTTACTTTATCCAATACACAATAATCAGCAAAAACTATTGAAACAGTGTCCAACTGACTAACAATGAAACTACCCTTTGGTAAAGTCTGCTAACTGCAACAGATTGGAAGGTTCACATCCACCTTGTGAATTTAGAAACTAATTTACTACACTGTAATCAACAGTATATTGAGACAGTACACCTAGCTAGCACTGAAACTGCCCTACCTCGTGAAGCCTATCAACGTCAACAGATTGCTAGCATTTATCAAGATGCTACACAGAAAAAGCTCTGACTTCCAGAAATTAGTAAGGAGTAAAATCGTCGCATGAAATATTTTATACCTTCTAGTCACGTGGCATGAAGATGCTACATATAACATTTTCCTTTAGGAAATTTAAAGTTTTTCTTTTTACAGTTTAATTTTAGGACGTGGTGAACTCAGTTAAGATCATGTGGTTATTTGTCACTTCCTGCTTGTTTTGTTTCATTTCGATCGTTAGTGCCCAGTAACAACACAAGCTCTCACATTTAGATGTAATGGTCAACAAGACTCAAAACTTGTATTCCATGAAATTTTGTAGAAACTCGGACTGGTAAATACCTCGACTAGAAATCAAATTCCCCTCAACAGAGTAAAAAAAAGTGGGGCCTGGCATGGCCTAGCGCGTTAAGGCGTGCGCTTCGTAATCTGAGGGTCGCGGGTTCGCGCCAAACATGCTCGCCCTTTCAGCCGTGGGGGCGTTATAATGTTATGGTCAATCCCACTATTCGTTGGTAAAAGAGTAGCCCAAGAGTTGGCGGTGGGTGGTGATGACTAGCTGCCTTCCCTCTAGTCTTACACTGCTAAATTAGGGACGGCTAGCACAGATAGTCCTCGAGTAGCTTTGTGCGAAATTCCAACAAAACAAACAGAGTAAAAGCTTGCTGGTCTCTGTTATGGACGAAATTTGTCATACTTAAAATACTAAAAAGAAGAAAACGTGAACGCAACATTTTAATGCACGGAATTAAAACCTAATATTTTACAATGAAAAGTTTTGAAATAAGTATCTATTACAAATGTTCTCATTACATTACTGTTTCAATGGTGCTTCCTTAACACTCCTACGAAAAGACGTTTCTAGTCCTGATTTCTCCAAGCCCGTTCCCCTGGCTGTGGTTTCGCTAGATAGTAGATAGGGACAGTGGGAATCTCGTTAATCCATTCATTAATGGATTTAAATGGCAATTTCATTTAAATACAAAATTATTAGCCTAATATTAATAGCCTTTCAAGTTGCTCTGGGGCCTATTAGGCCCCACTTTTCGTAGGAGTGTTAAATCTGCCTGTTGATGCCTACTGAACGTGTATTTCATGTAAGCTTCTAAAACAAGTTTCTGCGCAAGTGCCTAATTTTGCGAGAAATGTGTTCTAGATTTGTATTAAAATTACTTGTATCGTTTTTACGATCTCGTACTTTGTGGCCAACCGTGAAGAAATTGGTGTTACGACTGTAGGTATAGGACAATTGTTAGGTTCAGGCATTAACTTATCAAAAATGAAATTATATTTTGTATTTACAGTAAAAACCGCTAACCTAGTATATTAGAAGTTTTATTACATCTTTACGAAGTGATAAGTAATGAACAAAGCACTTTTGTGAAAGGGTAAGTTAGTTAATACCCAACACATTCGTGATTTTTGGAGGATGTGATAACACCAAATATTTCAAGTGGAAGCCACTGTCATGTTTAATACTGATGTGTTATATGTTAGTAAAAGCAAAGAATCTGGATGAAATACGTTGTGCTAGATTTATATTTGTAGTACAAACTTCAAATCCAATACATATTGTTCCACACTACGTTTAAGTACCACTTAGAGACTAGTTAAGTATACGGTTGATCTGGTCTGTGCTAGCTCAAATCGTAAAGTACGACCGGGCAAATTTGATACCAGAACACCCGTGAAAATTACAGACTAAAGTAATAATAATCCTCTACAAAACCTCTTTGCCTAGAGTGACTCTTATTTCAAATAAATAATAGTATATGAAGAAAAGTTTGTAACTCTAACGTCCCTTCGGTGAATAACTTCAGTCTGTTATTACCAGTTGTTTTAATAATGTTGAATCCTCCCTATATTCTTAAAAATTTAATGCTTATTACTTTCCATTCTGAATAGCAATTAAATTGTAGAATTTGTATTATGTCAAATGAATTAAACATTAAGTACTAACGTGGTTTTAATACCGTTCACAGTGATGGGACCAACGAGTAATTTTGTCTGTTACAACGTTTAAGGTTAAAAACTGCAAACTTATGGTGAAGTCACTTTTTTGTAAAATACGTACATATTCCAGCAGTAATAACTGGTATTGATTCAATATTATGTTTATATTATTTTCACGTTATTATGGCCTAAGAAAATCGTAGATTTGTAATCAGTGGTTGAAACAAAAGTTTCTAAAAAAGCCGATGTAGTCCGTCTACATTGGTGTTATTAGGCATACAATGTCACCTCTTCAGATCAAGTAGGCTTGCAGGAAGATTCCTTCAAAGTTGATCTGGCAGGAGTGGGTATATTATTAAGTGGTAACCTATCTATCAGAAATTCTGTATACGTTCATCTTTTAGCCATTATTTGAATTCAGTATATTTTAACGTTCGCATTGAAAAATTGGTAATACATACAAGAAGGGATACAAAACGATACAAAAAAGTATTGTTTTATGTTGTTTTTTACCTTTTCTCGGTAACCTTAAGACCTTTAATATTATGCCTTCAGGACAAAGGCATCTTTGTAAAAACTGTCTTAAATGTTCTTTCTCTAAGTACAGAGTTAAACATAAAAATATTCTTCAACTAAATTATAAGGAACGTTTGGCTTTGTTCTCAAGAATAATTATCGTAAACTTTGTGAAAGTTTATAAAAACATCAATTCTTGCGTATCTGCAGTTAGAATATAACCGAAAGATTCCTTCTACTTACAAAACAAAAATGAAGATTCATACCATTGATTAGTTGATAGAAATTATAAGATTTTATAAAAAGTTTCCAAATTACGCGAAAGCTGTACTGAGTGTATACAAGCGAGTTGATATAAAGCTAAATTAAGTCATCTACTTGTGGTAGTTTGTTTGTTTGTTTTCGAATTTCGCACAAAGCTACTCGAAGGCTATCTGTGCTAGCCGTCCCTAATTTAGCAGTGTAAGACTAGAGGGAAGGCAGCTAGTCATCACCACCCACTGCCAACTGTTGGGCTACTCTTTTACCAACAAATAGTGGGATTGACCGTCACATTATACATCCCCACGGCTGGGAGGGCGAGCATGTTTAGCGCGACGCGGGCGCGAACCCGCGACCCTCGGATTACGAGTCGCACGCCTTAACACACTTGGCCATGCCGGGCCGCTTGTGGTAGTAAAATATCTTTGAAATCTGTATGTCGAAATTAAATAATAACTTGTTTTTCGAAAATTATTGTCATCAACACATGTTGAAGAAAGGATGCTAAAATTATATGAATTTTGCATTTTAGTTACAGTAACATACGTTTTTATCTTTATATACTGAGTGATTTGAAAATGTGGTACCCATGCCCAGCGTGATTTACTAACTATTCAAAAAACGGGCCGGTTTTTACTGTATGTATCTTATACACAACATTTAAAAGTGGACGTATTAACAATCATTTATTATATCTTAAAGGAGTAATGTACGTAAATGACGAAAACAAACGTCGCTACTTTGTTATAAAGTACAAATTTACGATTATCAAACACAACAAACAAAGAAAGGTCACATTCCACTGCATGCATACCAGAACCATTTGGAATGTATAAGCAAAGAAAAAATATCCACCTAATGGCATTGACTTTGAATAGAGAAACGTGTCACTTGAATAACGAAAAAAAAATCTTTCAAACAAAGGGCAATTTTTATAGTTTACGTCAAATGAAAGTTGTACTTCTGACTGACCGTTAATATGTATATAAAGAAAACAGATGCGTTCTAATAATTATGTGTATTAAAACTGTAATGATAAGTGTTTCCAAAAATATCCGTGTTTTAAATTTTCTTTACATTGATGGGAAATTAAATAATTTTACATGCATAACATATTAGTACAACACTAAAGTGATGATAGTTTGTGAAGTGTTCTATACAGTTTTAGGGCAGAGTCCTATGGTTCTTATATGATTAAATGAAAATGTATACAAACTTAATGAACGCGAATAAAATAAACTTTTTTATCGTGTTTGATGAACAAACGCCGTTATGACGAAGAGTAACAACCATTCATGACGTTAAAACATAATACTGATGCAAAGATTAAAACGATGGCTTAATGAGTATAATTTCAGATCCAGAAAAATTAAAAAGTACAAGTTTATTAACTGAATATGTATACAAAATTAATGAACGCGAATAAAATAAACTTTTTTATAGTGTTTGATGAACAAACACCGTTATGATGAGGAGAAATAGGATTGGCAAGAATACCCACCCCTACTCCAATGAAAGTCCAGCCTTGCTTCAGTACCTCCAAATTACTTGGTACTTTATCAATTCGAAGAGCTGCATATTCCTCAGAAATTTTATTTTTTTCGACAAGCTACAAACTTAATGTGCATATAACTATATTTGGAAAAAATATAATGTTTTTTAAGTTCTAGGAAATTTCGATTTTCTCAACAAATCTACATCTTGAAATTCCAATACACCTTCGCTGTTCAACTTGAAAAATGATTAAATTTTACTGTAAACCATTGAAAAGAAAAGTGAGGCTTAATTCTGTTCACACCAAATTACGAAAATTCGACATTTCTTCTGGTTAATGTTATGGTTTTAAAAGTCGTGCCCCACGCTAGTACAGCGGTATGTCTCCGGATTTACAACGCTAAAATCAGGGGTTCTATTCCCCTCGGTGGGCTGAGCAGATAGCCTTTGTGGATTTACTAAAAGAAAACACACATTTAAATGTCGTAATTTTTCTTCTATGAAACGTAAATATCAAAGAATCGATCTACCAATTGTCAGATCTTTCAAACAAAAAGAATGTTTTTTGTTCCCCATTAAAAAGAACTTGTGTATATCTTCATTTTAAATCATTTAATGTAAACATTGAAACAAAGCAGAAGAAGCACGTGGAATATCCCTTTAGCATGAAGGGATTCGTGAAGCCCTTAATGAAAGAGAAAAGGCCAGGCGTAAGTTAAGGCTGCGGATTGCAACGTTCGAGATGCTTTGTATCACTGATTATACTCCGATGTGAGACGTTATAACTACAACATCCATCCTGCTGTTTTAATAAATCTTAAGAATAAGTTGTAAGCATTACAGATTAGTTGTTCTCTCTCTGATCAACACTCGTACATTATAGGAATGATAACCTAGCTACTTAACCCATCTATCTTATAATATGCCATTTAGAAATAACAAAGAATTATCGGAATATTTTCGATAGGTTGTCCCACTATCTTTAGAAGGTAGCGCTGGTCCTATTTGAAATAAACATAAGAAAAATATTGTAATTTTCAATTAGCATGTGTGCAGGATTAAAAAACAAAATATGGATGCCAAACTAATCATTTTAAGCGTGTTCATGAACGAAGTATAATTGTTATATCAATAACAAATAAAATATTAAAAAATGTTTGGTCATTGTTATGCAGTATTAATAGTTCTGCACGAAGAAACTCATTTATTCTCTATTGGAATCAGCCATGTATTTCCTATTTGTAAATAGATATGTAGGGCCGATTTCAAAGTAGCGTATCTAGGGTTATGTTAGATGGGGGTTCCCAAGTGTTTGGACTTCCCTCTCGCTTTTTTTGTTTTTATGTGACAGTAGAATATTGGTGTATTCTCAAGTTGTCGTTTTAGTTATTAAACGTAAATTATCAAAATTCTTTTGAGATGCAATATTAGTGTATTTTGTTGTTGTCAGTCATAAAGCTACACAATGAGCTATCGGCTTTTGACCCACCACGAGTATCAAAACCTGGTTTGTAGCGTTATAAGCCTTCATACTTTTCGCTGAGCCACTGGAGGTAATATAAAAGGAATTTGTTTGTTGTTTTTCTTCTTTGTAACTAGGAGTGCTTATTGTTAGGTGGTTTTACATTGTATCATATTATTTCTTTTAATATACCCTTTGAAACATTTGTTTGGCCATGCACCATTAGCACTTGCATGTTGCGAAGCCAGGGAGATTTAACCATCTGATTTGGTCCCACGTTCACCCTGCATTTATAAGTTGGGCTTTCACTGTACTGTTACTGTTTTTCCCTTTCCGTCGACATCGTTTACTTTCGTTATGAAACCCTGATGATGGTAAACTGTACTGTCACAGAAATGTCACATTCAAAATATTAGTTACACGGTTACTACAAAGTAAACCGTAATGAACGTTTTGCTGTTACTACAAAGTTTGTTTGAAGTTAAGTACAAATTTACACAATGGGTTATCTGTTCTCTACACAGCACGGGTATCGAAACCCGGTTTTTAGCAGTGGGAGTTCGCATACATATCGCTTTCCACTGGGATGCTACTGCAAAGTAAAGCGCAATATAAAGTTTTACCGTTTTTGTTTTTTTGTAGTTCCCTCCTCCCGAATCATATCCTTAGAGTAGATTGAATCTGAAGATGACTTAGGAATGTCGAAACGTTGTTCTCTGCTTATCAATAAAAGTGTTAATACCCATACCACCCTTTCTGAAATACATTTATACTGACGTTTGTTTATATAGAAAATGAAGGATCCAATTCCCACCCTCTAATGACCTTCCTCATGTCATCCTGTATCAGTCAAGTATGGTGCTGATTGATCAAGGAATGTGAAAACAAGTGGCTGAAAGGTGCGAACAAAGAGACACAAACTTAGCTTTGATTTTTTAGTGAGTGCGAACATGAAATGTTTTCTTGATTGAAAACTTATGAGATATTCATTTTCATTTATCAGATTTGCTCAGAGACTATTTTGGTTACAGATATTCGCGTGGTATCTCTAACTACTATTTGTTTTAGCATCAATTGTCATGAAAAAAATGATGCAGGGTCTAGATCCCGTCTTCCGTCAGCGTATGAATGTAAAAAAGAAAAGAAAATATTAGTGTGTATAAGTTTCTAAGGATCTTTACTTGAAGGCTCATGAATATTAAAACAGAATTGTTACGAAAGTAACAGAGTGATAGGTATTTTGAGTCAAAAATTCAAAATAGTTAGGAAGTACAAACGTTAATAATTTACGAAGCTCTTGGTATGTAGACTATTATTGTTCTTTCGACGCCCAACATCAAACTAGTCGTTTTCAGAAAGGATATTTCGTTCATGTCTTTATAGGACATCTTATGAAAAATTTCAGTCCATTGATGATAACTTTTTAAACACTCTGAATTGTAAAACTTATCAGTCAATCAAACACATCAAATTAGTTTTTGTTAAGCAGAAAGCTCTAAAATGGACTATCTGTGGTGTGACTACCACGAGTACCAAAACCCGTTTTTTGGTGTTATGAGCCCACTAACTTCCTGATGAGCCATTGGAAACCACTCGTTTCACATTCATTCTTATGTGGAGAACGACAAAAAAAATTTAAAGATTACGCCTAAATGTTTATACTCCTCAGCATTGTAATATATAAAGAACTAATGAATACACTGAACTAAAAAATAACGGCCTCATTTAGTACAGCAGTAAGTCTACGGATTTACAACGCTAAAATCAGGGGTTCGATTTCCGTCGGTGGGCTCAGCAGATAGCCTGATGTGGCTTTGCTATAAGAAAAACACACACACACACTAAAAAATAAAAATGACCCGATAGAAAAAAAACAAGATTTTGAAAAGTTTTAAGAGCGTAAAACCTTTAGATTTGTTTTCACGTCATCCTAACCTACTATATCTGTACTTAAGGAAAAATGTTCATTTAATGCAAATAAACAATATTCGATCATAAACCCCAACTGCCCGTTATCATCTACTTTTTTAAAACAAACTTAAAGTATTAATAACGATGAATATTGTTTTATGGAACACTATTTTTAAATACTTTTGGGATGCTCGTAGCCTTGTGGTTTTTTATGGCCAATATTTGAAATCATTTTTACATTGAAGTCGAATATGGCTACAAGAGTGGTAGTTAAATTCTACTTTTCATTTAGATAGAAGTTGCTTAAGAATTGGCAGTAGGCGTTTTTTACTATTTGCCTTCACTCTGTAGTCTATCAGTTCAAAAATAGGGACGGCTGTGTAACTTTGCTGTTATATTGTGAAGGAAATAAATATTTTTAAGATTATTTTGACAGCAATTTGTCTTTACTGAATGAATGTATTATTGCAGAAAAGTAAGCTGGCGGGCAAAATAAAAAGGTATTAGTATGTTGATAAATTTAATATTGAATTTGTGAAGCTTTACCTATATTTTGGATTAGAAATTATAGGTCCCATTAATTACCCGATCAAGGAGTTCCTAAGAAATTTTATATTCTTTGCTAATTAGTTTCGAGATAACAGACCGCCAATTACACGAACCGGAAAGTCATTAAAAACTGAGTCTGTATTTGAACTTATCAGAAAAAAAAACAAAAACGGCCACACAAATTACGATAAAAAACAAGAGTTTTGTAATTACCAAGTTATGCTAATTTGCTTTCGAAGGTCGTCTTAGTAATATTCCAGAGAAGTAATGATTAAAACATCGAGACTAATCTTAATCACAGGCAACCAGCCCTAAGGGCAACTTCATGAATGATGGACTCGTTGATAAGAAGGAGCTACGGTTACAGTGAATCACGATAAAAATAAAATAAATATCTTCTATACGAAACTAGCAACCTACATGTATCTTAGATTTACGCCGATACAGAAATCAAAGCGTTATAACAGATCTTTAATAATTAAGACCAACACACTAATAGTTGTTACACTCATCTCCGATTTGTAAAACAGTAAACATTACACTTTCTAATATGCTACCCGAATTTTAATAGTACTGTTGTTTAAACTGAATTTTAATTTGTAAATTTAATCTCCGTCACAAATATGTATTTTGAAAGCATTCTGTAGGCATTAATTATTATCAACCTGAAATATTCCGTTTTGCAACACAGTCTAAATGGCTGTGTCCTTACTTTAAAACTGATGACCACATGAAGGACAAATGATCAGCTGCACCAAACGCCTACGCAGTTACTCTAACAGAATAGCATGAGTGACTGTATATCTCAGAACGGAAGGTATGGGTATTAACACTTTTATCAATAAAGAAAAGAACAACGTTTCGACCTTCCAAGGTCATCTTCAAGCATGAGTGATTCTCTCTTTTATAAAAATGGCCAGGTAGCTAGGACGCTTGACTCACAATCTGAGGGTTGTAGGTTCGAATCCCCGTTCCATCAAACATGTTCGTCCTTTTAACCATGGGTGCGGTACATTGTACAGTTAATCACACTAATCATTGGAAAAAGCGTAGCTCAAGAGTTGACGATGGATGATGATGACTAGCTGTCATCCTTCTAGTATGTCACTGCTAAATTAGGGATAGCTAGCACAGATAGCACTCATGTAGCTTTGCGTAAAATTTATAACAAATCAAATCTGTTTTAAAACCCGAAACTGTATTTGCCCAGCAGCATGTCGCTGGCTCGAAGTAGTCTAGTATGATAAACACTAGGTCACGACTTGCTTCAATGTCTAGGAACTGGTAAAAACGCATCAGTTATCTTCACGTTGCCCTCTCTCTCTTCGTATACATATATACAACTGTTTTTGTTTTTAACATCTCCCTTTACTGGGCAATAAACAACATAACTTTCATCTGAGTCTTCGGATGATTTCTGTTGGTTTTTTTTAATTTCGCGCAAAACTACACGAGGGATATCTTCGCTAGTCATCTCTTATTTAGCAGTGCAAGATTAGAGGGAAGGCAGATAGTCATCACCACCCACCGCCAACTCTTGGGCTACTCTTTTACTAACGAATAGTGTGATTGATAATCACATTATAACGCCCCCACGGCTGGAAGGGCGAACTTGTTTGGTGCGACCGGGATTCGAACTCGTTACCCTCAGATTACGAGTCCAACGCCTTAACCCACCTGGTCATGCCGGGCCCTTCGGATGAAACCTTTCTCCCAGAAGCATTATCATACTTTGTATTAATATTTTACTTTTCTGTCTGTCACACACCAAAATAAGGAGGAATGATATTCAGTGTATGTATACAAAAATAGCAACAAAGAGGACGTCACAGAATAACCTTTATAACTACTCTTTTAATTTCTCAATTAGCAAATACTTGTACTTTGTTTGGACCATTAGCGAGGGAAATTTATGTATAAAAATAAGATTTTATTTCTGTGTTTTATTTACTGAAGTAATCTCTTCTTGAGAATTCTTTTTGAAAGTATTTTCCTAAATAAGAATTGCTTTATTAATATATATATATATATATAAACCTTAGCACAGTTTAAAATAAGTCGTAAATACTAATTATAGAACATGATAATAGAAGATTAAAAAAGTGGAACAGAAGAACATACTGAATTTTCGTTCGAAAATATTGTTAATAGAGATTGTTGCAAAGTGATGACTCAATTCAATATAATAATTACAAACAGGAGCAAGGTTTACTAGCTTAATGCATTAAAAGGTAGATTGTTAGTTTTGGTGCAAGTATATAGGAGCTTTATTTGATCAGAAGGTAATGTTATTAACGAGTTTGAAGTTTGATGACACAGATATTTACCCTTTTTTTGTCAATACTCACGCATTATACTCAATAATTTAAATATTTATAAAAATTAGTTACAAATATACTTGTCATAAAACATAAATATCAGATCTATTACAGATTTACTGGGGAAACTCTAATGTAATTAAAGGTTCCAGTTTATTTTTTTACGTTTTTGTGTTGTTTTTTACGCAAAAAAATAATTAATTCAGTCAAACAGTCTTATCCGTAGACCACTAAATCTGCAAGCTTAACGAGCAGATGAACCTGCCTGTCATCCCAGTATTTAGTACTCTGTGTCCTGGGGAGAGTGATAACAGTTTGGTGTTTGCTAATTAACCTCGCTTGATATCCAACCGAGAAGCTTCTCGTGAGATCTTGGTCAGAAGTAAATATAAGTATATCTTCCACATGACATAGACCTTCTTTCTAGGTTCTTACGGGTATATCTTGTCGTTAACAAAGGTTGTGAAACACCACAGTATTTCTCATTAAGTTATAACAAGCAAGAAGACGTATGGAAAGCGTTCCAGTTTTATTTTCTTCTCTGTATTTATTCTACAGACCTTGTATTTTATGTTTCCTCGAGCTAATGGTTTCTCTCGTTTGTACCTCAAATACAAACGAAAGGAAATACTCAACTAATGCTCCGAGTATTTGTTTAAAATCTACATATCCTTTATGATGCAGAAAAATGTTTCTGACCATCTGGAATCAAAAATTGTACATTAAGTTATCATACGATGGTATTTAAGCTTACTCGGTATAGTGTCTGTATATAGTAGATTCTTTGAAGCTTATACTAAGCCTTGACAACATAAGAAGGTGTGTTTTAAGCGTAATTTATTTTTTGAGCAAGTATTTTTATGCTGCCTTACTGAAAGAATGTATTATTTTCTAGTATGATACTATATTTTTTACTAAAATAATAAACACACGCAAACATTTTGTTAAAGCACGCATTGTTTAAGCTGAATGATTCACAGTTTATGCCTACCTAAACAGTTTTGTATTTAATACAGAAAAAAAAATGTGTGCGGACAAAAAAATGGGTGCTA
This sequence comes from Tachypleus tridentatus, assembly GCF_004210375.1. Classification (NCBI taxonomy): domain Eukaryota; kingdom Metazoa; phylum Arthropoda; class Merostomata; order Xiphosura; family Limulidae; genus Tachypleus; species Tachypleus tridentatus. The sequence goes on along the minus strand of NC_134832.1, from coordinate 19,067,046 downwards.
AAATCGCCCTTTTTTGAGTAATTGATGTTACACCTCCCCCCAAAAAACTGCAAACATACCTCTTTCTGGACCAATTAGAATTCCTTTTCAAAAATTAACAATGATTTTGATGTCGTTTTTACTTCAGGAAACTAAACAGATACAGGAGGAAATAACTTGATGTTATTGATAAACACATTTTTAATTCATTTTAATATACAAACAAAAATGATATAATTTATAATAACGCTTATTACTAATAGTTATTAGAAATGATGGTTTATATACAAGAGTTTCACAGACTTACAGACAATACTAAGTCATATATACAGTCTACAACTGAATATTTTATACCATCTGGTCTGCAACGAACAAATTAATTCTGGTTTGATTTTGTTATGCCTCTCCAAAGTTAACGATGTCTTTTCGTGGCTAGCTTCACACCGGGTACAAGCTGATTCCTTCCAGCCAAGATATTTAGTATCCTCGTGTAAATAATAACGTCTGAAGTAATTCACTGAAGTTGAACGGTTTCTATTGTTTCAAATCTATGAACTTTTCTTGTCCAATTCTGTGGTTTTCCGATTAAGCGACGTTGATCACTGATTTGTTTTTCTAATTTCGCGCAAAGCTACTCTAATCATCACCACTCACCGCCAACTCTTGGGCTATTCTTTTACCAACAAATAGTGAGATTGACCTTCACATTATAATGCCCTCACGGCTGAAAGAAAGAGCATATTTAGTGTGATGGGGATTTGAACTCGCAACCTTCAAATTGCAAGTCGAGCGCCCTAACCACCTAGCCATGCCAGGCACACACTGATAGTTTCCAATGCCTGTACCACACTTATTATAGCTGACCAATAATAGTAATCTTCTCTCAGCTAGCCGAGGCCCGACATGGCCAGGTGGTTAAGGCACTCGACTCGTAATCTGAAGGTCACGGGATAGAATCCCCGTCACACCAAACATGCTCGCCCTTTCAGCCATGGGGGCGTTATAATGTGACGGTCAATCCCACTATTTGTTGGGAAAAGAGTAGCCCAAGAATTGGCGGTGGGTGGTTATGACTAACTGCCTTTCCTCTAGTCTTACACTGCTAAATTAGGGACGGCAAGCGCAGATAGCCCTTGAGTAGGTTTGCGCCAAATTTAAAACAAACAAACTCTCGGCTAGTCGCTTTTTATAAGAATCACGCGAGCTTGTAGAAATTTCAACAATGTTCTAGCGAGTTTTCGTAAAACAAATATTGTTAATTCTTACTCACAAAAATATTCAACAAATTTTGAAAACAGGCGGGACTTGTGAAATATACAGTCAAGAATATACGTCACATACAAAAAAGAAAACTATACTGAAGCAAGCGTAGATACTAAAATAAACGTATAACAGTAAATCTGTTACACAATGCATTCTCTTGCTAGGATTTTTTTACTTATTTCCTGATAGAACAAGAATTTCTGTCGATGCTATTTCAAAGATATAAAGCAAAAAAGGTGAGGACCAAATTCTACATCGAAATGCTTAGCTGACTTTTGCCTTTTTTTTCTGCTGCTGCTTTCATTTCTAAATTGCATACTTCCTATGATCGCCATTTAGAAATTACAAAGAGGAACGATTGGGATCATCTCCCCCCCCCCACATACACATATCTTGGTTTTCCTTTCTGTTACTAACGCTTCTTAAAGTATAAAAAATAAATGGATGAGAGTCGTATTTTAAATTTAGTAAGCACACATGTAAACCGAATTTAAGAATAAGTATTATTTATTAAATGGGGGTGTATAGGGGATAGGGGACACTAAAGCACATTTTGAAGTATATTCAACCCCAACAAACCACAATGAGAAGGTGAAGAGAAAATGAATATGGATAACTTTCAAGTTGCTTCTTTTCAGATAGCATCACTGTTAAACTTCTTTAGTGAATTCCATAGATTTATTAGTATAGACACATGGAACAAAAACTATAGTATTACGTTTAGGCGTGTTAGGGTCATCTTCAAAGCCACATTAGAAATCTTCATCTGAAGTAGATTTGATTGTGTAAATTCTTAAAAACATAATTGTCTCCTAACTTAAAGGTTAGTTAACTTTATTTCATAACAGTGGGCATGGTAGTCCATTGCGTAATTTTGTGCTTAACTGGAAACAAATTTTATAGCAGTTAAATAGTGTGAGCACTTTTAAAACATTTAAAAGAGGCTATTTTCATTGACTCAAACAACTGTTTCCTAAAAAAAGAACTTGGAAAAGACATTTAGCTCAGATTTTTGTCAAACATATTATTGTTTAGATTTCGATTTGGATAATTTCGGAGCAGTGTATCTCATTTCCCCTAATATCTATGAAACGAAACGTTAGTAGTTCTAAATACCTGGAAGAAGTGGTGTGACATCCTGGCACAGTTTCGTCAAACCTGAATTAAGCTTCACTTCTCTTCATATTTCTGACACGGCAACAGCGTGAAATAGTGGGAAACCAGGAAAAAATATTAAGGGATTACTGTGAAAAAATCCCAAGGATTTTCTTCATGTATTTTGCTTTATACTTCGGAAATGTTAAAGTAATAATTAATAGTGAGGTGTTGAACTGAAACCCATTTAATTGGCTTTATTTTTAGGAAACACCAAAACGAAATCTGAAACTGGATAGGAAAGTGTGCAAATAACGATAAAAGTTCGCATAGAAGTTTCAAGGTGAGGTTATTCCCAATTTACTTCACTTTATAATAAATAAAACCGTTGTTTGTCGCCACTGCAACCAAATTTCCTAGAGCAAAAACGTAAAACAATGAAATTTAAGAGTTGTTCTTCTACTAAAATTGTTCGTTTTAAAACTGCTGCTCACTTTTTGCACAAACGTTCTTGTAAGTGGAGAACGTCTGTAGTTATTTTAATACAAACTCTCTTTTGTAACAAACGTTTTCAAACATCTTAATTAATCAATTAAATTTGATCTTAAAAAGAGTACTCAGCCTCAGCTTATCTAAGCATGATCCATATTTCTTATAAAACTTGAAGAACGGAATTATGTCGTAAATTTGGTGTTTTTCCTCGTAAACGTGTGTTTGACAAAAAAAATCATGAAAAGAATATAATATTTACCTTATCATTGCTGCAGATTTAGCGGACTAACCCGCTAAAGGCACTGTCTATTGGCTTTATGTCTTTTTCATAACCAGAAAATAAAGAGGTGTAAGGTCGTTAAAATAGAATATGAGCTATTCTCGTCACCACCTTGGTATGAGAAATTATTGTAAAGTAAATGGCCCGCTTTAGATATGCTACGGCAGTTTTAAATGGAACCGTCTACACTTGTATTTAGTTGTCCTTCATGTGTCCTATTTATCAAATATCTATAGAGTTGAAGGTCAAAGATTAAGGTCATTCACATTATATGTAAGATTTAAGGCCTAGCTCAGCACTTCTTTTGAACATAATCTACTGTACTCTTTAGTTCACAGCTGGATTGCTAAGCGTTTTAATTTCTTTTATAGCTGAGTTGCTACACAGTTTGATTATATTCATAGTTGTGTTTCTACACAAGTTGTAGACGTGGCCAGTTTAATGAGGTGTAACACGTGATCCTGGAATACAACTTTAATTTCACTATACAAGGGCTATCGCGCTAGCCATCCATAATTTAGCAGTATAAGATGAGAGGGAAGGCAGCTAGTCATCATCATCCACCGCCAACTCTTAGGCTACTCCTTTTCCAACAAATAGTGGGATTGGCCGTCACATTATAACGCCCCCACGGCTGAAAGAGCAACCATGTTTGGTGTGACGGGGATTCGAACCTGTGACCCTCTGATGAGGACTCGAGCGCATTAACCACCTGCCCATGCCAGGCCTATTGTTATAGAGGTGAGCAAATGGTTATTTAGGATCCCTGAATATGATGATATTTGCTCCCCGCTAGTACAGCGGTAAGTCTACGGATTTACAACGCTACAATTAGGGGTTCAATCCTCTCGGTGGACTCAGCAGATAGCCCGATGTGGCTTTGCTACAAGAAAACACACACACACGTGATGATATTTTAAACATCCCATGCTTTCTGTAAATTAAAGAAATAGCTCAACAGGTATAGAGAGGAAAATAAACTTGCATTTTTCTCTGCTTAATATGAGAAAACTTTCTCTGTGTGTGTGTGTGTGTGTGTTTGCGATTTTGCTAAAATTTGGGGTGCTCCTCGTCGACTATTATTTCTCTTTGTCGAGGTATGGTTCAGATGACCTTTCTATGTTTGTGTACTGTATAGAGTGAAAAAATAACTGTTTTTTAGTTAAGATCTCGACTCTTAATTCGAGGGTCGCGAATTCGAATACCAGCCACACCAAATATGCTCGCTCTTTTAGCTGTGGGGGCGTTATAAAGTGACGGTCAATCCCACTATTCGTTGATGAAAGAGTAGCCCAAGAGTTGGCGGTGAGTGTTAATGACTAGCTGCTTTACCTCTACTGTTACATTGCTAAATTAGGGACAGTTAACGCAGATAGCCCTCGCGTAGCTTTGCGCGAAATTCAAAAACCAAACCAATAAATCGAGCACAGATAATGAAATATTTATTCACACTTTTTGTGTTTCAGTTATTTAGGAGGCTGGTTATTCTTTAACTCTGTTGCGAATTTAACAGACTTCGAGGTTGAGGGGAGTTCATTCTTGTTACATCTGTACAAAACAAAGAATTTTCTGATTATCGCTTGAATTTAGACATGAGCGTGTAAGTACTATATATCAAACTCCAACACTATGCACGTCATCCACTTTTGTTCACATAACATTGACAGAATGAAGAGCCCCTTAAATCATACCAGTTTGTACAAGTATCCGAGTCACTTCTTGAGATGAATTTTCGTATCCTCAAAGAGGACCAGAAACAAGGCCAAATTGAAACAGGTTTCTAGCCATTGGCATACATAAGTTTTATCCGAATAAAAAAGTCAGTACGTGTTTATTAACTTTCGACATTTATGTAACAAAAAATGTCATATTTCATTTGGAACACTTTCAAGATTACCAGAATAAATTAAAATACAGGTTTGATTCATCTGTATAAACCACAAATGTTGATATTGAATCAGTATACATTAACATACCTCTTGATGAAATAATCAAATTAATCAAATTATTTAGTGTTACCTAATGACACTAAAGTCAATGGCTTAATTAGAAATCAGTTCACAAAACTACTTGAAATTACAAACCAAAGAATTACATTTTGTGTTCAACAATAAGACATATGATCAAGTTGACGGTATAATCATGAGTTCACCACTTGCTCCAATTCTAGCTAATTTGTTCTTGTCTCATCACGACGGCCTAGCATGGACAGATGGTTTGGGCACATGACTCACGATTTAAGGGTCGTGGATTCGAATCCCCGTCACATCAATCGTGCTCGCCATTTTAGCAGTGATGATTAAAATGTGATGATCAATCTTTGGTAAAAGAGAAGCCTAAGATTTGGGGGTGGGTAGCTATGATTAACTATCTTCCCTCCAGTCTTACAATGCTAAATTAGGGATTACTAGCGCATAAAATCCTTGCGTAGCTTTCCTCGAAATTTAAACCAAACCAAACTCATCATGAAACAAATTGGTTACAGTCATGTCCATCCGATTTTAAACCTTTATTTTATGAGATATATTGATGACACTTTTAATCCGTGATGACGAGAAAATCCTCTTGTAAAAAAATTATACATGTAAAAATGTAAAAACGGCTGGTATGAATAGAGAAAGTACAATGTAGAGGAGCGAACAACATTTTGACCTTCTTCGGTCATCGTCAGGTTCACAAAGCTGACCACATGTTTCAAAGGGGTTGTGTAACTGAGTATAGGAATGTAGAGAGCGTGCTTAGATGTTTGATTATATTTATTAATATAGGTATAAAAGTGTTTCTTTATATTGGTTTATTTTGGGCTTAAGTTGTTGTATAAGTAAGGTTTCTTTAATTTTGCATTTGTTTATGTTTGTTTCTTTATTTAGTATTTGGGTGTTTTTATGGTTATGTTGTGTTTATTTGATTTGCAGTATTCTAAAACGTGTGAAGGTGACATTTTGTGTTCTTTGAATCTGGTTCCAATTTTTATGCTTGTTTCTCCAATATAGAAGTCGTGGCAGTTATCACATTGTATTTTATAAATAATGCTGGTGTTGTGTTTGTCAGTGTAGTTTTTACATAGTATAGACTTTGATTTTGTGCCTGGTTTTTGAATAAATTTGGTATTAACTGGAATGTCGTATTTTGTTACCTTCAAACATGTGGTCAGCTATCGGTCAGTCACCTCTTTCTTTCTTTATGAACCTGTCGATGACCGAAGAAGATCGAAACGTTGTTCGCTCCTCTACGTAGTGCTTTCTGTACCCATACCAGCCGTTTTTACATGTATGATGACACTTGTGTTGTGTTCTGAAGGCAAAACCATATGAAAAGTTTCTAGATTATCTCAGTCCAAAGCACAGAAATATGGAGTTCACAGCTGAAAAGAAAAATTATTTAAGCTCCTTTTTTTAATATAGAAGTAATCAACCGGAATAACAAGTTTGAAACTAAGTACTACCATAAACCAACATATTCTTGCTTCTCCTGTCATTTCAGTACACATTTATAGCTTACTCTTACAAAAATAATTCAATAAATGTTTTAGTTCATAAAGCATATAAACTTACGAGCTCTTATGGGTATATTCTTGATGGGCCTATTAATATAAAAAGTGATTAAAATGCCTTTCCTCTAGCACTCATTAACAAAAGTATTTTTGAATATATCAGTAAGGTTTACAACCCCATAATTCCTGACCTCAACGTTTCTACATGTTCTATTACCTATTACCTTTGACAGTTCCCATGACAATAAACTAAAAAAAAAAAAAAAAAATCAGGAGTATTTTGCAATCAACTTATACCCAAATCGGCCTAAGAGTATTCTTCAAAACGAACAAACGGATACCCAGTTTTTCCTGTTTAAAAACAAAATACCTCCTTCAAACAATTGGTGGTAGTTTACAAAATATTAGTGTCATGGCTGCCGGCAAGTCTGTATTGGGTCAACAACTCGAAACTTAGCTACCAAAATCAAAGAGCATATGCATAACAACTCTTTCAATAACTCTGGAATTTACAACAACCTAAGCAAAGACTGTAACTAAACTGTGAACAAAGTAATAGATTCAGCGAAAGATGAATGGACACCAAGACGAAAGAAAGCACTCCTAATTTGTAACCTACAACTTAAACTAAACAATCAACTATGTCACTGCATATCAAACTACGATCAACTCATTGTGTCTGAGATGGGCAAAAAGTGAAAACTTCGTTCAACAAACAAGTGTCAATATCTATTGATATGAAAATAAACACAGGCATATTCTAAACTTGTGGATCCATCGAAGACCATGCTGTTGAATAACAGGGCCAGATAAAATTGTTTTCAAAGCACGGAAGCCTCATTAATTAACATATGCCTATCGTCACTAATGACACACTGTATTCATATACTTACTTGCCTATCATCATTAATCATATAGTGTCTTTAAGCTCTTATCTGTCTTGGCACTAATTCAACAGTGTCTTTAAATACATATCTGCCTATCATTACTAATCACACAGTTTCTTTATGTACATACCAGCCAAGCATCACTAATCACAGTTTTTTTTATGTACTTATCTACCTGGCACCGTTAATGAAACAGCCTCTTTATATGATCACACTTCCTTGCTTATCATCATTAAAGACTGCGTTTTTATATAATTTTGCTTTTTCATTATATTTTTACCCTAGCTTAACTGCCCCATTTGGAAACTTTTCATAATATCAAGATGTTTTTAAGTATTATCAACTTGAAGCATTTTTTAAAAATCTATAAATAACTTCTTACAATGAGATTGTTGGAATTTCACTACCATCTCTGTAAAGTTTTTGTGTTTATGTATCATATTTGAAATAAACTGAAATTAACAAACCAAAATGATACGTATTTAAAATTTATTTGTTAGACTTATTTCCCTAAATGTACAAGCATTCTCGTTTGTAATTTAAATTAGTAAATAGTTCGTTCCAATAATGTACTTTTGAAAAGTGAAATTCAAGTTCATGTTAAAAATACTCATATGGTCGTTTAAATAGACAGGTTCTATAAAATAAATTATTTATGAGCGTCCTTTTGTTTCTTCTAATGTTTATTGGTAAAAATTTATTTTCAATGGAAATTGCAACTCTTTGAGTACAATCTCTCTGAGCAACAAAGCTTTAATGGATTTAATTACACCTCGTTTGTTTGGTTTTGAATTTCTCACAGAGCTATACAAGGGATATCTGCGCTAGCAGTCCCTAATTTAGCAGTGTAAGACTAGAGAGAAGGTAGGTAGCTCGTCATCATCACCCACCGCCATCTCTTGGACTACTCTATTATCAAGGAATAGTAGGATTGATTTAACATTATAATGCCCTCACGGCTGAAAGGGCTAGCATGTTTGAAATTATGAGGATTTGAACCCGCGACCCTCGGATTATAAGTCGAGTGCCTTAACCACCTGGCAATGTCAGGCGTAATTAAACTTTCTAAATTAAAAATAAATGAATAAAATTTTACATACAAGTCATGTTGTATCCCAATCCAACTTTAAGCCATGCGAAAAAAACAAACCAGTTTCTCATCAGCTGCTTCAGAAACCTAAAATAAAGAGGTTTTCTGAGGAATATAACCGATAATTTTTTCAAACACCAAAATAACATAGGTGGAAATTATTGTCAATCCTTTATATAGGTGGCGCTTTAAAGTAACGATTTCAAAATAAAACAAAAGTTAAAACAGAGTCAGCAAAAAGTTGTAGATGTGGGCGCTGATGACATTTCCCCCACTTGTGTCTGTATTTATCAGCACTGGTATAGTTAAGGTTGTTTCCTGAGAAACAAGTCTGATTTAGAAAGATGTTGTTCAATTCGGAATGTATACACATAGAAGGAAGGGCAAACTCACGCAGCGTGTCTTGAGTCGTTATTCTAAGACTTGTACATGACAACAACAAAAAATCGATTAAATCCCAAGATCCTTGCACCCTAGGCTGTAAATGACAGGAAAATCCAAACAGGTCTAGAGTCAAATCACTCATCCACGAAACAATTGTTTGCTACAGAATTACTCAGGTCTGACGATCCTGATTGGTTTGCTTGTAAGCATGCGTGACACTCGCTGCGTACAATACTTAGATAGCCAATGAAGACGCGTGGTGGCACTTAATTGTGCGCACGTCTTTCATTTTAACTTCCGTTTGGAGCCCCATCTTTGATGATGTTTTAAACTACTATCCACTCTATTTCAGTCCAAATATCTGGCGGAAGCACGTGTCTAGTACCAAGTAGAACAAGCATCACCTGCCTGAAATATGCCCATTGGGGCAGGAAGCGACCTCTGTTGTGGGTCAGTGACGACATCTGACGGTAAATTGTTCAGAGTACAGAATAACGTGACAAGCAAGTGAACATTTGGTTGATAATAATATTTAAATGCAGAAATAAACGCCGAAGTAACATGGAATGCATTCTTTTTCTTCTTCTATAGAATATGATAATTTACCTCCATACTTGGTCCATAACAAATAATGGTAAGTATTCGAAAAGAAAACATGAAACTAAAAGAAAAAAAACGTATAAATATTATTGCCTTCGTGGTGTGTAAAATAAACTCTTTAATAAGCGATAAACATGTGCCTTATGAAGGCAAATGTGAGTGTACCGAAACGTTATATTTTAATTCTTCCTTTGTCGCCGAAACAGTTTGTTTAGTAATACATTCCTTAAGTTTTATCTTTCAACACATTACTGTGGTAGATAAGTTTCTTGCGTTTGTACAGCTGTATATTGATTCTGGTATATATCAACTAAAAATTATAGTCTTTGATTGATTGGAATGAAGAACAAAGCTACACAATGGACCATCTGTGTTCTGCCCACCACGGGTATCGAAACACAACTGTTAGTGGCGTGAGTCCACAGATATTCCGCTGTGACACTGGAGATATAATCCGTAATAAATTAAAGCTTAAACAATTATAAATATCATGGATTTTGTGTTAACTTTAATTAATGTATTATAACTGCTTAATCTTCTTTCACAGAACTAAGCATTTTGGAATAATTTCCTTAGAACACTTTGAAATAACTTTATATATCAATAGCACTTTGAAATAATTTTCATAGAACTATGACACTATTAAAAACTTTCGAACTAAATAAATATTTTATACTGCATATTTGACATGTAACATTAATAATGCTGAATAGAAAGAGCTGCTGAATTAACAGGTTATACGTGGACACTTGTTTTTGTTCGATCAATTGTTGTTGTTTTTCAACAAAGTGTTACCCAATGGGCTATCTGCATTCTGTTCACCGCTGGAATTAAACGCCGGATTTTAGTGTTGTAAGTCCGCACACTTACCACTAACTCGTAGAAGAATTGTTGGATGAAGCAAAATGATTGTGAAAGATTATTTTCGATAAAATAGCGTGAACAAAATATTTTAATTTTATAATGCTAAGTGATTTTAATTCATCAGTTACTTATGCTATTGTGTAGCGAACAAAATTATACATATATATGAAATTGTACGTTGCATTGAAAATATTCTTAAAAAACAAAGTTTCTAACAAAGTGCAACGTGCGTTGAGTATGATAACTACGAAACCCAGATGGATTTTTTTCAAGGGTTAATTTGCAAAAACAAACATTTGAAGAAATCATATAGAGAACTGACTCCAGGGGCCGTTCTCAACATCAGGAACTGCCTGTAGACATTGACTTCAATAAAACGGCACTCATTTTATTTCTTTTTTATGAGTCAGCGTTTTAAAGTTACCTGAAAAACGTGATCTCAGATAAAAATTATCTTTGGATATCAGTTGCAGTTATACGAAATTCAGAGTTAAAAGGGATATTCTAAAATGAAAATCTAGTGTTCCAAATGTTCTACGTAATGATGTAAATGTTATACAATCAAAACAAGGATAAAAAGATATTTGAACATATCGTAAAAATTTTATTTTTTGTTTAACATAGATGATGTTTGGTTTGGTTTCGAGTTCTGAGGAAATAACTGTAAAATCAATTAAAGGAAACAATATAAATAGTCTTTTGTAACTTATGCTTCTCATGCATATTGTCGAATTTTAAAAGAATAAAGTTAATGTAGAAAAAACAACAACATAAGAACGGAACTTTATTTTTCAGTATTTATGCCCCCTCTCCATCGCCGAACATGCTCGTCCTTTCAGACGTTGGAGCATTATAGTGTTAAAGTACATCCCACTATTTGTTGATAAAAGAGTAGTCCAAGAGTTGGCAGTGGACAGTATTTATTAACTGCCTGTCCTCTATTATATAACTTATTAATTACGGATGGCTAGAGCAGATAGCCCCTGTGTAGCTTTGTATTAAATTCAAAACAAATAAACAAATAACAAATTTATGCTCCCTATTTCGAAATTGGTAAGTCTGCGGACTTACAACATTAGAAACAGGGTTTTGATACCTGCGTAGCATAGATATCTCATTGAGTAGCTTTGTGCTTAACTAAAGAGAAAAAATACTATTTATATATTTGCAGAATAATTATTTATACGCTGGAGTTTGCATATGCTATTCTAAACGTTGAAGATGGTTCTTAACATAGCCAACAGTTATTAGTGCTTAGTAAACTAAAGAAGTAGGTCTATTCATGAGACTTTTTTGTAATTTAATAGGAATTGTAGAATTTTCTTTATTCTGTTGGCGTGAAGTACTGACGACGGACTGTATTTCTTTTAATACGATGAGTCATTAAAAGATGTATCACTAGAATAAAACAGCTAAATCTTTGTAGCAAATTATTATTCATTTTCAATAACATTTAGGAACGTATTATTTATTATTCTACAGATATTCTATAAAATGCACAATGTTCTCACTTAGAACTATTTGATAAAATGTTTTATTGGGGAATTATGGGTGGTATTTCTGTGAATCCATATTACGACTAAAATGAAAAGCACCGATAAATAAAAATAATAAATATAATTAACACTGTACAAACGTCTGCAAGATTCCTAGTTTTGTTATATAGTCTGCAGCTATGTTAATCTTATATTAACATTTTACTTTATCAAAATTGTCACAAACAAAGAACGAAGCTTACTGATTACACCAAATGTATACTACAGTAAAATATAAACATTTTTGTGTTTGTGAGCAAATTACTAAAATTAACTTATCGATAACCGCATAATAGCTTTCCATGGAGATTACTGAATTAGGTTTTGTTGGATTACTTATAAACCAAACTGACAGGTTCACTATCCAAGCGTTGATAAAATGCAAACGAGACATGTTAACACCATGTGTTTCATCTTAATCCGCAAAGATGTTTGAGTCCATATTACCGGTTGCCGCGTATCCTTTTACTGTGAATACAATTAACTTAGACGTTTCGCATAACCTTCTCCACACATAGATGAAACTCTAAAATCTCATTACTCTATGTAGTAGTAGTTGATCTGGTAGAAACGATAATATAAGTACATCCATTACTCTGGCCATAGCGTGCACTTTATAAAACAATTATACCCATTCTACAGTATCATTCACGGGATCTCCACCCTTAAAGCAAGCACGAACATGTTGATATTAAAAGAAAAAAATTCAGTTCATTGAACAAAAAAGCAGGAAATATAGTTAGGAATGCTCGTTTCGACGACACCTAGCGTATAATTTTGTCATGTTAGCATCTCCCTCTACCTCCCTCTAAACCTCCAGGTGATGACCTGGTCATGTGACTGAAAACCAAGCCTAGGATTTATGCTGCAGTACAATGGCCTCCGTTGTGAATCTACGACAGTTGTGTGTGGAACGCGTGATTACGCTAGTAGGGGCGCTTCGTGTTCAGGTGGTTCGACTATACTTGGAATCTAAATTATTCGTGAATATTTTTTATTTTTATATTGGCCCAAGTGAAATGCTAAGGGGAAATGTGTTGTTTTTTGTTTGTTTTTACATGAACCAGATGTGTACCAATCCTGTATTGGGTTGTGATACTTTCTTGTTGAGATGCTTTTTGTAAGTTTTAGCGTAAGTTGCATCCGTAACAGCAAGAGAAAAATAAAATAGATTACGAAAAATATACTACAAATTAACGCTAGAAAGCTAAATAAATCCTAATCATTGATGAAAATAAATGAAAAATCATTTAAAATTTAAAAGTTTCCAATTACCAGGTTTTTCTCTCTTGTGAAATCTGATTCTATGCATTTAACTTGAAAGCAACAAGAAAAAAACCAAAATTCTTTAAGCTATCAGTACAGCTTCTGTTCCTTTAAAGCATTTAGATGTATTTAAAAACGGCTAAAGAAAAGGTTCAACTAACCATAACAAACTAACATAGATCTATTGTTTTAGTGGTTTATAATTTTTAAGTGCTGCCGAAACTGAAAAGCGAGTTGTAGTTCCCACAGTAATCACTATAAAATACCTGTATTAAATAATATTTTTTAATGCTGAACCAATGTATGTTACTACTTTTATATAAAAGCTTTTTATATTTTTAACACTTAGTTTTATTGCAATTATAACCAATCGATAAATGAAATAATGCTTTAATAACATGTTATTCATTCAACACTGACGGTCAAATATAGCTGTCGATATGTATGACGAAAGATAATTGTCGTAAGTACATATTGTGTAATGGGCTCACAGTGCTCATTACAAGGAGGGAAACGAAAATAGCTGTCATTGGTCTAGAGTGTGTTTTATAGGAGAGAGAGAGATGAAGACGGCTTTCATAAATCTGGAGTGTGTATTGTAGGAAAAGGATACGAAAACGGCTATCGTAGGCCTAGAGCAGGTAGTGTAGGAGAGGAAGAAGACAGATGGCTGTCATAGGCCTAAGTGGTAGGTAGCTTCACACAGTATTGCAACTCCCCTATAATATATTAGATGTATACACTAATATTTTTTGTTCATATATTTGTCGTAGAAAAATTAAGACTTATTACCAAAAAAAAATATTTCATATGTTTAAAATGTTTTTATATATTGTCCATCTCTATTTTTTTTTGTTCTACGATCTTTGAAAAAAAATCTTCGGAAATCTATTGCTTAAATAGGTTAAATTCTGTGTCTGCTTCCTGTGGTGCATTTTCAGTTTGGGTCGATTGATCTTGCGTCTTTTGTCTTTACAACTGTAAAAGCGTCATTTTTGAAGTTGTCTTGTGTATGAAATTCAACGAAATGAGCGAGTGTGTGTAATTTAACAGTTTATTCTTTTCAGTACTTCCAATCAACTTTATTTTCACTACATAACTGTCAACAATTATTCTTAATTTTACCTTAATATTTTATTATAATGTTCGAAGTGTTTCAACTTCGTGTCATGTGAGGCTAAGCATAAATAATTGTGTTTTTTTTTGTGAAACACCTAGTTGTGGACTCTCATTAGTCGCATCTTTCAGCTCTCTCTCTCCAACTAAATCTTTCAGTATTCTATTATTGCATACTTCTAATAACTTGCTTCCTGTAGTCTGGTTATTTGTTTACAAAAATATTACATCTGTAGCATGCATTACATAAGAGATAACATTATATTATATTGTAATTTATTTGTTTTTATATAGAAGTTTTAAGCATAGCATATTTACCATTGAATCTTCAAGACAATATAGTTGATTCACTTCTTAATTGTAGTTGCTGGTTATTATACTTATTCTGTTTAGTTCTATTATGTCTGACAGCTGGGTGACTACTTATTAAATTCGGCATGATCATCTGTGATGAGTGTATATTGTTCGTTTCGGCATTTTAATGTAGATACTAAACAACAAAACCTATCCTCAGATCTTCAAGCTATTTATGTTTGTGAAAATACTTTACTTGTTCTTTACAATTAACAGTGCTGTTTTGTTGTTGTTGTGATATTATAGTATTCCAAGTACACTTGGTAAATAAAATAAATACCAAAATAACAAGAGGTTTGAATGAAACATAAGAAAGTTTGATTAACTTAAGCTGCCCCTACGCTAGTACAGCGGCAAGTCTACGGATTTACAACAATAAAATCAGGGTCTCGATTCCCCTCAGTGGGCTCAGCAGATCGCCTGATGTGACTTTGCTATAAGACACACACAAACTAAAGCTGGATATTAAAATATACCGTCGTAGTTATTTCACCTCCAAGCAAAGAAGACATTTTGTTATCAACTAACCAACACTGAATGTCTAGTTTCTTTACATTCCGAACGGCAGTTCCACTGGACTACCTGCAATTAACTACAATGATCAAGATCTCAAGTAATAGCTTTACCTGTTATACTTTAGTACAAGCTATCCCAGTACTTCCCAGAAGGCTCTGTTAAACTCCTCCTTTTCTGTGTATGTGTTTCTTCATATATCTTTAGCAAAGTAGAAGTCGTGACAAAGGCACTTATGGCTCATCTATATCACTGGTCACATACAAAAGCAGGCCTTGATTATGTGTGTTAGCTTTAGGGCAGGATTAGCGTCGTCCATGGAAAGAAGTTCATTTACGTCCTACTAAGTACAGAAATACATCTTTACTGAAACTTTGAGAATTTATCTAAATATATCGCTGAATAAAGTTATATCGACTTTCTATATTATGAAATGGTTACAACTATGATATGTGCATATTGTTATGACCAAAAACGTTACCATGAAAACGACAGTCTCTGAATACGTGATTTGACTGAACATGATACCTTAGCTGTGTAGTTATGCATATGAATAAATTATTTCTACCCTGAAATTTAATTTTTTTCTGGTGAGGTTATTGTGAAAGAATGATCATCTAACTGAAATTTATTAAACAATTCATCGAACAGGTACTAATGAGAGGTGAACATGATATATAAGGTTATCGGTTACTAAGAAAAATCTAGAAGATAATTGTCCCTGTCTTCTCTTGGTAGAGATTTGAAATTTTAGTTTTTATGTTTTAAATAAATGTTATCTTAGCAAATTTCTTGAGATATAAACACGTTAAGTACTCGACAAACAAAGGGCACCTCCCTGCCCGCGGGATAGCTTCTGGAAAGTAATTACAGTTGTAGCTTATTTACAGTAGCCAGTTTCTCCACTCTCGAAACATATATTCATGTTCATAACAGTAATTTCAACATCTTGCAGTCTTTACATATACGTAAAAGCCCAGTACTTATCATGAGTGGCTTGCAGAAGTTTTTAGCCCCAACAATAAATATATATTTTATAGCCAGGAGTTGCAAAGAATGGTTAATAGACTGGATGTGGCGTCTACCTTATAATTGTTTTTGTTATGCACTTTTTGTCAGACCTTGTTTTGTAAACTTGTTATAACGAAATAACCATATTTTACATAAATCTATAAGAAAGATTACGTGTATAAATAATGTGAGTAAACAGTTACGAGGAATAATTTCCCTGTAGCACATTCCACTTTGTGATTTAAATTATATCTCTTTGCAATCAGTTCTTGTCTTGCTTGACACAGGTTGCGTCAAAATTTCTATTACCGCGACTGCAAAACTTGGATCTGACATTTTGCGAATTGTCTGTAACTTGTATGATTTTTTTTTGTACATCTCACGAAGGTAAGTATTTGTCAATTTTGTTGTAGTATTACTGAATAAAATCACGCTTTGAAGGAGTAACGACATGTTTTTTTTTTGGTTTATTCTAAAACTATTTGAGTTCAAATGGGAAGGTAGATGCATTTTGGGATAAGAAAATAATTATCTGAGTAGACGTATAACGAGGAAGGACATTGTAAAACAGAATTTTCAAGGTTATTATTATTTTTTACAAAAATAAATAGCACTAACAATAAACAAGGGGGTCCGGCATGGTCAGGTGGACTCGCACTCTGAGGGTCGCGGGTTCGAATCTCCGTCACACCAAACATGTTCGCCCTTTCAACCGTGGGAGCGTTATAATGTTACGGTCAATCCAACTATTTGTTGGTAAAAGAGTAGCCCAAGAGTTTCTGGTAGATGGTGATGACTAGCTGCCTTCCCTCTAGTTTTACACTGCTAAATTAGGGATGGGCAGCGCAGATAGCCCTCGAGTAGCTTTGTGCGAAATTCGAAAACAAAAAAACAATTGCTTCTAAATAACCCTAAAGGTAAATATTATATATTCGACTAACTTAGTAATCAAACTACATGCAATTAGTTCTTGGAGAATAGAAATAGTTTGAGGTGAGATGCAAGTTTTTCAACTTAGAACATTTACTCAAGTAGATATCTTTATCTCTGCTTTATAAAGGAATGGAAAAGAGGTCAGTCCTGGTGCTGACATCCATTTGATGTTGACCACAAATCAGCTAAAGAACCTCGACAATATTTAACTAATGTAGCAGAACAATGTGAGAGTAGGTAAGTTAATAAACACAAATGTATTTGTAGATAAGTCTTGTTTTCTTCAAAACTACAACTGATTATGAAGTGTAAAAAACACAAATGTGATATGAATATGCTTTAGTTGTCAGTAAGAAATATTTAGTACTTATTAATGATTTAAATTAGTTTATATTAAAAAATACAATATTTAATTCTTGTACAATTGAAATTAAAGTAATTTGAATATTTAGCATTATTTTCATGATCAGAAACCAAAACCGTTCGACAAGAATCAAAGTTTATTTAATAAGAAACACCATTAAACACATGTGTGTACAGTAACAAATATTTAATTCTTTTGAACCTTTCAGAATATACATATTCAGCGAGCTATATTGAACAAAGTGAATTATTAGTCACAACATTTTATAAAGTAATTAAAATACAGAACAAAAGGATGAAGTAAATTAAACAGCAACCAAATAAACGAATAAGAGGATAATGAAACAGTGTTATACAAGTATTTAGAGCAGACTTAATTATAGTGAAGTTGTGTTATTATGTAATGTTGTGTTCATTTAAAAATAAACTTCCTTTAATTAAAATTTCAGTACAGGATGATCCAGATGAGATGACTCTGAAATTCGTAATCAAGACGGGGTGGTTGATGTTTTCACTGTATATGCATTGTGGTGTCTGTTAGATTTGATGGCTTTTTACCAGTTCTGCTTCATACTATCATATGTTCGCAGATGTAATTGGCTTATAGCTTTGCCAATATAAGTGGCATTACAGCCGCCAAAGGTGTATTTTTTATACGATCCTGGAATGCATAGGGGTAGGTAATAGGTCCTTAGATCTGAACATGTATCGTGAAAGGTGATTCAAGTATCATTTGTAGCTGAACGCGTGGATGAAAGGTTTAAATTATTCTTAAAATTTGTGACTTCGGTATGAAACTTTGCTTGCTTAAAAAATGAATGATCAGTTTTAATGAGTATTTATCAACAGTGCATAGTTTCATTGGGGGCTTAAATGTTACTGCTGTTGTTCTTTTGGTCGTCACTAAAATAAACAGCATTTTGAATATTCTTCTCAAGGCTCAAGTAATTTGTTGCAGTATTTTTTCTTCTAGATTGCATCTACCTGAGACAGCATATTAGCCACAAGCTAGTGCGAAATTTTCCAACTATCAAGCAAAATTATTTTGTGTAGCAATTTCTACTATGTAAAAGTTTTGAAACAAATTATTCCCTAATTATACTTATTATGGTGTGTACACGTTTATCTGTCTATCGATATAGTTTAAGTTTCTCAGCGCTCTTATGAGAATGCATATAAGTGTGTTAAATAAAACAAATTAAAATAATAAAGTGAAACTAATTTTTAACCCTCACCTTTCTAAAAAGAACAGTTAATTTGTTAGTAATGCTTCAGCCACGCGTTTACATCAAGCATTTAAAACTAAGAAAACGGTGAATATATTCTAAACCAGATAGTTGGGATTTTTTTTTGTAACATTTTACGTTAAACTCGTTCAGTGAATGATCTCTTGAGAAAAGTCAACAATTTCTGTTTCATATTGACCGTTGTCACTGATTTCGAGAGCTCTTGCTGATCATGGAAATTTTGTGACAGGAAATGACCGAGCTAAACAATACTTACTTTAAAAGAAAACTTTCTCGAGTGGACATTGACCATTTAGCGTGATTCATCTCTCATCCTTTTATATTACGTGTGCATAGTTTTCGTAGACTGATTGTATTGTATATAAATTAGTTCATTATGAGAAAGTCACCAGAACGTTAAAACATACGGCTTGTTAAGCACAAATGTACAGAAATGTAATGAAGATGCCGTCAGTTTACTAATAATAACCCATCGAGCACTAATAATATGTAACAAACATAATCGAGTAATTTTAAACATATTTACTTTGTACATATAATCACGTGCACTGATCTTTAATCTATTACTGACCATGATATTTCTTCTATCAACTTCTTAAGCAACGAATATGTGAAAGGATATTATATGTATATAATGTTATATACAGAGGTCGAGTACGTATTATTAAGATGATTTTGGAGTCTCGTCATGTAGTCGCAGTCTATGTCGACACATATGGTCATGCTCTTTGTGATGACCGTGTGTTTTGACAATAGCCTTCCATCGAAACAAAACTCCGTCATAGGGTTTGTCATGTACGATGCACATCAATCTTCCCTCATACTTTCCAAGATTCATCTTGTGGATCAGTTTTCTAGCGCCCTTTACGACAGTTAGATCGTACAAAATTGAGGTATGCGACGATTAAACATGAGGTATGACTAGAAGCCTTACCTTGGTTTTCAGTAAGCCTTAATGAAATTTTTGAGCTTGGAACGTTAACTCTCAACTATTTTATTAGATACCATGCATTTTGGCTACTTTAGTACATTTTGGGAAATTCGCGTAAAGCTACGCGAAGGTTATGTGCGAAGGCTATCTCTAATTTAAAACTGATAGGCTAGAGGAAAGGCAGCTATTCAACACCACCCAGCGCTAACTGTTGGGCTACTCTTTTATTAACGAAAGTGGGATTAACCGTCATATTGTAACATCTCCACTGCTGAAAGGGCAAGTATATTGGGTGACATTTTAGTATTATTTTATGACGGTTTTCTTACATTTTGACACGAAATATATTCAAATTAACTTTTTTGAAATAAAAATACTTTTTCTCTGGACAGTAGTTTGAGCTAATTGATATACCATCTATTGAAAACTAGTTGTTTCCAATGCAATAGGTATATCTTAAATCAAAAACTATTATTTTTTATGTCTCAGAATAATAGAATTGTTAACAATTATATCTTATCCTGTGTTGAAGCGCTCAGTTGTGTTATTCTTGTCTTATATAGCTATTTTGTTATTTATTGAACGTGTATAGCGATTGTATTTTCTTATTTAATTGTATTATTCATTATGATAATTCTTGTCCAGTCTTTTGTCCACTTCAAATCTGATTTCATTTTAGGGAATTTTGGAATTGAAATAACTGAGGGATACTTGGTTTAAAAGCATTTCATTTTAAAACGATGGGTGAACACTAATGAAGTTCATATGATTTTTGTTTATTGTGGACAAAATGGAGATACTATAAGAACCGTTTTTTTTTACTTATCTGGCTTTTTAACTTCTGTATCTCGCAAATTGATTGCCAGAGAGCTATAATATTTGTAAAATTGTAAGAAAGGCGATTCCACTGTCAAATATAACTCTCATCAGGAGGCGTTATATTGAAATTTGCATATCGGTAACTATAAAAAAACAGCATCTCGGGGTTTATTCTGTTAGTTGAAATAACTCTTAGTAATTTATCTCTGAGCGTTAGAACTATTTTCGTAAACCATTAATATAACCATGATGATAATACTGGTGTAACATTATAATATAAATATTAACGTGGAAACGGTAAATGGAGAGAAGATTCTCTAAATTTTAGAGAAGAGTTTTAACAATACAATCTTCGTACACGTTGGAGCACCAACTACATTACACAGACTGTTAAGACATTGCCGGTTATTCTTTCAGGATCTAGTAATCACCCAACACTTTCCTTACTCATGACACTCAGGCTGTAATTCAGCTATCTTGATTTTCGACTGTGAGGCCATCTTAAGCCACTTCAGCTACTTGTATGAACCTGAAGGGTATTGTATGACACCAAATAAAGTACAGCTATTGGACACTGATCAATATATTTCAGTTTTGCATTACAGTTTTTCACGAATAGATGCAATATATGCATCTATAATATGCAGACATAAATGGTGGTTACAGTGAACATTGCTTATACGTTGACTACGAATTTTGTGATAACAAACTTTTGTATTGACACGTCTTTTTCATCGTCTCATTAGCTCACGTATAATTTGTTAAATCTTTCTGTTGTTAGGTTTTCGAATTACGGAAGTTAGAAATCAATGCTTTAGCTAACTTTTTAATAACCCTGAAAAATATCTTGTAGACCCCGGAAACTTCCTTCGTATTCTAGTCTTTTGAATATTGAACATTACCACACATTAAATGTAGATGTTATTATTGAAACGTATTTAAATTTAACCTAACAAAAATAGCTAGAGTAATGAATAGAATGTGTTTTAAAAGATCGCATTTTATGAAAGCTTCTTAAGGTGGAATTAAATCTGTCAGAAAACATCAATTAAAACATCAAAACAGTGGTTATTGCTAATGTAATATACTGCATAACTTGTCAGTGCGTTGCTATTTAGTGGAATCAAATGGAACAACAAATGATGAAGGTGGAAGATAAGAGGATATTTTTACTTGAAGAGAAAAAGTAGGTATAGGCTGCCTGGTAGTGTTGTTGTTGACCAACTATGACGTCAACAACCATGTCGCAGACAGCTACTTCGGAGAATAGCTGTCTATAACTAGTAACACTAATTTGTCAAGCTAATTTAATTTAGCATAAGTACATTTTCCATGGATTTGCTATGCCTAAAACGCGAGTATAGGATTTTATAAGATAAATTTTGTGGGTTACAGTACTGAGTACTTATCCTTTAGGTACGAAGGCTGAACAGTTAAATTCGACTCTGGTAAGTTTTATTACGTTAGTGGTTTGTGAAACGTACAAAATACAGGAGTGATGACGAGAAACCCACTTGTTGAGAAATTTATATGCAAAAACGGCTCGTTTGGGCTGAGAAAACGCTTTACGTACAAAATACAGTTGTTTCTGCTGTTACTTTCAATGTATAACCACCTGTCCTCCATCTCACTTTTTGGGAACCGAACTATAGCTGTATTACCTGTTTTAGTTGGAAAAGCGTGGGTCTGCCTTTGGCTTGAGAGAATTCAATAGTTTGAATAAGTCTTACAAGCCACACGTTTTTAACTGACTACTAGCTCCTCTTGCCTGTCAAGAACATCCCGTGAACAAAGAGCGGGCAGCTGATTGGCTACAGTGTGATCGGTTCTATCAACCTGTGGCACGCAGCAAGCGCCGCACCCGCCAACATCAGCAGTTGTTTGGCGCTCGTGCCTCGTGTATCTCGTACCAGGTGAGGCGTGCCAAGTTTCTTGTAAAACTTGTAACTCGAGGAAAACCGAAGCGAGTTTAAGCTGAGTTGTGGTTAAGAAGCAGCAGACAATGTTAAGCCTCTCAATGTGTAATGAATCAAAGATTTGTTGATTTGAAAATTTTGTATATTTTTATCGTTTAGTACTAGTTGTTTTTTTATATTGGAATTTGCCAAGAGTGTGTCCCAAAATAGTGTAGGAATCGTAAGATATATAGAAGATTTATACTTTCTGTTAAAACTAGTTTACCTAAACGAATTTTTTTGTGATTCCCAACATAAGTATGGATATACAACCAACTATGTTTGTAATACCTTGTGGAATTTTTAAAGTGGAATTTATTTTGTGTTTTATAGACATCTTATGAACTGGACATTGGGTAAGTAACTAAGTTTATTTTCCCATCTCAGTTTACTCGATTACTGCAATATTATAATTAATCCAGAGTATATGTGTGTTCCAGACTAACATAATGCCACTCTTAGGTTATAGTATTTAGGAAATAATATATACATACACGCAATCATATTTCTGAAGAGAGGGATAAACGTGATAAACGGTGTGTGAATCCTATTTCTTACTTCTGTATGTGTGACTTAAATCTTTTGAACCTGACTGATTACTTAGCTCTGAATATATCGAAAACAAGTTGATTTTTGTGTTGTCTATTGTGTCTAGCGCAGGGAATCGAACCGCGAACTTTGGCGTTGTAAGGTCCTAAACGTACCTCTGTCCCACCGGTGGAGTTGAAGATAAGGACACTTTGCTGTATTTCTATTGTGCATTCCCTTTCATGTTAAATGAAAACCGTATGAACGTAATTCTTAACTGGTTAAGTAATAATTCGATAACCTAAAATTTTGTTGAGTTTAGCTGCTCTCACGTTTTCATACGAGTTTTTACTGACCACTTAAATAACTTAAACTACGTTACAACTTCCATTTTATCGATGTGTTTGTATGCTCTGGACTTGAACAGATCATACATTATTCCTTTTATACAGAATATCATATATGATGGAAATCTACTTTGCTAAGTGATTCAACATTGTTCAAGGATTGCTAATATGCGTTGCTAGTTCTAATGTCAAGCGATTCTTTTTTCTTTATTGGCCCAGTAATCATGAAGACTGTTGTCCTTATTTCCTTTTTTATTTGCATTTGCAAACTTTATAACAGCATTTACTACTCTTAAGACTAACTTTGAACGTTTCTTCGAAGACGTACATTAATCCCAAGTTATACATACACACATTTATGTGTGTGTGTAGAAGACTCATTTCCTTTATCAACTGAAGTTAACGATGAACTTTGATAATTTTGTCTTAAAATTGGGGATATTTAAATATTTACTAATAGTTTAAAATAATAACAAATCGATTAGAATTTTGAAAATAATAACAGTAATGTATATATTTTGTTAGTTTCATAACTTTCAAGGGACAGAGAACCTTGTCATAAAATATCGTATTAATTCTTTCATTTTTAAGAATAAAAACGTGAGCTAATATTTTCCAGCTCCTTAACCGTTGTTCTTAATCAAGCCAAAGTTTGGTCGAAAAAGTACTTGCGAAGAAAAAAGATAGAACCATTATTTTTGAAAATTGAAAACATTAAGCCTAAATGACCAATTATGAGCTCCCTTATTTTTTTTTTACTTTTCCTTCAACAGGCGCGTATTTTCAGTTCAGTCGACTTGATATTTCATGTTTCATTTTGTAAACAAACAAACAGTATTTTTGTTGTAGATTAATACCATTACTCTCTAAAATGTTCTATTCAAATTAATAAAAGTGTAAGAAAAGTTCTGTTTTAGCTATGAAACGAAGTTCCGTGAAACTTAAATGTCAGTTTCTTCAGATGCAGAGTTTCTAACAAAATTAAACGGTAAATCATGTTCTCAACGTGTCTGTGGAAAGAGTGCACTGATTGCTCTCAAACTTGATTGAAATACAGATACCAAAACGCATCGAAAGAATATGCTATTATATGACGCAAATGCTGGGGCCCGGCATGACCAGGTGTTTAATGCACTCGACTCGTCATCTGAGGGTCACGGGTTCGAATCCCCGTCACACCAAACATGCTCGCCCTTTCAGCGATTAGAGCGTTATAATGTGACAGTCAATCTCACTATTCGCAGGTAAAAGAGTAGCCCAAGAGTTGGTTGTGGGTAGTGATGACTAGCTGCTTTCCCTCTCAAACAAAACGTAAATGCTGTAATTTAATGACTTGTAAAAAGCCTCAAGCATTACTTAAAATGAGCGTAGTACTTTCCTCAATCGTTTAGGTTAATAGTGTACACAGAATCTTAGTTTACGTACTTACATGGTAGATCATACTGAAGTTTTTAAAGTAAAGAAGTTTTAACTGTTGCAGATCTTTCCAATATGTATTTATATGAAGTTATAGTTTGGTTTTGAATTTTGCACAAAACTACAACAGAACTATCTACGCTAGCCGTCTCTAATTTCGCAGTGAAATACCGGAGGGAAAGCAGCTAGTCATCACCACCCACCCACCCACCAACTAACTCTTTATCAACGAATAGAGGGATTGACAGTAATAATGTAATTTCCTCACGGCTGAAAGGGTAAGCATGTTTGGTGGAACGGGGGTTCGAAGCTGCGACCCTCAGATGGTCATGAGTTTAGGTATACGTTTCATGATTTTTATTTTATGTAAACTTTTTAATCACTTGATTCAGTGATAGATCAGTAAATAACAGTTACAGATTATTGTTTACTTTAATTTTTTATTTCACTTTATTCCAACGTTTTTCCCATTTGTGTGGTCATCATCGGGTCACTGTTATCTATTTCCTTCCTTACAAGATCAAGATAAAAAGGGTATTGAAGTGAGCAGTCTATTTGAATTTCGTGCTAAGATAGCGGAGGACTATTTGAGCTACCTGTGCCTGATTTGGAAGTGATAGATTAGAGGGAAAGTGGCCCGGCATGGCCAAGCGTGTTAAGGCGTGCGACTCGTAATCTGAGGGTCGCGAGTTCACATCCCGGTCGCGCCAAACATGCTCGCCCTTTCAGCCGTGGGGACGTTATAATGTTACGATCAATCCCACTATTCGTTGGTAAAAGAGTAGCCCAAGAGTTGGCGGTGGGTGGTGATGACTAGCTGCCTTCCCTCTAGTCTTACACTGCTAAATTAGGGACGGCTAGCACATATAGCCCTCGAGTAGCTTTGTGCGAAATTCCAAGACAAACAAACAAACATAGAGGGAAAGTGGCCTGGCATGGCCAAGCGCGTAAGGCGTGCGACTCGTAATCCGAGGGTCGCGGGTTCGCGCCCGCGTCGCGCTAAACATGCTCGCCCTCCCAGCCGTAAGGGTGTATAATGTGATGGTCAATCCCACTATTCGTTGGTAAAAGAGTAGCCCAAGAGTTGGCGGTGGGTGGTGATGACTAGCTGCCTTCCCTCTAGTCTTACACTGCTAAATTAGGGACGGCTAGCACAGATAGCCCTCGAGTAGCTTTGTGCGAAATTCCAAAACAAGCAAACAAACTAGAGGGAAAGCAGCTAGTCACGTTACTTATCGCTAAATCATACGATTAAACGTCACATTATAACGCTCCCACGGCAGAAATAGAGTATGTTCGGCGACGGGTTTCAATTCCACGACACGAACATTGCAAGTTGAGTGACCTAACCACCAATTTATGCAAAGCTAAATAAGCAGAGAAACTTAGGACACTAATGAATTTCATATAGCTTGTAATCAGACTGGAAAACTTACATTTGTAATTGGATTATAATTTCACTAGTAATTTTATTTGAACTACTGCAAACATTACAGAGGTTATTTAGATTTTTTAAAATTAATTACATTCAAAACAAGTTCTATCACAAAAGGCCGTGTCGATGGTTAATTAAATAGTAAGGTGTACCAGTGATTTTTAAATACATGATCTGAACACATTCACATGTATTAAACGAATATCGTTAATGTGTTCATAAGCAAATAGTTAATTATGTATTGAATATGTTATTACAAACACATGCATAACTATTGAAATTATGACGATTTCGAACTTATATAAACCAAATTAATCGCCATTGCTGCATGGTATTAGATACATGGCTATTCATACAAAGTAATATAAGGCAGTAGTCTCAGTCTTTCTAATATAGCTCACCACTATATATGTAAAAACGTTGTTCGCTCCTCTACATAGAGTTTTCTCTATCCATACCAGCCGTTTTTACATATGTATTTTTCTCTACAAGTGGGTTTTCTCGTCATCGCGGATAGCCCACCACTATTCATTTAAACCTTTTTTGAAGTAGAAACCCAAGTCCTTTTATTTTTATAAAGAGGAATAGCCTAGTAGTAAAATAACAACATTTTAACATTTACACATTAATGTGTAATGATTTTGCATGATTATTATTGTTTTCCTAGAAAACTGAAGGAATATGTGGCGCAAGTTTTGTCAAATTGAAGAGAAGAAAACGCTGGTTTGTTGATGTAGGCGAAAATCGGGTCTAGAAGTCAGGGGAAGATCAACTGAACTTATTACAAATTTTATAATTTTGAAACTAATTATTTCGCACACTACCGACATTAGCTCCACCTATTAGCACCAGCAGTATGCGTGCCATGCCACCGTTTCAGAATCCTTCATCTAAGTGCGTTTGCACAACTTTATTTTCTTATGGAAGTCTAAATAGTTCTACACGCAATTCGTGTTATACATAACAGTATTATATGTACGTACAGGTGTGCTTGAAGTGTTGTCGAAACAAAGCTGGTTTATTTCTCGTGGGTTTTCCCGGTTTTAATGAATGAACAAAAAAGTCTTGCTTTGTAATCCGCCTTCCAACCTTTAGAGGGCGGGACTCGGTGCCTTGGCTAATGGAGATGCTTGTGATGGACGAATGTTCCTCTCATCAGTCTTCCTAGTTTAGAAGTTTTGCCATATGAATTTTCATTCTCCTCACACACACATTAATATAACGAACTAATGAGTTTTTAACAATTTTAAAATTAAGGTAAAATCATCCAGGAATTTTCTCTTAGGTCCAAGTTAAAAGTAAGAACATTTTGACACGCCTTTTAAGGCGCCGAACACCGTCTACTTTCTTTGTACGTGTACATAATGTCTTAATCTACTGTACGGAAGAAGACGTGCTCTTTATATTTTTTACCATTAAAACTAAAAAACAACACACAAAAATACGCAAAAATGTGTTATACGTGTGCATTCGTGTCTTACACAGTTTTACGTATTTTTTCCAACTTATAGAAAATTCCCCAAACTAAATACAATCATGGTGAAATTAAAGTTTCAATAGCTAAACGTGTTAAAAGCAACCAGACTCATTCATGGAGCAGACAAGTAAAAATTAAATCACAAATTCATTACAGAGAAGAAAACGTGAGATCTTGAGTAGCCCAAGAGTTGATGGCTGGTGCTGCTGACAAGATATCTTTCTATCAGAAATTAGGGACGAATAGTGCAGATAACCTTCTGTAGCTTTGCATGTAAAACAACAACAACAAACAAAACGAATATATATTGATGGCATTAATATTTGCAGGGACAGTTTTTGTTTATTTTTGGTTCGGCATGTTTTTTTTTTGTTTTTTTAGCAGCGTTGTATGTTGTATCTCCATGTAACCAGGACTGGCATGGTCAGGTGGTTAAGGCAAAAAGGCACAAAAAGGTTAAGGCACACGAAAGTCTGTAATTATCGTTAGAAGGGTCAATATACACTGAGTGGCAGAATCTAAACACTTATTTAAAATCGAAAAATAATAAACATTTTATAAGCATTCTAAGGTATAATAACAGTAGCATAGCCACAATGAGGCACAAAAGGCATATGCTATTAAATCAAACAAAAGAATCCCTGATAGATAGTATAGAACATATTTAATACTAATTTTAGTGTGATTACACACGTGTTTAATTTTTATATATTAAGGGTAATTATTTCGAAACTATTATCATTTACGGAATCCTATGTTGCTACAGTATGAGCCTTGTATACAAATCAAAGCCACCAATGAAATTGCATTGACTTTCTGTACAAGCGAATGCTACTTTACTAACCATTAGTTATTTTTCGGCAGTGTGTTATTTTTGTAATGCCTAACACTAAATGCCCATTTTATTATTATTACTTAATGGTGAGGTATTTATGATATTACCTGATAGAATTCGACTGTCACTCTTTGAGTGCGCTCCTTCATTTAAAATGAGGAGTGCGTTTTGCGATAACGTTCTTGTAGGATAGAGTAAAAATTATATTTAACAATATCTTATTTATTAAATTTGAACATCAGGTGTTATGATACAGCTGACCCATCTAAAGACTGTTGTATACATCACGCTACTTTTAAACAGTTTTATTTTAAGCTTCACGTGTAAATTTCAGAAAATCTTTGATAATCGAAATACATTATCTTAAAGTAGTAGTTAAAAACGAGATTCTTTCCTAAGACCTGGCGTGGCCTGATGGTTAAGGCGCTCCACTCGTAATTTGCAGATCGCGTGTTCGAATCCCCGTTATCGATGTAGGCGTAGTAAGTGACGATCAATCCCACTGTTCTTGATAAAAGAGTGACCCCATATTTGGTTTTCATAATCTGTCTTCTGTCTAAACTTTGAAGAGTTGGCGGTGGGTGGTGATAACTAGCTGCCTTCCCTCTAGGCTTACACTGCTAAATTAGGGACGGCTAGCACAGATAGCCCTCGAGTAGCTTTGTGCGAAATTGAAAAACAAACAAACAATTTGTATACAATACTCATATTGTAGCAACATAGGACTCAGTAAATGATAATAGTTTCGAAAGGATTACCTTTAATATATACAAATTAAACACTTGTGTAATCACACTAAAATTAGTATTAAATATGTTCTATACTATCTATCAGGGATTCTTTTGTTTGATTTAATAACCTATGCCTTTTGTGCCTCATTGTGGCTATGCTACTGTTATTATACATTAGAATGCTTATAAAATGTTTATTATTATTTTTCGATTTTAAATAAGTGTTTAGATGCTGCCACTCAGTGTATATGGACCTTTCTAACGATAATTACAGACTTTCGATGATAGTCAGGACCCAATTTGATATATAGGGGCCTTTTCTTATCTGTCATTAAAGGGACCCTTGACTATCATTAGAGGTGCCGGCTGTGACTATTATAAACTTATTTTAGTTCGTGTTTTACATCGAATTTTACTGTGTAGCGGAATAATGCTTCAGTAATAGTATGTAGTTTCTAGTAAATCGAATTTTGCTTTTCACAGGGTAATTTTTGTTGGATGTTTTTTTTTATCTATTCGTAAAATAATAATAATAATGAGGAGGTCTTTCCCCTTTTCTGATGGTCTTGCACTGTTATATTATATATTACTACAATGCAAAAATACTTCTATTTTGAACTCTCAGGGTAGGATTTGTATAACCCCAAACAATTTTTTTTTATTATTTTATATCTAATTTTCACATCTGTAGTACTGTTAATTTTTTTTTATTACACGCTGTTGAAAGCATTCGAATATACCATATTTCTCTTTTAAAACAAATTGGTTTTACTGAAATTTTAGAACTGTGTGATCAAACCAAAAACAATCTCTATAATTAGGGATTAATGCCACCATATATTTTTAAGGAAGTGAAGCAAGTGAGCTCACTTTGATAGAAATGTGTATTTTTCATTGCAAATTTCTGCTTATTTTGGTTACTTTCTATAAATTAAGAAGTCATAATAATTTTTATTGTTTGATAAATTATTCAAATATTTCTTACAGACTTCAAAGGTTTTGGATGCTACTCTGGACATAAGGTAGCACACGATTCTCTATTAATTGAAACTACATCTGGAAATAAAAACTGGTTTTTATTATCAGTAACTTTAAAGAACAATTCATTTTCTGTTACTGATGTTGAACTGTTTCAGAATTGAAACTATTTCAATCTGGTTTCATAAGAGTGATGAAAATAAAAAATCTAAACATTTCAAGTATGATATTTAGTCCTGGAATTTTGTGTTATTGAACGTAAGCAGCAAGAACCTTTGTTATGGTATGTACCATTTTGTTGTACATTCTTCCCAGGTCTTGCAGCGAAGAAAGAACTTCCCAGAAAAAACTATTTTTCTTTCCCCCTCTCCCGTTCTTACCGTGGAATGTTGTCGGGGAAGAAGTCATGGGACGATCACTGTATGATAACAGTCCTAGCAGAACTTAACAGAAACTCGAGAGGTTCTTAGTATGGACATTACGACTGAAGATTTTGGCCTTAAGCTGAATTGCTCAATGACGTCGAATTAACAGTCCTATCAATCTTAGGATTTGTAAAAAATTATATAAATTAAGGTACAAAGGTCATACAGTCCGTTCGGTTCAAGTTGGGTAAGGTAATACAGCTTTCATATAGATTAAAGATATCGCATGTAAGTTATCGTGATAAGTTAGTTTTAGTCATGAAGCTGCTTCGTTTATCTGACCAGCAGAATAAACCTTATGTAGGAACTGTTCCGAATTTCTAACTTGTATTGACGATAATTGCGTTTCCACTTTCAGACATTGGGCAGATTGGACTCCTTTTTCCCAGAATGGAAAGTGAACTTGTTGCCAAACTTACGAAGTTCTAAAATAAGTAGTAATTATCCTATATTTTGAAAATTTAAAGAGCATATTCTTGTTATATACTATGGAAACAGCAATGATATAAAATGA
Source organism: Tachypleus tridentatus (assembly GCF_004210375.1). Taxonomy (NCBI): domain Eukaryota; kingdom Metazoa; phylum Arthropoda; class Merostomata; order Xiphosura; family Limulidae; genus Tachypleus; species Tachypleus tridentatus. Next base: position 19,035,890 of record NC_134832.1, on the reverse strand, counting down.
ATTAACATATATTTAAAGAATTACATGTATCATATCATTCAGCACATATTCTGGTTCGAGGATTAGATCTTCCTTTCACAAATCTTGCATCTATCTGTTCTTGAGATATAAAGGTTGTCACATTTCATCCAGCATATTTTCCTACTTTTATAACCAACTCGTTTAAACTATTTATACGTTTAATTTTGGTGTGTACGAAATATTACGCAGTTCTCGAAATTCCTATGTAATAAGAATTTTAAGATTTGGCACAGAAACCGGATGCAAACGAATATTCATTTTTCTCGCCCAAAATCAAATAGCGGTGTCTTTTTTTTTTTTAGCAATTTTAATTTAGGCCAGAAACAAACAAAATTGTTTGTTTTATTAATTACATTGTCAAGTTATTATAATTATTAACACTTTTGTTTATTTTTGTGTTTGCCGGTATTTCTTTCTCAAGTTTTAGGGCAACATGGTAAACTGTTGTTTGAGATAAAAACTCTAGTTCGTGAACAGATTTTGTGTTTGTAATGCCGTTTATTTCCAGTATTAAAACTATTGATGTCTTCTTTTAATGAAGAATTATTAACCAGTAAAACCATCATAAGACTTTCTTGTAGAACTCAAATTCGCCAGGTCAGAAAATTATGTATATAGATAACTGTTATTGTGATTACCTTCTTATAGTTAAATAAATCCGTGAATTTAATCATTGTAACAAAATATAACTATAACCGTGTACTGGATAGTTATATACCACGTACACTTTGTATGAATCTGAGAATTAGATGTGTTTGCATGGTATAGCAGAGGTTATTGCTTCAATCATTCATTGATTGCTCTTTTAAATATATTGGATATCCCTTGAATATACTACAGGACTGATGCAGAGTATTCAAGAGATACAACATTGAGTAGTAATGTTGTTTGATTGTGTTTATGGAGGAATGTAAATAAGTGTCTGAAGGGCTTGAGGGAGTATAATAGAATACAGGAAGAGTGGGAATTTATATTTGAAATTGTGAGAATGCTTACTTAGCTAGTTATGTACGACTTTTAACACTGTGAAGAAAGTGTAGTACAAAGCTCGAACATTTTTGAGGTCGATAAAAAATACTGTCTGTGTATGAGAAATGTTAATTTGTTAGTTTTTTAAGTAACATCGGAAATTATCTTTAAAACAAATTAACGTTGATCTGTACTGCATCCGGTAGAGTTGTATGTGAACGAAATAATGAAAACCCTGTAACCCGAGCACTTTCGAAAGGTGGATCTTTTTCTCTTTAGGAGCAAACTGTTATTATTTTGTTATCAAGACTTGAACCTACATCTTTTTTTTTGTGATATCTTAAAGCTATGTATGAACAATCATTCTTTATAATGCCTACTAAGTGCGTTTTCCATTCATGTGTGTGTGTCTGTGGACTTTAGACGGTCTAGAAAATTCAATTCGAAAATCAACCCATAAAATGTTCGGCACCGTTTGCTTGTTCCAAGACCCCTCATCTGTGAGCTGTTCAGTAATTAGTCATGAACTAAAGCCGCTTTACCCAGTTTCTTAGCGATGCTTGAAGGCAGGCAGGTGAATAGCCTGCCAGTTATTGTGTTGTGCCAACTATGGAGAAAAACGTAGTATTAAATCGTTTGTTGTTTTTCATTCAATCTAGTACGCATGTGTGAAGTTTCTGCACGTTTAACTGCCCGGAGATGTCGAGATAACATGTAGGGGCACATTTCTGAAACCAATGCAGAATTGATGGTCAGGAACTAAATTTTTCTGACAGTAGGATAGCAACACTGTATTCCACAAAATACGTACAACTTGTAACTAGGATTCAAAATGGCCATGCCATAACCTTGAGATGATCTACTTGTATATTAACCTCATAGAACATCATTAAGGAACGTCTATAGGAAAAGCAAGTTTCAAGGTCTTTCAGTGGATTTCAGCTCGCAGAGATCTAAAAATAACAAAGGAGAAAACTTGTAGAACAATAGGTACTTGAAGCTTGTTGAAAGCATGAGGGCTTACAACTGAATATCGTTAACAGTGAGGGAATCCAAATGATGAAACATTACATTCTAATCACTACACATTTTATTATTCTTGTGTAATGATTTTTAACATTTAAGTACAAATGTCAAAAAGTGGATACAATTAGCTTAATTTACAAGTGACTTTTCAATTCTAACAGATATAGTTAGCGTGCTATTATTGACCTTAAGTTATTCCAATCAAGGACAGTAATCATCAATGAATGTTACTCCTGTTATCAGGGCTTAAGAATGACTTATTGCATGTAAGTAAAAAGGGAGCCAATATATGTTGAATATTAGAACTAAACTGAAATATACGTAAGGCAAAGTTAATGAAAAAAACAACAGTATTTTCTAATTGAGGCAATTGCAACTAAATATTGAAAAGTGGAAAAGTACGAAGTTTATATGTTTGTTAAGCACAAAGTTACTCAATGAACTGTACGAGCTGGGCCTACCTCCAGTATCAAAACCAGATTTTTAATGTTGTAAGTTGTCAGACTTACCATTGAGGGAATGGGGGACCAATTACGTAATAAAACTTTTCAGTTAAAGATTGTGATACGATTATATTGTCATGTAAAATCTGTTGAATGATTTTTAAACAAAGGCATCTTGTGCTCCAAAGAAAAGTTTATAGGTAGATCTTTGTTGCCAAATCAACTCTATTACTATTATGACTGTTATTCTTCCTATGTATCTTAAGTTTAAAGGATAAAATCTTTCAACCCTATGAACTTTCGCACGTCTAATGGTAAATGAATGAGTGTTTGACATTTCAAAGGGCTGAACGTGTAATAACATAGTGAAACGTATTAAATATTTAAACAAGGAAAACGATTTATCACTTCAATGCTCGTAACAAATGTCTACTCTCCGTCAGATACACTCATTAACAGCAGGCATGTCTATAAATACCAGGAATTTCATTGTGAAACGTCTCATATATAAAATAGGCTTAACTTAATCTACGTATACATCAGTAATAACAGTTTTAATAAATAGACCAGTGCTTTGGAACCACTGATAAGAAGGTGGAGTATCAGATTAGCGGCATTCGTACACGGCGTGAAATGTACCTACAACTAGAATGAAATAATCTTGGCTTTTGATTAACTGAAGGCCGTCAGTTTTACCCGATACATAATATGTTTAAGTATATGTATGTGTATATATAAATGCTTTGTTTTTTGTCTCAACTATACTCAGAAAACAAGAAACCAGTTCAAGCAGTATGAAGGGTTTAAGCCCCTGGTAAGTGTCGAACTTCTTTTACAGGAAACAGTGATGGAAATGAATTCAATTTCATTTATTTTAGTTCCACGATATTGCTTATCTTTTCAGCACCATTTTTATTTTGTTATCCTTAATATCTAAATATATCCATAAAGATTATAATTATATGTCATTCATCATAACTAATTCTAGACCTAAAGAATCCCAATAACCCATAACTCTGTCTGAATGTAGAAATTCTTTCGTTAGGAATAAAAAAAACGAAAATGTAATCTTGATAAAGGAGGCCTTTCCGTTTCTCAAGCGCTCGTTTTATTAGGTTTAATTAATTAAAAATTCACCTCACCGTTTTTGTGTAATCATTACGAATTATAAATTTGAAATGATTTGTCTTTAGTTTCTATTAATCTGAGACTGGATGGATCGTGGTAACTACTTTTTTTGTGTGTGTGTTCTGTTTTTTCGTGCATGGAGATGACACTTGTTGAAAATTGTTCTTATGTAAGCCTCTTACGTGACTGAGATTTCAGGAGGAAATTTGAAGGAGCGGTTCTCGTGCCTCAAAAAAGATCATTAATTTTTGTCTTCCAGACGATACAGAATATATCTTTATCATCTGAATGCCCTAGGCTTATATTCCTTCCCTTACGATTGCACGAAAGTTGGTGTAACATTAGGCCGCACCCAGAGAAATCTAAGTTCACTAAATAATACATATTTCAGGACTAATTACTTTTTTCAGATTAAGCGATATTTGCTACATTACTTCTTAATGGATTCGACTTCGCGAATTTATAGGTCTGCGAAAGCGTATCAAGCTAGCATTGACTAACTGCTACCATGATTATTGTGGACTTGTTTGGTATTTATCGTAATATTCGAAATAACAATGAAATCGATCCAGTTATGGTTCTTTCATTTGAATGCACCATTTGAGATGAAAACACATTTTGTGGTACCTTGCTACAGTTTGTTTATCCTACAGTTATTCTCCGCATTTTCAATTTAGAGACGTATATTTCAACGTGTTAAGTAGGTTGGAAATTTGTCATTTAATTATTTTGTTATTATAATTGCTGGAATTTCAAAGAAACAATAAACTAGTGATATTCTTATTAATATTGTAATGTTTATGAAGAAATAAATCATTAAAAAAAAAGACAACGACATTATAGATCTTTAATCAATATTGTAATATTTAGGAAAATGACCGGAAATAGCTAATCTACAGGTAAATATAATTATAAAGCCATTTAAAAACTTCCCTTGCATTTGTGTACTTTTAACCAAATAATTAAACATCCTAGTTTTTGATTATGTAAATGACTTGAATGCTAAAAGAAATATTTAAATTTTTTTTGATATGATTATTGTCGTTATGGTTTTAATATACATACTGCATTCTTGTTTGTTTGAAAACCTAATGGTGAAATAGTTAAGGTCCGGAACTAATATTGTCAAATAGTTGTGTTCAGGAAAAAGGAAAACGTACATCTATTATCACTACAAACGTAGCTCAGAGGACTAATAAAATGTTCTTCCACACTTAAATTTTGTTAAAAGAAATTCATCATAAAACAGTTGGTCGACTGTATGATACCGAATAAATTCCACAATATTATCCAGATACTTAAATTAATTTGGGTTTCTAAATTGTGAAATAAAGGACTTTAAACCTCCATAAGTAATTGTTAACTTAATAATTTTTTGCTGACTTCGCTTTTATTTTTTAGAGCATTTTAAAACAATGACTTTTATTTAGTAAACTCAGACACTTTCCCTTACCTCAGCAACAACAAATTAAGTGCGTACTTAACTTGTTTTATGAAGTTATAGCCTTATTCTATTAATCTTTTATATGTAATTATTTGTTGAAAGAAATGTAAGCAAACTGTGATTTATTACTGTCATATTATGTGAGAGCTTCATTATTATTGATTTGTTATTGTTTTTGTATATGTATTTGTAGCATCGTACGTGATCCAATATACCTAGAATTATATCTGGAGTATTTAAATTCATACATTACATTAGTTATTTTCAATAACATTTTATCTGAGGAAGTTCTGTAATTTATAACTAGGTTTAAAGTACTCTTATATCTGAATCACTAACCGCAATTAATTTTGAGAATAAAAACTAGCAGAACAACAGCTATCTCCTAACATATGCACCGCCAACTCTTGTATCAGTCTACTCAGGCAGTGGGATTTACTGTCACATTTGTTTGTTTGTTTTAATTTTGCGCAAAGCTACTCGAGGGCTGTCTGCGGTAGCAGTCCCTAATTTAGCAGTGTAAGACTAGAGGGAAGGCAACTAGTCATCACCACCCACCGCCAACTCTTGGGCTACTCTTTTACCAACGAATAGTGGGACTCACCGCCACATTATAACGCTCCCATGGCAGAAAGGGCGAGCATGTTTGGTGCGACGGGGATTCGAACCCGCGACACTCAGATTACGAGTCGAACGCCTCAACCCACCTGGCCAGGCCGAGCCACTATCACTCTTATAACTTATCCACGATCCAAAGCCAGATGCGGGTAAAGGGGCGCGAAGTGTGGACTAAAGCTGTCATCATAAATGTTCCTCTATTTATTTAGAGTTAATAAGTAATAATCACTTTCTGTGCATGGATTATTGTTTGTATCGTGTATATAATTACGCTTATTTTTGAAAATGTTATTACACTGAACATGATAGGCTCTGCATGGCCATGTGGTTAAAGCACTCGACTCGTAATCTGTGGGTTTCGGGTTCGAATCCTCGTCACACCAAACATGCTCGCTTTTTCAGCCGTGGAGGCGTTATAATGTGACAGTCATTTCCACCATTCGTTGGTTAAAGAGTAGCCCAAGAGTTGGCGGTGGGTGGTGATGACTAGCTGTTTTCACTCTAGTCTTACACTGCTAAGTTAGGGAGGCTAGCGCAGATAGCCCTCGTGTAGCTTGGCGCAAAATTCTAAACAAACCAAACCAAATTGAACATGATTTTCTGTAATATCTGCGAATGTTAATATTTTTCTGTATACGACACCACGAAATAGCCGTTTCCGTTACCAATGATCAACCAATAAAACTTGATTTTTGTGCACAGTGCTGGCTGGTTCTTAAACAGTAGTGAGTGTTACACATTGTGTGTTTGGATCTCCTTGCAACAGTCTAGCATGAACACAACATGAGTGTTGGTTTTCGAGTTCTAGTAATGTATTGGAGGTAAAGTATTGTCATGTGAAATAGTGACGTTCTGAAGACTGTTGAACACGGTTCACTAAATGTATTCTTCAAGGATACCTCATAGTAGGGGATAGATCCATAGAAATTCCACTGCAGCGGTTGTCGTAAACAGTCGTACAAAAAACGTAGGAGTGGCAGACGGAGATTTATTTGGCAGTCTTTAAGAAGTTAGGTATGCGGTTCTCACAAAAAAAAAAACACAAACTAGTTTCTGAAGATTGAAACACCGATTTTTTATTTTTTTTAAAATTTCACTTTAACATTAGATTCAGACATATCACTTAGAAAATGCCTGATATATATTAAATATTTTACCACGTCTTTCAGTTTAAAATTGTAAAAAAATCCTTCAAAGAGCTAAACCCCTATTGACAGTATTTTACACCATCACATATTGTTTCCTGAAAAGTAGTCATATAAATGTTTAGAGAAAATACAACCTCCATCCTCCTCGCTAGTACAGCGGTAAGCCTACGGATATACCACGCTAACATCAGGGGCTCGATTCCCCTCGGTGGGCTCAGTAGATAGCCCTATGTGGCTTTGCTATAAGAAAACACACACAACCTTTATTTTGAAATTTTATTCTTGCAAGATAAACTGTTCGCAGTTATAATGCATATTAAAGTTTTATTCCGAATCATGACAGTACAGTACTGGGATTCAACAAAATTATTACAAAACTTATCAGCAATAAAATATATTCAGAATGCAGGCATTAATTTGAAAGGGTAATTTATTGCAGAAAAAAAAATATTTTAACCCTAACAGAACACCTTGCAGGTGATATGAGCAGTTGTCTGCATCTTACATAAACAAAAAACATAACTTTTTACTTAATTATGTTTCTTCACATTCACCTTCGTCACATCAAACGTGTTCGCCCTTTCAGCTGTGGATACGTTATAATGTGACGGTTAATCACATTATTCGTTGGTAAAAGAGTAACCCAGCAGTTGGCGGTGGGTGGTAATAACTAGCTGCCTTCCCTGTAATTTTACACTAGTAAATTAGGGATGGCTGGCGCAAATAACCCTCGTGTAGCTTTGCGCGAAATTCAAAACAGATAGAAAATCTTTCAGATTCCAGAAAAAAAAATGGCATCAGGAAAAAATATAATGGGAAAAATGTCATAGTAAAAATGACAGTTTTTTTTCACAAAAAAAGGTTGCTTATGATTTTTACATGATAAACGTTTTCCTTACTTATTATTACTGGTTCCATTATTGCAGCTGTAATTTTTACTTAAACCATCCACTTAAGTAGACCCAGTACCGGCATGTATACGTCCATTGCTTCATCTTTGTGAGCGTTTTTTAAGTTCTAAAGTGACATTCGGAATGATTTAGAACTTGATTATCGTTAGAATCAAAGTCTCTCTAATAAAAGGCCCAGCATGACCAGGGGAGTTAAGGCACTTAACTCGTAATCCGAGGGTCGCGGATTCGAATCTCCGTCACACCAAATATGCTCGCCATTTCAGCCGTGGGGATGTTATAATGTGATGGTCAATCCCACTATTCGTTGGTAAAAGCGTAACCCAAGAGTTGGTGGTGGATGGTGATGACTAGCTGCCTTCCCTTTAGTCTGACACTGCTGAACTAGGGACGGCTAGCGCAAATAATTCTCGAGCTTTACGCGAAATTCAAAACAAACCAAATTTTCTAATAAAGAAAACCTGTGTACTCGATATTTAAAAACAAAGATATTTTTTTAGTATATGAAGTTAATTTACGGTTGTTTATCAACAGTTATCAAAACCAGTAAACTATTGAGGTTTCTTTTGTATATCGTCACATTGTAGATATTCCATTCCTCTCTTATTTATTTTGTAAATAACACACATGTTGTCGTTAATTTTATATTTGTTTCACAGGAAAAAGATATAGTTTTAATTCTTTTTTAAAAATAAAATTGCCCAATTATTTTGCGAAACACTAATTTAAGTCATCATCATCATTGTTCATAAAATTCGCTGGGAAAATAATTCAATAGGATCGCTATATTCATAATGTTATAACAGTTTCTACTTTTGAACAGATTCTTTTGAGTTATTGGATAAAACAAAAATTCCAGTCCACTTAATGATTATGAAAACGTCGTGTGTCTTCGACTACGAAAGTTAACTACTGTTCAGTGATGTACCTAACTTCTCAGTAGACGATAATACAACAATTAATTACTGATTCACTCATATTTATATTTCTCCGTCGAAATACGAGCTTAGTAATCAGCACTGAGTTAACAACCTCAATCAAATAGTATCCCAATACTCGATACCCAATATTACTTAATAACAGACTTAATAATCAATAATAGCAAATCTACTCTAGCCTAACTTCTGTGTTATGCCTCTGTAACTGGTCCTTGGCCCGGCATGGCCAAGCGTGTTAAGGCGTGCGACTCGTAATCTGAGGGTCGTGGGTTCGCATCCCCGTCGTGCCAAACATGCTCGCCCTTTCAGCCGTGGGGGCGTTATAATGTGACGGTCAATCCCACTATTCGTTGGTAAAAGAGTAGCCCAAGAGTTGGCGGTGGGTAGTGATGACTAGCTGCCTTCCCTCTAGTCTTACACTGCTAAATTAGGGACGACTAGCGCAGATAGCCCTCGAGTAGCTTTGCGCGAAATTCCAAAAACCAAACCAAACCTGTAACTGGTCTAAAACTTTGGCAAAAATTCTGTACTTAAAGCCGTGCCCTCATTTCTCCAAACTTCCCTCTGACTAAACGGCAATACAAACATCTTCATCTTAAAAATATATGCCATTACAAATGTTGTAGTTTGTTTTTAATATAGAAGCTTCAGTAAAGATATTTAGTTGATTAGATGGAAGGAAGTTCAAGGTACTATGATGGACGTGGCTTTAATGCCTGGAGCTTTCTTCAACGTTTAGAAACAGTTTCATCCATATGCATGTGTATGCGTATCTATGAAAGCGAGTTCCGAGAAAGTGCGTGTGTTAAGCGAGTTTATTAGTCAGTTAATCTGTGCGTGGCTTTGTCGGTTAGTTCAGTATATTATGAAACTGCTTATAGAGAATGTAGGTTGGAGTTGAAAAACATGAAAAAGCTGTCGTGTTTTGGTGACTTTCTAAAGGATTAAGGGATTACATCACTAAGGCTGCTACTCTTGAAATAATGAAACCTCTTTTATTATTATGACATTTTGTAATTCTAATTGTGGAAATCATGTGCCCAGTTATAAAAGGTAAAGACCTATCGACGTGGTTTATGAGAAATGGATATAAAATACATACTTTAATGGAAGAAGAAAAAAAAAGAGTGGGAGATGTGAGAGCAATCAAATAAACCGATGGAGAGGCGAAGAAAGAAGTAATATGCTGCCATTAGAAAAAAAAAAAACAGTTTTAAAATATATGTGTCGTTGAGTATAGAAGTAAATAATTTGTAATGTATATTGGTAGGAGTCAATTCCTGAAATAGATAAGTCAATATACCTTTATAAATATGAAGGGAAAGCAAATTGCAAGTATAGCACGACGATAAGAAGATAGTGTTAGAGGCGATCTACAACATAGTGCTGTGAATATGAAGTTGTGTTTCTACGAATAAATAAAGAACAAAATTAATAACTAAATATAATTTTACTTGTGAAGTTAAACGGTATATGTTAATCAAGCTAAACGAAGATCTTGAAGAAATAAAATTGTTTTGTTATCGTTAAACGAGCTCGACTTTCCTTGATTCAGTGTATCGAATAATCCAATTTATCCAATGCAGTCAGTAACAGAAGCTATTACAACATCTGTATGCAAACATACTGAATATGTTTTATCCCTTTTACTTAACTCTTGCGTTGATATACTTTTTTCAGAAATTTCACGCGTATAAGTGTATGTAGTTTCAGTTGTAGAACATTTGTTAAGGAAGTGGTTAAACTTATTTCACTCTTGTTATATTGTTCTGGGTCATTCACGTGTAATATTGTGTGGATCTTCGTTTGGAAACGATACCTGTCAAGTTGAACATACTATGTTAAATTAGTCTTCAGTCTTTCCCACAGGACGCTCAGGTGATAGATATCTCGAGGTTACACCCTCACTTATTTTTCGATCAGAGTAAAAACTTCTTTCCTCATAAATATTTATTTTGATTGTTTTGTATTGTGTGCAATCTCTTTCTTTTTCACAACTTAGAGTTTCAAGTTATTTTGGGATCGTGCCGATTACTATTAGGGAAAATCAGTGCATCTGCTACTGCCATCCAAAAAATTTTAATTATTAGTAAACATTTATTCCATACGACTGCTACTATAATTTTGAATAAGATCGGTGAATGTGAAATTGAGTCACAAAACTTGTGTAAGTTCGAAAAATAAGTAGTGTTTTTAATTACACATCATTCATATATTTTTGTAATTGAAATGTCTAATTACAAAGTTTTCATTTCAGGTAAATTGTAAACATTTTAAGGAGAAAATGTCTGAATGAGTGTAGCCATCCTCTGAGTCGTCACTGTTGTAAATTCTAAAACCATTCAGGATCAATTTGACAAGTAATTACACCAGTTTATGTCTAAGGATAACCAGTGTTTTATCATGCAGAAACTCCCTTGTTGCCTAAATATTTTTAATTATTTATAAGGCTGTGTGAGTGGTGGTTTGATGGTCATGTCATATTATAATGAGTATATTCTGTTTTCTTTATGAAAAGTATGAAGATTCACAATATATTAAAACGGATGATCAAGGGGGTAAACTCCATCTTATAGATATATGTCCTGACAAAACGTCACAGTTCTTAAGCTATAAATTCTCCAGTGTAGAAAGAAAATATTTGACGTAAGTAAGTGAGATCTATGATGTTGAAACATACAAGTGCTTAGACAATTTCGCACTTATTTTTGAAATTATAAATAATGACAAAAAGGAAATTATTTATGCGCAAAGACAAAACCAAAAAAAAAGTTATCCATTGTTAAAATATTATATTTACTTTCACACTTGTATTTTATCTTTATATTTGCTAAAGTACAAAAAAAATTCTGTTTCGGAATTTCCGCTTGGCGCTTCATTTCACAATATAGCGTTTATTTATTGTACGGTAAAAGACGAGCGTCAGGTGTTTGGCGTACTACAAACAACATTTCTACCATATTCAAGTCAAATAATATACCGGTTGGCATCATTCGTAGCTGTGGTAGAAATATAAGTTACCTGGAACTAGGCAGTTCCAGTTCGTTGGTACTGGTTAGCCCGAAGGCTCCTCAGCTGTGCTACAGTCACGTTGATGTGTTTTTATCTTTGGTTGGTGGTCGAATCTTGACTGAACTTCAAACAAGAATTATCTAGACTAAGACAGTGGAGAAACAACTGATCTTTTACAAAGTCCTGAAAATTGAATAAAAGTGATATCCACGTTACATTGTGACTGAACGCCAGACAAATCTCAGACATTAAATAGAATGACTTTGTTGCAACGGTTTCTTTCGTTAGGTGAGCATTTTCTGACCATTTGTTTAAAATGTTTAGAGATCAACCAGTTAATGATAACGAAAATGTTTTATTATCACTTCAACTGCAACGCAGAAGCTCAACTAATTAAGTTTGCTGGTAGGCCAAATTTCACAAATAATATTTTAAAAGATAATTCCGAAACTAATGAGAAACCAAACTCACAAATAAAAGCTAAACAACTACGAACTTGCAAACTTTTTCTGGAGGTATGTTAAATATTAAGCAAGAGAGTAAGACACACATTAAATCGGTAGTCGATCAAAAACACTAGCAGACTTACTGAATTCACTGATCAGGTCGAATTAACTATCATTTCTTTAATATGTTGTAACAATATTACCACAAAGGACCTAGAAAATACGAGACGTCGCGTCACGTCTAGGCTGCGCTCGACTCACCTGTCTAGAATATGTTCTGGGTGCTCTTTTCCAGTGGATAAATCAAAACAAGAAGCTAGCATTTTCAATATGGCGGAGAATTCTTTAACCCTCTTTTTTATTAGCTGGGATAGCTGTTATTTTGTTAGTCTGTGATGTCAGTGTTATTGTGGACACAGCAGACTTTGTCCTGTGCCATTCACTAGATTGTGAAGCCTTGAACAATCTTAATACACAAATAAAACAATGAACTAAACTTAAAATTCAGTATTTAGTAATTGACCCACTCTCTTAGATTAACAACATAAATATCACATTAATCTTGAATCAATAATGAAATAAGAAAATTGCGAAGAACAATCTTACTGTGTTTATTTCTTTACTGGTTTACATTGTTTTGATAGTTCTGTAATAAAATATTTTCTGTTGGTTTCTTTTCACTGGCTAATGGCGTGAAAACAGGACAACTTTTTCTTCTTTATCTTCTCTCTCGCAATTATCTCTGACTAGATAATTGAAGGAGTTAATTGATGGCTGTATATCTGTCGATACTTTGAAAATGGTTGACAGGAGAATCTCAGGCTGTCGAGTAAGTTGATCTACTTTAGGTCAAATTAACCAATTGGCTATACCCCGTTGACGTCCTTTCGAAAAAAAAAATCACAAGAGATGATCTTTGGCTTAGGCCACCCATTATTCTAAATTCTTCTTTGTTGCACTTCAGGTCAGTGCCTTCATTACTTCGTGTACCTATTATTTTTTATTTAAACTTCAACAGCTGGTAGTATGATTGATGTGTAGGGCACAGGAATATCTTGATCATAGACTGTGTAGCTATGTAAAGTTAGTCTAACCTTACAGCTATGTACCTACAGGAAGTCTGTTTGTAGTATGTATTCTTCATCAATGTCAATTTTCCATGCATATTTTGATACAGAGAAACTTCCCACAATGAGGATGACTTCCAACTTTCCTTTCACTCTAAGTTTGGCATCGATTCATTTTCCTTATTCATCTCTAGAGCCAATTTTCCATCTTTCATTACTAAATTGGGGTGAACAACTTCAGCTTATAAAACCAGTGTCTGCCAACGTATTGCATTATTTTCTACCATTGAAATTGATAGCTATTATTTTCTTTAGGTAATACACATCTTGTTTCCAATGGGGCTTATGGAGTATTCTAATTTTAAAAATAAAGTATCCTTGGTTTATTTTCAATGACTGGTTCATCGCAGTCTCGCAGGTCCATGTTTTCTATATTTCTGTCAACTTCTTTCTCTTGTCATCCCTCGGAAGCAGTTTTTGGTAATATATTATTTTACGTACTGAAACATCTGTCATGTATCTCCGTTTCCTTCATTGGGATTAAACAGGTCTCTAATTTCTCTTTCAATTTCTTTCATAATTCTGTCAAAGAATGGCGCTTTTATTGCTTACCTATTCACAATTTTAATCCAAGTTCCATTACCAACTGAAGAACTTCCTTTAAAGATGGAAATCTAATTTGTTTTAGTCCAGTTTTTATGTCCTCAATCCTTGTAGCATCTGCGAATTGGTCACATGCCAATGAACCTGTCACTTTACGTGATGACTCCAGATAAGTAACTGGACAAGCTTTTTCACATCTTCAGGTTTTGGTAAGATCTCGTATTTCCTTTGTGCTCTACTCTTCAACATTGGTTTGGAGACTTTCTTTTGGTGTGTCACTCACTTCAAACCTGTTTAATAAGGCAGCCATGCACCAGTACTTTATAGCTGGAATATTGTTCAATGTTAAGGCTGGTCGTTCTAAATGGACATCAAGATGAAAGACTTGTTATTCACAACTCTACCGATTCTCTTTAGAAATTATTTAGAACAGAGCCTGATATGCGTCCCGTGTATTTTGAATTCATAATCTATTGGTTTCTCAACTGGTCATTGTTGTTGAACTGGCTAGCTAAAATTCTGGAAAGAGAATAGTCCAAGAAGGTTATGTTTTCATGGGTGACACAGTAGTGGTAATGATAGGTGTGGGGCAAATGTGCTCATCTGTTCTCTATTTTATAGTTATTGATGTTTGGGGGCTGAAATGATTGAACAGACGCGGATAAAGTTGTAGCTGATTTGGTCCTTGCGTTTTTTAAAGACTTTATTCTACCAGTGTTCTTTTCTACCTCATTTATTTTGCTGTTATTAATGTCCTGCACTTCATTGATATATTTTTGTATTTAACGTTTGTCTTTAAAGTCTTTCTGCACTTTATTAATAACTTCCTTTACTTCGCCAGTTTTGCTGTTATAATTTTTCTTAGCATATCCAATAGCATTTTAATATTATGTTCAATCAAAGTTATTTTCGTTATTAATTCATCCTTAAATTTTATTTTTTTCCTTTAACTGTTACCGTTTGTTATTAAGTTCAAAGCTAATGAAAAAGCTATCTGTGCTTTGCCCATCATGGGTATCGAAACCTGGATTCTAGTAGTATAAGGCTGCAGACATGTCACTGTGCCACTGGGTGTGTTTTTGTTTAACTCTCTTCCATTTCTTTTTTTTTCTGTCTCTTTCCTCCAGATAATATTTGTACTGCTTCATCATTTACAGTAAATTTTCTTTTTTATTTCGACCTCGATGGACTCAGCAGATAGCCAGATGGGGCTTTGCTATAAGAAAACACACGGTTATTTCGACCACCTATGCTCATCTCGAAGTTTGGCTTTAACTCTGATTTACCTTTATCAAAATAATCCTTCTTCTGGAAAGGGCCGGCATGACCAAGCGTGTTAAGGCGTGCGACTCGTAATTTGAGGGTCGCGGGTTCGCATCTCCATTGCGCCAAACATGCTCGCCCTTTCAGCCATGGGGGTGTTATAATGTGACGGTCAATCCCACTATTTGTTGGTAAAAGAGTAGCTTAAGAGTTGGCGGTGGGTGGTGATGACTAGCTGCCTTCCCTCTAGTCTTACACTGCTAAATTAGGAACGGCTAGTACAGATAGCCCTCGAGTAGCTTTGTGCGAAATTCAAAACAAACAAACAGAACAATCCTTCTTCTGGTACTTTTGTTTTAACTAGTTTATCCTTAGGTGGGTCATTTTTTATTTCGCAGTAAAAATAACGCAAAAGCCGGTACATTTTCTAATAAATAAAACGTATTATTACTACTTCAACGAAGCACACAATGTTTAAATAGAAATTCGAAAACTAATGAATGGTCTAATTTTACAAATAAAGCTAAACAATCACTTGCTTGCAAGCTTTCTTGTAGTTGTGCTAACAAACAAACTGACTCGTGAAATAAGTAGTTGATTAGCAACCCTATCAGACTTACTGAACTCATTGATTAACTGTAATTAATTAATTCCCACTTGAGGTTTTATAATTTTACAGTATTTTACATCAAGACTCTGGAAAGTTCGAGATGTCGCGTTACATGATTTTAACACGTTGGCTACCAAGCCTATTTTGCCAACACTTTCAAGGGTCCCACTACTCATTTTACAATTACTTTTTTTAGGAAGAGTGTACATGTAGTCGTCATGTTCCAGCCAATAAGTGGCCTTTTAAAAAGAAAATAGAGCACGACTAACTGGTGGGTCGTGTGGGTGTTACTGGAAGACTATCACGACCCACCTATGGGTCGTGTGGAAGCCAACGTGTTAAGACTGTCATGAAATTTTTAAGTGTCACACATCATCATTTCGTCAAGCCAAAATATTAGTAAACTGTATAAAGAGCCAAAATATTAGCAAACTGTATAAAGCGTCTAAATTAAAACCCTGAAACATCGTTTACAACCTCTTACAAAGTCCGGACAGCTGACTGAAAACAAATTACACGTAAACAGCATAAAATTTTTTGTTGTTGTTTTACATACTGTTGTAAATGTTTTCTCATAATATACTATTTTTTGTCCACGTTATTATAGCAATAGGTAGTCTGTTTTCTCGTAAAATACTGTTTGTCCACGTTATTATAGCAATAGGTAGTCTGTTTTCTCGTAAAATACTGTTTGTCCACGTTATTATAGCAATAGGTAGTCTGCTTTCTTGTAAAATACTCTTTGAAATAGAAGTTAATTTGTATAATAGAGCAAAGCTATTTAAAAAATAATTCAAATTGGCGTGACGATATAATATTTAAAAATTACCCACTTGGATCATTCTTTACCATCATCCAAGTAAGTTCCACATAAGTGAAGAGAATAACATAGGTACTAAATGTACTTCTGCAGTCTCCGAAAGTGTTCTTTTGTAAGAGTAAATAAAACAAAAATTAAGAATAACAAATATTTTTATTTCTTGTTTTGTACGTACATATGTCATGCTGTGTTGCAGTCTACAGAGTACACAATTCTTCTCGTGATTGCTTGGTATGCCCACAAAAACAAGTTTGGAAAAAAAAGTGATCCAACAGTACTATTATAACAATACCTTATCTTTAAATAATAGGTCTTCTTTTTGAAGTGATAATCATCACTCATACCTGTAGGTATATATTCATAGTGAAAATAACAGCTGAATCAGTGCTAATAATAATTTACATCCGGTAGAACTTCCTCCTTCTTAGGTTTTCTTGTAGCAACTAACATTGGTTCCTGCCTAATGAGTTTAGGCTTCCTGTTGTAAGAAGTTCACAAATACCACAAGCTATATTGTTTTTTTTTCTTACAAAATAGAACAAATATAGTTACAATAATCCGAAAAAGTTCAATCGTATCAAGTTGTTCAGAAAGTTTACCAGACAGTACAAGATGTATCAAATGTGCCAACAGTTTACCAGACAGTACAAGATGTGTCAAATGTGCCAACAGTTTACCAGACAATACAAGATGTATCAAATGTGCCAACAGTTTACCAGACAGTACAAGATGTGTCAAATGTGCCAACAGTTTACCAGACAATACAAGATGTATCAAATGTGCCAACAGTTTACCAGACAGTACAAGATGTATCAAATGTGCCAACAGTTTACCAGACAATACAAGATGTATCAAATGTGCCAACAGTTTACCAGACAGTACAAGATGTGTCAAATGTGCCAACAGTTTACCAGACAGTACAAGATGTATCAAATGTGCCAACAGTTTACCAGACAATACAAGATGTATCAAATGTGCCAATAGTTTACCAGACAATACAAGATGTGTCAAATGTGCCAACAGTTTACCAGACAATACAAGATGTATCAAATGTGCCAACAGTTTACCAGACAATACAAGATGTATCAAATGTGCCAACAGTTTACCAGACAATACAAGATGTATCAAATGTGCCAATAGTTTACCAGACAATACAAGATGTGTCAAATGTGCCAACAGTTTACCAGACAATACAAGATGTATCAAATGTGCCAACAGTTTACCAGACAATACAAGATGTATCAAATGTGCTAACAGATGATTTTTAACTTAATTATTGAAGTTTCGAAAACCTCGCCTTGAAGCTGAAACGTTCAGATGTCTCAACAATTTAAACATTAAACAGCCTATGTAAGTAACAAGTGTAACAAAACAACAACAAAAATTGATTATTTTTAATTTCGCGCAAAGCTTCACAACGCTAGCCATCCCTCATTTCGCAGTGAAATACCAGAGGGAAGGCACTTGGTCATCACCACCCACCATCAACTTTCGAACTACTCTGTTTACAAACGAATAGTGGGATTAACTGAAACTGTATAATTTCCTCACGGCACAAAGGCGTGCATGTTTAGTCACACACATATTCGAACCCGCGACCTTCAGATTACGAGCCGAGTTCCCTAACCATCTAGTTGATGCCAGCTTGCTATACAGAGTGGTCAAGAAAGGAAAAGAAATTTAGAGTGATACAGAAAATCTCCATGATTAAGCAGTGTTGGAATAATAATCTACAACTGGAAATTTTCAAAGATGACACTACAGTTATCAGTACATGTGTGACTTTAAAACATGTTACATAAGATAAAACGTATTTGGCATCTTTACGAGAAGACTCTTTATGACACACTGTCTCTTGGGCCCGGCATGACCAGGTAGTTGGGGCATTGAACTCGCAATCTGAAGGTTGCGGTTTCGAATTCTCGTCCCACCAAACATGCTTGCCATTCTAGCCGCGAGGGCGTTATAATATTTCGATCAGTACTACTATTCGTTAGTAAAAGAGTAGCTCAGGAGTTGGTGGTGGGTAATGATGACTAGTTGCGTTGCCTTCCCTCTAGTCTTACACTGCTAACTCAGAAGCAGCTAGCGAAGATAGCCCTCGTGTAGCTTTGCGCGAAATTCAGTACAAAACAAACAAAAAACACGCTGTCTCTGTGGTGTCGCTGATGTCAGCTAGTCTTTTACCTAAATATGAGTGACGAAGAACACAGCATAGACTCCACGTGAAGTCAAGATATTATTGATGCAGCTGACGTCATATAATTTAACAGGTAGTGCATACTAGAGTGTAAACATATTTAATATAAAAAACGGAGACAGCTTTGTTGCAGTGACAAAGACTGTCTCTTTCTGTCTGGCAGATCATAATAGAGTTAAGAAGGTTAAAGCTGTTATATTTGCTTTGCTCTTTTCTCAGTAGGACGCCACGTTGAAGTAGTCAAACGTTGTACTTTTTAAACTTATGTTTAGATTTTGTGATGTATTTGGTGTGTGAGGTAATTGGTTCTACTTCCTATATATCCTAACTTCGTATTTTGAAGGAGTGGACAGACAGATTGTAAAGTTCGTGAAGCGTTATTGAGTTAACTATTTCGCTTATCATAGCTTCACAAGAATACGTTTTTTTAATGGAAGCACAATAAGCTCCAATCTTCAAGAATCCTTTTTAGGTCTACTGTTATACTTGCAATTTATCCGGACTTCATAAGGCTCCGTATTGTGAAGATGTTGTTGCTATTTGTTATTAAGCACAAAGCTATATAAAAGGCTGTCTGTTCTCTGTCTACCAGGTTTCTAGTACTGTAAGTCCGCAGACATACCATTGTGTCAGTGAGAGGCCTGTATTGTGAAAAAAACAAAACAAGAACAACTAGGCTGCAAACTTCGTGAGGCCTTATTAAGTCTGCATGACATTGAGAAGTGTTAAGGTAATACAAAAAACCAAAATCTCTAATTTGCTTAGAAGTGTTATAAATTATTTAGTGCAGTTATGAAGTATGCAAAAAGGACATAAAGTAGTACTGACAATATTGGAAAACAACACTACCGGTCATACGAGTTTTTTACGGAAAAATATATAACATTTCGAACGTATAAGTAAACTGTCAAAGAGGGCCGAAAACCTCCTAGAGGAGGTCACTTGTTTTAACTACTCACACCATTATATAGTCATATGTTATCTGTCAGTCAGTAGACACTAAAATAGTGTCGCATAATGTACGCTTAACATCGCAATTTTTACTGTTGGTACATCGTGCGCATATCATAAATCACGAGAAGAATTATACAATTTGTATGCTAGAACATCGTATGACATGTGAACTTCAGAAGCAAGAATTATAAATTTTTGTTTTCTTTAGTCTGCCTAGTTGGAAATCGGTTTATTTTAGTAGCATTTCAGGTCCACGTTATTATGTGTACACTGTGAGGGTCATGTTGGGTAGAATATTCACTATACATGGGTTTTTGTGACGGTGATAAAACTGCGTAAGTTCATATAAAGCCTTTATACTGATTTGATTTTACAAGATCACACCATTGATTTGTGCGAAGGCTTCCTAGTCTATGCCTCTTTACACATTCATTACATACGAAATTTTGTATTTTTTCCCTATTTTCTACAGAAAAGGTATACCTATGACTTACCAAAATTTATGCATGTACAAAATTTAGCACTTGGACCTGAAACCGATGTATTTTTTATGGAGTAATATGTGGATTTGTATGAGGAATGAATGAACAGGAGCTTTAAGATAATATGGGTATTTTAAAGAATTCTCTTAGGTCATTCACAAAGTAGTTGTTTCTGATAGAAAGTGTTTCTTGTTAAGAAGTTTGCGTTTTTATAATGATCATAAAAATGTTAGTTGTCTCTATATTCTTCATTATTTAGCAATAAATGACAAAGTTTACCTGACTTGTACCACTCAATATAATGTTGACAACATAATGTCAACATTATTTGACATTTTCAAACGTTCATTTACTTGAATTTCACCAAAGTAACAGGCTTTCTGAAAGTAGCCCGTTAACGGAACTATGCTATATGACACGACTGTGCAGACGAGATATGATAACGTTACTGATAGAAAAGCCAGCATATCAAAATCCAGTTATTCCGGCTATGTGAATGATTTAGATTTTAGTATCTCTAGAGTTGTGTTACACATCTATAGGCGCGTGTAAGAATTCCTCTCCTTGAGATAAAATTGCAGGTCTTGAAATTATTTTCCCAAGTAAATTGCGTATGTGTGTGCTGGTTAATTACCACAGTCCAGTTTCCCCAGTGTTTCAATTAATTTATCTACAACTATTGGGTTACAAGATCTGCATACTTTAATGTTTTCACCATATTTTATGTGATAACTGGTGGTTGGCAAGGGACTTGCTATACCAGTTGTCTCAGGTGTTTAACCTACAATGCGCTGCATCAGATTGACCTTTAGGAACGCCAATTTGAAATCCACCCTGATGCAACAATCTTAGAATTAGAAAGTAACCTGTCTGGCAACAGAGAGATATTTAAAATACTATATATATACGGGGTGGTCTTAAAGTTAGCTTCTCTAGACGTACACTTCTTCTACAGAACTGAAACTTTCTAGTTTTTGTCAGTCTGTCTGCTCTTTTTACACGCCGTTCAAATATACTCAACCATTAATGTGAAATATATGAAAATTAAAACAAATTATTACAATATTTTTGTGCAACAATAGGTGTCGGTTTGTGCGTTTATTAAAGCCCAACAAAATAACTTCATACAATATTTTGTACATGAGACACTCTTTGTTAATAACTAATAAAAGTTGTTGTAATTGTTCAGAGATCGCGATTTAAATCCTTTTAAATATTTAGTAATAAAGTTCTGTTTTTCAGTTATAACTATCTCATTAACACTACGGGTATTCGTTTATGTAATTGAATTATGATAATACTAAAAATAAAATTCAAAAGTTTTTCACATACCCTGTATACGCCCCTATTTGTTTAATTTGAATTTCGCGCGAAGCTATATGATGTCTGTATGCGTCAGTCGTCCCTAATTTAGTAGTATAAGACTGGAAGAAAAGGCAGTTAGGCATCACCATCCACCGCCAACCCTTGGGCTACTCTTTTACCAACGAACAATGGGATTGATTGAAACATTATAACGCCCCCACGGCTGAAAGGGCGACCATGTTTGGTGTGACGGGGATTCAAACCCGCGACCCTCAGATTACGAGTCGAACGCCTTAACTGCTTGGCCATGCTGGGCCACCTGCATTGTTCATTGATTATCATTTTTAACTCGTGAAGGAAAGAAATTAAAATATTTATTTCGAAAAGCAGTTTCGTTATCTATAATATTATACAATTTCATCAAAAGGAAGGCAATAACTGTAGTAAATTGTTGTAGTTTTATTTTGTCAAACGTTCTCGGGCCAAAGCGGAAGCGTTTGAGATCTAAATCTAATTTGAAAAGCATTAAGACTAACTTTTTTGTTATCTCTGTTGAATACATTTCTTTTTAATAATACCAAGTACTATCAGTCAAGCAAATCCTCTATTAATTTTTAACGTTTTAAAACAAATTTAAACTTATGTGAGTTTGTGTGTGTATAATCATTTGATAGCAGATATATATACTACGAACAATAACCTACACAAAGAAATGCGCAAGAATATAGCTTTATAACTTGAGAATTATTTGGTTAAGTATAATATGTATACTTATGGAGATTCAATGTAGTTGCTTTACTGTTCTGAAAAGAATAGTAAATATGTTTACAAAATAAAATAACTCACAGTAAAGAAGAGAGATGTTTATTGTTTGTATTGGGTATGTGTTAATGAATCAGAATATAAAATACGAACGCTAAATATTTGAAAATTGAATCAGAAATGCAGACACTTTAGGACTCTATTAAAGATCTCTTTTGTAACCTACTAACACTGTTACTTAATAAGGTTGAGCTCAGACCATATAATCATCGTAATTTTGTTGAGGTACTTACTATTAAGGTCATGTTATATTCGCTAATGCCAGTAGGGCCACAGACTTTGTTTTCTCACGCTCTACATATAGGTATTAGCTAACTTAGAAACTACTTCGCACAATCCTTTTATTACAATTCACAACTAGTTAGTTTTTTATCCTTTATCGACAACGTTGCTTTGTGTAATTAGGTTTAATTTGATTTGCCTAAGAATTTGACTTTTTGTTTATGTTAATACAGTTCATCTAGCCGATAAAAAAACGTAGAAAAGCTTCATTTATGTCTACTAAGTATTACTGAACGTTTATTGTTTAATTATATTTAAAAATTAAATGTTATTTATCCGGTTATGGAAAAACAAGAGCTGAGTGACGATGGTTGAGTGATCAGTAAAAAATAAATAAATTAAGTTTTAATAGTTTTATATAAAGATGGCCTGGCATTGAGTGATCCCAGCCGTGGGGTGTATAATTGAAAACTATAAATAAATTAAGTTTTAATAGTTTTAGCACAGATAGCCCTCGAGTAGCTTTGTGCGAAATTCCAAACAAACAAACAAAACAAACAAACAAATAAAGATTTATTTATGTAATCGTGTGAGTCCAGATTAATTACTGAATCAATTTTCTGGGATTTATTCAGATTTAAAAAAATAAATAAATATTATTTTAATCCATTAAATGGAAATAAAAATTAAGCTGTTTATGTAAAAAGGATACTTAACAAACTTCTCTACTATTAGATGTAATGCAGCATTTTATGTATTTTTTAAAGGGGTGATCCGGTAAAATGAGGTCATATTTCTACAGGATTTAGTTCACAAAAGTGGTAGATTATTGTTGGTATTTTTGTGGGATCCGTCGTAAAATGAGAATTTTGTGTATGTTTACCAGTTCATCAAAATCAGTAGCTTGTTTTTAATGACATTTCATTTCCAGGTATGATAACGAAACATGTTTAATGTTACAAGTTTTCGTATATCTTTCCATCTCTTGAAATCGCACAAGAAGTAGGCTTATCGAAGTCATGTTTATGAACTAGATAAGCCTACGCATTTTCTTCTGTGTGACAGATAAGGATCACGTGTATAATTACCTGATGCAAATCCTACCAATACTCTCTGAATTTCTAATTACTTCATGTATTCGTGACGTAGAACAATAAATATCTACTGCAATATTTGAAGAAATGTAACAAATAAAAGTTATAAAGTATCTACATCAAAAGTTTACATTAAACAAAGTAGTAAAACAGTAATCAAGCACAATTGTTACCTTAAATTGTGTCCAAAATTGGATTTAAATAAATATCGTTGTGTATAAGAGTACATTAATTTGTGACTGACAAAAACTATAACTTGAGAGAAATTGGTAATAAAGATGTGATTTTCTAGATTAGAAAAAATAGATGAATAATATATCTTAAGTACTGTGTTATTGTATGTTTATATAAGTTCTTATTTATTAATAAGGTTTTCATCAAGTGGGGGGCTTATAACATGAGATTGAAATTGTTACGCTACAACAGTATGTATAGGCCTTAACTACCGGCCCGGCATGACCAGTTGGTTAAGGTACTCGACTCGTTATATGCGGGTTGTGGGTTAGAATCCCCGTTCTACCAAATATGCTCACCCCCTTTTAGCCATGGAGCGTTATAATGTTTTGGTTAAACCCACTATTCGTTGGTAGCCAAAAAGTTGATGATGGGTGGTGATGACTAACTGCCAACCCTCTGCTAAATTCGGGTTCGGCTAGTGCAAAATAGCTTTGTATAGCTTTCCGCGAACTTCCAAATAAACCATTAGTATTAAATTACGGTTAAAACAAGGTACCCATATAGATCAGGACAGAACTAAAATTATATTCGATAACGAACATACTTAATTCACTATCGATACAATTAAATGTTAAACTAGTGTAGCACTGAATGTTATTATCTATTTAGTTGAACCACTGCTGATTCTAAACAACCTTTGTACTAACCAGCTGTTCCTAAACCAAAGTACTCATCAGTTTTGAACAACTATTATATTAAAATTATTCAGTTACTCCTAAACTGAAGCATAGCCGTATACTAAACTTTAATCACGCAGCCTTTTTAAACATGTATTCCTCAGCAAGTTTGTTAAAAAGATTCACCCTATGTTCTCGGCTTTATTTTTAATGATGAATTGCATAATACACTTTTTCACTGTTTTAAAGAGTTGAGTTTTTGTATGTTAATAGTGGTGTTATTTTCATCAACATATGTTGTTAATTTGACCACAAGAACTGTGTGGCAAGGGGTGATCAACTTAATTACGGACCTCATATTTTCATTTGGCAGGTCATTGAATAAATAGCAGGGTTCATCTGTAGTTAGTGAATTTGTTATACTTGTGAGTAGGTCTGTACTGAGCAAAAGGTTTAGCCCTTGGAGATCAAATTATTAAGTCTTTTTACGAAGACTGGGCTTCGTTGGTGGTAAAATTTAAACTGTTGGAGTTTCAGACATATTTTCTCTAACATCTCTACGATGAAGTATCTTCTCCTATCCTGTCTTTGTGGTAACTGTGATGTATAATATTTTCATACAAAAGTTAAAGTTTTTAGTTGAACGGATATTTTGTAAAATTTCGTTCTCGAAAAACACCTTTCCTGTTTGTTTGTGTTTTAAACCATTCAATTCCTATATTGATTATGTTACAGAAAGTAAAATTTGAGTTACTAAAGAGACGATTACATTACAGTTCGGTAAGTTAGAAAATGTTAACACGTACATCCGCACACATCTCGAGTAATTTTAGATTTGGTTTGTTTTAATTTCACACAAAGCTACACGAGACTTATCTGCGCTAGCCGTCCCCAATTTAGTAGTGTAGGACTAGAGGGAAGGCAAGTTAGTCATCACTACTCACCGCCAATTCTTGGGCTACTCTTTTACTAACGATTAGTGGGATTGATATTATAATGTCCCCACGGCTGAAAGGGCAAGCATGTTTGGTGTGACTTGGATTCGAACCCGCGACCCTCGGATTACGAGTCGAGTGCCTTAATCACATGGACATGCCGGGCCAATTTTAGATTTGTAAAATGAATAAACTGGAATTGGACTGATTGTTTAAACGCAATTTAACACCAATACGAAGAAATCTTGAACTATATATGTTGTTGAAATTTAACACGAACGTTTGTAGTAATTTCCAACCTCATATAAAATGAAAACATTAATTAAAAAACGTAAAATTAATATCTTAAATTGCTATCTTTCCCCTGCTTCCTTGATCCTTTGTGGTTACGTCTCTCTTGTCTGATTGGACGATTCCTTCACCAGCTTGTACGTGCTTATAGTTAAATTGTTTGTATGTAAAAAAACATTTTCCTGATACCTCGAATTGTTTATGCATAAACTAAAAAGAAACAATGGATTAGCTGGCGTTCAAACATTTCAGTTGGTTTGAACTTTTGAAATAATCTCAGAACAACGGAATTAGCGAAATGAGTCATATATTTTACAGTGTCGCACTGCTAGTCTTTAAACTTATTCCTGTTCAACTGTTGAACCAGAATAGTGCTATCGAACTAATCCACTACCTAGCATATAATAAATAATTTAAAAATTATAAATTTAAATACTTAGCTGCCTATTTACATATTAACCTTCCACAAAAAAATAGATAACAGGCGTTCTACAGTGTCATAATATAATGGAATACTTTGTTTATCGAACAATGATATATAAAAAATTTTGCCAATTGTAAAAACATACAAATGAAAAATTTATAAATTTTAATTTTTTAAGACGTTGAAACAAACATAGAAATTTATTCTGAGCCTACACTTATAATAAACAGTAAATGGTTTATAAGCATCGTCCATCAGTGTTTCTCAGAAAATAAAAAAGAATAACATTCCCGGAAACTGTAAGCGGTTCAGGCACTAATGTTTTTAAAAATGTCAACTTAATGTTTTCACCCTTTTAATATAACTAATAGTTGGGTGGGTAATCCCACGCTTTAGCCTAATAAACTTTCTAACACAGAAACAGGATGCACTTGTAACCTGTGAAAGCTGGAACGCCAGGTGGCTCAGTGGTAAGTCTGAGGGTTTATGACGCTCAAAGTCGATTTTTGATACCCACAGTGGACGGAGCACAGATAGCTAGTTCATTGTGTAGTTTTGTGCTTCACGTCAAATAAACAAACAATCCCGTGGTTTAAAAATCATATTGGATAAGCTTTTATTTCTTGATTACCTTTGATTTTAACTAAGTTCTGGTTGTTATTGCTAAGCTGTAAAGTCAACATTGAAGATATAACTTGTACCCACCAACCACTCTGGCGTATTTAGTTAGCTACTTGAGCTCTGCACTATACACGAATAAATCAAACTTTTCTTTTTGTATCGGGGAGAGTTGACTGTCAGCCATGTTAGATTCATGTTTATTCTCACATAGGATTTGATGTCGGTTTTAAACAGCATTTTGAGACCAGCTTCTAAATAATCAGTTTATCTTTATGTACAGTATTTATAATAATGGGATATTAGATAATATAAATATTTGCTTACTTTTATTACTCACGAATTTTGACCACATGAAGTATTTGATGTGCTTTGGTGATAGAATAGTTCATAACTATCACTATAGCAGCTAACATATTTTACTTCCTAACCTGAACTTCTCAATGGAGTAAGACATATTTATGTGTAACTATAGAACGAAGATAAAATTTGCATAATAATTATTGCTCAGACATCTTGAAAAGCTGTAAATAAGCAAACATAAATGTCTTAAAATTGTATCTTTGGAAGGGCCATCACTTTGAAGGTAATTTCATTAACAGAACAGACGTTTGGTTTTTACTCCTATCATAAACATGTGATTCTTCTTGGAACTGTGACTGCATCACACAATCAGCCAATGGGTTTAATTTATTTGTATGACTTCTTGAGTTAGTTTCAGGATTATCTTCTGAACTGCTGAACCTATGGCTTTGTGTCATAAATGCAGATAATGATGTTAATTTATCAGTATGATTCCTTGTGTTAGTTCCAGGATTACCTTGTGAACTATTGAAACTGTGGCTCTGTCTCACAAAAGTAGATAATGGTGTTAATTTATCAATATAGCACCTTGAGATAGTTTTAGGATTGTTGTGAACTGTTTATATAAGAACTAATTTCATAAACATTTGTGTATCTTTGAGCTTATTGTAAATAATCGAACTGGGCTTATTGTGGCGTTAGGCTAATACAAAACCTAAAATTAACTTACCTAACTATACTAATTGTATTTATTAGAATTACCATATAATTAAAAGAAAATAATCTGTTTAGAAAAAAAAAAACATTGCCTGCTTGCACTTGACAGACTAAACTTATTATTATTGTTTTTACTAATAAATATTCATCATCACAAAGCTAAATTTTCTTGATATTTTACTTTGTTATTTTAGTATATATATTTAGCACTAATCTACATTTCTTAGGTATATAACCCACCCTCGTGAAATATTTATTGGAATTAAGGCGGAAAATTTCGTTAACAGTGAGGGTATCCAACTGAAGATCCACATGCATTATAACCATTTTAGATTTTAATTTACTTTCCACTGCCTTAAATTATGATTTTTATAATTAAAATGTTTGTGATATAAATTTGGCTACATTAGTTAATCTGTAATTATTAAGTTACTTTTGTTTGGAAGTTCTCGTATATTATTCTAAGACTGTTCTTCTTGTGTTTTACTCCCAGTAATTAAATATTTCATTAAAAAATGGTGATCTTATATACTGCCACTTGAATGATCAGCTTTTTGGTTAGTTTTTGTCAATGTTGTTAGGCGTAAAGCTACACAATAGGCTAACTATAATGTGCCCACTACGGGGGGTACCGAAACCTGGTTTTTAGCATTTTTAACTTTCAGACTTGCCGCTGGATGGGAGACAGAATGGTCAGTATCACTGTTGAAGGAGGTTAAATAAAAACATTGTGGGAGAGACGACGACAAAAACTTTGTCGTTTTTTTTTTTTTTCTCATTTCAGTTATATGTACTCCGGCGAAATTTATATTCAAACAATAAAGTCTTTATGAATGAGCTACCTGATCACATGTTAACCAGTTGACAGCTGGCGAATTCCTCATAATGATCGTTAATCGCCCATTTTTTAGATGATCTTTGAAACACTTAGTGTTTAGAATCAAATAATATATATGTTGTTCAGCTCCCACACTCTATTGAATTTAATATATTAACATTATATCCGTATTTACTATTCATTTGGCGTGTTAAGGCGTGCGACTCGTAATCTGAGGGTCGCGGGTTCGCATTCCCGTCGCGCCAAACATCCTCGCCCTTTCAGCCGTGGGGGCGTTATAATGTGACGGTCAATCCCACTATTCGTTGGTAAAAGAGTAGCCCAAGAGTTGGTGGTGGGTGGTGATGACAAGCTGCCTTCTATCTAGTCTTACACTGCTAAATTAGGGACGACCAACGCAGATAGCCCTCTAGTAGCTTTGCGCGAAATTCAAAAAACAAACAAACAAACTATTCATTTGTTTCGAAACTCCTTTAATTGTGTCCTCCGCTGGTACAGCTGTAAGCCTACGGATTTAAAATGCTAAAACCAAGGGTTCGATTGCCCTTAATGGACTCAGCAGATAGCCTCAGCTTGTTACGCCAACACGTATATATAAACTGCCTAAAATATCTTTTAAAGATAAAAATCTTAGGTACATGTCTCACGAAAGTCGTAATTTTGTAGTTTTGTTCATAATATGTTTTTATACACATTTTATACTAGAGTTACAATAAAACATTTTCGCGAATAATTTCATTTTGTTCATAATATGTTTTTATACACATTTTATACTAGAGTTATAATAAAACATTTTCGCGAATAATTTCATTTGCAGGGTCGGTAGTACAACTATAATTACGTAACCACAATTAGATGGTTCGTATGGAATGAGGTTCAGATGATGTGACGTGAATAATAAGAAAACCAGCCTATCCAGCTGTTTGTTCAGGGTATTGTTCAACCTGTTACACTCACCGTGATGTATTAGTTGTTCCCGAAATATTTTTCTTTCAATTATACTTCACTCTAATTTTAGCAGTAAGTAATTATTTGATAGCTGCTGCAGGATCGTCGTCACCTCCCCCATAAAATTTCAACTTTCAAGGTCTACAAAATGAATGAGAAAGCAGGTCCTACAGAAATGTTCACTATTTAACGTATTAGGTAGCTCTGCCTCCTTTACGTGTTCATAATGTGATTAAATAACACTGCCTTAGGTAGACAAGCATTTTATGAACAAATTATATACATGTTAAAACGTCTACTGTAAACGACTGTTTTGTCTCCACTTTCAAATCTTTGTTGTTTTTTGCTGTCTTTCGAGGTGCTTTATTTGTGTTTGTGGTTTCCATGTTTATAAGGACAACACGTGTTCGAAAATTTGTTAATTCCAAGAACGATACTCTGTTTTCTTGTTAAGCAAGGTAGATTCTAAGCTGTTGTTTTTCAACCACATACACGTCCTTTCATCAGTCGATTATGATCGTAAGTTAGATCTTTAAAAAACAGGGAGGGTCAGGTTGTTGTGACCCCTTCGTCCTTTCCTTCTCTCCCTTTCTCGGGTTTTGGATATCATATATATACCCTGGAGGGTCAGATGCTCTTTGACCTCTTCCTCCTTCCTTTGCTTGTATAGTTGTGCAGTGTTGGTTGGTGTTAGTTACTGCTTTAGGATCAGAGTGAGCTGAATTGCTCTGACCATTTTCAGGGCAATGTCCATGTACTGGTATACATTACAGATATTCTCTTGCCCTATCAGTAGGAAGTCTAGTTTGATGGTGGCCTTTTGTTTTCTATACAGATATATATATTTATTATTATTTTATTTTATTATTATTTTTTCATTTATTTATTTTTATGCTTAAAATATATGTTGATCGGGGAGAGGTGTTTAGGACTATCTTCATCATGTTTGAGGTGCCTTTCTAGTTTGCATAATAATTCATTTTTCATCCAATTTTTATCAAAATACGTTATTGTACTATGTACAAGTCTATCTACTATGGTTTGTATCTTTGAATATTTGTATTTGAAATTAGATTATGTGGTTCTGGGAACTCTGTATGCTGTTGTAAGGAGTGTGTTTTGTATTGTTTGCAGCTTTGTTTTGATTAATTTGTGACTTACAGTAATCCAAGCTGAACTGCATAGTCAATTACTGGTTTAATGTATGTTTTGTAAAAGTTTTAGTATATTATCTGTTGATGCTCCATTATTCTTGCCAGTTAGACTCCTAGCACAGTTGGTTCTTCGCCAGACTTTTTAATTTTTAATTTCATTTACATGGCTAATCCATGTTAATTTTGAGTCATAGGTTAGGCCTCTAAATTTTGCCGATGTGGCAGTCTGAAGTAATGTTCCATTCATATATATTTCAGGCTGTAGTTTTTTTGTATTTTGTTAGCTATGTAAAGATGACAAGTTGTGTTTTTGCTATATTTATTTTTATTCTATATTTTTGACAGTATTCGCTTATTCTAGTTAGTTGAGGTTGTATGTTTGTGGCTGCTATTGTTGGTGTTGTGGCACTTTTACAGACTGCCACATCATCAGCGAACTGTGAATAGAATCCATGAATAGGATTCTGCCATGGCAAATTGTTTACATACATGATGAAGAGCATAGGACTAACCACCCCTCCCAGAGGAACGCCACCTTCTGGAGTAAAGTATTCAGAAAAGGTTCACTCTACATTTTCTATTTTCCAAAAAGTTAATTAATTCCACGCAGTAGTCAGATTTCATTCATACGAAACCGTAGACCATTGTGCCATACAGTGTTAAATGCTTTGTCAACGTCAAAATAGCAGGCGACAGTGCATTGTTTTTTGTTAAAACTATCTATTATCTCTTCAGTTAGTCTGACTAGGTGGTCGGCTGTTTGTCTAAATTCTCTGAATCAGTTCTGTTCTTCTGGTAATTTTGATGCTATCTCCAAGAATGTGAAAAGTCTGTTACTGATTATTCTCAAGAATTTTGCTTACACAGCTGGTCAGGCTGATTGGTCGGTAGCTATTAGGTTTATTTCCTGGCTTTCCTTCCTGATGGAACATTAATAGATTAGCATGCTTCCAAGAAACTGGTATGTATCCTGAGGATGGTGATAAGTTAAAAAGTGCTTTTAGGTGGTCAAACAATTTCAGATGCCCTTTTTAAGGAGGATGACTTGTATCTCATTTTCACCCGGAGATTTGTTTTTTGTGTCTTTTATTGTTTCAAGAAGTTCATGTTTAGATATTTCTTTCGTTAGGTTCGTGTCTTCATAATTTGTTATGTGTCTTGTGTTTGTCTCAGATATACTTTTTGGGAAAATTGTTTAAATTGTTCTTTATTGTTTGTTGTTAAAATAAGTAATCACATCTGGATCAGTATGTGTTTTAAATGTATTCTGTAGTCGGTCTTTGAAAGCTTCGGCTTTTTCTTTATTTGTGTATACTATTGTATTATAGTGCCCTTTTCTTAGAAAACTTTTAGTTGCTAGTTTAATTTGCGCGAATTTGCAAGAGGGTCGTACCTACTTTTGTACCAGTATACTAGATGGAAGGCAGCTAGCTATTCAACGATACCACCGCTAATTTGTAGATTACTCCTTACATCTGATGGTTGGACGGACCGTAACATTACAACGTTCCCACGGCCAAAAGAACGAGCATGTTCAACGATGAGTTTTGTTCGCAGGTTGGGAGTCGAGCGCCCTGACTACAAGACTATGTCAGGCCCAAAGCCTTTTTTTTTTAGACTCAGCAAAATCAGCATGTATGGATATATGAATTGTTTTAAATTATCTTGCTCCGTTTAGAGTTTCAGTTATCTTAACTTGGCTTGGTAAGTATCAAGAGAATGCTAAGATATGAGTTTCATCAACTTTCCTTGAAATATTAATACTCAGTCTTTAATTATTAAAATGTGCATAGGTAATTTTTAATACAAGTCTAATAAAAAAAACCCTTAAAATTTCATAGAGACAAGTAGGGGTCAATTTATACGTGACCTAATTAGCTATAATAATATAGAAAGTTTTAATGATACAAAATCTATTGAAACAAAAAAGTGAAAAACTACAAAACTAGGTTACTTCAAATTAAATATATATATATCCTTGCTTTGATTCAGAATAATTACAATAATTTTCGAAAGTAGGGATAAAGTTTTTATAATTTTAAGTAACATTCTATATTTCTATAGCTAGCTGGGTTACATATATACATATCGACCCTTGCTCGTCTTTACGAAATTTTAACCCTTTTTTTAACTATACTTTTATTTCCATTTTATTAGCTATATTTTTGTGCGCCAGTAATACCAAGCTCGGGGTGCGTGTATATCAGTTTGGATTTTAATATATCAAAGGGCCCGGCATGAGGGTCGTGGGTTCGAATCCCTGTCTCACCAAACATGCTCACCTTTTAAGCCGTGGGAGTATTATAAAGTAACGGTCAATCCCACTATTCGTTGGTAAAAGAGCAGCCCAAGAGTTGGCAGTAGGGGGTAATGACTAGTAGTCTTCCCTCTAATGTTACACTGTAAAAATAGGGAAGGCTAACGCAGATACCTGGTGTCGCTTTACTTGAAATTTAAAAACAAACAAACAATAATATTTCAAGTAATCACACGTTAACAGTTAACTAACTTAATAAATATCTGCATAAGACATGTTTTATGATTAAATATACATATATTGGGTAAACGTGGCTATAATGTTTAATTTTCGCTATAGTCACTTTTTATTTGCCCATGTATTGGTTAAGCACGTTATCCAATTAAAGCTATTTAGACCTAACATTTTGTATTTGAAGATGTGGGCTCTTATTTCTCGATTCTTGATAATAGGTTTTCTGATTTATTGAACTGAATTGTGACGACACGTGTTTATAATAAGTGTTATGGTTTATTGGATTGATGTGGAATTATACATATTGGTAAAAAGTGTTATGGTTTATTGGACTGACAAGGAATTACGCACCTTAATAATAGGTATTACGTTTATTGGACTGGAGTGGAATTACACATTTTGATAAGAGGTGTTATGGGATGACGCGTATTTATTATAGATATTATCGTTTATTGGACTGATTTGGGATACTACTTATCGATAATAGTTGTTTTGTATGGTCTGCTAGAATGATGTGGAGTTATATGTGTGGATAAGTGCAGGGTTAAACTGAGACAGAACGGTCCAAAACTGCGTTCCACCTCTTAAGAATTCAAGATATTATCGTTCTTGGTGTTTTCAATAGAAGTTCAAAGTGGATCTCATGAAAAGAAAAAGAAGTACATCTTTTACAGAATCCCGATTTAACCGCTGAATAGATGTTATAGCTATACTAGACTGACATAGAATGATCCATATTCTCGACAACTGCAGTATTTTATGTCACTGATAATAAAAATCAAACGTTATATCTTGTACGGGTCTTCATCAATAACTTCACACACTGCTCTGCATCGTTGACGATTTATCGAACAATTATTTATTTTGCTATTCTAATGTTTCAAGGTTTGTGACATATGGTAGAGGAGTTGCGCGAATCTACATAGCTCGAATTATGACAGCCTCACCATCCACAGTGAAAGAGTGGATCCTCTTTCCTTTGGACATCGCTTAAAAACAGTGATTTATGATAGATTTAAACATCATGTTGTTAATCGGATGTGGTATAGAAATACTGCATTTACGAAATGATTTTTTTTTAATGTTGTAAATAGACTAATCGTTTTATATACCGAACATATGCTAACACTGTAAGCACCGCTGTAATCAGAGCTGATATTCTTCTGAAGTCAAACTTGGGTTTCAAACCATAGCTTCCAATTATATTTACATATGTGTATGTGAGTGAGGGTAGACAAAACACAACAGTAAAACGAGGACATGACTTCAATGTTGTCATGAAAAGTTATGGACATGACGGAGAGGTATAAAGTAATCTAATAGTTTAGTTAGTGTTACATGTTGAACTAAGTAGGTATGTCGTGAAAGCAAAGCTTGGTGAGCAACAGTAAGCAGATTATTACATATTTAATAAATATATTTTAATCAGACGTTGCTAATACAAAAATAAAACAAGTCGGTTTCTTTCTGTCTCTGTATATGTTTGTATTAGCCAAACACTTTCAGCTTTTGCTTAAAAACAAGAAATGGTTATGTAAGTATTTTGTTTTAAAACCGTTTTCCATGTCAGTACAAGCGCTACTGTGTACAATCCTTCGTGTAAGTATATTCTACAATGCGTTTCCAAACTATAATTTACAGAATTGTTTTTCTTCATCAAGAATATAATTTACAGAGAACTACCATTCTCTCCTCAGGGAATAATTTTTGGGCGATACTTAAATCACCATTCGATCATATCAATAGATCATTTTCTTCTACTTTTATTTTACCCTACTTTACTCTTCTCATGTGATGCAATCCTGTTATTAGCTTCCCTGTAATTTTCAGTTAAGTTTAACAGCTACAAATTATATCAGAGGGCGCTGTTCAAGGTCTCTTTTAGGTTGTATTATCAATAGACTCACTGAAAAGACAAATATAAAAACCTACTGTGATTAATATCAGATGCTTCTGCAGTAGACATTTTGGATAATATTCGTGCCTTTGTTTATTTGCTGTATACATCTAGTAAAAAATTATGATAGCTTATTTAATTAATTGAACATAATTTACCACCTTTTATTTTAGTATATTCAAAAACATTGTGTTTCAAAACTCGAATACGTAGAGATATTTACAGAATAATTTATGTTCCAAAGAATAGCGTTGTTAAGTACAGAAATATTCGTTATTTATTTCGTACTAAATAATAATATGTATAACGTGATATATTGTCTTGATTGTTAATAAAACGTCTCAAACATTAGCTTACCTGAAACTCAATTTTTAAACACTGGAAACAAAAGATTACCGACACAACGTGTTTACAAAGGAACAACTTTACCTGGTGTGACACATACATACAGCTCTGGTCTGTCTGTTTGTTTCTGGTGGTTCAGCGGATAAGTCTCATGGCTCAACTCCTCTGAAAACCGGGTTTTGATACTCTTGATAGGCACTGCACAAATTGCCCATTTTGTAGCTTTGCGGTTAAAAACAAGCAAATAAACCATGAAACTTTATTAATTAGGCTTCGGACAGATCTTCTTAACTGCTTTCTTGTATAGTCGGGAAAAATTAAAACTCACGAACACATGCATGACTGAACGTGTAACTGATAATACATTCCCCCCACACATTTTGGATAAAAGTGAAAAAAAATACTTTTTAACCATAGTTTCAATATTATGTTCCTCTAGATCAGAAACACACGTATTGAAATATAATCTGGTTTTCAATATTCAAGTATTTTTAATAAGGATATGGGCCCTCACAGAAATAAGGGACAAAACATGTATGTAGAGGATCAGCTTTTACAGTGTAATTCAACAGACGAAAAGAATATGTGTTATATGTTTAAACGCAAACATAAATTTTCAAATGCCCTATCTTGCTCCTTCCTGCAGGCGCCCATCAATAAGGGATTATCGTTGCATTGTTTGGTATCATAGCAGTAGTTAAGTCGATGAAATTCGTCATCTGATTGTCAGCATTTGATCAAATAGTTTTGTTTGTTTGGAACTTTAAAAAATAAAGTTTTTTATATTATTAAAGATGGGGATGGTTCATATGGATTTCAAACTACTGTCATCAAATAAAAGTTTTTGATACGTGGGAAGTTGTACATATACATAATGTAATGGAGTATTGTACAGTGGCGATTTTCCTTTCTACCCTCAGAGAGTCATTGATTGTTAGCAAACAGTTCGAAGTTGGATTCTTTTGAAAAGGACACACTTCTACATCTTTGCTCTTTCCTCTGCTTGTGTCTTGATGTCAACTTCAGTCTCTTGATTTGGTTACTTGATATTGGTGTAACATTTTTCTGATCGGGTGGATATCAACTCCGGTGAATTTCATTTTCACACGATACAGTTTTTTTCTTCACAATTTTGATAATTACTTCCTAGATTTTAAGCTTTGATTTTATGGGTTTGTACAAGTTCATAGGAAAAACAAGAAACTTTTATGAAGTTTGTAACTATCCAAACATTTCTTCTGTCTAAATATTTGTATTAAGTGTGTGTGTGTTTGAACATACACAGTTAGCAACGTAGCTTTACTAAATTCTATATGTTAAAATGTAATTTTACACTGACTGGACTTCGGAGAGAATTGTAAATGTTGCATTGTGTGGAACAAGTTTAATCATTTTTTTCGTATTTTAAAAGTAACACAATTACATTATAATATCCACATCAGACAGAATATTAAAACAGGAACCAAGTACAATTGTTACCTTAAATTGTGTCCAAAATTGGATTTAAATAAATATCGTTGTGTATAAGAGTACATTGATTTGTGACTGATAACAACTATAACCTGAGAGAAATTGGTAATAAAGATGTGATTCTTTAGATTAGAATAAAAACGGATGAAGAATATGTGTTAAGTACTGTGTGATTGTATATTTATATTAATTCTTATTTATCAATAAGGCTTTCATCGAGTGGGCCTATAACATATGAGATTGAAACTGTTATACTACATACAACAATATGTATAGGCCTTAACTACTACGGATTAAAACCCGTCAATCAAGAGATCGAAAGTTAAATAATCATGATAAAAATTGCCGTATTAGTAATGAATAGCAGATCAGAGATTGTCAAAATTAGGATTTCAGATATATTTTAGTCACTGTCGATGAGGCCTTTCTTTTAATACCAGAACTCCTCAGCTTGGGTGAATTGTGACAGACAGTACAACGTAGATAATAATCACGTGATAGATCTTCATATCTATATAACTTGGGAGTTATTACTGCAGGTCTTCAGTTTGAAAACATTTTGGCCGAAGTTAATGATTATCGCAATCTGCATCCTTATATGGTAACTGTATGTCTGTTCTCCACATAAGTTCTAAGGATTAAAAGAAGTTGCAAACTTCACCTACCATAATTGTAAAACACATGAAAACATAGATATAAGCTTCCTTCACATCATAATTCGAAATGAAATTCACCTAACAAGAGCAACTGTGGGTC
Source organism: Tachypleus tridentatus (assembly GCF_004210375.1). Lineage (NCBI taxonomy): Eukaryota > Metazoa > Arthropoda > Merostomata > Xiphosura > Limulidae > Tachypleus > Tachypleus tridentatus. The sequence goes on along the minus strand of NC_134832.1, from coordinate 18,998,303 downwards.
AAACAGTAGAGCCTATAACACCTCAGAGGATAGTTAATACTTACTTTATACGTGCATTAAGGGGGAGAAATCGTTTGTTTTGTTATTTATTATAACTTGTCTCGGACAAGCCTCCAATTTATTATCTTACGTATTGCAATTTCAAATAGCCTGTAACTGAGTTACCATTTGAATTTGAATTTATAAGTTAATTAAATATCGAAATATATTAGATTTATAATATTTGACAACAAGATTGATACATACAAGTTTATTTCCTAATACATATATATTTTAATATACAAATGATAATACAATTTATAATAACGGTTTTTATAAACAAACGTTTTACAAACTTAAAAACAATATTGAGACTTCTATCCGATTGGAAACTGAATATTTTATTGACGGTTTACGATGAGCGAATTAATTTCTAGTTGATATCGTTATAGTACACTTATCTGGTAACTAGATAGTTCTTCACTGATGCAAATGAGTTTTTCACCGCTGAAGTTATTTAATGTTTTCTTAGAAATACTAACGTCGGATCGTAATCCGCTAAATTAAACGGGTTGTAATGTTCGAAATCTATAAACATTTCTGATCTAGTATCTGTGGTTTTCGATGAATAAGCTTTAATCACAGTTTTAGCTTCTGAAGTTTATAGTATACCTTCTTTCTGTAGGAAACCAATAATATTAACTGTCTCTTGGTGAATCGGTTTATAAACGTTAGGCGAGATTCTTGAAATTCCAGTTGGCAACAATACTGGCAATTGCTAGTATTAACATACACACATAGTACATTGTTGATTCTCACAGTCCGTAATTTTCTATAAATTTAGTGAATAGGCGGGAATTTCGCAATACACTTTTAACAATATAAGTTATACACATTTCTAAATATATATTTAACTAAACCGAATTTCGATGTTAAAAGAAATATAAAAGAGTAAATCCGTTACAGTTTTAAACGCTATAGTTTGAAAACTAAGGTTATGTTTCTGTTACACTTTTCTTGTTAAAAGAGTCACTAAAGGTAAAACCAACACACACTAAATATATTTCTAAATTCAGATTCAGAATGCGCACAAACATTGTGTGTGTGTGTTTGTCACTTTTGGTTTGTTATGTAAGTCTCTTAAAGGAAATTGAACTTAGTTTCCCTCTAAAAAAAGGCTTAGTACTAAATCATTCGATACTACTTAGGCCTAACTAGTAAATTACCTTTACACTTTATACGTGTTCAGATTTCTTTTGTTTACTGATTAGTTCACATATATAAATATCAAAAAGTGGTTTCAAAAAATGTCATTTTATAACATCTCTTTCAAGAAAATTTTCAACTGCAATGTAACCCGATGGTTCAGTAATAGACTTGAGGACTTATTACGCAAAAATTCGGGGTTCAGTTCCTGCGACGAAAACACTATAGACAACTTATTCTACAGCCTTTTGCTTTAATAAAATGTTTGCTATCGAGTAATGATATACAAAATTAATAAATAATGCAGAGAGCGTTTGATCTTGCAATCTTTTAATTGCTTAAAAATCAAACGTTATCTGCGTTATTTATCGATTTTAGAACTTGCAAAAATACAATGATAAAAAACCTATACACATTTTGTGTGACAATCATTAAGTGATTACAATGAAAAACCGATCGTTTAAAATTTTCACACTAAATATAACTTCCTGCATAGTTTTACTTGAAACAAACCAAACCAAATTTGTTTCAGAGTTGTTGAACTCGTGTGAATCTCTTGAAAAGTACAAAACCAGACGGTGAAATCAGCAGATAGCCCGATGTGGCTTTGTTAAAAGAAAGTACACACACATAGACACAAAACCTGATCAAAGTCTGTTACTAAGATGTAACCTAATTACACGCAAATTATTCATAGTTGAGTTACCAAAGGACTGCATTTTTGTGTAGAAACCAATAAAAGAACTAGCAAAAACACAAGCAATCACTTTTTATTGGAAATTTAAAAGGCGCAGAAAAACTCTAGAAAAAGTAAACATCTCACTCGGCAGCACACCTATTAACATGAGCAAGCACATCACATTCCTTGGTATCGCTTTCGACTCCAGATGAACATGGAAAAAACATGCTAACAACATACATTTATCTGTGAAGAAACGCATCTCACATTTGATGACCATAACTAGCAAACACTCAAATTGTTCATCAGAAACTATACAAAGCTTATATCCGTCCGTTGGTAGAATACGGATGTCAAATCACACATAGTATGTCTAACAACACACGACAGAAGTTCCAAATAAAACAAAATAAAATACTAGCAAACCGACTACCAACATACACACCTGTCAACTGTGTACACAAAACCAGTAATCCACCCACTCTTGGAAACAGGCTCACAGAAATATCACACGAATATTACTTAAAAGCAGAAAATAGAAGCGAACTATCCGCGTCATTATGTAAATTAGCCAGCTCTCCTCCGCGTCATTATGTAAATTAGCCAGCTCTCCTGCAGAATACATCTCACCATATAACATATTTCAACAATTACAAAACACTCAAACGATAAATAAGGTGAATATATGATTATGTTTATATGTATTTCTTTTCAGATCCGGGCACAGGACAGGTAAAACATTCGGCGCCTGTCTTGTGAAAGTGGGTTTTCTCGGGGCACTCCCGTTTCCCCCCCACATCCAAATCTCAGGCATTGGATCTTTAGATCCCAGCCAAGGCAATATTCTTGCCCGGCTCCGAATCGTGCCGTTTGAATTGATGTCTCATCTCGTCGGCTTTTTGGACTACGGGCTCCGGCCTGGCCTACTTCCCTTGTGCCGCCTTTGTCTCGCCCCCATTTCTCACCCATCATTTTCATAATGTCCCATCTTACTTCATCACCTTAAACAAGTCAAATCAAATTACAAGGAAACTTTCACGTAAAAGTAAATAATCTTCCATGAGCGGGGACGAAGAGGAACCTCAACGTTGGGGAGAGAATTCCTCAGACTTCTCTCTCTCTAAACTAAACTTCTGCCAAGTTCGTTCGTTTGCTTTTAATTAATGTCACTCATGGTTTCTTTAGAAACTCGGTTGAGCTATGTAAAGTTCTGTCATACTCTTAATATTATTCATGTCTTCCTTATAAACTGGGTATCTGAGCTATGTAAAGTTCTGTCATACTCTTAATATTATTCATGTCTTCCTTATAAACTGGGTATCTGAGCTATGTAAAGTTCTGTCAGACTTTTAATATTACTCATGTCTTCTTTAGAAACTCGGTACCTGAGCTATGTAAAGTTCTGCTCTATTTTTTGTGTTATCCCTGTCTACTTTAGAAACTCGGTATCTGAACTATGTAAAACTCATACTTTACCTCCCTTCACGTTATATATACTGTTAGAAACTTAGCATTTGTGTTATATAGACATTCAACTATGTACTGTAAATTACTACTGTTTTATTTTGAATCTTAGCATGTTTGTTATTCAGAAAGCTCGAGAACGTTGTTTCAGTTGTTCTCAACGTTTTGTAATAACTCTTTAGTTATCCTAATACAGTAGTCTTATTGATTTAACCCAACTTACTCCTCAAGTCAAACTACATTGTAGCTTACTATTAGTACAGCGGTATGTCTCCGGATTTACAACGCTAAAATAAGGGGTTCGATTTCCCCTGGGTGGGCTGAGCAGATAGCCCGATGTGGCTTTGCTATAAGAAAAACACAGGTTAGTATTAACACAAACTTTAGGTATTATCTCATAGGTTTTTATCTACCTACGAGAAAAGAATAGTACGTAGTGAAAATATAAATTAATTCAAATGATTTAAAAATAATTATAGTTTTAATATAAATTTTATATTTAATTTTTCTACGTAACAATGGTTTTAAAGAACGCTCATTCATATATTCTATTGTCACCATGTGCATCTCGTAAATTCCGTTAAATAACTAACATGTATTTTATCAATTTATTTGGCTTTTGCAAGTTGGCGCCTGAAAAACGTTTGTGAACAAAAATTTTCACTTTTTTAAATAAGTAAATCAAAACCGAGTTTTATATTTTGAGAGTGTAGATCATTAATTTTGTATTACCTTGAGTAAATCAGGTTCGCCAAGCCATCGAAATTTGTTTAATTTGCAATACTGATGACGTTGTCCAAGATATTTTTGCATTTAATAATTGACTAAAACGACTGACAGTGTATACGCGTGCCAAGTTTAATCAAGATTGAGTGACATTTGAACACTTTTGCATATTCCTTCTATGTGTATCAAATTTTGGAGACTACCAGAACAAATTCATGGAGATTTTGGACATTTCAAAATCCCGGTTTCACAAATGCTGGTGAAAAAAGCTTGGTAACAATTTTTTTTTATTACTAACCCTCCAAACGATTACAAAATGTCTACCATACCTTGTCGCCTGCCCATATATTGGCCTCTTCAAGTTAGGAAAACTTAAGATATTCGTTATATGCTATCAGCACAGTACTTATGTGTCATTATGTACTCACTTTAATTTTTTGTTGACTTCAGAGAATATTGCATCTCCTATTTAAGAGAAAAGAAATTGTGGCTTCAGGAGTAGTTTTACCTGGAGTGCAAAATCGAGTTGAAATATTTGTTTCTTTACCTGTTTGCCCCTATACAAATAAACGTGCTTGTTGTTACCATAAACGATTTTCTTTGACAATGCGCCTCTATCAGTTTCCTCATTTTATAGAAACCGCCCTCTCGAGTTTTAAACTCCAAACTTTAAAGCTCGCAATTCATTTTCTGAACTACACAATTTGTTTCAGGTGCAATTTAATTTATGTAAGGATAGGGTGTGGACTTCAAAACTAAATAAACTAACTTGAAAAGTACACGAAGAGAGCAGACATTGTGAATAACAAAGCATGATAAAAATAAATTTCGAATTAGTAATCTATCGTCAATAACTCAGTCGGAGGGTCGCTGTCCTGGTGTGTTTGAGGAAACATTTTCTCTGGTGCTTTAACCTGCATTATGCGTTAGCACATTATGCTACTATATGTATATATACACTGCTGGCCAAAATCTTAAGGCCAATGAACATAAAGAAAAATGTGCATTTTGGGTTATTAGACTCAACCACTTATTTGAGTAGAGCTTCAAAAGATGAAAATAAGAAAAGGGAAAATAAAAAAAAAAACTTTTCTAGCATTTAATAGGGAATGTGAACACTATGAAGTTAGCCTAATTACTAGCTGGTCAAAATTTTAAGACAATACTGAAACGAAGCGTTAATCGGTAAATACGTAACGAAATTGAGTCATTTGTGTTCAAGCATTAGCGTTGTCAACATCTCCCACTGATATTTTCTGTGCTACATTGGGTAAAAACATGGCAAAGGCTAAAAAGTTAACAGAGTTTGAACGTGGCAGAATTGTCGATAGGCTAAAGCAAGGTCTCTCTCAACGTGTCATCATCGTTGGTGAGAATGGGCGTAGTAAAACTGCTGTTCCAAATTTCTTAGACCCAAAGACCTTGAGGGATACGGAACGAGAATTTCAAGTGATCGGCACAAGAAAATTTCGCCGGCGTTGAGCAGGAGGATTCGACGGGTTGTCCGGCAAGACACCAGCCGATCGTCGAACCAGATTAAGGCACTTATGGACGCAGAGTGCAGCTCAAGAATAATAAGACGGCATTTACGAGGGAAAGGATTTAAAAACCGTAAACGTCTTCAAAGGCCACGCCTCCTGCCGCACCACGAAACAGCTCGGTTAAACGTTGCTGAGAAGCACCAAACATGGGACGTAAAAAAGTGGACGAAGGTTTTGTTCTCTGATGAGAAAAACTTTAACCTGGATGGTCCAGATGGCTTCCAACGTTACTAGCATAAGGATATCCCACTGGAGACATTTTCTACACGACACATTGGAGGAGGTTCCTTCATAATCTGAGGTGCTTTCTTCTTCCGTGGAACAATGGAGTTTCAGTTTATACAGGGGCGTCAAACAGCAGCTGGCTACATTGCCATGTTGGAGAGAGCATCCTTATTGACTGAAGGCCCTCGCTTGTGTGGAAATAACTGGATCTTTCAGCAGGACAACGCTGCAATCCACAATGTCTGCAGGACAAAGGACTTTTCATGGCGAATAACGTGATTTTTTTGGACCATCCAGCGTATTCGTCTGAACTGAACCTCAATGAAAATGTCTGTTGGTGGATGGCAAGGGAAGTCTATAGAAATGGACGTCAATTCCAAACAGTGCATGGTCTTCGTGAAGCCATCTTCACCACTTGGAATAACATTCCAGCCAGCCTTCTGCAAACGCTTATATCGACCATACCAAAGCGAATTTTTGAAGTTATTCGCAATGACGTCATTGCAACTTACTACTGAGACCTTTTACTGGGCATTTCCTACCCTGTTTAGGAGTTCTTTTTGGTATGGTCTTAAACTTTTGACCAGCTAGTATTTAGGCTAATTTCACAGTGTTCACATTTCCCCTATTAAATGCTAAAAAGTTTTTTTTTATTTTTATCTTTCGAAGCTCTACTAAAATAAGTGGTTGAGTCTAACAACGCAAAATGCATATTTTGTTTTTATGTTCATTGGCCTTAAGATTTTGCAGTGTATATATACATGTTTTTTCTCTTCGGATAAATAGGTGTAAGTAACCATGGATAATTTCACACAATTGAAGTGCTTGTTTGAAAGTTATTTTGTTGCTAGTAAAAATGTCACTAAATTTAAAATGTATTCTGGAATATTGGCTTCTCGTCTTCAACCCAGTTGTGAATAATGACATTTACTCTAGCAAAACATGTTATCACAGACTGAGAAATGTCATAGAATTATATCTTCAGTGTAATGAAATTATATGTGTATAAAACATTTTAATATACTGCTTACAGGTTAACAGTAGTTATACTATATATTTAGAATATTAAAAAAATAGCATTCAAGATGCGGAGACGCTATTAAGTTAGGCTTTCCTTTAACTGGTGTATTGTAGATAAATCTTGGAGGTGCTCATATAATTGGCTGAAATTGTACACAGTTTTACACAACACATGCGACTCCAGATAAAATCACAGCTGATAGGCATATTACAGAACATATGAAAACAAGATTGTAGCTGTCGGCTACATGTATAACACATCAAAACAATACTGTAACTGTAAGCAACACGTATAACATATTTAAGGTAATTTTGTTGCCAGGATGTTTTCAGGTGATATTTGTATTGCGAAATGTCATATATGACAATTTTGAAAAATGTCTTCTTTTCATTACCTTGAATGTACGTCCAACTTCTAAAATGTGATGTTTAATGGTAAACATTGAAACCCTTCTTCAGTTAATGTTCCTTACATCGTGGTCGTGAAATCCCTCGTGCTAATTATCATTACATAGTAAAAAATGATACCCTTCTTCATTTAATGCTTTCTACTTCCTGGTCATGAAAGCCCTCACACTGGTTATCATTAGATGGTAAATAATGAAACAATTCTTCAGTTAATGCTTTCCACCTCCTGGTCATGAAAGCCCTCACACTGGTTATCATTAGATGGTAAACAATGAAACCCTGCTTCAGTTAATACTCATTACCTCCTAGTCATGAAAGCCCTCACACTGGTTATCGTTAGATGGTAAACAATGAAACCCTTCTTCATTTAACACTCCTACGAAAAGTGGGGCCTAATAGGCCCCAGAGCAACTTAAAAGGTTATTAATATTAGGCTAATAATTTTGTATTTAAATGAAATTGCCATTTATATCCATTAATGAATGGATTAACGAGATTCCCACTGTCCCTATCTACTATCTAGCGAAACCACAGGGGAACGGGCTTGGAGAAATCAGGACTAGAAACGTCTTTTCGTAGGAGTGTTAATGTTCCTTACCTCGTGGTCGTGAAAACCCTCACGCTATTCAGGTTTAGTTGTTGTTTACTATGGGAATTAGAATCGTTTCTGAAGTAAAATGTACATTTGACAAATGTAATTAACCGAAGAACTTGCTGTATTTTTCATACATTCCTCTTGATCTGTTGATGTTATCAGGGCTGAAATGACTGAAACACTATTTATAATGATTTATTTATTTATTGAACTCATTGAATTATTAGCCGGGTAGTTCTAGTTTTGGACAGATATTATCAAACTCTTGTTTAACATCTTCCTTACCATTAGCTATAGTAGTAAAAAGTTTTCGTTTTTTTCTTTGTACGTTTGGTTCAAGCTTTCATTGCTCCGTATTTCCTTTCTTCAGAATTATTTTAATAACGAAATTTTAATTATATTTACAGAGAAAGAAAAATGATTAAAGGAAACAAGTATGTCGTTGAAAATAAAAATATCTGAAATTGTTCTTAACATTTGAACGAGTCTTATGATCGAATGGTCTGTTTTGAACACCGGTTATTTTAATAAAAACGCTTTTGAAATATTTTTATAACTTGTGCTCCATGTTTTATTATTTATCTTCTGAAAAAGCTGTTGCACATGTTCATACGACTTGTGTTCTTTGAGTTTATGATAACATAAAATTTAAACAGACTTGTTCTTTCGGTTTTAGAAAAAGGCACAACGTAATTTAGACTTTTGCTCGAAGCATTGGGAAATACACTTTGATAATTCAAACACTAAATGATCTTAACATCATAAAATGTTACATAAAGTGACATATCTATCTGCTCCCTGGAAAGTGTACATCAGAAAATGATTTGTAAATGCTGATATGGACAATAAGGATAAAATGAATTACTAGTACAAAGTTCTTTTGATTTACTGTTAGTCTTTATTAGTACAGTAGTAATGTATATGCAACTCAATGTTTCAAGTGACATACAATGAGAATTCTTTACTTCTTCCCTGAGATGCTAAGCCACTATAATTATCAATAATTTACATTTTTCATTTAGATTCTTCGCAACTGAAAACCAACAATAATTAGAGGTGATCTGTGAGAGTTCAGAGCTTAAAACATTTAATAAAAAAGTTGGTTGTTGTGGCCCTTGCGTTAGTTCAAGCCTCTGGCGTTAATAGTCACTGTCACCTCTACACTCCACGGAGCATAACCCCAACCAGGATTTTGCTTTTATTTGCTCTAAGGTTTAAACAACAATTTTTTGTTTCGAACTTACGTGCCTTATTTGGATTGAAATCGTTGTTTTATTATGACACATAAAGCAAACATGAATACAAAAAACAAGTTACAGGCAAATAATAAAAAGAAAATAAAGCATACATGGTTTTCAAAATGTATGTGATGTGAAGCTGTGTGTTTGAAAATATGTAATTAAAAAGAGGGCATGGATGTATACATCATTTCAGATTATGACAGAATTTCACTTCGACTAAGAAAACGAAATTTTTGCATACTATTATTATTTAATTATATAGAGAATTAGTAATGAAAGTGTCGTTTTTCATTTTAAGTTAGTGTACAGTTTGAACTGTTGCATTACACGCGCTGTTTGTCCTTCTCTCAGAAAATCTTCAGTAATTAATTGCAAATACTTTAATTCTTATTCTGATAGTCTTGGATCAGTTTGCATCTAATCATTAAATCTTTGAAGAGTTTTTTGTGTAGGGAAAAATACAGCTTTGTTGTAATAAAGACTGAGACATTTTTTGCATCTGAATTGTATGTCAGTGAACCATTTGTTACTTACTATATTTTCTTTGTCTCTCGTTCTTTTCAGGTCAAAATGTGCTGAGCACAATAAATCATGCACAGTTTCACACTTCCATGGATGTCTTCGTTATTTAATCTCAAGTTGGCTGTTCCGTGGTAGCCGCTTTATCCACCATGACAACGCTTGTTCCAGCTCAGGCCCCCGTGCCCTCCTTGTCTGAGCGTTTGCGGCAGGCTGCTGTGGCAGGCCAAGCCGACAAAGTTCAAGAATTGTTTAAGTTAGGAGCCAAGATAGAAACTGATGCTGTAAGTAAATTATTAGGTTAGTCAAAACTAACTAGTTTGTTTGTGTATGTATATCTATATTTAGTGTTTTTCACCCTTTCTTTATTTTAGAAAGAACACAGCAGAACGTTTTATTTCCACACAACATGGAGTTATCCAGAAAGTCTGGGTAGCTTTGAGAAAGCTTATTTTCATCGTTCCATAATTCATTACACATATAACTGAGTAAATCTTCTGGAACTATTTATAAGCTCCTGTTAAGTGGTTTTGATTTTGTTGCTTCCTAGTGGTACAGCCATATATCTGCAGACTTACAACGCTAGAACCAGGGTTTCGATACCCGTGGTTGACAGAGCGTAGATAGCCCATTGTGTGGCTTTGTGCTTAACCGCAAAAAACTTCTCACTTTTGTTAAATACCTTAACTAATATTGTGAACTGTCGTTTTTCCAAGAATGAATTAATAAAGATTGTGAAGTAATATAAAAGAAGTTCAACACTAAAAATAATTTTGGTTACAATTTCAACAAAAATGGAGACTAAAGAAATGCTGTTCGAGACAAACGTTGCTTTCGGGCGAGTTAATAAAGTTTGGAACAAGTTTGACTGGGGTTCTGTCGGTTTGGCCAAATGACCCGAACCGGATTTCATGTGTGATTTTTGGCTTCTTCTATCTTCCATCACAGCATCAGCTGCGATTTTTCTTCCACGCAGAGGATTCACATAGCTGTTGACTTGCGGAAGACCGATAAAAAAACATTAGAGGCTATTTGAATGTGTCACAATCACAGAGACATAATAAAAAAAATCAATCAAAATTTGCTTTCTCTAAAGAAATGTTTTTTAAGACATCGCTAGTGGTTTGTTAAGCACGGAAGACTGTAAGAATTCTTAATAAACCTGTTTCGAAAACGATAAGCCTAACCTTGGACAGCTGTTTCTAAATAAGAACAAAAGTTTATGGATGAGGTTCACCTGATATAAAGATCATGATATGTATAACTTGTTGCATCAGAGATCCAGAAAATAATGATTTAGGACAATGATACAACTTTTGTGTGTTAGATTTTTTTGAGTGTTTTGTTGTAGCAAAGCCGCATTGGGCTACCTGGTGAGTCCACTTTTTATTTTCATGTACTTAACATGAGGAAAGCATGACAAATTTCTTCTTGTAAAGCAGAACGCCCTCTACAAAGCACAAGAGATATCAACCAATTCTGAAATTATTTTAAAAAATTAACAGTTTTGTTTTAAGTTGTTTAAAATATTATTTTTTTTACAAGTTACGTCTTTACAGTAAGTAAGAATATTTCTAGATCTCTTATGTACATAAGAATGTTCGCACCAGTGATCGAAATGTTGTACCTGTTTTTAAAATATTTCCCTTACTGTACAAACTATAACCTGTAATAAAATGTTATTTGAAATTTTTTATTTTTACTTCAAGGACGAATATCAATACACAAGAAGTATCGTTTTATTCGTACTGTTTATTACAAATCATCAAAAGCGTATTGGTTAAGACTCGCTGGAAATAATACCAGCCCAGCATGGCCAAGTGGATAAGACGCTCAACTCCTCATTTAAGGCTCGTGATTTTGAAACCCCGTCTCACCAAGCATGCTCGCCCTTTCAGCCTTGGGGGCGTTATAATGTTACGATCCATCCCACTATTCATTGGTAAAAGAGTAGCCCGGGAGTTGGCGGGGGATAGAGATAACTGCCTGCTTTCCCTCTAGTCTTACACTGCTAAATTAGGGACAGCGCAAATCGCCCTCGTGTAGCTTTGCGCGAAATTTAAAAACAACAACAAATAATATCAATAGATTAAAGTAGAACGGATGCACATTAATAATTGTAAGAAACTACTCCAGGGAACATATTAGCTAGAGTTTTATAAAAGTAATATTATTTTAAGAGGAAGTCGCATTAATGAATTAAAGAACAAGAACAGAGTTAGCCAGCTTTCCCGTCAAATGAAGCCTATCGATGTATCAACATAAAAGTAATTTACGCCTCGTGGACCTGGGCCGTCGATAAAATACCGTAGTACTTCGAATTTAAGACGCTCTTTCGAGTTTATTAACGAATCAAAAATGTTAATAATGTATTTATTTAAAATTAAATATAATAAAAATATACAGGAACTTAAAAATTTTCATTGCAATAATGTTTCTTCCTGTTTTCTTTATGTAATCAGAATGCTACTCAGATGTTTCTTCTGACTCACTGCTATATTCTGAAGTTGAAACATCTTCATTGCTTGATTCACTATTGTCCCAAAGAATTTCATCTCGCGTTCCATCTTCTGTATCTTCCAAATCTGATGGAAATTTTCGACTAACTGTTGTCCTTCGTCTTAATGATAAACCTTATTTTTTCATAAACTTTTCATACAAGCCACGACTAGTCTCGAAAGAAATACCACTACTTTCAACATATTATTTTACTTTCAACATTGAGACTTCTCTCATCACAGGCAGTCTTTTATTTATTAACTCTCTAGTAAAACGGTGGCATCAATTTCAGAATGTCTTCCTTTTCTTGAGTCAGAAAATGACTTTGTATTTCTCTTGTAAGAAAACAACCTGATTTTCATACCGCACCAACGACGTATATTTGCCTCAGTTACTCTACACTTTTTACGGCTGCACGATTCTAAATCTGTTAAGCGCACAAAATAACTTTTCTTTTAAATTCAGCAACGCGCGTGAAACGCTTTTCCATGGGTAAAAAACGTAGTAAATTAGCGTCTGAACAACAGAAAAATCAGACAAGACTGAGGACGATGATATCCAACTACAATGCTAGAGGCGGTGAAATCGACAAATTTGACGTTTTTACGTGTTTTTTAGTCTTTATAAGCTAAGTTCTTTTTTAAAATATGGCCCAACCTGTTTGTTGATGCAGGATTTTTCATCAAATTTTTGTTGTTCGAATAAAATAATGTTTTCGAGATTTTCGAAAAGTGAAAATAATACCTCGAATTTAAGACGCACTGCAATTTTCAGTTCAGAAAAATGTGAAAAAAGGTGCGTTTAGATTCAGAGTAATAGAAGACTGAATACTGTTTGTGAGTTTGTAAGATTCTTGTATATAAATCGTTATTTGTAATAACCGTTATTATAAATTGTATTGTTGTTTGTATATTAAAATATTATTGTGTTAAAAAAGGAAAATGTGTAGCAAATATTGTTGGCAAATGCCATAAATTTGATACATGTTAACATTTAACTAACTTTTAGATTAAAATTAATATTTCCGGCTATGTGTACGTTTAATACGTAACATAAATAAATCGGAGATTTATCCGATATAAACTATAATATCTGATACTACTTATTTTTGGAAGGAGTTAATGATTGTAGTTGTTGTTTTATTGAATTAGGTTTTCATTTCTTTGAGCAAATATTTTTGTTAGCCGCCGCAGAAACTGTTTAAAATATATCGTTTAATAACATTTTATTAACTTATATTACTTCTCATTATGGATCACCTGCTTCGTAATTTACCCCATTGTTTATATAATTCAGAAATTAGTTTGTTTTGAATTTCAAATAAAGCTACACAAATGCTATCTGCACTAACCATCCCGAATTTAGCTGTGAAAGATTAGAGGGTTGGCAGCTACTCATTACCACCCACCATCAACTTTTGGGCTACTCTTTTATCAATGAATAGTGGGATTGATAGTAACATTATAGCCTCCCCTACACACACACACACACGGCTGAAAGGGCGAGCATTTTTTGTATGACTGGGATTGGATTCCGCGACCCTTAGGTTGCGAATCGTGTGCTATAACCACCTGGCCATAGGCAGCTTATACAGACTGTTGTGCCAGATACTGTCAACCAATCTCTGTAAATGTAATAACTATTGAACTGTTACTTCGGTTGAAACATTCTACAGTTGTTTCTGTTGTTTTGGCCAGATGACCCTGATGAAAACATCTTGAAGTTGTACGAGGTTTATTGAATTGTAAAACAAGAGTAATTTATTACAACGTTTTTCTTCCACACATTTCTACAGACAACTAATACTGTTATCAGTTGTGTCGTTATCGGGTTTATCTGCTGCCTTTTATTATTTGCGAAATCTTGTAACTAACGTAACTTACTTTCGTATAAAAGAGGTTATTGCTGTAAAAACGGATAGTATGTAACTGACCACTTAATAAATTTTTACTTGTCTTACGAATAACCAGTACATTATTTATGATTGTTATTTTATATATTTATCTTTTTTTTTTTTTTTTTTTACAGGAGGGACGTACAGCGCTCCATCTAGCAGCTGCTAACGGGTATGTAGATACAGTGAAGACACTACTTCAGTGTGGGGCCAAAGTGAATGCTGTTGACCAGGTATTGTAAAAATAACGAGAGAGATACAAAAACTCCTCGTGCTTTGTTTTGTTTTAATGCACATGGCTGTTACTTGTCTAGAGTAATGTAATGAAATGGTCATGAAACGTTTTTGAGGAGTCCTGATTTTACCATTAAGTTATACATTTGTAATAAACTGCACCATTTAAAGCCAAGTAAAATAAACAGTTTTTACCAAATACAGATATAAATGAGTTGATGAAGATATCGATCTGAGCGTTAGTCATATAACTCGGACATTTCACAAATGTCCATCTACTCGTGGATTAAAAAATCTCATTCATACTTAATCGTGTGGTGTAAAACGTCCAAGCCGACGAGATAACGAAAAATGATTAGTTAAAACCATAATATTATGGTCGAAATGATACATTTCCCAACGAAAATCCTTTTAAAATTGGCACAATTCTGAGAGAAACAGCTTTCGTTGTTCTCACTAAGCGAAATTACGAATATGAATTTTATATTTAATAAGAAGAATGGCACAGTATCCTTTACTCCCAGAACCCATCGTGTGTAAGTTTTATTTTGAAAAATATAAGTTCTTTGTGTTGTACTTAACGATGAGTGACCTGTATATTTCATCCAAACATGTGTGCAATTTTCCATGTTTTGTTAATACTGCGTGTTTCAACAGAATCAACAGAACTTTCATTTATCTGTCTCAGTCGACTGAAGACTAAAAAAAATACTAACAAAATGAACGACTATCGTGTGTAACGTTTCTGAAAGATATGGTCCTTACGATTCTTTATCGATAGTAGTTTTTGATTTAAAACAACTGGGGGTGCTTAGAAACACTTTTTTCTCTTCGCCTCAACTAATTATATGGAATATTAAATGGCTGAATGAGAAAAAAAAACACACACACACATATATATATATAATAAAATAAATACAAAAAATAAATAAAAATTAAACAGATAAAATACTTATAGTTTTAATTTTTATACTGATAGTTTTAGGAGCACAGGTGAGTGAGACTACACATGACTTAAACAGATTAATCTTAGATTTAGTCCTGGTAAAAGATAGCGTCGGTAATAGTGATAAAAGTGAATGAGGAATTCCGAAACAAAGTATTGCAGTCTGTAAGTGAAGAAAAGACAGATAATAGGATGTTAAAAACAATTACAAATAATACTCCAAAGTCCATTCAGGGAACACTTCGGAATACCTTGAGGGTTCTCCTGTAGAACCAATTTTACCGAAATGTGCTTTACATAAAATTTTGAAAAAGTAGAGCAGGAGTAATAAAATAGTGTCTGACATATATTAAGTGCGTTGAAGTATATTTTAAAATAATTTTAGATCGCGTTGGAGTGGAAAAGGAGATAGACTATACATACAAAGAATTGTGTATGTAATGAAGAAGAGGGTAAACAATTAAGTCATTAGTTAACCACAAGTGGTATTTAAGGTCAGAGGCCAACTTCGTTAAGAGCTTGTAACTGAGGGTTACGAAGATGAACATGACTTCATATAATAATCTAACTAACCACGAATAATAATTAAGGTCAGAGGTCGACTTCTATTATGAACTTTGGAAGAAGGGTAACACAAATAAACATGATATCTTATAAACATCTAACTCACCATAAGTAACAGTTAGGGTCGAAGGTTGACAAGCCAAGTTACACAGCATTTTAAAGGGTTGTTGTTTCTGTCGTATGGAGAATACCATCATATCTTCATGGATCGTGTAATTCTTGTGAACAAATATTTCAGTCTCTGCCCATGTAGAAGTTTCGTGGGGAAATCTCAGGCTGAAGAAAATAGTGACGAAATTATATGATTGGTTTTACAAACACCTATTTCATATACATTCGTCTATTTGAGCCGGGGTTTAAACACTTGTAGATTAGCGCTTTTTCCGAGTTAAGAGGTATACAAAAATAGGTGTCTAACAGTATATACATTTATCTATTTTAGCTGAGGTTAGATATTTTCTATTTAGCTTATTTTCCGACTTTGTGGGTACACAAAATTGTGTGTATGGTGTCATATATGCTTACCTATTTTAGCCAAGATTAACCATTTTCATTTAGATTATTCACCGAGTTAATGAGCATACAAAATATATGCATGGCATCACATATATTTATCTATTTTAGCCAAAGTTAACCAATTTCAATCTAGTTAAAATGTTAAAGTAATATACTAAACGGAAATAAGAGCATCCACATGTAACAACATAAAAAAAATGTTGATAGTTTTACACAACTACAGTCTATTATTTCACCATATATCTTCCATACGATACAAGTATTCAACCTAACATCGGTTTTGGTTGTCTTTTCGTTTGTCCATAAGAAGTAATGCTGTATTTACAAAGACAAGTAATATATAAAGTCGCATACCAGTCAGTTTGTGTGACGAATCGCATTTGTAACGATTAAAACAAGTTTTGAGAAAGTCGAGAAACATTTAAAGTATGCGAATGGTGAGGAAAAACCTGATAAGATACGATAATATGACTTAAAATAATAAATATCGTAACTCATAAAAATCATACTATATTTGTGTCTATTTTTATCTGTGTTTGTTGTTTTGTTCCCAAGTCATAAATGGTGTTTCTACAGTACGAAAAAAAGTTGTTTAGTTAATATATAAGTCACGTATTACTTGACAGAAGAACTGTGAGGCTAAATTAAGCTAAAAATACAGGATGACAGTTTGAAGATCAGAAATCACAAATAATCAGTGAATATTTTAAAATATTTAAATGAAAAGGATATTTGTGTTGTATACGACGTTAATTTTTAGTATGTTAAAAAAAGAAAAGTATATTTTAATGTATACCCTGTTAATTTTACATGATAAACAGTGCAAACCAAATTCTGCACAGCTAACAGTTAGTTTGTAAAATTAAATGTAAACTTGGCGGGTGTTTTTTTCTTTAAGCCTTGACACGGTTTCCAACAGTGGCACAAAACCTTATAAGATTTTTCATTATAATTTTATTTAGACCAATTGTATTTATGCTCTTTGATACCAGTTTACATTTAAACATAATATTTTATAGAAAAATAAAAATATTATTTTTCCAGTGAGTGAGCCAAACATTTCTTCACGATAATGTAATTAGACGCGAAGTAGGCTGGTTTGTTTCAGGAAACTCTGTCTGTGTATCTCAAACATGATCTCTTGTGCATGAGCAGGTCGATCGCAGCCTCACGTTTAGGTAATTACCTAAACCTGCATATAGCAGCCGCTGCTATTAAATGGCTTATCAATATTATTTACTATATGAAGTACAGGAAGAGGTTACGCCATTTTGTTTCACAAACGAACGAAGGAACAACCCAACTCTTTAGTCAAAAGTTGAACAACCCTAAATGTCGGTGACCCGAAAGATACAAGCTTATAGCTCGCCAGTGTTTTTGCAACTAACAAAATCTGTATTCCTGAGTAATTATACGAATCGTTTTTTTTTTTACTTAATCCTCTAACTACAGAACAAATTTGTTTTTTGCTTGATGTAACGAAAAAGGTTGGATGAAATCGCTCAATTTGTGTCTAACTGTAATGGGATTAATTGCATTATTGAAAGTGACTTTGATAAATTTTTATAGATTGAAAAAACTGATTCTCAATACATATTTCTACTTGATCAACTATTTGACTCTGCGGGTTATTAATTATGATGGTAAAGGTAGTGAATTGTATTATGAATTTCAAAACTGAAATACGCTGTGGGTGAAATGTACGGGTTATTATAGAGTTGTAGCCGAATATTCTGATAGGACAAAATTTGATGATGTTATGTCAAAGTGTCTCATTGACAACCAAGCAAGCGCAATAGGAAATTTCAACCAAGGATTACTGGTTTTGTGAGCCAGCAACACCAAGTGTAGGGCATGTGTTTACCTGATTCAATTTTATTATTTCTCACGATCTCTGCCTACCTATCCTTAAATATGTCACATTTACCCTGGTTTCAGGCACGAGACTTACAACACCTTTCACGCATAAACTTGGCTTCTAGCACGATACTTTTTTTTTGTTTTCACACACAACTTCCAGAGTTGCTGCTAGTATAATAATAGGTCATCACATCTTGGGAAACACTAGAAATAACTAACACTTTGAAATTCGTGAAATTTGCTAGTGTTTATGTGTTGAAGGAATATTCTTTGTTTCGTACGTTGAAATATTTTTATCATTATAGTTTATTTGTATTTGTCAGTTGCACAGACATAGTAAACATTGTTTGCAACAAGAAAACCAGTTTTAAAGTTTCGTATTTTTTTTTAAATGTGATATCTAAACAAAATACCTGATCACACATTTAGTATATCATCTAAAGTCTCAAAATAAAAATAGGTTTTTATATAAAATGTGGTTGAAAACGCATGCAAAATTTACCTTTCGAAATACCTAGTGTAAAAGACTTTTCAAGGGAACAATTTTTTATCTCGGAATCCTGGTCGGTGGTGTTGGTTTATTACACTTATATATATATATATATATTTGTATAACAGTAATCAAAATATATGCAAATATCCCAATTCATCATGAAAATGCGTAATTAAAAATGAATTTGCATTTATCACAATACATAGTTCTAAATTAGCGCCATCTGGCATTTACTATACTACTTTGCACCACAATCATGAGCGGCATACTTCCAAAGGGCTCAGCATGGCCAGGTAGTTAGAACTCTCGACTCGTAACCTAAAAATCGCGACTTCGAATCCCCATCGCACCAAACATGTCTATCCTTTCATCTGTGTCAGCTGGGGGGACGTTAAAACGTTACGGTCAATCTCATTATTTGTTGGTAGAAGAATAGCCCAAGAGTTGGAGGTGGGTGGTGATGACTAGCCGCCTTCTTTGTAGTCTTACACTGCTAAATTAGGAACGGCTAGCGCAAATAACTTGTGTAGCCTTGTGCGAAATTCAAAAACAAACAAGCAAACAATACTTCAATGTGTCTAACGCACGCTGATTGGCTAAACTGTCTTCGCCACACCAATCGCTATAGACGACATATAATCAGCACAAGCCCAGTCTTTACGATCAACGATGGCTATATTTTGTGTCACTGCTTTTTCAAAACTACAGTAATTATATATGTGTGGTAATAATCGAAGAAATTCATATAATTTTATATTTACTAAAACACTTTTTTTTTTAATTCTCCCAAAGGTGGTTTACCGCTGGTAAATGCAGTAACACGGAAAATATACCACTGTTAGAAGGTTTTACTTTGCATTCATAAAAGTTGTTGTTCAATTTCTTTCTTTTTTTTTGCTTTGGAGGTGCACTTTCTCATAGATTATTTGTGAATGATTATGTAATGTTTTTACATCGTAAATGAGGTGGAAGACGTAGCATTAAGCTTAACATCCTACTTATCATTGTTTCTTCTACTCTAACTAGTGGATGGAATGAATGACACTGTCCGATTTTCCACGTGATAAAACTTCGGATATTATTTTATTTAAGATTACGATCTCATTCTAATTTAAGGCTTGGTGGTGTCAAATGTTATAAACAGACTCGTGAATATATATGAGTGACTAAATATGTGATTGGAAATCAGACAGGTTCACACCCTGCAGAGAACTTAAACATTTAATTTATTATGTGGTAGATTTTTTTGTTTTAAAAATTAAATAATTAAATATTTTATGCTATTAAACATATAAATAGCTTAAAATTTAAAATTCACTTTTGAAAGAAATACCAAAAATATATTTCATTTCTTAATCCATATTTTTATTATGCGTCAATTATTATAATTTAAAAGTACATTTTTGCTCTATGTAATTTCGAAGCAAAATCGGAAAAATATTAAAGATTTCACCATTCTGTGTAACTTTTACTGATTATGCACATATTTTATTTTTCTTTAAATTATGAAATAAAAAATCTTTGAAAGTTTCGCCCTTTGATGCCTCAAAACTAATAATTTCATTGAAGAGGAGTTCTTTCAAAAGTGGTTGCACTAGATCTCTAACGATCTGTACATTCAATCAAAAGTTACGACCACAATTTTGAGGGAGAGGGAGTGGTTAAAGACAATTAAAACCAAACGTCTCCTAATGCCTGCCTGAAAGTAACATAACTTACGATGCTGGTGGTCCTCCACCAGATGCACTGGTCAGTAACAATGGCTCTTAGCTAACACGGTGTGAGGCCTAATTCTCACGGAGCCATAAACTGGAAAATTCAGTTTCTGGCCATTGTAAAAACTGTGTCTACACTGATTGTAATCAGTAACCCAATAGGATCGTTTATATGTTTTGTAACGACATATTGGATTCAACCTGAAACTGGCATTTAGTGCTAGAAAATCAATGTATTAGAGTAGCATATTTAGGTTTCCACAAAACCTTTTTATAAGTAAGACCTAAAATTTATATAATGATACGTATTACAAAGAGAAAATGCTGTGTATACTGAATAACATTGTTGTTGTTAAGCACAAAGCTCCACCACGGGTATCAAAACTCGAATTCTAGCATTGTAAGCCTGCAAACTTATCGTTTAGTTATTAGGTGGTCTAAAAAAATCGGCACTGTACATGATTAACGAATAATTATTGAAAATTTTCCATTTACTATTAACCGATCACTAAAGTGGTTATCAGCAATTGTCTTTAAGGGACAACCTTGATTCGATTCCCATCATTTACGATCATTATTGCAACAATATTGTTTACTTTATTCTTTTTCTAAAGAACTAATAATTTTCATGTTTAGTTCTTACATACAATGTCTTAATATCGCCCCTTAGTGGCTCAGCGGTATGTCTGCGACCTTGTAGCGCTAAAAACCGCGTTTCGATACCCGTGGTGCTTAATTCAAAACAACGACGTCTTAATATTTTTTTCCCAAAAAATATTGCGTTTTTGCATTAACTATGAAATTATGTAAATGATATATTATCGCTATTTTATGAATTTTATACATTTTTAGATGTATAATTTTATCTAAGCTTAGTAGATCTGTATATATACCACTTGGTTTGAGGTTACTAACGGCATATATCTTAGCTGTACTATGTGCAAGTATAGTTGTTCATATTGTTTATTTAACATAACATTAAAAAAAAGTTGATAGTGATAAAATAGTGGAAAAAGAACAACAACACACATAATGCTGCAGTTTAGCGTATTCGTTTACATATACTACAGGGTGTTCGGAAAGTCACTGTGCAGTTTTGTTTGTTAATAAATATATAAGTGCACAGTGACTTTCCGAACACCTTGTAGAATGTGCATTATGCTTCTGATAGATTTCGCCTTTGGAACTTAATTATTGATAATTGTGTCTCAGACTTTTAAAGCCCAACTTCTTACCTACTTATACTAAGTATTCTGTTCACAGTGTCAATATTTTTTAAACGTAATTTTATCCCAGTTTTTCTCGTCTTGTGAATTAGTATTTGTTTCTGATTGTGTTTTCACTTCTTTTATACTTTCCATATACTGTGACAACCAACATCATGTTGTCAGTTGTGAGCTCTTAAATTAATTTGTGTGTGTGTTTCAGATGGATGGAGTGCATAAAGAAATTATTAAACCATCTATTTCTACTTACCTGAGTTTCTGTGAATACCACATGTAACGGAATATTGAGAACACCTTACTATTCATTCTAGTTTGACTGTTTCTCTTGGGAAATGCACTTTTTCTAGAGAACATCTAAATATAGTTAAGTTACTAAGTGTTTATCTGCGTTATATGTTATTTTAGAGTATTCATACAGTTTCCCGGTGGAAGAGCTGTAAATGTAAGGACTTATAATGCTAAAATCCGAAGTTCGATTCCCCGTGGTAGACACAGCAGGTAGCCCAGTATGGTTTTGTTCTAAAACAAACAAAGAAGGAGCTACAACTATGTGTTTAAAATAAGAAACCTTAATAAAGATAGATATATAATAACGTGCACGAATGGAAGTTCACGTTTTGGCAGTCTCACCAATGTTATTTAAACTAAAGATCAGCAGTGAATTAATGAATGAGTTTATTTGCTTTCTTCTCAATATTCCGAACAACTGAACCGAAAAAGTCATCGCTCCTCGTATGTACAACATTATGTTCTTTCTGGCCATCAGCGAGGCAAATCGTTTAATGTAATATTGTGGATGTAAAAAAGCTAAATATCACGTGTGTAGTGTACAGACATTGTCCAATACTTTCAGACAGATCAAGTGTGTAGTGTACATCAGACTTCTATCGTCAACAGTTAGAGCTTTAATATTTCACTTAAAGAAAAGAGGCCTGCTTTGATCAATCGTAAAGGTGTTGTGTTACACTAGGATAAGTCTCGTCTGTGCTGATAAATGCTGTTGCAGAAAATCTTGTGTCAAAATTTACAAATAAAAGCCATCTTGCAGATAAAAATAACTTAAAATTAGTGGTTGTGTAGAATAAACAGGGCTACTGCAGGCACATTAAATGTCTGACAAAAGTACGAGATTATTTATGTATAGGTAGTTACAAACATTATCAACTATATTAGTAGTATGATAAAATGTAACCTAGAAATTAAGTAAATGCACCATTAAAATATTTAACATCTTATTTAGAATTCTGGTGTTGAAATAAAACGGATATGAATCAGTTTTTACGAATCTAACAAATGGAACTAATAAAATATGCAAACGTACGAAAATTAGCCAACTAATAGTTCACGAGATGGTTACGGCGGAAGGTAAAGAAAGCCTTGCTGAATTCCTATTACCTAAAGTAAACATTGCAATTTATTTCGTTGTATGTTCGTATCATTTATTGCGTAGTCTAAAACTAGCACTTGATCTGTCTGAAAGTATTGGACAGTGTCTCTATACTACACACTTGATCTGTCTGAAAGTATTGACAGTGTCTCTACACTACACACTTGATCTGTCTGAAAGTATTCGTTAGTGTCTGTACACTATACACTTGATCTGTCTGAAAGTATTCGTTAGTGTCTGTACACTACACCCTTGATTTGTCTGAAAGTATTCGTCAGTGGCTGTACACTATACACTTGATCTGTCTGAAAGTATTCGTTAGTGTCTGGACACTACACCCTTGATCTGTCTGAAAGTATTCGTCAGTGCCTGTATACTATACATGTGATCTGTCTGAAAGTATTCGTCAGTGTCTGTACACTACACACTTGATCTGTCTGAAAGTATTGGACAATGTCTGTACACTACATACTTGATCTGTCTGAAAGTCATTGAGTGGCAGCAACTCAAAGTGGATCACACCAACAATATCCCATCAAACGCTTAACAAGACTTTCCTAATGTGGAGCTGTGCTTCATTTTGGGCTGTGCTTCAGCCAGTTTATCTGCACTGAGCCATTGTCTGCAGCGCTTAACATTTTTATTAAATATCCATTTCTCATCTCTGGTCACTAACCTGTCCAAAAAAGGTGTTACGTTTACGGGAGTGCAAAGAAGTCCAAATGTCCACTCTTGCTCTAAGGTTTGCTTCTGTTGAATCATGGGGGACCCATTTTCCAAGTTTTGACACCTTTCCAAGCTGTTGCAGATGACGGTGAACTGTTGAATGGGTTGAATTAAGCTTTTGTGCTGGTTCTTCAACTGTTACTGCATAATCTTCATCAAGTGCAGTCAGCAGTAACTCATCAATAATCTCAACAGGACGACCTGAACGTGACGCATCACTTAAGCTGTAGTCATCTGCTCTGAACTTCTGAAATCACTTTCGACATTTTCTTTCATTGAGAGATTTTGCAAGAGCTAAAGTATCGGTGGAAATGTCATAATACACTTTTTTACTGGAAATTTGTATTGGGTCAGCAGAGATGTAATAATTTAAAAATCACTCTTATCCTTACTCGGGAATATCATCGCATAAAAGACTTCGAGGAGAGGGGGGCACAAGTAAAACTGACCTAGCGTTATTCCCCAGTTTCCCTGGGGACCCTTCGTCTTGGCAGAATTTGTGTTCATGTGTTAATTCGGCGCGACTAGAAGCATCTTACAGAAACTACCTTCTAGGAATCCTTTCTGAGCTGGGGGGGGGGGCTTATCGGCTCCCTCCAAATTGATGCCCTCTGGTCTTACTGTGATGCAATATCCCGCTCATTTCCAATGAAAAAAAATACGCCATTTATTTGTTTTTCTTTAAACTCATAGCTATACAGTGAGTTTTATAATCAGTGTCCGCTATGGGAATCTCATCCCTATATTTAGTTCTGTAAAACTCCAGTCTTACTTCTGAACAAAACTGATCTATGAGTGAAGTTGTTTATGGTATATCCTCAACAAAAAATTTGATTACCTGTATAAGTAAACGTCAATACGTGTGTGTATCTGTTCCTTATACGTTTCAACACGTTTTGATCAATTAACACCAAACTCGACACAGCGATACAGGATGAAACGAGGAAAGTCACTAGCATGGGGGTTTGATTCCCCATCTAATTTCGGAGAAACTGCCAATTTTTATATCCCTCACTGTGAGAATTAACTATATAACAACTATTGTTAGAATTGTTGGAAACAACATGTTTTTCTTTTCAGTATTGGCAATTTATTGCATTTTTAATGTTTATTATTTTAAGAAAAATATAGACTTAAAATTTACTGTCCTTTGTAACAAACGAAATTTTATTTCACCTGTCCAACAGATGGATACTACAGCAAGTTGTCTATAAAAAGTGAAGCAGTACTTTTAGAATAAAAATAGGATTATGTAAGAAACTAACAATTATTATCAAAATTCGTTCCTGGTTTTCTGTTGCTACTCAAGTAAGTCAAACAGCTTTTCGAGTTTATGAATAAAAATCCAATACAGGTTAGCTTAAGTGATTTCTTGCATGCTTGGCACGGCTTACGAAACATAGGTATTATATTGCATTATACACCAGGTAATATATTATGTAAAGCGAAACAGTAGATACAACTTTCTATACAAGTCGTCAATGCTTTTGAGGAATGAAAGGACTATTTATCAAATGCTCTCTCGGGATGTTTTAGTAGTCAAGAAATTTGCTAACCATGTGGTCATGAAGAAATTACAACTTGCTGAGAAAGCGTGAATATTATTATATCCCTCCGTTGTTCCGTTTTCATGTTATCTCTAGAATTTGTCAGGGAATGTTGCAAGTTTGTTTCAAAAGAGTTTTTATGACATTGACTTGAGATACTGGAAACAGAATAAGAAACAGTTAGATTGTCAATGTCTTGATTCAATGGTTACTTTCCATCAAAATGAAATAAAACACACTCGTTATTCGTATTATGTTGTGGAACAGCAGTAAACCTACAGACATAAAAAGCAAAAATTCGCAGTTCGATTTCTTGCGGTGGACACAGCAGATAGTCATGTGAATTTGTTATACAATAAAATAAACAAACGTATTCTTTTTCAAGTGCGAAAGTTAGCTGTAAATGATTCGCGTATCAATGGACAAACTTAACTGTTGATGATTCAAGTACCAATGGATAATCCTTAGTCGTAAGAAAAATGTCACTATTTAATTAAATACTTAACGCAAAGATAAACATATTTTAGAAGCATTTTTATTATGATCTGTATTTGTGCATCCGCATTTCGGTCTTCGCCATTTCCCCAAGTGTTTATGTATTTCAGAGCATGTTTTGGTTGAACGTTTTATATAATAACCGTCTAGTTTTTATGTGAAGTATTCATTCTTAATTATGAGTTTGTCAAGGGTACTTTTTACAGTGCTCTTGTCACAAGAAGGCAAAAGCGTCGAAAACACGCGCTTATTTTGTTTCATAATTTGCACCTGTCGTCGTATACGACAGATCCACCCTTGGTTGAATGTAGTCCTGTACCAGAAGCTAGGACGTTATCAAGGACGCGACCAGTAAATGTACGTATTTGAGTGGAACACACCTCAGAGTACACGTAAAACTCGTTCCCATGGCAGAAGTCATTTTAAACCCATCTTGACTGCAGGGATTGTACCAGATGAAAAATCGCTTGTTGTCTTAATGAGCGTTGTGACTGATTTACAGCTTAATATCGTACAACCAAAATTGGTTGTGGGGATGCGTAGAACCTCACTATCGTTATTTAGCAGAAGTGGAACATAATATAACGCCAAATAGAGCGCGTAAAACAGCCTGCAGAACTGTCGATTTAAATGTGTCGAAAAATCTGTATTCTTGGTGTTTAAAACGTGCGAAATAAATTTATTTTATTTATCAAGAAAACTAAAAAGAGTAAAAAAAATATGATGTTGATATTCCTGCACACATGTTTGAGTTGATTTCCAAAAATATATGTGTGTATATATATATTTATATATATATATATATATATATATATATGTTCCTGATGTTTGAAGCATAAACTACGCTCCCCCCCAGTGGCTCAGGAGTATGTTTGCGGACTTAGAACGCTAAAAACCGGATTTCGATACCCGTGGTGGGCAGAGTACAGATAGCCCATTGTGTAGCTTTGTGTTTAATTCAAAACAACAGCATAACCTACATAACTTTACATTTTAATGATGCACTCTGATTGTAGAGATACACAGTTACTGCTCTTGTTTAATAATTTCGATGTTAACCGTAGACTATTTTTGTGTTTGAAAGTACGATAAGTAAAACGAGTGCAGCTAATATCAAACTTCTAATCCTATACTACATATATATTATCACATTTTTCTTTCGCAATTATTGCACAACTAGCCAACTAAGCGTATTTCAACCCCCATGTTCATCGCCATAGCAATAACGTAAGCAACGCTTGCTTCGCAGACATTCTAATACTTATCATTTCTACAGTCACCCTATACAGTAATTTGCGGAACTTCTACCTGGTTCTTATGGTATCTTTTTTTTTTTGGGGGATATACAAAAAAGAATAAGCACTAACGTGAAAACATGCGCAGATCAGTATTTGTCAGTCTCGCTGTTTCAGCATTACGTTTTTATGAGGTATAAGTTTTAAGTATGATACAACCGTGTAACCATAAGGTAGTTCTGCTAGCTGAAAAACCTAATTAAGGCTCTGTGTCCTATAAAGTTTCAACGAAAATATGGCGCTTATGCGTTAACATAAAGAACATAGTTTACAAATAACATTCTACATACATTGTTTTAAATACCTTATATTGAAACTTAAAAAGCTGAGTTGATGCGGGATTTTTCAATATCCTCTTTCTCTTCCATTATGATATTTTTTAAAAAAACTGGGTTTTTCTTAAAACGTTGTGGTGTTTATTTTGTATTTAGTATAGGATGACACACTGGTTCCAATTATTTGTTTAACTACGTTGTACATGCTAAATGGAGTAACCAGTAGCTTTTGTTTCTTCACAGAACGTGACTCTGTGGAGATAGGTAAATTTTTATGTTACAGTTCTAATTTCTATGAAGATCAACATTTATTTATTAATATTTCTCACATAGAAAATAAACAAGTATGCATTTGACAAGAGATATTGGTTGAAATCTTCGTGCACAAAATATATGGATATAAATCATGTATCATTTTTATATGGTTATTTTTCCTTTTTCATTTTCATTTAAGAAAATGCATTTTTTTACTGTGTATCCTAACAGGGGTTTAAAATACTAAAATAATGTGGTTGCAATCAAAAGCAACAGAAAACTGGTAGCGAGTGTGTGTTTCCTCTAAAACACTGGTGTTACTGTACACGACATACTTTCATATTAAGTATACTATTTTTTGTATTTTATTTATGTATGTTGCATTGCTACAAGCCGTAACTTCTCGAGACGCCGGTCTGGCTGACTAGGTCGCCTTGAGTAATTTTTCAAACACCTGGCAGGGATACACAGGGAAAAGACGAAACTTCTCGCCATACGCTGCGTTGCATTAAATATTCTAGAGGGCGCTCTGTTGAATGTAAATTAACAAGTATGCATACGCTACATTGCGTGATGCATGAAATATGTAGGCGACAATTGCGATCATTTTAAGAACCGTATCATAACTTTTCAAGCTAAACGATTCAAGACAAACGAATTATTTCTACTAGATGATCGTTAATGTCTAACACTCCCCTCATTCTACTAAAGATCTTCCTGAAACAAAGTGATGAAAATCATATCCTTACTGGCTCTATACCGAAAGGCCCAGCATGGAGAGGTGGTTAAGACACTCGACTCGTAATCTGAGGGTCACGGGTTCGAATCCCCGTCTCACCCTTTCAGCCGTGGGGGCGTTATAATGTGATGGTCAATCCCACTAATTGTTGGTAAAAGAGTAGCTCAAGAGTCGGCGGTGGGTGGTGATTACTGGACTGGATACCTTCCCCCTAACCTTGCACTGCTACATTAGGGACATGAGGTAGCCCTCATGTAGCTTTGCGCGAAATTAAAAAACAAACAAACAAACCATATCGGGAATTCCCCAGTTGCATGGCGGGATGTCTGCGGACTCACAGTGCTATAATCTGGTGTTTCGATACCCGTGGTGGGCAGAACACATATAAGCCCTTGTGTATCTTTGTGTTTAAATGCAAACAAACTATATCAGGTAAAACAGAAAAAGCTTTAGTTTTAAAGTAACTGAAAACTTTCTGTTGTTGGTACTTTACAATTTTTATTCAGTTATAATAAGGTATTGTAGTATTATGTATTTGAATATGCTATTCAGTTATAATAAGGTGTTGTAGTATTATGTATTTGAATATTAGTATACTTTTCGTCGTTTTAATAATAATTGTCGTTTGATTTAAATGAAGAAACAAATAAATATTTCAAATCTATTAATCAACACGTGTTTATCACAATCAAACATTTTTATCTCACTATATGTGTTTTTTTCTTATAGCAAAGCCGCATCGCTTTGTCCACCGAGGGCAATCAAACCCTTGATTTTAGCGGGGTCTTTATCTCATTGAAAACAAACGTAATAAAAGTCTACTGAATTATCACCATCTTATGAAATAATAATAATTCGTGAAATAGCTTTAAAATGTTATTTTATTTCGTAAGTTGTATACTGCGGTGTTGTACGTGTGTACAGTCTGATTGGTACTGATAACCGTAAAGTCAAAAACTTTTTATTTCATTGGTTAGTTCTTTTAATAACATAGCATGACAAGACGCATATAATTTTTTCGGCTTTCCAATGGGCACTTATTACCAATTTCAAAAAGAATTATGTCGGCTGTTGAGTTTAATGCGGAGTCAAATCACTGTTGTGCACCAACAAAAGAGTATTGTTTAAGGAAGAATGAGGCCTAACACAATGATTTGTTCCGAAGACCTTGTAGTAACGGCCATTATAAAAATATATTCTCGTAAATAAAACGTCAAGAATGAATGCAAACATTGTTAATACGTTTTGTCTTGGTTTAAACTATATCGGCAAGCTTTATTGATGAACAGATAGAAGCTAGTGTCGTCTGCTTCATTTTTAAGGCGTTAACTAGACGTTGGGCATTTAGTGGCTTAAGACGTTTCCTTCACTAAAGCCTAAATACTTTCTTTTCTTATAATTTTTTAGTATCTTTGGGATAAATTATTTATGTTATTTGTTGCATTAATTTATTAAGAGATTTTTTCGGTGTTACATGATGTTTTGGCCGCGTCGTCACCTTTGTTTAACTTTATTTTACGTATATCATGTGATTGTTCATTTCATACTGACACCACAAGCATCCGAGAGGGGGCATATTCCCCTCTTGGAGTATCCATTTTGCGTTTTCCTAGCTATAGTTTCGATAATATTTTTCGCCCCCCAGTGTGAGGAATTATATTACAAGAAACCGGGTTTCAATACCTATGGTAGGCAGAGCATAGATAGCCCAATGTGTAGCTTTGTGCTTATTTCTAAACAAACAAAAAAGCGGTCTCAAACGTGTGATGTAGATGCATCATGCCCGCACTTGCGAGGCCCCGAAAGGTATTTTTGTTATGGTTCATTGTAGTACCTGTTGAATATGACTGATAACATTTGTCCGCTGACATAGAATCAAATAAATATGATAACAGATGATTGTTTAACCCACTTAAAAATCAGAATCTTACTTTAGTTTTATCTGCTACATATTAAAGTAGACACAAGTGTATAGCTGAAATTGCTTAGTTCAGCTGAAAAAGCTACACGTTTGAACTAAGAGAAAATATCACAGACATACGCAACTGAAAATTTATTTATAACTTTTTATTAATGGCATTATATCATTCCATTAGATACATATATTTGTTGTTTCTTTTTCATAATTTCGCAATCTTGTTTTTACTTGAAAACTAAAATATAAATAGTCTGCTGAATAAATTGATTATTATCTTTTTCGCTCTGTTTGTTTTTAAGAGACCACTTTTCCACATCTCTTAATTGAGAGACGTGCAGTTCTGTCAGAATTTATAAAGGTTCGGATTGGTCAGGTGGTTAGGGCGCTCGATTCATAAGCTGAGGGTGATGGGTTCGAATCCCCGTCATACCAAACATGCCC
The DNA here is from genome assembly GCF_004210375.1 of Tachypleus tridentatus. Taxonomy (NCBI): domain Eukaryota; kingdom Metazoa; phylum Arthropoda; class Merostomata; order Xiphosura; family Limulidae; genus Tachypleus; species Tachypleus tridentatus. Next base: position 18,967,675 of record NC_134832.1, on the reverse strand, counting down.
TTCCTTTCAGCCTTGGGGGCATTGTAATATGAGAGTATATCTCATTATACGTTGGTAAAAGAGTAGCTCAGGAATTGGCAGTGTGTGGTAATAAGATAACTGTCTTCCATCTAATCTGTTACTACTAAATTAGGGGCGGCTAGCGCAGATAACTCTCGTTTAGCTTTGTGCGAAATTCAAAACCAATAGGATTTATAAACACATATAGTGCTTATAGAATCATATCTTACGATAAATATTAATTTTGAAATGAGGAAGAAGCCGATATTCCGAAAAATGTCCGCTAATAATACTGTTTCTAATACTGGAGTCTGCTATATTCATATTAAAACCTTTTCACCCTCTTTCTGTACTACAATTATTATTATGAGAATTTTCACATAATTTTTCAAAAGAGTAGAAAGCTTTAATTACGGGTAATAATGATATAGTTCTTTGGAATGGTTGCATATACATATCAAAATGTTATCGGCTTATGTCTCCTATATAATATTATACATATATACTATTGTTTATGTAACAACGTGAATGAATATTAGGCCTATATTTGTACTTGTTAAAACATTCAGTTTTCTGAATGCTGACCTTTCGGACTTATTTATGCCCTTCAGAATATCGAGCTGTAACTCCGAAATGTAACCACTAGAATAACTTATGTTATTTGTAAGTAAGCAAATTAACAGTTAGAGTTAACTCATGTGAGGTGCTTTGGTTGTTTTCCGCAAAATACTAATAATAGATATTTACGAATAATCTTTATATCCGTCTTTATCCAACTTTTATAACGTTTATATTAGTCCTGAAATCAAACAACGAAGCGAAATTTCGTAAATGAAAATTACCTAAAATTATTAATTGGTGTCACGAGTGCACTTGAAACTATTAACATAGGCGGAATAGATAATAGATAGTCTTAAATACTCTCACGAAATGTTACTTCAATTTAAATACAAATTTAAATTTTCTTTACGTGTAAAAAATATTTTAAAAAGTGAGAGTATACTGGCAAGTTGTTATGTGACGCTAAACTTATTAGATATTAATGGGTAAAAACAACAAATGGAAAACGCAACCATAAAGCTAGAAAGAGAAGACAAAAGAAGCTACTCTCGTTCTCAGATGATGTAATGTTAATCTCTTTCAGACTCACAAAAAACAAAAACTTGTTCCAGTGATCTGCATTCCTTTGATGGATGATCAGTTACCACGTTTGACGTATTCTTCTTTTTAGTGGACTTTTGCGTGCGCTAATTTAAAATTTGCTTTCCGATTCTTAATTAGTCTTGAGAAAAAACGTGTTTGAAGTGTTTACTCATTCAGTAATTTTTTTTTCAACAAAGCCATTACAACTGAAACAGTGCCAACAGAACTTCAGCTGTTCTGACTAAAAAAAAAACAATTCGGAAACTACGTAACGAATTTTTATGATTTTTCATAATTTTCACCATGATTTTGTGTCACACACTTTACATTTTGAAGTATTACATGTTATAAAGTTATTTTGGTACTTTTTAAAATAAGGTTTAATATTCGTATAGAGGAGCTGTCACTAATTTATGATGCCCACAAAATCGCGCATTGATTTTGATATTTCTAGCCCCGCACCTTAATTTTATGCAGGGCCTCACGCCTGCCTAAGGCCGTACGTGCCTTTATGTAGAACAGAGTTTTCTTTATTACAGGGGCCGAACGTAGTCCAGTGGTTAGCATGTCGGACTGTAAATCCGGAGTTTCGAAAATAATATGTATACCTATCGCACTCTGCGCTTTGGTACTGTAAGTATGTTATAAGAGTAAAGGTCAAATCCCAATGTGCGGTCTGAAAACAGTAGCCCAAACGTTCTTGGTGGTGGTGTTAGGGTGTTGTCTACCTGCGTTCCCTCAAGCCTCACCACTACAATATTAAGGAAGGCTAGCAAATATGGTTCTATTTTAGCTTTGCGTGAAATTTCAACAAACAAATAATTCATTGTGACAGACTTGTAATGTGTGTAAAACTAGAAGTTATATATATATATATATAAAATTAATGCTTCTCTCTAAGTTGGGGCCCGGCATGGCCTAGCGTGTTAAGGCGTGCGCTTCGTAATCTGAGGGTCGCGGGTTCGCGCCTGAGTCGCGCCAAACATGCTCGCCCTCCTAGCCGTGGGGGCGTTATAATGTTACGGTCAATCCCACTATTCGTTGATAAAAGAGTAGCCCAAGAGTTGGCGGTGGGTGGTGATGACTAGCTGCCTTCCCTCTAGTCTTACACTGCTAAATTAGGGACGGCTAGCACAGATAGCCCTCGAGTAGCTTTGTGCGAAATTCCAAAACAAACAAACTCTCTACGTCATTTCAACCAAAATAAACTCGTTCATGAATTGATATCGCGTTATACGTCGGCTATATTCACTAAATAATTAGCAGTTTTAATTAAACTGTTTCATACAATAATAATGTCTATCAATATATTAAAGAATCAGGTAAAAATAAACAGTCTCTATATGTTTCATAAAATGATTTTGATATGCTTGAAAGGTATGTTACACATGATCGTGTGATATTCATACGTCAGCCTGTGCTAGAATGTGTTTTTGTGTGTATTTGCTGAACGTCACTGCAAACAACTTGCCTTAAACTTCCGATCGTAAATATTTATTCCCATAGAATCCAGTTCGTATAAAACAATATTATAAACGCTGGCTTATAAAAACGTGTGTTTTTCTTTGTGGTACGGCACGTATTTAGTTTCAGTTGCAGATTTTGTTTTCCCGTACGTTAAAGTAAAAAAAAAAAAAAAGTATATCTTCGACTTCGGTGAATTGATAACATCTAATATAGCCCGAAACTACACTTTCCAGCTATTATGACTGGTATGAGGTTTAATGGATTTGATATGGGTCATACGAAGAAAACCTAAAGATGAAAAGCTAGACGTACTCTTAACTGTTTTGCTAAAATGCGGTTAATTCTCAGAAATACACATTTATAAGCTTATTACGCATACGCTAACTTACTTATTCATCTCGCATTTCTAAAGATGTGTATCCAGTTTTTATATACTTTTCACGTGTTCGTACATAACATGTTCATATAACGACGTATCTTTGTATATTGTACTTAGAATTCTTGAATGTTTACTGAAAGAAAGAAAACAGAATTACGTTTTAAAGTTAACCGCCTTTATTAATCACATCGAAATTCGAACTCGGGATGTTTGACTTGGAGTCCAAAAATCTGATTTACATCCTGGGGTCATGATGAGATGAAATTTCAGTTATATTACTTCACTTAAGCGATTCTCAATTTCAATAACAATTATGCATGAAAAACGTTGTTTTCGTGTTTTAATGGGATTAATTATAACTTAGATAATAAATTTCCAAAAATATTATAGCTGTATCACAGTCACTGTTGAACGTTGTTTTAATAACAATAATGGATTTAGGAACACTATTATATATCAAACTTTATAAAATTAACGACAAGTAATAGTTTTTGTTGTTTTTTTAATTATAGAGAGTAAAGGATTGTTTCCTAGAGCCCGTAGTCAACAGTTTAGGAGTTACAAACTAACCAGTTTTTTTTATATATATAATTTTACGAAAAGCTGCACAAAGGCTATCTTTACACAGCCGTCTCTAGTTTTCAAGTGATAAACTAGAGAGAAGGCAGTTAATTAACAAAACACAATGCAAATCCTTCCACTACCCTTGAGTGAATGGTAGAATTTGACTGTCACTCTTATAACGCAACCAAGGCCCACAAGTGTGGAGCGCATTTTTGTGTAAACGGATCACATGACCTTTTGGGGAACAAAATATTTATTTGATCAATATTGTTCGCTTCACAGAACTTCGTTTTGATATTGGAAAACTGACAGTCGCTTGTCTGTATAAGGATGGATTAATCACTGTTGATTACCAAGATTCCGAGTAAAAGAAAAAGAATTTTAAAAAGAAAATGATAAATTTTGTTTAACACGATTTTAATAACTTATTTTTTATATTATAATGTATAAGTAGTTTATAAATTGCTTGTTTTGTTGTTAAGCCCAAAGCTCTGCTCATCGCCAATATCGAAATCTGAATTTTTTGTGTATAATCTCTTAAGACTTTTTGGGGTAAGAACAATAAACATACGGGTATTTACTTCCTGACGTTTAAAAAAAAAAGGGGTGGCTTGAATGAGAGCCTATATTTTCTGGAAACGATTCGCCCCCTCATGCGAAATCTTGCTTACAAGTTCGTTTCCAGTGATGGCTGATGGTAAAAAATAGAACAGATTCAGCAACTAGTTTTGACAGAATTATGGAGAGAAAGAAGTTTATAAAAACCTGAAAAAAGTACGAAGATTACATACCATGATATATTATGCCAGCAAAGTTATTCAGGGATTTATTCCATGAAATCTTTCCAGCCATTCCGCTGAAAAACAAAACTAATATGTTTAATACATTTTGTCGCTGATTTAATTGTTAATAAAATTAACTACATAAGTTTAAAATGTATGAAAAAGTGTGCTAGATATTCTCATTGATTAGTAGTGACCCTGTTGAAAAACAAGTCAAATTATTTTTAGATATTAGCTTATCAAATTCAGTCAAAATTTTTATTACCATTATTTACACGTAAATTTTCTGTAAATACTATTTGGGATTTAATTTGCATAGTTGCATTACAAACGAGATTTAGTTCCCCGATGGGTGAGTTTACAGTATTAATGTCAGGTGTTCGATGCCCCCATAGTGGACAAAACCCATCTCGTACATTAGAGGTAAAACAAAAAAACATCGAAACTATTTAACAAGAATAACCTACTGTGGTCCTGATAAATTAAGGAGTGAAATAATATTTTGTACACCCACAGTGTTTTCATGAAAACTAACAAATTGTAGTTAATAAGTATTTGTATATTGAATTTCGTGCAAAGCTACACGAGGGCTATCTGCGCTATCCTTCCCTAATTTAGTAGTGTAAGGCTAGAGAGAAGGCAGCTAATCATCCCCACCCACCGCCTACTCTGAGGCTACTATTTTACCAAAGAATAGTGGGATTGACCGTCACGTTATAACGCACCACGGATGAAAAGGCGAACATGTTTGGTGTGACGGAGATTCGAACCCGCGACCCTCAGATTACGAGTCAAGTGTCTTAACCACCTCTCCATGTCGGGCCAGTTAATACGTCTGGAGACTTACAAATCGCTTAGAAAACAAAGAGTTTTCTTTATTAACTGTTTTATTTTCCTTTCAGATCTTCATTCCAATATTTCTTCTGCTTAATGTCCTTTTTAGTGTTGTTTTTGTTTGTTTTGTATTAAGCACAAAGCTACACAATGGGCTATTTGTGCTCTGCCCATCACGGGTATCAAAACCCGGTTTTCAGCGTTGTAAGTCCGCAGACATACCGCTGAGCCACTGGGGGGCCCTTTTTATTGACTAACTATCAATTTCGCTATAAAATTTTTGTCAAGAAATATCACCATAGAAAGTAACAAAGAAACCTCAGGTTGTCTTAGCTATAGAAGTACAATAATCATTTTTTAAAACTTTTTAAAGACAAGTAGGGATCTATATGTGTGTAACATAGCTAGTTATAACTAGTAAGTATAGCTAGTAAAGTGAAAGACTTTTCAAAGAGGAAGCAAGTATAGGGATAGCTAATAGCAATCCTTTAAAAACAGTGAAACAAGATAGTAGAGATGGAATTTGTATCATCTATATAATACCACAGTCACTCAGTGTAGTAGAAAGTTAACGGACAAAAACAGGATATATTAAACTGAACTGTAATTTAAACATTGATATATGTTAATTCTTTGTTTAAACTTGTTTGTTTGTTTTTGAATTTCGCACAAAGCTACATCAACACCCACCGCTAACTCTTGAGTTACTCTTTTACCAAAGAATATTGGAATTGACCGTTACATTATAACGCTCCCAAGCCGAAAAGGACGATCATGTTTGATGTGGTGGAGATTCGAGCCCGCTACCCCTCAGATTACGAGTCAAGAGTTCTAATCACCTGGCCATGCCGGGCCTCTCGATATAGAGCCAGTTGGGAGATGTTCAATCAAAACTGTGAAATACTCATTGCTAATTTTTAAACATTTTAAAGTCGGTTTTAAACGGACGATTTTTATTAACACCATTTTGTTTCACCAAGATTCTTAATATTAAGTACTATCATATTTAATGATGTATTGTGTTACGTATTACGATTTCAAATAGACAGAAATTTTAATTTTAATTTAGAGGGTAATTGATTTCAATATGTATCAAATTTATGATATTTACGAACAAGATTGATACATAATTTTTTCCCTTAATGTACCACAAACAATACAATTTATAATAATGATTATTATTACAAATAGTTGTTACAGATAATAATATACATACAAATACTATACAAGCTTACAAACAGTACCAAGCCTTCTCTCTGGTCTGAAACTGATTATTTTATCAACGGTTCATACACAGGTACACTTCACTTACAGGAAACTAGCTAGCTTCTTTACACGTGAGTCTTTTCCCGACGAAAATATTTAATGTCCTCGTATAAATAGTAACGTTTGAAGTTGATTCACTGAATTTAAACGGTTTCTTGTGTTCGGAATCAATAAATGTTCCTTGTCAAATATCGTTAGTTTTCCGATTAATAAAGGTTTATCATAGTTATAGGTTTCGAGGTTTATAGTTTACTAACTGTAGCAAACCAACAACAAACAACATTATTCTGTCTCTTGGCGTGGCTGTTTACAAACGTTTGGGATGAGGTTCTCAAAAGTTCAGTTCGCAGCAATATTCGAAGATACGTTAGTGCTTTCGTAAAACATGTATGTCCCCCAATGCCACAAGGATATGTTTGCGTACTTACTACACCGCTAGAAGCTATCGTGTTTCTCCGAAAATAAGACAGGGCTTATATTAATTTTCACTCCAAAATATGACACTAGGGCTTATTTTCGGGGGATGTCTTATTTTGATATATTAAAAAAATGAAGTTACAAAGTAAAACTATTAAACTAACCATTTAAAATAAACTATTATTAAACTATTAAACTAACTGATTAATACTTAAACAAACTAATTAACTAACTATTAAACTAATTAATAAATTAATTTTTTTTTTATTTCCTCTTCCTGCCACTCTTAACTAGGGCTTATTTTAAGGGTAGGGCTTATATTAAAACTATCCCCAAAAATCACACTAGGTCTTATTTTATGGGTAGGTCTTATTATCGGAGAAACACGGTAGGCTGCGATATCCCGCCGTGAGCAGTGCATAGATATTCGATTGTGTAGCTTTGTGCTTATTTTCAATTGTATGACGCCCTTTATATAGTAGGAAGAATGAATCGTTTCATGTTATATTACTACATAAGACAGAACATCGATATTGTATTTACTTGCTATAAAACGTTGCAAAATTCAGTCCGAATTTCTGTACAAGATACAGCATTATTAATAAATGAGATATATTCAAGATACGGCAAATAATGTTACCTTCTAACTGTTCATTTGTAAGCAGTACTTGGTAGAGAAGTGCAGTTCTAAACGGATTATTTGTTAGACCAACCGAATTATGTTGCAAAAGATATTGCCAATTTTATATGCAATTTCAAAATGCGATTACAGAATTATTTCCACCATAAAAACAACGTATTTTCACAGATATGTGTTATAATTGTTTGTTGCCCCTTTCAAGAACTGATATTATACTCATTAAATGATATTTTCACAAGAATTGACACCATACATTAGGTAATCGATTCTCATAGGAAAACTGATGTTATATTCACTAAAATCCTTATTAAAAGTTGTAGTAACATGCACTATGAAATATTTCTTGATTAGCACTACGTTCAAAAAGTTAATACATTTTTCAAGAGGTAGTGCTACGCCTACTAGCTGACCTTTACAGAAACGTTTGTATTAAACTTGCCAGTTGATCGTTTTAATAAGATGTTTTGCAACACTTATCAGCCATCTTTATAGAAGAGTTAATTAATGTTAGACTTACTAGTTCATTCTTTTCACAAGAGGTATTGCAACACTTATTTGCTGATCTTTATAGAAGAGTTAGTGTTAGATATACTAGTTGATCGTTTTCACAAGAGGTATTGTAACACTTATTAGCCGTTCTTTATAAAAGAGCTAATGTTAGACGAACTAAAAGATCCTTAGTAATTGGTCATTATGCAATAGTGTTTCACAAATTTATTGATCTATTGGAAAGAGCTTGTTGTACTCAGCTAGGTGATCTCTCTAAAGTTATTTGTGTTGCAATTAACTAGTCACTTAAAATCTTTTAGCTATTTTTTACCTTTTCAAGGATGTGAGTTACCTATAGCAAATTATTTAAATGATTCTGTACTTTCTTGTTAATTTTCCTGAGATTTAATCGTATAATGTTTGTTTGTCTTTTTAAATTAAATTATGATACATACACATGCTTACCCTTTTAAATAATTTGTGCTACTAGCACCAGATGTCAGTTTAATAGTTGGTGATACAATTATTAATTTATCTTAGCTTTTATTACAAACACTAGTTTATCTATTTAGCATTTTTATTTTTAATTCACTAGTTCATACCTTTAAAGCTGTTCATTAGTGCTACATTCACTTGCTGATGGTTTTGAAACAGGCCCGGCATGGCCAAGCGTGTTAAGGCATTTGAGTCGTAATCCGAAGGTCGCGGGTTCGAATCCCAGTCGCACCAAACATGCTCGCCTCTTTCAGCCGTGGGGGCGTTATAATGTTACGGTCAATCCCACTATTCGTTGGTAAAAGAGTAGCCCAAGAGTTGGCGGTGGGTGGTGATGACTAGTCTTACACCCCTAAATTATGGACGGCTAGCGCAGATAACCCTCGAATAGCTTTGCGCGAAATTCAAAAAACAAACAATCCTTTTGAAATTGTTAATTGGTGCAACGTCTACTAGATAATCCTTTTAAAAACTGTTAATTGGTGCAACGTTTACTAGATAATCCTTTTAAAAACTGTTAATTGGTGCAACGTTTACTAGATAATCCTTTTAAAAACTGTTAATTGGTGCAACGTTTACTAGATAATCCTTTTAAAAACTGTTAATTGGTGCAACGTTTACTAGATAATCCTTTTAAAAACTGTTAATTGGTGCTACATTCACTAGATAATCCTTTTAAAAACTGTTAATTGGTGTTACGTTTGCTAATTGATCCCTTGCGGCTGTTAATTGTTGCTACTTTCACTAGTTGATCTGCATGCTCTAGTTGGTTATTTTAAGAGTTAATGCTCTTTAGCAATCTATGAGGTATGAAGAGTTTTTTGTTTTTTTTCAAAATTACGAAGTGACTGTTATATTAACTTGTTTTAAAAGCAACCGCTTTCATTACTACGTCTAGACGTATTATATCGCGCAAAATATTGGTTGACAAATGTTACTAGTCTTATTAACGTAATATTTTCAAGGAATGCGCTAAATACATTACTTTCATTTTGTTAGACTATTCATTACTGACAACATTTTTGATGCACGAAAAATGACATACACTTAATATCAAAATAAAGCTTCCTGTGAATATTTGATGACTTATTGTTTTCATTTATTCTTTTTTTTTACCTTTGTTCTTTATATATAAAAAATATATAGTATTATAGATACAGTAAAACCTGTCTAAGGCGGAATCGCACGGGACCGAGTAAAATGTCTGACTTGGGCTCAGACAGTGAACATGTACTTCCTTAATTATACATAATTTGTGAGCGGAACGTTATACTTACTTTACTCAAGCGAAGTAAGACGTTTGTGAATAAAGTTATTATACTGTTTATGCTATATTTATTAGAATAAGAACAAAAACAGACATTCAAAATATACGTAAGTACACAAAATGTTAATCAAATTTGTTTGAAGAAAGTGTCCAATTTCAACTGTTTCTTTTTTTTATGGGCTTTCTCATGCACTTAAAAGAGAACGCTAATTCTATGGTCTTTTCATGAAGTTCATTTTCCCCCTTCATATTTGCATAAAGTTTGATAGCATTAATATAACTTAACACTTGCGATGAAGTAGTAATTTCTATTTCCTCACTATCCTTTCCATTTTGTTCATCTTCTGAATCTCTCACACTATTACTTTCTTGCGATTCAATTGTAGATTTTAAATCAGTTTCTGTTAAAACATTCTTGTCAACGTTCACAAAACTTTCCGCGTTCACAGAATCATCAATCTTTTCAGTCAGAGTTTGGATTTCACTAGAATAGTCATAACAAACAACTTTTTAAAAATCAGGGTATTTAGTAGCTTTTTTAAAAAAACGAGGGTATTAAGTAAATTTTCCCTAAATTTTAAAATTAGGGAATATTTATTTTTTTCGTGAGAATTATTTAGAGAGTAGAATTTTGCACTTAAAAGAAAAATATATTTCTACAAATCATAAGTCTAATTTAACTGCAAAAATAATGACGGCAGAAAAAAGAACAGAATATATTTAACCAATACTTACTGTAACAAAATGTCCGAGAACTTATTAATATTTAAACAAGTTATTAATTAAACAAGAATTTATTAATATCTAAATAAAATTTTAATTAAATAAAAATTAATACTTAATGAAAAACATTTTTTCCGCCTTGCTCAGGTTCTAATCATACTTGTTGATAAATGGTGAAAGATCCGTCCGCGTTACGCAGGTTTTTAAGAGAAATCTTAAGATAATGGGCACAATTTTGATATTTCCGGCTTAGAAAGGTTTTACTACAGTGACTTCTGGTTGTATTTTCTTTATTATACTACATAGTAATTTCTAGTTATGTTTTATTTATTATTCTATATACTTATTTCTGGATGTGTTTTTTTATTATTCTGTATAGTTGCTTCTGGTTGTATTCTCTCTATTATTCTATATGGTGATATCTCGTTCTGTTTTCTTTATTTTGGCCTCTGATTGTTTTGTTTGATTCATTATGAGTATTAGTTGCGTAGAATATTTATTCATATCACATGGTTCTAGAACGTTGTTACCTCAGCTGTAACGGATTTACTATTATATATTTATTTTAATATCTATTTTGTTTCAATTTAATATATATATTTATAAATGCATGTAAGTTATATGGTTAAATGTGTATTGCGAAAGACCCGCCTAAATTTGTAGAAGATTCTCAAGGGTAAGAACTAGTTGACTTGTGACATTTTGTTTTTGGAATTAAGCGCAAACCTGCACTAAAAATACCCAACACGTTATGATGAAATGGAGTTAAAATTACTTCGTACAGTACCATCCCCCTTTCAAAATTTGGTGAGACTAACTTGAGGGGTTGTTGAAACTAAATTATTTGGTAAGCACAAGTGTGTTATTGGTGAAACAGTCATTACACAAAATATCAAAAGGTTTCAGTCTTGTATTGGAAAATAAGATACGTTTTATAAAATAAATAATATAGTCTGTAAGAATTGTTATACTTTTTGTTGCTGGTAAAAGTGCATAGTTTAAAATAACTTTTTATATTTTGTTTTAATTATCTACAGGAACGTATTTTACAAAACACCATTACAACATTTTAAGTGAGCCTGACGTGGCTCGGCGGTTAGCAGGATGCAATTCTGAGGTTTGATGGTTCGCGACACAACAACTTAAAAACAACCTCCAAAATTTATATTCATCGGAGCACTCCAAAAGTGGCTGTTAAATCCAGCAGTTCTGTCAAACAAAAATAACCAAACGGTTTGCAGTGGGTTTGTTTATTAGCTGTCTTCCTCTGTTTTATGTGTTCAATAGTAGGAATGATTATGCACAGGTAGCCCTTCTGTAGCTTTGCGTAAAAATTCTGAAACAAACGAAAACGTTTACAAGCTATAAGTTCCAGTGTTGAGGTATTAATTCTTACTTTATGTTACTTCTTACGTTCTTAAAACTCTTTACATTTGGGTAAACGAGCAGTTACAACACCGTTCCAGTTCAACCATTAGACTTAACCAATTTACCCTTTCCTGGCAACAGCAGTGGTTAAAGTGTGTAAAACTGAGGATCAGTTTATATCACATAAATATTTTGGGCCGACCGCCTTTGACGTTTAACCGCTTTTTTTTAACATGTGAAAATATTTGTTTTAGCGCAAGTTTTTGTTTAGTTGCAAGAAGTAAACCCCATAAAAATTATAAATCAAATAGTACAGTTCGTGATGACAAGAAACCCACTTAAAGTGGTGCATAACAGGTTATGCACATTGTTAACCTGAAGATGACCTGAGAAGGCTGAAACGTTATTCTGTATTTTATTTTGATTAAAGCGCTAATACCCATACCAGCAGTCTTGAGAATACAAATATTTCGGTTGTTCGCTATCGAACACGATAAATATCTCTGTAACAATCCATTAGCTGACACTTTGAATTCTATTCCGTTTGAAGAATCAGGCAAGGCTAGACTCTACTTTTTTTTTTTTTTTTAACTGTCACTCTAGAAGCTATGCCTCACCGCAGGATCTATTAGCGAACTGTGAGGATTGTATCCTACATTATATTTTAGCGGGTCTCTTTAGAACTCGCGGTATAGGGAGTAACAGGAACCTGACCCTCTTGTTTGTAGGTTCTCCTGGACATTCTGTTCTCTTCATAGTTTGTCGAATTAAGAAAGATAACGTCAATAACTGTCTATCGCGATGCGTGCGTGATAAAGTTTTATGATAAGAGTAATTATAGTTGTTGACTTTCAGCACGTGATTCATCTTCAAACTTTACTCTGTATAGTAACTTAACTGTAAAGACACTCTTATAACTTTAGTTATCACAAAGGAAGTTTGTCGCCATGTTAACCACGTTTCATTTGAAATTTTCAGATCGCTCCCCTTAATTACACACGTGTACTTGAAAAGCTTGAATATGTATTTGTTTATTTTATATAGGTAAAGACAGGTTTAAATTGTCTAATTCTATTATATACTGATAGTATAAAGTATCTACTGCACTGAGTTGTCTTTGAAAGTTATAACCAACTTTTTATACTGATATTTATTCTAAGAAGTCTGAAACTGCTAGACTGAATGTTTTATTTTTGATTCCACTATTTTTAGAGTTTTATTTAGGGAATGTTTAACTACGTGATTAATTATGGGACCTCTTTGTGTTCTTGTTGAAGAAAGATAATCAGCTAAATTGGAAGACGATGACGTACATATTCATCCAACTAAATCGCTGGAAGGTTTAAATAAACAATAACATTTTGTGTTATTCCGAGAAGAAAAAAGAAAACTTTAAAAATCCTTTCCCTATATACATGCACCCTCGAAAGTTCACCATGAGGGTTAAGCGTCACTGTTAACTTAGATTCAATGTTGAGACATAAACTGATAACTCTGGACAACATGTAACGCTGCCATCTTAAATAGGATCAACACAAATCACAAATATATAACTTTTTGTGTTTTACTTTAGATTATATAGCTTGGTATGAAAGAGTAGCTACAGGCAAAATAAATAGTGTGTTATAAATTTAATCCAAAGAACGAGATGATGGACATTGACCCATAGGGTGTCCATGCCACAGCTGTATTTCACAGTTACCCTCGTGTACTTTATGTTAATCATAAAATATTACATTACAGTCATGCTTCCGTTATTTTGAGTAGTAGACGCTTCTTGCGGCTCATGTCCAAAAATTTTTTGGTAGCCTTTAATGAACCTGTATCAAAGTTATTCAGATGTTCCATCGACCTCTCTTTAGTAGCATAAGTGTGCCCTCGTAGTTGCTGGGAGCGTGAGGGAGCCCGAAGGACCTGACAAACTTAAGAACTGCCAACAGTGTGAGACAGACATTTTAATATGTTTAAAATAAAGGGCGGTTTCACTATTCTGGTACATTAAAAACGTCTACAGAAAGAATAGAACAGAATGAATATATACATTGGCCGCCACAGTTAGTGGTGTGTACGTACTATCAGGGTTGAAATATAATAATTACAGTCCCTCCGTACGTGTTAATCTCTCACCTATGTGTTTGTTTGTTTGTTTTGGAATTTCGCACAAAGCTACTCGAGGGCTATCTGTGCTAGCCGTCCCTAATTTAGCAGTGTAAGACTAGAGGGAAGGCAGCTAGTCATCACCACCCACCGCCAACTCTTGGGCTACTCTTTTACCAACGAATAGTGGGATTGGTCGTCACATTATACGCCCCCACGGCTGGGAGGGCGAGCATGTTTAGCGCGACGCGGGCGCGAACTCGCGACCCTCGGATTACGAGTCGCACGCCTCACGCGCTTGGCCATGCCAGGCCTTCTCACCTATGTGTATACCAACAGCTCGAAACTTGATACATGTGTAATTTGAAAACAAACACTAGGTGCAATTTTAAATTTTGCCTAATTTTGAATTTTAAGTTAGGTTACTGATATCAAACAGCCAAAATCATAACTGTAATTATAGGAAAATAAACGTAGGAGCCCAATTATTTTTTATGCGGGAAGAGAAGGAATCTTTTGTAGGAAGGTCACTGATCCCTCTTCCTATGTTGTGGGAGATTTTAAGATATAAAATTATGTTGTATGGGAAAAGCGAAAATAAACATTTATTTCCAATAAATAAATATAATATACCATTTTATCACCCGGCTATAACCTGTTGCTGAAATATGGGTGTTTGCTATTTCACGATTTATAAGTAATATGTGAATGAGAAACGACAAACTGATGTCCGACTGCTCTACCTAATTAGGCTTAGCATATTACAAAACACAGAGAGTTACAAATTAATAACATTTAAATTCTGCTTAAGAAAATATACACACACATTAACAAGAGAATATTTTGTTGCATTTATTTTTAACTTGTCATTGTCCAATCTCTAGAAAGTCTACAGATTCACAACGCTAAAATCAGGGTTTGATTCCTCCCTGTGGACACAGTAGATGACATGATATGGCTTTGCTTTGAAAATCATAAACACACACCAATGACTGGTCTTTTAGTTTATACTGTATCTCTATATGCTGTAAATGGGCGTTGGTCATTGCGATGATTACTGCCTGTTACATATTTTACAGAACCTTTGCTTATTGAGTGGCCCGACATGGCTCGGTGGTTATAGGCACTCAATTCTTAATCCAAGAGTCGCGGGTTCGAATCCCTGTCACACCAAACATGCTCGCCCTTTCAGCCGTAGAGGCGTTATAATGTGACGGTCAATCCCACTATTCGTTGGTAAAAGAGTAGTCCAAGAGTTGGCGGTGGGTGGTGATGGCTAACTGCCTTTTCTCTAGTCTTACACTGCTAAACTGGGGACGGCTAGCGCAGATAGCCCTCGCGTAGCTTAGCGCGGAATTCAAAACAGACCTTATTGAGCGGTAAAATCTATTTCTTCTAAGCATGAAAGGCGATTTTATCTCGGGTTCATCTTTGTTATTCAACTTTACTTTCCTATTAAAGTATTAAAAATTATAAAACACTAATAGAAGTGTTCCTTATTTCAGAGTTGATTAGATGGCGACTCCACTTATAGTTATTTTCTTTCCGATGGAACAATCCAACAAAACTCAATCTTGTCGTAGAGTAATACTGGTATCCAGATACTGTAATACTAGTATACAGAATTGAATATCATTCTTATTATGCACCCAAAGTGCAGATTATGATTTTGCAGCAACAGGAAGCCAACCATGGATCCTCGGATCTATAGTTTGGCATGCTAGCCACAAGGTCAACCCAGGCCTAGTAAGATTTAATGCTTGGAACTTTGCGCTTTTAGGAACTTCACACCGACTGAGTTAAAATCACATTTCAAAATTATAGCGTATTCGTCATTTTTATCACTCCCAAATACGCTGGGAGTAGCCAGACTTTAATTCCCTTAAATAATAGCTAGGAACTAAGTTCGATTTGTTTTCTTTTAACTGGAGGAGAAAACCTCATAATCCCATCCCAATCTACATTAGCTCACAACCTTCAAGAGGAATGAACTGCTCTGTTTCATGTAGCCTTGAAGTAGCTTACTACGACCGTCATTGTTCTGCATAAAATTGTGTTTGATTTGTTTTGAAGTGTCTAAAACCATATTTGGAGTTCTAACCAGGAGATGAAACTTATTCTCATTTGTCGTATCTGCACTGATAATTCTTGTATTTGCACTTTAAATTGATATCAACGTTTTTGATCGCAGTCGTTTCTGTTTTTCTGATGTAATACACTTCTTAAAGTTCATTATGTTTCAACGTGTGTGCACTTCCATTAAAGACATTATATTGAGTAACTACTAAGTAGTAGCTATACAACCTTTCAGTACATTTCAAACATATCTTTTTAAAAATAAGTCATAAAATGTAACTTATTTTTGCCAAACCATTCAGAAAAACAGGTAAGTTTCTGATTAAGGACATTTATTCTTAGTGAATTATGCTAAATGAAGTATTCGTACAGCTTTACTACTCTCAGTTAAGTGTTGTTTAAAAATGTACCTTTTAAGAATCCTTGTGAATGATGTAAATAAGTATTCTGTTCAGTTATTGGCAATGTGTTTTAGTCATAATCGTTTTGTAGATGCGTAATTGATTTTAATAAACACTTCAACTTGATAACTCACAATGTAGCATTTTATATAGCACACGTAAGACTAATATACTTTGAACACACTGGCTATATACGTAAAGAAATATTTAAAACACCACTAACAAGCGTCGATGAAAATTCAGTCCACTGGCTGTCGATGCGAAAATATATTTGCATTACCACTTGCAAATAAATGTCCAATCCACTGGCTATATATGTGTGAAGAGATATTTCAGCCAACACTTACAGAAATTATGAAACAATTATTCCACTAGATACAGATGTGGAGTGACGTTTTAACTACAGACATGACCAGAGATTGTAAATGAAGTAAATGAGTTCACGTATTGTATCTTCTTGAGGTATTCTATATTTTTGCCTGTTATAAGTTTAGTGAAAAGAAGTGATAAGAATAATGGATACAATCAGACAGTACAAAGAATTTAAAAACAACATAAATTACATAGGGGACCCCAACTATAATATGTATATATAACTGCAACAGTTTCTCTGTGGATCATCGATGAGTTTATTGACTTTAAACACTAAAATTTCCGCGGTTGGTACAGCAGATAGTAACTGTGCTATTGATGGCATGTTTGTTCTTGTACTTGTATGGGTTTGTATATCTCATAAATTCTGAAAGACCCTGTAACAAACAACGTTATGGGCTACAAACATTTTGAAACATAAATAGTTTAACAAAATTGTTTAAACAGCCATTATGAGACAGTTTGTTTCTTTGTATCATGATTATTTTTTTTTACTTACAGAACTATATAAAGGGCTATCTGTGCACAACAATCTCTAATTTTATGCTGATAGAATAGAAGAAACGCAGCTAGTCAGCAACACCCCACCGCAAATTATTGGGCTGCTCTTTTTCTGGCCAAATAGTAGAATTTTATTATCACTCTTATAGGGTCCACAGTTCTGAAGTTTGAAAAGAATTTTTACGTTATCGAGCTATGATTAATGAGCCCTTGGCTTTACAGTCCGAGCATATTAACTACTGAGCCATTTCGGGCCCAAGAGTATATGTAACACATCAATAATTCTAGATTTAAATTACATTTTTGCTTTGTCATTAATGATCGAGTGTAGTGTCCTCAAGTACTGCAGAGTTAATACTATTTCCTTCGGCCATAAGAAAATTATATTAATTTATTTTAACCCTTAAACGGCGGCCATCATCAATTGATGATAGCTGTACTGAGCATGAGATCATCAATTGATGATACACGCTAAAACAATTGACAACCCCCTTACACCGTAGTAACCGTACCCACTCAAAGCGTTGCGCCTGAGTCATTTTCTTAGTTTAAGTCATGTAGCAGAAAATAAAGGATGGGTCAGCTAAAGGAAAGAAGCGAAAATGTTTTTTATCAAAAGACGAAATTGAAGTATCAGCACGTGATAATTATTCCAATAAAGAAGAAAACTTTTCAGAGTTTTCTTCATCATCATCATCATATTCAGTTGTTTCAAGCTCTAAACGTAATTTAAATAATGAATCAGAATCCATTGGTTATCAATAGGTCAGGTGCTACGATTTTGGTCGATTTATTCATTCTTTTGTTAGTAGAAACACTGGACTTGCAGGTAAAGTTAAGCTTACAGAAAAATCTAAAGAACATGAATTTTTATTGCTTTATTTGGTCAAAGTATAATGAGTTATATTGTGTGAGAAACAAACAGATATTATAAGTTTTGTAACTCTGAGTTCCGAAGAAAGTGAAAATAACACTCCCTCTACTTCACAAAAAGAAAAATGTGAAGATACAACTATTGGGAAATGTACACTTTTTTTACTCTGCTAATGTTTATGCCGCATGTAAAATGTGTCTATTGACTGATTATTGGAAGAATGATCCCCTTTTAGAAACTCCAGTTTTTCCAAAATACATTGCTCGAGATCGATTGAGAAAGATTGTTAGATACTTGCACTTATGGAAAGTTCGAGAAGTGTTTACAATGGTTG
Source organism: Tachypleus tridentatus (assembly GCF_004210375.1). Lineage (NCBI taxonomy): Eukaryota > Metazoa > Arthropoda > Merostomata > Xiphosura > Limulidae > Tachypleus > Tachypleus tridentatus. Next base: position 18,949,186 of record NC_134832.1, on the reverse strand, counting down.
AGAATAAAATTAAGTAATCTTTTTCTCTGTCTGAAAAAGTGATTATTGGTGAATCTTTTATTCTCTTCGAGGGTTGCATTGTTTTCAAGCAATACATTCCAAGCAAGCGCCATAGATTTGGAATGAGGATCTTCGTATCATGTAATTGTGACACAGGAATTGTAATAGATATGATTATCTATTCTATAAGTGATGTAGATGTCCCTAAAGATTCCCGATGAGGATTCTCAGGATCAGTTGTCAATCAATTGATAATAGACTATCTTGGAAAAGGTCATATAGTACATACTGATAATTATTATACAAGTCAAGAATTATGCAGCTTTCTCTTTGAAAATAATACTGGTTTTTGTTGAACAGTTAGAACCAATCGGAAGAGCATGTCTAAATTCGAACCTTTGAATGAGAGAGGTGTTGAGACCAAGAACCAAGGGAATATTTTAGCACTTCAATGAAAGACAAACGTCCTGTTTCTTTACTTAGTACAGTACATAAAGGTGAAATGAAATACAGTGGATAGAATGATTACAAAACTAAACAAACAATAACCAAACCCGATATGGTTTTAGATTATGCTGTCAACATGAGGCTAGTTGATGACAAATTGATTGCCTTCTTAAATGTGTGGTGTAGTGCAAGAAGCTCTTCTGTCACATACTTGTTATCTCAATTTAGAATTCGTATAACGTGTATCTCGTAAAACTGGCAAGAAACCATCATTGAGGCAATTTAGTTATAATGTAATTATCAATTATGGAAAGGTATGGAAGGGTGACAAGACCTTTTTCAGGAAGACATAGCCTTACTGTTCCTTATAGACTTGTTGGAAAAGAAGCATTTTCTCGGCACTTTTTAGAAAGCATTCCATCCTCAGGAGCTAGAAAAAGTGGACAGAGGCAATGTCACGTATGTAAGTGTGTATTTTCTTATAGCAAAGTCACATCGGACTATATGCTGAGCCCACCGATGGGATTCGAACCCCTGATTTTAGCGTTGTAAATCCGTGGAATTGCCGCTGTACTAGCGGGGGCACGCATGTATGTATATAACAAGAAAAGAAAAGAAGCGAAAGATGATGACTACCTGGTGTAAAAAATGTAGAGCAGCTCCCTCTCTGCACTGGAGAATGTGTTCGTGATTTTCATACCCTAAAATAAACATTTGAACATGTAATAAATAAGTCTTTATTATACTTTTCCTTCTTTTCACTTTTTTTCATATTTTCTTCAAAATTCACAATAAAAATGCTAAAGATTATGTTTAAAAAAATTTTTCCCCCAATTTTTTGTCTGTGGTGTTACCTACAACATTTCCGCTGTTTGAGGATTAAACACACAGAAAAACACAACTCAATTAAAGTGTGCACAGAATGGAAGATAGCGCCACTCTCTTACTAATAACATTTCTATTTAGTTTGTAGGCCCGGCTTGGCCAGGTGGGTTAAGGTGTTCGACTCGTAATCTGAGGGTCACGGGTTCGAATCCCCGTCGCGCAAAACATGCTCGCCCTTTCATCCGTGGGGTCGTTATAATGTGACGGTCAATCCCACTATTCGTTGATGAAAGAGTAGCCCAAGAGTTAACGGTGGGTGGTGATGACTAGCTGCCTTCCTTCTAGTCTTACACTGCAAAATTAAGGACGGATAATGCAGATAGCCCTCGAGTAGCTTTGCGCGAAATTCCAAAAAGAAATTCAGTTTGTAGAAAAATTGTCTAGAATGAGAGACCTAACCATTATAAACACATTAGAATAAGGTTAATTCCTCAAGAGTGCACTTTGAATAGAAATGACTAAAATCACTTGGTCATCATTTTAGGAAATGATAGGAGGATTAGTAAACATAAAACTCCAACTTTTCCTACACCTTTTTACAACCAACTTCAGTAACGAACATATTAATACAAGGTTGAGGAACTCTACACGACACCTTTTGTAGAAATATTCATTATTTCTAGCAACTTATAACTAGCTTAAGAATGTGTCGCAACATTTCAAAACAAGTTTGCCAAACGTGTCTATGGTAAGTGGGAACAATTTTTGAAGATTTCAAAGAACAAAAGAATGTTCACCTTTCTAAACTGAATGGAAAGAAACTACTATGAACAATAAATATCTATATTTTTAATTTGAAAGGAAGTAAACACCTAGTATGTATAAGAAATGCATACCTTTCTGACTTAACAAAGAAACAGTATATTTAATATTGATTCTTATTTTTCCTGCAAGCTGAGCAGAATATAACAGGAAAAAATAAAAATTATTTTAAGAAAATAATTATTTTGGAAGAAACGTTTCTTAAATGGAGATTAGAAAACTAGATTCTAGTCAACACTACTGGTGTGCAAAACGTTGATATTAAAAAATGGTGTGTTAAAATCTAGTTTAAATGCTCGAATATGCATTATCAATTTCATGTCAACAGTATCCGTGCCTCAAACAAAGTTCGTTTGTTTTTATAACTCGTTTATTTCCAGCTGTTAATCCGTAACAACACACTCTTAGCTAAAAAGTTAAGTTTGTATCCGAAATTATCTGAGGCTAAAAAATGTAAAATATTTTATAAATTAGTATCGTCTATTTGTCTTTATTCCAGTGATTACTGAATATAATAAGCAGTCCTTTGAAACTGGGAAGAAGAATGATCACGTGAGCAGTTTAGTAGTTTGCTGAGCACGTGACTTGTCTACTACAGACAAGTACTGGTTGGTTTTTTACAGTACTTACTCTGGTTTTTCAAGTTTTTGTGGCGTCCTTTTACATAATTCATGATGTAGAGCTTTCAGTTAATATCCCTTACGTGTTCTTCAGATAATACATCGGTTCATCTGTTGTATGTTTGAGGAAGCCGAGAAACAAAAATATTTGGCTCAACTTCAAACAGCAGCACAGAAAGGGAAGACGTTTTTGTTTTGTCTGTCTCTTTTAAATTAAAAGACTCTCCTTTTTTCTTTTGATAGATAAATAATTAATAACTTGTTTGAATATCGACTGTTCACACTGTAAGACTTGTGGCAGGAAAAAATACGTTTTTTAGTCTTTTTTGGGGAACGATACTGATACAGTGAGATTTTTAGACTAAAGGATAAATCTCAAAGAAGGGAGTCTTGATTATTTTTCATGGAAGCAGAAAAAACATACAGCAGAGCGTCTATAACAGCAACAGCCTGACATACTTCAATAGTTAGGATGCTCGACTCTAAATCTGAATATGCCCGCCCTTTCAGCTGTGGAGACGTTATAATCTGGTGGTCAATGTAACTTTTTATTGGTACAGATTAACCAAAAGTTAGCTTAACTAGGTACATTTTCTTTAGTCTGCCTCTTCCATAATAGGGAAAGCTATTTATGCAAACAAACGTACAAGAACAGCAATAAGCTCCAAAGCCATACACTGGACGATTTGGGAGCAGCTGTCATCGACGAAGTTAAAGCTTTAGTTACGAAAAATGAAATATACGATCTAAATAAAAATCTATTTGAATTACGCTGGCTATATCTCCCGAACCTGTCAGCTGTTAATAATAATATATCAAAGAAGAATTTTAAGTTCACGAAAACTCACAAGACATACGTTCACTAACCCCACCTACACTTTGAAATCAACTAATTGTTTTCCTTTTAATCATAGTAATCCATTTTGACAACAAAGCTGTCAAATTTCACAGTATAGTTCCAACAACATTTGGCTCAGTCTTAGAGTGCAAAGCTGAAATCCACGTACAATGCAATGTTTGTAAAAAAAAGTATGTCAAGATGTGCGTTCTAAAATTGGCATTGTAGTTCTCTATAGGAAATTCTTACAATCATTCGATGCTGATGTTTTAGTCAACAATACATAATTTTGCAACAATAGACTCATCGATGGTGTAGGAAGAAGTTCAAATGATTTATTTGTTTGTTTTTGAATTTCGCGCAAAGCTACACGAGAACTACCTGCGCTAGTCGTCCCTAATTTAGCAGTGTAAGACTAGAGGGAAGGCAGCTAGTAATCACCATCCACCGCCAACTCTTGGGCTACTCTTTTACCAACGGATAGTGAGATTGGCCGTAACTTATAACGTCCACACGGCTAAAAGAGTGAGCATGTTTGGTGTAACGGGTATTCGAACCCGCGGTCCTCAAATTAAGTTCAAAGGAAAACACTGGAGCTAAACCTTGTTGTTATAAAGTCTTTAACAATTAGCCCCTTATAAATTAGTTTTAGTCTCTAAATGGGAGTTAAAATGTTGGTAATTTCTTAATGTAGGGTATTCATTCAAAATAATTTCTAAGTTTAGGATATTCATTCTAAATCATTTCTTAATTTAAGATACTCATTCTAAATATTTTTTTTAATTTAGGAAATTCAAAACAATTTCTTAATTTTGAATATTCATTCCCAGCTTCTTCATACAAGTCTCGATAATATTCAGTCTTTATTTGAATTCGCTTGGAGAAGATTTTCATTTCCTACTTTCTGAGTGATTCAAACAAATCCAAATTCAAAAGTTCCGAGCATGGCCAGGTGGTTAGGGCACTCGACTCTCAATCTGAGGGATCGCGGGTTCGAATCCCCGTCACACCAAACATGCTCGCCCTTTCAGCCATTGGGGCGTCATAATATTACGATCAATCCCACTATTCGTTACTAAAAGAGTAGCCCAAGAGTTGGCGGTGGGTGGTGATTACTGGTTACCTTTCCCCTAGTCTTGCACTAAATTAGGGGCAGATAGATAGTCCTCGCATAGCTTTGCGCGAAATTCAAAAACAAACAAACATAGGATATTAGGATTAGGCTCGTTACAGTTTTAAACACTATATTCTCTATTTAGTCTCTTAAGGATTTTCAAGAATTAAAAGTTTATAATAATAGTATTTTCAAACCACACTATATTCATCATAGCTTTCGTCGATGACGCGTTTCACTCAATACAGAGCTCTTCAGGCCAGCTGGGATACAAAAAATAAATTATGTATGTTTTTTTCTGTAAAAATGCTGTAATGACAGTTCGCAATACTTAATAGTTTTCAGACCTATTAAGATTTATCTTTTACCACGTGTTAGGTAATGATTATTCAATGCTGTTTAAAGTGTATTTATTTATAGTCTGTATTAAAGGAACACTTTTAACACGTAAGTTTTCAATTAATGAATGACCGAAGGAACCAATAATGCACAGTTATTGTCGTGACCAATTTTAATGGTAATGTATATCAATATTTTTCACATAAAATTGCACCTAGTTGCGGTGTAAGCAAATGCAACGTAACTCGCAAAATAATCTGAAAACTTTGTTAATTTTTCTTGTCCCGCTCTCAGTGAACAAACTTCGTTTTCTTGTCTGGGAAATTCTAATATTTGCTCGGATATTAATTTATGAACCAAAACATTGGGAATCATAAACCTGTTAAAAGTTTGAAAGTTAAAATAAACCCTGGAATTTAAAACAGGGTTTAAAACTATCATAATGAGAGGCAGTAAGCTTAAGTGAGTTTAAGAAATAGCTTGATAAGTATATGAACAGTAATGACTAGCTTTAATATTTTCTAAAATTATTTTAATTTAGTTTAGAGGATGGAACAGCCGAGATGGACCAATAAGTTCCATGTTGTTTCTAAACGTTTTATTATTTCTATTATATAAACGTGGTTGAGTTGCAAGAATAAGTTCTTCATGGCGATGATTCGATAAAACTTAACTAGGTCATAATAAGTCTGTAAGAGTTGTTATTTAAATCATAAAACTATCTAGAGGTTATAAACGTAAGAAATATAAAGTGTTTCTTCTCTAAGGCTTTAGCTCACAGAGAAGAGAATTCTTCTCACTTGCTTACCGATTCGTGTGGATTCATATCCAACAAATAATGATAGCTGCTTATTAAGTTTGTAATAAAAGTTTCATCTAGCAGTAAAATAGCGAAACGCTCTGACATTTACGGGTTATGTTCGCTCTTAATTATAACTTGCAGGTTGGGTGTTTTAAGTCGTTTATATGTCTCTCCTAAGCGCGGGCGCGCTCCTGCGTGTATGCAATATTTAGGAGAATATTAGTTTTGTGTTTCGCTCACAGTCTAAGTAAAATATATTACCAAAGTATTTAACGTATATGATATTAAATCAAGTAAAAACATCATGCAGGTTTGAGAATGAATTTTATCTATATCGAGAGCTCTATGGAAGCAAGTTTAAACTGAAATTTGAAACAAAGCAAATAAATTGTTTATAACCCTGTGGAAATATCTCAAGATCATTATTGTGCTTAACTTATTGTAGAGAAACATAAACTTCGTATCATATCACTGCATTTAACTACATACCGGTGTGGCTCCTGATAATTCGCCAGGCCCTAATGTGTCGATAAAGCTCCTCCATTATTCACAATAAGTTACTTCTATACCCACCACTAGGAGAATCCTTACAAAGTTCTCTTACAGTTTGTCGAAAATCGTGATAGGAAACAGACTGATTGTTGTTTTTTACGATTGCTGTATATATATGTGTGTGTGTATGTGTATTATTCGAATTGTATATATATGTGTGTATGTATGTGTATTATTCGAATTGTATATATGTGTGTATATTACATATATACATATTCAACGAATTTTATATGTCAATTTTATTATCAAACACATGTTCTTGAAAAATTGAAAAATAATTTAACAAAAAAAAACATGTTTTCTTTACCTATAGCTGCGCAAAGTTCATCAATGGTGTTAATACCTTCAGTATTTGTTTTCAGAGTGTTTTTCTGTTTTATTTTTGTGTAAGGTACAAACATAAATTCGTGTTGCTTTCGACGTTAACTCTGAGACATTGCGTCATTTAAACGACAAACGAACTCAAGTTTATTTTGTGTTAACTACGTAATTTAGACATTTTGAAATAACTATATTGTTAAGTTGGTTGTGAATTTTGCGCAAAGCTACACAAGGGTTATCTGTGCTAGCCATCCCTAATTTAGCAGTGTAAGGCTAGAGGGAAGGCAGCTAGTCATCTCCACCTACCACCAACTCTTGGGCTACTCTTTTACCAACGAATAGTGGGATGGATCGTCACATTATAAAGCCCCCACGGCTGAAAGGGCGAGCATGTTTGGTGTGACGGGGAATCGAATCCGCAACCCTCAGATTACTAGTCCAGCGCCCTAACCACCTGGTCATGCCGTGTCATTAAATAACTAGAAATCACGATATCTAACATACACATTATTTATTGTGTGTAGTTCAACTTGTCACATAAAGAAGGGAACGGTGGGTAATTTTTTAAGGACAGTATCTTACACTCGAATACTCTCAAATCTATCTTGTTGTTGGCTAGAGAAGAGAAAATATTTTCAATTTTTTCACATAATGTTTTTCCAGTTTTGGGAGTTTTTTTTATCTAATGTGTGGTAGCTCAACAGTTATTCTGAAGGCTTAAAACGCTTTAAATCGGATTTCGATACTCGCAATGGGCACAGCACAGACTATCCATTGTGTAGCTTTACACTTAACAAAAAAGAAGACAAATTTGTTTATCAGTTAAGAACGAAGGTATCTTTCAAAATGAATTTCACTTTTAACATTTATGTTTTATATTAAACTTGTTGATTCTGCGAATTCAGTACGTTGTATGAAATATGAAAATGATTTTTATAGGGCCATTAAGAAATTTGTGTAATTGAAAATCAGGTATTTAACTATCATGAACTGTTTATTTGTATTTTATGCTTGTTAATGCTGTATTCAAATACGGAACCAGTGACTATTTTTCTTATACAGTCAGGTTACTCTCCTCTACACCAGGCGGCAACGGAGGGTCATGTGGAAGTAGTGCGACTGTTACTGAAAAACGGAAGTCACGTGGATGCGCAAGATGAAATGGTATTTTCTTTTACTTTAACATGCGAAAGAGAAACGTTTGTAAAGTTTACTTCTAGCTTCTGAGTCAACAACAGAATAATCTTAGCTATATTCTAAATGCTGACAGCAGGGATTCTGATTGGTTGAATTTGACTAGTGAGTTAAGCTGTTTCACAGTAAGAGGATGAACCGAGATTTTGGTAACAACTGTATTTAAAGGACCTAAGTTTTGAATAACAATAAAAGTCAAGGTTTTTATGTGGTTACAATACGCAAGAATAAATATATCCCTGTTTTAACTATTTGTATATCATTTTCTTATTTGACCACCAGAGGGCACTATCCTTCATTTACGTTAAAAGTGTGTTAGTTTTATGTATATTTTACTATAACCACAGTTTGATGTTACACATTGTTTCCAAGTGAAAAACATAAAAGCGAATTGAGTATAATGATGACATATTTATCGTATATATGATATAAGTACACACAACAGTGTATGCTTAGTTTTCGCAAAGTCTTTCTTTATCCGTTCTTATTTATTATGCACTGTTTTCACTGATGATAGATTTGTGATATTTTTCAATTTCAGATATTATAATACTTAATACCTGATAGGAAACACAAAAAATGAATAGATTATTCAGAGACTATAGGGATGTTTTTCAAACTTCAGGTATTAAAGTTATGAAATTTATCATTAATAAATTCTTTTTTTAATTTAAGCTCAAAAATAAGAAATGTTTAAATGTTCCCGTAGGCCATTGTGTTATGAAGTGGCACATACGATGACAAAAACCTGCCTATCGTCGTAATACAACAAGCTTGTAATTTTATTGATGTTTAAAATTGTTCTGAAAGTTTTGCGCTGTCTATTGAACAACACTAATGGATATTTAAGAAAAATTTAAGATTCTGTACACATTAATCTGAATGCTATAAATCGAAATTTTAAGGTAAACGTAATAGCTTACAATATAATATTTTTATCCGAAATAGCTAAAAATGATTGTTTGCAATTTTTAAGTAGAAACGATCTCGGGCAATGTTTTTTCATTTTAATTTTTTGTTTTGTTATGCAAATATTTTATGAATGTTTGTTTCAGAACTACGTGATAAACACATGAGAGTCTTGCAGAACAAAAGTGCATAAATAACAGTTATGAGAAAAAACTCCATGATATTTCACATAGCATCCGTGTATTGATTTGTAAAAAATAAACAATCAGTTATTCCGGCGATTTAAACTAACTGTAATGTTATTTTGAATTAATATTTCTGGTCTTTCACTGTGTGATGTTTATCGAGAGCGTTTTTTTTATAGATTTATAACACATACGTTGTAGGCCCGGCATGGCCAGGTAGTTAAGGCACTCGACTCGTAATCTGAGGGTTGCGAGTTCGAATCACCGTCACACCAAACGTGCTCGCCCTTTCAGCCGTGAGGTTGTTATAATTTACAGTCAATTCCACTATTAGTTGGTAAAAGAGTAGCCCAAGAGTTGGCGGTGGATAGTGATGACTAGCTGCCTTCCCTAGTGCAGATGGCTCTCGTGTAGCTTTGCGCGAAATTAAAAAACAAACAAACATACGCAGTTTTAAATGATATAATACTGCCTGAAGCTGACAAACTATAGTTCGTTACCTTTATATCAACGGCATACATGAGTTGCAGCGGTAACTACTTAAAGGGTATTTCTTTTCGCTCACGAAAAAAAAAAGGTTAACAGAAGAAAGTTAAAAAACACACGCAGTAATTTAATAGTAGTGTTAAGATAAAGCGTGAAAACAAAATATTTTGAAAGAAACGACAAAAACTCATCAAACTGGATTATTAGTTTCGAAATTCTTCATTATTGTATTTCTCCCGCAGGCAAAGTAGCGAATCAACCGAGAATATTTGTGGGTTCGTGACTCCCCACGATTTCTAGGAAATTTCTATAACCACATGAAATTAGTGCTCGATGGCGCTTTCGCTCTTCTCTAAGAAATTTCTGTTGCTGTGTTTATTATTGGATGCTAAACTTTAAAAAAAAATGGCTTTTCAAGTAATTTTTTATCATTAAACCTAAAAAATACTGACCTTAAAAATTCTTTTTGACTTAAAACAACAATATTTGATGTTATATGAAATATTATGAAATATTTTTAACTTTAAATACGTTAAAGAAAAGAAAATCTTAAAGAAGTAATTAACCTTCTAATCTTTCGTCTTGAATACTATTATTACCTGAAACATAGGTGCATAAATATATATAGAGAGAGGTGCTAAAGTAACTTTATTAAAATATTTGCTTAATATCAGCTGCTCCATAAGACTGATATAAAACCTCAGAGTGTATTCTACCTATCTATATGAAATAATGCTTTCTATTTTACCTTCATTTAAAGAATGGTGTATGTTAATGCTACTTAGACGACTTTGTTTGTATACAAACTACAGAATATTTTTACTGTATTTTTCATCCCATACAATGAAATTCCATATTTATTTCTCTTTCTCTTATTTACAAGGGTATTTTATCGTTTAATTTTGTAAAAAAATATTTTTATTACAGTTATGATTCCCAGGTAGCTCGATGGTAAGCTCTAGGTATTTTAACACTAAAAACTGCGGTTCGGTTCCTGCATTGGGCACAACTTCAATAACCCATTCTTTAATTTTGCGTCTAACACTAAACAAAGTACTTCTAATTTGTATACAACAACACAGTCTGTAATTTAACCCTTTATACCATAACATACTTCTCCATCTTATCCATAATTTAATTCATCTCTTATATGTTTTAACATCATTACATTTATTCACTCCGGCGGTTTTATCCCTTTAAAGTCAACACAAATAGATGTCGTTTTATCATCCGATCTTTATAACATGTGATGTTTGTTGGGCTGGAGATGGTAAACTGGCCAAAACTTCATCTACCACCCACTCCTCACGACGTATTTATATTTGTCAGTACATTCCTTGAAACGTGTCTGCGTAGAAGAACTTAACAGTTACCAGTGGACATTAGAAAGCAGTTCGTTGTTATTAATGTATGTTGCATTCGGCTCACGAACAGCCGTTTTGGGCGGAGTGAGAACGTGCTTAGAAAGTCGAAGGAAATTTCACGTGGTGTGATAGAATTATATCACGGATATTCTTCAGTATAACCAAATCAGCGTCATGCATTTGGTCTACTCCAAAAAGAAAAAGCGCCGTACAAAATAAAAACACCAGCACAGAAATCGTACTATATCTTGAGTTACCAAGGAAATATTGTATTCTAAGATGTTTCACAATTACGATTTATCTCTCTTTTTCTTTTTAACTAGAAATGACCGTGAAAATTGATAAATATTACATATTAATAAAAGATTGCGAATCAAAAATAGTTGGAACTAGTGCTTAACAGCGGCCAACATTTAAAATCTGCCTGTATTAATAAAGCTGTAACTTAATAGAGTTTTACTGTGTTATGACTTACAGATTGGGCTACCATAAAGTATATGTTATAGAGTTTTACTGTGTTATGACTTACAGATTGGGCTACCATAAAGCATATGTTATAGAGTTTTACTGTGTTATGGCTTACAGATTGGGCTACCATAAAGCATATGTTATAGAGTTTTACTGTGTTATGGCTTACAGATTGGGCTACCATAAAGCATATGTTATAGAGTTTTGCTGTGTTATGACTTACAGATTGGGCTACCATAAAGCATATGTTATAGAGTTTTACTGTGTTATGACTTACAGATTGAGCTACCATAAAGCATATGTTATAGAGTTTTACTGTGTTATGGCTTACAGATTGGGCTACCATAAAGCATATGTTATAGAGTTTTACTGTGTTATGGCTTACAGATTGGGCTACCATAAAGCATATGTTATAGAGTTTTACTGTGTTATGGCTTACAGATTGGGCTACCATAAAGCATATGTTATAGAGTTTTACTGTGTTATGACTTACAGATTGGGCTACCATAAAGCATATGTTATAGAGTTTTACTGTGTTATGGCTTACAGATTGGGCTACCATAAAGCATATGTTATAGAGTTTTACTGTGTTATGACTTACAGATTGGGCTACCATAAAGCATATGTTATAGAGTTTTACTGTGTTATGACTTACAGATTGGGCTACCATAAAGCATATGTTATAGAGTTTTACTGTGTTATGGCTTACAGATTGGGCTACCATAAAGCATATGTTATAGAGTTTTACTGTGTTATGGCTTACAGATTGGGCTACCATAAAGCATATGTTATAGAGTTTTACTGTGTTATGGCTTACAGATTGGGCTACCATAAAGCATATGTTATAGAGTTTTACTGTGTTATGACTTACAGATTGGGCTACCATAAAGCATATGTTATAGAGTTTTACTGTGTTATGACTTACAGATTGGGCTACCATAAAGCATATGTTATAGAGTTTTACTGTGTTATGGCTTACAGATTGGGCTACCATAAAGCATATGTTATAGAGTTTTACTGTGTTATGGCTTACAGATTGGGCTACCATAAAGCATATGTTATAGAGTTTTACTGTGTTATGACTTACAGATTGGGCTACCATAAAGCATATGTTATAGAGTTTTACTGTGTTATGACTTACAGATTGGGCTACCATAAAGCATATGTTATAGAGTTTTACTGTGTTATGGCTTACAGATTGGGCTACCATAAAGCATATGTTATAGAGTTTTACTGTGTTATGGCTTACAGATTGGGCTACCATAAAGCATATGTTATAGAGTTTTACTGTGTTATGACTTACAGATTGGGCTACCATAAAGCATATGTTATAGAGTTTTACTGTGTTATGACTTACAGATTGGGCTACCATAAAGCATATGTTATAGAGTTTTACTGTGTTATGACTTACAGATTGGGCTACCATAAAGCATATGTTATAGAGTTTTACTGTGTTATGACTTACAGATTGGGCTACCATAAAGCATATGTTATAGAGTTTTACTGTGTTATGGCTTACAGATTGGGCTACCATAAAGCATATGTTATAGAGTTTTGCTGTGTTATGACTTACAGATTGGGCTACCATAAAGCATATGTTATAGAGTTTTACTGTGTTATGACTTACAGATTGGGCTACCATAAAGCATATGTTATAGAGTTTTACTGTGTTATGACTTACAGATTGGGCTACCATAAAGCATATGTTATAGAGTTTTACTGTGTTATGACTTACAGATTGAGCTACCATAAAGCATATGTTATAGAGTTTTACTGTGTTATGGCTTACAGATTGGGCTACCATAAAGCATATGTTATAGAGTTTTACTGTGTTATGGCTTACAGATTGGGCTACCATAAAGCATATGTTATAGAGTTTTACTGTGTTATGGCTTACAGATTGGGCTACCATAAAGCATATGTTATAGAGTTTTACTGTGTTATGGCTTACAGATTGGGCTACCATAAAGCATATGTTATAGAGTTTTGCTGTGTTATGACTTACAGATTGGGCTACCATAAAGCATATGTTATAGAGTTTTACTGTGTTATGACTTACAGATTGGGCTACCATAAAGCATATGTTATAGAGTTTTACTGTGTTATGACTTACAGATTGAGCTACCATAAAGCATATGTTATAGAGTTTTACTGTGTTATGGCTTACAGATTGGGCTACCATAAAGCATATGTTATAGAGTTTTACTGTGTTATGGCTTACAGATTGGGCTACCATAAAGCATATGTTATAGAGTTTTACTGTGTTATGGCTTACAGATTGGGCTACCATAAAGCATATGTTATAGAGTTTTACTGTGTTATGACTTACAGATTGGGCTACCATAAAGCATATGTTATAGAGTTTTACTGTGTTATGGCTTACAGATTGGGCTACCATAAAGCATATGTTATAGAGTTTTACTGTGTTATGACTTACAGATTGGGCTACCATAAAGCATATGTTATAGAGTTTTACTGTGTTATGACTTACAGATTGGGCTACCATAAAGCATATGTTATAGAGTTTTACTGTGTTATGGCTTACAGATTGGGCTACCATAAAGCATATGTTATAGAGTTTTACTGTGTTATGGCTTACAGATTGGGCTACCATAAAGCATATGTTATAGAGTTTTACTGTGTTATGGCTTACAGATTGGGCTACCATAAAGCATATGTTATAGAGTTTTACTGTGTTATGACTTACAGATTGGGCTACCATAAAGCATATGTTATAGAGTTTTACTGTGTTATGACTTACAGATTGGGCTACCATAAAGCATATGTTATAGAGTTTTACTGTGTTATGGCTTACAGATTGGGCTACCATAAAGCATATGTTATAGAGTTTTACTGTGTTATGGCTTACAGATTGGGCTACCATAAAGCATATGTTATAGAGTTTTACTGTGTTATGACTTACAGATTGGGCTACCATAAAGCATATGTTATAGAGTTTTACTGTGTTATGACTTACAGATTGGGCTACCATAAAGCATATGTTATAGAGTTTTCTGTGTTATGGCTTACAGATTGGGCTACCATAAAGCATATGTTATAGAGTTTTACTGTGTTATGGCTTACAGATTGGGCTACCATAAAGCATATGTTATAGAGTTTTACTGTGTTATGACTTACAGATTGGGCTACCATAAAGCATATGTTATAGAGTTTTACTGTGTTATGACTTACAGATTGGGCTACCATAAAGCATATGTTATAGAGTTTTACTGTGTTATGACTTACAGATTGGGCTACCATAAAGCATATGTTATAGAGTTTTACTGTGTTATGACTTACAGATTGGGCTACCATAAAGCATATGTTATAGAGTTTTACTGTGTTATGACTTACAGATTGGGCTACCATAAAGCATATGTTATAGAGTTTTACTGTGTTATGGCTTACAGATTGGGCTACCATAAAGCATATGTTATAGAGTTTTACTGTGTTATGACTTACAGATTGGGCTACCATAAAGCATATGTTATAGAGTTTTACTGTGTTATGGCTTACAGATTGGGCTACCATAAAGCATATGTTATAGAGTTTTACTGTGTTATGGCTTACAGATTGGGCTACCATAAAGCATATGTTATAGAGTTTTACTGTGTTATGACTTACAGATTGGGCTACCATAAAGCATATGTTATAGAGTTTTACTGTGTTATGACTTACAGATTGGGCTACCATAAAGCATATGTTATAGAGTTTTACTGTGTTATGACTTACAGATTGGGCTACCATAAAGCATATGTTATAGAGTTTTACTGTGTTATGACTTACAGATTGGGCTACCATAAAGCATATGTTATAGAGTTTTACTGTGTTATGGCTACCACAGATTGGTTTTACTGTGTTACCATAAAGCATATGTTATAGAGTTTTACTGTGTTATGGCTTACAGATTGGGCTACCATAAAGCATATGTTATAGAGTTTTACTGTGTTATGACTTACAGATTGGGCTACCATAAAGCATATGTTATAGAGTTTTACTGTGTTATGACTTACAGATTGGGCTACCATAAAGCATATGTTATAGAGTTTTACTGTGTTATGACTTACAGATTGGGCTACCATAAAGCATATGTTATAGAGTTTTACTGTGTTATGACTTACAGATTGGGCTACCATAAAGCATATGTTATAGAGTTTTACTGTGTTATGACTTACAGATTGGGCTACCATAAAGCATATGTTATAGAGTTTTACTGTGTTATGACTTACAGATTGGGCTACCATAAAGCATATGTTATAGATTGGGCTACCATAAAGCATATGTTATAGAGTTTTACTGTGTTATGACTTACAGATTGGGCTACCATAAAGCATATGTTATAGAGTTTTACTGTGTTATGACTTACAGATTGGGCTACCATAAAGCATATGTTATAGAGTTTTACTGTGTTATGACTTACAGATTGGGCTACCATAAAGCATATGTTATAGAGTTTTACTGTGTTATGGCTTACAGATTGGGCTACCATAAAGCATATGTTATAGAGTTTTACTGTGTTATGACTTACAGATTGGGCTACCATAAAGCATATGTTATAGAGTTTTACTGTGTTATGACTTACAGATTGGGCTACCATAAAGCATATGTTATAGAGTTTTACTGTGTTATGGCTTACAGATTGGGCTACCATAAAGCATATGTTATAGAGTTTTACTGTGTTATGGCTTGACTTACAGATTGGGCTACCATAAAGCATATGTTATAGAGTTTTACTGTGTTATGGCTTACAGATTGGGCTACCATAAAGCATATGTTATAGAGTTTTACTGTGTTATGGCTTACAGATTGGGCTACCATAAAGCATATGTTATAGAGTTTTACTGTGTTATGGCTTACAGATTGGGCTACCATAAAGCATATGTTATAGAGTTTTACTGTGTTATGACTTACAGATTGGGCTACCATAAAGCATATGTTATAGAGTTTTACTGTGTTATGGCTTACAGATTGGGCTACCATAAAGCATATGTTATAGAGTTTTACTGTGTTATGGCTTACAGATTGGGCTACCATAAAGCATATGTTATAGAGTTTTACTGTGTTATGACTTACAGATTGGGCTACCATAAAGCATATGTTATAGAGTTTTACTGTGTTATGACTTACAGATTGGGCTACCATAAAGCATATGTTATAGAGTTTTACTGTGTTATGACTTACAGATTGGGCTACCATAAAGCATATGTTATAGAGTTTTACTGTGTTATGGCTTACAGATTGGGCTACCATAAAGCATATGTTATAGAGTTTTACTGTGTTATGGCTTACAGATTGGGCTACCATAAAGCATATGTTATAGAGTTTTACTGTGTTATGGCTTACAGATTGGGCTACCATAAAGCATATGTTATAGAGTTTTACTGTGTTATGACTTACAGATTGGGCTACCATAAAGCATATGTTATAGAGTTTTACTGTGTTATGGCTTACAGATTGGGCTACCATAAAGCATATGTTATAGAGTTTTACTGTGTTATGACTTACAGATTGGGCTACCATAAAGCATATGTTATAGAGTTTTACTGTGTTATGACTTACAGATTGGGCTACCATAAAGCATATGTTATAGAGTTTTACTGTGTTATGGCTTACAGATTGGGCTACCATAAAGCATATGTTATAGAGTTTTACTGTGTTATGGCTTACAGATTGGGCTACCATAAAGCATATGTTATAGAGTTTTACTGTGTTATGGCTTACAGATTGGGCTACCATAAAGCATATGTTATAGAGTTTTACTGTGTTATGACTTACAGATTGGGCTACCATAAAGCATATGTTATAGAGTTTTACTGTGTTATGACTTACAGATTGGGCTACCATAAAGCATATGTTATAGAGTTTTACTGTGTTATGGCTTACAGATTGGGCTACCATAAAGCATATGTTATAGAGTTTTACTGTGTTATGGCTGTGTTTACAGATTGGGCTACCATAAAGCATATGTTATAGAGTTTTACTGTGTTATGACTTACAGATTGGGCTACCATAAAGCATATGTTATAGAGTTTTACTGTGTTATGACTTACAGATTGGGCTACCATAAAGCATATGTTATAGAGTTTTTCTGTGTTATGGCTTACAGATTGGGCTACCATAAAGCATATGTTATAGAGTTTTACTGTGTTATGGCTTACAGATTGGGCTACCATAAAGCATATGTTATAGAGTTTTACTGTGTTATGACTTACAGATTGGGCTACCATAAAGCATATGTTATAGAGTTTTACTGTGTTATGACTTACAGATTGGGCTACCATAAAGCATATGTTATAGAGTTTTACTGTGTTATGACTTACAGATTGGGCTACCATAAAGCATATGTTATAGAGTTTTACTGTGTTATGACTTACAGATTGGGCTACCATAAAGCATATATTATAGAGTTTTACTGTGTTATGACTTACAGATTGGGCTACCATAAAGCATATGTTATAGAGTTTTACTGTGTTATGGCTTACAGATTGGGCTACCATAAAGCATATGTTATAGAGTTTTACTGTGTTATGACTTACAGATTGGGCTACCATAAAGCATATGTTATAGAGTTTTACTGTGTTATGGCTTACAGATTGGGCTACCATAAAGCATATGTTATAGAGTTTTACTGTGTTATGGCTTACAGATTGGGCTACCATAAAGCATATGTTATAGAGTTTTACTGTGTTATGACTTACAGATTGGGCTACCATAAAGCATATGTTATAGAGTTTTACTGTGTTATGACTTACAGATTGGGCTACCATAAAGCATATGTTATAGAGTTTTACTGTGTTATGACTTACAGATTGAGCTACCATAAAGCATATGTTATAGAGTTTTACTGTGTTATGGCTTACAGATTGGGCTACCATAAAGCGTATGTTATAGAGTTTTGCTGTGTTATGGCTTACAGATTGGGCTACCATAAAGCATATGTTATAGAGTTTTACTGTGTTATGGCTTACAGATTGGGCTACCATAAAGCATATGTTATAGAGTTTTACTGTGTTATGACTTACAGATTGGGCTACCATAAAGCATATGTTATAGAGTTTTACTGTGTTATGGCTTACAGATTGGGCTACCATAAAGCATATGTTATAGAGTTTTATTGTGTTATGACTTACAGATTGGGCTACCATAAAGCATATGTTATAGAGTTTTACTGTGTTATGACTTACAGATTGGGCTACCATAAAGCATATGTTATAGAGTTTTACTGTGTTATGACTTACAGATTGGGCTACCATAAAGCATATGTTATAGAGTTTTACTGTGTTGTGGCTTACAGATTGGGCTACCATAAAGCATATGTTATAGAGTTTTACTGTGTTATGACTTACAGATTGGGCTACCATAAAGCATATGTTATAGAGTTTTACTGTGTTATGACTTACAGATTGGGCTACCATAAAGCATATGTTATAGAGTTTTACTGTGTTATGACTTACAGATTGGGCTACCATAAAGCATATGTTATAGAGTTTTACTGTGTTATGGCTTACAGATTGGGCTACCATAAAGCATATGTTATAGAGTTTTACTGTGTTATGACTTACAGATTGGGCTACCATAAAGCATATGTTATAGAGTTTTACTGTGTTATGACT
This sequence comes from Tachypleus tridentatus, assembly GCF_004210375.1. Taxonomy (NCBI): domain Eukaryota; kingdom Metazoa; phylum Arthropoda; class Merostomata; order Xiphosura; family Limulidae; genus Tachypleus; species Tachypleus tridentatus. The sequence continues at coordinate 18,930,287 of NC_134832.1, read as the reverse complement.
TACAGATTGGGCTACCATAAAGCATATGTTATAGAGTTTTACTGTGTTATGGCTTACAGATTGGGCTACCATAAAGCATATGTTATAGAGTTTTACTGTGTTATGGCTTACAGATTGGGCTACCATAAAGCATATGTTATAGAGTTTTACTGTGTTATGACTTACAGATTGGGCTACCATAAAGCATATGTTATAGAGTTTTACTGTGTTATGACTTACAGATTGGGCTACCATAAAGCATATGTTATAGAGTTTTACTGTGTTATGACTTACAGATTGGGCTACCATAAAGCATATGTTATAGAGTTTTACTGTGTTATGACTTACAGATTGGGCTACCATAAAGCATATGTTATAGAGTTTTACTGTGTTATGACTTACAGATTGGGCTACCATAAAGCATATGTTATAGAGTTTTACTGTGTTATGACTTACAGATTGGGCTACCATAAAGCATATGTTATAGAGTTTTACTGTGTTATGACTTACAGATTGGGCTACCATAAAGCATATGTTATAGAGTTTTACTGTGTTATGGCTTACAGATTGGGCTACCATAAAGCATATGTTATAGAGTTTTACTGTGTTATGACTTACAGATTGGGCTACCATAAAGCATATGTTATAGAGTTTTACTGTGTTATGACTTACAGTTTGGGCTACCATAAAGCATATGTTATAGAGTTTTACTGTGTTATGACTTACAGATTGGGCTACCATATGTTATTTGCAGTGTGAAATAACAAATGTGTGTTTTTCTCTGTACTCATTATCAAGTGTGTGGAGGGTCAAACGTTTTGCAGTGAATTTCTCTCCAACAGAAAGGATTGTTGTTTTTGTGTGTGTTTGTTTTGAATCTCGCGCAAAGCTACACGAGGGCTATTTGTGTTAGCTCTAATTTAGCGATTATAGATTACAGGGAAGGCAGCTAGTCAACACCCCCCCTCCCGTCGCTGTTAGACAACTTTTTGTACCAACGAATAATGAGATTGATTATCACTTTATAACACCCACACTGCTGAAAGGGGCGACTATGTTCGTTAACAGGGATTCGAACCCTAAACTCTCAGAATTTGAGTCGAACATTTTAACCACAAGGCCATTCCAGTAAGAAAGACCAAATGATAATTAGTTTACATTTTATACCTTCTTAGATATAATTTTGTAAAATAGGTGTTGTTTGAGGAATATTCACGGACATTAATGGCTGAAACATTTTTTTCTTCTAGTTTATTTGTTAACTTCCAAATTATATCGGTTCTTCATAACCCAAGTAGTATCTCTAGTTTATCTTTATTTCGTACAAGATAAATGTCTTATCTTAATTTCTGGACCTTATCGATGATTATTATTAAATTATCTCATAAAAACCTGTTAATCTGTGACAATTTTGTGTCCATTTGGAGCACATGTGGTATTTTTCAGTTTTTTTATATTTTCTATGAGTATCAAATTTTCTGAATGTGATATCTCAAGCAATTTTCTAAATATTGTACTTTGCATACACTGCATTTGTCCAATTACGAAACGCTGTGTCAAAAGTCATCTGTTATCGATCAGCGGATTGAATTATTTCCAGAAGAGATAAGCAAACATAACCATTCCCATCACCAATAGAGATATATAACCTTTCTCACACCAGTAGAGATACACTGCTGGCCAAAATCTTAAGGCCAATGAACATGAAAACAAAATACGCATTTTGCGTTGTTAGACTCAATCACTTATTTGAGTAGATCTTCGAAAGATGAAAATAAGAAAAGGGAAAATAAAATAAAAAACTTTTTTAGCATTTAATAGGGAAAATGTGAACACTGTGAAATTAGCCTAAATACTAGCTGGTCGAAAGTTTAAGACCATACCAAAAATAATTTCTAAACAGGGTAGAAAATGCCCAGTAAGAGGTCTCAGTAGTGAGTTGCAATGACGTCATTGCGAATAACTTCAAAAATTCGCTTTGGCATGGTCGATATAAGCGTTTGCAGAAGGCTGGCTGGAATGTTATTCCAAGTGGTGAAGATGGCTTCACGAAGACCATGCACTGTTTGGAATTGACGTCCATTTCTATAGACTTCCCTTGCCATCCACCATTTTCATCGGGCTTCAGTTCGGGCGAGCACGCTGGATGGTCCAAAAGAATCACGTTATTCGCCATGAAAAAGTCCTTTGTCCTGCAGACATTGTGGATTGCAGCGTTGTCCTGCTGAAAGATCCAGTTATTTCCACACAAGCGAGGGCCTTCAGTCAATAAGGATGCTCTCTCCAACATGGCAATGTAGCCAGCTGCTGTTTGACGCACCTATATAATCTGAAGCTTCATTGTTCCATGGAAGGAGAAAGCACCCCAGATTATGATGGAACCTCCTCCACTGTGTCGTGTAGAAAATGTCTCCGGTTGGATATCCTTATTGTGCCAGTAACGTTGGAAGCCATCTGGACCATCCAGCTTAAAGTTTTTCTCGTCAGAGAACAAAACCTTCGTCCACTTTTCTACGTCCCATGTTTAGTGCTTCTCAGCAAAGTTTAACCGAGCTGTTTCGTGGTGTCGAAGGAGACGTGGCCTTTGAAGATGCTTACGATTTTTAAATCCTTCTTTTCGTAGATATCGTCTTATTGTTCTTGAACTGCATTCTGTGTTCGTAAGGGCCTTAATCTGGTTCGACGATCGGCTGGTGTCTTGCCGGACAACCCGTCGAATCCTCCTGCTCAACGCCGGCGAAATTTTCTTGTGTCGATCACTTGAAATTCTCGTTCCGTATCCCTCAAGGTCTTTGGGTCTAAGAAATTTGGAACAGCAGTTTTACTACGCCCATTCTCACGTTGAGAGAGACCTTGTTTTAGCCTATCGACAATTCTGCCACGTTCAAACTCTGTTAACTTTTTAGCCTTTGCCATGTTTTTACCCAATGTAACACAGGAAATATCAGTGGGAGATGTTGACAACGCTAATGCTTGAACACAAATGACTAAATTTCGTTATGTATTTACCGATTAACGCTTCGTTTCAGTATTGTCTTAAAATTTTGACCAGCTAGTATTTAGGCTAACTTCATAGTGTTCACATTCCCTATTAAATGCTAGAAAAGTTTTTTATTTTTATTTTCCCTTTTCTTATTTTCATCTTTCGAAGCTCTACTCAAATAAGTGGTTGAGTCTAATAACCCAAAATGCATAATTTTCTTTATGTTCATTGGCCTTAAGATTTTGGCCAGCAGTGTATAGAACCATTCCCACACCAGTAAAATGTATAACCATTCCCACACCAGTAGAAATATATAACATTTACAACACAAGAATGGATAGTCAATTTTCCAACAGTAGTGTAGATAGCCGGACACAACCTCTTCCACACCACTATAGATAATCAAACAATCTTTCGAACACTGATATAGATAATCAAACGTAGCATTTCCCTCGTCAGAAGGAGTAATCAAACGTGTAATCTCTCCCACATCAGAAGGCATAACCAAACATCACTTTTCTAAGAGTAATGGAGATAATAAAATGAGCCTTTTCTAAACCACTAGGGATAATCAAACAACCTGTCCAACACTAGTAGAGATGATCAAACGGTACAAATGTGTTTTACCATTTCACTTATAACATGGTCGTTTCAGTAGTATATAACGATAACCTCTAACAAATAGCAAGTGTTATTTTGAATACTGCCTTTTAGGGTTCACTTGTCGGATACGTACATCATTTGTGTGGTGTATAAGGTAAACAAATAGTTTTAAGTATTAAACATAAACTTTTATGTTCTGCCATCATTTCAAAACAGAATTTCAGTCGTGAATGTACAAGTCAGTTAGTGAGACACGTAGTTAAGAAAAAAAGTTTTGCCCGAAGAATTTTTAATTTTATAATTAATTACAATTATTTCAGTAATGTTTTGACAGACATTGCTATCTTATTAGTTGAAGCATCTTCCGTAATTTATGCAGTTTGTGCAAACACCTGTTGAGTTGAAAAGGAACAATTCCGATATTGTCTAGACAGCTTGTTTTTTCGTAAACCAAATATTTTGACTTTCAATGAGCCAATGGTAAAGTTGTTTCACTTAGCTAGCCATTACGATCTGATTACGTGGCCTTTCTGCGTCCTTGACAAGCCAGTATGCCTTCTGTACATGGTATTCTAAGATAGGGCTTCAGGCAATAAAATATTTTTTCTTCCATAAGCAGCACTTATAACACGAAATAGCTGAATCTCTGTACCTGTTCGACATTAAACAAGAGGCGAAGAAATTCCAAAGGAATAGCTATAACACATAGGGATAAACTGATGATAAAACAAATTATCAAAATACCTTTAAATGTGTTGATATTTTAAATCAATTTGTGTTCGAGAAAAAAAGCATACACTTTACATGTTTAAATAATGAAATACAAATATACTTTACATGTTTAAATAATGAAATACAAATACACTTTACATGTTTAAATAATGAAATACAAATATACTTTAGAAACTAAAAATTATTCTAATTTTCTCAACGTTTCACCGTTGTGGCTGCATTAGAAAAACAACATTAATGTATGTATTTAAATCATCAAAACTCAGCTTATAAATACAGCTTTGTGGAAATGCAGTGATCTTCTCTTGGCAAAATCGTAATAATGGAAAATTAGCTGAAAGAAAGTTTTAAATTATGAAGTATAGCTATATATAGTCGTTTAGTTATCTCTAAAACTCTTATATGTGCATTATGAACATTCAAATGAAATGCTACTTTTAAATTTTCCCGATAGCTTAGCTGCAGGCACGTGGTTTTATCATACTAACATTCAGAGACGATTCATGCCGTTAGCACTGCGTAGATAACTGAAAGAAATACTTGAATGATTAAAATGTACTCTCTGTCGTTGTTTTTCTTGTCTCGTTTCTAAACCAAGATATGCAACTACGTTTTAAGTAAATCGTCGTGTCCAACTATGAGCCGTATTGTAGAAAAACATATAACAGATAATCGTAGGAAAAAGAAAAAGGTGGTAAACCAGTAACAAATACTCGTACAAATAAGGTAAACAAATAAACGTAGAAAAAATAATTTTTACTCTCGTACACTATAAGTAATTTCTCGCAGACTATTGGAAGTACAAGCTCAGAGAGAAACATAGTACATACTGCTTTATTTGATGTCGGAGTTTTCCGTTTAGCACACGAGTACAGTTTAAAGAATTCAAATACTAAGTTTCTTGCTTCACAGGTGCTGTAGGATCGACTTAAGTTCTTTCCCACAATACAAAATGCCTATCGTGACCGACCGAGAACTTAAATTGTAATTTCGATCAGCTAGCCCGGAATGGCCAGGTGGTTAGGGCACTCAACTCGTAAAATGAGGGTTTCGGGTTCGAATCCCTGTCACACCAAACATGGTCGTCCTTTCAGCCGTGGGGGCGTTATAATGTGACGGTCATTCTGACTATTCGTTAGTAAAAGAGTAGCCCAAGAGTTGGCGGTGGGTGGTGATGGCTAGCTGCCTTCCCTCTAGTCTTACACTGTTAAATTAGGGATGACTAGCGCAGATAGCCCTCGAGTAGCTTAGCGCGAAATTCAAAACGAACCAAACGAATCTGTCAGCTTCCATAGACTTGACTCTGCTAAGAATGGCAGTCTATTAAGCATGTTTTTAAGAGTACAGCAAGGAATAATGGTGGATTTGTATGCACATAAAAACCAGTTTCTATTTTCAGTAGATATTCACATGTTAGTAGTACATAATTATGCATGTCTGAATTTCCAAATGTTTCTTTTAGTACCTATGTTTTTTTCCTAATTTGCTTCAGTGTAAATTATTTTTTTAATCATACGTAAAAAAATAAGAATTACAACAGTGTTTTTAAAACTATTCCCCCCCCCCACCAGTGATTCAGCGATAAGTCTGAATACTTAAAATGCTATAAACTTAGTTTTGATACACGTGGTGGGCACAGAAAACTCACTGTATGACTCTGTATTTAATAGTAGACAAACTTCAATCTCCATCACCGAACATGCTCGTCTTTTCAGCTGAGCATGTATTATAATATGACGCTCCATCCCATTATTCGTTGGTAAAAGAGTAACCCAAGACTTGGCGGTGGGTGGTGTTGACTAGCTGTCTTTCGTCTAGTCTTATACTGCTAAGTTAGGGACGGCTAGCGCGAAATTAAAAGCAAACAAAAAGGAACACATGAAATATGAGAATTAACCAGAGCTGTGGAATAAGGGTGGGTGTAAGTCATACAAGGGGTAAGCACAGCGCTTACATAGGGATACAATGGGTAAGCACAGCGCTTATTAGCAAAATAGGACTCACTTAAGGAGAACTCCTCTTTTTAAGTTCTCTTTAGACTTGCTCTCGAAGCAACATACAGAGTCCAGTGTGACTTAACCGCTTTGAGGAAAGTTCCCAGACCCTGGGCAGAAAGTGTCAGGATATAACATCCTCAGACAACCCACAGTTCCACTACTGGCCACCATGCACTAGACGCTTAAAACTAGTATAATATTTCTTTTCTTTCTTATTTTATTTTTTATTTTATTATTATTATTTTATTCTTCCGATAAATATATATGGAAGAGGGGGGATTTAAAAATATACATATATATAAATAAAAGTGAAAACAAAAATAAAAATAGAATAAAAGAGGACAAAAATAATAAATAGATAAAGCGAAAAAAAAAGGGCAAATCAAGACAATACATGGACATTACCCTGAAAAGGGCCGGAGTACTGTGGGATACTCTGGCCAAAAAGCACTACAACAACAACATAACAGTACCCGACATGAAAGCTAGGGATGGAGAAAGAGGTCTTGTGCACCTGACCCTCCTGGGTATTTAAAAATTCAACATACCCATATACCCACAAAGAAGAAGCGAAGCGATGAAATATCAGGACTTTTCATACCAAAATATGTTACATAACATAATATTAGTGCTACACTACATCATTATCATAACGCCCTCATAACAAGCAAAGTATTCACGTTCTCCATGAAAACGCTAATTTGTATGAATCTCCTATTCCACTAGTCTATGAATTAGAAATGGCTGGCATGCATAGTCTCCATGTTGCATTGTGCGAAATTCAAACCAACAGACAAACATGCTCTCTTTGTTAATACATACACTGAAATATCTTGACGGTAGGTCTGCGGGCTCACAATGCCAGAAACCGGTTTTCGATACTCGTGGTGGGCAGAAAACACGTAGCCCATTTAGTAGCTTTGTGCTTGATTTCAAACAAGACAATAAATATCTCTGATTTTTGCTTATATTCAGTGTTATATTTAATAACTGCACTCTGTTTAATAATAACTGTTTAATGTAATGAATACTGTAGGTTGACCGCACCAGATTTACTCAAGTTTTAGTTTTAGTATTTTTTGCGTAGTTTTGAAAGTAAACTTGAATATTTTAACGATATTATGTGTCTGTATATTAGTCTCCTACATTTTTCTTGTAACTGTAGGTACCTTTAAAGGATAATCATTAAGATTAATGAGTTAGCAGGCAATCAATTATTCATTTGACCAATTGCAGTGTTTTCGGTTATTTCAATAAACCTGTATTTGCACAGTGCTGCCATCTGTTTAATGACTCGAGAAATATATTAATATTAATTGTAAAACATTTATTAAGTTTGTTTTGTTGTTTACCCGCTCTAGAAACGAAAGACTACATATGTAGACACAGTGAGTCGTGAAACCATAGTGTCTGCCGTGGAAAATAATAGTCAATGTAGTTTTTTGTTGCTTTTCTTCAATGGATGAAGTCTATTATTTTACAAGCCCTGATCAATGAACAGAATAAAAGTATTGCTGTGGTAACGGGATGCGAACCACGACCTAATTTTCACTGTTGTCAAGCTAACCACTAGAGCAAGCCATGCCTTTTTTTAAGATTACATATCACACATTTCACTGCGCTATGCTATGTTTATATCGAAAATCACATGACGTCGTTTTCTTAATATACGTCTACGTTAGGTTTTAGACAAGTTTACACAGTTATGAAATAATGTATTCATGACTGTCAGACCAAAAGAAATACTTTAACCGATTAAATAAATGCTCATAGAAGCCACATAATGATTACCTTTAAACCTCCCAAGAAATACAGTTTTCGACTTTAACTTTTAACAAACTGAGTTATTAGATTTGAAACTCAAGCTTAAAATACAGACTCTCGATGTAAGGAGGCCTAACTCTTAAAACTTACGTGTAAAAAATAAATAAATAGAAAACGTGCCTGATCAGAACTAAGTTGTCATTGTAAGATATCAAAAAGATAAGACGATGTGGATTTTAAGACAAATATGTTGTTAATCTATCAGGGAATTAAGAGTAATCAGTGCCGTTTGAGAGGGTACAGATCAGGTGAGTTTGTTTGTTTGGGATTAAGGCCAAAGGTACACAATGGACTATCAAAACCTGGTTTCTAACTTTGTAGGTCTGCAAACACACTGCTGTATCACTATGGAACTGCACATAGTGAAGAAATACACAAGAGCAGGCATGAAATGCTTGTTAATATACCAGAATCCCAATCGAAAGGTTCGAGCGGTGACATGCCTCTTATTCTTTGCAGCTTAAACTGTGGAAATTCTATAGCTGTTCAGTTAAAAGTAGCCTCAGAGGCGGTAGGTAATGCTGACTGGTTGCTCTCCCTGTCTGATCATAAGCTCTAAATTAGCGATAGGTATGCCTAAACCTTATTGGTCTGTAACCTGGTCATTTAGCCTGTATCATTTAAGGTATAATTCAGACAACAACAACAAAAAAGTAAACACACACACACAGATACGAATCTAACGTCACACAAAATGTTATTTCTTTCTTGTAGGCCTGGTGTGGTTTGGTGATTAGGGAAGTTGATTCATAATCTGTGATTCATGTGTTCGAATCCTATCACCGAATACGCTCGCCTATTCAGCCCGTCTGGGCGTTATTATGTACGATCGGTCCCTCTAATTGATTAGTGTAGCTCAAGAATTGGTGGTGGATGGTGTTCTCCAACTTTCCCTCTGTTCTATCAGTTAAAGACCGATAGGGTCATTATAATTCAACAAACAAACAAATCTATCCTCAAAATACGTAAAGAATTGTATGCTTACGCCTGTCTTTGAACTAAATTATTTTCCGTAATTAAGTGTTTCAGTAAGTACCTACCTTTATAATATTCACAGTTTTAGCGATACAAGTCATCAGTCCGTCTTCAAAGTATCACAAAACGTTCTGAATATATATATTAATGAATAGTGACATTAATCATAAGTAATCATGGAGTCTTTTTTTTCTTGCATCATATCGAATGAAGATTGCGGCAACATCTTTCAGAAAATACTAAATATTTTTAATAAATGTATTTAAATAATAACTACATCAAATTTTACAATATATAGGTATATATTACTTAGCTGAGGTTTATAGTTTCAAAGTTTTGTCCATTCTAGGTGATATGTTTTTCAATTAAACTTCTCACAGCAAAAAATAACCCTATGTGACTTTGATCTCAAACAAACAAATCAAACAGTATGGGCGTGACCTTGTAGTTACCGTGTTGGGCAGAGGAAGAATGAATCCAAAATCAGTAAAATTTAGGCCTGAAACCTAAGAGTTTTTGGCCTTGCAGTTTAAGTCTATTGCTAATATGCAGCGCCACTCAGGTTACATATTCTGATTTCACATAATATATTAATTTCTCAACACCAATTTTTGCGGTAATTGTTTTACAGATTTAAAATAATTTTTGTTCTTTTAATGAAACTACATTATTTAACTCTCAATATGGCCAAGAAATAGATAAGTTTTGGCTTCTTCACTGTCACAGTAAAAAATGTTCAAATTTGTTTTTAATTTTATCGTTTTGTCTTATTCTAAGTAAGTAAAAAAGTAAATCAAGAGCTAAGCGGTTCAGTCATGTGTTAAATGTAAATCGCGAAGATCTTAAAAATTATATCTTGGAGCAAACATCAGAGAATCAGAGTGCAATATCTTCACGATTTGTCCAGAAAACAATACACTTCTCGGTACATGATACAACAACGTGCAGTGTTCAACCGTACACCCATTTGATAAGTACAGTGTTAATAACTTTATTTTAAATATATATACTTTCTGTGTTTAAAAGTCAAAGATTTCTTTGAACATGAAATGATAATATGTATATTTTTATGACTCTTTTGTCTGTTTTTGTTTTTCATAAAGCATGGAAACACAGCTTCACACGAAGCTGCCTGGAAAGGGTACAGCCAAACGCTTGAAGTACTTTGTAAAAATAAGGCTAACGTCTATATAAAAAACAAGGTTAGTTACCTCCATTTTGTATTATGATGTTTACTTGTATGAAAGAGTGAAAGTGAGTATTTATATTAAAACAATATTAAGAATGTATGTTTATTTTATATTTGTTTATTATCCTAAAAAGTTTGTTTTTTTAAGTGAATCATTATAAACAAGGCTAACTGTGGCGGGTTTCTACTATTATATTTGTTTATTATCCTAAAAAGTTTGTTTTTTTAAGTGAATCATTATGAACAAGGCTAACTGTGGCGGGTTTCTACTATTAAAATTGTTTATTATCCTAAAAAGTTTGTTTTTTTTAAGTGAATCATTATGAACAAGGCTAACTGTGGCGGGTTTCTACTATTATATTTGTTTATTATCCTAAAAAGTTTGTTTTTTTAAGTGAATCATTATGAACAAGGCTAACTGTGGCGGGTTTCTACTATTAAAATTGTTTATTATCCTAAAAAGTTTGTTTTTTTAAGTGAATCATTATAAACAAGGCTAACTGTGACGGGTTTCTACTATTATATTTGTTTATTATCCTAAAAAGTTTGTTTTTTTAAGTGAATCATTATGAACAAGGCTAACTGTGGCGGGTTTCTACTATTAAATTGTTTATTATCCTAAAAAGTTTGTTTTTTTAAGTGAATCATTATGAACAAGGCTAACTGTGGCGAGTTTCTACTATTAAAATTGTTTATTATCCTAAAAAGTTTGTTTTTTTTAAGTGAATCATTATGAACAAGGCTAACTGTGGCGGGTTTCTACTATTAAAATTGTTTATTATCTATTATATTTGTTTATTATCCTAAAAAGTTTGTTTTTTTAAGTGAATCATTATGAACAAGGCTAACTGTGGCGGGTTTCTACTATTAAATTGTTTATTATCCTAAAAAGTTTGTTTTTTTAAGTGAATCATTATGAACAAGGCTAACTGTGGCGAGTTTCTACCATTAAAATTGTTTATTATCCTAAAAAGTTTGTTTTTTTAAGTGAATCATTATAAACAAGGCTAACTGTGACGGGTTTCTACTATTATATTTGTTTATTATCCTAAAAAGTTTGTTTTTTTTAAGTGAATCATTATGAACAAGGCTAACTGTGACGGGTTTCTACTATTATATTTGTTTATTATCCTAAAAAGTTTGTTTTTTTTAAGTGAATCATTATGAACAAGGGTAACTGTGGCGGGTTTCTACTATTAAAATTGTTTATTATCCTAAAAAGTTTGTTTTTTTAAGTGAATCATTATGAACAAGGCTAACTGTGGCGGGTTTCTACTATTAAAATTGTTTATTATCCTAAAAAGTTTGTTTTTTTAAGTGAATCATTATAAACAAGGCTAACTGTGACGGGTTTCTACTATTATATTTGTTTATTATCCTAAAAAGTTTGTTTTTTTAAGTGAATCATTATGAACAAGGCTAACTGTGGCGGGTTTCTACTATTAAATTGTTTATTATCCTAAAAAGTTTGTTTTTTTAAGTGAATCATTATGAACAAGGCTAACTGTGGCGAGTTTCTACTATTAAAATTGTTTATTATCCTAAAAAGTTTGTTTTTTTAAGTGAATCATTATAAACAAGGCTAACTGTGACGGGTTTCTACTATTATATTTGTTTATTATCCTAAAAAGTTTGTTTTTTTTAAGTGAATCATTATGAACAAGGCTAACTCTGGCGGATTTCTACTATTAAAATTGTTTATTATCCTAAAAAGTTTGTTTTTTTAAGTGAATCATTATGAACAAGGATAACTGTGGCGGGTTTCTACTATTATATTTGTTTATTATCCTAAAAAGTTTGTTTTTTTAAGTGAATCATTATGAACAAGGCTAACTGTGGCGGGTTTCTACTATTATATTTGTTTATTATCCTAAAAAGTTTGTTTTTTTAAGTGAATCATTATGAACAAGGCTAACTGTGGCGGGTTTCTACTATTAAATTTGTTTATTATCCTAAAAAGTTTGTTTTTTTAAGTGAATCATTATGAACAAGGCTAACTGTGGCGGGTTTCTACTATTAAATTTGTTTATTATCCTAAAAAGTTTGTTTTTTTAAGTGAATCATTATGAACAAGGCTAACTGTGGCGGGTTTCTACTATTAAATTTGTTTATTATCCTAAAAGTTTGTTTTTTAAGTGAATCATTATGAACAAGGCTAACTGTGGCGGGTTTCTACTATTAAAATTGTTTATTATCCTAAAAAGTTTGTTTTTTTAAGTGAATCATTATGAACAAGGCTAACTGTGGCGGGTTTCTACTATTATATTTGTTTATTATCCTAAAAAGTTTGTTTTTTTAAGTGAATCATTATGAACAAGGCTAACTGTGGCGGGTTTCTACTATTAAATTTGTTTATTATCCTAAAAAGTTTGTTTTTTAAGTGAATCATTATGAACAAGGCTAACTGTGGCGGGTTTCTACTATTAAATTTGTTTATTATCCTAAAAGTTTGTTTTTTAAGTGAATCATTATGAATAAGGCTAACTGTGGCGGGTTTCTACTATTAAATTTGTTTATTATCCTAAAAGTTTGTTTTTTAAGTGAATCATTATGAACAAGGCTAACTGTGGCGGGTTTCTACTATTAAATTTGTTTATTATCCTAAAAGTTTGTTTTTTAAGTGAATCATTATGAACAAGGCTAACTGTGGCGGGTTTCTACTATTAAATTTGTTTATTATCCTAAAAAGTTTGTTTTTTAAGTGAATCATTATGAACAAGGCTAACTGTGGCGGGTTTCTATTATTAAATTTGTTTATTATCCTAAAAAGTTTGTTTTTTTAAGTGAATCATTATGAACAAGGCTAACTGTGGCGGGTTTCTACTATTAAATTTGTTTATTATCCTAAAAAGTTTGTTTTTTTAAGTGAATCATTATGAACAAGGCTAACTGTGGCGGGTTTCTACTATTAAATTTGTTTATTATCCTAAAAAGTTTGTTTTTTTAAGTGAATCATTATGAACAAGGCTAACTGTGGCGGGTTTCTATTATTAAATTTGTTTATTATCCTAAAAAGTTTGTTTTTTTAAGTGAATCATTATGAACAAGGCTAACTGTGGCGGGTTTCTACTATTAAATTTGTTTATTATCCTAAAAAGTTTGTTTTTTTAAGTGAATCATTATGAACAAGGCTAACTGTGGCGGGTTTCTACTATTAAATTTGTTTATTATCCTAAAAAGTTTGTTTTTTTAAGTGAATCATTATGAACAAGGCTAACTGTGGCGGGTTTCTACTATTAAATTTGTTTATTATCCTAAAAAGTTTGTTTTTTTAAGTGAATCATTATGAACAAGGCTAACTGTGGCGGGTTTCTACTATTAAAATTGTTTATTGTCCTAAAAAGTTTGTTTTTTTAAGTGAATCATTATGAACAAGGCTAACTGTGGCGGGTTTCTACTATTAAAATTGTTTATTGTCCTAAAAAGTTTGTTTTTTTAAGTGAATCATTATGAACAAGGCTAACTGTGGCGGGTTTCTACTATTAAAATTGTTTATTGTTATACAATTTCTTTTTCAAACTTATCATTATATGTTTTGCTTTACTCAACATATTTATTTATTTGCACAATTTACACGTGAAATACATAACTACTGGGATTTCATTTAAAAGTTTTTGTGTATAGTGTTAAATACATCAAAAACATGATGCATTTCCAGTGTTTTACCGTATAAAAGTTTAGAAATTTCAAAAATAAAATAGATGTTTTATCTGTTTTTCAGAATGTAAAAGTTGTGGTATTTACTGAATCTCAGTTAAACTTTAAAGACGATCATTTGAAAAATATGTAATACTGTAATTCATCTAATGGAGACTTTAGAAATATTAAACTATTTTGTAATTTTTATAAAGAAGTTTTTGAAAATAAAATGTAAGTATAGAAAATAATAGGTATTGTGCTTTATACTTGAAGTAGAGTTGTTATTCTTGCAAAAATCAAGAAAACTAAAACAAACTGTTTACTGTTAAACTGAGACTATTGTATTTCATATTGTGCCAATCTTCTGGTGGGTAAGCGGTAAGCTTACGGACTTCTAGCGCAAAAATCCGAGGTTCGATTCCCTGCAATGAACACAACAGATAGTCCAATGTGGCTTTGCGCTCAAGCAAACTTCTGTTACACCATTTTGTTTTTCTTCTAGTTAACACACCGCTAACAATCAGTAATAAACGAACTACACATTCGTTCTTTCCACTTCGCTTTAATTAAGCCTATTAATTGAGAGGCTTTCCTTTATTTGCTGTTCTTGTCCATTGTTGGCTTTAGCGAGGATTTTAAACTGTCCTATATTTATAGGTTCATTACATTTTAAAACAAAATAACGATCCAATTAAAACTATGGAAGATAAATTAGAAATATATTTATTAGAAATTTAAAAGGATCATTTATTGACTGATAATTTTAAAATATAGTTTTTAAACTATCTTCTCACTAAACATTCCAATACCAAATCCAAGGTGGAACAAAAACGTAGCCTCCAACTTCCATTGTTAGACGTCCTCCGGTAGGTTGGTGGTAGGTTTACGAACTTAGAAAGCTAAAATCCGGGGTTCGATCCTCGGCTGTAGGTAAAGCACACATAGTTCATTGAGTAGCTGAGCTCTAACACGACAGTCAACTGTTATTGAATATCATTATTAATAAGTGATGAATTGGACTTGAAATTTTCATTAAGAATACTCTAACTGGTTTGCAGTTTAACTTTCATAACTACATACCATTGTCTTTTTTTTCAATCTAATTTGAATACCTGTTCATTGGATATATAAGTTATTCAAAGAGATAAATAACATTAAAATATTTGTGCTATAAAGTGCCTTTCTAATAGGTATTATAAAACACGAATTCAAAATCTTTAGATAATAAGGGTCTTTCTACAGTACCTAGTTTGAATTTTGCCAAACAAGGAATTTCTTTAATTCCACCGTTTCCAAGGAAAAAGGAAACCAGTAATGTGAGTTATATCATTGTGCATATCCTCAAGTAAAATTGAGATATGTCATTAATTCTGTATGCAAATTACAGAATTTTTGCGAGTATAAAGATAAAAAACTTAAACTTCAAAATTTTTCTGTGGTATATCAATGTAATTCGTGATGACGAAAAACCCACCTAAACTACAAATGTATATCAGGACACTGTTAATAATAAAGCAGAGAATAGCAATAACTGCTAATAAAGAGAAGTTTATTGATTAATAGCCTCAAGACAGGGTTGAATGGGTAAAACGGAACGATAGGTTCATTGTTGTGTTTGTTACAAACACTTAAAAGTTTCATGTAAACTCCTTCTTACCAAAATTCGGCCCGGCATGTTGATTTGGTTAAGGCATTTGACTCATAATCCGAGGGGAACTGGTTCGAATCCACGTTAACGAAGAAGCTCGCCCTTTCAGACGGTTAATCCCACTATTCGTTGGCAAAAGAGTAGCCTAAGAGTTGGCGGTGGATGGTGATGACTAGCTGCCTTCTCTCTAGTCTTATACTGCTAAATTATGGGCGACTAGCGCAGATAGCCCTCGTGTAGCTTTGCGCGAAATTAGCTCTTAATTTATCTTACAAGTAAAATCATTCGTATTTAATAAAGAGAAAATTGTAAACTGATAATAAAAATTAAACTTCAGTATCAATTAGGAAATTCACCTAGCGGTTAATTATATTTTTAAAATAAGAATAATTGCCACAAATACGCATGTCTTTCGTACCAAAGAATAAAAAAAGAAAAATAATAACATTCCATTCCTTAAGAAACATGTTAATTTCACTATAATGGAGTACCTTTTTTGGATTTTCAAGGGTTAAAATTCAAAATAAATAAACACATTGAAAAAGGTTGATTGTTAGAATATCTTAATTGCGTGTTTTATGTGTTTATGTTTCGTGTTTAAAATAATTGTAAAATTAATTAGAAATAATAATTATCTAATAAGATTAAGATAGAAATAGTCACCTGGCATTTTCATCATATGACTACATAGCTCTTTAAAATTAGGTACAAAACATAAGAACTTGACCTTGTACAGTTATCCATTTGACTTTAGTATCTTTTTCTATGAAAAAAACAAACGTGGAATACATTCTTTGTGAACAAGCGCTGATATCGCATAAAGTTTAAATTTAACTGTTTCCCAAGAAGCTACTTACGTATAACTACATTTAATGTGTGAAATACCTGTTTAACAGTTTACATAGTTGATAGCGTGTCTGTGTGAAATACCTGTTTAACAGTTTACATAGTTGATAGCGTGTCTGTGTGAAATACCTGTTTTACAGTTTACATAGTTGATAGCGTGTCTGTGTGAAGTACCCGTTTAACAGTTTACATAGTTGATAGCGTGTCTGTGTGAAATACCTGTTTAACAGTTTACATAGTTGATAGCGTATATGTGTGAAATACCTGTTTAACAGTTTACATAGTTGATAGCGTATCTGTGTGAAATACCTGTTTAACAGTTTACATAGTTGATAGCGTATCTGTGTGAAATACCTGTTTAACAGTTTACATAGTTGATAGCGTGTCTGTGTGAAATACCTGTTTAACAGTTTACATAGTTGATAGCGTGTCTGTGTGAAATACCTGTTTAACAGTTTACATAGTTGATAGCGTGTCTGTGTGAAATACCTGTTTAACAGTTTACATAGTTGATAGCGTGTCTGTGTGAAATACCTGTTTAACAGTTTATATAGTTGACGCGTATCTGAATATTCCCATCTTTTTTCTTGTTTAATCTTTCAGGGAGGTTTTTCGGCGTTACATCTTGCTTGCCAAAGTGGTCATAATCAAAGTTCCAGGGTGTTGCTCCTAGCTGGTTGTAAACCAGACATTAAAAACAACGTAAGTTAACTGAATCATCATGTATTTTAATAAACAGATATCATGTACTAAGTTCTGTTGTTAAGTTTATTATTTGTACATTGTGTATGTTTTATTTATTGCCATGTTTAAAATATAGTAACGCTGTCATACAATCATTGCTAGCTAAGAATTGAATAAATATGTACAAATGTTAAGATAATTCTAAAGTATAATGTTGAAAAAAAAAAAAGGAACTTTCTCCTTCATATTGCTTAATATTCTTCTGAGAAAGTTGTGATGTTTTATATCTTCGCTCAGGGATAAGATAATATTGAAACACCACCAAAAGGACAACGTATGTCCGAGACAGCAAAAAGTAATATAAATCAATTTCAAGCCTCAACTCAATGAGTTATATGTTGTTCAAGAACTTTGCTCACCTCTGAGAAAACTATGTTTCCTAAATATTTTTCTGCACAAAAGTGCGATTATAATTATACACTTACATATCCGTACTTCTGTGAACAAGTATTAGGAAAAATATTATTCCTAAATAAAAAACTACATAGAGCTGGCCACTGAACTTGAAAAAAATGAATTAAACAAGATAAAAATGGAAGTGGACATATCACCTGATTGATAATTGATCACATAGTAGACTAAGCTTTCTTAACTTTACATGGAGAATAAAATCCCTACATAGGCTTCCCTACTTTGTCTATCGAAAGCTTGGTGTTTGAATAGAATCTTAGCTTTTGTAATTATACCTTTCCTTTAATTAACGTTAGAATACTAATTTTGTAATTATTGTATAATAGAGTAATATTTTAAAGTTGGAAATCTTGGTTTTAACTTTTGCCACTAAGAAAGTCAATGATGTAGGTATTATTTTCCGTCGTTTGGTGTGATTATTACCCGGATCAAGTGATACGCCCACTTTCACCCCTATCTTGTTTGGTTCATTTTCTCTGGTTCAATTACCTGCTTTACATAGTTTGTTTTTTTTATTTAGGAATTATTTTTTTTCTTAATACTTGTTAGTATACTTTTTATAAGATGGTGTATGTGGATTACAAGGATATAGACTGTATTCTAAAGCTTTATAAAAAATTTTGCCTAGAATAATAATAACATAGGTAATCGAACCTCATAAGGACTGTTTTGCTCTATTAAATGATGATAAAATTACAGTTACTTGTAAAACTAGGTAGGTATTAGGCCTTTTGAAGAAAAAAAAATGATGAACGAAAATAAGAAATATCGGTTTTTGACTGTTCGCCAGTTTTGAGCTGAGGGACGCTGTGGATACACTGAAGATAGAGCAACTGTCAGGTCGCTTTTCATATCTAGCTTTTGGTGAACTGCAGAGAAAAAGATCCAGATGACTTTTGTATTGCTTTAATATGGCGTCCGTGCCATCTGTACTTAGAGAGTGCCACGCACTATCCGATAAATCAAAAATGTAATCACTTACGATGACAAGGAACTCTCAGTAGTGTCATCTATGTGTGGGTTTGTGTGTGCTTTTAATCTCAGCCAAGCTTGGCATGTATTATTAAGGCCCCCTGAGGAGTGACATAGCGAGGTCAGCGTTTGGTTTTGAAGGCACCCTTAGGGCAAAATGGTGAGAGGCATAGGAAAGTTGGCGGTTGGATATGATTCCTTCCACCATGTCTTGAAGGCCCCTATAATTGATCTCTGTTAATCAAACTTCAATGACACTCGTAGATCTAAACGCCGATCCCTATGTCACTCCCTGATGACCCGTGCATCCTTCACATGTGTTGAACAAGTAAGCCAATTAATATATTTTGCATTTCTTTTTCTAAATGAGAATTCCCAGCTCATTCTCTGTTGTGAGCTCAGGAGATAGCGTGTAATGCAGTTTTTCGCAAACAAATAAATCATTAGTGTGAATATTTGATAATTTCGTGTAGTATACTGATTTCTTTTTTAACAAAATGGGAGTTTTGAACACTTCTACACATTATTACAAAATTCTGGCCTGATAATAAATATATGTTGTGAAGTCATAGTTATATCTATAATTAATAAAGAAACGTTAAATCTTCAAGTAAGTCCATGGAAACTATCCAGAAAATAAAAAATAAGACTATTTATACAAGTCAGTTTTTGTTACATGCTTTGTTGTTGATCATAAATTACTAGCTATTTAGCTTCTGCAGTAATGTTCATTGCTTCATTTATGTACCACAATCAAATTATTGTCTGGAAAGAAAACTTGTAATTATTATTTTAATACTTGAAAATATTGTTGTAATGCGAGCAATTAGCCATTCATTGAGTTATTTGATTGGTGGCTCTTATTGGTAAGGTACAAAACTGAGAAAAAGAACTCAAATTATTAATATACATACATATATATCACATATGTTATACGAGTCTTACTTAACTGTTTAGAATGTGTGTGCAGCAGAAAATGAGAGAACATAATTACTACACTTTCCTTTGAACCTTTATATAAATATATATTTATTACTCAATTAACTCGTAACAAACTAGTACAAAAGAAAATTCTTCCGAGGTAATCATCAGTTAATTTTGTCGATATAATTTTAATTAATTTAATGATTAAAAAGCTTTTTTTAATCATAGCCTCTGATTTTTAGCATGTCAACAATGATTGATGTTAGAATTCAAACCTTCATGGGCGTGGCTTGGCGATGCGAATTATAATTAATCAATTAGCAAAGAAATATGTTATCCAATAATCTGTTTATACAAAAAAGGTTAGGTACACACGATTAGAAGTTTAGGTATCTAAAACATATATATATATATATATATATATATATACAGGTAACTTAAATTCTACAAATGTAACGTTTGGTTTAAAGCTTGTTTGTTTCATTGTATTTTATGCTTTTAGTACGGAGATACTCCTTTGCACACAGCAGCGCGGTATGGACATGCAGGTGTTTTGAGAATCTTAATCAGTGCCTTCTGTCACGTCAGTGAAGTAAATAAGGTAAGACACTACTTTTCTGTTCAAAAAATATTAAAACCACTTGAAATAACTGTATTTGTGATGTGTACATACATATTTTTTGATTGGCAAAATTTTTCACAGTCCGAACTGTGAAAAACAAAATACGGGGTTCGAGTATAGTTCATTGACAGATTTTTTTCGTTACTTAATTTTTTGTTGAAGAAATAAAAACGTGTTATTGAAATACTTGTAATATTTTCTAAAATATTCACAGTATCTATAATATTTTAAACAAATTATTATATCAAAGTTCAACAAAAACGAAAGAACTTTTGTTTATAACTAGAAACAGTAAGTTAACGCCATTAGCGAATTTCGCACAAACGAAATAACATGTTAGGCCCAAGAAAGTCCGTTTTGATGCTAATATATGCTTTTTTGTTTAAAAAAAAAGCTATCTAACAGATATTTGCAAAATAATAATAAATATTCAATACTTGACCTAGCTTGGTAAAATTACTTTTGGTACAGCGAGTGTTTGAGTGAGCTATTCTATCATGTATGGAGACTTGCACAATTGGGAAGAACCAGTTAGTTGTCCTAAATTAATAGGCAATCTGTAGTGGCTGATATTTCCTTGATCATTTTCTCTGTCTGCACAAATACTGTTCAACATGTCTCAGGTGGTGAGAATAATGACTTCTGAGGAATGGTATATTTAGGAAGGCTCTTAAACGCACGTTCTTTAAAGGGACTACTAGATTTCAAAGTGCCGGGCGCAGCCTTGTACTTAGTGTGCCCGGACTGTGAAGTTGAGGATTCTTAGGTTGCGTTAACTGCCTCAAAAAACGGACTCTGCACTTTAAGGCCGACGATAAGTTAAAAAGTTAGGATCAAATTCCATTATTTGATGAAGCAACAATAACCCAAAACTTGACAGTATTCGCCGTTGGCTAACTGCCTTCCTTCTAGCCCTTCATTTCCAAATTAGGGATGGCTTAATGCAGATAGCCCTTGTGTAACTTTACATGAAATTTTTAAATCGAACAAATTAAATTTCAAGAATTATTCAGCATTCTTCAATAAATTCCTTTTCCCTTTCTTAGTTTTTATCAGAATGTCAGTTATGCAATGTTAAAGAGCAAGTATTCTTTGAGTACAATACGTAATAGGCCAGGCATGGCCAGATGGTTAAGGCATTCGACTCGTATTCTGGGGGTCGCAGGTCCGGATACCCGTCACACCAAATATGCTCACCATTTCAACCGTGGGGGCGTTATAATGTTTCGGTCAGTCCCACTGTTTGTCGGTAAAAGAGTAACCCAAGAGTTGACGGTGGGTGGTGATGACTAGCTGCCTTCTCTCTAGTCTTACACTGCTAAATTAGGAACAGCTAGCGCAGATAGCCCTTGTGTAGTTTTGCGCGAAATTCAAAAAACAAAAACAATCACCTGATTTTTTTTTAAATATATTTTGCACGATTATAAGGAAATTACAAAAGACCTGTAAAACCCATAGTACTTATTGTAAGTTAATTAAAGTAAGATAATATATTGGTAATAAGTTAAAAAGATAACTGCTTTTCTTAGCAATAATACAGCTTGTATATAACATATAAACACAAACTTACCATGCAAATATAAAGGTGATTCGTATTGCAATGAACTTCGAGATAGTGGATGACACCAAATATAACCTGTAAAAAAAATAAAATTTTATATTTTTACCATATTTTATTTAAATATGACCCAAGTAAAAAAGTGACTATTTTAAAGATAATTCGAACTAATTTGCGAAAGCTATTTGAGTTAACTGTGTGTTTCAATACATTATGTTCTAAAATATATTTCCAAATAGAAGTTGTTTTTGGTTTCAATAATAATAATATAATTACATTGTTTCTACAGAACGGTGACACTGCTTTACACATAGCTACAGCTATGGGACGAAGGAAACTGACAAGAATATTGTTAGAGGCCGGTTGCGATCAGTCTCTTCAGAATAAGGTTAGAAATAACCCAGTGTTAAAAGTGAAAACAAAATAAAATAGGACAATAACATTATAAATGTGATCCAAATTTTCGTCCTAACTTTTAATAACTGGCAGTACAACGCTAAGAAATACGTAAAATTGGATAGGCTGTATTAGATTAAAATTTATTGCTTCTTTGTGTTTTGCTTTTATTAATTAATGTTTTATTTTCATTTATTGTGCCGACAGTTTTCGTCTTTTGGTTCGAATCACTGTAAACTAACTACACACAGACTTCGTGATACAATGAAGATTAATATTAAACTTTTCTTTTTTCCTCAAACTAAAGTGTCTTGAGTACAATAATGTATTTAACAATAATTTTATCTTATGCTTAAGTATAGGAAATATTATTCAATAACTATAAAGGGGAACTTGGGCAAAATTTGACTTAAATCTGACCCCTACATGCTTCTTGTAACTAAATAATTTTTATATTTATCGAAAGTATAACTTAGAATTTTAGACAATATTAGAAAACTACATTTACGCTCAATGTAAACATCTGGGAAGTGAGTTATATTTCCTGTTAATAAAACCTCCTTCGCCCTTTTATGTGACGCAGCTATGTGGTAGAACTTTTTTTTTCTTGTGCTATGGTGGGTCAGGGGTAAGTTTAGGACGTTGAGGTGTTCGGTTTATTATGAGTGGACAGAGTGCAAAAACTAATTGTGTAGCTTTGCGCAAAGAAAACTGTTCGTTCTTTGGTCTACATCTAAACGAACATTATGTACTTCATTTCGAAATTTAAGATTTATATAAAAATGTAATATATATATATGTGTGTGTGTGTTTGCTATCTCTTAAATCTATCTACCTAGTTAATTATTCAGACTTTATTCCAGTTAATCTAAATGACTGCATTTCATTTATTTTCTTCAGCAAGGAGAGGTTGCTATGGAGATCGCAAAGCGAAAGGAATTTGCCGAAATCGTCGAAATCCTTTCTAACCCGCCTCCTCGTGTTATTAAAATGAACGAGAAAAAGGAAGATAAAAAATCCACCAAAAAACGTGAAAAGGACAGTGGAACATCTCAGGGTAGCAAAGACAGTAGCTGCAAACTAAAGAAAGAAAAGAAAAAGGTACATATTCGTAAGCGTTAAACAAACTGTCTTTAATAATGGAGAAAAAATCAACTCCCCATAAAATATTTTTCTACACCGACAACATTCATCGTACAAAAATATGTATTTTTTCCAGACACAGATCGTTTTAATATAAGTAATTTTTATTGTAAGTGAGTTGAATACAACATTTGTTTTTGTGTATCGTTTATCTCTCGATTATGATGAAACTGCAGTGATAAGGGTCTCAGTCAAGTAACGATAGAAATGAAGTGAACGTATCCTAGTAGTTACTGTGTTTGACTGTAAATTCGAAGGTTTGGTTCACGTCCTGTTACCGCAAAAATCAATCTGTACTTTGGGGACCGTAGGTGCGTTATAGGACTGATTGGCAAATCCCGCTATTCCGACAGAAAAGAATAGCCAAATTTGGCAATTGGTACTGTTGGCTAGATACTTTCCTTCTAGTTTATAATTTCAAAATTAAGGAAAGCTTTTGCAAAGTGGATCAATGTTAAGTTTAAGGACTTGCAACAGAATGCGAATAGCTCAGTGTGTAACTTTCCATTAAAACAACAAAAGCTTTTTTATTTTGTTTTTTACACATAAACCTCGCGCAACTTTGCATCAATACTCGAAAAAAAATTCAACCATATTCTTGAGACTGGGCATATCGTGCCCCAGATTATGATATTTCGAAAATTTATTGGAGTTTTAATGTTGTCATAAGGTTTAGCCAGAAACGTATTACAGAAATGGAAATTATAAAAGAAACAGTAGCTTTACTTCTAAGTTTTGTAAAGGATGCAAGATGTAAATCGTTACCATAAGTGTTTTATTACTTATTTAATTTTTTTTCAGACTGTTGATGTCTAGACTTCAAATACATTTTTTGTTACTGTTACAAAATCCATGTATAAATCATTATGCCGTTAATTGTAAATTCCATTTTTCATGCCTTTTATTTTCCAGAAATATAACGTCACGTGTAATAAAAAAACACCAATACGTGTTGAATAAGCATGTCACATAATAAATTATCAATATTTGTATTCACTTATTCTAATTTTGAGCGTTTGGAAAACCACTTAAGATTCCAATCTGATTGAAAGACTCAAGACATAATTTAACATCGAATAATATAAAAGGATTAAAACATTTTAGAACATGTTTTATTTAATAATATATTTATAGTTGTTTTCATTAATTCACTGTCTTATTTGCAGAGTAAACGTGGCCATAAGGTACATTTTCCAGATGAAAAAGGACAGGGCCCGTCTGGTCATTGGAGTCCCTATGGTTGTCATATGTTTCCAAATTTAGCTAATTTTCCTGACCCTAAGCTAGATTCGCTTCCTCCTGAACCCCTAAAGAAGGGAGAGCAGTATTACGTCGATCTGGCAGGACGCATTAATAAAGTATGTACGTTATAACTGAAACAAAAAAATTAATAACTGGATTTTTTAAAACTTTATATTATAACACAATTAAAAATCGCTTATAAGTAAAGTTCTTTTACATTTCAAAGAAAAAGTATTTATTGTAAAGTGACAACGGAAATCTACTAGAATTGTTACTTCATTTTCTTAACTTTCCGTAAATACTAATGTATTGTCGAGAATTAAAGAATAAAAATCAAGTATTTTTTATTTTAATTTTGACAGTAGAACAATTCAATGAATTTTGTTTTTATCATATGAAATTAAATTTTGCTGTAATTATTTCTTCATGGACTTATTTGATTAAAACAAAACTTATTATATGGTTTTTCGACCATATATCTGCCATTTGAGTTGCATGAAATATTTACTCTTTAGATCACTTTCAGTTAAACAAGTTTCAAAATTACTTTTTAACTTTTTTTAGATGTTAAAAACATAAGTTTGAATTTATTTTTTTGTACCAGCTACAAATAAAAAAAATGTACAACAAGTAGTCCAACGGATACCTATTAGACTTTTAATATTTCGTACATTTTAAATATTTTTTCAGTAAAACAATTTAATTTACAGTATCAGTTTTGGTTAAATACTGTCTCAGTTACACCAGTTTAATTTTTATTGGTGGCGCACGAGTAATGTTTTACAATTTATAGCTGTTTTTTTCGTTGTTGAAACTTTGTAAAATGGACGGCAACTTCCTGTTGTGGAGATACAGGTATAGAGGATTTTCAAAACGTTCTCCTCTACACTTGTGTCTCCACAACAGGAAGTTGCCGTCCATTTTACAAAGTTTCATCATGAATACTCTGCCTAAACAATCTATTAAATAATGTATATTAAGTTATTTTTAAATATGATAACATGCACATTATGAAGGTGGATATGCAAACTTCATTTTTTGTTTGTTATTTTTTGGAAATTTGCCATTACCTAGTAGTAATTTTATAGTTAAGATAATAAATTATCTCAAAGACAAATGTGAGATAGTTATAATTCTTTGGGTTTTGAAACACATAAACATTTATTTTGGTGTTATAAAATATATGAAGTAAACTTTTTCCCATCTTTATGTGTGGATGTCTTTGTTATATAGGAGGTGATATCTGAATACTAATAATATGTTTGGCAGGGTCCAGTAGGAGTTGGTTATACCTGTTACTGTGCTCCATTCTTTCGTTATGTGGAAAAGAAGATGGAGTCGGACAAACAAGAACTTATTGATCATATAGACAACGCTCATGACGATCTACACGCCAAGATCGCTCATCTGGAGCGCCGCACGAGAAGCCAACTGTTCAATCTCAATCAGTCAGTCAAGGAAAAACTAGCTAACGAGAGGACCGAATGTGTAGAGAGGATGGAGAGAAGGACATCTAAAGAAAGACAGGAGCTTGAAAAACAGCAAGGAGTCCAGATGCATAACATGAAAACAGAGCTTCAGAGCTGGTTAGAGTCAAAAAGAAATGAGTCTGAAAATAAAACAACTAATCCTCATAAAGACCAGGCTTCAGCCAGTAATAACCACATTCGACATCCTACGATGCATCATTGGTCACTTGCAGTCAGGAAAAAGAAAAATTCATCAAGTGTGGCTGGATTAATGCGTTCAAAGTCAGAAGAGTTACTGTCCGAGGCAGATGGAGACAGTGCTTTGGGTTCTGCTCCAAGGGTTTGTTCTCCAGAGCTACATGGTACAATCTCCCGCAGATTGTGCTCTCCACATTTCGAAAGGTCAAGAAACGGTCATGACTTTCACAACAATATGTATACTAGGGTTCATTCTCCTGATACTCACATAATAACACCAGTGCCAAGATTCCATGCCCCAATTTCGCCGTCTCATGGAAAACCTAATGACCTCGCAAACCACCTTCCTGTCAGAGTGGAGGCTAATAATCACCAAGCAACGGGTTTAGTTCAAAGACTTCAGACAGACTTTGAAAAATTAGGTGCTAGACCAAAGTTTGATCAAAATTGCAGCCCTCAGCAGAGACAAAGTGATTCAGCTGTATTGCAAAACGAACTCAATGACTCTGTGAATCCTGATAACCTATTGGATATTAAAAGGGACAGTAGAAGTGATGGTGACTTGAGAACTTACAATGGCTCAATACGTGGCCATTTACCATACCTTGAAACATCCTTTGACCACCCGAATGACCACTCGCCCGCTAGTGACTCTGGATATCAAACCAAAATGTCTCCCAGTATCAGTGATTCTTCTGGTGCCCCATATCAGAGACCACCAGCGATCACGCCCCCTCATGATTCGCATCATCCTAGCTCTCCTACACAAGTTGAATATAACCAGCATCATCCTCTGCGACACAGTGATTTTGTTCGACCTCAGAGCACGAGTGGTTACAGTTCTAACAGGGCGTGGAGGTATGACTGTCAGTATACCCCGAATTCTTACGTTCATTACGCTAGTGATGTAAGACCTATTAATTGTACAGAAGATCAACTATATCAAATGAAGGAAGAACTTGAATTCGCAGGAGAAACTTTGAATGGCTCCAGCCTAGTCTGATGTCATTAAATATGTTTCTGTAAAGTTTTTACTTTTTCCTATAAAATTATCTTGTCTTTTATTATTTTGCTCTGAATTTGTTTCTTATTTAGGAATTATAATTATTTTATAAGATATGAAGGTAGTTATACCTAATCGACAGCGATTATCATATAGACTATATTACCAAAAAATTAGCGTCATACCTAATTCAAACTGCCAAAATTACTGTACTCGGTGCTACATATTTGTATTTACAAGTGCAAACCTAGATCTGGCGTTAGAGCCATCTATTGTGAGAATTTTAAAAGTATAATTGTAGCATAAAAAAGTAACTTCATGCCAAACTATAAAACGTGTTCTCATAGTAGTTTGCTATCACATCGTGTTTTGTGACTGATCATAGGATAATTTATTGAAACTAGGGTCATCACATTTCTCGCTTTTGCCGGGACAGTCCCATTTTTTGTTAGTTTCTCCTGGTGTTCCTAGAAAAGTTCTAGGGATACACAAAACGTCTTGGTCTCATGATAATGACATAAAATTCTCAGCCACATCGAATAACGAATCTAATGGGCCTACTTGAATTATTCCTTGTTGTAACACATACTTAACTTCTGTCAAACTCTCTTGAAAGTTCCGTCTGTAAACGGTGAGAAAGAAATCCATGTCTGTGTAGGCCTTAATGTACAGACTGTTAAGACACTGCTCACGTCAAAACACACTTTACACAGTCATCTACTAAATTCTATAACTATTTAATAGGGAAGGGGAAACAGAACTTATATATTCCATTCATTCTTCTTGATGTCTAGAAAATTTCAAAGCAATGCTAAAACTTAACAGCAATATGTTTGAAAAATGTTATGACTCCTAAAATAAATCCAGATATGAAATAGGTAATCTCGTTGGTGGGAAATACGTTAATAGTACCAATATACTTTTTCTAGTTCAAAACAAATGTTCTTTGGTTTTTGTCCAACTCTGGCAGTATAATATATTCAGAAAAAAAAATGTTAAAAATCTAGACAATATTATAGGTATCCTGTTACAGTGCTTACGATTTTCAGTAACATGTTTTATTTCTTTATGAAAAATTAAGCAACAGAAATAATTTGTCAATAAACTATGTATTTTCATTGGCATTTTGCTTTTCACAGTTTCAGTTGAAACAAAATTTGACACTCAAAAAGAAAAAGAGTATAGATGTACATATCATAAGTACAGTTATTTGTACTTTATCTTATTAAAGATAAAAGTAGTCTCTTACCTTATTTACTTTACTAACTTATTTCTGTGACTAAAATAATTCGGGAGAAGAACTTTAGGCAGAAAGTTTTATGAAGTCATTCAAAGGAAATAAAGGTGATAAATTAACATGAACCACAATAATGATTCATAATAGGGATTATACAAACCCCTAATAGAACGTTTGAGCAAAAAACATGTTAAACAGTAAATATACAGTTCTAAAACAACATTTAAAAATATTAACTATTGACTTCTAAGGCTATATACATATAGAAATACACAAAACACCACGCATGTTACACTTATATAAGGAAAAGAAAATTTCCTCAAACTGCCCGTTTGTAATTCTTATTCTTGTTATTATTTTTCCAGCCCACAACAAAAACACTAAACAAAGTACTGCGAAGGTCGTAGGGATATTAATAAATCGATTTGTATTTTCTATATTTTGCATTAGCTAAAAACATCATAATACTGATGTGAACGGTGTTATCATTACCCTTTGAAATTAGTTTTTTTATAAATACTGAATATGTAGTACTCCTTAAAAAAAAACTTAAGTGTTGAGAGAAAAAGATAATAGACGTACATTACATGACTGTAACATACAGATACTCAATGCTTTCCACGCTATTCAATAGGTGTCTTTAGAGAGTCAAGCCCTGTATTATGTATGAAGTGAAGAGAATAAATACACATAATAATGCATTTATTACATACATTCGTATAAAATTACTTCAAAAGACACGAAAGCTTATTTAAAGCGATGTTTTAGACGTATGTGTTTTATTTCAAAAGACTACTTTTCTACTGGTAAAATTCCACACGCATTTAATGGAGGTTCTGTCTTAGTCTAAGAATATTTTGTTCATTGCTATGCATTATGTAGAAAGAATTTAGTTACACAGAAACTATAAATGCTTATTATATTCTCAAATCTTCTTGACAATTTCCAGTTGCATCTTAACATTTCATCTAATGTGATGAAATAGTCTATAACTACAGTAAATCATCATGAACCACATAAGCTAGGTACTAGGTATGCTTATTATCATTACAATGTATAAAGGTAGCTACCCTGTCAAGTAATCTTTTGCACATTGTTGAAGACAATGTCTTTAAAAGACTACTTTTAAAGGTTCATTTATTCAACAATACCATCAGTCGTAGAATCCAACACATGACCGAAGACCTCATCGATCAGCTAATTGAGAAAATGAAAGCAGAGGAATTCGGGTTACAGCTAGATGAGGTGAAGGATAGTAACAAAGATGCTCATTTGATTTGCTACACACGGTTCTTGGATGGAGACAAAATTGTGGAAGACCTTTTTTGTAAAAGGTACTGCAGGTACAAAAGTTCAAGACTTGTTCGAGATCCTTGACACTTTTATGTGTGAAACAACTCAGACTGAACTAAGTGCGTTGGCGTCTGTACCTATGGTGGTCGCTTTATGTCTGACTGTTATGGAGGACTGCAGACACTCAAACGAAGCAAAACTCTTGATGTACTATAAACCCACTGCATAATTCACAAGGAAGTTCTTGCGTCAAAGCACCTGAGTTCAGCACTGAACCTAGTACTGGAAAGTGTGTTGAAAGTGGTGAACTTTATAAAAACTCGGCCATAGAAGGTGAGGTTTTTTTAAAAACTGTGTGAGGATATGAGATCTGAGCACACATCTTTGTTATACTACTGTGGCTCGCAATGACTCTCCCGCGGGAATGTACTGTTCCGTGTGTTCGAATTACAACAGGAACTCTACTCTTATCTCGAAGAAGAAGAACACGAATGTGCTAAAAACGTCTTGGATACTGAATTTTTGTCAAAATTAGCATACTTGTGCGATCTCTTCGAAAAACTGAATGCATTGAATTTCTCTCTGCAGGAAAGCAACACGCGCATTCTGAAACTTACGTGGGCATTTTCTAAATATGTTACAACAGTTGGCTTCTTTGTCAAAGACTCTTTTAACTTTAAATATATTAATCAACTAAATCATAAAGCCTTTAATGGCCAGTTTTGATGTAATCTCCCTCCTCACATAAGTCCCAACAACTAAAGCCTGCAAGATAGCCTTAGAACTTTATATCCAAGATCCCAACCCATTGATACACATCCTCAGCAACCAATAAGCAACCCTTATAAAATTCACTACCACCAAAGCTAGCTTTATGTTCAATAACCAAAACTACCTACAAATAAATGGCCTAAGTATGGGGAATCCCATGTCTCTAGTTCTAGCAACATTTTTATGATATAGATTGAATTTCAAGCGATCAATTCGCCCTTACACCTACCACTATATTGCTACAGGTATGTTGATGATACAATTGCTGGATTCACATCTACAGAACACACATTAAGTTTTTCTCAATCACGTTAACTCGATGCAGGGAAAACTAACCAAATAGCATTTTTTAACCTTAAGATCACTAGAACTGATACACAATTTAAAACAGAAATCCACAGAAAAATTACCCATACTAGACTACTAGACTATACATTCCCTGGGACTCAGCACATGAAACCAAACAAAAACTCAACATATTAAGAAACCAAATGAACACAGCCACAAAACTATGTTCACCCGATAAAATTAACGACGAAATCAACAAAATAAAACACTTCATCAACATCAACAAATTTCCTCAAAAAACCATGGAAAATATTAAATGCACACAACTAGACCACCAACAACAACAAATCTCAAGATATAACAAACTACAAAACCTCATACTGCTGCATATCGTATGTTCCCGACATTAACGACAAAATAACCAACATTTGGAAAAAACTTATAACAAAATGCAAGATTCCAGTAAACACCAAATTTGTTCAAAAACCAGGTACAAAACTAAAATCCATACTATGTTAAAACTACACTGACAAACACAACACAAACGTAATCTATAAAATACAATATACCAACTGCCACGACTTCTATAATAGAGAAACAAGCAGAAAAATGAAAACCAGATTCAAAGAACAAAAAAAAAATATTTTCACAAGTTTTTGAACACTGCAACTCAAATAAATACAACATAACCATAGAAAACTCACAGATACTAAGTAGGGAAACCAATATAAACAAACACAAAATCAAAGAAGCCCTACTTATACAGCAACTAATACCAGAATTAAACCAATATAAAGGAACACTCTTATATCTATACTAATTACTAACCTAACATCCAACTGCAACGCCCCCTACAATCTCGTACCCATTTATACTTTTGTCCCTAAGAAATGTGTCCGGCAACAGTCAGTTACAAAACTCTCTTTGTCAGCCTGAAGATGATCTAGGAAGGTCGAAACGTTGTTCTCTGCTTATTAATAAAAGTGTTAATACCTATACCAGCCGCTCTGAGATACAGAGAAGGTTTTAGCCTTCAGAAAAAAGTTACTACTACAGAGAAGAAAAATGAATGAAGATGGTGGCAAAGACTATTTTCCTCTATTGCAGCAGCTTGTTACATCCAATGAAGTTGATTTGACCCACGAACTAAAATCTGTTTTTGAGAAGCACCTAACGCAGCTCAATGATTGGTTTGAAAATTACTTTCCAGAAGATTGTTTGTTTTTGTTTTTGAATTTCGCACAAAGCTACTCAAGGGCTATCTGTGCAAGCCGTCCCTAATTTAGCAGTGTAAGACTAGAGGGGAGGCAGCTAGTCATTACCATCCACCGCCAACTCTTGGGCTACTCTTTAACCAACGAATAGTGGGATTGACCGTAACCTTATAACGCCCCCACGGCTGAAAGGGCCAGCATGTTTGGCGCGACGGGGATGCGAACCCGCTTGGCCATGCGGGGTCTCTTCCAGAAGATATGGAAAAGTTTGCATGGATCCAAGACCCATTCAAGGCTAAGGCCCCATCTGAATTTACCTGCGCAGAATAAGAAAATTTGGCAACATAAAACTAAGTTTTGGATATCAGTAAGAGTTGGATATCCGCTACTAAATGCTAAAGCTCATCAAATACTAATTTTATTTGCGACGTCATATCTCTGCAAAGCTGGGTTTTCGTCAGTTGCTGTGATAAAAATCGGGTACCGCGCGAAAATCAACGTGGAACAAAAAATGAAGGTGGCGGTACCCAATCTGATTTTCAAGGTTTGAGAAGTTGTGCAATGCCCAACAGACGCGTACATCATCCCATTAGTAATTGTGATTATCTAAAAATGGTATAAAAATATTGTTTTCACTTTCAATTTACGTGTGTTATTCTTTCAAACGGCTACTAAGTTGTTAGGACATAAATATTTATTAAGTATTAAGTTGTTTGGACCAAACTACTTAATAAACAGAACTATGAGGTTCTTCTTTTTGCCTAGGGGCGCCGTGAAAAATTCGCTGAGATACTAAGAGCACTGGGAACCGAGAAAGATTCGAATATGCTGGTTGAGCCGATTTTAGAAGAACTGACTGGATCTTATTTAGCTTGTAATTAAGCCTAATATTAAACTATGGGTGGTAATTGTATTGATTGGAATATGGTCATAACAATTGAGAGAGAAACTAAATAAGTAAAACTGAAAAAAAAAAATCCTGTTAAGGCTGCACACCATGGATATAAAAACACATTTCTTATGTCTGTACTGTTTATAATCTAAGAATATTCAATATAAACGTCAGTGTGGACTTATTTACACTGAAAAGAGACTCACCGTTGAGCATGTTGAAATACGTGAGCAGTGTGAAGCAATTCAAAGCTTTATGAAACAAACATTAAATCATCGGCGTACAGTACAAGCACTTTTGAGCATTTTTACTACCGCTTAGAATTTTTGTTGCCTTTAATACTTTATTCCATGCCTGAAAAAGAAAAGAAACAGTTGTGTAGCCCAGGCTGAATGATACCCAGATACGTTTTCAGATACTGGTCACACACTAAATGTCTTATATCATTTGTATTATGAATTATTGACTACATAAAAATAAAACATTAAAGATTCAACTTTACGAATGAAATATGAATGAAACACTAAGCAGATAAATTGTTCTGTTTTTGTGTTTTACTTAACTGCCCTCATAAAAGTTAGCATATAGAAAAGCCTATATAAATCTTCATTTTTGAAAAGCCTATATATAGACCAATGAACTACACCACTGACTTGCAAAGCCCTATGTCACTTCATGTTACCTAATATTTTATGAATTTAATAAAATGGTTCCTTCTAACACAAATTCAACTAACTGATATTTTAATATTAATTGATAACACATTCGTAGTATAAAGTAAACTTCAGTTAGTCATATGAACTTTACCAACATAAATTAGACAACTTACAACGGCTAATCGACCTTTCTGCGTTTATAAAGTGGTCAAAACAGCTTTCGATTTTATTTGCTGTTGACATAAACATCTCTACCAGAAAACAGACAGACATCAGTAAAATATATGTAGGTATTCTCCGACATAAATGCCGCACTAGATAATGTTAACATCGTCTTGCACACTTCGGAAAATTTGGTTTGTTTTGAATTTTGCGCCAAGCTACTCGAGGGCTACATGCGCTAGCCGTCCTTAATTTAGCAGTGTAAGGCTACTCTTTTACCAACGAATAGTGGGATTGACCGTCACATTATAACGTCCCCACGGCTGAAAGGGCGAGCATGTTTGGCGTGACGGAGATTCAAATCCGTAACTCTCAGATTACGAGTCGAGTGCCTTAACCACCTGGCCATGCCGGGCCCCATATCGGAAGTAACTAACGCCATCATCAGTGAGGGGCTGTAAAGGCAGCCCAGTGTCCTCGTGTCACGAAACTCTTGCTTTGGAATCCACGTTTCAAATCCTGCAAGTGGCATGAAGGGAAGGTCATTTTCAGGTTGGTGATCCTCACACAATTTTTTAACTGGTTTGGTTGATCCTCCACAAGTGATGGCAAATTTCAGTTCATTACACAGATCTACACAGAGTGGTTCCTACACAGATTATGGTAAGTTAGTAATTACAACTTGTAACAGAATCTAAAATAGAATGTAACTCACAAAGTGTGCTTCTAAGAGAGAGAGAAAAACGAACAAACAAAATTAGTTCAATACTAAAGTACACGCCAACACACCACACGCACAGCTCCACCACCACGGCCTCACACCGCTAGAAATCGGGTTCCGATTCCCCCTGAAGGCAGAGTATAGATAGCCCATTACGTTGTTTTGTGCTTGTTTCCAAACAAACAAATCACGCGCACAAATATTATGCAGGTGCTTCCATACGTACAGTGTAATAAGTTGTTTTTTTAAATGTAAGTAGTATATAAAAGTATCTTTACTATAATCCTAATATAACAAACAATGAACTTAAACTCCATTCGTTACATAAAGAAAACGAATGCTGTACGTTAGTACTTATTTTTTCTACCAGTTGCTTAGTTATTTGTCACCAGGTCACAAACAATGATATGTCGCTAATAATTTTGTTGACAGTATACCATTAAATAAATCGATGACAAAGTTTTAACCACAAAATGTTTGGGTTCGAGTTTCTGCAATATCTAAACATACGAGAACGACAATCAACTCTCAGCAAATAAACATATTTAGGAAATAAAATTTGATCATAGAACAAAACGGTTTGTTAGTTTTTGTTATGTTCAAAAAACTCTCTTTCTTTTGTTATACATGGGTATCGAAACCCAGTTTTAAGCAGTTGAAGTCTGCAGACATGCCACTGTGCCACTGGGGGCGGACGAAACGGAATAGCACAGCAACTTTTAATATCTGCTGTGCAGAATCGCTTCATGTTTTTTACACAAAATAATCTTTCAGTAACTAAGTTAGTATGTGTGATTATGTCAGACATACTGATTAATTCCGTAAAAACTAGATCTTTTAGTTTCCAGTTTTTTATCTGTTTGTCAAGTTTCACCTTAATTCACCTTAAAAAGCGTCAGTTTTACTTACTGAGCTTGAATTTCTCGTACAAAGCAATCATGTAACAGTTTTTCGTAAACAGTAGCAGATATATTAGTTTTGATTTTGATTTGGAATTTCGCACAAAGCTACTCGAGGGCTATCTGTGCTAGCCGTCCCTAATTTAGCAGTGTAAGACTAGAGGGAAGGCAGCTAGTCATCATCACCCACCGCCAACTCTTGGGCTACTCTTTTACCAACGAAAAGTGGGATTGACCGTCACATTACAACGCCCCCACGGCTGGAGAGCGAGCATGTTTAGCGCGACTCGGGCGCGAACCCGCGACCCTCAGATTACGAAGTGCACGCCTTAACGCGCTAGGCCATGCCAGGCCCAATATTGGTTTTAGAAAACAAGCTAAAAATACATTAGATAAAAATTAAGTTGCGTTAAAACAATACGTTTTTCCCAATAAAAATCAAGTTTTTTTTTAATTTTGCGGAAAGCTACTCGAGGGCTATCTGCGTTAGCCGTCCCTAATTTAGCAGTGTAAGACTAGAGGGAAGGCAGCTGGTCATCACCACCCACCGCCAACTCTTGGGCTACTTTTTTGCCAACGAATAGCGGGATTGATCGTTACATTATAACGCCCCCACGGTTAAAAGGGTGAGCATGTTTGGCGCAACGGGGATGCGAACCTGTGACCCTCAGATTACGAGACGCACGCCTTAACCCACCTGGCCATGCCGGGCCTAAAAATCAAAACATATTTAAGTTGGTTTCGATAAACAAAGGAAGAAATATATTGCTTTTCTTAAGTACAGAAACACTTCACTAAAATACTATTAAATATGTCATTAGGTACGTATAAAACGTCTTTAAAAATTAAGAATAACTCAACATTAGTGATTAATATTTTAATTAATTCTTCTTACCCTTTATCCACAACAACTCTTCGTGATCTCCAAATAAATTCACATACAAAAATAATGCACGCGAAGCTTAATCCAGCCATAAGAACAACAAAAACACCTCTTACGTTGTATAAACCAAGTTCACAAGCAGACCCTGATCCTGTACTTTCTTCTTGTGTACATACAGGCCCTTTGCGCTTCCACCATTGTTGTTTTAGCACGTGGAGTGCACCGCTTTCTTGCAATTTCAATATGGCGCTTGAAAGAGTTGTTGTGTAAGGTGAACCTAAAAGAAATAATAAGGTAGCGTCAGATTGTACAATACTACAAAATTTCAAGGTTTGTTGTGACATTGCACTTGAGAAATTGAATCTGCTTAGAGTCTGTTTATGTTTGTAATTACGCCGTTTCCTATAGTTTTATGTAAAACCTTAATTTTTGCTATTAAAAGCAATGTACTTCATGTCTTTAGATTTATTCTAAACAGGCTTCGCATGGCCCAATGGCTCACCATTGACACGCAGTGTGTGGGTCGTGAGTTCAAATGCCCGTCACTGAACCTTCTTGCTTTTTCAACCATGAAGCGTTATTACGTTACGGTAAGTTCCACTATTCATTGATTAAAAACTAGCCCAAGTTTACTAGCTGCCTTCTCTCTAATCTATCACTTCTAAATTGAGGACGGTTAGCGCAAATAACATTTGAGTATCTTGACGTAAGTACATTTATAGATCCCGTAACGCCCTTACACCGAAAAAAAAAACAACTTTATTAAATGTTCTATAACACAACATACAAACAGTGTGGGGAAAAGGACGCAAACGTATTATATATCTTAGAGAGTAATGCAATGAAAAACTAGCTGCTACTATTGCAATGATACATAAACTCAGTCGAAGTTCTTACTCCAAAAGCCACCATAAGCCAGATATCAAAAGTCACTTTTAAGTTATACCAACTTTGAGGCGCAGATAACCTAGTCGTTTTGCGCCATAAAAGGTCAAACCAACCAACAAACTTCGGCCCGTAAAACACTTCTGCGACCAATGGCGTCTGTTACACTATGTAACAAAATTTTTACTTTTTCTTGTTCCTGGGATAAAAAGTGTTGTTTCCCAATTGCTTATGCCTAAAGTAAATGGAAAAGGCCTATATTTCCCTTCAAACTTTGTTTTTGTGACCTGATCCAGGTTACAATTTCAGAGGTGCAGTTGGTGAGAGAAACCCATACTATGTCCCAAGCAAAGAGACCTCAATGACATGATCAGAGATCTTGGTCTAACAAAGTCGAATGCCGAGCTTTTAACATGTTGGCTCAAGGAGTGGGATTTGTTAGATGAAAGTGTGCAAGTCGCAAGTCAGAGAAAGCGTCAACGATATTTTTCAAGCTTCTTCACTCGTCAAGATGGGCTCTGTTTCTGCCACAATGTATTCGGTCTGTGCGAGGCAATATGGAATTGCCTGTAACCCGAACAAATGGCACCTCTTCATTGATAGCTCATCAATAAGCCTCAAAGCTGTGCTGCTCCATAACGGGAGAATAAGTATCAGTCTCTTCCCCTGGCTCATTCGGTGCACCTCAAAGAGGAATACAACAGCATCAAGGCCTTGCTAGAAGCCTTGAAGTATGATGAGTATGGCTGGGAGGTTATCGGATACAACAAAATTATGGTATTTCTGATTGGTCTCCAAGGAGGCTTTACCAAGTTTCTCTGTTATCTTTGTCTTTGGGACAGCAGGGACACTGCAGCGCACAACAACAGGAAGCACTGGCCACAACAGACAGAGTTTTCTGTTTGGAGGCACAATGTCAAGTGTGAGCCACTAGTGGACCTCCAGAAGGTGTTGTTCCCACCATTGCACATAAAATTGGTTCTCATGAAACAATTTGTCACAGCTTTTGACAAGGAGTCTGCAGCCTTCAAGTAGCTTCGAGGCTTCTTCCCTAAGTTGTCTGAGGCAAAGGTCAAAGCTGGTGTCTTCGCAGTGGTTCAGGGATTCTTAGGTAATCACAAGGCCGAAAATTATATGTAATTTATTGAGGCTTTGGTAAAGAACTACGGCAAAATTAGCTGCAGAATGTCCCTTAAAGTCCATATCCTTGACGCTCATCTTGATAAATTCAAAGAGAACATGGGAGCATACTCAAGGGAGCAAAGCAAGCGCTTCCATCAAGGTATACTGGATTCTGAACGCCACTATCAAGGAGCGTATAACGAAAACATGATGGGAGACTAGGAGGGCTGTTCAAAAATTACGCGAACTGACATCATAAAATAAAACTGTCCAACCAAAACTGTTGACTATTCATGAATGTATTATTTTCACCAATGGTTATAAGATGATTATTTTCGTTGGGGAGGGGGTGGCTGAAGTATACTGTAGAGGGGCTTCCCAAAATACCATCAATATGAAATATAGATGGTCAATTATGATAATATAAATACCAAGGTACACTTCAGAAAGGTGTGCTGTTTTGAGCTGCGTTTTCAATGCAGTTTTCATTAGAAACTCATACTCTTGATTTATAATTCATTATTACAAATTGAAAATAATCTGTTTATGAAAATATGCGTATGTGTAAACTGTAAAAGAAGAGGCTCACCTAAATTCCACCCAAGGTAATACATAATAATAAAGAAAATAAAGATTAGCTTAGATTGAACATTTAATATACCATTAAGAGTAAAGCTACAAATCAAAAGAAATATAACATAAAAACATAGTTTACATAGCAGAAACGAATTATCCCATGTGAAGTTAATACACTCTGAGGAAAAGTAAGGTCACTATCAGGCTAACTATCTTTCATCATGTTGTGTTTATAGTCAATATTACTTCAAAACAATGCGCCTGTTCTGGTGATTGGCAGCAAATGTGTCTATAACAGTATCAATATCGAGTTGTTTTGCCCTCCTGGAGTTTACTGATATGACAGCAAGGTTGCTGGTGCAAAACGATCTCACAGAGGACACAACACCGGCTAAATGCTTCATAGTTTTGACCTATACACAATACACTTATACATGCATGCTATGTTTTACTTTTCAATAAAAGATAAATGAAATTAATGGGTAAATACCTGTGACACCTTTAGTTTATCAAGTAAAATCCCTGATGATTTGTTGTAGCTTGAAATCAACGTGGTTGTCTAATCTTCGTCAAAGCTCAACATAGAATGGCATTACACAGCGAGCGGCAATACAGCGCATGAGTTTCAGTGCATTCACTACGTTGCTATGGGACGCATGACACATACTTCCGTAGTAATGAAGATGTTGAGTTCTACAGATCTATGTCTCTTTGATGTTAATTGTTAAGCAACAACGACGATTGTGTTTTCCATATTTTATGAATATATGTAGATAATAGTATTTGGGGGACTGAGGGGGGCTTGGCTCATTGGGGGTGTTCAAGCCTCCCTCCCCCTTGGCGCCGCCACTGATATGTGAAGTTTATAGAGAAATATGTAGAACATCAACAATTGAAGTCTTAAGTATTCCAGCCCACCACTTTATTATACAGATGTATGGGTCTAATCTTGAAAGAGCAGTTCACATAAAGTGATGCTGAGAAAGCCAGTTGCTTTAAGAGAGTGTGTGGTATTGCACTTGGTGGAGAGTCATTGTATGCTCCATGCATATTAAATAAGCAACACAAAGTTATGAGGCATAAAGTCTGGCATTTCAAGCAAGAAAATTTTTTAATGCATTAGAGAGCAGTGCAAGATTGAGAAAAGTTATTTTTGTGAGGGAGATAAATGTCTATCAGAAATATATTATCAATGTAATTAAATAATGACTTTTGTTTATGAAGATGAATTATTGTTTCAAAGGTTAAAGTTTTTCTAATTTGGAAATGTATTGCTGGTAAATTGTCACCTCCCACGTAACCTCCATTTCTGCTGAGCCTGACTTTTTTGCTTCATCTGAGAGTGAAGTTGTTACTAGTACAAGTGGTTTGGGGGAGTTACTGCGCTTGGAGATTGTGTACCCACTTGACTGATGGAAGACTATTGTTATATAAGTATATCATCATGCACAAGAGCACTTCATGATAAACATGTGAATTTAGGTAGGAACTAGCTCAAGACTAGTTGCATGCACATTTCATAAGTGGATGTGCAAGGGAAATGGCATTTCTGCATGTAAAAGTGAGTGTTTCTAAAATTATGTTTTCAGATTAGGTGAGTGTTAACTTTCAAACTATATTGTTGTATACAGATATCATATGTCTGTAAATGTGAAACTAAATCAGTATCTGAAAGTTTAAATGACAAAATTTGATATTCATTATTCCACAAATTTAATTAACAACAAGAAAATTTTAGCAAATTTGATTAGGACCTAAACTTCCTTTGATAAACTAATACTTGCAGGTCACAAGGTAGATGGCTGTTTACAGCTCTTGTGCATTTTTTCACATATGAAGGATTATTTTATGTTATTCCTTCACAAAAATATAAAGTACAACTTTATAGGTCTTTTGTGTTGAGTTCATGTAACTTTATGTGTAAGTCTTTTCTTTGATTATAGTTATTTCTTTATACAAGGCACCATAACAAACTGTGGTCTCTAAGAAGCTTGAGACTTGGTATTTCTGTTGTTAAAATATCAGTCTCAAATCACTAATGTGAGTTGGGGCTCCTGAATTCAAGCCCAGATCATAGGGTGTGACCTTTTCCCCTACTTTACATAGAATTAAGATGTTAGACAAATTGTGTGTAGTACATTTTATTGTGTGACTTATTATATGTATAGATATATCTATATAAATCGAACTGATAGTGAGTGTGAACCAGTCTTTGATATCAACACTGGAAAGTCCACCAAAAACAACTTTATTTTTATTACCAAACACCAAGAAACTGAAAATAATGGAATTTTATCATCACTTATGTCTCAGCATTTTCCACCAAAGGTTAGGATTCGTTTCTTAATGTTTAATTATTATTTCAGTTACACATAAGTTTT
The DNA here is from genome assembly GCF_004210375.1 of Tachypleus tridentatus. Classification (NCBI taxonomy): domain Eukaryota; kingdom Metazoa; phylum Arthropoda; class Merostomata; order Xiphosura; family Limulidae; genus Tachypleus; species Tachypleus tridentatus. The sequence continues at coordinate 18,889,210 of NC_134832.1, read as the reverse complement.
TTGTTCCTGCAGTATTCCTTTTTTGAATAACAACATACTTTTAACATTTTACATAACAACAGTCATGGTGTTGTTTTCTATATACAATGACAAATAGCTTCACTTTTTTTCTTAACAGTCTTGAAGAAGTCAGAGTTTAACTTGTATTATTTTCTAATTTCCTTTATCTTTATATCTGTCATTAGACTGATAATTTCTGTGATGGAATGGGAAAATACCAACATAATGTTGAGGGCCCCACTAAGCACAATGCTCTCTTGTGAAAAGAGCACATGGAGTGTGATCAAGCAAAATCCTGACTTTGTTGATGGAAAGTAAGTAGAAAAGGTGTTAGTCATCAGTAAGACATCCAATTATTAGTTCTGTCTCATGGTTCCAAGCAGAATCATCTATGATAGTTTTGAAATTTTTATTTTTAATTTCTGATAAGTAAATGTATACTTTTACCACATTTCATAATAATATACATGGTTTCTGAGGAATTAAAAGGAAAATCAAGGAAATTTATCCCTAATAAAAATAATAAACAGCATTCTAAATATGTGTATAAAAAAATAAAGCAATTAAATACTGACCAATAAGATTTTAAATAATTTACTACTCAGAAACAATCAATATGTAGTTGAACTTATATATATATTATAAAAACCAATGGAAATATAGCTCACATTCTTGTAATCTGTTTTCTAATTTGTAGCATCACTAATTAATATGATAATATCAGAAAATAGAGAAGCATCATCAAAATGAGGTACAAGACTAGGAATTCTTGATAAGGTAGATTTAAGATTGGCCATATTTTTCAGTATTTGAGCAGTAATTCTGAAAGGTTGATTGTATCTTTAAGATGTTTTGTGGGAGGTTTTCTACACACGGTTTTATAAAAAATCATGAATTTGAACAAGAACAGCAGAACATCAGTTAAGTTATTTGGTTGGTGTTGCATTTAGTTCCTGCATGTTATCCACACTCAGTTTTGTAACTGTTTCTAGGACTGGTCTTAGATAATAATAACTAAAAGCCTCCAGAAATAACATACATATATAAAATGTTTTAAAGTACTTTTTAGGTTTATAATACCTAGAAAAGTAACATTTGCTGTGTTCCCTTTATCCTAAGAGATTGAAGTTTGGTTAATATTAATTACTTAAATAATTATTTGGTGAAGAATCTTCTACCTGAAGCTGTTCTGTCTGTTCCTTATTTATGATGTCACTAGTGGACCAAGCATAGTGCAGTGGTTAGTATACTAGGTTTGGAATCCAAGGGTCTATGGTTCTTGCCCCATTACTACAAAATTGAAATTTGCAATTAAAGGCTGTGAAGGTGTTATAGGGGTGGTGGTGAACTCCCACTATACAAATAGTCCAAGAATTGGTGGTGGATACTGTTTACTGGTTGCCTTTTCTCCAGTCTTTCAGCTCAAATTTGGTGATAGCACATGCAGGTAATTTCTTGTGCAACTTTTCATGAATTCATGAAATGGATAAACTGTATCACAAATAATAAACGTTAAATCTTGGAGAGAAAGAGATTATAATCAGACTAATAATTTATTGGTACCAAAACTTTTTTATAAGAAAAAGTATTTTATCATATTAATTAGCACTTTTAATATATTTTACATAATGGAAAGAAAAAATCTTAATGCATTGTTTTCATTTTCACTTTAGCTTGCTAATGTAGTTGTAAAAAAAACAACTATTTGAATAGATAGTGTATAACAGAATAAGCACCATTTGTTACATTTTTCTCAGCAATGCACCACAGACTGTTCATCTGTCAGATGTTGATTTCAAATATGTTCAAAAGAAAAATCTCCATATTGTTATTGCCTTTGATTTATCAGGGAATATGAATCCTTTTGTAAGTAAATATTTCAATGTAGAAAAAGTTGAAACTTTGCCAAGATGTAAAACATTATTTTAAACATATAGCTAATAAATTACTCAAATATATTTAATGATGTGAAAGATGTTGTATAATAATAATTTAAAAAGGGTAAAGTATGCTGATGTATTCTGCAAAAGTTAATTTGTACCTAAATTGTTTGTTGAAGTGGAAAAAAAAAAACGTGTTGTCACTCGTGAGTAACAAAACAAGAGAAAGTATTAAAACATTTATTAAGGAATGTTAATGACACGTGTATAAATGAAAATTTAGTACATACACTTACTCCAACTGGCTCTCCAGTGATATGTCAGACTAGCAATGCTAGAAACTGGATTTTGATACATGTGATGGGCAGAGCACAGATGACTCATTGTGTAGCTTTGTGCTTAACTTCAAGCAAGCAAACAATACTCCAACATAAGAATAGTAAAGAATGTCAAACTATTTATACAAATGTAACTGTGAAAAATAAACAGATAAAAAAATGTAGTACTAAAACAAAATAAGGTATTAAAAAAATCAGTTAAGTGTAATAAAGAAAATTGTAATACAGTGAAGAAATAAAAACATAATTACAGTTAAATAAATATTTCATAAAGAAAAAATTACTTATTATGCTGTAAACTATAAAACAGAGTTACTAAACCTGAAAATATCTTATAGAACTGAACCTTTTAAACAAAGTTTATACAACAACATTTCTGACTGTGGCTGAAACCTCTCAGTACAGTTATTAGGTTACATTGTTTTCATATCCTTTCTGTTTTTTTAGTAATATTTGTATACATAGTTTAAAAATTCTTTATACTGTTTTCAGGCTTGTGTAAGATCTTGTAGAGCCTTTAAGCAAGGATGTATTGTGAATGGGCGAGACACCATCCAGTGTTTCTTGTAGTAATGTTTGGATTTTAAAGAAGCAATTGGTGTAATACAAATGATTTAAATTTAAATGTATTGTACTGTATGGTTTACCTAATATAATATACTTTCTACTTCCTTATTTTAATATAGTATTACTAGAAATTTTGTTTTCATTCTAACTGTCTTTCATCTCTTTCATTCCCTGCAGATATGTGCTGATAAATTCCCCAAAGGGTTGCCTGCACCTGTTGCCTGATATACAGTCATGTGAAAAAGTTAGGACACCCTATGAAAGCCTGTGTATTTGTGTAACATTTTTGGATATACAGATATTTAATCTCAATTTCAACAATACTGAGAGATTATAGGAATATAACTAAACAATTAAAAATGAAGAAAAGACTTTTCAAGATCTTCTGTAAATGTAATTCTACAAAAATGCATATTCTAACTGAGGAAAAAGTTAGGACACCCTACCCCCTAATAGCTAGTGTTACCCCCTTTGGCTAAAATAACTGCAGTGAGATGCTTCTTGTAGCCATCTACCAGTGTCTGACATCGGTCTGAAGAAGGTTTGCCCCACTCCTCAATGCAGAATTCTTTCAGCTGTGAGATGTTTGAGGGGTTTCTTGCATGTACAGCCTGTTTCAAGTAACCCCACAGCATCTCAATGGGATTAAGATCTGGGCTTTGACTCGGCCATTCCAGAACTCTCCATTTCTTAGTTTTCAGCCAGTCCTTGGTGGATTTACTGGTATGGCTTGGGTCATTGTCGTGTTGCAGGGTCCAGTTCCGCTTCAGCTTTAATTTTCTAACAGATGATCTCACATGATCCTCAAGCACCCTCTGATACACAGTAGAATTCATGGTGGATTCTATGATTGTGAGCTGCCAGGTCCTGCTGCAGCAAAGCAGCCCCAAATCATGACACTTCCACCTCCATGCTTCACAGTTGGTATGAGATTCTTTTCCTGGAATGCTGTATTTGGTTTACACCAAACATGTCCTCTGCTATAGTGTCCACATAATTAAATGTTGGACTCATCTGTCCAAAGAACATTATTACAGAAGTCCTGGTCTTTGTCTACATTCTCTCTGGCAAACTTCAGTCTGGCCTTGATGTTTCTCTTAGAGAGCAAAGGCTTCTTCCTTGCACACTTTTGTATCTACAATTTTGTAGATAAATAATTTAGAAATATGTGTGTCTAATGAGGGTCCATATGTAATTCTAAGCTTGTTATTATCTTATATTTTTGGTTAATGTTATTTAAATTTAGAGATATTTTAGGTTGTAAAATAAATAGTTTTGAAGCAAATACTAAGTAACAATGAAGTTGTTTATAATTTTTCACTTATTATGAATTGAATAATTGTTCTCTTTTTTTTTTATAATTTGCACTAATATCGTGTTGTTTCAAAATGTCTTTGTAGATTGTTAAAAGCATTATAAATGGCTCCTTAGATGTGATATCAATAAAATTCCCTGTAGACAAAACACTATGAGACCTGAAAGTACAAATTTTCTTCAAAGAGGGAAACAAACTCTCACCAATCTGCAAAGATAGTATTTTACTAACATTTCCAACTACACAGTATAGTTTCACTTGTCAGGAATTTAAAACAGAAGAAATGTACTTTTTCTACATTTCAGAGGTAGAGGTGAGAAAAAAAGATTTTTATAACAAATACACAACTGAAAATAAGGTATTAGAAGTTCCTAAAAATGTTTAAGAAAAGATGTAGTTTTTCAAAACAGCATGTAATCAATATCGCATGTTTCTATAAAATGCTCTAGAATTTAATAATAAGCAAAATAAATTTCTGGGAATAAAACTGTCATTATTAATGTAGATTTATGAGCTTTTAGAAACCTTTGTTTCTTTATGCTTCCCAAGTAACGTAATGGCATTTTAATCTTTTACATTACTGCTTTATCAAAATCTGTGTGATAACATTTTTCACATATCTTTTAAGGTTTCTTGGGTTTTTTATGTGCTAGCATTGTTAGATGGACTCCTGGATGAGCAACCAAAATTTATAGTGACAAAATCTACCTAATGTTTGAAAGTGTTCTGGAAAGATCAATGTATTTTGTAATGTATTAAACCAAACAGGTTCATCATTCTAAATCTATAAAGGTACATTCTTCTCTAGTCCTTGTTAGATAATCCTTTTCCAGAGCCAGATTAAACAAAACATAGAGTAGACACTTGCCTATAAGCCCACGATTTCAAGAGGAGTACAGTGGTAATGTGTTTTGTTTCAGAGACCAGATAATTTCTTAATTTGGAAACTAGTATTCTACAAATATTACATTTAGTAAAATATTGTTTTGATGGGTAAGGTTTTAAATTGAAGAAAAGAGAGCTTATGGAGAAATAAGGATTCTTCATAAGTAAAGTTGTGTATGGATCTATTACAGCTTTACTTAATCCAGTCTTGTCATTAGCAAAGTCTCTGCTTAAAATTCAAGCATAATTTCACATGCTGTGTAATAAGATCAGTAAATTATAATTGAAATCATAACTGTTGGTTTTACCTTTTTCTTTAAAAGTCTTCTTTTCTTGTTTATTTTTTTCATTATGTTTCATGAGTTTGTTATGTCACTTCTTTGATAAGGCATAAATTTGACAGCCATAGTGTTCATTTTATTTTGGAAAGTTCTCACAAATTAATTTATACATGTTATTATTTTAAGAGGGGTCATGGCATTTTAGCACAAAAATCTGTAGTAAATCAGAGCAGCCACTGATGGTGTTGATAACTTTCAGAAAAAGGACCACACAGAAACCTCTCACTCTCAAAGCTTGACTCAGTGATAATGTTTATCAGGTAAGTTTATCCTTAGTTTTTAAATAAGTTAATTAAATTAGTTTCCAGTTGTAATTTAAGTTTAGTTTTTCAAATGAGACCACTACCAAAATGTACTGCTAACCTGACTTCTAAGCAACCTACATTTACAGTGTTTTATAACAGGGGTACCCAAATTTCTTCATTCAGGAACCCCTTTTCTCAGATGACTAGAAATCAACAGAAAATAATTACCACTCTAAGAAAAGATTTATACTATTACAAAGTTCTACATATACAATTTATTTTTTAATTATTCCATAACTTTAAAATACTGTATCATAAAACATATAAAATTCCAGTTAATAGAAAGGCTAGACATAGTCTAGTAGTTAGTATGTCTAGACTTAGTGGAGATTTAGGGTTTGCATCCCGTTGCCACAGAAAATGTGCTACTTGTTTTGAATGCCAAGAGTGTATTATAAGAGTTACAATCAAATTGCTATATGATGTTAGCCAAGAGTTTGTGGTAGGTGTTGTTGAATAGCTACCTTATGCAGTATATCAGTTCAAAATTAGGAATGACAAAGTTCAAACAGACCTTATGTAACTTTGCTTGAAAAATCTGAAGTTAATAAAGAGAGGAATTAAAATTAATAGAAAAGGAAATGTTTTCTGTAACACAACCAGGAAGTAAGAAGGTTGAGATGATAAAGTAACTATATTTGAATATATATTAATATTTAATAATAAAACCTTTACAGAAATTTGTAGTATATTTCCAAGTCTTTCACAACAATTTTTGAGCCTCATGTAACAGCTACAGGGTCATAGCTTGTACAACTAGAAACTGTGAATGTTTGATCTTAGGTATTATTTGTTTGCCTGATAGATGTAGTTTTATCTGTGTGACATAAACACCTTAATAAGCATCTTCAAATTATTTGCTTCACAACTGATAAGTAAACAAATATTTGTGATCCTTATTAGAGTTATACATAAGTGTTTTAAAATCATGGCTTATGGATTGTTTTGTAATATCTCTTGCAGTGTATGGTAGTAGTTGGCAAAATGCTTCACTTAAGTATGCATATTTGTCATTATAGTGGTTTTAGTTAGTACCTAAAATACTTCCACACTATGTAGAATATGTGTTCAGCTTTTGCATTAAACCTACCAACTGTCTTAATTAGTCATTTTGTGGTAAACTAGTTTGTTTTTTTGCAATGTAACTTTAGTTATATTGTCTTGTAATCTTTGAAATACAATCAAACATCAACATTAAAACACCTTTTCACCTGCATCCAAATGCTCTTCATAGTGAGGTATCTTCAATACCAAAAGTGAGCCACACAAAACTGGATTTTATATTGACTAAATATCTGAATTTTAAAGCCCACAATTTTTTTTTGCTGTATGTAGGGCTCTGATAGTTACAAGTTGCATGGAGAATTGTCAACAAGAGGTTTCAGTGGATGAATTAACTGTAACCTTCTTTTCTTTATGATTGGTCACAAAGTTTCACAGTACTTCTCTTCAGAGTTTGAACTGCTAAATATTTCACATTCACTTTCTGTTTATTTTACTATCAAACAATAAAATATAAACTTGCTGAAAATAAAACAACAAATCACTTTGTATCATTAGACTGTTTACATGACACCATAATATGATACTGTTGAGCTAGTACAGCGGTATGTCTTCGGATTTACAACGCAAAATCAGAGGTTCGATTCCCCTCGGTGGGCTCAGCAGATAGCTCGACGTGGCTTTGCTATAAGAAAAACACACACACACACACACACACACACACTGATACTGTTGAGAGCAACAAAGTACACACACAGAAATAAACCAGCATGGCTCTTGCTCTGAGATTTGGAATTTATCAACTTCCGTATCCTACAGTGTTTCCAACAAGAATAATAAGATTAAACTTTTATTATAGTATATGGTTCAGATCCAATACCATAAACCTTATAAGTGTTAGAATACTTCTCGTCTGTCTGGGAGTTTGGAATGTCAGTGGTATACCAGTATAATACCACTCAGGCATACAAAGATAACTGCCCACTTTATTGATTGTCTGTATAGAGAACGAAACTAAAGACATTGTTCTTAATCCCGAATATCAAGGTGCCTGTTATTTTAATATTTAATTTGATTACAAATTGTAGGTAAAAGAAAGAGGTTGAAAAGTTCTGCCCTCAATGGTGTAGTATCCATTAACTGAGGTTCTACTGTATTGATGAATAAAGCTGATGACTGGCTTTATGTAACGTGGTTTTAACATTTAAAGCTCTTAGTCATGGTTTTGGTTTTTGTAACAGGTAATGATTATTATTTAATGTAACTCGGTATTCGGGAGGTTATGCATTTAGTTAAATAATAAAGTGGGTTATAATGTAATTCAAGTTAATTATGCAAGAGGGAATTTCATTTCCTCAAAGTTGCAAAAATTAAATTCATAATAGTGCAGTTTGTCATAGATTTTTAGTGTTGAATGCTGTATTGGTTCATGATGCAAATTATATACTCATGGCAATTTGAAGCTATAATGAAGTGAAAAAAACCCATCTCATAAACATTGTGCGAGTTTTTTAAAAATATATTTATTCCTTATCTCAGATTAGTTGATTGTACTTCTTTTTATAATATTACATGGAATAGTATCTACTTGAGAAATAACTAATGGATTCACGTGTAGTTCTTTAATGATTTCATTCTTGTAATTGCTTCATGAGTCATATATATGCAAAAACGGCTCGTTTGGGTTGAGAAAATATTTTTTACTTAGAAGAGCTCTTCTCGAAAAAAATATTTTCTCAACCCAAATGAGCCGCTTTTTTATATATATATTCTCTACAAGTGGGTTTTCTCGACATCACTGATTATTGCTTCATGAGTCAGTTGAATAAGTATGATTATATAAATTATTTTTCATATTATAAAAGTTCAGTGTTGTTCAATGTATTTTCTTATAACTGAGATTAAAGGTGGTTTCACAAGGTGGTTTTTATTCATGTTTAATAAAATATATATCTTTTTATATAACTGTAGTCTTGGTCATATATTACTATTTGATTTTTAAAGATGTGACTTCTTCAGTCCATAGTACATAGTGTAAAAAAAAAGTGAGTTGTCTAAAATACTTTGTATATCCTACAAAACTTTAATCTATAAACTTCACATGTTGTTAGTTTGATTCTTCACAAATCCCACCTCCCATTGTTTTTGCCCACTTACAACATGGAACCAATCCAGTCTCAGGGGCTAAGGTCATTGCCAACATTCATTATCAAGATGGACAAATGGATTCATTTGAGCTATTTGACTATGGCATAGGAGGTAAGTCTGTAAATGTTTCTATTTTTGATGTGCTTAGATTGACTGGAGTATTTTTTAAATTTGTTCATCTTTCTGTTGAAACAGGTATTAGGATAAAGTATCATTAAAATGTACTTAACAATGACTGCTTAACAATAGCATTTAAGTATAATGCTTACAAATGCTTTTCTGAATAGGAATCTTCATGGAATGAAAAACATAACTGCAACATAATGTAAGATAATCAAGATACAATATGCAAAAGTTTGTTTAGTGTTTCTTTGTAATATGATGCTTATTGACTTTTAATATTGTCTTGAGAAAGTAATGAACACTGCTGCAAGCTTATCCATTTCAGTGTAGTTTGGATGTATATTTTCCACTGTACTAATTAGTATTTGTGGTGAAAGTTCATCACAAAAATCTTTTCTTCTAGCAACATATCAGTTTGCTACAATCTATATGTTGAACTAGAAGTCATGTTTCCTTACAGTTTGAAAAAAAAAAAGAGCTGTCCTTTTGTGTTTAAATCACTGGCTTTTGACTTCTCAATTCTAATAAATAAGCAAGTATATCATAACAAAACAATATAGGTTGGGAAACAGTGATTACATAATATCAGTAAAATTAAACTTATGTTGCAGATAAAAGGTTCAAATTAGTGCTGTTCTTTTCAACACTGTTTCAACATTCCATCTTCGGGCTCTAAATACAGTATTATATTCAAAAGGAAATTCAGGAAGTAAACAAATACTATTGCTTTCATCCTGAGCACACTGAAATCAACCCAAAGTCTAAATCTGAAGCTTAAAAAAGAAGTTTAAATTAAATAAATAGAACTTTTTTTGAATAAATTTCAACTCTAAAATATTTTTTGAATATTTTGAAGGATCACTACAAGTTTATTCTTTATATTTTTTTCCCTTTGTGCAGGATCCACCCTTTTGGGTGGAAAATATTTCATTAAACTATATACAAACCACACATTGTTATTTGTCTTTTTACTTTTTTATTTGTATTCTCTGTTGTTTTTATGTGTATGCATGTTACATCTTTATGGATAGAATAGTGTTATAAAAACAGAGCAGGAGCTAATATTTTTACCCTTTTAGATACAGATATAACTAAAGGAGATGGAATCTATTCAAGATATATTACAACAATTACAGCAGCTGGACATTATTGGTTTAATTATATCTGCTAGTGATAATAATGGGAGAGCAAAAGTTTTATATGGTAGAAATAGTAAATCAACGCCTAGAAATCTGAGTAAGTACAATTACGGTTTTTAAACTGATATTTATTTTCTTACAGAGTTACATGTACAGGGTGTATACAAATTAGTGATAGAGATCTGTAAGCAGATTGGTAAACAAATAAATACTAACTGTGCATTGAACTTTGGTTTATTTGATTCACCAACTTCTAAAATTTTGTAAATGCAAATTTATTAATTTATTTCATTTCAGTACCCATATTTGTTTCAGTGTTGTTTTCTTTTTTGCCTATGACATATATTGTTGGCTGTGTATTGCTCAAGTCCTGTCTGTTCTCAAAATTTGTAAAAGGTTCTTGAGTGTAAGAATCAACAGTACTTGTTTATGAAAATGCTTGTGTGCTCAATCATTGTTTAAAATTCTAGAAACTTGCATGATTATTATATAAAACTGACACACAGGAAGCATTATTATTATTTGCTGGCTACAGTCTTTGTGCTGTATACGTCAGAAGCTATGTCTGTCAATCAGAGACTACAGAATTAGACCTGGAACGTTTTGTAGATTACAAACCTTTCCACTTCAGTTAATGAACTATGGAACGTCAGTGTTTCTACAAGAACATTAACTAACTCCTTTGGTCATCATATGAATGGCATTAGGCCAAACAAGCTAGCTAACTTAAGCAAGATGTGACAGTATAAACTCAGAATTACTTTGCTTATCATGGACTTTGATCATTGATAGAATATTTGATTCTAGATCAGATAGAAGACTCAGTTTTGTCTGCAAGTTTGTAAATCTCATATATAAATCATCATTTTGATAACTATCAGTAATAAGTATTTTTATAAATTATATTGTTTTTATATTTGTATATTAGAATATATTTGTGTTAAAAAAGGAAATTGTGTGTATCAATCTTTTTGGCAAATTACATAATTTTGATACATATTAACATTTTATTAACAATAAATTTGAATTTCAATCTAGAAGTTATTTGAAATAGTAACACATTAACATACATCATATAATAAATTGGGGCTTGTCTGAAATAACTTATAATATGTAACACATGAAAGGAAGTTTTTATACATTAATACATTTCCTTTGTTTATATACATTTTAGTAGTAAGCCTGTAGTGGGTTCCTTTATAGTAACATAATATAGTGATAATTAAATTTTAGAAGTTTGATAATATCATAACATGTAATGTATCTAAGTAAAATTATTAGTCATATGAAGATAATAGTATATATTCTGGGAAGAACAGTGGGAAAACGATTCAACATATGCTTTTGTACAACTCAGTGTGTTATGAGAAAAGTCAAATCATGTGAATCTAAACTATGATCACCAAAAATATATCCAACATACAAAAGTAGACCACACTGACATGATTTGTAATGCTTTTGAAGTATGATCAATGGCTGTAGGTGCACTGATTAGTTTTAAAAAATAAATATTCATAGATTAAATTTATTAAAAAAATCTAAAACCAAAATTTAAATTATTTGAAGAGGGGCATCATCAGGTTATCTGTGGAGGCACATAAACTTGCACAATGGAATATCTAGACAGCAGCAGGCTTAGAAAACACACCAAGCCAATCTGGATCAGTGCCTTTATCCACAAAGTGGAGGTCCTAATAAGAAAGAGAACATACTGACTTAAAAAACAAATGAGGAGTGGTGTCAGGTTAGCAACAAAAGAATTTAATATTATTGCTTAAACAACAAACAAATAAAGTTACTATCTGTCTACATTGTACAGATCATTACAATGTGATGTTACTTGTAATGGAAGCCAGTGGAGTGGCTTAGGCAGGCCAAGTGTAATTCACTTTACTTGTGGGAGCTTTGACTAACACTACCTGTTGTTACAAGATTAATTTATTTTTAGGTGAGGATGCAGTGGACAACTAAAGCACACAGGCACTACCTTGAGGCTTTACAGTTAAAAACGAATATTTCAATAACATTTCTTTTATTAACTTTTTCATATACTCACTGATTACACACAACTTTTTATTAACTTCCTTTACTTAGGTTAATGCTCTTAATACATTTAATCTATTTTACTTAGTATGGTACCCAATGTTTAGGAAGTAAGGCACTGAATACTTACAAGTTTAGGCAAGAGACAGCTTGTTGAGGTTTGTGCAAACATACATGTGGAATATCTGTACTAGCCTTTCCTTATTATAAAATAATAAAGACAAGAAGAAAGGCAGTTAATCAGAACAACTTTTATACCCATGGCCACAAAATACAGAGCAGTTGTTTTTGTTTTGTTTTGTTTTTGCATTAATATAATTTGAATCTCAGATCCACAGTTTGGCATGCTAATAACTGGGCCACACTCAGACCAAAACAAATCTCTGACAGTCTGTCAGTTTTCACAACATTTACCTATTTCTTTATTCCTTAAGTTTTAATTGCACTTGAAAACATAACTTTCCCAAACTGACTGCACAAGTAATATTAATAGGGTGCTGAAAATAACTGTGATTTCTGTAGTGAAATTATCATTTTGACAATTATACAAGTTTACCCTTTTTTTTTAAACATAGTCTTATTTTAATATAGTTGTGAAGTATGGGTGTTTATAAAATTTAAAAATTATAACATTTAAAATTTTCTGTTGTGATGCTCTAGGTTAACACAATGCCTTTATATTTAATCTGTTTTTATTTTGTCATTTTCAGCCACAAACTATTTTATAAAATACTTTGATAAATGTGGAGATGTTCTGAATCGATTTGATGAAGATGTAAGTAAGATAATAGATGTCTGGAATATTAATGGCCCACCACTTGTGCCAGAAAGCTATGGAACAGAACAAAAAGTTCTGGTTGATCTACACAATATTCAACAAGACAAAATATTTTATTTTGGAATTCAAGGTGTAGATGAGGCTGGGAACAAGGGGATTGTATCTAATGTAGTAGCTGTCTTCTTCAGCTCAAATTCAGTGTTCCCTACAGTAAGCCATTCCTTTTCCTTGGATTCTACAATGTCATCTTCAACACAAGACCCAGCTGCTGACAAGAAGATTAAGTTGAATAAGGGAGGACTGTCAACTGGTAACATAGCAGTTATTGTGAGCCTTGTTCTATTATTGCTTATAATTATTCTAGTCGTCCTTGTCTTTTTTTGTAAGAGAAAAAGTAAAAATAAAAAAATGCCCTGATCAATCATGTAGCAAACCTTTAAAGAGTGAAAAGGATGCTGTCGATAATGTAGACTTTGGTTATGGTGTTAAAGAAGAACATGTTAAAGAAACATTACTTAGACCTGTCAACCCCTCACCAGCAGAAGTAGTGATATAAAAGAATGTTATGGACAGTTTTCACAAGGTTTCACTCCCATATGGTATCATTGAATGACAAGACACTTTCAGATATTGACTTCATCCAGTGGAGAACATTTACACATACTAAATTTCTGATGGACCCAATCTTAGTTAAGCTTTTTTAGAGAAGTTTAGTGGTGATCATTTGTTTCAAGTTCATGTCATTATAAATTAATGTTAAACAATAACATATGCTACAATCCGATTTAGAAAGTTACTCTGTGTACAGTTAATGTAGAGTACACCAGTAAAATTAAATTATACACTGTCAACTGCAAGACATAACTACAGGAAATAACTGTGTTGAAAATTTACACCTGCAGGCATGATTTTAAGTAGTTTATTTGAAACTAAAAATACAGATACAGAAATATCTTAGTTTTATTATGTGATTAATTTGGAAACTTTACCTTAAACTGAAGTCTGTGGTTAAATAACAGTCTAACAGGTTTAAATTAAACAATAGTTTGTGTTCTTATACCTTGAATTTACTTGGATGCTGTGTACTTGTAATATTCACTTTTACAATCATGAATCACTACAGACATTAGTAAAGAAGAATTAGCATACCGGGGAAAATATGAATGATACTTTTAGTTTTAAAAATATTGGTTATACACTTCCCACTTCTTAAAGATTATAACTTAAATTTCAGTTACAAAGTGCAATTAAATCAAAGAAAGAAGTAAAAGATTAGTGGCAGTTGTTTAATAATGAAATTTTCATAAACCTTTGCTTGTGTAACATTTATCTATCAATTTATCTCTTTATTGTTAAGTTTTGTGTATGTATTGTATATACAATGTTTCAAGATGTATTATGGATTATCGAAGTAGGTGGCAATGACTTATAAAAGAACAATATTATATAATATTGTAATTAAGAGCATTTCAATAAAAACATAAGTAAACATTGTTAAATGTTGTACCAGTTAATGTAACCTGGTACTGCATTTTTCATATATAGAGAATCCATTTTAGTACTGATTTTGTTCCATTACCATAGTTTTTTATTGTAATGAATTACTTCTTTGAAGTATCACATCAAAATATTTGAAAAAAACAACATAGTGTATATACAAAATTAGAAAAAGAAAGAATAACAAAGTATGCTAAATTTATTTTTATATAAAGTATTTTGCTAAAACATTTGCAGATGTGTAATGACCACACTTCAAATATATTAACATAGTGAGTAGAGAGCTATGACAAAGGTTTTACTATTAATTAGTGATTAATATATAACAATAAATTTGTGAATTATAATCATCCTGAAAATTAAAATTGTAACACTGAAACTCTATCACGCACTTCTAAAATGAAACTGGAAGTAATACTTAGTTAGTTTGTCTATTTTTGTATTTATGACATATTTCAGGCTATGAAATGGGAAAAGTAAATGTGCATCAAAGTATTTAAGGCTAATTAAGTACTTGAAAATTGTTTAAAAATATTACATTGAACACTGATTACCATAACTAGTACTACATACATTACTGTGAGTTTATTGTACTGTGTTTCATAGACTTTCCCCAGACAAGTTACCTTACAGACATGTCCGTGTTCATACAATATGGGAAGGCCATATTTCTATATTTAGTCCATCATGTATACATAGTGTGTTTAATTCTTGATATACTATAAATTCTACTTTCTAACTTTTATTTCAGGGTAGTACAATAAATAGTTCCACAGAAACTATTATGCAATTGTCATACTATAATAATATTATGCATATATTAAAGTTAATTTGCTTTCTCAAAGTTCTCCAAAACTTATTCTTAATGTGAGTTTAATATTTACAGAAACTTCATTTGACATTTTTAAGGCTTGAGGGAATCTTAATATGTCATTTACATATTAGTCATCATTGAGAATACATTTAAAAGCTTTGAATAACTTATAGGCAGATTCCATTAAGCATATATAATGTAAAACCTCATAGAATCATAACAACTAGCAATGGTACAGTGTGTGCTTATTTTTCTTGCCTCAAATGTTAAAGATTAGTGAGTTAAGCAATCTGACATTCCTGACATAATGCAAACAATTTTTTTAGAAAATTAAGGTTTGAATGAATCAACAAAATGAATGTAAATTTTACAATATGTAAAGATTTTGTTGCCTATAGTTAAATTTTATAACAGTATATAAAATCCCAGAGATGGAACCAATCAGTTTTCAAGATACTGTAGATCAACTTGATCAAATATTATTAATAACAATAAATATAATTATATCAAATTCAAAACATTAATTAAAAATGAGCTCCAGAGCTTCACTGTATACTAAATAAATGTAATTCAATAACAATAAATTGTTAGTACACATGATCATATGTTATCACATTACTGAAGTGTTTGGGATAAAGGTTTTACTGCATAGATATTAAAGACTTGTAATTTGGAAAAGCTTTATGTAGACTTAAAAAGTTTCAAATCTACCTTTAGTGTTTAACTTCATAAGTACTGCATATAAAGTACATGTATTACTTTTAGACAGGGATTTGGCTGCTTTTATGTCCAAACTGGCTAGCAAGTTGTACTTTCTAAACAGTACATGATGACAGAAAAAAAATGCATCTTTTGAAATACTATTTTTACATTCCTCTAATTTGAAATATGTAGCAGAATATTTAAGAAGAATATGGAAAAAATATCTATAGTGTACTGTGGTTTCTATTACATGTCTTAAGTTGTGTTGATTCCATTACTTTTGGCACTTAACATTATAATGAAGAAAGGCATAGTTTATGTCATAAATATGCTATTACTTTCACTTCCCTTCTCTTAGCTTATTATTGAGCTGAATTAAAATTAAACTTCATCACCAAATCAAATTTTGGTGGTAGTGAAAAACGCTCTCTAGTATGTTTTCATAGGGGTATCATACACTTACCTGCTTCCAGAATGGTATATCCAAGTAGCACCGTGTCCTGAACTGGGGCATTCTATCAATGAGCATGTTGTTGACTACTCCCTACTTGCTAGAGAGCTTATCTGCATTATGTTTCAAACAGTGGTGGATGGAATGATGGTACTTTTTCAATGTATTCATAAAACATTCATTCATACCTACTGGGTGATTAACATTCAAAACCCAATTCAGCAATGCATAATTTGCTTTTATCATTACAATGATATAAACATAGTATAAAATAGGTGTAATTAATAGTGAAGCTCCATCGAACTTACCAGAAGAAAGACCCTGCTCAAACTGTTGTGATTAATTAAGTAAATAAATAGCAAGAAGAGTTTGGTGCAAGGTTTTGATCCTTGCAATTGATTTATTTCTTTGTTTACCACTGTTGGTTTAAAATATAATCTTCACCTTAGTTCTTGTCAGAGCATGTCTTAATAGTTAGTGTGATGGACTTATAAATTCATCCAGCTGCTTTAAAAACATTGTACTTCACAATTTGTGCCTATGAGTGTATTATGAAAGTGATAGTCAAATCCATCGTTCAACCACAGAATCCAAAATGTTGGCAATGGCACTGTTGATTTGTTCCATCTCTCTAGTCTGTCAATTCAAATTTAGGGATCGCTAGTATGTACAAATCTTGTTTAGATTTGTATGAATATCAAATACAAACAGTGAAATAAATCAGCTTGGTACTACTATCAATTTAGCTAACACCATTCAAAATTTCTTATGGTAGCAAACTTTGTTTAGCCAAAGCAGGTGAGTCTAATAAACTTTCTAGGATACTTTCCTCATGTATTATCTCTCTCTATTAATAGGTTACTCAACAATTAAATCATTTCTGAAGACCACTGAGCAAGTATTGTCAGTTCTATTTTTCTCTTATATATAAAAATAAGTATAAAAGTGAAAGAAATAAACTATTTAATGTCATACTACAATAACTTATCAAAGACTGAATTCAACGTTCATTATGCAAGCCAAAATAATGGTTTCATTGTTACTCCTCTGGCCATATTGTATGGGTCAAAATTTCCTATTTGACTTATTGATAGTGAAATCAGTGCAATGTAAGTTTATTTTACTGTAGTAGAGAGAATTAAACAGGTTAGTAAGAGTTATAGTTAAAATTCCCTTGCATATCTCTAATAAGTTGCAGGTGCTATACATTTGTTGTATAATACATTAGGACTTTACCATAACTTGAAATTATGTTAAGCACAAAATCTTTCCCATCTTTAGGGTGTGAAAATGCTTTGTTTTTTCTCTGCTCTAGCAACTAGATTATTCTGAAAACATAATGATTAGTTTGTTTATTTTATTCTCTTAATAACAGTGATAAATACCTTCCATAAAATTGTTATATTAGTCTCATGACCAATAATTTGTTTTTATATTTTATTTTGAATGTATGTGCATTTTCCATTTGACTTTATTATTTTGTACATTGTGATCAAGTGAAGTTGCTTTTAGAAACCCATATAGATCTTCCAATGTAAGAGAAGCTAGGGTTGATGTGGGGACATCATTAGATAATATGGTACACCCAGTATGAGCACTTGGTACATAATCTAAGGGTTGCAGGTTTGAATCCCAATCATACCAAACATGCTCACTCTTTCAGCCATGGGGATGTTATGATGTGACAGTCAATCCCATATTTGGGAAAGAGTATCCCAAGAGTTGGCAGTAGGTAGTGATAACTAGCTGCCTTCCCTCTAATATTACACTGTTAAATTAGAGACGGCTAGTGCAGATAGCCCTCATGTAGCTTTACACAAAATTCAAATCATGCACACAATCTAGAGAATATATAAAAAAATATTCTGAGCTTGTGCACCAGCTTGATTATTATTGGCAATTTTTCACGTGCAGGAGCAAAATGTTGCAAGTGTAAGTTACAATGGTGATCACAAGTGTAGCACAGTTCCAAAACCTGTTAAGGTAATGTTCAAGAGACACTTAGATATTCTTTGATTATAACATGCATTGTCAGGCACAAGCTATAACCATAGAGAGAAATAAATGTAGCATGTATAATAAATGAAGATTACCAGATAACATTACAACACCATTAGATCAATCAGCTAGCACTACACCATAATTCTACTGATCCTGGAAGCAGTAAGGAGTCTTCCAAATAAGAAAGATACATTGAAAACACTCTGACACCACACTTGGTGGATACAGGTCAAAATGATGATGCAGAGCCATACATGTTGTGCTGTTCTACTGTTGTCCGTGCTGAGTAACTCCACAGTTGCCGGAATGGCCATATCTCCAGAGAGGCCATATTAATTGTTTAAAGAGGCTCCTCAGTCAAGGAATTCACTAGAAATAAAGTTATTTTAAATTTATTGTTAACTTTCATTACAGAAATTGTTGAGAGATTGAAATTGCAGAATATCTAGGTGGAAGTGATCACTGCTCTGTTAAGTTTTATGTCTTGCTACAATATAGTAAGAGTCCTGGTGAACCTCATGAAGCTTCTAGTAAAGCCATCATTACAGCTAATGAATGTAAATTTTGTTCTAGATGTCACAGGAGAGGTAAACCTCTGGCTCAGTTTGGGAAGTGTTACCCACAGAATTAACTTGATCACTTCTGATCTTGGGTCTGAAATAGGTATCCTTGGGATGAATGAACTGCACAGTAGTGACAGTCAGTTTTGCACATGCAATGATGACCTAACATGCTACAGAAAAGTCATTCAATCTTGCCTTATCAAGCTCAGAAACAGTAAATTCCATGAGTGAATGTGACAAAAAAAAGTTCTACCTCCATTTATACAACTGATGTTCTCTGGCTTAATCCAGAGTATTTCCAATGTTTTAGTGTAAAGTAAGGTAGTTACAGAAGTT
The DNA here is from genome assembly GCF_004210375.1 of Tachypleus tridentatus. Taxonomy (NCBI): domain Eukaryota; kingdom Metazoa; phylum Arthropoda; class Merostomata; order Xiphosura; family Limulidae; genus Tachypleus; species Tachypleus tridentatus. The sequence goes on along the minus strand of NC_134832.1, from coordinate 18,869,982 downwards.
GTGCAAGAGATAAAATGTTACTGACCCAAAAGACAAGCAGCACTAGTTTGGACAGTGGCATGACTGTCAAAGAATGTCCTTGTGTTGCTCAACAAGGGTTGATCGGCTCTCCATCTTGAAAATGAAAAAGTTATAGATATGGTAAGTAAGGTAGATGTAAACAGTGGTAGCAGGACCACTAAGGACAAAAAGCAAATACACAACTACTGGTACACCTGAGGGCTTTGGTTGATGATTTTGCAATCTAGACTAAGTGCAGTGAGAGCTGTTTATTGACTTGTTGGTTCAATATTTTAAGTGTTCATGGGACCAGATGACTTACTACATTAAATAATGTAACTCAGCAACATATATGCATGGGAGATGTTCAAGTAAGACAACCAATGCACCAACTTTCTTGTAGTACTAGGAGGTTTTGGTCTTCCCCATTGGGAATTGTCAGGAAGAAAGTAGGTTCTGTATGGACTTCTAATGATATCCATTAATATGTCACATTGATGCCTTCCTGTTACTGTCAATAGTTGAATGTTTGGTCATGTTGAAGGCTTCCATTAGTTTAACATCCTGAATCATGTGTAAAAAATATTGGTAAGTCAAACTCGATTATGAAAGTAAGACAAAAACTGCTGGTATTATGAGTGATGACCAGTATAAATTCCACATCATGTTTTGTTTGTGTCATTCCCCAGCCACATTTGAAAATTTGATGGGGCTTACACTCAAAGGATGTATTTGAAACAGCAAAGATGTCAATGATATTTCAGTATTTTGATAAACTTCTGAGTCAGCATTTAAGAAAGTAAAATATGAGACTGAAATTCATAAAGTGCTTCCTCATGAATAAGGAGATAAAGTTCACTGGACACATAATAGAGAAGAACGAAGTCTCAACAAACCTGGACAAATTATATATGCAAAAACGGCTTGTTTGGGTTGAGAAAATATTTCACGTAGAAAAGCGAACAACGTTTTGACCTATGTAAAATATTTTCTCAACCCAAACGAACCATTTTTGCATATATAATTCTCTACAAGTGGGTTTTCTCGACATCACTGATTAAATCTGGACAAAATACTCATGGCATGGGACTAATGCTGACTTCTGATGAAACAAGAAGTACACATTTTTCTTAGTTTGGCAACATATCATTGACTGTTTGTGGCAAATGTTTCAACAATAGCAGCACTATTATCTGCTCTTACAAAAGTGGAAGTGCATTTTAATTGTTGTACAGAGTGCATTCAATCATTCCAATTTCTAAAGTTTGTTTTTTGTGGGTTTCCCAGTCTAGCTTTCTCCAACAGGACTGAATTTTTCCTGGATTCTTACGTCAGCAATAGAAGAAGTTTCAACAGTACTTTCTTAGCTAGAGGATGGTGTGGAATGCATGATCATGTATGTTATTTATACACTCATGGCTTCTGAAAATAGATAATACACAACAAAGAAAGAGTTGCTTGCTGTGGTTGTCTTCATAAATAATTTTCACTAATAAATATATGGTATATTCACAATTTGGCCAAATCATGCTTTGCTAAAGATGTTAGAAGACTTTAAAAAATCAGAAGGAATAATAGTATGTTGGATAACAATGTCACTAGAATATGAATTTGTCAAAATACATCACCTGAGCCTACAACACAAAAATGTGGAATATCCTAGGTAAGAAATAAATTCACAACTGTATTAGCTATAATTATAACAAACTATAGAGTAGATGTCTCTGCTGGTGGACCAGTGCTATAGTAATTGTAATAACCATTGTTGTAAAAATGTGTTAATGTTTCTTTATTAAAATATAGTTGTATTAAAAAAGAAAATGTGTATATCATAAATTGGATACATATTGACATTTATTTAAATATAAATTGTCATTTAACTTAGTTTCAGGCCATTTGAAATTATTACATTACATAATAAGTTGGGGATTAATCTGAATAACAGACAAAATTTGATCTAAACTGAAACAAGTCATAATTCATTTTACCAGTTCCAACAAGATTTCATCATATCTGTTTATCAACCCCTCGGTGTGGATTTCTCTGCGTGGTGAGGGGGACCTCCCAGGGAAGGTTCTGTTCTATCTGGTTACCTCCTCTGGGATCTAAACATCCACCCACGTGTTTGCCGTGCGTGGCGACTCGTGAAGGGAAGGAGAGGATCCTGGTGGTTGGAGTGGTTGATCCAACCCTAACACACCACTTTGGCCTCGAATTCCTGTAGACGGGCGGCCTTTGGGTGGCCCCCTTGGGTCAATCGGCTGGTCCACTTGGGCTAGAGTCAACCAAGTACCAGTGTTGGAAGTTCTCAACGGGTGTTGTGGACATTGTGCCTGATGCTGGTGTTTGGGTATAGTGCTCACGAAACCCTGGCGTTGCTTCATTGTCCTTGCGTGACTTTGTAGGGCTCCATGGTGGGTGGGGTCAGTGGGTACCGAAATTTTTTCTTTTTCCTATGGATCCTCTAAAAAATTTAAATAAAATTGTAAAAAAACAGTCAATGGGTAAGCGACCACGTCTTGAATACTCAGAACAGCAATCTTCAACATCAGTAACATACGTACCTCATTTTCTTATATTACATTCTCTTTCGGAAAAACCTTTAGGGCAAATGTCCCCTTTTTTTTATTCAAAAGGGACTAGAGGGACTTGCTGGCTCTCCAAAATCAGTAAAGAAACTTCCATCTGGTGACATATTGGTTGAAACATCCACATCCCAACACAGTGAACTCCTCTTGAATTCAAAGGCAATTGGGGATGTACCTATTGAGGTTACACCCCATGCTACCTTGAATTCTTCACAAGGAGTTATTGTTGAAAGGGATTTGAAGAACGTTCCCGAGTCAGAGATTCTCGCTGGTCTTTCCACTCGCAAAGATGGAGTTACACTGCCAACAAATACCCTTGTTTTAACATTTACTTCACCACGTGCACCCGCCACCATCAAGGCAGGTTATCTCATTTGCAGGGTTCAGCCATACATACCAAGCCCTCTTCGATGTTTCCAATGTCAGAGATTCGGCCACTCAAAGACATCTTGTCGTGGTTCCCTGACATGTGTTCGTTGTGGAGGCAAGGACCACGATGCCTATGACTGTGACATGAACCCACATTGCGTAAACTGCAATGGTTCTCACCCTTCTTACTTTCATTCTTGCCCAAAATGGTTCGAGGAAAAAGAGGTGCAGCGTTTGAAAACGACACATAACATTAGTCATCCTGAGGCTCGGAAATTGCTGTCCACAACTCCACCTCGGACATATGCTGCTGCACTTCATTCCACAACTACAGTGGGAGTGCAGACAGATCTCTCTGTGCCTCCAAGAGAATCGTTTTCAAAACAAATGAAAAGCCTTTTGACCTCCGCGGTTAAAAAAAGTTGATGAATCGACTTCCACACCCATCTCTGTTCTTCCCATACCTTCCAACAAACCTCAAGATCCACGTCCTTCAGTTTCAAATACAGGTATTTCTTCTGATACAACTTTTTCTCCCACCACAAGAGACAAAACAATTATTCGTTCGCGTCCACAGTCACTGGATTCCCCTTCCAATAACAAAAACCTGCCCACCCGACCCAGAGCAGGATCCATGGAGGTTGATAGACCTCCTCCGACTAAAGACAGTAAAGAAAAAAGACGTGGTCGTAAACCGAAGGGTTCTCCAGCCACTTCACCTACCCCCTGATCCTGAACTTCATATCGGTGAAGTTTTGCTGCCAGTGGTCCCGGAGACCAAGTTCTTGGGGCTTATCTTTGATCGTAAACTGACCTTTATACCACACTTAAAGCAGCTATGGGTCAAATGCACAAAAGCACTGAACATCCTCCGTGTTCTCTCTTCTACTAGTTGAGGGGCAGATCGCTGTTTAATGTTAAAGGTATATCGTGCTCTTATTAGATCGAAACTCGATTATGGATCAATTGTCTATGGCTCTGCCAGACCCTCGGCTTTAAAGATGCTGGACCCCATTCATCACCAAGGACTTCGACTCTGCACTGGGGCTTTCCGTACCTCTCCAGTTCAAAGTATATACATTGAATCTCATGGACCTTCTCTACACCTTCGCCGTTTGCAACTATCTTTACAATATACTTCAAAACTTCATTCCTTACCAAAGCATCTCACCTGGAAATGTGTTTTCCTTCCTCGGTGGGCAGTACTTTTTCAGAACAGACGATCTGTCATTGCTTCGTTTGGCCTTCGCATCCGGGCGCAATTGGATGAATTGGGTCTGTCCTTGGATAACATTGCATTCCACAGGTTGGCTCATCCCATCATGGCTTATTACAGCCCCCAAATGTGACCTTTCTTTCAGTCACCTAAAAAAGGCAGATACTCCAGATTGGAAGTACCGTCTTTTATTCAATGAATGTCTTTCAAACAATTATTCAGTTCCCATTTATACAGATGGTTCCAAATCAGGTAATTCAGTGGGCTCTGCTATGGTTTGCTTTGGGTCAGTAGTTGCGCGCAGAATCCCTTCTACAGCTTCTGTGTTCACTGCTGAACTGTATGCCATATCTCTTGCCCTGGATCATATTGCAGCTGAGGATACTCCAACTGCACTATTTATACTGATTCGCTTAGTTCTATACTTGCCTTGGAATCGCTACACGTTAGCTCACATCCTATTCTCGCTGATATTCGAAACCGACTGGCTTATTTCTCATTAGCAGCTACTTCAATCCAGTTTATCTGGACACCAGGCCATGTTGGTATTCGCGGGAACGAGCTTGCAGACATGGCAGCTAAATATGTCTGCTTCAGCACCATCACTCCTATGCCTATTCCGTACATGGACTATGATGTTGTCTTCAAGGCTCGGCTCCGTGCCAGCTGGCAGTCCACTTGGAGTGAGCAACGTGACAACAAACTTTTTCAAATCAAACCCAAAATTGGAATTTGGCCATCTAGCTGCCGTAAAGTTCGGAAGGAGGAAGTTGTTCTCACTAGGCTACGCATTGGTCACAGTTTTTTAACTCATCATTTTCTTTTATCTGGAACTGATGCACCAATGTGTAGTTTGTGTAACACTCAAATCACTATCAGCCACGTTTTACTTTCTTGCCATCGTTCCAATTCTCAACGACGGCAATATTTTAAACATATTTTTTCCCAGGGTCAGTCTGTAACATTGGACAGAGTTATTGGTGATGGTGACTCTGTCCACCTTGATAATGTTTTTAATTTTTTGATGGCCATTAATCTTTTTAATCTCATTTAAGTGTTGCATATTTATTCATTACACCTTTTTAATTGTGGTTCCTTTTTTACAGTTTTAATCTCTCTCCTTCAATTTGACATTAGACAATGGCCAGAACATTAAATAACTCGACACCAGGACTGGAAAGGCCAACTTCAGGTGACTAACGCTACTGTTTGAACTATTCGTTTGAACTACTCGTTAATCGTCCTGGCGAGTTGTTATTATACTTTTGCTGCATATCATTTCACACTTTTACTACTTAACTTTTTAGTACTGGCCATATTGACTCATAACCCGGAACCAGGACTGGAAAGACCAACTTCAGGTGACTGACGGTGGTTTTTATACTTACCTGTTAGTCTTCCTGGCGGGTTATGATCATTACCATTTTGCTACAGGTAGTTCTTTACAACTTTGTTGACTGGATGTCAACATTGGTTTTTACGCCATTTTCTGTTTTAATTGCCGTTTTGCTTTTATCTTCAATTACTTTTACTCCATTTACTTGACGTTTATCTTTTTACTGGACATTTGGCTACTCATTATTACGATTTTGCGGAGCGTCTTTTAAAACTTTTATTCTTTTACATTTTGATAATAGCTGCTATGACACATAACCCGGAACCAGGACTGGAAAGGCCAACTTCAGGTGATTGACGGTGGTTCTTGAACTTACCTGTTAGTCTTCCTGGCGGGTTATGATCATTACCATTTTGCTAGAGTAAATATTTTACAACTTTGAAGACTGGATGTCACCATTGGTTTTTACACCATTTTCTGTTTTAATTGCTGTTTTGTTTTTACCTTCATTTACTTTTACAAATTTTACTCCATTTACTTGACTTTATCTTTTTACTGGACATTTGGCTACTCATTGTTACAATTTTGCTGTGTATCTTTTAAAACTTCTATTCTTTTACATTTTGATACTGGTTGCTATGACACATAACCCGGAACCAGGACTGGAAAGACCAACTTCAGGTGACTGACGGTGGTTCTTGAACTTACCTGTTAGTCTTCCTGGCGGGTTATGGTCATTACCTTTTTGCTAGAGTAAATACCTTACAACTTCTTATACTCTGCCTTCTATCTTAACATTGTAGACTAGGTGTCAACATTGGTTTTATACTTTTTTGTTTTACTTGTTTGTTTGTTTTGGAATTTCGCACAAAGCTACTCGAGGGCTATCTGTGCTAGCCGTCCCTAATTTAGCAGTGTAAGACTAGAGAGAAGGCAGCTAGTCATCACCACCCACCGCCAACTTTCATTTCCATTTATATCTATTACTACATTTATTTTTTAATTTTATTTTTTACATTTTTACCGAATGTCTGGTGCAGATAGCCTCGCTGCTTTGTGCCATAAAACACTAAATCAATCAATCAATCAACTGTTTATCAACTTGAAGATATAAAAAAAAGTTAAATGTGCAAAATTACCAAAGTTTACTGAAATACCAGAAGATCACAATTTGTAGCCTGATGAAGTATTAGGGGATTATTCTAATTTCCCCACTTCATAATTACCATTGAGTAATAAAGATAAGTTAGAGATTGAGCTAAAATTTAAACAAATCAAACTTGAATGAGCTTGTGTCAAGAAGGAACAAGCTCGTACCAAAGCTAAAAGAGAAAATAATTTTTTGAGGCCAAAAAACTCTCTTAGAAGCCAAAAAAAAAAAAAAATTAAGCTAAAAGAAATGGAAATTAGACTCAACTCTGATCAACCAAGGCAAAATTATGACTTTGAACTTAATCAATATGTTAAATTATAACCATTCAATGAAGACGAAGTTGACAACTATTTCCAGCATTTTGAGAACATTGCACAAAGCGTGGTAATTATTATCACAAAGTATTCTTAACGGTAAACCATGAGAAGCTTATGCTTCTCTTTCTCGAGATGATTTTATGAATTAAAATAAGGTTAAAGCATAAAAGTTGGTACAAAAGGCTTACTGTCAAAAGCTTTAAGGTTATTGCAAGCAAGATGGCAAAAGTTATATGGAATTTGCCTGTGAAAAAGAGGTTTATTTTGATCAGTATTGTTATTCTATACATATATACAACAGTCTCAACAAACTATGACAATTATAATAATTGAATAATTTAAACATTGTGAACATGGATGAAAAGAAAATTGAAACACTATAGGAAGCAGCTGCTCTTTTCAGTGGTTACACTTTAATACATAAAACCATTTTTCATAAAAAAGAAATTTCTGCATTTCACAAAAACCAATATCTCTTCAATCCACTAAAGTTGAGGATTCTCTAAAAAAATCCAGCTCCTCTAGTTCAAAATATTTTGACAGTCAGGGTAAATCTTCAGGAAAAAAACCCATTAAGGCCTGTCTGCCATTTTTGTAAGAAATCTCATTAGGTTATATGCAACTGTTGGTCTTTGAAAAAGTAAAGGAGGCAACACCCAATGTGTTTGTGTCCACATACAGATGTAGTTTCGCCAGATCACCTGATGTTGTTGGTTTGGCCAATGATAAAAAAGCTGATGAAGTCAGAGAGGAATTTAGACCTTTCTTATCTGTTTGTTCTGTGTCTTTGACAACTGACACAGCCAATCCCACACCCATTTGTTTTCTACGTAATACTGGGGTAACTTGGTCATTGTTATTAAAAGGTATATTGTCTTTAGGTCTGAGTTCTGCCACTAGAGAGCCTGTTGTTTTTCAGGATATTGAGGGTGGCTTTCTTAATGTTGCTCTATATCATACATATTTAGCATTAGACCTAGTTTTGAAGCCAATAGTGGTTGGAGTAAGACCTACTTTGCTAATTAAGTGTGCATTATTATTGTTATTAAGGGTGTTATTGAGAAGAATCCTGATTTGTTTCCCTCATGTGCTGCAACTTGAGCTCAGGTTAAGAAATTAAGCCAAAAATAAGTTATAGAACCTATTCAAAGAATATTATTTTCATTATTAATGTGGCATTCTAGTTAAACCTACAAATATTTTAACCATCATTCAGTTCAAAATAGAAGTAGGGATGTGCATTGCCAATTTCACAATTATAATTTATATATTTGTAGTGTGTGTGTATTCACACACACACCAATCATTTCTTGAGTACCAATTTATTTTGTTCTGGTTAAATGTAGTTTTGTATGATAAAGGTAAGTGTCTGTAAGTATCAATGCATCATTCTATACATAGAGTATCATAATAAAGATTTTGAGTCTCATTCTGGTATTATGTATGTACATGCACTGTCTCACAGTAAAAATTATCAATATCAGTTCAATTCTGTTTTAATTTGTTAGAAATTTAGTAGAAATGGATAATTAGGTTATTACCAACCCTTCTAAGCCTGAATAGCAAAAATCAGTTTTGTATAAATTCCAGTAGCTATGTTTTTACACCCAAGAATTACAGAAACAAAGATGAGATGGATGATGCCAGTATGTTTTGAGTTATGAAAACGTTTGGTTGTTGTCATCTAAAAAAATATATGAAATTATTATCCAGATATTACAAGTGTAATATTTCAGTGTTTAAAGTGGTTTAAGATTGTCAAATTGCTAACCACAGATCTACTTAGATTATTATAAACTATTTTTGAATTTTATTACTCAAAGGTTAAACACACACTAAATGCAATTTTAACTTTTTAAGTTTCAAAAATATGGCCCAAGATTGTTGCAAGAAAATTGCGTGTTAAAGTTGTCATGAAAATTAAAATTGAATATACCTGCCATGAGGTGTATTGGCATGCAATAACACCATCAACTTGTTCATCACAACTCTCATTTTGAGTTTTAAAGTTTTTGTTTATGTTTTGACCAAGATCTATTGACAAAAGATACATTTTGCAAAAATGGATAATATAGTTGATGATTCTATTTTTCTCTTAATTACTTGAAATTATTTTGCACCAAGAAATAAAACTTTTTTCATGAAAGTGTTATAAGTCATTAATGTATAATGAACAATTAAATAATAAGTACAGGGTTTCATCACACAGAATTCACATTTTATTTTATTAGACAAATCGTAAGTATTTGTTTAATACATTGTTTTGCCAGACAAGTTATAAATTCTCTACCATGAAGATGGTGAATTCTTTTTCTCTTAGTGCTTCTAACAGAACATTGAAAATGATATGAACAGTTGAAGTATCTCACCTAAAAGAAAGATTTTTCTAAATATTACTGTCTGCTTTCTTTGAAACATACTTCTAGATATTATGAAATGAAACTAAAATTTAATATGTAAATCCTAGTTTTTATCGAATGCAATAGTAGTAAATGTATCCTTATTTGAAATAAACAACAATAGTTTATTCAATATAACTAGAATGAAGAAAATTTACAGCCAATTATGGTATTTATAGGATCAAAACCTGAGCAACTGAACATGCTTAAATTACATATCAATACATTTGTCTGTTGCTTTAAGAATAATAGTGTCTGCAAAGTATTATTTATAATTAGACTCAGGCTACTACAGTACAAAGACTTGGTAAAGCTACTTTCTCTGCTTAGATAATACTTGATATAGTCTTCATAAATATCATTCAGTATGCTTTAAGAAACTTCTGATTTCTTTCTTTAAATAAAGCTCACACCTACCTCCTGTATGTACTTGTATAATTCTTGGTAGACCTGGTCTCCCTCTTATTGTTATGTGTTTTGCATGTTTGGTTAGTTATGTTATTGTTCAATATGTACAAAAAAGTTGTTATTTCAGTTAAAATATTGTTTTTGATTCTCATAGAATTAATAACTTCCTCCTCTTTCCAATTGCATCTTGAGACACCTCAGACACAAGTTATTGTTGAGAATAAGGATTTGTTTTTGTGCTCTTTTTCTATTGTAACACCTTAATAGGAACTTTTTTAAGATGGAAAGGCTATCAATATATTTAACTGTCAAAAAAAAACCTGAATAATTTGTGAAAGAAATTCAGGCAAGCAATTACCTAAAATAGCTGGACTGAAAACAAGGGTTGGTGCAATGCCTTTGGTGTTTGTTGTTGTTAAGCACTTGAAAAAGGAGAAACTTCTTAACTAAGATATAGCCACAACTGCATTATGCTAAGTATCCAGTCCAGTAGGAAACACTGCCAACTACTGGACAGACACAGTATTAAGTTAAAGGCTTGAAAATTGTGACTCCACGAGAACTATGCATCAAATGCAAATGATCTGCTATACTTATATAAGAAGGCATAGTCTGGCATGGAATTAGCAATAAGTTAATCAGAAGTTCAGAATATCAGCCTATGTAGCACCACATGGTTATTCTAAGACATTTTATATTTAATTTAAGCTGAAGAGTAAAACAAAAACTCATTCTTGGCTAGAACATGCTCCCAAGATAATAATATATCAAAGGTATTGTAATCAACTCACTTCTACACTACAGCAAACACCACCAAGTATCATGGTACTAATTTTCAGAAGTAAACAAGTCTTCCCAGAGCCTCTTAAGATAATTGTAGTAATATAAGAGCATAGAGATCTCACCAGATGGTGCTGTCCTTTAATTGTGAGTTATTTGGACACTGGAATCTGTGTATCCAACTATGCAGTGGAAGAGAGGGAGAAGGTTTCTCCCAGTCAATTATCAGACAGCAACAGTAGGAGACAAAGCAATAAATTGTTGTAACTACTGTTTTGTCTAATTTAAATGAGTGACATCTGCCTTTACCTTATGTCAGAAGTTTGGTATCAAGCTAATTTCCTAACAGATTTAAACATATCTTAGTCCATCCTTTAATCATATCAGACATAAAATTGAGTTTTGTATTGGCACTGGTGATGTCTGAAGCTTGTTGTAAATGAGGTTCTCTGGGTAAAGCCACTATTTCAGCCATTCAGCTTTGACTTTTCTCACTAGTGAAGATAAGCCTTACATAAACAGGAATTCACAACCTTTTCTCAGAAATTATTCATGCTGCCTTACAGATAATAAAGCCATTGTCTCTGATTGTAGTTTTAGCATTGGTATCTTATGTATGAGCCTGCTGTATAAGATACCATCCAACATGGCCTATGGTTAAGATGAGCTGCAACTAAGCAGCTAATTAAGTTAAATTCATTCCATACTAATGTTTAGCACTAGATGCAGTGACAAGAGTGAAGAGAAATAATGACAAATTCTCCTGGATGGAATGCCAGCTTCTTTGCAATAAAATCACTGAAATTGTTGCCATGTTTGGATAGAATGGCTTTTAAAAGACAAAAGGAATGCTAGGTAATTTTCAATAATAATTGAAAACTAAGGTAAATAAAGACACTTTCATGGATTTTAAAAAAGTTTTATTTTCATTTCCATCTCTATGAGTGTTGGATAGATCATGTTAAATCAACACACTTGCTTTGGCAACTAGCAACTGCCAAAACAGTTGTATGGTGTAACCAAACCTGAAAGTACTCTTAGCATTTGCACTGGCTACTGTGAATTCTATGTTAAGCTATTTGACTCATGTAATGCTTCTCTTATGTATGAGCAGTAGAAATATTTTACAATGCAAAACAATTTGTGTGATATGTTGCTGCTAAAGTGTATATTTCAGTTTACTGTAGAAAACCCAGGTTTGAAATTTAAAACAGGGAAGACTAACAAGAACAAACTGTAGCCATTGATCCTACAAAGGCTGCATGGGTTAAGAACTGGCTTCACTATATAATTAAAAAAGGAAGTTTGAACTTTTCTAGTCTTTGTGTCTTATTATCATAATCTTCTGGTCAACCTTTGCCTGTTTTACCTAAAATTGTTTTTTTATTTTAGATGAATTAAACTCTGTGACAACACATTTCAGGCTCCATTGTTAACTCATCCCCAGCAAGATTTTACAATCATATTAGACATAAATGATGTTGATATGAAGGTGAGAACACTGTTTTCACAAGAGTTGAAACAGGTAATTGTGAGTGTTACTCATATACTGATGGCTTATACTATATGAGGAACAAATAAGCTGACTACTATTTTAGAATTTTTCATTCACTACCAGCTGTACTTGTATTATATTAAAATTATTAAGGTGAACCAAGTGCATCACTAACAAGATTTATGAATTTAAAAAATACTAAACTTATTATTGTGTATTTGAGTACAACTTTGTTAAACATCACCATTTAAGGAAATACATATTTGTTCCTGAAGAAGAAAGATCTATCATTCAAAAGTGCTCAGGTTACAAGGTTTTCATCATTTTATAGGAAGATTTCTTGAACCTACCTGATTTTCTGACCTCATCAAGGAAATGCATGGTAATGCAGTGAGAGTTTTTCTTTGTTGAATATTAAGACCCAAGGACTTCAAGTAACTGTAAAAACCATTGAAGAAGTGGTAAAAACCCATTCACACAGAACTGGTTTCACTTAATGGATTCAATGTATGGCAATCCAGGAGCTTTATAATGAGCATTAGAAGGACACAGACTTAGATTGTCACTACTTACTGTACAACAACCTTTTGAGGCTAGTCTGTATTATATGGATTAACAAAATGTCCAAGACATTTATGAGTGCACAACTGTGTGTTATGAACCATGTAAGTACTGTTACCAACACCAAAATACTGTTGACATCAACATAGACTAGGCATCTCTTTCAACCCTTAGTATAAGCTGCATTAGCCTCTTGAATGTGACAAATGTGTTGTAAAGACCAAATGACAGGATACAAAAGTTTGCAAGCTATCTTTTGTACCAAAAGCAGCTTTAAGCCTGCAGTTGTCATCCAGCTTCATTTGCCGTGATTCAGATACCAGATTTAAAATGTTGAATCAATAAGTACTTTCTAATATGCCTTGAGATTCATATGTTTGTGGTAAAGGCAAAGCATCATTGTAAATTATTGTGTCTGTTTAAAATCAGCACAGAAACTTGGCATACCGTTCTTCTTCTTCACAATCACTAAGGGATATGATCTAGTCATTTTCAAAGGTTGAATGACTTCATTTTTCATTATCTGTTAAATGTCAGCACTGGGCTTCCATAGAGCTCCAGGTAAGCCTGCGCAGCTGTTATTTAATTATACACATGTTGCTTATATCTGTTTGATCAAACTGGCCATCCTTTATCACAAATACATGGACATCTTTAGCCAATTAGTGAGTGAGCTGCTTTGGGTCTTGAGTGTTTGCTCATTCCTCAACCAGTGACCTCAGATATGCTAATAGATACACTTTAACTGGTTACATATACTTTGTTTACACTGCCTAGAAATACTCTAGCTCATAATTACTAAACGTTTACTTCATCTTTTATCAAACAGATAAATGTCTGAGCTTATGTTGCCTGCTTTGCAAACAGGAAATATCTCATTTTATCCATAACTTCTACAATCATGTTACACAATACCAATGTTTTAGATTTGTCTTGGAGTAAACCATAGAACACAACTTAGGTACAGGGAGTTGCTACTATTCCCTCTAGTACATGCACTAATCCAATTCATTGTCTCTGGATTTTTGACATGGCTGATAACAGATAATCCTCTCCCCCCCAAGCAAAAAATTGAGTTCATCAGTTGCACAGATAAAAAAGTACAGGTAATTGACAGCTATTTATTAAGCTCCAAATGGCACTGAGAGAACTAGGGTGACCTTTGATGCAGTTAGTCTGCTGTGCACCCCTTGACTTGAGTTCCATTGGTTGTCTGTAACTTTTAAAGAGTCTACCACTCATTGATGGTTATCCTGGATTTTTTTATCCAGAGGTCGATATCATTAACCTTTTATTTTTATTCTCAGAAAAGGTGTGGCATTGCAAGTACTTCTAAGTATTGATGGCAAAACTTGCTTAATCTAGCTTACAAGGATGCAATCCAAAGCCTCTCCCTTGCAGGATCTCAGCCAAAGGTTGGTTGAAATACTACAAATGTTGCAGATTCAAGGTGAAACATGGTCAATGTTACTTTTACTTCCCAGCATGAAGAGGCTCATCATGCCATAATTTACAGTCTTTCTCAAGTACCTGTATTCTCTCATGCCATAGAAACAGCTCTGATGGATGTCATTCATCAGCAGAATGTCTAATCCTTGGCTGATCCACATTAGCCTGGTACTGAGATACTCTGCCTAGCAACAGCCTGAAAGTGCTGCAGAGTCCAAGTGATTTTAGGCTCATCAGGTGCCAACTTGCATTGATGTTTCTCAGTCATCCTCAGTTTCCTAACAGTGAGACTTAATCCACCAGACATCAAAAGATCCTCCTGTGTCTGCAGATGTAGGCTGATCAATGTCACAAAGTTCTACAGCATGAGCAAAAATTCTATGTCCAGAAGAGGAATTCTCCTACACTCGAAGCATCTTGTAAAACAGCTTATCTCCAGTAAAAAAATGTGTCCTCTTTGTGAGAATAATCCATTTTCTAAGTCAAAAGCATTCATTTAAACTAAAAACCTCAAGCAAAAGTCAGTAGGCACATTATCAAAAACAGAAAACTTTGGAATAAATCTTGTAATTACAACACCAGAATTTCTTTTTACTATCTATTTATTTGTTGTATTCTCAGATCAAATACTTCATTACAACAGGATTGAAGAGAAAATTTTAAGAATAATTTGAATTTGAAAAGTCAACTGTTTTAAGCTACATGATAAATAAGCATAATGAACAAATTTGGAGAAAAATGAAAACTATTAAAAACACAGTATAAAGTTTGCATAAGACACTGGATTATCATGTCTATTTGATTATTCCATTAGTTATCAGGTATCGTTTTCACAAAACAGATCTCCGTTGATTAAAGCATGATAAAAACCAATAAAACAAAATTTGGAGGGTTCAATCTAGTAAGAAGTCTTGTATGCTTTCTTTGTCACAGCATTACCACATAACTAATCATTTTCTTAGAGCATTCATTGAATTTAGTATAAACACATCATTCATTTGGCTAAGTAAGGATGTTGAAGTATTTGATACATTTGACATGGATGTGCTTTCATATTCTCCCAAACAAATTATTTATCATCTGCTACAAAAACACAAAGGTTTCTAGAAGAAAAAAATGATGTCGTTATTGTAGAACCTGCATCGTCGAACTCTTTAGTAGTTTCATTTTTTATTCAATACTCATTTTCTTTGCTTGTTTTGGTTTTCAAAAATTAGAAGATGACTTTCTGAGGACTGTTTATGGATGCAGAATGAGGAACTTATAATACAACAATTCACTTGTTTTAAGAAGCCAATTGGAAAGCAAGATCAAAATATTTATACCAAATTCAACACAGCTAACAATAAATATCATTTATCATCACCATTAATATAAAAGTTTTTAAGTAAAACTAATGAGTTTCTTGTGTAATAATTGTTAGTAATCTCTGACACAAACAGGAATTTAGTCTTCAGCAAACTGTGGATGTCTGATAGGAAAAACCTACATGAATCCTGTGTCTTATCCTAGTAAAGTTGCCAAAGTTTAGTTAGTATAATTTACTACTAGGTGTCAGTGATTGCTACATTTTGTTTTTTAGTAATAACAACCTTGGCATTATTATGATTCAAGTATTGCACTGTAATGATAACAGAGTGAATGTTCCATTGGTTATTAGACATCCCCAGTTTACTCAGCATTTAGTATTTCCATTATAGAGTAAATTAGTCCTACACTGTTTTTATGGAAAGTAAAAGGTTAAAGGCAAATTAGCTGTTACAATGTGTTTAAAATATTCACCGTAATTCTAATGAGTTGTATATTTATAAAAAATTAATATTATGAAATCATGAAAACTAAAATCAATTTAGTAAACTACATGGGAGAGATTTTAAAGTTTGGCCCAAGGAAGAGTAACACATAAGACTAGTTAGATCTTATTGGCAAGTTTCTGTTTATCATACAGAACTTATGTTTGAAAACAAAAAAACACATCAATAAGTTTGCTTATGTAAAATTCAACTTGTTCTCTTATAATGTTAAAATACAGTTTAAATGATAAATCAATTAAATTCACAATAAAACATTCTGTATATATAGGAATAAAACAAAATCTCTAAGTATACAAATAAATATTGGAAAACGAAGACCACATTTTAAAGAAAGGCCATCAATTTCTCACAGTTATGTTTATTTTGAAGAACTCTAAAACGTTTAACTTCTGCTTAATGACAAAGGAAAAGCATCGACTTATTTTATTGTAATGACCTCCTCATGTTTGGACTGGAACCAAGTGAATTCAAATTGTTCCAGCTTAGGTAATATTTTCATTAAGACGAGTTAAAGGTGAATTGTTTGGCCTTTCTCACTGAATTTACACATTTCTGCTAGTGCACCAACATCCCCAGTGTTGAATATAACGTCCTTATTAATATGACTCAGTCAGACATTCCTTTTACCTACACTAAAGCCACATTACATCTCACTGTGTGTCGAGGCCCAGGATGGCCAGGTGCTTAAGGCACTTGACTCGTAATCCGATGGTCATGGGTTTGAATCCCCGTCACACCAAACATGCTCGCCCTTTCAGCCGTGGGGGCATTATAATTTGACGGACAATCTCACCATTCGTTGGTAAAAGAACAGCCCAAGAGTTAGCGGTGGGTGGTAATGACTAGCTGCCTTCCCTCTCGTCTCACACTGCTAAATTAGGGATGGCTAGTGTAGATAGCCCTGTTGTAGCTTTGCACAAAATTCAAAAACAAATAAATCAAGCATCAAGGCTCATAAGGCACTCCTCACAACAGCATATAGAGTTCCCAAAGCAACATCATCTCAATTTATACGTAAATATTCAAACATACCAGCCATACTAGATAGAATCCTACATAGTATAATAACATATTTTGATAAAAATCAGATGAAAAGTGAATTACTATGCAAACTAGACAGGTACCTAATACATGATGAAGATAGTCCTAAACACCTTTCCCCGATCAACAAATATTTTAAACATAAAAATAAATAAATGAAGAAAATAATAATAAAAAATGTATAAAAAAGTAATATATATATATAAATAACAGGGCCACTATCAAACTAGACATCTTAGTAATAGGGTAAAAGAATATCTATATATGTATACCAGTACATGGAGATTGCCCTGAAAAAGGTTGGAGTAATTCAGCCAACTCTGACCCAAAAGCAGTAACTAATACCATCCAACACTGCATGACTGAAAAAGTAAAGGAAGGAGGAAGAGGTCAAAGAGCACCTGACCCTCCAGGATACATATGATACCCAAAACCCAAGAGAGAGGCTCATAAGTGTAATAGCTCTAGGAACAACAGTCAGAAACACACTGATAAATTTAAAAATAAATTGTCAATGAAGGTTAGATACCATGACATTTAAATTCTTCGATTTCAAAAACTCTTGCAAAGAAAAATATATGAACTTTCTGGGCTTACATCTTCCACACGACGGAAAATAAGAGAATTAGCAGTTTATTTTAAACCACCTTTCGCATTATGTCTGAATTGAAACAGTAAATTTTTCAAATATTAAGGAAAGTATTTTATGTAATATGTACAATTACAACAGTCCATTGATCTCCTTTTAGCTATGTACTGTTTACCCAGTAAACCGTGAGATATAAACTCTTTACAAAACTGCCTGCTAATAAGCCCATTCTAATAAGAAATTTCAATGCCTGCAACATATACTTACATATCGAACCCACAAATACTAGACTTAGCCCTTCACACCCTTCTATAAAATGGTAACATGCACATCACCAACAGCAGTAATCCTTCTTACTACCCATTCAGCTACAAAGTCGTAGGATATTCTTGACCTTCAACTATCTCTGACTCAACACTATGCTCTAGAATTTCGCAATTTACCCAACAGTGTTCAGGGATGACTTTCCTATATTTTTTACTGATCAAATTAACAGACAAGACATACCCATAAATCTGCTACCAGTAAACAATTACATCAAAATAAGACTGGAACAACTTCAATAATATAGTAGATACACATCTATGTGACCCAATTGTTACAATTTCAAATAAATACGACACCTCAACAGATAGTAAAAGATATTACGAGAGCTATTTCTGAAGAAATGAAACAGGCAACCCCTACAGCGGAGAGAGGACACACAATACAACAACACACTTTTAACTTTAGAAATAAATTAGACATTTTTTGAACGAGAACTTCTAAAATGATATTTCACATGACCCATTACATAAACTACGAATTAACAAAATACACGACTTGACAATGAAGAACATGAAAATTTTAAGAAACAACTGTCTACAATTCAGTAACACAATAAATAACAGTCTTTTGATTGGAATTTTAGAGAAAAAAAAATAGTGTTATTGGCTACAGAAAACGAGTTATTCCACCACATCAGTTATAACAATATAACAGCAAAAACGAGCAGTGATAAAGGCAGCTGACTACTATACCCACTATTTTTCTGATACCCATTCTACCACGTATCAAGCTTTTATCAAACAGTGGACGGCTGGTATGGGTATTTAGAAGCTTAATTAAAATAAAGTACAGAACACAATTTCGACCTTCTTAGGTTAGAGTAGACTGTCGCTAAATGTTTTCTTTTACCACTATAATAAATCTTTAACTCCTTTTGTTTTTCGCCTAAAAATTATTGGTGCGAGAACTGTTTACACACCAAATACATATCCCTCTGAAACGATGGGTGGACAACATTCATCCACTTTTTCGGTATCGAGGAAATTTAATTTGTACTTAAAGTGTTTTAAGTGCTCAGAAAGAAGTTATATGGGCAACAGATCCATACACCTCATACATTTGTTCCATAAAACACAAGTAGTAATTAATTCAGCTGATTTGTAGACAGTATAGTTTAGATGCTTTTCTGGATATGAATAAACTATACAAATGGAACACTTATGGTTATTTTCAAATGTACAAAACTGATTTCTTAAATATAGTGTCATAAAGGATGTTTTTTATATGATAATATTCATATATACTTCCTGTTTCCTTTATTTCATGTAAGTACTTTATACCCAACACGATACTTTCTATTTCAGATTAAACTGCTTTTTATTCTAGAGCTATATTTATAATCGTCCTTCTTGAAATCGCAGGCTTTATATATGTCAATAATTAACTAATTTTTGTATTAAATGTGAGCATAAATGTGTGATAAAAATATTATTCCCATAATTCTCGGCAGAAAAATGACCATTACGTCATCATAGAAGAAGGTGTTATAATTGTGAATTCTGAAACAAAGACAACTGTGAGTTCCGAGGCATACAAAAAAAAAAAAAAAGAACTATATGACAGTCGTAAGAAGAAAAACGTTGTTAACAGTGAGCACATGGTCCATGACGGGTGGGGGAGAAGAATACGATTCCCAGACGTACTTAGTAAAAAGGAAAAGAATGACAATGGTGAGACTAAGAAAACAGTACCGAATGATATTAGAAAGAAAGAAATACCAGATATTGTTCTACTAGTGGGGCCTGGCATGGCCTAGCGCGTTAAGGCGTGCACTTCGTAATCTGAGGGTCGCGGGTTCGCGCCCGAGTCGCGCCAAAACATACTCGCCTTCCCAGCCGTGGGGGCGTTATAATGTTACGGTCAATCCCACTTTTCGTTGATAAAAAGAGTAGCCCAAGAGTTGGCGGTGGGTGGTGATGACTAGTTGCCTTCCCTCTAGTCTTACACTGCTAAATTAGGGACGGCTAGCACAGATAGCCCTCGAGTAGCTTTATGTGAAATTCCAAAAAACAAAACAAAAAAAATAATGTTCTGCTAGAAAAGGAAAGCGTTTGGCTCGTGTCAATCTAAAAAGCCAGCATCGAGCACCTAACATTGCTAATGTAAACAAAAAAATACACCGGACTCATATCATTAAAATACAAGAAATGAAGGTGCTGAAGGACAAGCAGTTTATGCCCCTGCTACAGAAGGGAATATAGATATTTATTCCTCTTTTGTTGTAAATGAGTTTTTAAGAGACGAACAAAAAGAGTGGAATTGGACGGAGTAAAACTATTTCAAAAACGTCAAAGAAATGTATTTAAATTGAAACATGAAACGTCAATTTACAAAGTAATGATGAATTTAATAAAAGGTGTATGTTGAAAAATGTACGAGATGCCCCTCAGAAAACAAATAATTTCTATAATATTAGAAAAAACGTAAAAAACATACATCACCCACCTAGAAAACAGATACACGGGAGTGTAAATAAGAAGAAAGTAAATGATAACGAAAGAAGAATGAGGATGATATATGATCATCTTACTCGTATTGGTCAATTACTCCATGACGTCGAGAAACATCACCGTATGTTATTCAATGCTTTCAAAAAGGACAAGCATAAACTTCGCTCTGCTAAGATAACGAGCGATAGATGATGTCACCGTAAATAAGGATTAACAACTGACTTAAAAAGTTAGGTCCTAAAGCTCCAAAAACAACAGAGCTAATTAATGTTTGTTTTCCTTTTGTTTGTTCTTATATTTTTATCTCTATTTATAATGTATCTTAAAATTATGTAATATTTTAATTATTGTTGTACTCTTTGCATTCGAATAAAATTTGTTTTTTCCCAACATTTCTGAAAGTGATTATTTAGTTCAGAAATGCACAAAATTGTATTTAACGTAAAATAATGTCACAAACCAATTATAAAGTGAATGATCTCTCCCTGTCATACACACACATATATATATAGATCTAATGTTTTATATCAAAGCATTAACTGCTTAATTATTTTCCCTTGAGATAAATATATTATATAATAATTCCGTTAACCTGAAAAGGACCATGAAAAAGATTCAACAACAAATGGTGAAGTGGATTTTAAACAAAAAAACGTTTTTCTGTATTAAATTATGTCTGGTTGTTTATCTTCTAAAATTCTGTGCTTTACATTTAAACAATTTTAAAGTGTTCTACACATAAAGCGCATTATGTATATTAATTATTACACACTAACAGAAATAAAACCTTTATGTCACGACCAGAAAGGCTATGTCTGTTCAAACTCTCTTCAATGCTTCTCGCTAAGCCATTAACTTAGTTATTGTCATTAGTATTTAATTGTTTGAGGTTTCTTGAACGTATTTAAGAATAAGTTAAAAACATGAAGCTAGACCATTTCTAAGGTTTTGTTTCCAGCTATGATGTTATAGTTTGCCAAATGTTTCATCTACAAGTTAACCTAAAACGGCAATATGAATTCTGTTCTCTAGGTGTTTTGCTACGTCCAGAGCCAAGTTCGTACTGGTTAAACAATTTATAATATAAACTGTATTTCTTTTCACATACTTAACTATCAAATCATGCCTCACAACGAAGAAATTACTTCAAGACCACACATATTTTATCTTTACTCAGTGTGATATTATAAGGTGAATTAATTTCCACTGAGAGTTATAAGTATTAAATTTTGAACAAAGCAAATCACCTATCTAGATTACACCTATCAGCATATCCAGTATAGTAAATAATTTATTAAATTCAGCACTCAAACTATTTTACTTAACTAACATAAATTATTTGTCTGTGTTGTTTAACGACATAACTATGCCTTGATATTGTTATCTTAAATATGTCCATAACACTTCGAACGTTCACAAGGGATGGCTTGAATTTCACCTTTTTATATCGTTTTACCTCTTAGTTTACACACACACATAGGCTGACGTAGACCAATCGAAGTCCTTGGCGAATTTTAAAAACAACTAAGTTAGAGCCTAATTAATTTAATTTGTGTGTTTTTACTCTTCCGGTTAAAACATCTTTTTAATCTTTCTTTCATTCTATCATTGTTTCATTTTTTGGCAACCTTACTGTTAACGGTATTTTTTAAGCCACAAACCCTGATTTTTTTCAAGAGGTTCTGTCAGCTCGTGAGAATTAGGTTAATTTTAAATGTGTCTTCAAAGGTAATAGTTCAAACTGGTCATTATAATAAAATAATAAATATAAAAAACATTATATACATGAAAGAATAACTCTATTTTATCATTGCCTATGCATTACTCACATTAATGTTTGACATTCGCATAAAATAATAAGAGATTGTACTCTTAGAGCATCATCCAACCTCCGCAATATTAAAATAGTTTTTGAGAAACATGTAGTGTGGTATAATAATTCTCTTGTCAAATACACTTTTTACTTCTGTCTTTTTAGGATGCATAATTAAATCTGTGTTGTGTTTTTCGGATAGCAAAGCCACAAAAGGATATCTGCTCAGCCCACCGAGGGGAATCGAACCCCTGATTTTAGCATTGTAAATCCGGAGACATACCGCTGTACTAGCGGGGGGATATAATTAAATCTACAAATAAAAACTTCCAAGCTAAGAAATACTGAGATACTCTACGAAGGGCACATCATCCAAGTGAACTATCGATTTATAGAAACACAATTAACCCTAATAGCACTAAATGTAATAATACAATCTGCCAAGTAATACCATCCGACAAAAGAACCTTTAAAACTTCTGCCTTTGTACAACATAAGTAATACTATAAATATATAACTGAAACTTACAAAATTAAGTTGGAATATGTATGTCATCGTACCAAAGCATAGTAACACAGTCTGCTTTTTAAAACACCGCCTGCCTTTGTAACACACAGTATGCCTAGTAATACCATCTGCCTATAGAAATTCTATTAATGGTAAAATAATCCGCGTATAAAAAACTAGCCTTAGTAAGTCAATCTATCTATAGAACCTAAGTGACACTGTCAGCTTATAACAACATGCCCACTAGTGTTGAATTACGATGTTAATATCCCTTATACAGCAACGCTTTCTGATGCCAGATTGTGGAACTATGACTCCTAATAACGCCTCTAGCAACACGCTCAATAGTGCAACTTTGACATTATCTATATCAATCCTCTTTTTAAGACGGAGTCTATTGCCAATAAGGTAATAATTATATAACCCTAAGGCGGCATCGTCCTTTCTATGTTACATAATAATAATATTATTTTCAGGTCTGAACATAATTTACAGATTAATGAATGGTTATGTAACCCTCAGGTGGCGTCCTTTGATTTTCACTCACCCGGCATCTTCCCATTGATGTATAACCCTTGGGCACAATAACTATTGTCGTGTCCTTGAGCATGAAACTTTACTCAAATTGTTTCTATCTATCTAGCTGTAGATTTCAGCACTGGTTCCTATGAGCCATAAGGGCACAGGATGATGTGCATTAAACATAAAGCATATATCCTAAACTAGAATACAATTCTAGACACATTACACGATTGGCGTACATCCCAAACTAAGATGCAAGTTTATGTAATTTAATTACAAATTATCATATGTCGTCAGTCTTGAAAATTTCAGGTCAACCTGAAATGTCCACTCGCCTAAATTAAAAGAAACTCCTATCAAACTCTACTTACTACAACATTAAACATATTTGAATGAAAAATACACACGTTTTATCAACAAGCAAAAGTCACTTTGAAGCTTAATGCACGAGAAGCTTATTTTAATAATTTAATACATAGGGCTGCCCACGACTACAATAATAACCAAGACCATAAAACAGCTATTAAATATTGGGTTGATTAGATGCATGCAAATTCGAAAGTTGTTTGTAGTTCACTGAAAGGTCAGGTGGAAAGCAAAATATATGTATATATAATGGTAAAACGTGTTAGAATGAGCTATCTTTTCTGTATTTTAAGTTTCTGTGTGGATATGGCTCGGTTAAGAGAATACAACGCATTTGCATTATGAAAAAATTCCTTTAAATATCAATGTTCTTTCGCGATGAAATCAATTTCTTTCAAACCACCTGAAAAATCCTGGAAATCACAGAAGAGGAAAGCCTCAGTATGTGTTATTGATTATTGTACAGTTTCAAAACCTACTTAACTCCATTTCGCCAAAACTACAGTTATAGAAATAAACAGGCCTGGCATGGCCAAGCGCGTAAGGCGTGCGACTCGTAATCCGAGGGTCGTGGGTTCGCGCCCGCGTCGCGCTAAACATGCTCGCCCTCCCAGCCGTGGGGGCGTATAATGTGACGGTCAATCCCACTATTCGTTGGTAAAAGAGTAGCCCAAGAGTTGGCGGTGGGTGGTGATGACTAGCTGTCTTACCTCTAGTCTTACACTGCTAAATTAGGGACGGCTAGCACAGATAGCCCTCGAGTAGCTTTGTGCGAAATTCCAAAACAAACAGAAATAAACATTCGTGTAATGCGTCATGAACATAAGCTATCAATTCTACTACTAAAAACACTGTTGAACTATTACGAGAAGACACAGATTTGCTACAAAAAACAATCATGATATAAACGATATAAAACTTCATTCCAATGCAAAATCAATCCTGGCGAGAGGTCCAAACTTTGTTCTATGTAAAAACTTACAAAACCCGTCTAGAGATTTTAACATCACTTGTTTAAAACATATATAGAGAACATTTTGAAATTAGAAAAAGAACAAACGCCACAAAAAGCTCCACACTAAAAACTACAGAAGACACAAAAGGAACTACCGATGATACCACAGACAAAGTTCGTTTATTCTCTACCAACCAACAGAAGATACAAATATCCAAGAAGATATCACCTATCAATCAACAATTACCCTTTGACTCACAGATGTATCAATCGCTAAAAACATCAACAACCACAGAGCAAAATATCTCCTTCCTATAGCACCAGATAAAACATATCATAGCTACACATGAAAATCATCAAGAAAGATCTCACTAGCAGAAAAAGCAGCATATAAAAGGTTGGTTGGTTGGTTGGTTTATTTGGTATTTTATGGCGCAAAGCAACTAGGCTACCTGCACGAAACATCTGGTAAAAACTTAAAATTAAAGTAAAATTATTGAAACTTATAAAAAGAAATTAAGGTAAAAGAAAACAAAGTTTAATTTTTGAATTAAAAACATAAATAGCATTAAATTCAAATTGTATATCTTGTCTTCAGTGGTAAGATAAAATCTACAGTAATACAAATTGTAAAGGACTATCTGTAGCATATCTGTAATTATCATAATTCGCCAGGATGACTAACGGTGAGTTTTTAACTTACCAGGTTTCGAGTTATTTGACGTCACGGCCATTTTCTAATTTCAAATTGAACTAAATGTACTTTGATTCTTAAAAGGGAATCACAAGTAAAAAAGGTCTAACTTATAAATTAAAAACTTTAAATAGCACTAAAATGAATACTGGCCTTTAAAAACTGAAAACATTTCGAAGATGGATAGTGTCACCATCACCAATAACACTGTCTAACGTTATGGATAAACCTTGAGACAAAACATGTTTAAAATTGTCCCATCGTTGAGAGTCGTAACGACGGCAAGACAGTAAAATGTGGCTTATCGTGACCCGAGTGTCACACAGGCAACACATTGGTGCATCAGCCCCAGATAAAAAAAATTGATGAGTTAAAAAACTGTGACCAATGTGTAGTCTAGTTAGAACAACTTCCTCTTTCCGATCTTTACGGAAGTAAGACGGTCAAAGTCCAACAGAGGGTTTTATTTGGAAAAGCTTGTTTTCATGTTACTCACTCCAAGATGACTTACCCTTCATGTAATTAAGAAAACAATGGACAGTATTTCTTCTGTTAAAAAATCAAGTCATCATTATAATAAATCTGAGTTCCTCAGGATTTTAGTTGCTTATTTTAATCTGAGTTGGAATTTGTTCTCGGTGATTAAAACATTCTCTAGTTGTAGAACAGTGAAACAGATGATTTCAATATTTGTTATGGTAGCTTAGAAAGTGGCCTGGCATGGCCAAGCGCGTAAGGCGTGCGACTCGTAATCTGAGGGTCGTAGGTTCGCGCCCGCGTCGCGCTAAACATGCTCGCCCTCCCAGCCGTGGGGGTGTATAATGTGACGGTCAATCCCAATATTCGTTGGTAAAAGAGTAGCCCAAGAGTTGGCGGTGGGTGGCGATCACTAGCTGCCTTCCCTCTAGTCTTACACTGCTAAATTAGGGACGGCTAGCACAGATAGCCCTCGAGTAGCTTTGTGCGAAATTCCAAAACAAGCTTAAAAAGTGAATAAAAATTTATAAAATAGAAATTGACATATTGTTATTAGTTATTTGCTACTCAGTAAAATTGATACAATTCTTCTATTGCCTAAATAATCGTATAATGAGCAATACAATAACTAAAGAAGTATCTTTAGTTTCTGTATATCTTTAGTGTTACATCAGCAAAATGTATATATGAAAAAATAATGGATTATTTATATAATAACCTAACTTTTATAATTTTTTGTAAGCAAGAGTTTTATGTTCAAATTAGAAAATGGTTTTTACACAAAAGAACAATTTGTTACCATTGTGAAGTTTTAAAAAGAATGATGTAATTCCAAATAATTGTGTTAATTTTTATTTCATGATTGATATAACCAGTTTCTACAAATAATGTTATTCAGAATGACGTTGAAGAACGTGTGTGTAAATTTATTTGTTTCATGAAAGTTATTCACACTAATTATAAGATGCAGTTTACCAGTCTCACTCATTTTCTTTTTTATTTACTGTTTGAATGTTTCTCAGAATGGAACCTTTGTGTTTCTAAATTGTATAGTTTACTTTCAGTTATGTTATTAAAAATGTCCCTTCTCAGTTTAGCTGAATGAAACTATACTTGGTGGATATGTATGTTGCATATAGATATTGTAATTCATGATAACTGCATGAATAATTTATATCTTGAATCATGGTTAAAAAACAGTAAATGATGTACAGGTGACGAAGTTTTTTTAAAAAAATTAATGAAGAATTTCAGTGAGAAATTTTAAGTGTGATTCAAGTGGGACCAGATTGAGATACATTTTCTTTCTATGTAAGACTGTTAGATAAAATTTGGTTATTCTACCAGTTATTCTTAGAAACACTCAGTGGTTTTGTTTTTTTAATATTTACCTATTTTACTGTATCATCTATCAGCAAGAACAGGATGAGAACTAACGCGAAACGACTCCAGGGCCAGTAAAGAACTAAGTGAGTCAGTATAAATAGTGCAATTTGAGTACTGCTTAGTTTCTATGTGATCCAGGGCAAGAGAAATGGTGTATAGTTCAGCAGTGAAGACAGAAACTGTAGAGGGGATTCTGTGCACAACCACCGAACCTCTACTGTTATAGATGAAATGCAATTTATTTGCTCAATATATGTTTTTATTGAGAAATGGAAAGAAATCAACAGTATTTTTTTTAAATTAAAACGAGTTTTAGTTAAAGTCTTGGAAAGATTAATATGTGACATTTCCTAGAGTCTTCACGTTTCACGTGTCTGTGATGTCATAGTGGAACAAGAGGAGGTGATATATTGGAGAGGTTACATCTTCTAATTGGTACCTAACTGTGTCCTAAGTGAACATAAGACCTACTTTCTATAATTCCCGTCACACCAAACATGCTCGCCCTTTCAGCCGCGTGGGCGTTACATTGTGTTGGTCAATCTCACTAATCGTTGGTAAAAGAGTAGCCCAAGAGTTGGCGGTGGGTAGTAATGGCTGACTAGCTGTCTGCCCTCTAGTGTCACACTGCTGAATTAAGGAAAGTAGGTGCAGTTAGCTCTCGTGTATTTTTGGATGAAATTCAAAAACCAAACCTACTTTCCAATCAAACTAATGGTTTGGTTAATTACACATTAGTGGAACTAAAAGATGTGTTAAATAAAAGACACTGAAGTTAAGAAAAACAAATAATTATTTTGCACTTTACCTATATATTGAAGAAAAAATTTTGGAAGGAGTCAACATTACTCTACTGTATCCCTAAAGTATTAAAGAGTGTTATCTCTAAATCAAATTCTACAAGAAAATATGATAACTAGTTAACACAAAGTGAAGTTGTATTCTAATGATAGATTATTAATGTAGTTACTCTGGAAATATTTAAATACTTATTTTTAAAAATTTAATTTATTCACTGTTACGTAGAAATTGTCACCCAGTTATTTAATGAAATGTCTTTTTATTATTCTACCGTGCATCGGTCTTTCAGTCAGACCACTGTGTGTGTTTGTGTGTTTTTCTTTTAGCAAAGCCACAAAGGCTATCTGCGCAGCCCACGGAAGAGAATCGAACCGCTGATTTTAGCGTTGTAATTCCGGAGACATCGCGCTGTACTAGCGGGAGGCCAGACTACTGACTTTATTCATTCTCAATGTTCGTGATATATGTAAATTTCATACATACAACTAGAACAACAGATTATAAAAAATACTAATACCTTTTGATATTATCTTAACTATAGCATGTAAATAATAAATACATAGTAAACATAAATGTCTAGAGTGATCACTCTTAATCAGATACTTTGTACTTGTATACAACAATCGGCTCCGATTAGACGAGCTCCGATACCTCCTACGCATTGACTGTTTCTCAAGAAACACGGTAAACTTATATAACAATGGGCAGATAATTCAGCTCAGCTAGACAGATGATAATTTCTCGTTGGAACAAATAAGTTGATAGTTACGTTGTGTGGACTGGCAACCAAAGTAACGAACGTGTTGTAACTGTAAGACATGTATTGCTGACTGTCACATAACATTCAATAGATCCTGTCAATTACAATTAACTTCCATGCCACATTGACGACGTCTGGCTTAGTTTATCACAGTAATGAGATATGCACACCAACACACGGTTAATCAACCAAACAGTTTATCAATGTTCACGAACTTACGTCCCTAACACTGATCTTCGTTCGATGTCTTCGTTCTAACTAACAGACACCAACACTTCTGTAGACAACTGAATATTTCACCCCGAAACGAAACGACTTCGCAGGTGTTAGTTTAGAGCAGTGATTCTCAACCTGTGTACCGCGGTGTTTTTGAATCACATTCAACTTTCTTGGATTTTATAAGCAAGTCGAACACCTCAATTAATAAAAACTATTATCGAGACACTATGAAACCTTCCAAAACATTCGATGGTTTTCATTGAATTCGAGCACTGAGAAGTTCATACTTAAATTTCATTCTCGACTGCAACGGTTCGACCGTTAGTTTAATTGTGGTGCAACAAGCGTTTCGTACGTCATAAATGATGCATCAAACAATCAAAGTGCTTTCTGGAACACGTTCTCATTCTGCGATAAGCTACAGCTGCTACGCTATAGGTAGGAATTTTATATCAACTGCAGAACTTCGTGCTTATCGTGTATGAATTAGCTTTATCATTTATTCATGGAAAATATTTAAATAAGTCTGGTGCTGCAAAGGAGAATGTGTTGAATCAAAAGCAAGGAATCAAACGAAAGTACAAAAATGAATACATCGAATACGGTTTTATCGCTTTGAAATCGGAAGATTTTCAATTACCATTCTGCCTATCCTGCAATGCAGCTTTATCGAACGAGGCGCTTGTTCCTAGCAAACTGAAGAGACACTTGGAAACAAAACATTCAGCTGTGAAGAATAAACCAAAAGAATACTTTGAGAATCTCGCGGCTCAACAACATGAACAATAAAGGAAGCTTGTGAACTACATGAAACTGCAATAATCGTTGAAACTATGCTTGGAACGAATGCCGCCAAAAAGGTTAAGCAAGTTCCACTGTCCAATAACATAATTTCGCGCAGAATTGTAGACTTGTCATCGGATTTGAAGGATCAAGTTTGCGAACACTTCGAAGCGCCTGAAGATGAATTGTCTCTGCTATGGTCTCTTCAAGTTGATGAATCTTCTGACGTTAGTGGAAAAGTTCAAGTTCTGGCTTTTGTTCGATTCATAAAAGATGGAAAAATCGCAAACGAATACTTATTTTGCAAAGATTTAAAAAGTGCAGCGAAAGGCCAAGACATTTTCGAGCTGATGAATGAAAGCATTTTGCTCTTCAAATTACATTGGAATAAGCGTTTGCACCGATGGCTGTCCTTCAATGCAAGGAAAAAAGAAGGGATTCGTTACTCTGGTGCGCCAACAAAATCCAAACACTAGAATTGTTCACTGCATGATTCACAGAGAGGCGCTCGCCTCCAAATCGTTGCCGAAAGATTTGCAGTCTGTTATAAATCAAGTTATTCAAGTGGTGAATTTCATCAAGTCTCGGCCACTTCAACCTCAACTTTTCTCTCTTCTTTGTGAGGCGATGGATTCAGACTACAAAAAGGTACTGTATCACACTGAAGTTCGATGGCTTTCAAAAGGAAAGGTGTTAAAGCATCTTGTACAACTAAAAACTGAAGTAATTTCTTTCTTGAAGGTTGAGGAAGCAAGTTTTGAATTTTCTTTTCATGATGAGATCTGGTGGTTGAGGGTTCAATTTCTCTCCGACTTGTTTGACAAATTAAATTCTCTGAACTTAAGTCTCCAAGGACCATCTGAAAACATTATTACTGCAACGTCCAAACTGAAGGCCTTCGATGAAAAGGTGACGCTGTGGAAGAATAAGATCTCGAAAGGAGTCCTTGATTGTTTTCCTTCTGTTTTTACGAAAGTCCGTCAAAGAAGAAAATTGTCCCTCAAATTTTGAACACATTAAGCGACCTACAGTCTGCACTAAAACATTACTTGCTGTCAACGAATATAACTGAGTGACCTATCCATTCAGAATCAACGAAACAACAAATCTTACAACTGAGGAAGAAGAACAGCTCATTGATTTACGAAACGACAAATTTTATCACTCATTGTTTCCCGAAAAGAGCTTGGATGAATTTTGGATCTCCATTAAAAATTCATATCCTGCAATCAGTTCAAAAGCAGTTGAAGTTCTGCTTTCATTTGTATTTTCGTGGTTTTGCGAAATTGGATTTCCAGCACTGACTGAAATTAAAGTCAGGAAGAGAGAGAGGCTTCTTACAGTCGATGATGAAATGCGAGCTTGTTTGTCTACGTTAGAGCCTCGCTTCAATTTGATTTGCTCTGGGAAGCAGTCACAAGCGTCACATTGAAAACATGTAAAAATTAAAAGTTTTGATTTTTCTGCTATACCACAAAATCGTTAAAAAGCCTTATAACGACACTCACGGCCAAAGCAAGCGATAGTATTGTCAATGTGCAGATGACATTACTATCGCTTGCTTTGGCTGTGATTTTCGTTCTAAAGCTTTTTAAGTTAACTCTTTTGTGTTACGTGAATCTGAACGTGATGCACAATGACATTATTATCGCTTGCTTTGGCCGTGATTTTCATTCTAGGCTTTTAACGCTTACCGTATAACGTGTACCTAAAAAAATCGTTAAGGCTTTCCAGGTGTGCTGCGAAAATCTTCAGATTGTCGTAGTGTGTCACAAGTCAGAAAAGGTTGAGAACCACTGGTTTAGACAGAGAGAAGTCTGATGGAAGATTATTTACTTTTATGCAGGTATTTTGATTTGAATTATTTAAGGTGATGAAGTGAGGTGGGGCAGTATGAAAATTATGGTTGAGAAAGGAGAGCGAGAAAGGCGGCACAAGGGAAGTAGGCCAGGCCGGATCCCGTAGTCCGAACAGCATACGAGACTAAACGAAACATCAACTCAACAGCACAATTCGTAGCAGGGCAAAGATATTGTCTTGGCTGGGATCTAAAGATCCACACTTACTATATATTAACAAATATTATCGAATCTGATTGATAAAACCGATCTGCGACACCCTGCGTTTCTCACCTTCCTTTCAACCCGATAACTCCATCTTAAGTTTCGAACCCGCGACCCTCGGATAAGTAAGGCTTCTTTAATTTTGCGTTTGTTTATGTTTGTTTCTTTTTTTAGTATTTGGATGTTTTTTATGGTTATGTTGTGTTTATTTGATTTGCAGTGTTCGAAAATGTGCAATATAGGTGCCCGGCATGATAAAATGTTATAAGGCGTTCGACTCGTAATCCGAGAGTCGCGGGTTCGAATCCCGGTCGTACCAAATATGCTCGCCCTTTCAGCCGTGGGGGCGTTATAATTTGACGGTCAATTCCATTTATCGTTGGTAAAAGAGTAGCTTAGAGTTATCGGTGGGTGGTGATGACTAGTTGCCTTCCCTCTAATCTTACACTGCTAAATTAGGGACGGTTAGCGCAGATAGCCCTCGAGTAGCTTTGCGTGAAATTCAAAACAAACAAACATTCTCTAATATAGAAGTCGTGGCAGTTATCGCATTGTGTATTTTATAAATAATGCTGGTGTGGTGTTTGTCAGTGTACATTTTACATAGCATAGACCTTAGTTTCGTGCCTGGTTTTTGAATAAATTTGGTATTAACTGGAATGTCATATTTTGTTAGTAGGTTTTGCCAAATGTTGGTTATTTTTCTGCTGATGTCGGGAATACATAAAATACAGCAGTATATGGTTTTGTGATTTTTTAATTCGTGAGATATATTTACATTTGTTAGTTGATTTTGCTTTTTGTCTAGGCGTGTGTGTATAATATTTTCTACGGTTTGTGGAGAAAACTTATTGATGTTGATGAAGTATTGTTTTATTTTGTCTAATTCGTCGCTAATTTTATCTGGTGAGCATAGTTTAAAGGCTGTGTTTATTTGGTTTCTTAGTATGTTGAGTTTTTATTTCGTTTAATGTGCTGAGTCCCAAGTAATGTATAGTCCAATATGGGTGATTTTTCGGTAGATTTCTGTTTAAAATTGTGTATCGGTTCTGTAATTTTGAGGTTAAG
This sequence comes from Tachypleus tridentatus, assembly GCF_004210375.1. Taxonomy (NCBI): domain Eukaryota; kingdom Metazoa; phylum Arthropoda; class Merostomata; order Xiphosura; family Limulidae; genus Tachypleus; species Tachypleus tridentatus. The sequence goes on along the minus strand of NC_134832.1, from coordinate 18,837,276 downwards.
AAGCTTCATATGTGGTATCAACGATCACTGCAGTGGTCCCACCCCAACTATCATGTGTAACAAATTTCAACACTTTGTAAGATCATTTATTTGATACAACACAAGATTATAACTATGAAATGAATGTCATAAAATGTGTGTTGTCCTGTTATGGCAGTGGTTCCCAACCAGGGGTGAGACATAGCGTTCCAGGGGGTGCGAGATAAAAATTTGTTTTGGCCACCTTCACCTTTATTCTTAAATAAATAATTACTGTGAGGGGTGCGAGAACATATTAAAATTTTTTAGGGGTGCGGGGCACAAAAAAGGTTGGGAACGACTGTGTTATGGCAAAATAAGAATGTATCATACAAGTGTAATGTACATACAAAATTTAAGGGTTCGGACTCAGTTTCCAAAGTTAGTGTTGTTCAAACACCAGTGGGCCCTGCAAGGCCAGATTGGTTAAGGCGTTCGACTCGTAATCTGAGGGTCACGGTTTCGAATCCCAGTCGCACCAAACATGTTCGCCCTTTCAGCCATGGAGACGTTATAATGTAACCGTCAATCCCACTATTCGTTGGTAAAAGAGTAACCCATGAGTTGGCGGTGGATGGTGACGACTAGCTGCCTTCCCTCTAGTCTTATACTGCTAAATTAGGGACGGCTAGCGCAGATAGCCCTTGAGTAGCTTTGCGCGGAATTAAAAACAACAACAACAAACAAACAATAAAACACCAGTGAAAATGTAAACAACACTAGATAATATTTTATAACATGGAATTATTTACATTTGATATTCTGTTGTTTACTTTATCTATTTTAATCGTGAATTTCTATATTTTGTAAATATTTTGCTTTTGAACATTTTTTTAGACATGTACATGCATTATTGTAAATATCATATCATGTGAATGTGTTCAACAATAGTTTATTTAAAAACATTTTGAATAGTGATTTCTCATATGCAAATATTTGAGAATATCAGTTCTTGGTAATTTATGCAAATTATAATGATAATGATTATGTATATAATTATCCATAGTAATTCGATATATTATTTTAAGTATGAGCAAGAGTTTCTGGGGTTTCGAAGGTGAAATTTGATATTATCCAAGATAAAGGTTTGTTTGTTTTTTTGAATTTCGCACAAAGCTACTCGAGGGCTATCTGTGCTAGCCGTCCCTAATTTAGCAGTGTAAGACTAGAGGGAAGGCAGCTAGTCATCACCACCCACCGCCAACTCTTGGGCTACTCTTTTACCAACGAATAGTGGGATTGATCGCACATTATAACACCCCCACGGCTGGGAGGGCGAGCATGTTTAGCGCGACGCGGGCGCGAACCCGCGACCGTCGGATTACGAGTCGCACGCCTTGCGCGCTTGGCCATGCCAGGCCCAAGATAAAGGCGTGCAATCTCGAAAAGAATCGGAAGAGGGAGGATATGCCTGATTGTTCTTGGTTAATTCCTGTTTGCATCTTTCAACTGATCTGTGAATATGTGCTCTGTATACTTTTGTTATTTACAGCACAAGATTGGCTAGAATGAAAAACAAAAAAGAAGAAAAAAAAAACAAAAAGCAACTAGACTTTGCCCCTTTCTTCACTTGTAGATCTGGGTCAAGTACTTCGAACTTGTCGAAATTAAGCCTGAAAATAAAGTGTTGCTGAAATGTTGCAATTTATTTTTTTACTTAAGGTTCTTCCTTTTCCCATTGTTTCAAAAGTAAGTTTATTCTTTCTGTGTATTATGGTTAGAATAATTTAAAAGTTAAAACATAAATGGTACGTCTAAGACTGAACTTGTCAATTACGAAAAAAATGGCCTTTTGGCTTCACGCTCCAAATAAATATAAAATTTGCGGTTTCTTCAAAAAGGTCGTTTTTTTTTCTAAACTGTTACCAAAATTTTTTAAAATTTCCTCCAGTGTGCGCCACAATTCTTGAAAGACAACAAAAATTAACTTGACAGTGTTTTCATTTGCCTGAGAGTTTTCTACCAATTAATGGTTTATTTGGACTAAGGGAGCAATTCTTTTTCAGCTGTTGAGTGCTACTGATATTATTGTGCAAATATTATGTGGATAGGTATTACTACATAACCAAAACAACGTGTTGAAATTAGAACTTCGCAGTTGGGATATTCAAAAATAAAATGCAAATGGAGATTTTCAATCCCAAAATACAATGAATCAACTGTATATAGCGTATATTCTAATATTATGTGAAATAAAATTTATTTACCAATGCGTGTTTGGCTCTCAGTATATTTAGACACAAGATGGTTGCAGAGTGCATTCAACCTTTAAGTTTTTTTATGCCATAATAACTGTAATTGAATAGGTAATTGAAATAGCAACTATTTTTGATGAAATCACTATTAACGTTATTGTTAATAATGTTGCATATCTCCATGCTTTATTAGAGTTGACAATTTTGAGCATTTCAGCAATAATTTGTAAAACATGGACTGTGGCAATTGTGTGTGAAACATATGATATTTATATTACAATAGTTTTAACCAAATGTTCATAGTAGTAACTTTGTCCTAGGAGAATCACATAATGTTTTAACAATGTTATTACCATGAACATTTGGTTAAAACTGTTATAATGCAAATATCATATGTTTCAAATAGAATTGCCACAGTGTTAACTCAAGTAAAATGTTACTAACAGTGCTTTCTTCACAGTAGTAATAAGTGTTTATTTGAGTTAGGTTGAATCATTCTGGAACCAGATTTTTTTATTTAAAAATAACTTAAATACATTTTGGTAATGAAATCTAGTAAAAACATTAATCTTTAGAACAGAAAATCTCTTATGTTTATCTGTTGTTGTTGTTTTATTTTTGTTTAATCCCTGATGCCAGATTTAGACTTTGAAATTCTGATTGTTAAGTTTTGAATTCTGAATTACAATTGCTAGGTTCTAATTCACAGATCATATCCTATACATAGTTTATTCTAGTCTTCAGAACTTTTATATTATGTCTTACTTATATTTCATTATTCTTTCTAAAACACTACACCATGTATGTCTAGTGTATATAGTATGGATATGTACAATTACACACCTTAATTTAAGGATAATATAAATTGCTGGAAAGGTCTAAAGGCTACTGTTTTGTAATAAAATTACTCCTTATCGTGACTACAAAAGGCACGTAAAGCTTAACTTTAGTTTCCTACGATACAGATAAATATGAATGGTGTTTCAAGTAGTTTTGCAATCTTCTAATTTGCCAGTTTATGTGTATAAAATATTCAAAAAGTGCAAAAACAGCCTTGGATGCCAGAAAAATGCATATTTCCAGTAAAAATTACAAAATATTTCCAAGGGAGATACACTCCAAGATCTCCCTATAAAGCTATACCATTAATTTCCATAATGGTATAGTAATTGTTTACTCCATAACTATTTTTCCTTTATAGGTTTTTGTAACTTCACCACTCCTTTTTAGTATCTATTTTTCTGATGCAGTATTTTGTTAATGTGTGTGTCAAAAAGTAAATATATATAATTCACATTCATTATGGAACAAGAAATGACTTTTTATATGTTGACAGCATGCATATTATTAACAAATATTTCATTAAAGTGGCTACAATAAAATGCTTATGATTGTTTACAGAATCGTTAAATCATGATGCTTCAAGCCCTTGTGCAGAAAACAAATGTTATTGGTACTGATTTGACTGTGTTATATACTTTAGCCATTTCTTTTCCAAATTCTAGATTGAATTGATAACTTTATCTTAAATTTACCTATATTATTTAGTTTATATAACAACCTCATTTTTCAGTTCTTCCTTTTGTGGTTAACTTGGAATTTTACATTTTGTATTAAGTTTGCTAACATTTCCATTATCTATTTTAACATAGAATATTCCACTTCAGATACTGTTGATTATAGATTATTTGATTGCTCCTAACTTACATGAAAGTGCATTAACAGCTAAACCACAGATGCTAATGTTTATTTGTTTAAAAAATAATCATTTTATATTGCAAAAAAATGCCAACATTAGGAAATATGCACCTTGTTCTATAATGAATTAGTGGTATTGTTGGTAACGTACTTCATTACGTCCATGTTTTTTTACTTGTTTGTGAAATATAATGAAGCTACAATGATATTTTAGTCTTAGTTTATTATAATTTGTTTGTAGGGCCAATAGAACAGTGGCTTTATAGGGCAAAATAAATGTAATGATTAAGCTGTATATTATGGGAGAGGATGTGTCAGTTTCTCTGATCCAGGTTTATTTTCATTTAAAAGATATGCAGAGGATAATTCCACTGATATTGAGCAAAATTACTGTAAGTTGAATAATGTGTTTGTTAATTGATGCAGACAAAAATACACAGTTATGTTAATCAACATTGTACTTTTTATTCATATTTATTTCAAAATGTATGTAAATGTTTGTTGGTTGCACTCGGGTAAGAATTTTATAAATTACATAATCTCCTTTCGGTACTTTAGGTTTAAAAAATCAGTTGTATTCCATCGTGTTGAAGACATATTCTCTTTGGGTTTAATAATCAAAATTCATCATATGTAGTATTGGTCTGAAATTACTCAGTTGGCATAAAAATATATCTGTCTGTGAAGTTTATTGACCAGAAGCTGATCTCATATGAATGGTCAGTTAGTTAATTCTGTTTCAATGATGTAGATGGTCTTGTATATTGTCAGCATGGTAGTATTAAAACAATGGCTATTTATGAAGTTATTGTACAATTGATACATGAGAGTTGTGTATGTAGTCTTTTCTAATGTTAGAGGCATGTAATAGTAACATAAGACATTGAGTTTTATTTCAGTGGTACATTTGATTCAAACCTTTCCTTTTTTCCAAAAAAGAAAAAAACGTTTTGAAATTTGACTTGCAAAACTAGAGAATTCATGCATTACACTATGGTAATAAAATATGGAAGTGGAATTAATCGTCTTCCCAAAAATGGGCTGAAGATCATCTGAATTAGTTATCTGTTTTAACAAGTGGCACTATTATATAATAATGATTTGTTTTTCAGTCAGTCAGCAGACACAAAAATGACACCACATAAGGGACATTTAACATTGCTGCCATTTGTTGTGTGGTGATTTCAGTAAAATATGTGCATACCATGAATCGTGAGAATAATTATTCTTTCTGTAGTTACAACACATGACATAAACTTTAAAAGTAAGAAATAAAAATATTTCCCTTAATTTTAGTTTTATTTACTCTTGAAACAGATCATTTTAAAGGACTATAAGCAAATACATATAGTATATGTTTACTCTTATGCATACATTTACTCACAGTGCTTAGCATTTGCATCACATGTGTTTATCAATCCTAAACATAAGGGCCAAAACATACAAGACTTAAGACTGCAAATCAGTATTTCTCATTTGAATTTGTGAGGAAAGTACATAATGCTTATAGTTGAAATAGTATATGAGGAAAAAGAAATGGTGTATAAATATTGTCTATAGGCTGGTTTGTTCTTAGTCTAATGTATAAATATTGCATTGCCATAAACACTGCAAATTGGACTTTGTATTCTGTAAGAAACTATATATTATAAATTTCAAATTTCTTTATTGGTATTTCAGTCAATATCACAGATGATATACAGCCATTGCTAAATGTATAATTCAAACTATCTTTCATAGTTGTACTCTAAAAATGACTTTTTACATAAGTAATAACTTTCTTACATCCAAGTGCACTTCATAGTTTTTAATTTTTAACGTAAATGTTTACATGTAATTTAACTATTTGTAATCTATATTTCAGAGCACAAACAAAATTCTTACCAGAATGTTTGCATCTGGAGGTGGTTTAAAGGTATGTTTATATCTGGGTTGATCAGACCATGTGCATAACTATACTTACGTTTTGATATAAGACTTGTACAAATTTTAATGTTTAGTATATTAATTCAGTTTTGTTATTGAATCAACAATCATTCTTTCAAAACTTTCTTCATGTTCTAAACATAAATAGATCTTACTCTTCATGTAATTAAGAAAACAGTGGACAGTATTTCTTCTGTTAAAAAATCAAATCATCATTATAATAAATCTGAGTTCCTCAGGGTTGTAGTTGCTTATTTTAATATGAGTTGGAATTTGTTCTCAGTGATTAAAACATTCTCTAGTTGTAGAACAGTGAAACAGATGATTTCAATATTTGTAATGGTAGCTTAGAAAGTGAATAAAAATTTATAAAATAGAAATTGACATATTGTTATTAGTTATTTGCTGCTCAATAAAATTGATTCAATTCTTCTATTGCCTAAATAATCATATAATGAGCAATACAATAAGTAAAAGTATCTTTAGTTTCTGTATAATATCTTTAGTGTTACATCAGCAAAATGTATATATGAAAGGATAATGGATTATTTATATAATAACCTAACTTTTATAATTTTTTGTTAGCAAGAGTTTTATGTTCAAATTTGAAAATGGTTTTTACACAAAAATACAATTTGTTACCATTGTGAAGTTTTAAAAAAGAATGATGTAATTCCAAATAATTGTGTTAATTTTTATTTCATGATTGATATAACCAGTTTCTACAAATAATGTTATTCAGAATGACGTTGAAGAACGTGTGTGTAAATTTATTTGTTTCATGAAAGTTATTCACACTAATTATAAGATGCAGTTTACCAGTCTCACTCATTTTCTTTTTTATTTACTGTTTGAATGTTTCTCAGAATGGAACCTTTGTGTTTCTAAATTGTATAGTTTACTTTCAGTTATGTTATTAAAAATGTCCCTTCTCAGTTTAGCTGAATGAAACTATACTTGGTGGATATGTATGTTGCATATAGATATTGTAATTCATGATAACTGCATGAATAATTTATATCTTGAATCATGGTTAAAAAACAGTAAATGATGTACAGGTGACGAAGTTTTTTAAAAAAAATTAATGAAGAATTTCAGTGAGAAATTTTAAGTGTGATTCAAGTGGGACCAGATTAAGATACATTTCTTTCTATGTAAGACTGTTAGATAAAATTTGGTTATTCTACCAGTTATTCTTAGAAACACTCAGAGGTTTTGTTTTTTGAATATTTATCTATTTTACTGTATCCTCTATCATAATTTGCAAAAACTAAGGGAAAATTGTCAAATTAGCTGAACTACTTGAGCATTGCTCAGAATGAAATTTTCATATCTCTGCTTTTTTTAAATGTTTTTTTCTAATTTAATGTGAAAAATATTTTTATTTTTGTTTAAAATGACATTTATGTTATGAGATCTTAATAGTATCAGAAATCAGCTGTAAATTGGCTTCTCAATGTTTAATTATGTGCAGTTTGGAATTATTGTTACATTCATGTACATCTTGATTGAATTTCAGCACTCCTACTAGACTACATTCTATATGTTCATGTGGGGGTTAATTTTATCTCCAAACAGTATATGAAATAGGTTTTTTTGTAAAGATCTTTTTGTCTACTGTTGCACTGTATTTTACCATGTTTTTCTATTTCTAGGAAGTTTTTGTTGTTTCTGCAGCTCGTACACCTATGGGAGCCTTCAGAGGTTCATTAGGATCTTTGACTGCTCCTAGATTAGGAGCAATTGCAATTCAAGCAGCCCTGGAGAGAGCAGGTATTTTTCTCACATTCATACTTTCTTATTTATTTATTTATTTTCAGTTACATAATTTGTTATTTTAGAGTTATACATTTTATTTGTTGCTATTCTCTATATATACAAAAACATTTTTATGCATGCAACAAGCCTTTTATCTCATTGGATTTGACTGATTGCTATGCATCTTTGATGCGAATCATAAACCCTCCACCAACAAGAGTGCAACATCCTTTCAGGGTGCATGTGACTTTCCGTATTCAATTCTATTAAACTGTCACTTCTTGTTTCGTCGTACTCATTTTCAGACTTTTTTCTCTTGGTGCCCCTTGAGTTGGATTCCTATACGTGATGAGAGGACCTCCCAGTGAGGGTTCTGTACTTTCAGTTTACCTTCTCTGGGATCTGAACATCCACCAACATGTTTGCTGTATGTGGCAATGCATGAAGTAGAGGAAAGGGGCCTAGTGGTTGATGGATTCAACCCAACATGCCACATTGGCCTTGAATTCCTCTAGATGTGCAATTTTGGGGTGAGTTCCCTCAAGGTCAATCGACTGGTCCACTTGAGCTAGGGTCAACCAAGTGCCAATGTTGGACATTCTCAATGGATGTTGTAGACATTATGTGTGATGCTGGTGTTTGGGTATAGTGCTCACAAAACCCTAGTGTTGCTGCAGTCTCCTTGTTTGGCATTGTAGTGCATTCTCTTATGGGGACCCATGGCAGGTGAGGTCAGTGGGCACTGAAATGTGTTTATTTATTATGGGTGCTCACATCCATGAAAACAAAACCAACTGATCATTGTAAAACAACCACGTATGGACAACTATGTCAGATTCTGTGCTTCGATTTCTCACTATGCATTCCTTGTCCAAGAAATCCATAGGGCAGATGTCTCCTTTTTCTTCATTCAAAAGGGATTGGAGGGGCTTGCTTGCTCTCCACAAGTCAATAAGGAAGTTGTGCTCTTGAGACATTTTGGTGGAAATATCATACCACAACACACCAAACTCCTCATGAATTTAAAGATCATGTAACTTTGAATTCCTCAAGAGGAGTTATTGTTGAGAAGGATTTAAAGAACATTTCTGAGTTGGAAATTCTCACTGTTTTCTTCAGCCAAGGTGTTTCTCTGGTGTGCTATTTCTCTACGTAAGGATGGAATAATGCTGCCTGTCAGTGTTCTTATATTGACATTTACATTGCCACATCCACCTGCCACTATCAAAACAGGTTACTTGAACTATAAGATATGTCCATATATTTCAAAACCTATGATGTTTCCAGTGTTAGCAGTTCTGTCATTCAAAAACAAATGTGGACTGGAACCTCGCTGTGATAACTGTAGTAGTTCCCCACCCTCTTATTTTTTGTTTTGCTCTAAGTGGGTGGAGGAGAAAGAGGTCTAACATTTGGAAACAGTGAACAATATTTTTTATCTTGAGGCTCAGAAATCGCTGTTTCCTACTCCATCTAGGACGTATGCTGTTGCACTGCATTTCACTTCTACAGTGAGAGTGCAAGCAGATTTTTTCATGTTGCTAACAGAGATATTCTCCAACCATTGAGGAGTCTTTTTGCCCTCCATGGTTTAAAAAGTTGACAAGTCTACATCTACTTTCATCTCTGTTCTCACCACTCCTTTCAGTGGCTCCTTGGGTCCACTTCCCTTTAGCTCTGAAGTCTGGCATTTTCTCAGGTCTTTTTTCTTCTTTGGCCCCCGAAATGCAGAAAAATTATTCTTTCATGCCTTCAGTTGCTGGGATCTTTGTCTACCAACAGAGACCTGCCCACTCTACCTACCCAGGGTAGGATCCAGGGAGGTCTATAGATCTCCTTCTAATTTTGGAAACATTTTTGAAACCTGCTGATACAGTCACCTTTCAGCAGTTTTCTTCATACTGGAATGACAGGTTTGTGTGATGGACAAGTGCATAAAGGGGTGGCTCTGCTGGTTGACAAGCATGTGCCTGCCCTATTTTTACTATTTTATACACCTTGGAGCCATCAGTGTTTTCTTTGGGTTGTACCATCACTGTTTGTCTTGTCTCTAGTGATCAATCAGATCTTGATGCTTTCACTGAACAGTTGGCATCTTCGTTTTTAATTCTAGAGAACTTTCATGGACAATCCTCCCTGGGGTGGTGCTAATATTGATGAGAGGGGTTGTTCCATAGAGTGAATGCTCTCAGATCACAACCTTTCTTTCTTCAGCATTGTTTTATACTTATTTTCATGCACCTAGTCAGTTTTTACTGCTATTGATCTCTCTATCAATCCCATTAACTTTTCTCTCACTTCTCTTGATGGGTTGACAGTGACCCATGGGGCAGTGATCATTTTCCTATCATTTGTCACCTGACCCATGAGCCTTGGTGGAAACTGGACCAGGCCAATTGGCCCTCTTTTGCTGTTCTCCCAAGAATTGATCCTACCATCATCTGTAAGCCATTGGTAAACAACTGAGTGGCATCAGTGACTGATCATATTATTGAGGCAGCTGCTCAGTTTATTCCCAAAACATCAGCATGTTTTCCACCTTATCCTTGGCCATGGTAGAATTCTTCCTGCCACCTGGCACAAAAACTCAAAAGCAGGCCTCAGATACCTTTCATAAGTATCCCAAACTTTCAGACAGCATCACTTTTAAGCAGGTAAAATGTCAAAGCCAGAAAGAATCTTGGACTAAGTTCACAACCAGCATCTCTTCTACCACCAGTGCCAAAATCACATGGGACAAGATTAGGATGGTCAGTTGGTAGTATACATCCCTCCTTGTTTTGATCTTGATTTCAGATGGCCAGGAAGTTGTTGATGCTTTAAGCATTGCTGCTACTCTCGGCAAAAGCTTTCCTCATGCATCTAGCACATCTGTTTCATCTCCTACCTTCTTAGCCATCAAGACTCAGGCAGAGTGATTGCCTCTTTCCTTTTGGGCTGATCATCTCTGTGACTGTAATCACCCCCTTTACAAGTTCGTGTGTGCTCGTTACTTTCCTGTTCTTTCCCACAGGAACCTGGATTCCCTCAGGGATGAGTCTTGAGCATCACTTTTTAGTGTCATTCATCAAACATGAAGTTCATTGAGCAGCAGTTTTACACTGCTTTCAATTGTTTATTAAAGTTGAACACAGCAAACAGTTTTACCTTTCCTTTCTATAAAACCATTTGCATGCACTTTTGCTGCCTACTTGGTATTCACCCTGCTCGTGTGCTTCATCCCAGTGTAGTTTTTCTTCCCATGGTCCATAAGGCAAAGTTCTTTTGGCTTATCTTTGACTATAAGCTAACCTTCTTCCCACATATGAAACAGCTATGCATCAATTATACAAGGGCAATAAACATCCTCCACATTCTCTCTTCCACCTTTTGTGAAGCAGATTGATGTTCTGTGCTAAAGATCTATTGTGCCTTCATTAGATCCAAACTGGACTATGGGCCTGTGGTCTGTGGTTCTGCCAGGAGTTTGGCCTTGAAGGTGTTGGACCCCATTCATCATCTGGGACTATGGCTCTGCATGGAGACTTTCCACTCTTCTCCAGTCCAGAGTTTGTGCATTAACTTTCACAAATCTCCTTTACATTTCTGCCATTAGCAACTTTCTTTACTATATATTTCAAAGCTTCATTTCTTACCCATGGTGGTCCATGCTTTTCCTTTTGGCCTTCATATCTAGCCAAAGCTGGATAAATTGGGTCTGTCCTTGGGTGACATTGCTGTCTCCACTGGTCAGCCCATCCCACCATGTCTTAATACCATTCCCAAATATGACCTTTCTTTGAGTCATCTGAGGAAGGTGGATATTCCCGATTGGTAGTATTGCCTTCTATTTGCAGAGCATCTTTCAAACCATCCTTCCATTCTTATATATGTAGATAGTTCAAAATCAGGTGACTCTGTGGGCTCTGCCATGGTTTTTTTGTGGTTCAGTGACTGCACACAGGATACCATCTACAATTTCTGTATTCAATGCTGAATTTTATGTGATTTCTCTTGCCCTAATCATGTAGGAACTATGCAGTACATCAGGTGTACTGTTTATATCAATTTTCTTAGCTCTCTACTAGCCATAGAATCACTTCAGTTTAGTTCTCACCCTGTTGTGAGTAATATTCAAAATCAACTGGCCCATCTCTCTCTATCTTTCATTTCTATTGAGTTGGACCCCCTGCTAGTATAGCAGCATGTCTACAGATTTACGATGCTAAAATCAGGGGTTTGATTCCTCTTGGTGGATTCAGCAGATAGCCTGATGTGGCTTTGTTATAAGGAGGCACATACAAGTTCTATCCAGTTTTTCAAGATATCAGGCCACCTCAGTATTTGTAGGAATGAGCTCACTGACACTGCAGCTAAGTCTGTCTGCTCTGGTGTTATCACTGCTGTACCTGTTCTATACATGGACTACATCCTGTAGTTAAGGCTTGGACCCCATGCCAGTTGGCAGTTGACCATGAGTGAGCAACATGATAACAAGCTTTTCCAGATTAAATCCTCTGGTGCTCTTTAACCATCTTATTACCATAAAGATCAGAAGGAGGAAATTGTCCTGGCAAGGCTATGCATTGGTCACAGTTTTTTTATTCATTGTTTTCTTTTATCTTTGACCATTGCATGGCCTTTGTGACACATGAGTCACAATAGCTCAAGTTTTACTTCGTGGCATTGTTACAACTCTGAACCATGGCACTATTTTAGATTAGTTTTTTACTGTGGGCTTACCCCTGGTGCTGGACAATGTCATTGGCGATGGTGATACTGTCCACTTATGTTTTTTTGTTTTTAAGGGCCATTGACCCTTTTAATTCTATAAGTTTTTTATCCAAATTTAGGCCATTGTTTTATCTTGATTACTTTTCACATTTTACAGGGATTTTAATTTTTCTCTTTTGTTTATATAAGTTGTTTGGCACAGATAGCCCAGTTGCTTTGTGCCAATAAATGTCAAACAATGAACCAACCAATTACATTTTTTTGGTGTTCTCGATGGGAATCGTTTTCAATATTTTAATGGTTTAATTTCTGAAGCAGGATTATTTTCTTACTTGTTTTTGCTTTACATTGAAGAAATCTTTTAATTTAACATACTTCCCCAGTCTTTTTTTTTCTTCCTCATACTTGCATATTTTACATCAAACACATTTGTTTTACTTATGTATTTCTACTATGAATTTTAAGGTTTGTGTTCCCACTTCTGGTGTTATACCTCTGGTACTAATTTCATAAGCTGTAGATGGGGAAGATCCTTCAATGGATTTCACTATTATTATCTGCAGTGAGATTGACCATTATATAGATGGGTTAATCTTTTTCTCCTGCACTTGCCCTACTAATCTTCCTGAACAAACTGAACCTGTTTGAGCCAATGAAGATTTGATAGCCTTTTTACACCAACAGATTTAGCTGTCTTTCTGTACACCTGCAGAATTAGCTAGGCCTAATATAGCCTTTTCTGACATTATTTCAGAAATAATGTGATATGTGATGTTTTGTCCAATGACCCATTTTTTTTTATTCCTTATTATCTCCATGTTGGCTCTTTTGTCATCTTAGGCTATCATTTTACACACTTTATTTTGCTGTTGTTAAGATCATGTTGGTTGCAATGTGACCTCATCCTAACTTCATTTGCTGTCTCTTTTTGAGATTTGCATGGGCCATTTTTGCTTTAACAATATGTTTTCAATGTATTGAGACTTTGAAATCATGTGGGTAATCTTTTATCAACACTCTATCTTTTAATCTTTGGTTGCATGTTTATTGCAGTTGGAGCCACAAGAAGCCTCTATTCCTTTCCTGTCCTGGTCATTATCTACCCTTCCCTGCCTCCTCATGGGAGTTTCTCATCTTGTCATTTTGTTAAATGTAGATAGGCATGTTACCAACAGTACTGGAGATTAACTAGTGAGCTCTGGTCAAGTGAGAGTTTGACTGTATTATTTTGTTACCCTTTGGCATATTTCACTAAAGATCCATGTGTTCTTTGGGTTTATCAGAAGGACATGTTCTACTATTTTCCCTGCTTCCTTTATCTCGGGTACCTTTTTTCCTTCCCATGACTAGCATCTATCTAAAGTAGTACAATATTTTTTGTCTCAAACCATTTTTCCTGTTCATCATCTTTCTCCAGGCTGTTTGTTGTCCTCATGACAAATAATAGATTGGTGGCCCATACTTGCCCATACTTGGTTTGTCCCACCTTAATCTGATTTTTGATCTACCTCATTTTTATAGTAGCCCTTGTTTCCTTAGGTCAGGCTTATTTGTGATCTCTTTCATAGGTTCTTATAACTAGTGGTATCTTGCAAAGTATCCATTATTAGCTCTTATTACCTTTCCTCCTACCCTAGTTAACATTTGTAAAGATCTGGTGTTTTGATCTGCAGCTGAGAGGTCTCATCATGTCAACATCCTGGAACTTCTCTCTGTACATCATGTTTTGATTTATTTTCAACTTTTATGCACTAATTGCTTATCTTTATTAGCAGGGTAGTACCTATTGTTAATCTCTCTGTTTTCATGTTTCCTGCCCCACACTTTGTTTTTGTTGATTCCACAAATATGTACCTCTCCTACACTTTACCTGTTGATGTCTCTTCTTCTGTTTGCCTACAGACATTGGTAGTGTGTTTATTCACTACTGATTTTCCTTATACTCTTTATCCTTCTACATGTGTTCTCTCTTCTCCAGACTGTTTTTCTCCCTAAATCATTGGCAGCTCATGAAGATAACTCCTCTATTCAGTTGATTTCCCTTCCTTCCATTTGATAGGCCCGGAATGGCCAAGCGCATTAAGGCGTGCGACACGTAATCCGAGGGTCACGGGTTCGCATCCCTGTCATGCCAAACATGCTCGCCCTTTCAGCTGTGTGGGTGTCATAATGTGACGGTCAATCCCACTATTCGTTGGTAAAAGAGTAGCCCAAGAGTTGGCAGTGGATGGTGATGACTAGCTGCCTTCCCTCTAGTCTTACACTGCAAAATTAGGGACGGCTAGCACAGATAGCTCTCGAGTAGCTTTGTGCAAAATTCAAAAACAAACAAAACAAACCTCCCATTTGACACCTTTACCCTTGTTCTAATCTGGTGTCCATTCTTTTTCCTTTTTTGGTAAATGCCCTCTGTTGATAATCTTTCTCCTTTATCTTCACCAGTTGGATTTGGCTCTTAACTCAGTTGGCTTATTTCTCTTTATTATCTTCTTTTGTACTTTATTCCAGGTGTCTTTTGTCCAATTCAACACCTACTTTTTCATTTGTTTTTTATCTTTGTTGTCCCTTGGAGGTTCTTCTTCAGTCAGTCATGTGGACTACTCATGATATGTCTGTCTCTCACTATTTGCATCAGATCATGGTTTTCTACCTCTTTGTGTTGTCATCTTCCACTTGTAGGCATTCTTTAGAATTCAGTGAGACTGACTAGGTAAGTTATTTTTCATTATTTATCCTTTTCAGGGGTTCTCTTCCCTTTTATTATTGCTCATTGTTTTGATCCTGCTCTGTGGCAAGTGGTGCCTGACCAAATATATTTTAACAAATCATATCCATGCTGTAAGACCATGTTGACTTGAATATTATTTCCCTGGCCACATAATGCACACTGCAGAGATGGGATGTTCCCTGAGATTGCTGTTGGGTGCTCCTCTATGTGAAGAGGTATTTATGTGAAAGGAAGTGAGTAATTATTGGAAGCTATAATTTTCCTGTACTGAAAATATATTTCCAGTTGGTACTTACCTCCTCTCACACTTCTCACCCTTCCAACCCACTGAAAACCAGTGCTTTCATCTTCTGCTAAAACTTGAAGTGATAGTTTAGTAGAATTGGAAGGTTAATGCATGATTATTTGAATGAGAGATGTATTGCAATTAGTTAATTCCAATAGAGGGGAGATAAAAAGCTTGTGGATTTAATGACTTACATTCAAATTTTATTAATCTACTTTTTGCTTATGTTATACAAATTAGTATAGCATAAAATCTTAACTAATAACTCTTATTTTATTGGTGTATAAATCTAGGCATGTTCTCTTTTCTATCTTACCCACTACCCTTCCAATAAGTATGAAATTAAATATAAATTATGCCTTGTTCTGACAAGGCATAAATTTTATAGCCTTCAATTTTGTTTGGTTCCAGAGCGATTGAGTAGAAAGTCAGTCTTCTCCTGCCATAACTACCTGTCACATCCTCTCTTCCAGGACTTGTTAATATTTACATTTAATTCTATATTATCTATAACCATTAGAAAACCAAAGGTTTAATCTATCAAATGACATATTGTATAATGTTGTTTTCTGAATGGAGAACTATCAATTTCACTGTTAGTAGAAGTTTTGTTCCCGTGGAAAAGGTAACAACTAGCTTGGATAATTTTCCAATGGTTTTTGTAATGTAATTAGGAAGCCAGAAAAATAGTGAGAGTTAGGGGAAATTGTCTACTTTTTGCATGTTATTAGTTTATGTTCATTGGTGTGCATTATTTAATTGAATAAAAATTATTTAGTACATTAGTATTAATAAAGTAAAGTTTCAATGACAATGAACAGCAAGAAAAAAAGATTTGGATAAGTACTTTATTTATGGTTTTCATGTTTATTCATTATTTCTTTTTATAAAAGTAATTAAATTTAAAAATAGAAATCCCTTTAGGTTAGTCAAGATTATATTAGGTAAAATAAATAATGATATAATAAACATTCCACAAGATGCATGTGCTAGGAGCTTTTGGGTTACATAATTGTGAAGTCCATACTTTCCTAGTGATTCACAATTTATAATGGCAAGAATAGTAGTTTCATGATTCAAAAGGTAATAAAACAATGAAATTTAATTATAAATAGATATACACAAAGTGGCCACTTTGTTAGTTCTACCTATCTAGTACCAGGTACGACCCCCTTGTGCCTCCGAAACAGCCTGAATTCTTCACGGCATGGGTTCAACAAAGTGCTGGAAACGTTTTATGGAATTTGGTCCATGCTGATTTAATATCATCACACAGTTTCTACAGATTTGTTGGCCACACATTCATGCTGTGAACCTCCCATTCCACCTCTTCCCAAAAGTGCTCTAGTAGATTGAGATTTGTGGAGTGTGCAGGCCATTGGAGTACTCTGAAGTCATTGTCATGTTCATGGAACCAGCTCGAGATGATGTGTGCTGTGTGCATTATCTTGCTGGAAGTAGCCATTGGAAAACAGGTAGACTGTGGCCATAAAGGGATACACATGGTCAACAACAATCCTCAAGTACCCTGTGATATTCAAATGATGCTTAGTTGGTATTAAGGGACCTAATGTATGCCAAGAAATATTCCCCACATCATTATACCACCACCACCAAACTGTACCATTGACACAAGGCAGGATGGATTCATGCTGTTTATGCCAAATTCTGACCCTAACATTTGCATGTCACAGTAGAAATTGAGGTTCTTTAGACGAGGCAATATTTTTCCAGTCTTCAGTTATCCAGTTTTGGTGATCTTGTGCCCACTAGAGCTTCATCTTCCTGTTCCTAGCTGACAGGAGTGGAACCTGTCATGATCTGCTGCTTCTGTAGCCCAACCTCTTCGAGATTTGACACATTATGCATTCACAGCTACCCTTCTGCACATCACTGTTATAAATAGTGGCTATTTGAGTATTTGTGGCCTTCCTGTCAGCCTGAAGAAGTCTGGCCATTCTCCTCTGACATGTCTCATTAACTAGGTGTTTTTGTCCACAGAACTGCCACTCACTGGATATTGTTTTGTCTTTTGCACTATTCTTTGTAAACACTAGTCACTGTAGTGCATGAAAATCCCAGGTAGTCAGAAGTTTCTGAGATGCTGGAACCACCACATCTGGCACCAACAATCATTCCATGGTCGTCTCTTAGATCATGCATCTTCCCCATTCTAACATTTGATTGAACAACAACTGAACCTCTTAACTGTGTCTGCATGCTTTATATATTGAGTTGCAGCCACATGGTTTGCTGTTTGGCTATTTGCATTAAAGAGCAGATGTACATTACAAAGCAGCCACTGAGTATATACTGTTATGAGCTTAAAGCAACTTAGGATATAAGAATTGAAGTTCATGTTACAATTTCAAGTAATTATAGAAAGCAAAATGGGTAATTCAAATTTGTTTTGATGTTTATTGGTAGTTACAAGGACAGTTAAATTTACTAATCGTGTATACAAATAGAGTAGTGAAAATGTATTTAGGAGATTTTAGGGATTATACAAAGGAAATTTGAGATCTTCAATGTGAAGAAAAGTATTTTTAACTTTAACATGAAAATCACTTTGCACACAGACTATTTAAAACAAATCCTCAATATGCTTGTGGGCAAATCTTTAGTTTATTAAAAATACTTCACTAAAAATATAATTTTTTTTATATGTGAAGGATATTTAACTTGTAATGTTAACTGAAAGATTGCCTAATTTTGTAAAGATATACATACTATATTGCAAGTTAGGAGTGCTAAATCTATAAAGACTTTAAACGAATACAAAAAGGTCATAGTCAGGCAAGTTGACTGAACCTGTTATTGAAAGAGTTAAGCCTGGCATTATTAAAATTGCAATATTTATTTTAATCTGTAAATAGCTTATCTTATAATTGAAAAACTTGTAATTTATCTTTTTTCTAACTGTCTTTCAAAACTGTTTAAATATAAATCAGTTTCAACCTCCTGTAATTTCTCATTACAATATTCAAAATTTTTGAGATTCATTTTAATCATTCACCCTTCAGGTATTCCAAAAGATGCTATTCAAGAAACTTACATGGGAAATGTGTATCAAGCTGGTGTTGGCCAGAATCCAGCCAGACAAGCAGCACTAGGAGCAGGTAACTTGTATGAGATAGTTATATGATGAAACTAAAAAATAAGATCTCAATGACTCTTCTGTGTTGATAGGTTGTGACTCTTGCTTTGATGGAGGAGGGTATTTTGTTTATTGTATTTAATACAGGAAAATGGTTTTGAACAGTAAAAGTTTGACTTTATTATGAATTATTACTCACCTGGACATTTCTGTTGAGGATTCTAATTTTTATGCCTTTTGAGAAAAATACCATGAAAGAAACATCTTTTTTATATAAAGGCTTTCACTAGTTAATAAGACATATGAAGCTAATTTAGTTTTTACACAGTCTGTAGTTACCTATCAAACTATTATTATTGTACTTTGTGGTTTCTGTGAAAGTAGTTTTATATATATTTTAGTATTATTTATATTTACTTTGGGATCTTTAGTTACCATAACATATCTTGGAAAAAATATTATTACTATTTGGTGTGATCCTTGGTTGCATCAAAAAATACAAAAAACGATTTATTGGAGGGAGGGCTATTTGAAACTTTCCAAGAATATTTTATAATAATAAATAGAATCAACACATTCTATCTAACAATATGATAGTGAGGACAAAAATTAGATAATCAGAAAATTGAATATTCTCTCACATCAAAGTAGAATAGATTATTTCTGTTTTATTCTTAAGATGCAAGTCTCAGTAAGTGTGAAGGCGTTATTGTTGACCTGAAGATGACCTAGGAAGGTCAAAATGTTGTTCTCTGCTTTATTAATAGAAGTGTTAATACCAATACCAGCTGTTCTGAGATTCATTTTTATTTCAAGTGGATTTCTCATCATCAAGAATTATTATGTGCTGTAAAACAAAGCCACTAATAATAGGAAATTTGTTTTCAGTTGATCAGAATTTATCCTATATTTTGAAAGCCAATAAACCATATGAAGTAGAAAGTTTACTTGCAGATTAATAATATTTAGTTGTATTTGAGACTGTTTGCTTAAAACTTACAGTCCCACTAGAGAGTGTGCAGTCATATGACCTGTGCAGTTGTGCTTGCCATTTTGCAGGTCAAACATCTCATTGCTTGCATTTGTCATTACATGTTATACACTGTTGTGGTGAGATGCACGTTGCCAAAGATAACATTTTTGTCACTAATTGTACTAGACATCTCGCAGAACAGTAATTTGAGATCTCTAACCAGAGACTGGCTTTTTTGGGTGCATTTGATCTCTATACAATGCCTCAAGTATTGTTTATGATCCTGTCAATTTTGGAGTTTAGTGACATTCATGTTTTCCTCATTAAAAAATCCATCACCCTAAGCAGGACACTTCATGAAGACTTACAAGCATGGACAGCTTCAAGTATTTTCTAACTGAGTGAATGAATGATCCAATGATGCAACATTTAAAATCCAAGAAAATGTACTGTATCACTGCAAGAGTAAATGATAACCATTGTCATATTTCTGTGTGTGAAAGTATGTAGGCCATAAACTATGCACTGTAGACTAAAATAAATACATATTTCTTTGTGATTGGCCTAGATTTAATAACATTTGTGTATATTCATACATGTTTATGCATTGTACACTGTAAGTCATGTCTAATTGCAATGAGTAAAATATCAGTTTAGAAAACATCCAAGCAGTGTATCAATCATTCATATCATCTGTAACTATTACAGGTAAACCACTCACTGAACTTCAGCATATTCATGGGTAGGAATCAAGGAGGATGAAGTTATGCTTGTAGCATGAGTGGCCAAGGAGAGGTATGGTTACAAGTATGAGCTGTAGTATTTGCAGTTGAAGTTGTGGTGTGAATGAAAGCTGGACAGTTTTGTACTGATGGAATGAACCAAGCCTAAGATCTCTCAAAAAGGCAGATTATGCTGAAGGTACCAGAATGAACTTTACCAGAAATCAGCATAAGTGATACTTACTGAAGACAACTGTTTCACCACTGACAGGTGAAGAGTGTCAGGGTCTATACACTAAGCCACATGAAAGTGAAGTTGAAGAACCAGAGAAAAAAAAATGCATTTCCTTTAGTACTTCATGGACATGCAGATAGACATGTACCTCAGACATTTTAGCATAATATGCTCCTATCTCTAACCAGTGTCTACTTAAGTGTTATATTGGAATGGGACATTCAAAAATTACTTTTAAGGAGCAAGAGTTGTTCAGTAAATTAATTTTCACAAGTGAGCAGTTTTTTTACATATATTTTAAGCTTACAACATATGCATGTTTGTTTTCTTTGGTTTGTTTTGAATTTTGTGCAAAGCTACACAAGGGCTATCTGGGCTCGTATGCATGTGAAAGAATATTTAATTTTCACTGAAATATTATGTTTTTATAATTGCAGTGTATTAACATACACGTGGTTGATTATAAAATAATATCTGAAACATTGCATATTACTATGCCATGTCAATGAAAGAGAGACATTACTATAAGCAAAGAGCAGGGTAGTGTTCAGTCAGAGAGCAAAATAATGACAGCATCCAACTTCAGTATAACAGCAAAAACAAACCCAAACTAATCATCTGTGTCCCTTATTTAAAAGATCTGCTACCTCCATTCACACACATTTTCAAGGGAAGCAACCAGGTAACGTAATGAAAATGCATTCATTAATTTAGCAATTTTTAACTATCTACGTTGCATGATCTTGGGGGATAATTTGTTCAAAATAGATTTTCCTGTTTTCTCTACTAACATACACTGTAAAGTTGTTACTTCAAAATCTGTAAGTGTAATGTCAAATGCAGTTTCTCTATAAAACTGTTAAATACTACATGTTCATAACTTTATTACACATTAAAAATAATCACATAATTATTTCAGAACACAAAAAATTCTGCCCCTCATACTTGAAACTTCCACTGCATAAAGTAATGCCAACTATTAACTCAGTTGTTTATGCTTATATTTAGATGGAACTGGGTCATAAGGAAACTGTAATGACTGCTAACTGTGACAGAGCCAGACAGGAGTATATAAACTTCTAGTAAGAATATTTCAGTCTCATAATCATACTTCAATCCATGGAAAATGATCAATCTCCAGATGGAATGGTTGAGTGTGACTGTCTTGACAAAGCAGTACTGGAAATAAAGTGCTCCCAGTGCTCAACTACCAAATTAGTTGCTGACAAATTAGATGACACCATATTCTGCCTATAGATAATTGATAATGGGATCACATCATTAATACTAGATCATACATAACACTTTTAATTATTTCCTCGGTGTGGATTCCTGTACGTGGTGAAGGGACCTCCCAGGATAGGTTCTATTGTTTCAGTTTACCTCCTCTGGGATCTAAACATCCACCCACGTGTTTGCTGTGCATGGCAACCTGTGAAAGGGAGGAGAGGTTCCTGGTGGTTGAGGGGTCCAACCCTAACATATCACTTTGGCCTTGTATTCCTGTAGACGAGCAGCCTTGAGGTGGGCCCCCCTTGGGTCATTTGGCTTGCCCACTTGAGCTAGGGTCAACCAAGTACCAGTGTTGGATGTTCTCAACAGGTGTTGTGGACATTATATCTAATGCTGGTGTTTAGGTATAATGCTCACGAAACCCTGACATTGCTGCATTGTCCTTGTTTGACATTGTAGTGTGTCCCTTTGTAGGGGTTCATGGTGGGTGGGATCAGTGGGTACTGAAATATTTTTTTTTTATTATGGATCCTCCAAATAAAAACTTAAATAAAATAATAAACAAATAGTCCATAGGTAAATGACTACATCTTGAAGATTCTAAGCAGCAATTTTCAACATCTGTAACACCTGTATCTCATTTTCTTGTAATACATTCTCTTTCAGACAAACCTTTAGGGAAAATATCTTCCTTTTTCATTCAGAAGGGACTAGAGAGACTTGCTGGCTCTCCAAAGTCAATAAAAAAGCTTTGATCAGGTGACATATTGGTGAAAACATCCACATCTCAACACAGTGAACTCCTCATGCGTTCAAAGGCAATTGGGGATATACCTGTTGAGGTTACACCTCATGCTACTTTGAATTCATCACAAGGAGTTATTATTGAGAGGGATTTGAAGAACATCCCAGAGTTGGAGATTCTCACTGGTTTCTCCACCCAACGAATTTCTGCAGTGAGGCGTATCTCCACTCACAAAGATGGAATTATGGTGCCAACCAATGTCCTCATTCTGACATTTACGTCACCACGTCCACCTGCCACCATCCAGGCAGGTTATCTTAATTGCAGAGTACGGCCATACATTCCAAACCCTCTCAGATGTTTCCAGTGTCTACGGTTTGGTCACTTGAAAACATCATGTGTAGTTCCTTGACGTGTGGTTGTTGCAGTGGCAAGGACTATGAGGCCTATGAGTGTGAAACAGACCCTCGTTGCATCAATTGCAATGGTTCTCACCGATCCTACTTTTGTTCTTGCCCTTAATGGTTGGGAGAAAAAGGGTTGTAGCATTTGAAAACGATTCATAAGTTACATGAACATCTTTTGAACAATCTTTCCATTCCAATTTATATGGATGGTTCCAAATCAGGTGATTCTATGGGCTCTGCCATGGGTTGTTGTGGTTCAGTTGTTGCACACAGAATCCCTTCTACAGCTTCTGTGTTCACTGCTGAACTGTACTCCATTTCTCTTGCCCTGGATCATATTGAAGCTAAACAGTACTCCAGCTGCACTATTTATACTGACTTGCTTTGTTCTCTACTGGCTCTGGAATCACTTCATGTTGGTTCACACCTTGTTCTCGCTGATATTCAAAACTGACTGGTCCATTTCTCATTAACATCTACTTCTATCCAGTTTTTCTGGATACCAGGCCATGTTGGTATTCTCGAGAACAAGTTTGCAGACATGGCAGCTAAATCTATCTGCTCTGGCACTATCACTGCAGTGTCTATTTCATACTTGGACTATGATCCTGTAGTCAAGGCTCGACTCCGTGCCAGCTGGCAGTCGACTTGGAGTGAGCAACAAGAAAACAAGCTTTTCCAAATAAAACCCTATATTGGACTTTGGCTGTCTTGTTCCCTTAACGTTTGATAAGAGGAAGTTGTTCTAACTACACTACGCATTGGTCCCAGTTTTTTAACTCATTGTTTTCTCTTATCTGGAACTGATGGACCAGTGTGTAATTTGTGTAACACTCAGATCACAGTAAGCCACATTTTACTTTCTTGTCATCATTATGATTCACAACGACAGCACCATTTTAAGCATGTTCTATCTTGAGGTTTGTCCATAACGTTAAACAGTGTTATTGTTGATGGTGACACTGTCCACCTTGGTAGTGTTTTTAGTTTTTAAAAGGCCATTAATATTTTTAATGCCATTTAAGTTTTTTATATTTATTCATTAAACCTTTTTTAATGTGGCTTCCTTTTAAAAATCACAGTTCACCTAGTTCAATTTGAAATTAGAAACAGACTGTAACATTAAGTAAATTAAAACTACGACTGGAAAGGCCAACTTCAGGTGACTAATGGTGGTTTTTGTACTTACCTGTTAATCTTTCTGGTGAGTTTTGATTATTAGTCACGCTACAGAAAGTCCTTTACAACTTGAAGTACTGTAGTTTTTCCCTTGGCATTGTAGACTAGATGTAAACATTGGTTTTATGCTATTTATTTATTTTTAACTTTGTTTTGTTTTACCTTAATTTCCTTTTATGAAGTTTACTAAATTTACTTTTACCTTTTTACTGAACGTTTGGCGCAGATAGCCTAGCTGCTTTGTGCAATAAAACACTTAATCAATCAACCAACCAACCAAATTTTAATTATAGGCTGAGATGCTGAATATTATTTTGTGATTTTGTTGTTTGAAGTAAGGGGAACTACTTTATTCAGCAAATTTTGTCGTAGAGAAGGTTTTTCACAAAACCTGTGCTAGTGTTTCAGGCTTCATAAAGAAAGATGTCATACCAGAGTTTCTGGGCAAATGATTCACTGTGCTAAGAACCTCAAAAAGTGCATCTTGTGTAGAATCAGCCTCTACATCTAAATGTTCTGCTATTGGGTGAACCAGACAATGTTCACAATGACTGTATGCTGTTATGTACATCCAACATTTGTAAAAGAGCAAGATTCTATGAATCATGCCTGAAAGTGAGCAAAGCTCCAAAATTATGGAAATGCATAGATTAGATGAAGGTTACCAGTAAAGAAAAATATGAAAACAGAAAGAATGAAAGCAAAAGCCAGCAATGTCTAAATTTTAAGGTGTAATATTGTGAACACTTGTTTTTATTTTTAAAAATTATTATGGTATATAAAGTAATTCTGTAAAACTTGTCAAGCACTCAAGTTTTCAATTAAAATACTTTTTATTTAGTTTCCTCCTATTCTTCATCATATTCCTTTTGTATTAACAAAACACAAACTTTACAGGATAAAAGATGTATTTTTATTCTTTCAGTAATGATTCTATACTAATTTCATTAAGGACTGTAATTATGAAGTGTTACATTTCTCAGTTGTGATGTGTACAATTCATATACTGCAGATGTTAACATAAGCAGTATATGGAAAATGACACACTTTCTGTAATATCCAATAAATATTATATACCTTAATAAATTCACCTTAGTAGTAATTCCTTTTATGAGGATTAAACGTCAAATGTTGTTACAATTATATTTAGTGGTCATAATGTGCCTCAATGCAATACATGGAAGATGATAAAATATAACTCATTTGTAAGTTATACAAATGTTTCAGGATCAATGTTTCATCAGTAATTTTTTTATTCTCTCTTAATATTTGTTATTACAGAACACCTTTTCTGAAATACAAAACCAGAGGCTTATAGTTAAGCAGGCAGTAACACTGCCTATGTAGGAATGGCTGAGATTTTTCATCAGAATGGCATTTCAAAAATCTCAATAGGTCATCAGAACTTTACAGTCTTTCCTTTTATAACATTATCTATGTAATGACTGAGTCATAGGTTTTAGGAATGTCTGTAAACATCATAACAATAAGTTTGAATTTCTATTTTTTTATTGCATGGTAACTTAAAAACAAAACAGTGTCAACCAATTTCACTATGGTGACATAGTTTCAAATGGAGTATCCACTTTTATAAGTATTATTAATAACTAGTATTGATTTTTTTAAAACCATAATACTGGTGAAAACAATGTTATAATTCCTCCTTCAAGTGAGCATTTTTACAGAAATTTAATGTTCCTTTAAAAAGCGTAAGTACACTGCAAAACAGGAATTACCAATGAATAACAGATAAACAGTAAATGTTACAGTTGGAACCTCTTGTAATTTAGAACTTGGCTATAAATGCAACCTTCCTATGTCTGTTGAAACACTACTTTAAAAAACAAGCAAACTAGTAAAGAAAGAATTTTCACAAAAGGAAGTAAACATAGGGTTGGCTATTATCAATACTTCAAAAACAAGACAGTATGGAATGATATTTGTGTTATCTCTACATAACAGCACAGGCAAGAATTAACATACAGCAATATATGTAACTATTCAAGCACATTTGAGTTCAATTTATCCTATTATTGTCTATTAACATTTTACTACAGTGTGAAGGATTTTTATTAGTCATCCCTTTATTTACTTCATTTTTAGAAGTTTTTTTTTTACTTATCAATGTTTTATGTGTTCCTTTATCTAAACTTTTGATATATAAATTTCAACAATGTACACACATTTATTGCAATCTTCACAACTAAAGAAACGTTTTATTATTAACCTTTAATCTATTACAATACTAAAATATTAAAAATAATTTTTTAAAACCTGAAGATACTGTTATGATGTGAGCAGTACAATGAAATTACAGGAAAATGTGCAATGCATGATACATATAATAACAATAATATTATTATAACGAATCTTTGTAGAATGGACAGCAACTGTCTGTTATGGAGACACGAGTGTAGAGGACATTTCAAAAGGCAGAAGACTTTCCAAACATCGTCCTCTACACTTGTTTCAAAAATAGGCAGTTGCCATCCATTCTGCAAAGTTTCATCATGAATACTCTGCCTAAACAATCTATCAAAAATTATTATTATAATTTATCAACAAAAACAGTATTGTTTAAACATTCTAATATAATTGTCATTGTAAAATATACAAGATCATAGAAATTTCCATTGATCATCAAACATATAAAAAAACAGAAAAACACTATTTTCATACAATATAAAATCTGTGCATGTGAATAAAGTCGCATCACTTGGCTTAAAATATCTGAAATTATTCAAGTATACAATCTAAAAGGTGCAAAGGTAGAATACATATCTTTAGAGGAAATTGTCTACTCAAACTGTACAAGTGAGGTGTAAATCTTTGTTAAGGCACAACAAACTTGGACAATTTTACCTAAAGTAGTAGATCATCCCTAGATATCCAAAGCACAGAAATTAATGGGTATAGTATCCTGCAACGTATTTTTTGTATAACAACACATATTACTCTTTGTACATGTTTTCTAACAGTAGTAAGACATTTGGTAAGTTCAATTTCTGCTGGATGAAGGGTTTTTATTTATTTATTTATTTTTCCCTTTTGTGAATGCAGGAATTTTTAACTGGACATTTTACAGACATCCTATGAAGTCACCTATTGAACCTCTCTCTGCTAAAACCACATCCCCTGCAAATGTTTTGTGTAAAAACCCATTATTTTCAATAATATATTTACCACTTGGTTACCTCCCTACCCTTTAGAAATAAATGACAGCTTGAAGAGTTATTTCTGTTGAATATTTCATAGTGATATAGTGTTTATATTAGGAATATGTTTTCACCTGAGCTCATGGATCATTGGTTCATTTGATAAAAAATGTCAAAACAGTCAATTATACAAATACACTGTTGCCTCAGGCTATGACCAACACACTTTTGGTCAACACCATCATGCCACAAGCAAAGCTGCTGAAGCAAAAACCTAACATTAAGCAAGTATGGTATGATGTGGACTACTTGCTTAGACTTTACAATACCACTACATGTATAAATCTGTAATATACTCTGTACTGCTAACTTTGAACCTGTATTATCACTATGTAGTGCAAACCTAACATTAAATCTACATGCACAGGGTCAATCCACAGAATTGACCTTGTATTGGAAAATTAGTTTTTACTATAAATTTTGTAATTCAATATTTATTCATTGCATCATCACAAACTTTGGTATTCTTTTAGTAAACATTATAGGTTTGTCATACAGGAAAAAAAACAACAGTAGTACAGCAAAATATCTGCAGACTTACAACACTAGAAACTTTGTTTCAACACCCATGATGAAGGAGAACAGATACACAGACCATTGTATATTTTTGTGCTTAAACAAACTTAATTGACAAATAAGCATGATTAAATAACTAAATAAAACATCATAAAATTAATTTTTCCATTTGCACAAATAACTTGCATAATGTTGAAAAACAAATCTGCTTTGTTATTTCATGAAGATGTGGACCATTCTGTCCACCAAAATAGGTAGAGCATGTTTTTAATATTATACAACTAAAGTTATTGTACACATGATTAACAATGATTAACACGTGAGAGTAAGCACAAGTGCTAGCAGTCTAATGTATTTAATGAATAAATAATTTCAAAATCATGAAGAGTTGGAAGTAACTTGGTGGGTTTTATAAACTTGTATCTCATAAAATAAAGGTGAGAAATTCTTATCTTAAATTATGTCATCTCAGTGTCTGTAATTAATGGATAGAGATTTCAAAGCAGAAAGACATCACATGACAAACATAAGTAAAGACAAATTTTATTTAAATATTTCCTTCTTGAATTAAGAATTTAAAACTTCATAGCAAAATTTGAATAATAATCTAGAATTTGAAGCTCAATTTATTAACACATATAGATGATGAACCTTAATTAAATTTTAAATGTATAAAAATCATGACATGCAAGGTTTGACTCTTACCTGTGCACTTGAGTTTAAGCAAGCAGGGTACAATCTATATTGGAAGACTGAAATTTGCAGTACCACCATATGAAGCACAAACCAAACTTTAAGCAAATGCTAGGTTGGAACTTTGAGTGCCATTATATTAGCACAAATGTATCATTAAGCAAAGTTTGGCCAGCTTAGAAAATTTAATTGTAGTTGAATTTTGTGTAAAGTTAATTGAAGGCAATCTGTTATTTGGAGGTTTAAGTTAGTCCTAAATCAACATAATGAGCCAATAATGTAAAAACATTATCATGATATAAATGTATAATAAAATAAATTATAGTTGCACATTGACCAATTCAATCAATACACTTAGTAATAGCTGAGAAGTAATTTGCTTCCTATACTTGTTACTGTTTCTTTATCCTGTGAAGAGTATGAAACCAATATATGCAAATGTTGATACAATTCTTCCTAACAAATGTAGTGCCTTTCAGTGGTAAATTTGCAGATATCTAACTCTAAAAATCAAGCACAAACAGCCTATTGTGTAGCTTTTCATTTAATAACAAACAATCTATAAACAAATATCTAGTAATCAGTGAATGTCCAATAAATACGTCTGACAATATAACTGTAGCAGCTTAACATTTAAGATGCATTTCTATGATATGTTAACTCCAGAGTCAGGTAGTAAGACAGTGTAGATAGTACAGCACAAAAAACGTTTCTATAAGATAATAAGAATAGTAAATGAATATCAAAAATCATACAATACACAATAAAAATGTAATGATGTAAGCAAAAAAAAAGCAAGTTAAACGTGATAAGAAAAGTAATATTCTAAAAATATGAGCCGTCTAAACATTACTAATCTCACTTGAACTATTTCCTAAACACTCCCTATACATTATTTTATATATTTAGCTGCTTCATATAATTTCTATAGGTTTATCTACTTCCACACCCTGTACTACTGTTAACAAAGTTTGTGCCTCAGGAATGAAAGCCATAGCATTTGCAGCACAAAATCTTATGGTAGGACATCAGGTAAGCATTTAAAATAAGGTTTTCGTTGTTTCTTTCTGACATAAACTAGATAGTTTGCTTGTTCAAAAAACCATTTAGTTACCCAACAAAGAAGGAGCAATTTGTGATTTATATTTGTTTTTAACGTGTAAAATCTAAACTAAATTATCAGAAGGAATGTAACTTTTTAATGCACATTTCCTGTTGTCAAATGAAGTTACTTGAAATGGCCTTTATATAAGGTATGATGATTTAGTAAATAAAGCCAACATTTAATAAAGTGTCATTTATAGAAAAAAAACGAGCATGTTTCTGTTAAAATTATTTGGTTAAACTAAATGTAAAGGAAAAGGAAACAAATGAACCTATGAAATGAATAAAGAAGAAAAAACTAAAACTTTTAAAATGTAAAGTTTCCATTAGCTTATTAAAAAATTCAGAGATGTTGTGGTAAAACAAAATATGAAGAAATAATAATAGCTGGAAATGATGTCTGAAGAACAAGTTAACATTTGATACAAATACCAATATAAATGTTTTTTTATATAACAGTAGAATTTTCAAACAAATCAAGCATTTTTTATTATTAAAAAAATACTTTTTTAAAATTTTATAGAAATCAAACATACATCTTGAGAAAAACAGATTTTAAGTACAAATTTGTATGCTTGTATTTTTCCTGTTATTGTAAGCTATGTTTTTTATATATAAACAATGTTACCCTGACTCGTTTTGTTCATGGACCACCCAAATTCTTTTGTGTGTGTACGTGAAGGTGGAGTGTATGATTTGATGAATCACATTATGACAGGATAATTTAATCATATAAAATGAGCACATTGAATTGCTATAATGTTTACTTTAGACATACTTTTCTAAAGATTAATGCAATGGGTGAACCTTTTTTTTATGAACAAAGTTCTGTAGTGATGTTTGTAATGTTTGCCAACTGAAGCCTCCAATCAGGTTCAGCATTCATTCTGGCTGTTTATTTGGACTTCAAAAATGTAAGTGATGAAAATTTAATCTTGCTAGAGCATAAGGAAATTAACTGCTTTATCTGCAATTTCTGGGTATTCTCCGAAACTTCTATAGCAGATTTCTTATAAACTCTGACCTTACTGTTCTTCCAACAAGTGCTTCTCTTCTTGGAGAAACTGGTAGGCATGTCATTATTTAACTTACAATGGGTGAAACTTTCCAGTAATGAATAAATTATCTCTCTTTAACTTAAACTATATGAAAGTGAGCTTCAGATTTTTCCATTTAATTTGTACATATTTTTCATGCTTATTAGGTTGAAAGTTTTTAAGTATTTGGTTTCCTCTGTGATCTAAAACCTTTGATTAAAAACTCTTCCTTTTGGAAATTTTGAAACCTTTCTATGGATCACAGTTTGGGAAGCTTTACTCTGAAAGAACAAATCAATAACACTAAAAAATATGGTAACAGTTTGCTGCTACTAAAATAAATTGGTAATACACTACATATTGTAGGAATTTGTAATGTATCAATTTAGTTAAAGTATTTTGTCTTACAAAATGATGCTTTGAAATGACTGATTGCTTTTGTATGTTTAATGACAATATTCTGGAATGAACAAACCCCTATATATGGATCTCCAGTTTGTGTTTCATCATGATTATAGTGCTCAACATGAAACTTTTACATATTTTTCACATTTAAACATAATTCCTGTTTCTTTTTTTTGTGATATAATTTTAATCCCCAATAAGGCAAACCGAAAAAAAAATGGTGAATCATTTTTATGAACAAGGACAACAACTCTTACAGACAAATGGTAATAATATATTCTATTTAACAGGAAGTCATGGTTGCTGGTGGAATGGAAAGTATATCCAATGTCCCATATTATCTTCCTCGAGCAGACCCACCATTTGGAAACAATACTTTAATAGTAAGTATTTTTTGCACAAACTACTATAAATGTGCATAATTACCACAATATATATATATATATATGTACACCTTTGTGAGAATGTAATTATTGGAGAAAAACTACACATTAGTGCATAATACGAAAGTTTATCTGTTGTAATAATAATGAAACACTTTCTAACCAAAGTGGGTGAGTAGTGGACTTGGATAATCAGTTAATTGTTATTCTAATTAATTGTTGCATTCAACTTATTGATTGTTCTTGCATAAGACTTGGATAGTTGGAATGCTCAAAAGTACTGATAGGAAATTGTAATGGCAGTAATTCAATTACTTGTACAATAGTAATAATCAGAAATGCTAATTTGAATTAGTCAGTTATTGTCATTACATTAATTCATTCAGTTTAATTTATTATTTTACAGAACACTAATGATTGTAATCAATGTTCATTGATTGAGTTAATTGCCCAGCTCTATTTATGTATAAATTCTTTCAATTTTCATGTGACATCATTTTATTGAGAAGCTTGTACATTTTTTGACAGTGGTATGAAATTTTAAAAAAATGTTTTGATTTTACTCTTAGAATACTTTTATTTGTACAAATTAAATATTTTTAAATATTCTGTTTCTTTGCAAACAATTCTATTCTGTGAAAAAAAACATTTTTATAGCCAGCTTTTCTGTACAAAAGAAACTTTGTGAATATTAATATTTAGTATCAAACTTATTTAAACTCGCATATAGCTGGGTCAAAGTGTGTCTATCATATATATTCAAAATTTAATTAACATTATTATCAATGTATTTCAATAAACTTATCTCTTATTTTTAGAAGGAAATATTTTAAAAATTGCCATTCTTCACTTCCAATACAAAATTTTACTTCCTCTCTTGACTTAAATTGACCTGTTTCAGTACAGATTTTCACTCATCACTAGCTTTGATATTCCCAGTTACCCTCATGTATGTTAACTTGGGATATCTGTATACTAACATGTAAATAATTATGCAGCATTCCTCCGATAGTAGAGTGCAACACTTCTCCTATCATAATTAATGCCTTTTCTTATCTTGCTGCCCTTAATCACTTCTCATTTGACAACTTTACAGTTAGGACTTGTTACCAAACTGATGATTTCACTTAATTGTCAAAGTTTATAGTTTAATTTTCCAGGTGTGTATTTTTTTTGCCATTATTTTTTCCAAATTTGTATAGTTTTAAAACTTCTTTTTGGAGTTAAATTTCTTATTTCCCTGTCCATTTCACTCCCTGTATTCCATTTGGCTTCTACCTTAATGTCAGTAATTATTATAACTGATTTGTCTCACACTTCAAAGGAGTATGAGCACATTATCAGCTCATGATGTAATGGCTGCTTTGCCAGGAGTTGGCCACATTATTACAGACTTCTGAGCACATGTTGATTGTCCTTCTTTACCTTCTAATGCTTTACCTGTGTGTGACAAAGAGAATATTGAGCTGCCTAGTTCCTCATCATTTCTATGACTCACAGTCATGTATTGTTTCAGGAGAGGTATGTATGTCTCCTTTCTCTTTTGTAAACTTTTTCAGTCAGGATGTTATTTTTTATCATAACCTTCTGTTTATTTTCATTCTATTCCTGCTCTTTTCAATGATGAGCTATGCAGTCAGTTTTAGCATTCCCTGAACCCCTCTGGTTATCTGAGTTTTTGAGAATGGACTTTGGGGACCAGTAAAGTTCAGGGTAAGTATACCTTCACCCCACATACTTTGGACAGCCATGTTGTCACTCTGACTTCACTCCTTAGATTTGCAGAGTTTGGAGCAGCTTGTACCTTTGTGGAAATTGCACCCTCTTTATCTCTATTTTCAAGTTAGGCACTTTTGTTTTGTACCAGATTGTTGTTGTTGTTTGTGTGTTTTTTTTTTTGGAAGGGGGGGCACTTCCATTTCTCGGGAGCCCAGGGTCATATCAAACATTTTGCCTAACTTCACTTACTTTTCCTTTTATTCCACTCACTCTATTTATCCCCATTCCTCCTCTGGTCAGTTATGGCCTCCTGAATGCTTGTAGTTCCCCATTGGTCCTTGAGGTACTGCATCTTACAGCTGGGGTGATTTTATGGTCACCCAGGAGGTTTGGGATTGGTGGTCTCTCTTGGAGTCCTCTTGCCCTTCCTTTCCTGCAAACTTCTGACAGTTCATTTGGCTCAGGTTCACTTCCTTCTGACAAACATGGACAGTAAGTTGTATTGTTCTCTGATTATTCACCTCTAGTTTTTTCCATCTTCAGCAGATGAACACTTAGTTAAATAATCTCTTATATTGGCCACTGGTCCTCCTGTATTGAGCCACAACTGTCAAATTATTGTGATGACTGTTATATTCTGGGTGCCCTGTATCTCATTTGTCACTGCCTGCATCAGGGACCTACCCTGATACAAGGTGTGCATTGATTCTTTCCATGGTAACTGCTCTAATTATTCTGCTCTGTTTATTCTGTGGAATCCTTTCCAATCTCACTATGCAGTTACTATTATGGTAGGATTGGCCAGTGGATTTTCTTGGCTTATATTTCCTTTCTCCAACTTGTTTTTTTTCATTTCATATTTACCACCTCATTTTGTCCATTAACTGCTTATTTCTATCATCTGTTGGAGGAATTCTCTGGTGTCAGTATGTGGACCATTCCCCATGTCATTATTGCTTATTATCTTCACTCACTGACTGTTTTTTTGTTCCAAGAGATTTTTGTTTTGTTCAGGATGTGATTTTATATCACATGTTGGACATTTTCTCTTTAAGTGGGTAAGTATTCCATTCATCTTTTTTTTCCTTTGCAGGAGCCTGTGTCATGTATTGAGATTCCACATAGTGGTGAGTGGTGTCTGACCAGGTATATTATTCTTAAATCTGCAATGAAAGACCTGTCCAAAAAGTCAATACATTTTAGTATAACTCATGCATGTCATAAAACACCCACATGATGGAGTGTTCTGCAAGACCACTGGTAGGTATGTCTCTTAATATTTTGCTTCATAAATATGTTCATCCTGGATCATCCATTTATGGACTCAACAAAGGTAACGTAGACAGAGGTTACAACCCATCTCTGAAAATTCTTTGGATTTGAGACTTATTCTGCCACAGACTAGATGCTACCAGGTGCTGGATGATGAACTCTGTCAATGTGATTGCTCAGCTTTTCAATAAGGTATCAAGGTCATTCATTACACTTTCTTTGATGCTTTAGTCCTCCAAACTCTCCAACACACTTTTATCCTCCTCCTTCTAGTGAAGTATGAAAGTCCTTAACACTTACTAGTTCCTAACCATTGAGGTGGTGGACCATAGAGGCCTGTCTTCCTGAATGTGCACAGTACCATTCAGTTGAGAGTAGGGTGGTGGCATTCTGTTTTTACAGATGGCATAAAACTCTTCCTACTGTGGTCCTGATGTACAATGGCAAATGCCTTCAGGTGTTGGATAATGCACATTCCCAGATATTGGAGCTTGCTCCTCTGGTGAGGAACCCTCCTTCCTACCATCTGCCAGATGCCTGTTCCCATTGGATCTGGCATTGGTTGGAACTGTGCCAGTCACATAAATCAATACATATGTTTGGATGGTTATTCTCTTCCTACTGCAGGTTGGACATTAAATTCCCAGTAACACCTGATTTTGCAGTCCCTCTTCCTACCATCCACTGGATGCTGGTTCTTGATAAATCTGGTATTGGTTGTAGTAAGAAGAGATACATGAATTCCTTCACATGTATAGCTGGGTATCCTCCTCTTATCATGGACTGGGTGAAAAATTCCAAATGCTTCTGGGATACAAACAGGAGTTACATACCCACCTGAGCTCTCCACCTACTTTCCTTCCATTGGATGTCAGTTTCCAATGAATCTGGTGTTGGTTGTGTTGGAGGTGTGTGCATGCAGTAGCTGGTTCCTAGCACAGTAGCTCCTCTTTCCTGCAAGTAACCTATTTGTAGAGGTGAAAGGTAGAGGACCCTCTTCTACAGACCCAATTTATAATTCCAAATGCCACAAGGTGTTAGTTCAGATTAAACTCTCATTCACAGTCTGGTTTGTCCTAATCACTCTGCATCAAGAGGTCCATTTATTTCTGCTCTTTTGGCAATATATTATTAACAGGCAAAGAGTATACCTGGCACAGAAGAGATGCAGTCCCCCACAGGTGTATTATTATTAACTTATTCTCACACCCCATGGTTTTCCTTTGAGTGCTTCTTAAAAGGGGGTCATCTTCTCATCTGTCCTTTGCTTGTTCAGTGTATGATTCTGGCTTTTTATGATAGGAAACAAGATATTATATTGAAAGTTAATTTTTTCTTAAACTTAAAATGTATATCCAATAGATACTTACATCATCTCATATTTCCCACCCATTCTCTTCACTTCTGGTGTGAATTGGAATGACCTGCCCAATCTTGAAGTGATTAAGGGCTGCAAGGTCAGAGAGTGTGCTAGTTTTGATAATGTCATGCTCCTACTGGTGGAGCTGTATGCATAATAATTTGCATGTTAGTATGCAGATATCTCAAGTTAATATACATGAACAAAAGCAGAAATATTAAGACTAGTGCTGAGCAACAATTTGTACTGATAGAAGGCAGTTTACGTTGAGTAAAGTTTTTTTCAGAAGAGGTAAACATCTGTCAAAAATACATTTTCAATTGAGGAAAATGTTAACTTCTCTGTGTCATATGATGCATTTTTGCTCTGAATTCTCTAACTTAGATTTCACATTCACAGTAATTCAGCTTACAGAATGACCAACCAATTATAAACATAAGCTATATGTAATTGCAAGAAAATTGTAAAATCTGAACTTGCCACCCTGTGGATTTCTAAAATATCAATAAATTTGTCAAACCCATTCATTGAAACCCCTCCCATTTGTCCTGTCTTTCAAGGCAAGTAGGCATGTGTAGATAGTTTACCTTTGATTCTTTGTCTGTGATTATTGTTATTCCACTCCAAACAACTAATGGAATTTTTAAACATATTTATATCTTACTTAGAAAGCTAAACAAATAATAATAATTTTGAGACAATAAGTTATACATATTGATATATTTTAGTGAATATATTTATGTGTATATTTACAAGCATGCAGCTATTGAAATGATCAATGTTTTTTTTTTCCTTAGGATGGATGCATGTATGACGGTCTAACTGATGTATACAATGGGGTATCAATGGTATGCTAAATTCTTTATAATTTGTTTGTATTACTAATATTAAAGTATGCACTTACTTAGGCAGTATTATTTTGGTATTTTTAAAATGGATTTATCATTAGAATGAACTTTATAATGTATTCAGATGTATAATTACAAAGTAATTATTGCTGATTTTTAATATTGAGTGAAAGGTAGAAAATGCTGCATTTTGATATTTCTGTAATACTGCAAATGTACGTGTCAATTGTCTTAATAGTGATCTAGAACTTGATGGTAAAAGTATTAAAAACAATCGTGCATTATGAGTTTTTCTACTTTTTCAATAAAGATAATTTGTAAAGCATAAGTAAACAAATTGCCATGAAAGTTTTGTAACTGTCAGTTGTAATAATTTTATTTCATTTTGTTCACTTCAATTTTTTTAAATAATTTCCTTCTTCAATTAGGGAGTTTGTAGTGAGAAAGCTGCCAAGGCTTACAACATCAGTCGACAAGAACAAGATGAATATGCTATAAGCAGTTATAAAAAATCTATAGCTGCTTTTGAGGTGTGTAGTACAATTAAAATTATGAATAAATTAATACATTAATGGTTTTTTAGACTATACTTTATGCTTCCATTTTAATAAAAAAAATTGTAGATTGAAAACCACAAAATAATAATTACTGGAATTGAAAATAAAAATCTGTTCTTAAATTTCATATTTGATAGAAGTATTATTCTTGAAACTTTCTAATATGAACACTAAACTGCTTTTAACAGGTCTTTTGTGAGCCAGTTGGGAACATTTTTGTTGAAAACAAATTTACTCAATCCAGTTTTTCTTAATTTGAACTGAACTTTATTAGACATTTTTATTGGCTAAAAAGAAGGGATAGAAGTGTTCATATGACACACAGAGGTATTCATGAACCATTTATAATGACCTAGGTAGATATTGTGCAGCAAGTCTAGTACAATATTAAGCACCTGGCTGCTTTCAAAGTGTTCCTATCTGCTCATCCCACTAATAACTATTATGATGTTTTGACAATTCCTACTTAATCACAGATGAAATTGTTCATATTTCAGGTGAAAGCTAAACATAAAAAATGGGATAACAGAAGCATAAAAATGGGAGCATTGTAACCCCTTGTACACTTCTTGCCTTACCTACTACTAGTTCATTAGTAATACAATGTTAACAAAAGGTTAATTTGATTATATTGGTACATAACTTAATCTGAGATCCAAAACAATACTTGCCTGTTTATATTTGTACAAAAAAAAAGTTTTGGGTAGACTTTAGTACTAGCTAGTTTGGACACTTGGAGATGCAGTTTTTGTTCAAAAATTATCATTCAACAAAGAAAACTTGCTTCTAAGTTATCTCAAAATATTCTTCTAAAATTACATCCTTTTGAGTTTCTGGATTGAACTTTTAATATTCAACAAATTGTAGTGTAAAGACAACCCCTTGTCTCCTGAGGGACATGTTAAAAGTATGTGAATTTTGTTACTGAATAGTTTATAATGTTGAAGTATTGTTACGTTTGTAATTAAATCCTCCATTTCTATCATATATTTTATACATTTAAATTACTTAGAAATGGAATGTAAGAAAATCTCATTGTAAATATAATCTTAAAATAATTTAAATGTAGGTACAACTTAACTTCTAGCCATAATAATTTTCAATGTAATTATTATTTTAAAATAATAGTGAGAAAGGTTTCATAATAAGTTTCTGGTTTAATTTAATGGGTGCAAATCTCGTTGAATTTACTTAAAATTAGTTTTGTGTTTAGGCTGGGGTGTTTGAAAAAGAGATTGTCCATGTTGTCATCCCAGGAAAAAAAGGAAAACCTGATACCAAAGTGAAACAGGATGAAGAATTTACCAATTGCAATATTGAAAAGCTTGGAAAATTACCTCCTGCATTTCAAAAAGATGGTAGCTTTCAAACCAGAACTTTTAATATTATTATAGTTGTTTCTTTTTGGTATTCAAATTCCTAATAACTACAAATTGGTAATAATATTTTGCAAACTTCTACGTAACAATTTCTAATATTGTTATGGTGAACTTGCAGTGTTCTTTATCACAAATTTGTTGCCATATAGGTAATATCTAAACAAAACCACTCTGTAAAAGTATATTGCTTAATCATGTACTTGAGTAAAAAGTAGAGCATTGTAACCCCTTGTACACTTCTTGCCTTACCTACTACTAGTTCATTGGTAATACAATGTTAACAAAAGGTTAATTTGATTATATTGGTACATAACTTAATCTAAGATCCAAAGCAATACTTGCCTGTTTATATTTGTACAACAAAAAGTTTTATCACAAAATGTTTTAAGTTTTCTCATATCATATTGGTACATTCTGTCTCTTTGTAAATTGCAATGGTCTTAACTGTTATTGGTTTAATTGTTGCTACATGTTTTCGAGAATTTCCTAGCCTTATTATTAGGCCTAAATGAGACTTTTATTATAAGTTTTTATTTCATCTGTTTGAACAATTCTTAGACATACATGAGAGTTTCAATTTAATTTAATGTGAGTATTATCATTAAAATAGCTTATGTTGCGTCAATGTTAAATTTAATTATTTTTTGAAGCGATAGTTTATTACAGATTTGTTTACATTACTGTCAGCAGATCATACTAAGTGTAGCTCACTAATTATGAATTGATGATTGTTATAATATTACATCATGTTACTATAACCTTCTAGGTTTTTCTCATTGTTTTAATTGAGTATTATTGCATCGTAATATCTTGTAGTGTGTACAATGTTCTACGCCTCTATTAGAATATGCACGTGTGTACAAAATATAGTTAGATAGATAGATAGTTGTAGACTGTCCACTTATGCATTCAGCTATAAAGAGCATATAGGGGTGATTTTTAAAGTGAAATTATCACAGATTCTATTGTAATAACAGAGCAAGAATGAGAATTCTTCTTGTCAAATTGTTGTTCTATAGTAACTGAACCAACCTGTGTGAACTTTAATTAAAAAGACAATTATTTAGGACTCTGGATATAACTGTAGTAACCAACAGTTATAGTGGTGATTTTAATGTGAAATTATCACATAGACTGTATTGTAATAACAGAGCAGGAATAATATTTTTTCTTGTCAAATTGTGTTCTAAAGTAACTGAACCAGTCTGTGTGGACTGTGACAAAAAAAAGAGAATTTTATAAAACTTTGGATACAAATGTAATAATTAACAGTATAAGGAACATTTGAATGTATATTTGACTTGCTTTAACATATTAGTTTAAAATAAGTAAAATTTGTGCTCTTTGTTTGCTGTTGAAATTTATCACTAACAAACCATAGGCATCTAGTGTAAAAAGTCTAGTCTAAACATGTATAAAAACCTGACAACAATTTTTCACATACAGTAGTTGAAATTGTTAATTAAATTTTCATACTAAAGAAAAACATATATGCTTGTTGCACACATTGCATTGTGTGATACGTATGCCCCAGTTATGGAATCATAGGTTAGTTTTTCTGATAGAATTTTGTTTTCGTAAACTGAAAATTAACGCCAAGATGAGACTTTGAACTCTGACATACTTTGTAGGATGCAGGTCTGGTTTTGAAAAGTAGGTGGAATATAATCACATGCTTAGGGTTACAAAATCAAGAAAACATTTTATATGGCCTTTGCTTTCAATGAAATTGATTAAACTCATGATTATTTAGAGCTCTGTAACTGCTTCCTAATCCGAACTGTTGTGTTGGATAGCATTTTAAAATTTTACCTTGGTTAATGCAATAGCTAGCACTGTTGGGCAAATTATTTTTCAAATTCATTCATTGAATTTCTAATGCTCAAGTCTTCATATCATAATCATTAATAGTAGAAACTGGCAGAACACTTGAACTATGCCAGTCATTTTTAAAATCTGAAATATGCTAACCATCATTGTGTCATTAAAAATGCCACCTTTAAAGTATTTTAAGTTAAGTATTTAATTTGTCACTTCTAACTGATATAATTCTACACAAGATGATGCTTAGACATTTTAAGAATGAACTTGTATAAGTTTCTGATAACTAGTTTTCCTATGGACTTTTATGTATTAGAAAAATGGGTTAATTTGTAAAAATCATAGTTTAACTTGGAATTATATATTTATTTTTTGAATAATTTTATCAACAGTAGACCTTCATGTCGTAATTTTACCTGGTGAACTTTCCATACAAAGCTACAAACTTTATGGAAATAAAAGTATTTGCTAGGTATAAAGTTCCTCAGGAGGTGAAACGTAACTTATTCTATCTTCAAAACTGTACTTCCTGAATACTGAAGAAATTGTTTTGCTCTGTTTGTTCTACCAGAATATACTGTTGGTAGAAAAACTGTCACTTGCACCATTGGATTGTATTTTATAAAGACTTGAATTAATCTTCTAAATTCCTTAGATACATATTTTTAAAATGATGTATTTAAATTCAGTTTCAGTCAAAATATAAAATTAAATGGATAAGACTGAGAAATATCAAAGTATTATAATATCTGATTATATGGAAACACTAAATACTCGTTTCTATAAAAAATAACAGGTATAAATCACTTTAGTTATGCAAGCTTTTAAAGTAATTTTTATGCTATATAAATGTTATTCCTTAATCTTGAAATTATTAAAATTTTTATACCATTCACTGCTAGTTGAATCCATTGGATCCATGTGTTGCATCATTTGCTGTGTAAAGAACTTAACAAAAAGAAATTGGGTATCACTTTCTAACTTTTAGACAAAACTTTATGAATTATTAATGTGATTCAATATTCTCTCTCTCTTTCATAGTAGACTGTAAAAAAATTGTTTTGAATTTCAACAAAGTAAAGGATAAGCTTAACTTCTCTCTCAGAATTTTATTGCTTTTGTCAAGTAGTATGTAAGGAAATTGTATCTTCAAGACTTGCCTGTGTTTAACCAAAAACATTGCTTAAACTTATTTGAAGATTTATAAATTTTTTTCTCTAGCTTATTTAGGTCTTAACTTTCAGGTTACCCTTTTAGATTTAATTTATTTAACATTTAAATCAAGTTATTTAAAGAACAAAAATTATAAATTTGCTCATCAATTTCTTCTGTATCAACTATAAAAACTACATTGGGAAACATGCAAGATTTTCTCTTTTGCTCAGTTATGATAGCTAACTGACCTTTCTTTTCATTCATCCAGGTTGAAAGTCACTTGCAATAATGTATTTCTCTTTTCATGCATTTAACAACAGTATTATGTTTATAGCTTTAGGAATAATTTCAAACCAATATACATAAATTGAGTAAATAATTACTTTGGAATTGTTTAAGTTTTCTCTCTGGCATTGCATGGTACCTGAAGGAATTAAAATTCTAATGAAATGTTCTTTTGCTGTTAGATATAAATAGAATTAGTTTTATTTAATTAGTTTTATTAGTTTTATTTTATTCTTTTGCTGTTAGGTATAAATAGAATTAGTTTTATTTAAGTCTTCCTGAATTTGAAACTCTTTACATTCTTGTAATTTTGTGTATTAAATTTTACTTTATTAATTTTTGTGATAAAAAAATCACTCCACTTTTTGAAAATATGTTGTATATATGGTCTGTGTTGCTTCTTTGCTTATTAATCTCTTAATAAGATAAAAAAATTTAAGATTATGTTTCCCATCTTGCTAACTTCATTACACAATACTGTAATATGATGACAAACGAATTTCTTGGTTTCTATGTAATGTTATGTTATAAGCTATAGTTTTAACGTAATAATTAAAATCTAGAAAATTCCAGAATGTTTAGGAATATTAGTGTTCAAGAGATTTTATGATGTGTGTAGAAACTTAAACTACAGATATAAATACAAGTAGGCAATTATTTCTGAAAGAATGAATAATGAGTGTTTTCAATTGGTAGTATCGATCATTGAGTGCACTCTTGTGTAGTGTGATTCATATTGAGTGAGTGTGTAGGCCAGTGGTATTGACTATGTATATTCAGTTGCTCAATCAAATAACTGTGAAATTGTACAAGTAAGTTTACTTGCACATTAGTTCTAATACCATTAACATGTTTGAATGTCATTTGTGAATTTAGGTCTACAACTATGTATAAGTAAAAGCAGCCTATAGGAAATGTAAAGGAAGACATAAGCTAATTTGCTATCATTACATGAACTGGAAGTAAAATTATTTTCTTTTAAGTTTGCATGTTGGGCATAAAGTGACATTTTTAGAAAAATAAAAACAAATAAAGTTTGGTTTTTGGATGTTGCCAATAATTTTAGTGTGTTTTGTATTTAATAACTGATTTTTTTTAACTAGACTGATACTTTGTACAAGTTTTTTTTAGTAACAAGAAAACTGTCTTAAAGGAGTAGTAATTACTTTCCATTTCTTAAAGCCTTTGAATAAATTATTTTTTGATAGGGACCATAACTTTAGCTAATTCAGGTAAATTAAGTGATGGAGGAGCTGCCTGTGTTCTAATGACTGAACAAGCTATGGAAAAGTTTAAAGTTAAGCCTCTTGCAAAAATAATCGGTAAGCACAAGATCAGTTCTTTCATTCAATTTATTAGTTT
This sequence comes from Tachypleus tridentatus, assembly GCF_004210375.1. Classification (NCBI taxonomy): domain Eukaryota; kingdom Metazoa; phylum Arthropoda; class Merostomata; order Xiphosura; family Limulidae; genus Tachypleus; species Tachypleus tridentatus. The sequence goes on along the minus strand of NC_134832.1, from coordinate 18,794,252 downwards.
CTAATTTTTGTTCCAGATATATTTCTAATATTGTCATAATTGAAATAATATAGATGAAGAATAATATTGTGAATGACATTTTTGATTCATTAAAAAAGAATTTCATACAGTTTATTACTATTATTATTGAAATGAAACATTACATTTTCTAAACCCTGTACTTTTATTGTGTGGGTATAGCCTTGTAAATATTGTTGTGTCAGATTTTATACAATACTAAAAAGTTTAAAAATGTATACATAAAATGTTGGAATGAAAGTGGTAAATGGTAATGAAATTTGTGTATTACAAGTTTTGTTTGAATTTTATTTAATTGACAGCATTTATTAATGTAACTGCAGTAAATATAAATAGCTAAGTATATTTGTATGTAGTGGATAGAAATTAACACTAAAGCATATTCAGCTATTGTTTACAAAACATGAAAAAGTAAATAAATTATCAAAATGAAATTTCGTTTTCCATCTCTGATCTTAGGCCTTAAATAAAAATGCATCAATGTAATTCTGAATAGGTATAATCTCCCTGCACCCAAACCTATTATGACCATGGTTTGCCCTCTAAGCCTTGTTAAAAAAAATTTTCACTAACATGAACTTGTCTTTTATACTTCTCCATTTTATGTCATTTCATATCATGTGACTACCCTCCACCAATCATAATACATCATCTATACTACCATAGCTATCGTCCTGTACTGTTCTAACACAATCCCCATTTCATCATTTGGCATTCTGGTACATAGATGTATGTTTTAACTCATTCTTCATATGACTGTAAAATTTTGATTCCGTTTTGGTCACAACTTTTTATTAGTTTCAACTTCTTGTATTTGGTTTCCATTAATTTTACTCTCATGTTTTAGAAATATTTCTGTTTTCTGCTTTCTAATTTCTTAATATGAATTAAAGATTTAATATGGCAAATGATAAAATTCCCATGTCAGTACACAGTTGCTCTGATACGAGTTCCAAATTCTCACAGTCGACGATGTTTACTGGGGAAGCACACACTTTAATTCATGAGGAGTTTGTGTCATGTATTTGACTAACAATTTCATACCTTGAGATTATGATGTTTTGTGAAGAAGGATATAACTATTGTACAGAAATTTCTTTCTATAGCACTTTCGTGTTACCATGCCTCCATTTTATCTGCTGGGAAAGATATTCTTCTTTTTTTTCCCTGGAGATCTATGGTAAGATTTTTAGTGTGCATTCATCACCCCAGTAGGTGTACCCATGTTAAATGTATGCTTGTGTGGATGGACCTGATTTCTGCACTTAATAATTTAGGTTTTTCATGTCTTCCCTGCTTAGTATTTGGTAAGTTAGGTTTTTATAATTCTTTGACCGTGCAAATTACTTTAGCCAAAATTTTTGCTTAGAGTTTGTTTACTACTTTCTTTTTGTTTGAATTTTGGTATACTCACTGGCAGTGCATGATTATGACTATTTTGGTAATTTTACCTTTTGCTAATTTTGTAGGTGTGTTGGTTTGTTTTGTTTACTTATTTTCTCTGCTTGTGTTATTTAGTTTGTAAGTTCCTTTTTCTTTACTAACTGGAGATTGGATTTCAGTGAAACTTGTTACTATTAACTAGGTGCAATTTTTTCTTATTTTATTTTGGTTAGGTTTTACTTTTATGTCCTTTGTCTTATAGGTTCTTTTAGTGGACTTGTATGTTTGACATTTAAGTATTTTATATTCTAAGTTTCTTTAGTAGTTTTGTACTTTATGGGTCACTTATTATTTTCTGTTTTATGTCAAATTTCATAGTTTTGCAGTTTTGTTATTTTTTTGTACTTTGCAGATTCTACAAATTCTTAAGTTTTGTTATTTCATTAGTATTGAGTACTTTCTCTAAATATGTTAAATTTGTATCTTTTTGATTACACTTCATGACAGTTCCATAAGTTCTATCTGAAGGTTTTTGCCTTCAGTTCCATTCCCCCTCTATCCACTTTCCTCCTCCTTAAGATCACATCTCATTCTGTCATCTTATCTAGTTTATTTGAGACCTCCTACACAGAAGAGATATCATTTAGGTGATGCACACTTAACCAGGATTTTACTCCTGTCTGTGTACTGCCTGCATACCTATCTGGAGACATCTAGTTACACCACAGAGTCCTACTTCTCATTTCAGTGGGCTTTTTCTCCAGGAATTTGAATTACCTAGTTCATCGTGATGGTTCTGTGTCTTCGTATTCCAGTTGCTGCAGCGTTATTTTCTTTGGTTCATCCACAAAGGTTCTGTCTTTTGTTACTGAGGGTTGCTGTTTGATTCTTCTTCAACTCCGTATGTATTTTGTCAAGTGGTATGCTCCTTTACAAATCACCTTCTCTTGCTGGATTTTCAGACTCACCATTAGATAGATAACTGGTGATTGCTTTCCCCTTCTTATGTCCAGTCATTCACTCACACCCACTCACTTCTTTGAAAGCTACTCAGATGGGGTTTTTCATCAAGTTGAAGAAGTGCTTTACTACCCCCACACAATATCTTATTCATTTGGGGATCAGGGCTGACCTTACTTGATGGCTTGATAGGGACTTGACCACAGTGGAGTTCCCATTCTTTCAGTTTATTCTCAGTTTCATCTGTTCACAGATATTTCCCTCATAGGTTGAGAGCTTTCTTCAATTCTCAAAAGATTTTGGGTAAGTGGTCAGTCAAGGAGACTACTCTCTGTATCAACATCCTAGAACCTTTGATAGTTCATCAGGCTCTGTATCATTTCTTTCCATTTCTTCAAGGGTGGGTGGTTATGGTTACTTCAGACAATTCTACTGTAATCAGCTATATCACCAAGCAAGGAGGAATCAAATTCAGATCTCTTTGCTTTCAGATTTTAGATCTCTTGTACTAGGCCAATGACCATGACATAACATGACAGTTCTAACATGTCATGTTCCCAGAATTATGACTCTTGGGGCCAATTACTTATCCCATCCCAACCAAGTTCTCCTCACAGGATGGTCCCTTCATCCTTAAGTATTTATGTGGGTGTGCCAAACTTCCTTTTGTTCTCCAGTTCCTCATTCTTCAGCTACGGGTGTGGATGCTTTCAGTCAAGATTGGAAAGGTCTTCACCAATGTCTACCATCCAATCGCACTTCTCTTATCCAGATCACTTGTTATTTTCTGCCATTTGCTCCATGTTGGGTACCTCAGATATGGCTCCTTTTGCTCTGGCTGATATGTGGACAACTCCCACAACATTTGTGGCACTAAATTTGTGTATTTCTATAATGCTCACTGTTGAGGTGTGGTGTTTCTGTAAGACCTCCAAGTGCTTTTGTGTGTATGTGTATTATATTTATCATTCTTTCATACATAAAAGACTATCACTCATGGACCTCATGAGTAAAGCAGATGGATATTTTGCCCACCTACACTGGCCCATGACTCTTATAATTAAGATCTTTCTGCTTTTCAAAATAGGGAATCACATAGTATTCTGGATTCCAGGTGCTTCCCCTGGATGTTTTTGCTTGGATTTACCCTTCTTGTTGATCACAAAATAAATATCTTAATGCAAGGTGCTTCCACTGGATATTTTCTGCCAGGATTAACCATACTTTACATAATCTACTGTATCTCCAAGTGCTTCCACTGAATTATTTTGCCTGGACAGACTGCACCTGTGGATTTCTGTATCTTATGCAAGGAGCTTCCTCCACTGAATGTTTTCTGCCCAAATGAATTGCACCTGGCATATTCCAAGGTGCTTTCCCTGCATGGTTTTGCCCTAGTGGACTGACTGCACTTGGCTTAATCCTATGCATCTAACAAGATTCTCCCTGGATTTTGCCCTAGTGAATGGCATTTTTTGATCTATGCATCTTATTTAAGGCACTTCCACTGGCTGTTTTCTACCTGGATGGATTGCACTGGGTATACTTCCAATGTATCTCAAGGCAGTTCCATCTGGGCAAAACCATCCAGTGAAACTGCCTTGAGATATATTTGTTCAAATGGACCATGATTAGTATAATCCAGCATATCTTAAGGTGCTTATCCTGAATGTTTTTGCCTAGGCAGACTGCACATGGCCTGTTCATATACAAGTTGTGGTCCTTTAGTCCTGGCAACGTATACTTAAATCACATTTTTAAGCACCTTATTGTGACAAACTATTACTAACTTGCCACATATATGGAGTGGATGTTTTAGCTGGTTTGACAGCAATTGACATGCTCTAGTGTGCTCTAAGCCCCTACCCTTGGCACATATTTCTTTGAAATCATTATTGATCACACACTAATTATTGTGTTTTTCCACACTGTCCTGTTTCATGTCATAGTTGTACTGCACTTCTCTGTAGAACAGTACTCTACGTATCCATTGTGAGGCTATAGTTCCTTCCTGTTACATTCCACCCTGTATGTATTACTGTGTTTATTACTAGGCAAAGAGCATACCTGTTCCATAAGCAGTGCTACACCCCACAGGTGTGCCTTCTTTGCTTATTCTTGCATACCTGTTCTTTCAAAGCAGTTGCTCTGTGCTTAATTGAAAACTATAAGTCCTTCTTAGGCCACTCCACCTTTGAATTGTGGGATTCTAGCTTTGGGTGAAAAGAGGGGGTACTGTTTTGAAAGTTAGCCTTTTCTTACACTGAAAATGTATTTCTAATGGGTACTTACCTCCTTTCACCCACATCTCACCCTTTCTCCCCACTGATTACTGGTGTTTCCAGTTTGTACCTGCCAATTCTTGAAAGTGAGGATTGTGCTAGAATAGTAGAGGGAGCTAGCTAAGGTAGTATAGATGGCTTCATCTTTATCTAGTTTTGTGCTTATTCAGTTGGAATATGTTTGCCAAATGTGTGGATAAAATATTTTTCTTTTCTTAAGGCTTTGCTGATGCTGCTGTTGATCCTATGGACTTTCCAGTCGCTCCAGCTCAGGCTGTACATAAGGTTTGTAATATTTGTTTAAAATATGATTTTTAATACATTCATAATTACAGAATAAAGTTGGAAGATACAAATTTGTCACCTTTTGGCATGAATTATATAAAAAAGTCCTTAACTTCATTTTTCAAGATATTAATTTAATTTCAAATATTCAGCTTCATATGAAGAGTATTTTCAACCAATCACAGTGAATTGTAAAAGCTATAACTACAGTATGTTTGTTATTTTTAAGTAACTAATATTTTACTGCATAACCTGTTGTAACCATCTATCATATATCTTGCTGCTTTGAAATTTTTTCTAAGAGATTAATTAAATTTCAAGATTATTACTGGTTTCTTCATAAAAGTAAGACTATATCTTAATTTAATATTCCCCAAAACATAATTTTGCATAACAATACAACCTTTAAACACATTTTGTTTGCTGGCACAATTTTGTGGTTTACTGAAACTAGCAGTTTATAATTTGTTTGTTTTTTTTCAAAAAATCATTTTAAAAAACATCTATGTTGTGTAGATCACTATTACTTTTGTTTTAAAAAACAACAATGAAAATTACTTTACATTATTTCATACACTTGAAAATAGACCCATTAACTATAGAGTAGTTCTGAATTTCTCAGAATAATTGAATTTGAGAAAGAAAGAAAGGTTCAATGTGGTATAAAAACACAAATGAACAATCTTTATCATATCTTAAATATGATGTGTGTACTGGTTTGATGATAAACTGTCACTTTTACTAGGTCGTAAACAAATTCTACCTAGCTGACTTGGCCAATGTTATTTATTGTACTGTTTAAATCTGACTTCACTTACTTCCAGGGCAACATCAGACTTGCTCAAAACGACTATCAGTATTCATATGGCTAGTCACTCTCATTAAATCTTAATGGGATTTATAGAGGTGTTACCTCATCTACTGCTGGATGATGTTGCTTTTAACACCCTTGTGCAATGTATTCAGGATAACTGAATTTTTTTATATAATACTATTGTAAAATAAAAAGGCCAAAAGTACACACTATGTTTCTATAAAACAAAAGACAGTTGCCAAAATGAATGTAGAACTTAGTAATTGGGTCCTGGACAAAAACCTTATTAGTTAATTAGTGTTCTGTTACCTAGTTTTTTTTTCATTTTCAATGCAGCTTATAACTGAACACAATCTCTGTCTATTTGTTATTTTAGCTTCTTGCTACAGCAGGAATTAAAACAGAAGATGTTGCTCTGTGGGAGATTAATGAAGCTTTCAGTGTTGTTGCTATAGTAAATATCAAGCTGTTAGGCCTCAACCCTGCAAAGGTCAACCCAAATGGTGGTTCAGTAAGCTTGGGACATCCTTTTGGGTATGTAACTGACCTTTTTTTTATTTCAGTTTTAACCTGAGTTAGATAATTGAAATTTAAAAAAATTATATAAATAACATTCAGAGATGACTTTAATAAAAGGATGACTTGAAAAAATATACTTGTTTAAATAATGTAAAATATGAAGGACAGAGGAAAGTGGAATCAAGAAAATGATAGGGCCAGCTACAATATTCTAGTTAATATTGCTTCAAGTTAGCCCTTTACTGTTGATTAGAATCATATGCAGAGGTCAGAAATACAAGAGCTATCATAATTAGACACTATATATACTCACATGTTCCATTCAAAAATGGTGTATTATATCAATAAAAATATAACAATGCTGTCTATTCTTGATGATGAGAAATCCACTTGAAATAAAAATGTATCTCAGAACAGCTGGTATGGGTATTAATACTTTTATTGATAACCTGAAGATAACCAAGGAATGTCAAAACACTGTTCTCTGCTTATCAATAAAAGTGTTAATACCCATACTAGTAGTACTGTCTATTGTATATCCATGTAGCTACTTTGCAAGATACAGATGGATCTTCACCAAAATTTGGTGTTGTGGTTCATTAAGTCCATGTGGAGAGGGGGCTTGGCACATTTTCCATTTTGTGGTTTTTATGGGAGTTTGCCTTTTACCACTACTTCACCCTCTGTAGATGGATATTCACCAGATTTGGTATGAAGATTCACTGGCTTCATGGAGAAATACATACAAATCTTAATTTTGCATTTTGTGGTTTTTATGGCCATTTTTGTGATTTTTTTACTACAACTTCACCTGCAGTGGATGGAGTTTTCACCAACTATGTTTGGGGAGATGCATAAAAATGTACAGTTTAACACTTTGTGTTTTACCGTTTTTCTGGTGTTTTTTTTACATTTTTACAATTATATGTAAGAGAAGCAACTTCTCATTTCCTAAAGTAACATTTCATTAATCACAAATTTACATAACTTCTGGGTACTCCAGCTAGTGAAGAAATATGTTGTTTTTTGCCATGTTTATAAGAGTAGTCCATTCTAAGTAATTTGTGTAAATATTCTTTTGTTTATTTGATCATAATTATTATTATTATTATACACACAGAATGTCTGGTGCCCGACTTGTTAATTGTCTTGCCTTGAACCTGAAACCTGGAGAATATGGTGTGGCAACTGTGTGCAATGGTGGTGGTGGTGCTGGTGCCATGTTGGTGCAGAAATTGTAAGTGGACTTTAAGAAAGAAGAGTAGTGCCATTGAAAAGTATAAAAATGAATAAAATGTTTCATTTTAACTTACATAAAAAAGAATTAAAAAGAATAGAAGAATGTATTGCATGTCACAGAACTATGTTTAATATTATTTTTTCCTTAAATTTAAATTTAAAACATTGGAGTTAATTTAAAAGTTAAGAATGAAATTACATTTAAAACATAAGTTTAAAACTTTATCCAATTCTTCTGTAATACAACCAGTGTTTGAAACATCCTAAAAATATGATTTCCTTCCTGACATAATATTCAGGTTTTATGTGACATTGAGTGAGTTTTATGAATCATTACCTTGTTATAAAGTGATTTAAAAATAATTGTTTGAGTACAAATAATGCAAAATATTGCATTAACATCTGTTTATTAAGATGAAATTAACAGCTAAATCTTTGATATAAAATAAAATGCAAAAAAGAAAAGTTTATAACAAATGGAGCACTCCTGTACAACAGAAAATAAAGATATTTTTCTATTGTATATGCATTTGTTTTATACGTTTGCTTTATAAATCACCTTGCATAAGATTTTTAGTTAACTTAAAATGAACTTGATAAAAATTTCTAAGTAAATATTTAGGTTTTAAAAATTAAAACTTTAGTCATCATATTCAAAAAAACTTCCTCAGCTTCTATATAAATATATAAATGATGCATTTTATTTTTACAATATTTTCTTTTACACAAAATTGTTACATTATTTTTCCAATACCATAAATGACTTTCCCAATTTTTTTTTCACAAGACTAAAGGTCAAAGTTATGGTTTTATAAGAATATTCATTATGAATAACAAAAAAAGAAATTGTTTTAGTTAGCATCAACACAATAAAATGTAAAGATTATGTCATTGTAAAAGAAGCAACAGTTTTTAAATTGGAAATAGTCTACAAACCAAACTTTTTCAGTGGAGACAGTTTCACCAAATATACTGTTTTAATAACTTAAAAGGTGATTAACTAGAAAAATTAACAAGATTCACACATTGTGTTAAATAAAACTACACATAGACAGCCCCAAATGTTCATGTTTAAAACTTAGCAGTATCTTGATTAAAATAGTTAACATTCAGTCATAAATTTATGAACAATATTCTGTTTAAGTTTATAATATTTCAACTTTATTTTTATTGTTAATTGTTGAGCATTTCACTATTTTAATATCAATAAAGATACTGATGTCAGTACTACTTCCATGAGATAGGAGGAAGTTTTAATTAAAAGGAACATTTAAACCATTATATGACAAAATCTGTGTGTCTGCTGATAAAATTGTCACCAAACAAGGTATGTACTGTGGTGCTACCTTGATGCAAAACAAGATTTTGAATTATTTTTCCTTTACTGGCCCTCATTGTCATCCTTAAGTCATAATTGATAACCTCCTCAGAGGTGTTAGGAATCTTCCAACTATCAGACTAACTCCCACCCCAATGTCAAACTTGCCAGCAACTAAGGAAAATCAGACAAGATTTGGTATTTATATGCTTGAATCCACATCATCTCAACTACTAATGCCTTTTCCTGTCTGCAGTCAGTTGTGGGAAGGCAGTTCTTCATAATATTTTGAAATATCCTTAAAGTAGAATTAGACCACCTTAAATTTATAGAATGTAAAACTCAAACCTCTACCTCCTTTTTTTATGATATTATAAGATATAAAAAACAAAAGTATTCTTATAAAAATAAACCACCCTATATTGTAACAAAATTTCCAACCTCACATTAGACTGTTTGCTGTAAACTGATATTAAAAATTGGGATAATTCTTTATTTGTAATCAAGCTTATCAACATAATCAGAAATAGCTAACTCTGTCACCATTCAAGTACATACAAAATATAATTCGTTGTATTGTATAACGAAATCTCATATATTTCACATGTTGCTTATTTACTTACTTTTAAGTTCAGTAATATACAAGAACACTAGCTAAAGTATGGTGAACATTAAATAGATGTAGAAAATATAATGATGTAAAGTCTGAACAATTTATTTTCAATATTAATATATAGGTAGCTATAATATATTATTATTAACTTGTTCAACTTTTGTTTTAATAAAAAAAATTTATCTCACATTGATTACCCTCTCCCCCTTAATAAAAGCCTGTGTTCTACACTTAAAGCGTTATTTGTTTTAACAAACACCGCTGAAGAGAGACAAGTTTCTGAGCACCCCTGGTTGTCTCGCAAGCTCTTCAGGGCTTATGAGATTTAAAACTCAGTAAACGGCTGCCAAGTACGATTGGATTGGACTTAACAAACATCAAAGGTCAAAAGCTTTTAAAAACTATTCGTCGTCCTCTGTAGCTTAAAGAGACCAAATGTGTAGACTATAATAACTGTTACTGTAAAATCATTTCGTAGCCGAAAATTATATTTTTTAGTCTGTGCAAATTATAAAATGAGATAATTAAACTGGACTTTTGGTAGATTGTTAATTAACATTAATAAACTATATAAAATTTTACATGAAGTGTTAATATGAACATAATTTATACGAAAGTTAATACAGTAAAACTACAAACTATTGTGTTTATAATTGTGTTTATTGTGAACCTGACGATGACCGAAGAAGGTCGAAACGTTGTTCGCTCTTCTATGTAAAAGTGTTTTCTCAGCCCAAACGAGCCGTTTTTGCATATAAATTTTCTCAACAAGTGGGTTTCTCGTCATCACTGATTATTGTGTTTATAGTACGCATAGTAGCAGCATATTTGGCTATGAGGAAACGCGAATTTTACACAAGAAAACATTGAATTGTATAATTCATTTTACTAAAAAATATTTGAAATAATAACTTAAAGTTTAATTAATGATTCTTATGTTCATTTGAAAAAGTTATAAGTTTAAATGAAATATACAGAAATAAAATTCCTACTTTGTAGAAACGACAGTTATTGAGTTTAGGGCTATAAGCGAACAACGTTAAGAAGTATTGTTTCAAGAACTTTTTATTACGTTAAATTAATAATAGTTTTACATTAAAGTAAATCTAGATATTGTTGAGACAATGAGCTTCTAGTCCTCCGTTAATAGAAACATTACGTGTATTAACATCGTCTGTACGTCCGTAACCACGTAACAACCTTTGTATTTCCGAACAGTTACAATCCATTCACCAACGAATCTTTTCTATAAGTGTGGATGAACACTAAGTCATTCATTTATTATATTTATTTGTAGCAAAATAAGCGTCATATTCAGAATGATAAAAGTATGTAAAGTAAATTATTGGTTGTAATTTAATTTACTTAATGCACCAAATAATAAATACAAATTAATAAAATAGTAAAATTGTCGTAAGTTAAATAAACACCTTTGGAACTCAACTATGATCAGTATATTAAAACAAAATTGGATATGTATTTTCTTGTCCATTATCGTAAGAATCAACAAAGTAACTGTGAGAATAAATGCATCATAGTTGTGGTGGATTGTTTTACCAAATGGCCAGAAGCATATGCTGTTCCTAACCTGGAGGGCCCGGCATGGCCAAGCGTGTTAAGGCGTGCGACTCGTAATCTGAGGGTCGCGGGTTCGCATCCCCGTCGCGCCAAACATGCTCGCCCTTTCAGCCGTGTGAGCGTTATAATGTGACGGTCAATCCCACTATTCGTTGGTAAAAGAGTAGCCCAAGAATTGGCGGTGGGTGGTGATGACTAGCTGGAAAAGGAGTATTCTGCTTGCCCCTGGAATTATAAAGAGGACATGAAACCTATGCTTAGCCAAGGATATAGTCCAGGACCACTTCGCGTTTGGAATTATGAGAAGATAATGAACATCTTTCCACGAACAATATACAATACCAACATCGATCAAAGAAAATGTCAATGCATCCCCAAATGGATAGTTTTGTTTCAAATCTGAACCAGAATTATGAGTAGACTCTCACAGAGACTGGTGCTACTTCTACTAACATCTGGGAAATCATCCAGGAACCTGAATATGAGAGAGTGTGTGTGTGTTTTCTTACAGCAAAGCCACGTCCACCGAGAGAAATCGAACCCCTGATTTTAACGTTGTAAATCCGTAGACTTACGGCTGTACTAGCGGGAGACGTGGATAGGAGAACCCCCAACTTTACCCTCTTCTTCAATTGTGGAGGATCATACTTTAACACTCTTGAGGAAAAGCTCAGTTCATAAAGGAAATAAAGATAACAGACATAATGAACAACCTTTCTTATTTATAACACAAACACTGTTGTAGTTGCTTTGGGCATGAGTCAGTCACTTTTAGTGGACACGAGTATTGTTTTAGGAAATTGCACTCGATGATAACTTCTACCACACTAAGTAAACTTCGCAATGTGAGGCTCACTGAGAGCAGCCAGCGTTACTCACGTGTTGGTGATTTTCATTCAAACTTGAGAAAGATTATAACCTCAAGACATTAACTGATCTCCATATGTAGGTCAGATGTTGTTTCCAGAGAATGACAAAAAACGATGATAAGTGGAATAAAATTAACTAATTGATGTTTGTAGACAAGATGTTAAGTGAAAACTGCACATGTTAAAAAATGACAACTTTCAAAAAATATTATATTAAAATACGTTGTAGATGCACGGTATGCTTATATACCACAATAGTACACCTATATGAAAATATTTTATCCTAACTTTATACCTAGTTGTCAATTATTTATTATCACAGAAAGTTAATGTAAACTCTTTGTCATTTACTCCATTGTTAATATCTGAGGCTTCTCAAATGTTGATTTCTTAAATCTGCAATAAATAATAATTATGTATGTCACTCTGGTAAATGCAATTTCTTATTGTCTTTTTTGTCTTCATATCCGTACATTAGCATTTAATCTTCATTTGGTACCTGTAGATAATTTATTAGGGATCCATAACATTTTGCACTTATACAAGTTAAGGAAATGGGACATGGTAGTTCATCTAGTCTACCACATCCACTACACTAAGTTCTAAAACAAGAAATAAAACACGTAATCAGCCCTTATCACTCACATATTTATTAAATCTTCCTCTTAAACTTCCTTAAATTATCTGCATCTACCGCATCCTATTTTCCTTTTGTTTGTTTTTAATTTCGCGCAAAGCGCCACTTCTGAAGGGAACCCGTTTCAACCACTCTATTACGAAGATAAAACTGTCTGAACTGAAGGTGACTCCCACACTGCCAAAATTTATATTTGAGTCACACAGTTTTACCTTTCTCCAAAAACGTCGCTCGGTGTTATCCTTTCCAACAACTCATTGTCCTTTCTAAAGTAAGGAGTTCAGGGTTAAAATGTGATCCAACCAATGACCTATACAATGACGTTATAACCAATTTAGTCTTTTTTCATTATTTTTGTACATACAATTTAAATTCATATTTGTCTTAGTTAGTTATCACCATTAGATTCCATCTAGGAACATAGGGCCGCAATCGCTTGCGGATTCTTCGACAAGTATTTAAGTGAGTAGGTTGTTAGCCCACTGCACCGAGCCGTCCCTAATTTAGCAGTGTAAGACTAGAGGGAAGGCAGCTAGTCATTACCACCCACCGCCAACTCTTGGGCTACTCTTGTACCAACGAATAGTGGGATTGACCGTCACATAATAACGCCCCCACGGCTGGGAGGGCGAGCATGGTTGGCGCGACGCGGGCGCGAACCCGCGACCCTCGGATTACGAGTCGCACGCCTTACGCGCTAGGCCATGCCAGGCCCCCATAACTAAAAACCATCTACTATTCATTCACTCGTCAAATGATTGAAATAGTTTTGTAAAGTAAAGAAATGCATCCATCTTATAGCTGATAACACTCAGAATTTAAATGCAATGAAACGTATCATGCTGACTATTCAACAAAATTTTAAACTTTATTAAATGACTTTGCAGTGCATCTTTTATCACATTTTCCAAAAGTTTTGTCACTAGATGTAAGAGTAATAGTAGCATAATTGATAAAAGTACTATTAGCTAGCTTCCAGTCTTCTGGCATCACGCATTATTCAGTTACTAAGAAAACAATAGTAGCAAACCTTTCATATATCCAATCCTTAGGCCAGGCATGGCCAGGTGGTTAAGACACTCGACTCGTATTCCCAGGGTCGCAAATTCGAATCCCCGTCACACCAAACATGCATCGCCATTTCAGCTGTGGGGGGCCTTATAATGTGACGGTGAATCCCACTATTCGTTGGTAAAAGAGTAGCCCAAGGGTTGGCGGTGGATGGTGATGACTAGCTGCCTTCCCTCTAGTCTAACACTGCTAAATTAGGGACGCGTAGCGCAGGTAGCCCACGTGTAGTTTTGCATTCAAAAAACAAAAAAATACAAAATTATCTACCTCATAATGAATGTAATCTTCAAGTTCATTCTTGTTTCCATCTAGCAACTATTCTCACCATCATAGGGCCTGGCATGGCCTAGCGCGTTAAGGTGTGGGCTTCGTAATCTGAGGGTCGCGGGTTCGCGCCCGAGTCGCGCCAAACATGCTCGCCCTCTCAGCCGTGAGGGCGTTATAAAGTTATGGTCAATCCCACTTTTCGTTGGTAAAAGAGTAGCCCAAGAGTTGGCGGTGGGTGGTGATGACTAGCTGCCTTCCCTCTAGTCTTACACTGCTAAATTAGGGACGGCTAGCACAGATAGCCCTCGAGTAGCTTTGTGCGAAATTCCAAAAAACAAACAAACAAACAAACTCACCATCACGTGTGCTCTCTATACTTGAGTTACTCACTCTATATTCCCAGCACGATGATTGGCTGGAAAAAACAAAAACAAAACGGACGTACAAAAGTAAAGACTGCTATTTTCTTAACTCGTACTCTCATACACAGACTAAAAGTTCGAGAAGTGGTCGGTCTTGAACCTGGTGATAGAGTTTACTTACCGTGAGCTGAAATGTTGCAGTTAAATTTCACACTTAAGGCTTATCCGTTTCGCATTATTTCAAAAGTAAGTCAACACTTTTGTGCATTATGCCCAGTTGAATTTAAAACTTAATTTTAAATGGGAGATCTAAAAGTAGAATATTAACTTGTATTCACGTGCTTGTGACCTTCACTCGGTAGTGGCTCATTTCGATTTAATTGTAAGGCGATAGTTATACGTCTAAGTTCTACTAATGGGTACTGATAATACTGTTCTACATATATGTGGTAAATGAAATGTATATATACTAGGATTTTCAAAGTTATTAATTTTAAAAAGGGAAAATAGGGATCTTCAAAAAATCGCAGAAACAAGATGGGTAGCTTAAAAGTTAATGTGAAAATGTTGTCACCAAAAATTAGACAAGTTTTGGTTTATAACAGTGTTAATGCTATTTCTTCATGCTAAAAATCCCTTTTGGGACTCATTAAGTATTAGTTATTTTTATATATGGAGTCAGAATAGTTATTTGTAGTTTGAGGAAATATTCTCAACACTGCCTGAAAAGGCAGAAAACTTGTACATGAACAGATGATATGCAATATCAGTACAGCTGCAATATTAAGTTAATTGTTATGGTACATGCACCATGCTTGCCGTGAAAATGCCCATCTACAACCGGCATGCAACTATATATATGTATGTAGTAGAATATGAGACTATATATAAAAGAGCAGACATAGATTATAAAAAGAACATACTACTTCAGATATTGTTGATGGTAGATTCTTTAGTCATTGCTAGTTAGCATGAAAGTGCATTAACAGTTAAAACTGCAGATGCTAATGTTATTTTATTTTTTATCACAAACCCACATCTGAAAAGATGTTTATTTGTTAAGAGGTTATGGCATCATTACTCTGTTTTAACTTATTCATTAAATATTATGAATCCACAACAATATTTTTGTCTTATTTTATTCCAGTCATTTGTTAGGCATTTAGAGCAGTGGTTTTTATTGAGCAAGATCAGTGTAGTGATTAAGCTATATTTGATAGCATAACACAGTGTTTAGAGACAAGAGGGGACCTGTTGGTCCATCTTGGCTGTCCTGTCCTCTAAGCCAAACTAAAAATATTAAATAAATAAATGTAAAAAAAAAAGTCAGCCATTATTCATATATTTATCAAGCTTTCTCATAAACTCTCTCAAATTTACTGCTGCTACAACATCCAAAAGTAAACCATTTAATAGACCAACGAGCCTATTTGAAAAATAAATTTGTTTTAGTTGAAGATGGCTTCTACCTTGTCTAAATCTGTATTTATGTCCCCTAGTTCTATGATTCACACTGTTAAATATGAACAATTTTGAAGTACCAACATTATCAGTTTCTTTTACAATCTTAAATGCTCTGACTCTTCTTTTTTCAAGAGAAAACAATTCTAAGAATCTTAATGTCTCCTCCTATGACAACCCTTCCATCCCAAATTCAAATAATGATAACCAGCATGCAATATGTTGCATTCATTATAATTAAAACCCATCCACCATTTATTTGCCTGACTAACTAAATTATCTAAATCCTTTGTAAAGCAGCAGCATGCTCTTCATCATTAGAAACACCCAAGACCTTGATATAATCAGCAAATTTAAGTAATTTTATAGACTATTCTTTAATCTATGTCATCAAAAGGAGCAATGATCCTGAGACTGAGCCCTGAGGAACACCACTTCCAACATTAATCCAGTTTGACTGAGCTCCATTTATAATAACCCTCTGCTTTCTTCCTTCAAGCCACTCTTCTATCCAATTAATTAACTTTTCCCCCACAATTGTAGAGAAATTTCTTTTAAAGCCTTTTGTGTAGCACTTTATCAAATGCTTTTTGGAAATCCAAATATGTAAAATCCACACCTTTACCCTTGTCTACATATATATTAACATTTCTAAAGCATGCCAAGAGATTTGTAAGACAGTATTTACTCTTAGTGAAACCATGTTGACTATCTGATAAAAATTCTAAACTTTGTGATATGACTTTGCAAAGTATCTTTTATTAAAATTTTTCCCATAACTGATGCAAGACTAATAGGCTTATAATTATTGGGACAACATTTGTTACCTTCCTTGAAGGTAGGAGAGACCTTAACTAATTTCATATCTGTTGATACTTGTTCACTTTTCAAGGAATTGCAAATAATTGTGGCAAATGGCTCATGTATCCAATCCTTGACCATCTTTAAAACCCCTGGAGAAATATTATGTGGCACAGGAACCTTATCATTCTTTAAGCTTTCAGTTTTATTTTAACGAGCTTAGAATTTATGTTGTTTTCTTGTTCAACTTTGTTTTCATCTATCAGTTGTTTGAGATGAGTAATACTGCTTAAGTCTTCATTAGTAAAAACTGAAAAAAAGTAGAATTTAATAAACTAGCCATTTATAATCATCAGATACAAGACTTCCTTTATCATCCCTCAAGGGTCATATCCTCATCCTAACATTAGGTTTACCACTAAGGTACATTAAAAATCCTTACTGTTAATTTTTATGTTTTTAGCCAAATTTTTTCATGCATCCTTTTGGATGTTCTCATTTGACCAACATTCTTGATCTTATATAATCTCTATAATACCAGTCAATTTAAATTTATTAAATATGTAATGCTTTTCTTTAATTTTATCTATTAAACCCTTTGTGAGCCAACCTGGTCTTTTTACTTGCAGTAATCCTTTTTGTTTTATAAAGAATATATTTTTTTTGAATATTGAAAAATTCTTCTTTAAAATTTTCTATTTTTACTTAGTGTTTCCAAGTAACTCTGCTTCCCAATTCACAAAATAATTCTTGTTGCATCCCTTCAAAATTTGATTTTTTTTAAATTTTAATTCAAAATATTATTCCTGATTTTCATATGCAGCAAAATTTAAACCTAATATAGCAATGATCACTTGTACCTAGGTGATGTCCAATTTTCACCCTCTCAACCATTTCTTTATTAGAAGTTAACAATAAATTTAAAATAGCATTATTTCTAGTAGGTTTCTTGACCAAATGGTGAAAAAATCTATCTTGAACAGTTTCCAGAAACCTTTCTCCCTCATGGTTTGGCTCAAGCATTTCCAAGTCAATATATCTGAAATTAAAATCACATGTAATTATGGCTTCATTAGCAGCTGAAATCTTGATCTCACTGAAAAAGTTTTTCACCAAGTTCATCAGTTTCATTTAATGGTCTGTAATAAATTTCTACTAAGAGTTTTTTTTTCCATGATATTCACTAACAGAAACCCAAATGGATTCAGTCTTCTTGCTATTATCCTCAATATTCTCAACTTCAATAGGATGTAACTCACATTTTACATATAGAGCCACCTCCTCCCCCTTTCTTTACTACCCTGTCCCTATGAAATAACCTATAACCATGTAGTTAAAAAAAATTTGTAATTAAAATCATCTATATTTAACCATGTTTCAGTTATTCCCATTATTTCAAAATCTTCTATTCTTTCCATTATCATAAAATCATCTGTTTTGTTTCTTATATTTCTAGCATCACAACAGCAACAATTAAACCTATTTTATAACTACTTTCATATTGACTTCCTGTACCAAACTTTCTTCTACATCTCAGTTTGTCTTAGTTTTTCTTTGCCCTCACTACTATCTAGTACTATAAAACTTTCCTTATAGCTGAGTTAATAGCTTTTGCAAACATGCCAGATACTTTCCTATTTAAGTGTAAACCATCCATTCCTAAAAATTTTCTCCTACCACTGAACTAATCTCACAAATCCAACCAGTCAACCTGCTCGCCCTTATATATTAATTTCACCCTAGCATTCAGCCATAACGGCCTAGTGAATTCCATCTCTGCAATTAATTCTTGATAATATCCCTGACACTATTAATTTATGGCACTTTCAAATACTTTTATCAACCAGTTGTACTTATTAATTAGCTTCTCTGACTTATTCTTCCCTATATCAATAGTCCCTACATGTACAACAAAAAGTGCATCATTGCCAGTTCCCTTCATTATCTTATGCTCTGTCAGATGTATCTTCCACTTATGTATATCGTAACTCTTTTCTCCCTATTTATCCCATATACTATTCTATCCATATGCAGTGTCAAGGAATTACCTAAAACTATAACCTACAAATTCATAAACCAAATCTTTCTCTATTCTTTTTATTTTCCCTTCCTTCAGTAGTTCCCCATGTACCATAAGCCAAGGGCTAAAATCTGTTGCTCAGTAGAACAGGGTCTTTACAGTTAAGTTCACCACTTTCAACTCTATTACTACCCTTTTTAACTTACTGAATGTCATTGTTAATCTTAGCTGATGCTTCCCTTGTATGTAAAAGCCAAAGCTTTTCCTGAAGTCCTGCAGTTTATACTTCTCTTTATGTATTTCCTCAACTTTAGTTAAGATAGCCTCCAACTTTTCTTCCAATCTGCAGACTTTACATATAAATTGAACACCCTCACTACTAGATTACTTAAAAGTGTACAATAGTCCAGAGTTCCCTAATAAAATCCATTCATTGCACGTAACAAACTAGGACATTCAACCCCTTGAACTGGTGTTAATAATTTTTATTATTTGTAGAACTAAAATAAACACCAGATACTATGATTAAATACCAGTAGCCTGTTGTTAACACTGTTGCACCTGAGTTTTAGAGTGTATGTGTTAAAGAAGACAATGTATTTAATTTGTCTTACAGTCTCACTGCAAGTTGAATTATGATCAAGTCTAAAGAGCCATCATGTGTACTAAGCCTAATCTGATGTTACTCTACACATTACACTACAAAAATGTAAATTAAAAGCTTGTACCTACTATTTTAGTACCAGATCTTACTAAATCTTTTTTTTTTGTTGTTATCAAATTCTAATTTCTAAAGATAAGAATAATAAAGTGAAATAACATTCAAAAATCTGTTATAAGAACATAGTTTTTTAATATTTTTATAAATAGCACCCTTTAATGTCATAATAGGAAAGGATTTGTCAACTTCTTTAATCATGGATTTTATCCAGTTTTCTTCTCATTTAAAAGAGTTGCTGAGGATAACACCACTGATTTTGAGAAAGGTTATGACAAATTAAATATTTTTTTTATCAATTAAAGAAAAATACAGATTTAAATCAATGAATGTTTTACCTTTTGTTCAGTTTTGTGCAAAACACAACTAAAATGTTAGAGGTTGCACTCAGCTCAGAATTTCAGAAATTACTTTGACATAAAATATGAATGTAGAAATATCTATTTGAAGTTTCTTGACCAGAAGCTTGTCTCGTATGATTGGTCAGTTAGTTAATTCTGTTTAACTGGTGTGGGTAACATCATGATGGTAACAAGAAAACAATGATTATTTATGTAGTTATTATAGAACTAGTACATGAGAGTTGTGTATATAGTCTCTTCTAATGTTAAATACATGATGTAATAGTAACTTATCGAGTTTTACTTCTGTACTAGGCTTGGTTCAAATCTGCTTTTCTTTCCTTTTTAAAAAAGAAAAACATTTTGAAATTCAACTCACATAACCAGAGAATTCATGCATAGCACTAGGTTAATAAAGCATCAAAGTAAAATTAATAATATTTGTTATTTTAAACATAAAATTACTTTCAACTTAACACTTGCATCAATTATCTTGATTAATCTTGTGCATAAGGGCTAAAGAATGAAAAGTTAAGACTATAAATCTATATTCCTCACTTGAATTTCAGAGGTAAAAATATTCATCCTTTTACTTTTTGTTAGTGTAACTGTGTGTATTAAATAAAACATTTCATTTCAAGACATTATAATCAAAGCTGACACATGAGAGTAAAGGAAACTATAAAAGCTTTAATAGTACACAAACTCTATTAGTTGTTGCTTTTTATGATTTTTTTTAATGTTTAAATGATAACTAATCAATTTCTAATGTATTAAAGAATGAATATCTATTTGGAAGCATTGCAAAAAACAAATTTGACTTTAGTCCTGATAATGAGATTGTTAGCTAATATATTTTCAGTTAAGTTTCAAATATGTCTAGGTTAAATGTTTTTAATTACAGGTAATTTTTGTATTTCAAACAGCATACAAGAAAAAAAGTTGATAAATTTTGCCTAAAGTTTGGTTTGTGCTTAATATATATAGTGTGTGTGTGTTTGCATTCTAACTCCTCTAAGCTTATTGGGCCAATCTCCAATTTGTATGTAAACACTAAACTGTGGTGAATATTTTTAAGATGGCTGAATTGAACTTAACTCTGTTTTTATTTTTTACTAATTTGGTAACTATTCCAAGCCTGTTGAGACAGTCTTGGCAAGGTGATGCATTACACAATGAATATTCTAAAGGAATTCAAGAGCAAAGTATGAAAGTTGCTGGACTGTTTCTCAAGCAACCATGATTTTTTCATGGTCAGTGAGATGTAGGGTGTTCAAAGGTGAAACCATCTGTCTTATTTGTTGGTAGATGAAACGTAAACTGCAAACATTACTTATGAACAAGCTTTGTTATAATTTTAACTTTGTGATGAAGTTTATGTTGAAGTTAGTACTATTATGCTAACATTGTTTTAATTAAGTTTAAACATTCCTCATAGTTTGATGGGTATATCAGCTTATGTAGGTTTTAAGGATGGCATTGCAATAAATACTGCAGGTAATAATGTTTGTTAAAAACTGTATATATTTTTACACTGGTATTTTAACGAACATGCACTGATAACTTGCATGCACAACTATTGCTAACATGTAGCATTTAAATTATCTTTTGTATTAGTAAGGTGAGCAGAAATTAATTGGTAAACTGAAAATTGCTTTAGAGTTTAGAGAAGTAATAGATTTTTCCTTGCATGTAAATTAACTATTAAATCTGTATTTCAGTGCACAAGCAAAATGCTTGCCAGAACACTTGCATCTGGAGGTGGTTTTAAGGTATGTTCTATTTATTTCTGTTAATGATATTATGTGGGACTGTACTTGATTTAAAACTATGTATAAATTTTCATTTTCATATTTCAAACATAAATTGCTCTTATACTTTATATAACTAATTAAACAATGAGTGGTCTTTCTTCTGTCAAAGAAGTCATCATTATAATAAAACCTGGGTTTTGAAGAGACTTGTTTGTTTGAGGCTGAATTTGATTCTTTCTTAGTAGCTGAAACATTCTTTAGTTCTAGAATGGCTGAAATATAATTTTAATATTTATAATGGCAGTTTTGGAAGTGAATAAAAATTATAAAACAATAATTGACAGATTATTATTAGTTATTAAAATTTATATTATTCTTCCATTACTTATCTAATCATCTGATGAAAAATATCATGAGGAAAATAATATCTTTGGTTTCTCTATAATTAACTTTTGTATCACATCAACACAGTGTATGAATGAAAAGATAATGGGTAGTTTATATAATAATCTCTAACTTTTATCATTGTGGTAGTGAAGGGTTAATAACTTGTACATTAAAAAAAAAAGGGGATGTTCATACACAAAAGATTATGCTTTACTTTTAACAAATTTTAACAAGAATGATGTTAATTTTGAAAATAAAGTTCAATTTTGTTTTATGATTTATATAACCAATTTCTACATAATTCAGAATGATGTAGAGAGACACGTCTGAATTTTATATCCAGAGAAAAAAAGATGTAAATATTTATTTATTTCGTTAAAGATATCCAAATTAATAAAATGCAGTTTACTATATTCACTCCTTTGTTTGGTGCTTAAATGTTCCTTAGAATGGTACCATTGTGTTTCTAAATTGTGTAATTTACTTTCAGTTCTATTAATATACGACAAAGTCACTTAATATATAGTTCCTATTCTTATTAGTTAGAGTCAAGAAATCTCCCTTCTTAGTTTAGCTGAATGAAACTCAGCATTTTATAAGTCATGTGCATGTTAGTGTTTGTTTCTAAATAACAGAGTATGAATTATTATAGAAGTTTTTAATGCCAAGATCATTTTTTATGTGCTGTTGAACTGTATGTTACCATATTTTTCTACTTCTAGGAAGTTTTTATTGTCTCTGCAGCTCGTACTCCAGTAGGAGCCTACAGAGGTTCATTAGTGTCTTTGACTGCTCCTAGGTTAGGAACAATTGCAATTCAAGCAGCTCTGGAGAGAGCAGGTATTTTTCTCATGTTCATACTTTTGTTTTTATTTAATTATTTTTAGTTATATAATTTGTTATTTTGGGGTTGCACACTTTATTCATTATGATCAAATAAGTTAAACAAATTATTGTATAACTTTGATATTATAAGAACAACTTAAAACACTTCTATAGTATTGTTTTAATACTAACATATTTTATTTATCCAAATGTGAATTTTATATTTTTAAAATATGTAGTTTCTAATAAAGAATTATCTATACTGTTAGTAGTTCATACTTTAAATAATTTGTAGATTCATTCAAGGCTTAAAAATTCATGTATAAGCCTGATTGCTTTAATCACAGTATTTAGTTTTATCTGTAGGTGGCTTGTATGCAGTGTAAATGAAATACTTGTAATTTATCTTTGCTATGGCTATTTTTTTAAACTATGTTAACATGAGTCAAAACTGTGCTCAAAAATTCTAATTCATTTTAATCATTCTACTTTCAGGTATTCCAAAAGATGCTATTCAAGAAACTTACATGGGAAATGTTTACCAGGCTGGTGTTGGTCAGAATCCAGCCAGACAAGCAGCACTAGGAGCAGGTAACTTGTATGAGATAGTTATATGATGAAACTAGAGAATAAAATCTCAGTGACTCTACTGTGTTGATAGGTTGTGATTTTTGCTTTGAAGGAGGTGTGTATTTTGTTTCGTGTGTCTAATACAGGAAAATGGTTTTGATGTGGTAGTACAGAAAGTATGATTTGTTCATTAAATTGGTTAAAAGAATGTTTAATTTCTTTTATAACCAGTGAAAGTGACTTTATTAGTGTATTATTATTATGCAAAAAATATCCAAGGAATTTTTATGCCTACTGCAAGAAAGGCAAAGTGAGAAACATCTTTTGCATATACTTTCACCAGTTGATAAGACTTCTGAAACTAAGTGTTTATAGAGTCTGTAGTTTCCTGTTATACTCGCATGATTGTGCTTTCTTGTTTCTATGAAAAGGTTGTTTTTTATATATATTTCTTGATATTATTTATGTTTGCTTGGAAATGTTTGTTTGATATCATTATAAAATAACTTAGAGAAAAGTTTTGATACTGTTTGGTGTGATTTTATAAAATTTTAATTTTTTTCAACAAAGAAGCTGGTAATAGGTGATTGGTTTATCAATTTGTGATATTCTCTTACTTCCTTTCACACAAGGCTTTCTCTAACTTCTTTCTATGCTTTAAGCATTGCTAAAAAAACTTGTACTCGGTGCATCATCTATATTCCCTATCAGTTTCACCCCATTTCTGAACATGTACATGTCATCCTAAAATGTATCATATTAATACTCTCCACCAGTAGTATTGCACCACCTATATTGGTGCAGCTAGCTTCCTCTGCTATTCCCACTCAATTCTCACTTGCTTAAATGGCAAAAAATTGTTTTGATATGTTTATGCATGTGGCAACCTTTTATCAACATGATTTTTTGTCATTTGATTTTTTTTTTCAACAGTTTTACTGTTTTTATTCACTTGTTTTGACAATTTGCATTTATTTATTGTTATCAAATTATAAGAGATCTTAGGATAAATTTGAGATAATTGTATCTACTAGGGAAATTCCTATTACAGTTAAAAATTCTACTGATACAACTTCCCTGGAGTTGAGTTTGACTATCTGCAGAGACGGTACAGGCCTTAATTTGCAGGGAGCTAGATCCGTGTGTTCTGATGGTGATTTAGTTATCTTTTCAGTTTGACAATGTTTCTGAGGAAGAATAAAATGGATGAGAAGACAATTTGGACTCTCTCTTTTTTTTTGTTCTGGCATCTTATTTTGGTCTATCTCAAATTAGCTCTTCAGAAGTTGTCACCTTCCATCAGTTTCTGTGCTGCCACATCAATTACTGTGGTGCAGAATTGTTCTTTTCTTCCTCTTTTCCTGTTGCTTCCAGTTCTTCAAGGGGATCTATGGTAAGTTTTGTTTACATATAAACTTCATATCTGGTTAATATGATCATGGTAGGTGTGGCTTAGGTGCCAATTTTATGGCTTTGTCCTCATTAATGCATGAGAGAATTACGTATTTCACATCATCAGTGCTAAGACATTCGTAAGTTAAATATTTATATCTCCTTTGTCATCTAAGTTGTTTTAAATTAATTGTAAGTAAGATATTTGTTATCACTTCAATTTTCAGGCAAATTCAATTTGTTAATCTTGCTTTGTAGACTCAGCAAATTTTGTGGGTTTGTTAGTTCATTATTACTAAGTACTTTAACTACAAGTATATTTACAATTTGTAAGTTACAGATTATTACAACTAACATCTAATTTATTGTCCAATCTTAAGTATTTTTTTTCATTTTTAGCTATATGCCTTATCATCAAAATTTTCATCTTAATAAAGATTAATAGGGCTGAGTTTTGCTTTAGTCCTTTTCCTATATTTTTGATACGATAAGTGTTACAGTTCAAGACCCAATTGTTTGAACTAACATTAACTCTAAATATTTTGTCTGGAAGTACCAACTCTTCTGTAACATCTTCTCATGGTGACACTTTCCTTCCCTGATTCATTAAACATTTTCCAGTTTTAAACATTTTAAATTTAAATTACCCTTTCTTTATGATGGCTGAAGATTTTAACAAAAAATTACAATTATTTTCATAAAACAGTCACAAGTTTCCATCTCTTTTTGTTTAATTTTATTGCTCACTGTACTTTGATCAATCAGTGTTAAGTGTTTAATTTTTGCATTTTGGTTACTTATGTTACATCAATAAATCTAAAAACTTGCTTCAGGATTGAGTCCTTATTTCTTTTGGAAGCAAGTCTTCATTGTTTCTAAATTTTCTCACTGGGTTGGTTGTCCAAAAAAATAATTTTCATATATACATTTTAAAATATGACTAGTAATTCAAACAATAAAAGAGAATGCCCCTAAACTACTTTAATTTATCTGACTTTCTGTATGACCTACAAAAATAAGGTTTAAAAAATGAAATTACTTGGTGGAACATCAACTTTTGTCTTCATTCCATAAAATATAGTGGGAAAAGTAGTACCTTTTTCCAAAGTAACTTAATGTAAAGACATCATAATCATGTAAATTACAAGTTGACCTTCTGTTGAATATAAACATGTACCATTGACAAATAAACAGGATTAAATTAGTAAATCAGCATCATAAAATTAATATTTCTGGTTGCACAATAGCTTATTTCACATAATGTTATAAAAAATCTATTTCCTGATCATTCTGTTCACCAAAACTTGTAGAACATGTTTTTAACATTATACAAATATTGTGTACATAATTATTACTGAAAGTAATCACAAGTGCTGTCAGTCTAATGTATTTAATGAATAAATAATTTTAAAAGCATGAAGAGTTGGCAGGAGCTTGTTTGGTTGGTTTAACTAACTTATATCTTAGTAAAGAAAGGAGGCAAGATATTATCTTAAATTATGTCCTCTTAGTATCTGTAATTGATGATTGGAGAATACAGAGAAGAAAGTTATCATGTGACAAACAGAAGTAAAGAAATATTTTATTTAAATATTTTCTTTTTTAAAATTAAGAATTTGAAACATACATAATGGTCAAACATGTGACAATCAAGTTTTAATTAAATTTTGAATGTACTAAAATTCATGACATGCATACTTTAACTTTTACCAATGTACATGGGGTTAAGCAAGTGCGGAACAATCTAAACTGATTGATTGAAACTTGCAATACCATTACATTAGCACAGCACACACATAACATTAAGCAAAGTTTGGCCAGCTTAGAAGATGTTATTATAGTTGAACTTTGTGCAAAGTTTCTAGAGGATGAACTGTTATTTGGAGGTTTATGTTAGTCCTAAATACATACATTAAGCTAGTGTGAAGGAATCCTCATAATAAAAGTATGTAATAAAATCAGAAATAATATTTACATACAGAACAATATATTCAATACTTTTAGCAAAATTGAGACTAAAGTTGGAACAAAATGTGTTTTAAAAATACCATATATCACGACATGCAAGTTGATCTCGAGATCTAAGTCGAAAAATCCTGTAATTTTCTGATCATTGGTGTATAAGTCTACTTCTACACAGTTGTTTGTCTTTTTGGCAAATTTCACAATTTGGATCTTAAAATTTGTTTTGTATCTCGTATTCTGGAGGCATTTTGATGTGCATCCATGTGTGAAGAAAAGACAACTAAAATTCATGTTACAATCTTTATAAGATCATTTTCTAGAAGTTGAAAGCAAAGGCTATGATTGGTTTTTACTAATGTGAAATTTGTTCTGCCTAGATCATCATATCCTCCATTGACAATTGAAAATTTTCCTACACTTTTTTTAATCAGTTGTACAAGTTTCTTGGTATAATATTTGGCCCAGCATGGCCATGTGGTTAGGGTGCTCGACTTGTAATCTGAGGGTCATGGGTTCAAATCTCTATCACACCAAACATGCTCATCCTTTCAGCTATGGTGGTGTTATGATGTGACAGTTAGTTCAAATAGTCATTGGTAAAAGAGTAGCCCAAGAGTTGTCAGTGGATGGTGATAAACACCTGCTGTCTGTTTAGTTTAACACTGTAAAATTAGAGACAGATAGCTCTTACAAAATTAACAACAAACAAACAGTTGATATAACATTCTTTTATACACACGACATACAATAGTTAAAAGTTGTTTGCTCTGTGTAATGTTGTTTCTCTGTGCCATGAAAAGTGTGGCACCAATATATGCAAAGCTTGATACAGTTCTTCTTATTAACATGTAGAGCCTTCATAGTTCAGCAGATATACAACCCTAAAAATAATTTCTTTTTTATCTGTGGTGAGCAGAGCACAAACAGCCTATTGGGTAGTTTTGCATTTAACAACAAACAAACTCTAAATCAATATCTAGTGATCATTGAATGCCCATTAAACAAGTCTGACAATATAACTGTAGTGGCTTGACATGTAAGGTACGTTACTATGATACATGTTAACTGCAGACTCGGGTAGCGAGATAATGCAGATAGTACAGCAAAAAAACAAAAACGTTTCTATAAGATAATAATAATTTAAGGGAATATCAAAAATCATATAATACATAGTAAAAATGTACTGATGTAAGCAAGAAAAAAACCAGTGTTAAGTTTTAAAAGAAAAGTAAATTTGTGTTATTACTTATAATTTCTATAGGTTTGTCTGTTTCTACACCTTGTACTACTGTTAACAAAGTTTGTGTTATTACTTATAATTAGCTTCTCATTATAATTTCTATAGGTTTGTCTGTTTCTACACCTTGTACTACTGTTAACAAAGTTTGTGCCTCAGGAATGAAAGCCATAGCTTTTGCAGCACAAAGTCTTATGTTGGGACATCAGGCAAGCATTTGAAATAAGGATCTTCTTTCTTTCTTTTTAATGTCATAGTTTGCTCTTTCAAAACATTATTAAGTTAAGCAACAAAGAAAGAAACATATGTGATTGATTTGATATTTAACTTATAAAATATAAGCTGAATTTGCATAACTAATATAATACTTTTTGCACTTTTTCCATTCTTAATGTTTCTGTTAGAATTGTTTGGTTAAACTAACTATAAAAAATAAACAAATGAAACTATGAAATAATTAAAGTAGAAAACCACTACAAGTTTTAAAATGAAGGTTCTTATTAGATTGTTAAAACATTAAGAGATGTTGTGGGGGGGGGAAGAAGAAATAATAGTAGTTGGAGAAGATAACAGAAGAACAAGTTTACACTTGATGCAAGTACCAGTACAAGTTTTTGTTGTTGTTTTTTTCTAGTAGATTTTAATTACTTAAACAAATCTAGTATATAATTTGTTATAAAAAAGGACTTTAAAAAATTGTAGAAATCACACTTGATATCTTAAGAAAAGGTAGCTACATACAAGTTTTAATGCTTATATTTATTTTGTCAATGCAAGTTGTCATTTCATACATGAGCAGTGTTTCCCAAACTGTTTTGGTTCATGGACTAGCCAAATTGTTTTGCATGTGTGGTTTGTAATCCACATTATGAGAGGATAATTTCATTCAACACATGAAATAACTATAATATTTAACCACAGACTTACCTTTATAAATTTTAATGCAGTGAGTGCACCTGTTTTTAAGAACAGTTTTATAATGTTCGTTGTAATGTTTGCCAGTCAAAGCCCCTCATGTCAAGTTCAGCATTCATTCTGGCTGTTTATTTGAACTTCAGAATTGCAAATGATAAAATTCTAATCTTGCAAGTGGAATAAGAAGATAAACTGTTTTACCTGCAAATTTTGGGTATTCTCCAATCTGTTAATCCAAAACACTTGTAGTGGATTTCTTATAAACTCTGACCTTATTTTTCTGTAAACAAGTGCTTTTCTTCTGCTAGAAAATGGCAGGCAATGTGTGAAACACTCCAATGAAGACTAAATTTTCCCTCTTTAACTTAAATTATGTGAAACTGAGTTTTAGACTTTTCCACTTAATTTATACATATTTTGCATGATAATAAGGTTAAAGGTTTCAAGTGTCTGATTTGCTCTGTGATCTGCAAACTCTTTCTTTTCGAAATTTTGAAACTTTTCTATGGACCACAGTTTGGGAACCTCCACAGTAAAAAAACAAACTAAGCATTTAACAACATTAAGAAAGTATGATAAAAGTTTTGTGCTAGTAAGACAATTTGGTAATATACTATGTGTTGTAGGAATTTGTGATACACCTTTTTATGTAAAATATTTCTGCTCATATAATGATTCTTTGAAATGACTGATAGCTTTAGGTTGTTTAATGGCAGTGTTCTGGAATGAATTAAGCGCTGTACATAGGTTTTCAATTTGTATTTCATCACAATTATTAGTAAACCTGTGCTCAACACAAACTTGTTTACTTGCCTTTTTATATATAACATTTAACCATAATTCCTATCTCTTTTTTTTTAATCATATAATTTTCAATTCCCAAAAACTAAGGCAAGCAGAAAGAAGTTGAATCACTTTTATAAGTTGAAAGGACAGTAACCCTTACAAACAAATGATATTATATCTAACAGGAAGTCATGGTTGCTGGAGGAATGGAAAGTATGTCCAATGTTCCGTATTATCTTCCTCGAGCAGACCCACCTTTCGGAAACATTACTTTAATTGTGAGTATTTTTGCACAAACTGCTACAAATATGCTTAATTACCATTACATCCACATTTAACTTTGTGAGAATATAATAGTTATTTTTCAAGTTGGAGATAAACTACGTGTCAGTACATAATATCATGAAATTTAATTTATTGTAATGATAATGAAAAGGTTTTGTAACCAGAGCTAAATGAATAATGGGATTAAACAACTCAGACCTTTCAATTTAAACTTCATAAAAGTTGTTTTGGTTTTAATAGGGGAGTTCTTGTAATTGAATTGCATATATTTCAAAAATAATATTAATATTTTTCTATGTTCTAAGTACTTCCTACAAAGTGGGGAAAAAGCAAATATCTTCTTAGATCAAATTATTACTTCGTTTACCACAATGATCATTTCTTGTTATATTTGTTACCACAAATACAAACGAACTAAAAAAAATGGAAGAACATTGATATTAAATGAATATGCATCCTCATTCACCCTGTTTTTTTTAATTAAATTACATCTTTTAGTCTCAAAACTATGTGTTGTGGTCTTTCTTTTATGCACTGTTTCTGCAGTATCTCGTTTCAAGACCAGCAGTAATCAGCCATCGTGGTGATGCTCTACCTTTAATGATGATACTTCTCCATTTCTCTGATGTCTTTATGAAATCTTTCCCCTTGTTCTTTGCTGACAACATGAAAATTTTAAGGGAAATAGTCAGTATGCAAGTGTAAGAAATGATTTTTCAAGCACATATTATAGTCAAACTCTTTGAATTTATCCAGCATATTACTGGCATATTTTTATAAGTTAAGTCTATGTTGTTTCCTAAAAAATTGTCAATAACATCTTTGAAGGTAGTCCATGTTTCTAACTTTCCTTGTTGTCCTTTTGAAATGTTCATCCAAAATCAGTTTCCTTGTTGAGGCCCAAGAAATATCCTTTCTTAAAGTTTCATTCTTAAAAGAGCTGGGAATTATCCAGCTAGATACTTGAAACAGTTGCCATCTTTGTCAAAGACCTTTCATGTGAAGTGGAGGTAACAGGGCTTTCTTTGTGGTGATCAATCTTTCATGTTCGGTCTTGGTATCAGGCTGACTTTTTATGGCCATTGCTTCTTTATTCATTGCTGATTTTGTAGTCTGTTGTTCCATTCACACAAACAACATGGAAATTTTGCAAAATCGAATTGTTGACATACGAATAGTAACATACAAAGAACTTGTGTGTTTCCACAAAGTAGCTGAACATCATGTTTATATTTGACCTTATTAAGAAGTTAAAAAAAGGAAAAAAATTTGTCAAAGTGCATACACAAATAAATGCTATCTTGGAATGACAAGTCATGGGGCATGTTAATCACTGATATACTGTGTGTTTCTCATAGGGTCTAGAATGATCGATAAGACTTTTGCATCACGATTGGTCTAGAGAAATTTATAGCCAGTGAACAAATATGAACGGATTTCAGTGAAAATTATTCACCTATATAAAATTACACAACTCTTTGTGAAAGCTATACCTGATGCAGAAAAATGGATGTTTTCAGATTTAGTTTATAGGAATTACTGTAGAACATATGAAAATTCCAAGACAAATCATCACATGCCTCATTAATTGATTACATTAAGTTAATCGATTATTTTTGCTTAATAATTTGATATTGAAATGCTTGGAAATATTATTGGAAATGCTAATTTTGATAAAGCTAAACATTACTGAATTACTCAAAAATATTAAATAGAAATTATGATGGCAGTATTCAGTTATGTGGATAATTGAAATAATCAAAAACAGTAATAATCAGAAACATAAGTTCTATTAGTTAGATATTTTTATGACATTAATTCATTTGATTAATTGATTATTTAACACAACCATAAGTCATTGTAATGAATGGTTCTTTGAATTTAGCAGTTAAACTCTATTTGTAATATGTAACATTATTGTATTTTGATATGTCATCTCTGTCTCTGTCTAACTTATATACAGTGAGTTCTTAAAGCACAACTGTTGGTGAATTAGTAAATAATACTGTAATGTTATGTAATAAATAAACTGTAAGAATGTTAAGATTTTTGCATTATGTATTACAATGTTTCAACATTCACAATTTTTGATATTTTATAACCCAAACAAGTGGCAGGTATTTCAGCTTGTTGTTTAATAGAGAAGCTTGTACCTTTTTGACAATTATATGTACAGATGTTTGAAATTTAAAATACATTTTTATTTTACTTTTGTACATATTTCTATTTATGAAATAGTCTATTTCTGTGCAAACAGATATTTATTTTTCTTCTCATGGCAGCTTTTCCTGTGGATGTCATGAGGTTTCAGACAGTTACATTCAAAATTTAATTAAAATGCTTTATTTTCATGGTATACAAAAAAATATAGATACAAGTATAACTAATAATCCACATTTTAATAGTATATGAGTTTTATGTTCATATGTTTATAAGCCAATATTTAAAAAAACCCTGAATTTCCCTTACTATGAGAATTGACATTTTCTCCTTCAAGCACCCTTCTCTTCTGTAATTTATTTACCACCCCTAGAAAAAGGATGAAATTTTATCTAAATTTCTCATTATAATGTTGTCAATATAATGACTCAGGCAAAGCATAATTTTTATAGCCTTTAATCTCATTTGGCTACAGAGCCATCAAACAGACACCCGTACCCCTCTTGCCCACCCATCTGTCACATTCTCTCTTTCAGAAATTGCCAGTTATTCTCTTAGATGTTCAATACTATATTATTTTTAACCAATAGCAAGTCAAGATGTCAAATGATATGTTGTTGTTTTCTGTATAGATAGTTGTCAATTTCCCTTTTAGTTCAAGTTTTATTCCAATGGGAAAGACACTAAGTTTAGATTAATTTTTAACAATTCTTGTTGCATAGTTAAGAAGCCAGAAAAATTTGATAGCTATGAGACATTATTTTCTTTCTGAATGTTATTATTCTGTGTTCTTTGGAGCATTATTTAATGAAATAAAACAATTATCTAATGCAGTACTAGCATTAGTTTTTTGTTTTTTTTTTAAAGTGGGGTTAAATGGCATCAACATTCAACAGCAAAAAAAAGGAAAAAAGACCAAGATAAATAGTTTTTTTTTATGCAATCTTTATTATTATAAAAGTGACTAAAAGTGATAATCGAAAAATAGGTATGCTCATCAGTAATTCATTATAATTCAGTAGCACAGCATAAGCCACATGTCTGCTAAGTGCTTTACAACATAATGGTTCAAAGGGCAATAAAACAAAGTTTAAGCACAAACAGATGTATATCGCTATGAATTTAAAACTATTTAAGATAAATACATGTAGTCTCATGTTGTAATTTGAAGTAATTCTGTAAAGAAAAAAGTGGTACTTTAGATTTATTTCAATTTTTTGCTGTTTTCTGGTAGTTACAAGGTTGGTAAAATTGATAAACCTTTCATAAGCTCAGAGTCTGAATAGAGAAATTAACAGAAAAATTTAAATTTCTACTGAAAAAATGAAGCTTGTTTTGCAAGTTTTAGAGATATATGCAAATAAAGTTTGAGATTTTTGAGATGAAGAAAAGTATTTTTATTGTTATCGTGGAAATCACTTTGTTATCAGACTAGTAAAAGAGACTATATATTAATGGGAAAATCTTTATAAAAATATTTCATTAAAAATTCAGATTTTTTTGTGTGTGCGTGAACAGAAGATTAAATATTTTCTAAATGTTATACAATTTCTTTGTAAACTTTCTGTATTAATGTTATAGTATGGAAGCTGTAACAAGTACAAAATGGATATGAGGTTCATAGAACCAACCAATCTCATAGTGACAGAGAGAGTTAATCATTAAATGTATATTTTGGCAAAATATTTTTGCTGGAAGTTTTTCTGTACAAAAGAAACATCTCTAAATATTAATGTTTAGTAAATTGTATCAAAGCTTCTTTAATCGTAATATGCAGCTAGCTATACATATGTATCTACTCAAAATGTAATTGATCAACTTTACAATCAAAATGTTTTACTCAAATGTTTTTACAATATTTTCATTTCAAAAAAGAAATAGTAAAAAACTTCTCAATCTTTACTTCTTTGTTGCATGATTCACCTCTACTTTGAATTTTCCACTTTAGATCTAACATCTTAAATAATTAAGCTTTTGGAGTATCTGGCCAATTATAAACACAAGCTGTTAGATGTTTGGTTATGTATGCCATTTGTCAATTAAAAAGGTTTACTTATTTACACAAGTATAAATATATACTGTGTATTCTTGAGCTTAGGATTCTTCTACAGTAAGTGTCTGTGACTTGTTCCTAATAAATTCAATAATAAATGAACAAGTACTCCACTTGTTTTTAAAATTAGTTACATATGTACAACAACTTTTTTACACTATGGAAATCATAGGCATATCACAAACTATGTAGTTCTTTTATTCTTCTCAAAACTCCACATAGGCCTATTCAGTTGCTTTAGAATTTCAGTTAACAAACTGAACTACCTTTCCTGTTTCAATCACACTAGTATTCTGTGTATAATTCACTATCAGTGTGATGAGTTACTTCAGTAATCATTTGATCCTTCATAATATCATGTATTCCTTTTGTCAAATGTACTCAAGATGATTCAGTTACTACAACCATGCTTTGAGAGAATAAATTATTCTTATCTCTTTTCTTACTGTTAGTCTTAACATATTAAACATCAGCCATATCACTTCTATAGCAGTTAACTTCACACCAAACATTTCCTTGGACATGACTTTGCTCTCATCTGCTATTTTCTGTCTTCTCTATGTTTATCACTTAATCATCTGCCTGCCTTCTAGAAATCTCAATATTCTCAGTATCAGTATATTGCACACAGTTTGATAGTCTCAACATCAATGAATTATAAACACAACTTCCAACAGTTGTCTGCTTTTTATTTGCTTGTTATTAAAAAAAAAGTAAAGAATCATAAAATATTCACTCACAAAATAAATTAACTCATAATATCTACACTAAATACTCTTTTATATTATGACACAAGCTATATGTAATTACAGGCAAGGAATGTAAAGTCTGAACTTCCTTTCCTCTAAATTTCTGAAATATCTATAAATTTGTCAAATCCATTTTAAAATATAAAAATACAAACTTATTAGGTAGTAATAATAAAATAATTTAAAATTTCATGAACTTATTAATACAAACTCATGAGTGTTATTCAAACAATGTTTATTCTTTGTGTGAGGGGGAATAGACTTAATGAATATATGATAAGTATATTTACAAACATGCAACTATATTGAAATGATCAAAATATTTCTTTTTCTAATAGGATGGATGCATGTATGATGGTCTGACTGACGTATACAACAGGGTATTAATGGTATGCTAATTGTTTTGTCAATTGTGTTTATTGCCTGTATTAAAGTATACACTTATTTAGGCAATGTTATTTTAGTACTTTTAAAATGGATGTATTGTTGGAATGAGCTTTATGTATTTTGTTTTCATATGTGTAGCTACAAAGTAATTATTGCTGATTTTTAATGTCATTTTTTTTGAGTGAAAGTTGGAAAATCTTGCACTTTGATATTTCTGTAATGCTACAAATGTATGTGACAGTTGTTTTAATTGTGATCTAGAACTTAATGGTAAAAGTATTAAAAACAGTCATGCATTATGAGTTTTTTCTGCTTTTTCAATAAAGATAATTTGTAAAGCATAAGTACACAAATTGCCATGAAAGTTTTGTAACTATCAGTTGTAATAATTCTGTAATATTTTTTCTTCATAACCTTCCTTCTAATATTAGGGAGTGTGTGGTGAGAAAACTGCCAAGACTTACAACATCAGCCGACAAGAACAAGATGAACATGCCATAAGTAGTTATAAAAAATCTATGGCTGCTTTTGAGGTGTGTAGTACAATTAAAATTATACATTGTTTATGCAAATATTCTTTTATTATTCTGTTTTAATAAGAAAAATGTTATAAATTGAACACCATGAGATAAAAAATGTTTTTAAATTTCACATTTCAGAGAAGGTTATCAAACTTAAGACTTTCTTATGTGAAAATTAAATTACATTTAAAATTTATGAACTGTTTTACTCAATAGTTTTTAATGTTGAAATGTGATGCTTGTAATTAAAATCTCCATATATACAGTGGACTTTATATATACAAGTTACTAGAAAACTAAATTTTGCCAAATTTGATAGTATGGTATTTGAGATGCAACTGCGTGTGTGTATGTATGTGTTTATTTATATATGCAAATATTTTAGATGCCATTATTATTATAAGAGAACAATCTTGGTGGTTTCTTAAAAGCTTTTTCAACTTTATTCATAGGACCTAAAGTTTGTTAAATTTACTTAAAATTAGTTTTATGTTTAGGCTGGGGTGTTTGAAAGAGAGATTGTCCATGTTGTTATCCCAGGAAAAAAAGGAAAGCCTGATATTGAAGTGAAACAAGATGAAGAATTTACTCGTGGCAATTTTGAAAAGTTTGGAAAATTACCTCCTGCATTTCAAAAAGATGGTAGCTTTCAAACCAGAACTTTTAATATTATTATAGTTGTTTCTTTTTGGTATTCAAATTCCTAATAACTACAAATTGGTGATAATATTTTGCAAACTTCTACGATTTCTGATATTGTTATGGTGAACTTGCAGTGTTCTTTATCACAAATTTGTTGCCATATAGGTAATATCTAAACAAAACCACTCTGTAAAGGTATATTGCTTAATCATGTACTTGAGTAGAAAGTAGAGCATTGTAACCCCTTGTACACTTCTTGCCTTACCTACTACTAGTTCATTGGTAATACAATGTTAACAAAAGGTTAATTTGATTATATTGGTACATAACTTAATCTAAGATCCAAAGCAATACTTCCCTGTTTATATTTGTACAAAAAAAAGTTTTGTCACAAAATGTTTTGTCTTTTACAATATTAGTACATTTTGTCTCTGTGCAAGCTTGTGTATTGCATTGGTTTCAACTATTATAGGTTTAATTATTGATGCATATTTTTAAGAATTTCCTTCCTTATCATTTAGCATAAAAAGGAATTTTAAGTTTTTTTCTGCTTTCTTAAGAATTTTTCCCATATCATAGTTGATAGGTTTTAGTTTTTATTTATTTAACACTAAAATCAACTTATTTAAGAAATAGAATTATAAATTTGCTCACAAATTTCTTCTGTATCAGCTATAAAAACTACATGGAGAAGCAGGCAACACTTTTGATTACTTATGTTAGCTGGATGTATTGCAGGTTTTCTTACATTCATGTTTATATTTTCTGTTGTTTTTTCTACATATAACAGTATTATACTTAAAGCTTCAGGAGAAATTTCAAGCTGTAAATATATATTAAATAAAGAATTATTGAAGTTTTCAGCATGAAATATACATCCTTTTACTATTAGATGTCAACAGATTTAGTTTTTGTATAAGTTTTAACTGAAATTGAAATTCTTTATATTCTCATCATTTTTTATATTAAATTGTACTTTATTAATTTTTGTGATAAAAATTATACACTTTTTGAAAAAGTAAGTCGTATGGCCTGTTCAGCTACATTAATCTCTGATAAGATAAAAAATTTAAGATTATGCTTCTCATCTTGCTAGCTTCCTTACAGAATACTGTAATAAGACAACAAATTAATTTCTTAATTTTTATGTAATGTTAAAAGCTATAGTTTTAACATTATAATTTATATATTAGCTAGAAAGCACATGGCATTAAAATGAAGAAAGTCCCAGAGTAGTCTAATATGTTCAAAAATATTGGAGATTTTGGAAAGAAGCTTAAGCTAGAGATGATGTGTTTTGAATGTTTAGTTTTCAGTTGGTTGTTCCAGTCATTGAGTAATTTGATTTTAGTCTGAAAGAAGTATTTAGATAAGTGGTATTAATTGTGTATTTTCAGTTATCCAAACAAACAAGTGATTGTATAACAAAGTGCAAATCCCATTTTCTTTGTTTATTCAATTTCTATTTTTATCTTATGATTTACGTCTGAAAAACTGTTCCTTTGAAGTTTTTTAATACAGAATGACATTTTTAGAAAATTTTTAAAAATAAAATTTCAGTTTTTTCTTAGATTAATTTTGTCTCTTTTTTTAGTATATTATATTCAATTTTAGTATGTTTTGTATTGAACTGAAGTTGTTTAGCTTGATTGATATGTTGTACATATTTTAGAAACGAGAAAAATTTGTTTGATGTAATAGTAGTTACTTTGTACGTTTTGTGTATTTGAATAAATAATGTTTTTTTGATAGGAACCATAACTGCAGCTAATGCAAGTACCTTAAGTGATGGAGGAGCTGCCTGTGTTCTAATGACTGAACAAGCTATGGAAAAGTTTAAAGTTAAACCTATTGCAAAAATAATTGGTAAGCACAAGATCAGCTTTTAATTTAAAGAATTGGTTTCTTTGTTTTTTTCAAACATATGTCTAATATTGTTATAGTTTAAAGAATATAGATGAAGAATAATATCATGAATGACATGTTTGATTCATTAAAACGAATTTAATATAGTTTTTTGATATCATTGTTAAAATGAAACATTACATTTTTGAACACTGTACTTTTAATATTTGGGTATAGTCTTGTACACACTGTTGTATCAGATTTTGTAAAGTAGTAAAACATTTTAAAAATATATACATGAAAAGTTGGAATTAAAGTAGAAAATATAATAATAAGGGAATTTA
Source organism: Tachypleus tridentatus (assembly GCF_004210375.1). Classification (NCBI taxonomy): domain Eukaryota; kingdom Metazoa; phylum Arthropoda; class Merostomata; order Xiphosura; family Limulidae; genus Tachypleus; species Tachypleus tridentatus. The sequence continues at coordinate 18,755,879 of NC_134832.1, read as the reverse complement.
TATAATACAATTTTTGTTTAAACATTTTTTTAAATTGTAGAAATTATAGATATAAATGCAGCAAATGAAAGCAGCTAAGTGTATAAATACATGATGGATAAAAATAACACTAAAGCATATTCAGTTATTGTTTACAAGATACAAAAAAGTAAACAGGTTCTTAGAATGAAATTATTCATTCTCCAACTATAATTTTAAAGTGCAGATAGAAGTGCATTAATATACTTAAGGGAAACAATATAAGATGCTTAATATTATTGTGTTTGTAAAAAATATAAAAAGGGATAATCTTTTTCGCACAATCATTTAAACAATTTTTATAAAAAAATAAATAAAATACAATTTAAGAAATGGTGTCCTTGTGGAGAAGTATTGTTTTTAATGAATTAGTACAGAAGTTAGCAAAAGTAAAAGTAGACAAAAGTTAAAACAAAATAATTGTGTTTGTCATATTTTACAATTGTAATTAACAAGCTAGTTGTTTGCAAATGAATTCAAATTATCAACTGACTTTATGTAAATTACCAAAACAAATAAAATGTAAAGTTCTTGGAAGTTTAAAGCACTATAACCATATGTCTGAAAAGGAAGTCTTAAATTTATTTACAAAGGGTTTTCCCATTAAATTTCAGAACATTGGCAAGTTGTAGTTGCATGTTATTGTACTGAATGTTTTATTTTTTAGGAAATTTAAAAAGAACTCCTTTGGTTAATTATCTGCCAGTTTACAGTGTCATTATTCCTATCGTAATAGGTCAAAGGCCATGTCATCACATTTGTTGACTTGCATTCAAAAATTGTTTGAACTACTATTTTATGAATTTATCTCCTTGAGTTTGGTATTAAACTGTAGATTAATAATTCAAATTTTCATGTCATACATAATTTCTTAATTGAAAGGTAAATATTAAATGCACATAAACATTGATTTTTGTGTGTCGCATGGTATGTTGAATGCAAAAGTGGTTCAAATTAAATGTTTGGGATGTCAGAATACGAAGTCTATAGTATTGTACAAATTGGGAACTCAAATTACCAATATTGACAAGTTATAAGATAAAAACTTTTTATCTTTTCTATTAGGCTTAGATATCATATTTAGTGAATGAAACATAGTGGCCCCTTCTCAACTCTCTCCATTTTTGGAAATGATCCCTTAAATACACTTACTTTTATGTATGGCATGTGAATAACCAATTGTGAGCTCAGAATTTCTCCTTAGTAATTTTCTCAGCTGTTTTTAAATATATTGGCATTCTCTTTCTTAAAAGACAAATCTTCATACTGGTAAGTTAAGTCTTCTAGCCCATTCAAGATTTAATATTTTTTTAGTTACAAATACAGCATAGTTATTAAATTTGATAAATGAAGTAATTTATGATTTTTTAGTTAATCAAATTTGTGTGTGTGTATATATCCTAAAAAACCTTTTTCACATTCTCCACATGTGAAATTTCTAAAGGCCTAGCAAGCTATGATAAGCAGCAATGGGTAACAAAGGTTGTCACCAGAAGAGATAATTGTTTAGTTTATTTCTTTATTTACTGTTCTATGTTTTAAAACAAAATAAGTTTAAGAACATTTCAAATCGTAATAATCTATATACAATTTATAATAATCGAAATATGACTGTATTTTACTGAGTACTAGTCCACTAAAGTACACCCAAGATAGGTCACTTAGTAAAGACTAAAGGTCAGATTTTTATTATTGATTATGGTAACATGAGTGCACACACACTGTATCTTTGTAATCTCTGTATTGTTAGCCAAACATGGCTGAATGGTCAATATAATAAAATAGTAAATCTATATAAATGTATAATGTTATGAGATTTAAGCTATTTAGTTTAAACATTTATGTTTTGTTTTATAATCTGTTGTCATTCTAGAATGAAAAAGGCATAATTTATATTCATTTCCTAATTTTATATGGTGGTTATGAGATTGTTCAGATTGACTGAATCCATACAATGAATCATTAGTTAAAACAGCATAAAACATAGTTCTTTCTTAAAACAAATGTTTGATAAAACTATCTGGACATTATAAAGATTGTGCATGTGAAATTTGAAAATTTTCTAATGTATAAAAGTATTTTTAACCTTAAAATGAAAATTAGTTTGCATAGGATAGGCAACATGCAACAATAAAAAGGTACAAGAAAAACATTGCTTAATAAACTTTGGGATTTATTTTTTTTTTTATTTGCACAATACCCTTATTTTTTACTTATAATCTGCCAAATTTTGTGAACATATGCTTACTAATTTAAAAGTAATAGCGTGAAAACTAACAAGCACAAAATGGTTAGAAGTCCCAGGAATTGATCCCATGCTGAAAGGGTTAAAGTAATGGACATAAATAGTTTATATGATCTTTCCATAATATAACAATGAAGATATAGATGGTGTGGTATATAAATATAAAAACAAAAATCTGGTATAATATGTAGGTTATGGCTTTCAAATGTAGGTATCATTTTACAAACTAGAATTACAACAAACTATGTACTGACAAAAGCTACTTACACATTGGTGTTTTGGCATGTTATATTTCATCTCATTTTTGTACATACACCAAAAAAAAAAAGTAAACTTAGAATTTGGTCTATGTTTTGTAGATGTCCGATTAGATACTAAACAATCAAAAGTATGATTTTATCTGAATTTATCCAATGAAATTTATTTTGGAAAGTTTAATAATTAAAATTTATTACTAAGAGTAAAATGTTAGTTGTAAAGGGAAGTATAAAAACAAAACATGATTAGTATATTTAGGGTTAAGAATGCTTGCTAGTTATAAAACAAATTTATTTATTAATATTTGAACTAAAAACATTTCATTAAATTTTATATTGGAGAGCTAATTAACACTGAATTCTTTACAATAATGCATACAGTAAAAGCTGTTCCACTATCTTGAATGAGAACATGCATACATTTACTTCAATCATTGTTTGTATCCACCATTTTTAATAAGGCTAAACTAATAACAGCTACTTATTTATATAATTTTATGTTTAATGGGTTGTAGTATGTGTGTAAAGAAGTAAATAAAATATTTTATCTTTTTAAAAGGCTTTGCTGATGCTGCTGTTGATCCTATAGACTTTCCAGTTGCTCCAGCTCAGGCTGTACATAAGGTCTGTAATATTTATGTAAAATATAATTTTGGTTATGTTAATAATTAAAGCATGAAGTTGGAAGATATAAATTTGTTGCTTTTTTTGCATGAATTGGGTAAGAAAATCTTAAAATATATTTTTCAAAATATTAATTTAATCCTAAATGTCCAAATTAATTTGAATAGTATTTTGAATCAATCACAATGAATTGTAAAAGCTGTAACTTCATTATATTTGTTATTCTTAAGTGACTAATATTTTTCTGTATAATTTATTATAACCAAATATCAAACATCTTGCTGCTTTGAAAATTACCTTAAGAGATTAATTAAATTTCATGCTTCTTACTGGTTTCTTGACAATAGTAAGATTATATCTCAATTTAATACTATTCAAAATTCTTGCATAAGAAAACAACTAAAAACACATTTTGTTTTCTGATACAATTTTGTAGCTTACTGAAACTAGAGGACAATAATTATTTTCCTACAAAAAAATTTAAAACATCTGTATGAAGCAGATCATTATTACCATTGTTTTAAAAGCAACCATAAAATTACTTATTTTCATACACTTAAAAATAATCTTGCTAGGAATAAAAATTAATGTTTGAACAGTTATAATGTTGTGGTATGTTCAGGTCAAAATTATCCTGATAGTGATTGGATAGATTCACTAAATAACAGGAAATTCAATAAAATATGTTTTACAGAGTTGTTCTAATTTTCTCTGAATTCTTTCCTGAATTTGAGAATTAAAACACAAATATAATGTGTGTATTTGTTTGTTAGATGGGAAGTAACTTTTACTGGATTAGAAATTTTTGTCTAGCTGACTTGGCTAAGGTGCCTTTTATCATACTGTTGAAACCTAACTTGACTTACTTCCATGGTAATATCAGACTTAGAGCAACAAGTACTATCCACATGGCTGGTCACTCATTAAATCTTGTTGGAGATTGTAGAGGTTTTACCCCATCTTCCATTGGAAAACACTGCTATCAACACCCTTGTGCAATGTATTACAGCCATAAACAGATCAGGTGTTATTTCACAAGTGACATAAAATAAAAGAAATTAGAATGATATCACCTTTATGTCCTTCTCAACCATGTGCTATGCAAAAACTACACACTCCAGAATAATGGAATTTTCAAGTAATACTATATTAAAATAAGAAGATAAAAAACACTGTTTTTATAAAACAAAATACTGTCACTAAAATGTGTATGAAACCTAATAAATAGGCAACTCCAGATTAAGGCGTGGGCATACCAGGCTGAAGCTCAGGGCCTCAAGCTATGACTATAAATGTACTGCACATAGAAGTTCTGTTTCTTGAGGATGGGCCTCTATAAGTTGAAAAGCATAGGGCAAATAAAACCCTTAATCCAGACAAAAAATCTTATTAGTTAATTAGTAAATTCAACCTAATTTTTTCCATTTTCCATGTGGTACATAATTGAATGTGATCTCTGTCTATTTGTTATTTCAGCTTCTTGCTACAGCAGGAATTAAAACAGAAGATGTTGCTATGTGGGAGATTAACGAAGCTTTCAGTGCTGTTGTTATAGCAAACATCAAACTGTTAGGCCTAAACCCAGCCAAAGTCAACCCGAATGGAGGTGCAGTAAGCTTGGGGCATCCTTTGGGGTATGTAAATTTTTTTTTTTTTTTATCTTTCATCTCTATTCTCAGTTTGATGAATGATAGTTGTGGAAATATATGTATAAGTAACATTTATAGGTAACTTTACTAAAAGGGATGACTTAAAAATATATTTGTCTAACTCGGGGGTTCCCAACAGGTGGGTTGCGACCCCCTGTGGGGTCGCGAAGCCTTGGCAGGGGAGTCGCGTAGCCTTGTTAGAAGTAGCTTGGGATAACATTAATTTTATTTCATCAATTACATTTTCATGTTGCAAGTGCCAAAAGGTTGGGAACCCCTGGTCTAACTGATGTAAAATGTGAAGAAAAGAGGAGAATGGAATCAAGAAAATACACTAACTTAATAGATTATATAATATTTTAGTTAATATTGATTCAAGTTAACTGCTTACTGTTTGTTTGAGCTCTTATATCTAAAGATCAGGAATGTAAGAGCTTTCATAATTAGACATATATACACTATTACATTCCTTTTCACAAATAGTTATTTATGTAATGAAATAAGGTTTTCAGCAGCCATGTTTATAAGAGTGGTCCATTCTAAATAATTTGCATAAATATTCTTTTCTTTATTTTATCATTATTTTTTATTATTATTATACACACAGAATGTCTGGTGCTCGAATTGTTAATTGTCTTGCCTTGAACCTGAAACCTGGAGAATATGGTGTGGCAACTGCGTGCAATGGTGGTGGTGGTGCTGGTGCCATGTTGGTGCAGAAATTGTAAGTGGACTTTAAGAAAGAAGAGTAGTGCCATTGAAAAGTATAAAAATGAATAAAATGTTTCATTTGAACTTGCATAAAAAATAGAAAGTTTAAGAAGAATAGAAGAATATATTGCATGTTACAGAACTATGTTTAATAATTTTTTCCTCAAATTTATATTTTAAAAACTTTAATATTTCTAAGGTCTGTAAAATATTTGTTTACTTTTAAATTCTTTAAAAGTTAAAAATGAAGTTAAATTTAAAACATAAAAATTAAACCTTTATTAAAATATGTAATAGAACCAGTGTTTTAAACATCCTAAAATATGATTTCCATTCCTGACATAATATACAGGTTTTATATAGTTTCATGTGACATCAAGAATAAGAGTTTGTTTTACGAATCAATAGCTTGTTATAATATAGTTTAAACAATATTTGTTTGAGTACAAATAATGCAAGATGTTGCACAAACAGCCATTTATTAGGTGAGTTTAATGATTACCTGCACAATAAATTAAAAAACGTGTAGATGTACTACAAATGGAGCACTCCTGTATGACAGAAAATAAAGATATTTTTCTATTGTATACATATTTATGTGTATACTTTTGTTCATTTTATAAACCACCTTCCAAAAAATACTTGACAACAAACATGAAGTAAAAATCTAAGTACAAAATTAGGTTTAAAAATTAAAAGTTGATAAAATTAAGAGATTTCTTCAGCTTCGACATAAACATATAAATGATACACTTTGGGATCTCAGGGTTATAAATAATATTAGGTGCAATCATTTTTTATTCAAAACCTACATTGACTTACCCAAGATTTATTCCCAAACCAAAGAAGTGATTGATTTAAAGTTTGTCCAAAATTCTGGTTTTATTATAAGAACTTTCATCATAAATAACAAGAGAAGAAATTGTTCTAATTACCATTAACACAGTAAAATATGTAAGGGTTATGTCATTATGAAAGAAACAACACATTTCAAATTTGAAATAATCCATGAACTAACATTTTGTCAATAAAGACAGTTTCACCAACTGTAGTTTTTAAATGGCATTAAGAATGATTAACTAGAAAAATCACCAAAATCCACACGATGTGTGGACTATATCTGGCAGCACAAAATGTTCATGTTTAAAACTTGTGCTGTATCTTGATTAAATTACTTAACATTCGATCATAAATTTACAAGTAACATTCTCTTTAAGTATCTAATACATCAACTTTATTTTTGTTGTCATTTGCTGATCATTTCACTCTGTATTAAACGTGAATTATGATATTGACATCAGTATTACTACCATCAATGAAATAGTGGGAAGTTCCACTTAAACAGACATTTAAATTATTATATGGTAAAATCAGTGTATCTGCTTTAAACTAGTAAACTGATGGAACAATTGCCACTAAGCATGATATGTAATATGGTGCTTCCCAGGGAGTAGCATATGGAAGAGGGAGTGGCATTCAGAGATGATCCTTGGGATCCATTTCTTCCTCATGATTGGAAGGATATGTCATCTGGTATCCCATTATTTGAAATTACTGTTTTTACGTGCAATGTGTTGGGAACTTGAAATTGTGTTAAATTTTCTCAAATGATGATTAAAAGAAAAAGCAAGCCAAAATCAACACTTGCTAAAATGGAAATGTTATTTTACCGTAAGTCCCAAATTTTTCATGTCAAGTTTTTCGAAAATTTAAAAAACATAAAAAATCTTGTTGCAATTTATAGACCTTTGAATAATTTTTTTTAAATATTGAAGAATGTATTTTTGAGAAAATATTTTTCAAATTAGAATAAATTCATAATAACTGAACATAAAAAAAAGTTGAAAATTCTACAATACCTGAATATGCAAGTCATACCATTCGTATAATAGTTATGTGAAATCATTTTTGAAGTATGTGCCAATATTGAACAAAAACAATTACCAGCTGATATCCATAAATTAAATGACAAAGTGGTACTTCTCTTAAGGTTTAGGTAGAGCATCATGATTCTTCTGAAAGAGTTTAACACGTATCTGTTTAGAGATGATATTTTGATCTGCTAACATATATCTTCATGGAAATGAGGAAAACTTGATCTGCTATATCAATATGTCTATATACATGGACATAAGGCTCAGGAACACCTTTTACAAACAAGAATAGTTTTATCATAAATTGGTTTATAAAGGAAATAATCTAAGTTATCTAGTTTGTTTGTTTTTTGTTACATATGTTTGGGGTATTTAAAGATATTAATAAAAAAATAAGGAACAATTGATACTGCATTGGATGAATATCATTGTAGATAGTTTAACATTCTTTTAAACCATAAATAGGTTCTTCCAAAGTTCAACAATCCCAGATGAAAGAATGCATAAAAGAAAATTTGCAACATGTAGTGCAGTTAATAAGACTAGAAACAATGGGTGTTTTAGGCAAAGTTAAATAGAGTCGTTCATTTATTTTGTTTCAGGAATGTATACTTCTGGTATTTTTACAAATTGATGCAGTTTAATTTTTAATATTTTTTGAGACTAGATGTTCAAAACAATTTTAAATTGTAGTTATTAATGCAACATTTGAATAATCAAATAAATTATAAAGTGATGAGAATTTTACTGGTACATTTAAACAGTTTCTAATTTATCACAAATTTTTAGTATAGCAGAATCTTGAAAAACTATATTTTAATAACCAGGTAGTAATTGTAATATTAAATACTAACCACCAACTATCTGTACCATAGGCCAGTTGAAGATGAAGCTTCCAATCACAGACCAGTTTTAACACTGTATACAAAATACCCTTGCTCACTTTGTGAAGATGCTAAAATGCAACTTCTTCCTGTTATGGATCAAATTAAGCTAGAAGAGGTTGATATTACCAAACCAGAAAACAGACATTGGTTTGGAAAGTATCAATATGAAATTCCAGTTTTTCATATTAATGGAAAATTTTTAATGAAGCACAGAGTAGATTTGGAACTTCTGAAGAAGAAATTAAAAGCGATTTGCAGGAGATAGCACTGTGTATAAAAAAGATAAGATACAAGAAATATAGATACCTGTGTGTACATTAGGCCTTTGTATCTGTTAGTGAATCCTTATTTTTCCAGTGTGATAAATACTACCTCCCTATCTAAATAGCTAATACTTGAAGTTTAAAACTACTTTTATAGCTATTCAGTGATGTCAGTCAGTCGTGCTTTCAGATTTATACTGGTTTAGCTATAGCGATAGAAATAGACATTTTATAATAGGGGTAAAATAAAAGATGGTAGTGATAGTTAACAAAGGTACATTACCTAGTGTTGAAGTAAATATTTTTTGGTAACTCTAATATAAAAATTTTGGAAATAGCAAGATTACAAATGACTAACAAATAACATGATTGAGAGAAAAGGTATACAAATTTTTGTATGGATATTAATGACTTTTTAATAAAATAAAATATGTTCTGTTAGAGAGAATAATTATTTTGCCAAAAAGGCAGTTTCTGTGTTGTATTTTACATTCTTCTGGGATAATAAACACAAAACTCTTGAAAATTTGTCAACAGCCATAAACTTGTAATTTTGTGGATTATCTTTCATCCTAGACAAAGGCTTCATGTGGTATTGTGTGTGTGTAAATACGTCAGAAATAAATTTGAAACTTAAGGTTTATTGTAAAGAAATTTTAAAAGAAAATGAACTTTTTTTTTGCCATGTTTGGTAACACTGATACAAGTTTCATACAAATCAAACAACATACAATATTCACATTATTTATTTATTTTCAGGAATTTCTTGTCTTTTAAAATATAGATACAGGCGTTGCAGAAATAATGCTCAATGTCCTTGCACTTATATCAGTTATGGCCCAGCATGTTAAATTAGGGAAGTTTAGCGCAGATAGCCCTCGTATAGCTTTGCGAGAAATTCAAAAAACAAAAGACAAATTATATCAGTTATTTATGTTGAGGCCAAAGCACAAAAGCATTGAAATTACCAATGAATGTTTCACAGTTTTTAAACCTTTTGATGCGTCACTCTTTAGACAATTAAAGTTGTCAGTTTTGCCATAAAAAGTGAAATTCAAAATTTTGTAAATTTTATTAAAAAATAATGTTTGCATACATGAGGATTTAACAACAATTAATGTTTATCTTTTGGAAAAAGAGTAAAAAATGTTTTCCTTATGTTGCTGAAACCAACAGTCAACTGTGAAACATGTTTTTTTTCCCTACATTGCAGTAAATGACTATTTACATTAAGCGACTGTTGTATATTAAAAAGTGAAGAGACAAATTTCTTCTTTCTGGACTTTTATCAACTTACTCACTTTAAGGGTAGAAAAATATTAGGCGACTTTCGTCGCAAAAAGATTAAGGAAGAAAAATTTACTATTTGTCATCTCTACAAGTGTAACAGAACATATAAATTTGCTTTAAACTTGTTTTAACTGAATAATTTACCCTACAAAACTAGCGTTCACGAAGATTTCCTTTAACATTTTCTATAGAAATAAATACCGCCATTAGTCAGCTACTGATCACATACATAATATGAGCAAAGTAGGTTACTCTAATGTTATGACATTTTAGAGGTTGTTTTTCTATCACTATATAGGTGTGTGAGCTAAACTAAAATTTTCTATTTCTCAAAGCCCATTCCCTTGGCTGTGGTTTCGCTAGACAGCAGATAGGGAAAGTGGGAATCTCGTCAATCCTTTCATGCGCGTCACTAATTAGATGACGAGGCATTTGGCTATCGATATTTCAAATTACCCGATTTTACGTCAGGGTTGACGATACCGACAGATGCCGGACGTTAAAACATAAAAGGGCTTGATGTGGGGATACATCGAATGAAGTCGACAATTCCTACCGAACGAGATGTTCTTCATTCGCTTTCCATAGGATGTCAAGCGTTTAGAGGATTATACACCTACACAAGAATTATTCGAAATATTTGGACTTAATGTTCAGATATGCTGGAACTTCCGTGTTTTTAGGCAATCAAGCACCACGGGCACATATTGGGAGACCGTGAAAAACTACGGAAGTAGCACCTGTGAGATCTTTTATTTGAGGTGCTAGATTTTCATATCTAGAAGCCTTTGACTCGTATGCTTCTTTTAATGAGTTATACACGAGTTCATAACGGACCGTCACGTCAACAACCACCGCATTATTATCGCGATGCAAGATCAGATCTGGTCGTCGGCGTTCTCCATTTTACTCTCGAAGATGGATTCTTGTAGAACCTTCCACCCTTTGTAGGAGGCCTCTTTTACCAAGTGGTCACATATCTTATTGTGACGGCGTATTCTCATTGACTTTAACTTCGGGCATTTACTGCTAAGATGACAGAGGGTCTCTCTCGTGGCTGTACATCCCCGACATTTGGCAGATTCCTTGTTATTACTGAGGTTACCTCTACTGAGGGCCTCTTTTATAGGGTATACATTTGCCCTTAGAGCTAGACACTTCACTCATTGGTAGGCTTTCATACCTAGAGGTTTAGGTAACCAGTGATTGGCAGATGCAGAGCCTTTGAAGAACTCTATACCATGTCTTTGCAGGGCTAGTCTTTCCCAGTTTTCCTTTCCATATCTCTCGAATTAGAATGATATGTTTCGGATCTCTGGTCACACTTAGGGATCGGAAATCCGGCTTTCGTGGCAGTACCCTTGATGACTCTCAGCAAACAATCTTCTTCTGCCAAATATAATATTACTTTGTCCGATGAATAAATGAGTCTCAAATACGTTTTGATCTTTAACGTTGGAATAGGAGACTTCAGCTTCATAATTGCTAGACCCCCGTTACGATGACGTGAGTAGAGCAGGCTGGTAGATGACACCAGTTTTTCACAGCCTTTCTTATCAGATTGTCCAGTTCTTTTAACAATGTAAAGGTAATTTTGCCCAGTTCAAGAAGGTATAAAAGCATAGGCACAGCAAATCTACAAAGCATTTCCACCCTTTGGTGTGGTCTGAGGGATGTGTTAGAGATATTGTTTTTCTACTTCTCAAGGGCTGGTTTTACAGGCTCACTGTAGACCCTTGTCCATGGACAAACATTTGCTCCAAAATATCGATACGACTGTTCGGGTCCAATCATTGGGAGTGTGTCACCGTTGACTGACCACGGAGGGCCGTCATTAACAGTGAAGATTTTATTGGATCCCTAATTAGCATTCCAGCACTCTTAGAGATGTTCAGACTGAGGCTATTACCCAAACAGTATTCATTCACTATGTTTTACATTGCCTGAAGGCTGAGATGGTCCTCTGCCAGGACTGCCATATCATCGGCATATGTTAGGGTTGAGACTGGTTCCAGTTTCTTGCCTAGCAATATGCCTCGGCCTTTCTCTTCAAGTTTACATAGGAGAGAGTCCAGGGCAATATTAAACAGAATAGAAGAAATCGGGTCACCCTTATTTGACACCTTTGAGTAGACTTATTGGGTTGGTATTTTACATACCTACTCGAAAGCTTATCGTACCACCATGATACATATTCTCCACAATCTGAGTGAAACGTGGGTGAACTTTGAATCTAGCAAGGCTGGCTAAGAGGTGTTTCTGGCCAACCATAGCCAGAGATCCGTCTTGCTTGGACCTCTTTACGATAAACTGGAGCAGGAAGATGTTATCTCTACAACCAGCCTTAGGAATAAATTCGCGCTGTCTGGGATTTGTCTACACTGCATGCTCGAGGCGGTGAGTCATTATTCTGGAGTATAGTCGAAGCACAATGGACGAAATTGTGATCGGCCTCCAGTTTTTGACGTCGTGCAGATTACTCTTTCTTTTCAGAATGAGCACCGACTTACTGACTTTCATTCATTTGGGAATGCCACCGGTAAATTGCCATAGATTAAACACATTTGTCAAGGAAACATCAATGACATACTTGCAACGTTTGAGTTGGAACAGAAGAGTGATGTTATCGGGACCAGCAGCCCCTTTCTTCATGTCACTTCATTTGGTGTTATTGGTTCCAGAATATCAGTGTTGTTTGCCCTGGGTGGTAATGGGCATCCGTCAAAATTGACGTTATTATTTACAACGCCGTAAACCTGATCGTAGTAGTCTTTCACGTGATCTTTACTGAAGCTACATTGGACAGCATTCCAGCCATCTAATATTCCCTCAGCTCGGCGTTTGCATTCAAAATCGAACATTTTCTGGAACCTTTTAAAACGTTCCACTCGATAGAGGCACTTCTTGTATACTTTTCAAGTGGGTTTAAGGAGTTTAATTGGCTGCTTCGAGGATCTTTCGTTGTTACAAGACGCTTGTGAATGGGAGAGCTTGTCAACCCCATGTTTAGTCACTATTTCAACCTCCTGCCATGTTGCTTCATCGAGTCCCTTTTGATCTCTCAGCTGATTTAAGTACGGACAGAATTTGGAACTTTGTTCAGGAGAAGTATCCCTTCCCAATTAAGTTCCTCAAACTGTACTACATCAACAGGATTTTCACGACTCCGGATGGTATTTGAATCAGTACGGACGGGTGGTTGAGTTTTATTGAGGTCACGGTGCATATCCGAGATTTATTTAGGAGTCTTACCAGGTAGATGTTCTGCACAAAGAACATTGATGTTCTTTCGGCCCGAATATACTATTTCCACATCACGGAGGGTTCGTATTCCTTCCTAGGACCATACTACCCGGCAGAGATGCTCCAGCAGCGTCCTGACTCCTTGTGATAGTATGTGCTCTGCACATCAATTTCTGATTGTAGGATGCTGATGTCTCTTACGTTGAGATAAGCTTGACCTTGTCTTAAATCTCATTTCACAGATCTCACAGCCGAAGCTGTAAGAATCTGCCACGAACATCAAAGTTCGCCGATCGGGACACTTAGGAACATGATAAGCAATCGCGCGATGGTTGCTATCGTCTTTTCCACAGAATTTACAACGTGCTTGTGCCAACGAGTTATGTTGGTTTGCTAGGTGGGTTGCAAACTTGGATAAAAAGCCGTAAACTCGTCAACACAAGTCACATGCCATTTTTCTTATGGGTAGGTTCACAGACATTGTTGTGCCTACCCTTTCTGTAGAGATATCTACTCTTTTTTTTTAGTTCGGAATTGCCATTTCTCTCGTTGGACGAGATATTATAACTTAAGCCGTCCACCTGTGTGATTCGGCAACTGTCACGAGTCAGGTGTATACCATCCACCAAAGTAGTATGGTTGTCTCTTGCCTCGCTGTACGAGGAAATATAACTTATGCCTTCCATCTCTGTGGTTCGGCTACCATCTCCAGCGGTAGTAATGTCAGTTGCACCAGATTCACTTTGGGTATGTGAAGTGGTGTCAGAATAAGAATCTCTCAATTCCTCTATTCCTGATGGAAAGCTATCCTTTCCGTCGTTGCCGGGGAATCGCTTGGAAGCTACCGTCCCCGGTTGGTGCCAAGTAGCTTGGGTTTGGCTGTCACCCTGGCACCCCACGGACGCCACACCATAACTATTATCGAATAAACTTTTATCCATATTTATAAAATGACCTGCTCTGATATAGGGTCGGCCAGGTCCCTATAAAATGCTGATACAGGGTAGGGCTGCAACCCCCTACCGGGTACCCAACTAGCTGACGAGTGCAGTAAGTCCTAATCACAATATAAAGGGTTGCCGTCCCTGATCTGGGGTTTACTACCACTTCTTGTGGACATGTGATGGGCGGCGAGTTCACCACATAGGTTTTATTCTTCTTCTTCACGTGTAGAGGTTTAGTTACAGGTTGTCCTGTATCCGGCCGTTTCACTGGGAGGTACTTGGCAATGCTCTGTGAACTTAATAGAGTTATAGTTACTCCCGCCGTTTACCAGCGTTTACCATACAAAAATTTCAAGAAAAATTAAGAACAAGTGAATATTGTATCCTAATCTAATTATAAAATATTAAATGACTAAACATATCCAGTGGCATATTTAAGATTGTGTGGGCTCTGGGACTGAACTTTCTCTTGCCCCTACGTAAATACACCACTGAACCTATCTCATAAATTTTGAACGTGGTTACAAATATACATATATTATAACAAAATCATAACTGAGTTGAGTAATAACCTACATGAAATTTCAAGAAATAAAACACTTTTCCACTCAAGTAAATTATGTGTGTGGTGTATGAATATACTATGTGTTTCTGTATTATTGCAGTATTATAACAGTAATCTGAATTTATTAATTTTTCTGAAATTGTGCAGGTTTCCCATAACGTGGAAAAAACCTATTAAATTGATCTTATTTCAAGTTTTATCTTTTTATTCTCAAAGGAGGGAATACCTGTTATCATCCATGGAGAACATTGCTTAACGCAACTTGTTTCAAGGATGTTGTTCAGGTGATATCTTGTTCTTATGACCCCACTTATTGGTAATACGAATTACTAGTTATTTGATAGCACATATACCACTAGACAAATATGAATTTTCTTCAAATCTTAGAATCCTTAGATTAAACAATCTAGAAAATATTCGTTGATGGAGAAGCAACTAAAAAGTGATAGTCCAGTACTAGCAACAATTCATTGTTCCATTAATGCAAGTAAAAAGACTGTGTTTATGTTTCACATTTGTGGTAATAAAGATTGTGCACTTTGTATTTGCCCTTGTGTCCAGTCCAATTATTCCATTCGACATCGTGACTTTGTTGAGTAAGAATTATAATATTACTCATTAATTTATATCTCCTGTTATTCTCTGAAACTATCCAATAAAGCTCAAACTTAAATTCATTTTACTTCTATATACCAGAGAGTGGATAGATAGGTAAAACATTTGGTGCTTTAATGACAGGATATCATCACTGTAAAGTTTGCTACTAGCTACTGAAGTGTTTAATGCCTTTTACTTAAATTATTACAGTGTTATTATTAAGTTTAAGAAGATTTATAAGTCTGATAAGTTGTATGTTCTACAACTAGGAGAACTCTAGAGTGAGAGTCATTTACCAAAGGGAGGCAATTGTCTGGGAGAAGTGCAACATTTAGGAGAAGCCCTCTTCTAAATGTTGAACTTTAATCGATGCTAAAAATGTTATTGTGACCCATAACACGTGGGAGAATTACTAACATTTAAAGAACCCAAGATAATTATTTCGATGTGAAGGAAACACAAACTGAGAATTCAAAAAGTGGTTTGACATCTAATAGGTTTCAGACTATGTGGGATGATTTGAAAATACTAACTAGAGTAGCTCAGCCCCAGATCTAATCAAATCCAAGTAGGTATGAATAGAAACTGATAGCACTTGTTGAAAAAAAACAAACATCAACCAACTTGAGTCATTTCACCGGTAGGTGAAATAGGAAGTGCCAAATAGGTGAGTATTATTTCATGGGTAGGTGATGAGCTTCCCCAGGCTAGGAGGAACAGTGCTGAGGTTAACATGAACTAGAGAGGAGCTTGTGGTCTATTTGAGTCAATTAATAAACTACTAAGAGCAACTCCTTGCTCTATCACCATGGATCAGGTCTACCACTAACAAGAGCATTGGAAACCCTTAGAACTCTTACCATACCATACAGTGTTAAAGATATCTTAATCATGGGATTAAATTTAAAAAAATAGTTTCTAACCATGTTCGTGGTCTCCCATGACCAAGGCAAAGGAAGTAACTCCACTGACACTTGGGCCATTCTCTGAAACTTTTCAGGCAAGTATGTTGTTGTTCTGCAAGTATGGATAATTGGTTACCCAACTGATAATTGGAATGGCCATCAGAATTTTGAGAAAAGTGGAAATAACTTATATGGTAATGCTAGGGTTGAGTCTGTCATATAATGTCCATAAGGAGACGAGACATCAACACACCTGGGACTGCTAGTTGAGGAATGTATAGACAATCTAAACTTAAAGTAGTAGCAGAAATTCATTGACTTGTTGATAAAATATGCCAGGTTCTCAAACTTACTGTGTCTACAATGCTTAAAATTCTACTAAAATAACATAAAAAACGTCGTCCAGCATTTTTTAGAGAAAAACTCTTCTGATTTAACTGAATGGTATGAAACCTAAGAAGCACATCTTTAGATTATCCCCGTATACCTAGAAAGCATGTCAATTCTACACATAGTGATGAAGATGTGTTTCCTATATGTAGTAGCAGATGGTAGGGAGAGAAAGGATACCAGGTCAGAGAGTAAACCACGATGGCTATAGTTCATAGAGGATGTCAGAAAGCAAAAAAAAAAAAAATAAATAAATAAAAGTTACAAATAATAGGTCATATAGGAACTCAGTAAAATCTGTGAAACTAACGTAAAAATGAATGTACAATTTCATGGTTAATCAATCAAACAAGTGATTACACGTGATATCTAACACTGATACAAACACCTCACAGTTACCTTAGAACACTACCAAGTCAAAATAAACACTCAATACTCTTTCAATGTTTACAATTATCAAACCAGATGTTCACTCGTATTTATATCAGTGTCTTTGTTTCTAGAAACTTCACAAAATCTCTCTATCACTATATTTTCGAATTTTTTAAGCATTATAGAACTTAACATCATGAAAAAAAAGGTATACTTTACAATAGTTTGTTCTGCACTAAGGCCAATGATACCAATGTCCTTTGCTGGTAGTGTAGATATTATCTACAGCAGTTGACAAAAAGATCTGTTATGGAAAGAAAGCCAGTTAATAGACTCACCTGTAGACATCTGATTTTGCCAGGAACGTCCCATTTTATTTGATAGTTTGTCGCAGTGCCTCGAGAAAAATTCTCGGAACACACACATTGTCCCAGTTTACTACAAAAACATCAAACTGCTAGTCGCACGGAATAACGAATGTAACAGATCTGCTTGATGTGCTCGTTGTTGTAACACTTACTCTCCTACCACCAAACTTTCTCGAGAATTCCATCTGTACTTGATGAGAAAAATTTGTAGGTGTATTTTTGAACGTGGAGACTTTGTTTTGTTTTGAAATTTCGCACAAAGCTACTCGAGGGCTATCTGTGCTAGCCGTCCCTAATTTAGCAGTGTAAGACTAGAGGGAAGGCAGCTAGTCATCACCACCCACCGCCAACTCTTTGGCTACTTTTTTACCAACGAATAGTGGGATTGACCGTCACATTATACGCCCCCACGGCTGGGAGGGCGAGCATGTTTGGCGCGACGCGGGCGCGAACCCGCGACCCTCGGCATTACGAGTCGCACGCCTTATGCGCTTGGCCATGCCAGGCCAACGTGGAGACAGCTGAGGTAGTGCTCATTGTTGAAACACACCATACATAATGGTATACTAATGACTATTTACTAACAAAACAGAATTTCTATGTTCCATTCTTTTTTAATAAAAATGTCTAAAAAGTTTCAAAGTAACGCCATAACCTAAAATAGTAGATTTATGGTTTGTTTTGTTTCTGAATTCCGCGGAAAGCTACACGAGGAGTATCTGTTCTAGTCGTCCGTAATTTAAAAGTATAAGACTCGAGGGAAGGTAGCTAGTCATCTTCACCCACAGCCAACTCTTGGGCTACTTTTTTATCAGCAAATACTGGAAATGATTTACATTATAACACCCCCACGGCTGAAAGGGCTAGCCTGTGTGGTGTGACAGGGATTCGTACCCGCGACCCTCAGATTACAAGTAGAGCGCCCTAACCGCCTGGCTATACTGGGTCAAGTTTATGAATTCTTAAATAGATAGGTCCGTCATGGTCAGAGGTTAAGGCACTCGACTCGTAATCTGAGAGTAACGGGTTCAAATTCACGTCACATGAAACATGCTCGCTCTTTTAAACGTGAGGGCGTTATAATGTGAGAGTCAATACCACTATTCGTTGGTAAAAGAGTAGCCCAAGAGTTGGCGGTGGGTGGTGATGACTAGCTGTCTTCTCTCTAGTCTTACACTGCTAAATTAGGGACGGCTAGTGCAAATAGCCCTCGTGTAGCTTTGCGTGAAATTAAAAAACAAACAAACAAACTTAAATAGATTTAGGTATATAGTAACTTGTTTTGATATGAATTGGATAAAGTGAATAATTAAAGATTTCCCGGGTGTAGAATTTAACCATTTTTGGTTATTTGTTTTGTGTCTATCACACAAAAAGGTAACACTATTGAAAATCAATACCATTGTTAATACATAAGCCCTCAAGCCAGTGACTCAGTGATAAGTCGTTAACCTTAACGACACTAAAGGGAGCAAAAAAAGAAGCATACAAGTCCGGAGCTCGCAGTCCGAAAAGTTGGCCGGCAGAAGAAGCAAATTGACAGCAGACGAGACGAAACATCAATCCAAATGGCACTATTCGGGGCCGTGCAAGTATAAATGGATCAAGTTGCTCTGGCTGGGATTTAGAGATCCAATGCCTTGGATTTAGGTGTGTGGGGGAAACGGCAGTACCCCGAGAAAACCCACTTTCACGGCCAGGACGCCGAATAATCTACCCAGACCGTGCCCGAAAGTAACTAAAAAGGAAATCAAGGTTAATAATACATTCAGGAATAAAAGCATACAACTCAAATCAGAAATGTAGAAGTAGCTAGTTGGTTGGGGTGGCTTGTAAAACAACTTCCTCTGATCTTGTAAAGCAGCGAGGAAATTCAGATTGAACTTGCTTTCACATCTGATGCTTGGAGGTGATGACGACGATTGTGATGGTGTAGGCGAGTCCATTGGATATTCATCTTTAGTGTGTTGTTCTTCAGCGGTCTGGGATGATTTGTGTCTTCTTGCAATTTTAGTTTGTGTCTTCTGAGTGTTTGTGATCTGATTGTGTGTTTCAACTGACGCGTCAATAGTAATAACTTGAATGGTTTTAGTCTGGCATGTGGTTGTAACACATGAAGTTAAACTTGGGATCTGACAGGATCTGTTACATTTCTTCTTCATCTAAGGTCGTTGTTGGAGGTTAAGGTCGTCGTCAGTTTGAGTGTCACTGTCTTCCGTTCTTGTGGCAAGTATTAGGATGTTGCTGGCAATGGAGGTTAGCGGTATCGATGCAGAATTGCATGAATAAGTTTACGTGCTTTTCCTGGCTGGTTGTTGGTTGAGCGGTAAATCGGTGGTTGACTGTTGGAAGTTGTCCGTTGATTGTCTATGTTGTGATTGTCTGGGGGGTTTAGATATCCACGGCTTGGTGGAACGAAGACAAGGGCGTTCGCCACTGAAGTGGAATATATGATAGTAACACCCGTTGCGTAAAATGTAGTCGGTACTGTGTTAGAGGTTGTAACTATCTTGATGAAATTAATGGCTTGATTGGTATATTTGGAGAAAATCCGGTGGACGTCGTATATCTCGGTCTTGGTTTGGCTTTCTATGGCTTGTATGATTTCTACAGGCTGAAAGAATACGTCGACGCCTCTGAGAAAAAGAGAATAGATTGATAGAGCTCTTCGTGAGCGAACAGCTGACATTGATTTCAGTGTTTCAGGGCTTAGATAAATAGGAAAGATCTTCAGGTGTAGAGGGTTGGAGGAGAATTCTGCCTTGGTAAAGGATTCGGGTCCTGGCAGTGATAACAGCATAATAGCAGAGGGAGTTTAGCAGGTCTTACTGGCTCGGTTATTGGTTATCAAATGGACGACTCAGCCATGGGTTGTGATGCCAACTGCCTTTTAACAGCCAGATCTTGATTAGTGGCTAAATCTCGAACGTTTGTTTGTTTTTCTTATAGCAAAGCCACATCGGACTATCTGCTCAGCCCACCGAGGGGAATCGAACCCCTGATTTTAGCGTTGTAAATCCGGAGACATACCGCTGTACTAGCGGGGGCGAAATCTCGAACGAAATGAAACATGATGTTATAGCTGAAACTTGTCCAAATTTCAAATATTGTGGTGCAAATAGAGGCAGTATCAGTTGTTTCAATTTGAAAGGTTAGAATCATTGTAATTTAATTAGACAAACTTGGTACCAATAAGCTTTATGACGTCGTACGCCCGCATGACGTCATGTTTCATTTTGTTCGAGATTTAGACGCACGTCAGATCTGGCTTGATATTTTATTATTTGGCTTAAATTTTTTGTTAAAAAATTGTAAAAATAATAGGTTACTCTTTTCCTTTAGAAAAATATATTATTCTAGCGGCCTACCCTTTTTTCCACAAATATTTATTTCTTACTTCGTTATGGTAACACTGATCTTAGGTCAGCACGTCATTGCATGATGATAAAACTCAAATGCTTGAACGAGTTTTCATTAAGAAGCTATTTTGTGTCTGTAAAAATACTTCTGAAGTGCCAAAGATATAAAAATTTGTTTTTAGACAAATTA
This sequence comes from Tachypleus tridentatus, assembly GCF_004210375.1. Taxonomy (NCBI): domain Eukaryota; kingdom Metazoa; phylum Arthropoda; class Merostomata; order Xiphosura; family Limulidae; genus Tachypleus; species Tachypleus tridentatus. The sequence goes on along the minus strand of NC_134832.1, from coordinate 18,735,128 downwards.
ATAATTAGTTGTCAGCCTTATAATGGATAAGTGGCTGAATATCATTAATAAATCTGATACGAGTAAAAATCTTCCAAGGCCTAATACGAATTCATCGGCGTTATCGTCGTGTGCCAGCACTTCAACGCAGGATGATGAAGAAGCACCGAAACAAGAAAGTATGATGAAAGTTTTATTGAATATGCTTTTACATTGATAGGTAATGAAGATGGACCTAGTGGGTTGAGTGTTGAATGTGGAATAGTGTTGAGTAACAGTAGTTTGCATCGAGCAAAGTTAAAACGGCATCTAGAAATCAAACACTCCCAATTAAAAAATGCATCTTCCGAGTATTTCAAAGGAAAGTGTTTGCAATTAAATGCAAGTAAAGCTACATTTTGTTCGTTTGTCCATCAGAACAACAAAGGTGCTCTTACTGTTTCATATCGTGTTAGTTACCTATTGCAAAAGCAGGTGAAGCTCGTACAACTGCAGAAGATTTGATAAAACCATGCGCAAAAGATTTGGCAGAGTACACGATTAACGAAAAATTTCTTAAAAACATTAATTCTGTGCTCCTTTCTGACAACAAGGTTGCTCTAAGAATAAAGAATATGTCAACAAATTGCTTAAGAGAGTTAGTAAGGCGAGTCCAACTTTTTCGCTTCAGATGGATGAATCAACAGATGTCGCAGGTTGTGTGATGTTACTTGTGTTTGATCGCCATATTCACGAAGCTAGTTTTGAAGAAGACATGCTAATTTGCAAATCTTTGTCTACTCAAACAACAGGCGAAGAAATATTTAAACTGATCGATTTATTTATGGAAGAACATGAGATCCAATGGCAGCTTGACTCAAGTATTTGCACTGATGGGGTTGCAGCTATGATTGGAAAACTATCAGGCACAGTGGCACGCATAAAAAAGAAAAACCCGGGCATCGAGAGTATCCACTGCTGTCTTCATTGTCATGCACTTGCAAAGAAACAAATGCCAGAAAACCTAAAAGAAGTATTGGGTGATGTCACGAAAATAGTTAATTTTATAAAATCAAGACCACTCAATGCGAGGATCTTCAGTTTACTCTGTGAGGATGTGGGAAGTCTACATAAAAATGTGTTGCTTCATGGTGAAGTCCGATGACTTTCTAGGGGAAAAGTGCTTCCTCGGTTTTACGAACTGCGAGAGGAAATGAAGTTATATTTATCTGAATGCCATTTTAAACTTGCATACAAATTAAGGGACAAATGCTGGATACAGAAAGTGGCTTACCTTTCGGACGTATTTGTCTATCTAAATGAAGTGAATGCTACAATGCAGGGCATCAGGGTAATGTACTTCAAAGCTCAGAGTAAAATAGAAGCGCTTCAGCGTAAGCTAAAACTTTTGGGTGAATGTATACTTATGAAAGAACTTGATTGCTTTAAAAGTCTCAGTGTGTTTTTTTTACTTACGAATGAAATTTCCTTAAGTGAAGATGCAAAAAATTCAGTTTTGCAGCACGTATCTGACTTTTTGTACAACTATTGGGGAGTACTTTCCTCCTCATTTAGAAAAATTACTGTGGATTCAAAATCTCTTTGTTGACTCTGCAAATATTAACGATTTGTCTTTGAAAGAGAAAAAACAGCTTATAGAAATTTAAACTGATTATATCTTAAAAACAAAATTCAGGAGGAAGAAATTACACAATTTTGGATTCAATTGGCCATGGAATACCCTGAAATAAGTTACAGAGATTTGAAAATTTTGATGTGTTTTCAAACAACATATCTTTATGAGCAAACATTTTCACTGTATACAGCTACAAAGACCAAATTTAGAAAAAGGCTAAATATCGAAGATGATTTGCGTTTACAAATAACAACCATAACTCCAAATATTGAACTACTTTGTGAACAAAAGCAAGTCCATCCGAACCACTAATAAATAAATAAGTACACTCTACTTTTACTAATATAAATTTTGCAAGCATAAATTTTTGAACAAGTGAGTAAAAGTAACATTTTTTCTTTAAATATTGATATTTTAATAAATTTATACTCTAAAAACTTGAAGTAAACGTTATCTGGTGCTAGTGACCGATTGTTTCTATTTTATTTTTTTATTAAGGCTTCGGAATGTTTTTTTCATTCTGATGTGAAGCTCCGCAGGTCTAAAAAGTTTGGGAAACCCTGGTTTAGATAACTTAATTATACTTCATAACTTACCTTACTCGCTCATTCCATTATAAAGTGAACCTACCAAACACTCTTTTCGAAAATTAGTTAATAAGAGTACCACATTACAATAAGTTGTTCTCCGATTAGATGAACAGACGAACGTATGTCTACGGACTTCCAACGCTAAATTCAGGAAATTGATTACTCGTGATAGAAATAGCATAAAAAACAATGCTCCGTTCAAAAAGAATTTGGGTCGTACTTATGGCCTCCCTCTACAAAAAGTAAGTAGGTATTCCAAAATTACAAAAAATATTACATTAATTATAGTAAAATACAAAATAAAACAGCACATCTCACGTCAAAAATATGGTGGAGAAACGACCTTTTTACGGACGAATATTCAGCACTTCAATTCAAGTCTACGTAAAGAATATTGTACCGCTTCAACCAATAACGTAAATGAATTGAACAAATCTGTATTCGCGAGATTACAAAATAAAGCACATAGGTATATGTAGTTAATTACCAAAAGCAAACAAAAATCCTTGGTAGGTATTTAGTTTTTAAAGGAAATATCTTAAACGTGTCTAAACTGAGCTGTCCAGGGATAATATTATTCTCTTTGTCCTGCTCGCTTAGATGTTACGTTTTTGATCAAATTGGGGGATTAATGGTAATTTAGAGACTTTTAATTGTTGATAGAGAAACTTGGTGGATATTGGTGGATTCAGAAGCAGAGAGAATATCGAGGTTGGTGGCAATGATGACGACGCTGATAAGGGGAGGCAAAACGACAGTGATCGTACAAAGTAGGCCTGGCATGGCCTAGCGCGTTAAGGCGTGCGCTTCGTAATCTGAGGGTCGCGGGTTCGCGCCCGAGTCGCGCCAAACATGCTCGCCCTCCCAGCCGTGGGGGCGTTATAATGTGACGGTCAATCCCACTATTCGTTGGTAAAAGAGTAGCCCAAGAGTTGGCGGTGGGTGGTGATGACTAGCTGCCTTCCATCTAGTCTTTCACTGCTAAATTAGGGACGGCTAACACAGATAGCCCTCGAGTAGCTTTGTGCGAAATTCCAAAACAAACAAACAAACAAACAAACAAACAAAATCGTACAAAGTATTTCACAATGGACGCTCTTTTAACATGGCCACCTAGTGGCTGGATCAGAAAATCCAAGAGTGTCGGGAAATTGTTTGTGGAGAGAAACGGGAGATCCCCGAGAAAATCCACTTTCACAGGACAGGCGTCGAATAATTTATCTGTCCTGTGCCTAAAGCTGAAAATTAAACAGCATAAACAGATTAGTAAAGCTTTACGAGTGCTTTATTGTTTCTTTCATGGCTTGGTATTCATTGTACGTAGGATGCTGTTTTCTATGATATGCCTATCATTGTGTGGAGGGCGGCAGTCAGGAGGTTTCTCTATTCTGCTTTATTTCAGTATTTAAATGCAAGTAATGTTAGTCTTTAGTTTATTGTTTGAATGTTACATGTTTTATGTAAATTACTTGTTGGCGGTAAATTCTGGAAATCGTAGGGATAGTTTGATAACTGTTGTGTTGTAGTTTTAATTTGTTACTGAATCTACTTGATATGTTGAAGGTGAGTTGACAGTCGTATTCTATTAGGGGACATAAGGGAGATGAATAGATTTTAAGTAATATTTCTCGTTTGCAACCTTTGTTTCTTCCCGTGATTAACCTTAAATGTGAAATACGTTTGCTAATGGATCTATGCACGTGCTTGAAGTGTTCACCCCATGTAAGACGAATGTCTAAGGTTATACGTAAAAACTTTGCTGAGGGGCATACTTTTATTTCTGCATTGTTTATTTTCATTTTAACCTTTGAGACATTTTTGAAATGTTTGTTGAGGCTGTGTCGAAATATAAATAATTCCTGTCGTTTTGAGTGGGTTGAGAGTTACTCTTCAATTATTACACTAGCTCATTATGGTGTCTAGGGATTTTTGAATTCTAATACATTTTGAATTTGGGGGTTTCGCGAGGTGCTTCAAACAGCAATATCGTCACATATTGTGAAGCCAGATACTGAGAATTGTTTGTTTGTTTTGAATCTCGCGCAAAGCTACACGAGGGGTATCTGTGCTAGCCGTCCATAATTTAGCAGTGTAAGATTAGAGGGAAGGCAGCTAGTCATCACCACCCACCGCCACCTCTTGGGGTACTCTTTTACCAACGAATAGTGGGATTGACCGTTATATAATAACGCCCAACGGCTGAAAGGGCGAGCATGTTTGGCGCGACGGGGATGCGAACACGCGACACTCAGATTACGAGTCGCACGCCTTAACACGTTTGGCCATGCCGGGCCAACACCAGAAACTGAGTAAAATACTTTCGTTTATTTTTGGAAAAGTGTCGGTTTCTATGCTTATGCAGATAAAGAGGTGAGTTTTGAAATATATAGTTAAACCTCTTTCTTTGTCTGTTTTAGAAAGCAAATAGGATTTATAACTTGGCAAATTTATGTTGATGTTTTTTTTTGGCTGTTGTCTTTTAAATTATGACAATATCATTGTTGATGTTGCTGCTTAGATCAAAAATTTCAAGTTTTTCAGTATTTAGATCATTTTTTCTATATGTAGGTATTCTTTTTTTTATTTTTTATAAAAACTGATACTATCACTGAAAAGGAAAATTAATCTATTTCAATAGTTCCAAATGTGTAAATTTAAAGAAATTGAACAAAAGTGATAGATGTTTTGTCAGAAGTGGGGTTCGAACCCACGCCCTCTTACGAGGACCAGATCTTAAGTCTGGCGCCTTAGACCACTCGGCCATCCTGACATATATAAAATTGTGCAAAATGCATATATAATATTTTGTTATGTCTATTATTTGAAATTTTAATTATTTTATGATTTGTTAATAGCTTTGTATTATATATATATATCTTAGTTTTTTATGTATGTATGTATATTTAAAGAAGTATTTTAATAACTGTAAATTATAATTACAATAAGGTAGCAACTAGCCTGTTCGATTGACTGTTTTTTAGAATTGAATGTGTATCGATATATATGTAGGCATGAATTTGTTATTTCAGAGAAACATGAACTGTTATAGTAATTTAAAACTTTTTACGAACAGCATTATGAGTAGTTCATAAATGATTAAGTAAGTAAAATAAAATCAATAATGTAAAGTAGAGCAAATGATATGCTGGTACGTATTGTACGAAACATCACGAACTGTTGAGTCGAGAATTTAACTTTCCTGTGTAACTAGATCGAAATCGTTGTTTGTTACTAAGGCCTCACGCGAAAAAAACAACTAGTTAATTACTTAAGAAAACGCGTAAACCTAACATTGTATCAGAAAAAGTAATTTATTTTGTGTTGTTACACAGTTGTAAACTAAGCAACGGAATGCTTTCTTATTATCAAGTAATTTGTAAAATTAACAGTATTAAACAAGAGTGGCAGAAATTTTAAAATTTAAGTAATGTTGAAGCATTGGCCTGTGACTTAGAATATGACATGTAGTGATGTACCTCGCAATAGCAGTTTATCGTTACGTTATTTACTGAAGCCGATAGTTTTTCATTCATGTATCATTGATATTGTGAATATTCCTAACTTTATGCGTTAGAAAAACACCATTGGTTTACTAGGTTTAAACCTCTTAATTTCCATTTTCGCCACCTTACAGGCATGGGAAATGACTGCTGTAAGAGTCACCGATCATCAAGGTAAGTCTGCCTAGTGATTACCTCAGTGTAAACACTTTAATAACATTTAAGTGTTTGTAATAATCATACCAAATGATCAATCAAACAACTTTCCATTTAGGCTTTCAGAACTTAAACATATTAGCCTAAATGCAGTAATCAAGTTTGCATTTCACCACTGAAACACTACTCTTAGATAGATCATTCAAACACTTAATAACTGTATCAGAATTACTCATAAAATCCTCTATTTCTACTGTTGTTATATTAAAGAAAATATTTGGTATGGAATGGAAAGGGATTGAGCATGATGTATGAAGGTTTTAAAAAGTGTTTGATAAAGTACATAGGAGATTACATAAGAAAATCACATCATTAAAGACATCAATTAGATTGTAGGTTGGTTGGATGAGAGAATAGAAAAGTTTGTTAGTAGTGAAGTCTGCTTAAACTGGTCCTGTGTTATTTTGTGAGACCTGAGGGGTCAGTGTTTAGGCCTGAAATCTGTTTAGGTGAATAATGCTGATAGGAGCATATTTGGAAAATTATTTAAATTTGCAGATGATATTAAACTGTTAGGTATTTCTAGCTGTATTGAGGTATAACAGAATGAATTGGATCAGTTGGAAAATTAGACAAATAACATTTTTATACAGTAAGTGCACTGGGATGAAATAACATTAAGTATATTAGTATTTAATTGTCGGGATCACGATGACACAAAATGGCAGCCTTAAAAATTGCCCATTTAAAAGCTCTTTTAAAACATCTAAATGTTAGCAATGACCATTTCACAGCAAAACTTACATTTATTGTACTTATTGTCATAAAGTTGTCACATACATGCTTAACAGAGTGAATCAAAATGTCCAGCACTTTCCCATCCTTTAACTGTCCTGCTTGTGGAGTTCTTTATTCATCATATATGCTTAATGCTGATTGGAGTTCTGGCTCAAACAATCCAGCCTCAATCACTTCTTGTGTCTTCCCCATTTTAATATTTTGTCTTTTATCACGTTCGAGTGTGCTATTTCTGCAGGACTAAGAATGCCCATGGTAGACATTCTTATTTTTCATTTCTCAGGATGCTATCTTCAATTTTTTTCATCACATGCATTGGTAGCAGTTTCATACCTTGGTCTTTGGAGCTATTTACATCAGTTCAATTAGAAAGGTAAATGTGTGAAACTACTTTTCCACATCAGAGTTTTCACATTTTTTGGGTTATTAGGCAACTACTAATATTTAGTTTTGTGGTGGAAAAGAAAAGGGGAAGTGCTACACCAAAGAAATATGGCCTTGTTTTAAGTTTTCTCTGAATTTTGTAGTCTTAATATTTGTCAGTCTATCAGAAAAAAGCAGCAGCAGTGTTAGTAATCTAGTGTAAATGAGCATGGCTTCACATGTGTAGGTCTTGAACATAAACTTATATTAGTGGGATTTGTGTACAATTACTTGTAATATTCATTTTATCACATGTACTAAAATATACTTTGTAATCTATATATTTGCTGAGATAGTTGACACCCAGACTTGCACTTTGTCATGATACAGCTTTGGACACTTGGTCAAGTTTTACATTAATTGCTAATTTTTCTTGGAAAGCCACAGAGGTGTGCAAAATAAAAACCATTTGAACTTACTTTCAAAAAGTTTTAGATTCTACAATTCTATACTAATTCTTGAAACATGTAATGTTCTAAGTGCATCTAAATTACTTAATTGAATTTGAATTTACACTGTATTTAGAAAAAAACATTGTGCCTAATTACATAATCAAGTATTGACTGTGAACTTGGAAAAAAAAAGTGTTATCTCTTAGTGATTCAGGCAACAATATACTGAAGATATAGTGAATCTACTTAAATAGGGCTTTTATCAAAGAAGTGCTCAGACAGTGTACATTTAAACTCTTCTCTAACCTAAATCTATGTTCAGTAATCTAATTATATGTTAAATAAACTAAAGATTAAAGATTTTAAACTAGAAATTTTCCTTTTTTTAATTAATTAATGAGAATGTCTGATCTAGACTTAATGTAGAGATAAAAGACATTCTAAAATATAATCCATGATGATGAGAAAACCCACTTGTAGAGAAAATTATATATGTAAAAACGTTTAGGGTACATATGTAAATAATATTCACTTAAGTTATACATTTGGGACATCTGAAACTGAGAAATTAAAAAGTGTATTTGAGCTGTTATAACATGCATTTTTTTGTATGTAGTATAATTGAGCAAGACTTGAACATAAAATAATTTTCTGTTTATTTTACAGAGTCATTACACTAATGATGATTGGATTGGATAATGCAGGAAAAACCTGTACAGTAAAGCACTTTCTAGGTGGTATGTACAACACTAACTTATAATTTAAGAATAAAAATATACATTTCACAGCATTATTTTAACTTGTATGAATATGTGATATTGAAATCGAAGCATTCAAACCAAGATCTGCTGCAGTGGCTTAGCTAAGCTAGAAAATTGTTTTCAAAAGACAGGAAGAAGGGATAATAAACAACAACTAATTATGACTATTATGTATTTTATTTACACTGAGAGAATTTATTGTTTGAAAGCAGAAAACTATCTAGGTTTTGTTATATTCAGGACTATAGCTATTTAATTTTTATTCAATTAAATAAATTTTTGACTTACCTACAACATGTGAACCTATAGTAACGCTATCAAACAAAAAGCAAAATATGCATTTTAAGACAGACAGTCTGCATTCAAGTACAGACCAAAAATAGGTTTTGGATTTTTCAAACTGGGCTTTGAATTATTATATGCATTTTATGAAACATTTGGCCAAGTTAGATATCAAAATGATGAAAAACAACTTGGTACAAAAAATTGTAGAATAACTTTACTGTCAAGATTTTGTAATCTAAAAGTAGAAATATTATAATCAATAAACTAGAAAATTGTTATATTGCCAATTTTAGTATTGTTAACATAAATGGAGCTGATAGACTTTATTGTAATTGCATCTTGATTAGTATAAATTTTCAAGTACATTAAGTTACTTCTGTATGTTGATATAACTTTTTCTTAAATTTTATGCTGTTGCATTAAACTTCCAGTACTCCCATTAACCACTTGGTATTACTACATCTACAGTCCTCTTCATTGCATTTTATGGTATCGAATACCATCTTTCAGTTTTATAGCTCTTGCCAGTTTGCACATACTCAGCATAGGACTAGCCTACATACACCTTTCTAGATATTTTTTCAAAAGTGTTATTCAGCAGTCTTCTTATCAAGTTTTTCCTTGTATGTTTTTTAATTTTTTTTAAGGCAGAATTGCAGCTTTTTTTTGTTATTTAATTGTGCTTCTGAATGAATTGTATTTCTATGGCCATGTTTCTAAATGATGTTTTTTTCAGTTTTATTTTGTATAGTACTGCCAATATCATCTCGTTTGTTAACATTGGTGTTTTTACATGCTACACAGGCTTCTTGTCATTGAAATATATTAGTAAATATTCAGTCTTTTTTTACCATCAAATTATTCATTTCTATGTGGCTTGCTCATTTCTCCTTTTTATGTTGTTCTAAGGAACCAAAGGTGTTAGAATTTACAAGATAACTTTCAAGTAAACCTTTGACCCCACATATTCTGGACTTTAAGCCATGTCACTTCAGCAACACTTGTGGGTCTGCTTTCTTTTTGAAGGAAAGTTTGGTGTAGGTCCTGTTCTGATTTCTTTACTTTGTTCGCTAATGTGTGTCCCCTATTGGACTTTGAGTCTGTGCCTTTTTTTTTGGCTTTGTTTCATCATGTTTTGGAAAGAGTGGATTGTTTTTTTTCTCTGTTGCCAAAGTTTCATTTTATGCATAAATTTGAGTGATAGATTAACATCTGATGTTCTTCTCTGCTGCCAGAATTCCTCAGATTGGTGAATGTTTTGGAGAATCCTTTTTCAGTTTCCTTTGCTCTTCATTCTACTGAATCGTATATTCATGCTTAAGTTTATCAAGAAAGTTGGTTTATTTCTTCTATTTTTTTGTTCATCTTATCATAAGCTTTAGACTCTTTTTTTTTTTTTTTTTGTTGTTGTTGTTGTTTTCCTGGCACTTGCCATTTTATTTTCAGCTTAGTTCACATCCAAGCCCTCTTCTACCAGCTTGATACCATTTTGCATGCATATTTTTTCTATTATATTTTTCTGTACTTTAATATTTATCTTCATTAGATGTTCGTTTTTTATAATTTGCTACACAGTGAAGTTTTTAGTTAAATGTTGTGGAACATCTCTCATTGTACTTAACTTTAGAATTAGTCCAGTCAACTTTTAAACACATTTTCTAAACTACTTATGCACCAGATTGTTTGTGGGTCTATGACTTTGTTGATTACAGGGTCTCTAATAATGTGAAAGTCATACCTAGAAATGTAACCAAAAATTCCTTCAATATTGCAGTTGGTTTCACTAATTACTGATGGGGTCAACTGTAGGTAAAGTGCATTGTTATAGAGAGAGAGAACCACTTTACAAAAAATATCAATGACTATGGTTTAGGATTAGGACTAGGGCTTATTGAGAGAGAATGTAGGATGTGTTGTAAGTATGCCATTTTATTAATTATTTCTTTTAATAATAATAACATTGGTATACTATTCAATGTACTGAATATAACAACATTAATTTTAATTTGTCATTAATTTTTGAACTTGTAGTATATGTATCAATTTACAGTATTAGCTCAGAATTTGTATTTAAGACTAACCTTATTCTCCTAAGTTAGCTGAACCTTGAGACATTATTGATTTTACAGCCAAAAATATTGTTCACGGTGAGGATACCTAACTGGTGAAACAATACATCAAATTTAACTAACTACACTGATGACCAGGTTAATTTTTAAGAGTTGCTATGATTATATAGCTTATCAAAAACTATTATTCTGAGTGTTGTAACTAGCAATATAAAATTATTTTGGTATTGAACAGTATAAAAACAAGTTAATTATATGAACTTAGAAATACTGAAAGGAGTTCCTTTCTTAATTTACTGTTTGTTTGTATCATTATCAATGAAAGCTAGAGCTGAAAAGTAGTCATAAAATACTTTCAGACCCTTTTTCAGACAAATTTACAACTCTTTTCACACATTTTTTATTTCACTGTTGCTAAATGTTCAGTTTTCATCAGATGTTTCAAATTTTGTCTGTATGAGTTTTTATAGTTGGATTTATGTGTCTTTTAAGCTGTAGGGAAGGAGTTTTAGCTTTTTATGTGTCTGTGTTTCCTGTCTTCCACAAGGTGTCAAGTTCTAAGTGTGCTCTTGTCCAAACTTTCATCATCTGCTACCCCACTTTTAATTTTCTTACATTTTCCACCTCCAGAAGATCCTACTGATAATTGATTTTTGGGTTAGAATACTTTCCATGTCTCACTGAACAGAGCTATAAAGGAAGGCACAAATATCTGTGCACTGTTTTATTTTTATTTAGTTGTAACATTAACAAACATGGACATTGTACAACAATTATGGACTTAGAGTCATGGAATCCATGATTTGATTCCCTATAGTGAACACGGCAGATTGCTCAATGTTGCTTTTATCTAACAAAAAAACTTACCTGAAAAGATGTTGGTCCAAACAATGGTAATAAGAATAGAGGTTTTTGAGTCAGGATTAATTGTTCAGCTCACAACTTCATGACAAACCTATAGATTTTCCATCTCTTGCAGTTCCTTGGATTTTGGAAATTAGTTCTATTGCTATCAGAATGTGGTTGGTTTGGGGGTAGAGAGAGAAAGTCATGCTTGTTTTTTCAGGGTTTTATTCCCATCTGTTGTTGGGCTTAAAATGACAGGAGGTTGGTGTCCAGCCATTGATTTTTCTTGTCTATGTTAATGCCTATATTTTCCAAGGTTTGTAAGTGACTTGTTCTTCAATCTGAGTTGGCATTTTTAGTAGGATTGTGGATGCCCAAATTTGTTATAGTTTGCTCTTATCTGCACATTACCATAGTGGTGGCATCCCACACTATCACTGTTTTTTGTGCATAAAGGCTAGGTGTCTCAGGGTTTTTGCCTTTAGACTAGCATCACATAGGTTCTTCCATATCATACAGCAAGCCCAACTCTTACCTTTTCTTCCACTGCATGGATGGTGTTTTCTCTTTTGGGAATGTGAGCATCAATTTAATCTCTCATACCTTTGGGATGAGCAAAGCAAACAAAATATCCTATCATTGGTCTTTATGTAATCAAGGAATCATAAATTTTGATTCACTGAGTTTTCCAGTTTCCTTATTTAGTATTATTCTTTGATGTCGAAGGGTTATTAAGTCGGGACACTACTAAGATATGAGTTCCTCTGCTGCTACGTCATCCAGAGATCCATCTCTTCATGAATGTCTTGCTTCATAGATGGGGTGCATATCTCAACAATTAGAAATTCTAGGGTCTAAGTATGGATGACAAAGCTTTTCTACACAGTGTTTTAGTCCTTGCTCATCATAAGGTGATGCCTCAAGGTTTAGGCTTATTCATGACACTTCACTTTGACAATTTTGTGGTGGTGTCTTACATTTCATATCAAATAGGCACATGGTACAGGGCTTCTTCTTTTTGAACCTTGGATCTTCTTTCTTGGGACCACTCGTATCACCCTACTAACTTGCCATATTCCACTTGGGGTCACTGCAGCAGCAAATCAGTTGTATCCACCCAAATCGATTATACCCAGCATAAAGATGCTTCTTGCAAGGTTCTGTTGGATTGGCTTTTATTTTGAAACATTGATGATTGATGGATTGGACACTCATTGAAACACCCAACTGTTAGAAACTTCACCTACATTACTTCACTTTCTGGCTTTAGCAGTGGATGCATTCCATCAGGATGGGACAGGATTACAACTGTAGGCCTTCTCTTCAATTCATATGTTACCCATGGTACTAATTATGATTTGTTCCAACCATTTGTTACGTCCTGTTGATAGCACTGGATTGGTAGTTATACTCTGTTTTCTGCTTCTGCAGCACTGTCAGGAGTACCCAACTCTTCCACTTCCTCTTTGGTCATCTTTGTGAAAGCAATCATGATCTGACATAAACTCAAGCTTCAAGCATGGAGGTTATGCATGTCTTTGCACAGATTCAGGGTTTAATTTTTATGATTGCTATGCATCAGTCTCCACCTTTGTTTTGTCCCATAATTGACATTTGTCAATGGAAATGGCACATGTATCGGCAATGGGGCATTGGGAGGAGGGTGAACCAACTTTGATCAGAAGTGCCAACAAAAATACATTTTTTGACCTTGATCTTTGACAATGGTTTTGCATCTTCCACACTTGCCTGTATAAAGCACCCTTATTCACTACTGCTTGATACTCAAGACAAAAAATTCTTTGAGTCCCCAGTACTCTTTGGATTCCTCAAGTTGCTTTGAGTTCTTTGTCCCAAATTACTTTTCCGGTTACCTAACTGATATATTAAGTTTACATTACAAGCCCATTTTCAACACATGGTTGTGACCTTAATCTCATATGCCGCAAAACCTGAAGTTTACTTTACATTGCCACTGTCCTATAGATAATGTCAGTTGGAGGGTTTGCACTTATTGTCTGCAGGATGTTATATTATTCTACATATGTCGTAAAACTGGTTCTTCTTCCTAAAGACACTGTTAGCCAGAGAGTGGGATAAATCATTTTCACGATCTAAGACTAATCACATTTTGATTGCTGTTATGTCCAGTGAGGGTCTTGAAGGTTTTGTTGTCTGTACAAATGCCTTTAAAGACACTAGACAGTGACTTTTAATTCATTGGGATCACTCATTTCCCCAGGATTTATTCCCTATTACATTGGTGAGGTGGTTACAAAATTGACCCATTTTCTGGGTTCTCATTTAAAGCTAGGAATATCTAATCAGATTTTAACATTTCTATGTCCTTAATAGCCTGATTGAATTTCTTGCTGGAGGATATTGTGTGGACTGGTATGAGGACCTCTCCAGATACTTTTATCTCATTATACATTATTTGCATTGTTTGGCAGTATCTTCATCTGAAGGTTTTTGACTACCTGCTGTAGCTATTTTAACCACTTCCACTAGATTATACGGAGAGGTGAGTATTTTCATTGCTACACTTGTCTCATTTTTACCTTTCAAGGCCCTCTACCTCATTTTCACAAGATCCCACTCCGTGGTAAATATTGCTCAGGCAGTTGGGACTTTATAAACCAATTTTACATGAGCAACTGCTAATTCAGTATAGTTTATCTAGGTTGCAACAGGTTCTGCAGAAATGAGGTGTTCCATAAGATCACCTAGAAGCTGACTTGGTGCTATTACTGTTACTATGCTGGACCATCACTCATGGACCATCTTGAGTAAAGCATTTGGGGATCCTTCCCTTTGCTGCTGACCACTGGATTGAATAAATTGGGGTTGGTATACTTTTAAAAATTTAATGAATTTGTTTCACCTATTATGCTGTTTATCAGGACTCTCCAGTGTGCATTATCCCCCCAAATTCTACTTGTGGAGCTAGGGAGTCCTTAATACACCCAGTTTCTAGTTATGTGGGTAGTGGACAGAGGTTTTTCCTCCAGAGCAGGGGTTCCCAACATTTTGGCACTCACAACTTGAAAATGTAATTGATGAAATAAAATTAATGTTATCCCAAGCTACTTCTAACAAGGCTACGCGACTCCCCTGTCAAGGCTTTGCGACCCCTCAGGGGGTCGCGACCCACAGGTTGGGAACCCCTGCTTCAGAGTGTGAGAGTGAATACCTCCACTTTTGGAGAAGAGGGCAAAGTTGGGGGCCCTCCTACCTATGTTCCTGGATGATGTTTCCCAGATATTGGTATAAAAGGAACAAGCCTACAAGGGACCCTACTTGTAATATTGATTCAGAATTGACTTTTGGGCAGTTGGGTTGGACATGGCCTTTCTCGTTTGATGAGCATTGGTTCAGTACATTGTTCATTGTTGATTTAAGAAAATGTTAACTTTCAGAAATGCTGTTTGGTTTCCTGCACCACTAAGAGTTAGCTGGTACCTCATGCACAACTGCTGTGGAGTTTTCTGCACATACCATAAACCTTGAACAAACTCCTACATCTAAGTGTGTGTATGTATATTGCCCCAGCCTATAATGTAATCATCATAATTTTGTAGCTATCCACCGAAAGGAGGGTGACATGACCTCTATGTATCTTAATCCTTGTTAGTGCTAGCATATGATCATAGGCTCATGCTTTTCTCAACACTATCTGTGTTTGGATGCACTTTTTTATATTGCGTTTTTGAGATTCTGGTTGCCTTCATCATTTGTTTTTCTTTAGTGCAATATTGGTTTTGTTCCATCCACCTTATTCTAAATTCATATTCTATAGCCACCACATTTCTACTGTAGGTTACTTTCCACAATGCATGTCAAGTGATATAAGTCCAAAGATCTAGACATTTCTTTTCAGGCATTTTCTCCAGTTGATTCAATGGATGCTAGAGGAAATTTATCTGTTTGTGGACATGACATTTCATTGTTATTCCTTTAACTCTGTCTCACATAGTACAGCACACATCTGCATATGACAGGTCTTGGATTTCACTAAGTGGAAATGTACTGATGATGATGTGGATAATTTAGTTTCCATTCCATGCTGGGTACAGTGGTAAATCTACAGATTTACAATGCTAAAATTTGGAGCTCAATTCCTATTGGTAGACTCAATAGATAGCCCGATGTGGCTTTGCTATAAGGAAAATACAAACTGAGTTTCCACAACTCTATTGAGCTTGGGCAAATCATGAGGTACCAACAAGTTAACTGATGATATTCCTGCTTTCATACAACAGGTGGTTGGTTCCTTTCTGTTTCTGCCTTCTCCAGTTCAGTTTCCTAGTAATTTTGTTTCTTTATCTACTGTTTGTTTCTGTTTCTTCTCTCCCTGATGAGGAATAGGTACTTCCCACTTTTTTGTTTGCTATGCTCAGGAATGAGGTATTTGATGTTCAGTCTTTTGTTAACTGTATATCATAATGTATCTTTGTTTGTTTTACTTCATGTGCCTTATTTTGCCTCAACTTTCTATTATTCCATGTCTTTCTTGTCCTACTTGTCTTTGTTACTCCTTTGCTATAACATCAGATCATGGCTCTTTTGTATTTCTTATTCCACATACTTTTGTGTCCTCTTTTTACTTGGGATCTTTTCTTTCTCCTGCTTTTGAATATTCTTTATTTGTCATTTTGGTTTTCATTAATACCCCTAATTTGTCTGTTTTGACCTGGTTTTATTGTTTTTTGGATTTTTCTATTTCTGTTATACCCAGGACCTTAATATTACCCTTTTATTTATAGACCTTGGAATACTAAGAATTGAGCTGTTTACTTGCAGTCTTTTGATTTTTCAACTCACTAGTCCACACTGTCTGTAATCCATCATCTGGAGTAATGTTAGGTTAACCTTTTCTTGTTTCTTGTTCCCTTGCGCAGCTAGCCATCATGGATTTTAGTGGTGACTCTTCTTTTCTGTTTTGGAACTGATCCTGGATGCTGTTCCCATCAATGACCACCCCTTCCATTTTACCCTACCATTGGCACTTTGTATGTTCTTTCTCACCATTTCTCTTTCCTCTTTCATATTCTAACTCATCTTTTTCACCATTTTCTTCCCACCAATCTGTTAAACTTTTTTGTGTCAGAAGGTGTAGAAACTGTTTCATTCCAATTGGGCCTTTTATTATTGTCTTTATCACTCCCAAGAAGTTGGGGAAATTGACACTGTCATCAACTTGTCAGCTCTAATCCATATTTTTATTTTTATTTTTGATTACATAAAAACAATTTTCTTTGTCTATTTGGTTCTTTCTCCTAGGCTGTGTTTATCCAGAGAAAATATTTCAAATACCTTTCTTCGAATTCAATCCATTTGTCCTGTCTTTTGTCATTCCTTCAGTTTGTTGTCAGTGGTGTTATCTTTTGGCTTTATGTACTTCCCTTTGGTTAACTACAGCTGTTTTTTTAAATTTTCAGCTAGATTATGATGTATCTTCTGGGCCTTCATATTCATTATTATGTGGTTCTCTGTTTCTCTGGGTACTGTCTTGACAACAGTTGCTGATTAGTATCACCATTCTTCTGTGCATAGCCTCTCTCCTCAGCTGGCTGATCTAGCATTTTCGAATACCAGATGTTTTTGTTTTTTTTCTTATCAGTTTGAACCATTCAGTTTATTGTAAACCTGGGGATGTTTCTTAAATTCTACATGAGGGATGCTTAACCCTCTACCTTTGCTTTGAAAAGTTGCATTTTCGAAGTCTTTCAAAAGTTTATTTTGAAACATGGTTTGCTGTTCTTCACTGCCACTTTATTGAAAACTCATTTAACCTTATTTCTACAGGTAGCTAGGGGTCAGAGGTCATGTCTTCATGTTTGTAGATTTGCATTCAAAATTTTATTTTATGTATTATATCAAAAAATTTGGTATAAAATTGTAGGTTTTAATTCAAATTCTAGTATTTTACATCAGTTAATTTCTTAATTTGAAAATAAATGTAAAAAAGAAATTGCTAAATGTCAGTTGTTTGTTACACTGGTACACCATCTTCTGGGTTTGGTCAGATTACATTTTATGATGCACACAATACAGCATTTATAGTTTTATGGAAAGTATAAACTCAAATTACTGATATTGGCAAGCTAGAATATAAAATAAGAATATCATAATATTTATTGAATCTGCCACAAGTGGCACTTCATCATTTGAGAAGACTTGTTTATAACTATAAGTTTATAACCAATCTATAACTCTACATAATTCTGTTAATCTCTCTAAGTTATTTATGAGAGAAAAGATCTTATGTTATTGGAGAATTTGATATATTATGATTAATGCTATTGGATATAAATTAGATTTTTTTAAACTCAAATATAGAATAGTTAGAAAGCCTGGTAAATAAAATATATTTTTTTGTATCAGTAAAGCAACTTACAATTTTTGTTATTAACAAAATTTATATATAGAATCTATTAAAAATGTTTTTTTCTACATCAATAAGTGAATTTGGAAAAGACTTATGTATGATTCATGAGTGCAAAAGAGAACTTCAAAACATCATAAGTCGTTAAGATCATCGTTTTCCAAGTATTTTGTATTTACTGCTCTGTGTTTTGTGAAAAATAACTGAAATTTAAATATTTATTTGTAAATAGTAATAATATTTTTATATACATATGCATTGTATGGTTACCCAGACCTCACTGTACCTTACAAAATATTGGAAACTACACATTTATTGGTTACTGTGTGAACACAGTAAAATAGGAAACAATATATTCATGAGCTCTTTCACACCTATATTACCATTAAATCCCAACCACCCAAGTTTATTGGATTAGATACAACTTTGTAAAGGACCATATAAATACTTTCTCATGCATTTAAGTAGTACTTTAGACAATTCTTGTTGTAACTATTGTACTTGTAAACAAGCTGGTAAATTCTATCCCACTGTGTCTACAGACTAACATGTAAATACCTAATAATTTCATTGGATTAGCTCAGACTTTTTATAAAGCCATCACTTGAGCATTTTATAATGTCAGTTCTCGTTATAACCATTATACTGTCAACAAAATGATAAACCCTACCCCACTGTGTTTTCAAAGCAGGAAAAGTTCTGTGAATTTTGCAGCAAAAGCTTATTTGATATTGACAGTGTCAAAGTACTCAGAATATGGTTACACCTAAACAAGAATGGTAATTCATTGCTTAATGTTCAGCAGGTTTCTGGTTCAGCTGCTAATTGTAGAATAAACTTAGGAAATAGGAATAAAATGATTACAAGAAACTGAGGAGATTTACTTTGGCACTTCATTGTCTGTACTGCAAAGGACAGAGGACTATTCATTTCTTTTTTCTTTTAATTTCTAAACCATCTGCTGGCAATGCATTAGCTGCATTAAATAAGTGTGAAATGTATAAACTCTGATCATAAGTACTTTGAAATTTTATGATCAATACTAACAATACTATGCATCTTATTTTTATTATAGTTTTATAACTTGTCTTACGATCTGAGTATTAAGTATAATGTTACAATAGAGAAGATAACTGGTAAAATATAAAGCTTTATTTTATTGAAAATAAAAACAAGATTTGATATTTAATTACAAAGTTTTGTAATTTTTCATTTATTTTACTATTTATTATTATAAAAGTTTCTAAAATGTAGAAATAAAAATTTATTCAGTAAGATAATAAAAGAAAAAGAAAAATATTCATGGGGAATATGTGTTAGCAGCTTCTGTGTAACATGAGTTACATGTGCACTGTATAATTTTCAACTTAGTTTGGGGTAATTTTATTTATACAGTTCAAAGGTTGATAAAATAAAAATTAATAAATAGACATACACTGTTACAAGATTTAAGTTGTTTAGAATAAACATTTGTGATTTCCTGTAATGAAGTTACTTTAAAACAAAAACTGGTAATTTAGATTTATTTTCTGATCTTTGTGATTATTACAAGGTCATCAAATTAAACAACATATAGAGCTATCATTGATAAAAATAGCAGATTAGATGTAAAGTTTTATTCAAAAAAAGTTTTGTGATTACTTAGGAGGATATCAGTAATTATGCAAATGAAACTTGACACTTTTTAAATAAAGAAAAGTATTTTTAACCTTAAAATCAAAATTACTTTGGATGTTGGTTATTCAACATTCCAAAATAAAAATTTTATAAGCAGATTTTTAATAAAGAAAATCTTAATTTAAAAACCTGAATACTTTGTGTATGAAAGTCTTGCAATGTTTATTACTAACTTGCAATATTTTGTGAAGGTATGTGTACATTACCATAAATTATAGTGCAATTACACTTATGGATACTTTCGTAGTTACAAGCTTGGTGGATCCCACCTAGCCTGTATTGATGGGGTTAAATATTTATGCTGTTTTTTTAAGCATCCATCTTTGTAAATATTTGGTAACATATAGTTTTCAATTTAACTTCCACCTGCTAGAGTTCTCACTCTTGAATTTTCAAAGTAACATAGACCATGAACTTTTAATATCGTCTTGTGTACTATACTTTTTCAACTGTGTGCATGAATTGTGCTCGACTGACATTGAAAACATGGTAATAATTTCAGAATTATTTGTAATATGAACTTTTAACAACTGTCAGAAGATTCATATGTTCAACTGTCAGTTCTATGTTTATTTGAAAATGTTTAAATCAGCTTTATACAAAATGTTCCACAAAAGTGTCTTACACTTCTATCATGTCTCAGCTGTCTTTGGAGTCAGCCAACTCACCAGAAAGTGTTACCCAGAGTAATAGAAGCTAATGCTTTTTTTAAATACGGGTAACAAATTGAACATAATACATACATTTGTAATTCTGTAATTGATAGTTGTTTCTCAAATCTTTAGATAAACAGTTTATTTTTAATCAGATATAAAAACAAAAACTCAACAATCTTCAAATATGGTACTTACAATTCCCTCTTATCTGGAATTTACTCCATGTGAGCATTCTGTCTTAAGTAAGGGATTCATGTGTGTATCTGTCTAGAATCATGTCAATATTTTCATCACTGTGTCCAATATTGAAACGTTTTTCTGCAGATTGGTTCTTTGGTTATTTAATTCATTACCTATTTTCAGTATTTTTATGACAGATCCTTTCTTGAAATTTAAACAATGTTTGCAGTGGGACTCCCATTTTTTTCAATTCATTACTCTAGATTTCTTCATTCAGAAGAGTAGAAATTAGGTTAGTAACCTAGGTTTGTACAAAGTAATTATATACAACAATCATGGTAAACCTGAGCTAGATGCCTGATTTACTTTATTTTATGCAAAGAGTATGGAAAGTTATGTGTTGGACAAACAGACCACCATCTACATGATAGAATCTGGCAAAATACTACTCACATTGATAAGAAGATTGGATAAAGATGTATCTGTGGGTACTACTATAGTATCTTGGAGCAGAATGTCAATGACTTCTCTTTAGTGGGACTCAAATATGTTCTATCTGATACTGATAGAGATAATGACTTCAAAATATATTAAACCATAGACTGGGAACTCTTCACCCTCATGGAATAATTTAGTGCTTTCCCATTCTTTGACTTTTTTTAGTGGTATATGTTATGTCTTCATGTGGTCATGATATTTATCATGTTAATTTTGGTTTTATGTAGTTCAAATTTTTTATAATAATATATAATGTTATATTTTCTACCTTATTACAAGTATGGTTTTCAAATGTTACTGAACTGTATATTGTTGTTAAAACTATGTGATGTTATCTGTGTGTTTCACAGTGTCTTCTTCAAATCTTAATAAATTATTTTGACAACATATAAATCTCTCAGGCTTTTATTTTTTTCTTCAGCAAGATACAAAAATGGGCAATCTTGGTTTGTATGGGCACTTCACATACCAAAATGTCCTTTATATGCCTTTTTATCAGAATGAAATATTTTCTGTTTTAGATCAGGTTACTCGTATTACTATTTTTTTTGGTTGTAAGAATTGTATGGACTGTTCTAGAAGATCCTGGCATAGCATTTAGGATATGAGCATCTTAACTTAAGTATTCCCTGATTCATCTGATATCTATGCTGCCAAACAAGTTAGTCGTGGGAGGCATATCTATATGCCTTTTTACAGGATCGGTCACTGGCCCATGCTTAGAAGTGGGCATTAGACTATTTTAATCTCATTTTTTTGTCTCATGCCCTTGGAACTTCTGGACAGACTATGATTGGTAATTCACTCATAACTTTGAGCTTCTGATTGGCCATTCATTCCATTTAGAAGGGTACTGCTTTATGTTTATTCCTATATCCCACCATCCATTTTTGAAATGGGTATTGTAGTTATTTCATGAAATAGAGATAAGTTGACTAATTTTAAACTCAGTCTTCAAATTAAAGTTTATTTCAAAATTTATTTCACCTCAATATGTGCTTCCTTCATTTTCTGGTTTTGTTCTCAGTTAGAACAGTTGTCTAAAAAGGTTAATGTTGTCTAGTCTCATTGTGAGTGTGTGCAAACATGTGACAGAAAACCACTGGATGAAGGAGTGGTCTCTTTCAGGAATAGATGTGTGGACATGCCATCACAGAATGATGAACAGGAGAGAAGGGAGTTAACCTTAATGTAACAGTCAAAATTTTGGAGAAAGTTATTGCTGTATATGGAAGTAAGTATCTTTTTGAAATTTATTTTGTTTTAAAAATGTATAATATGATACTTGTATATGTGTGTGAAGCCATTAGTAGCATGAACCTTTATGTGTATGTAAATGGAGCTTGACTAGTTTTCTCTTAGTTGTGTATAAAACTTACCTGTTGTGGACTAGGGCTTCATTATATGGATCTGTATATACATTGAAATGGACATTGTTAGAGGTAAAGATGTAAAATTCAATGTTGTATGAAAGCTGTGCTAAAATAATTTTAGGTACTATAATTTAAGCCAGAAACAAGATGAGAAATCTTTATTAAAGAACTTGAAAGGTGTGGTCATGTTTTAAGGGTTATTGATTTTATGCCAGTATATTTTCAAGTATATGTTGTCAATCAAATAACTTGTACTTTCTCATATTGTGATTTTTAGGTGGGTAGGATCAAATGAACGTGTTCATCATAACCGAAGAAAAAGTTTAACGTGATGTTACAATATTACAGTATAATTATTTTTAAATGGAGGGGATAGATATATGAATGCAGATGCCACTCAACACATGAAGATCAAAGAAAAACAAAACTGTTATATACATACAAAATATAATAACATGGTTTTTATAAATAGCATTTATTTTTAATTTTGTAATACACAATAGAAAAAATTGATTAAAAATTGCTTTAAATAGATTTTTGTAATTATCAAAATTTATGGATATTTTTAAGGAGACATTTAATAGTTATTTCTAAGACTTAATTAGTTTTAAAATTAGTTTTTAGTAATGGTGTTACAGTATTTGTTTTGTATACAAAACTTTGGCATGACCAGTTACAATTTGATATTGCTGTAGTGTTTTTGTTGTTGTTGGAAAAAGACTTGTGGGGAAGTTTAAGTAGATCAATTGGATTTTCTTAAAATTAATCTTGCAGTTGCTGTGGTAACTTTCTTAATATTTTATAATAATAATAATATTGTTTGTAAAAATAAGGCAGAGGAGAGAATTATCAGTAACAGTTTGCTCCTATATTAAATTTTATAATGTGCATAACAGGGGGGTCTCGAACCCATTTCAAAATTGAAAGCATCAAGCTAATGCCATATCTGCTTAATAACCCAGTTCCAATACTTACAATTAGATTTTATCATATGGCACTATTGCTAATGTTCTGCTGTCTAAGGAGGATTGTTTTCTTTCTTGTTGATGGCCAGGATTTGATCCCAGTTTCATATGTAAGTCTGGCATGTTATCCACTTAGATGGATCTTCATCCATCTAACAGAAAACACTCTTAGTAAAACTAGCATATAAATCAGCAAAGCTTGAATACTCCTTTTAAAAACATTGAAAAAGTTAGTTGATTCCGGTTCTAATGGGGAAACCTCTGTTGGGTGGATGATGCACCAAACTTCCATCAAGAAGAGCTAAGACTGAATCCTGACCACTATCAAATATCATTGTCAGAACTGGTTAATAATTAATAACTAGTTATAAAAAAAATTGCAAATTAATTGTATAGGCTACTAACCCAGACGTGATGGATATTATCTGATCACCACAACCTCATTGTATTTCCCAATGACATTTTATAATAGCATGGTTTGGAATAGGGAGAATGTATCACACCATATATTGTGGTTAATTTGTCCTAGAAACCAAAAACGTTTGTGAACAAACATAAATACCAGAGAAACTAATGTTTATTATTGTAATCTGTTTTGCTTTTTTTTTTTAATATATTGTGATACTTAAGTAAATTGTTAATTGCTTGTTAACTTCTTTTAATGGCAATAATATATCAAGTTTCCTTGGCATTTTTGTTTTGATGCATATTACCTTTCTAGGTGAGATAAAATATTGGTATATTTGTAGTGGGATAAAATAAGATATTAGTAATATTGAACACAACCAGCTAAATTAAGTCATTTGTTAGACAAAGTCATCCTTACAATAAACTATTGTGTTCTTCAGAATCCTTTAGAAGTGTCTGTAGGTTTGTAACATTTTGTTGTGCTTTTTATTTTAGTATTATAAACTTGTTGAAAAACTGCCATTAAAGACAGTTTTATTCAATTATTTGAAATTAATTATTTTTGTTATGTACATTTACAGCAAAACTCCATTTATTTGCACACCATTCACCTGTGACTTGCAACTATTAAAACATTGCCTTGCCAACTTTAATCACTGTTGTATTTTTAATGAAGACATGAGAATGTACCCACATCACACACATCTCATAAAAGTTGCATGCTTCATTTTATAAAAATTAATTAATGGGACAGTAAACACAAATTGTTATTTTCTTAGTGCACCTTATTTACCCATAAATGGTAAAAGGAACTTCACTGTACAGTTGTTTATATATATTTTTTTCAGAATCAACAGATGATGTTGTGCCAACTGTAGGGTTTTCCAATATAGAAAGAATATATGGAAAGTTCCGACTTGTTATATATGACATAGGAGGAGGAAGTAAAATCCGTGCAATCTGGAAAAATTACTATGCTTTAGTATATGGTATTGTTTTTGTAATGGATGCAACTGAAGCTTCAAGAATTCCAGAAATAAAACATGTTATCACAGAGGTTCTGCAAGATCCCCGAATAGCTGGAAAACCTGTGTTAATGTAAGTGTTTTTTTCTTGACTGTAGAAGAAACTGTATAAATGTCATGTTGTTGCTGTTTTCTGTGATTTGTTTGGTTTCTATTTATTATTGTACATTTCAAAATTTACTGCGTATAGTTTTAGTTTTGAAAGTTACAGCTGGTATTATTGTTATGAAATCTCACCAAATTTTATGTAAAGCAGTATAAACAGTGGATGTTAATCATGGAATCTAGTTGATGTTGAATACATATGTAAGCTTGAACTGCTTTTTTATGAACTGGGAGAGAAAACCCTCAAGTTGTTGGACTGTTTTGAATTTATTAAAGAGAAAAAAGTCTTTATTGGACTTGAAGGTACAAATTTTTTGTATTTGACTGAACTTTTACTGATACCAGATATTGTGCACCTTGTATGTTTTATTTAGTTTTAATATGATTGTCTTTTATGTTAAATTTAGTTGAACTTCATAAAGAGGAAATCTTCCATGTTGAAATCTTATTCACACACATAGCTGTTAAATGAATATTCCATGGATATTCCACACTTTTTGTGTATAAAAGTCTATTCCTGCGAACAGTGCAAATTTGAAGAAAAAAAAATTAGGAATTAAACTTTTCAAACAGACTGAAAATATTTTTGTAAATATCTTTTTTTTTTTTTCAACACTGAAATGTAAGATATTCCCTTGATATAAATTTGTGACTTATCAGTCATTGACATACTTTTATTTTTGCATTTTTGATTGGTGCCTTTGAAAGATTCCACATAATTTAATTAAAAGTGGATTGTTATCTGTAATGTATTGTGCCATCTTTGGATTTGAAGAGATTCCACAGCCCAAGGGTAAGTAAAATTTCAACTTACCTATAAACTATTTTCAGCCATCAGCAAGTAAAATCAGTGCAAAATGAATAATTAACCCCCCCCACAAGTCTTGTTTGACAAAAATATATTAAAATAATTTGATTTATGTTTCAAGTGAGGTGCATGTCCTTGTAAAATTTGCTGACTGGTCAAGCTCAGAATTTCTTTTACTGTTGCAGCCAGTTAGATGCATAATATTTTCCTGATATCCCACTTCAAATATTATGAGTTGATTTATATAGTAAGGATAGTTTTTATGATTCTGTAAGAGATGACGTTTTAATTCAGAGTAATGTATTGGCTAATTTAGTATTTTGTTATCATAAGCTTTTGTGCTAAAATTATATGTCATAATTACAACTTGTTTTCCTATATACCAGACAAGTGCATCTAATGGTATTTCAAAAAACTAAAAGCTTTTAATGTTGAGAGGGAGGAAATAATTCTAGTTCACTCCACCTACACACCAGCTTCTGTAAGAATGATTTCTTTTTTTTTACATTGGCATGCTTATGTATGGTTAAATACTCTAAAAGGTTTTTTTTTTTAAAGTTTGTATTACACTTCTACAACTAACAACATTGGTCTTTTGTTTTTGTATTATAAGAAACCAAAACTTGTATATTTTCATGAAACCTGTTAAAACTGTATAGTTTACTCTTATATACTTTGTCTTTTAGAAAGTTGCAGTATATTTTCTTATTTCATATGACTTGATATGCATTTTGATATATGTAAATTCATTTTATTGGTATCCCTGAAGAAATTATTTATATCTGTTTTGCTTTCCTGGACAAAGCTCAGATCTTTATTTGTTTTCAAAGTATGTTTAATATTATGAACCTACTAAAAATATAGTAATGGAATGAAATTAAAGGAAAGAAATAATTTTAAGACATTAATAATGTATGAGTGGTTTAGGAAAAAGAAACAATGAATACATACATTATGATTGTACATTATTTACAACAAGTTGGTTGTACCTTTAAAATGGAGGGCTCTTTAAATTAATTCTTGTGATGTTTTCTGTGCCACTAAACCTGTAATTTTGTAGACTATTTTAGTATTTGAGTCTTTTTAATAATACTTGTTGCAATAGGTTATATATAACTAACATTGAATTGGAAACAGCAATAGTCCATTGACTTATTTAAGTTTTAGAGAAGTATAATACATTAAATGCAATATTCGTTTCTTTTTTATGCTATGAGTAATGAAATTAGATAGGGTTATTTAAGATTTTTTTGCAAAAAACACCATCAATTAAAAACAGTGCAAAGATATTACTGTTACAAATCAAAACAGAAAGTTACAAAAAAAGTAAGATTTTTTCAAGCTATTTAGCTTTATTTCATTTTGATGACTAATAACCACATTACTTGCTTTTGATATATAATTATACCAACTTGTGTTTAGTGTATACTGTAGTATAGAAGAGGATTTTTTTTTAAGTCTTAGTTTTGTTTTGAAATTTCCAAACATATTGAGACCTGGAATCATTGTAATTCTGAAAAACATGTTTTGTATAGAAACGTCTTAATAATGTTTCTTTAGATAAATAATTAGTGAGTTTAATCTATGGCTAATAATATGCTTAAGAGTTTTAAAACTAAACAAAAACTAACAAGCATGTTAATTTCAAAGTCAGGATTACTTTTTATTTTAAGGAATACCTTAAAAACATGCATAACTTGAATTTGATAAATATGTATATGTGAAACCTTTTTGAGTAACTTGTAAAGTTCATAATACATTTTCCCCAGAGATTTTGCATGCTATTTTTCTAATACTTTTAGGTTATTGAATAAACAGGATCAAGAAGTAGCCATGAATGAGATTGAACTCTGTAGTCTTCTTGGTTTAGAAGATGTTGTGAATGATCAGAAGTGCCCAACAAGAGTGGTAAAGTTTTCATTGTGCAAACTGTGTGGATGTTGCATTTATTGATTTAACATTGGAGTTGTTTTTTGTTGTTGTTTGTTTTTTTTAATAGCAAGAAGTTGAAACATTTTGCAGTTCTAATGACAGTGTAATGTTATAAAGATGTTCAAAATTAGCTCATTGGTTTTTCTTTCACATTTTTAGACATGTTTTTGCATAAAAAGTATTTATTCTGTTAAACACATTTTTGTGAACTTAGTTAAATTTTAAAAAAGTATAAAAATATTTCAAGTTATTCTTTGTCAATTTCATACTTTTTTGCTGTCTTCAAGATTGTTTCGTTCAAGTAAGGAAATTCTTGTAACACACATACAACGTAGTTAGAAAGTTATTTAAATTATAATAATTTTAGGATATTGTTTTGTTGTTGTTATTATTGGGCATTATTATTTTGTTTTCTAAGTTGTACATTCATATTGAATAAAAATTAAGTAAAGTATTACCAACTTTAATAATAGGGCTAACTTTCATTGAGACATATAGAGTAAAAATAGTTTAAGACCTACAAGCATGTATTAAATTTTTTTGTTTTTTGTGTAATTTTTTTAAAATAATTATTATTAAAAGTAGATTAAATGTCAAAATTAGAAACTTATTAGGTTAGATCAGAAAAATAAATAAAAAAATATTTGATACCATGAGCATGTTGTAATTTGACCAATTATGCTGGTAACTTGATGGTATGTTTATATAAGGCTTCTCTACTGGGAAGCCCATTTTGGCACAAATCCAAGTGGCTGTAAAGCATTAAATATAAATAAACAAAAAATTTGAATTGTGTTTGTTTTTGGCTGTAAGAATAAATGATATTTAATTGTGTGTAACAGTATGCAATCATTCTAGTAAGAAAAAAAAAAAGAGTTCTTTAGATTTATTTGTATTTCTTTTGGTAGTTAGTAAGATAGTTAAATGGACAGAGCCTTTATATATAGTGTTAGATTAGAGAAAAACAGATAAAATATAAAAGTTTCATTTACAAAAACTGGAGATGTTTATTCAGGAGGTTCTAGGAGCTATCCAAATAAAATTCCAATATGAGACCTTACCTCTCTCATGTAATAGTTTTCTTTTTCATTCATTGTTATCTTCTGTATGCACAAATGTTTCAGTTCACACAAACCTTGATACTTCCACTTATACCATACATTTTACGGTTCTATTGTAATATGCAAATAATTATGCAACAACTTTCCACCAATAGTAGCACAAAACTCTCCTGTTGCAGCTAGCTCCCTCTGTATTGTATAATACAATCTTCACTTCTCAATTTGGCACAGTAGAGTGCAGTTGTTTCAAAATTTTGCTTGGACATTGTGAGTTGAGTGGTCTGCTGTATCTCCTGGCAACAGACCAGATTTTCATTTTTCTGGAGAACCTGTGCAGGAAAATGCCAATTTTGAAATCCTGTTTTCTTCTCCTTCCTTTCCCATGCTGTAGAAACAACCAAACTTTTATGATCTTCTGATATGGTGTCACAAGTATGTTACCTTTTGTCTATATATTCCCTGTGTCTGGCAATTCCTTTTCTTCCCTTCTGAACTCTATTCCTTTTTTGGGTTAACTAGTTTTTTTTTTTTTTTTCTTTTCCAAAGGTCAAGGTAAATTGGGGCCTGTTTATTGTGTTCAAGGATCAACATGTCTCGTACCACTCTTCACTTGGACATTCATGAATTAGTGTACCATCATTCTGATTTTCTGTTTATGTACTCTTGTACCTTGGAATTTTTTATCCCAAAATAAGAATCTGTCCCTTATACCACTTTGAAATATTTTCTGTGCCTGGATTTTTCTGACTCCCTCCTGCGTTACTACTTCCCCATTCATCTCGTATCTTTGGCTATCCACTGCTCCCTTCAGAGGTTGTTGGAGGACACTTATTTCCTTGTATTCCATGTAGGCACTCTTGTTTTCTTTAGTGGAAACTACCCAAATCTTTTAATAAAGCACTATTTGTACACGTATGAAACACAGCTAAGTTTTACTGTAATCATTCCAATCAAAAGCCACACTACATCACTGTACTCATAGAAACACTTAAGCATAAGACAGCCTTTTCAGAAACAATCTAAAAATATTGCATCTAAATAATTAAGGTGCTTTTAACACTAAGAAATTTGAGTTTCATGATTTAATTCAGATTGAATCATAATATCAGAAACATTATCCAAACAAGAAACTGATGTCACCATTCCAGTACTTAAATCTTACCCAACCCCTGCAACAGCAGACAAAAATAATATAGATATAGCTGTCATTTTTAAAATGGTTTAGCTAACATCATATAAATAGAAGAGAGTCTTACATTATCAAAAAATGAAAGTATATTTTGTGACATTTATTTAGATAGTGCCAATGTCATACCAGTAGTTGTTGTATATAATTCCTCTCAAAAGACTTAGATATAAATTATCTTCAAGCATTGATAAATAAACACTCTAAACCAATAATTATAAAAGATTTAAATTCACTACACGGAGATTATTTCATTCATCAGTTGCACAAATAGTAGAGGAACTGCACTCAACACACTAGCAGAAAATAATAGCATGCACATAATCAATATGAACACACCAGTAAGATACACCTCAACCATCAACACAGGAAAAGTATTAGATTATATTATTGTACCAGACACATTACTTAGAAAATCTGGAAGTCTTATGGTACACATTGAAATTTATAGAGATCATTTTCCCATTTCATTTAATTCCAATCAAACACATGACACCCACTAGTGTATATCTATACAGATGTTAACTGGAAAGTTTTAAACACATTTTTTATGCCTTTCTTTCTCCAATAACCATTAGCATAGAAAATAAACTTTAACTAGATAACTATGCATATCAAGGTACACTAGTCATAATGTAAACTACAAGAAAGTAATCCTCATATACTCTAGGGGCCATCACAGCAATCACTGGAAATACACTTACTTACCTTAGAACATAGATAAGTGGGAGGATTACTGATAAACACTTGTAATGTTTCCCTAATATCTAAAATTAATAAAATACATACACAAGCAAAATGAAACATAAGATAATTGAATAAACTATATGCTTACACTTTTGTATTAGTCTTGAAAATGCACGTGGTTATCCTAAACCTTTCTATAAAAAATTCAAATCACTAGCTTTTGAGAAAAACAATAACAGGTTCCACTACATAAAATATAAAAAAATACAACCAAAACAGAAATTGAGAAAGTGAAACTTTTTGTACACTATTTTCAGGATTCCTTTCAGAACTTAAAACTCCACAAACTTTAACCAGGATAACTACAAAACTTTAGATAAACATATAGATACCTATCCAGACTTGTATAATCCAAAATTTCCAGTGAACAGCTTAAATGTTGATGTACTGTTCAGCAGCAATGACATTCTAAATCACAGAGTTTCTAGAGGTGAAACAAAGATTAACATAAAACATTGAACATTTGGAAATGCAATAACAGAAAAACAGAAATATTATTCTTAAAAAACCATAAGATAATTCACATACTCATTCTTAACCTGAAGATGATCTAGGAAGATCAAAACATTGTTCTCTCCTATAAGTAAAAGTGTTAATACCCACACCAGCCATTCTGAGACATATTTTTATTTCAAGTGAGTTTCTTGTCATCGAGAAATTTCTTAACTGATTGCACCACAGTTGTTTGAATAAATAATACATTGTCAAGAACCAGAAACATTGCAGCAGAAATTCCATATGAATCAGTTTTTTCACAACTTTTATGCATTATATTTGTAAATAACATACCTTTTTCAGACCTCATATATACACCTTTTTACAACACATTATGCTGATGACAGTGCTGTTTGGAGTGTATCAAGAAATCCATTGATGGCAGCACACTGTGTTCAAAAATTGCTTAACACCATTAATTATTGATAGGTTTTGCTAAATTATATTAAAATTTAAGGTAAAATATTCCAAGAAAGCTTAAATGAACATAGCAAAAATTCTTAAAAGTAAAACTAAAATAAAGTAATATAGAAATTAAATTTTGTTCTAAAACCAAAGGTTTTGGTGTTACATTTGACAAAAGACTCACATGGTCAGAACATATGAAGAAAACACACAAAATCATCAGTAAATGCATTAACCTTCTTTCCTCAGGTATCATTTACTTAAACATGACACAAAGTTTGTCTTATATTAAAAATTTTGTTAAATTTCTTTTTATTTATGTTACACCAAATAGTGTAGTATAAAATCTTTGCTAGAAATCCATATTTTAATAGTATACTAGTTTTAAGTTCTTAGTTCTATGAGGCAATATTTTAAAAAACCTTGAATTTCTTTTAGTGTGTCATGTGACACATTTTATTTTACCATGGGATCATCCATAATTTATTCACCACCCCTTGAAAAAATACAAAATTAAATGTAAGTTACTCTATAAAATTATCGTTGCTCAGATAAACCACATTTATTACAGTCTTCAACTTGAATATAAAATTAGATTCCTCCTACCACACCCACCTGTCACATCCTGTCTTTTGTAATTTGTTAATGAGTCTCTCTTATGTTTAATTACACATTATCTATAACCAACAGAAATTCACTTTTCATCTATAAAATGATTTGTTGTATAACATTATGTTCTGAATGGTTTCATGTCAGTTTTGTTCAGAGTATCAACATCATTCCCATGAGAAAGTTAATGACTAGCTTGGATGAATTTGTAATGACCCTTGTCACAAAGTTAGAAAGCCAGAAAAATTTTGGGACTTAATAGAATTTGTCTACTTTTTGCATGTTATTACTCTATATTGTTTGGAGCATTATTTATTTAAATAAAAATTAATAATTGCAATACTATGAGTAGTACAAAAAATTAGGGTTAATTCTCTTCAGTAACCAAGATCAAGAAAAAAGAAGATTGGTTAACTTTCATATATCATGTTTTTCATGTTAATTCTTTATGCTTACACATAAAATTGACTAAAATGTAAAAATAAGGATATTTTTAGATTAGTGAAGATTAGATTAAATAAAGTAAGTAATAATAATGGTATAATAAAAGTGTTTAACAAGGTCATGCACACAAGCTGCTCATGATAGCTGTGGTAGCTTGTAAGTGATATAATTCAGTAGCATAACATGAGCTGCATGTGTCTCAAGTGATTTATAACTTATAGTGTGGACAGTTGTTAATCATGGTTTAAAGAGCAATAGAACAATAAAATTTAATTATAAATAGATGTATACTATTAAGAACTTGCAGCTACTTAAGATAAATAAATGTAGCTTCATATTACAATATGAGGTCATTCTAATATGGATTTTTTTTTTTTTGTAGTGATGACATTCAAATTGATCAGTTGCATTTTGAGTTGGGGTAGAGAAAATAATAGATAAACTATTAAGTTTTACTGAAAAAAAAACATTTGAAATATCTTTAGGAAATGCTATGGATTACATAAAGAAAGTTTGAGATTCTTGAGATAAGGAAAAGTATTTTTAATTTTAACATGAAAATTACTTTGCACATGGACTTTTCAAAACAAATACTTATTGTATTCATGAACAAATCTATTTTATTTTATTAAAAATACTTCACTAAAAAATATGATTTTCTTGTATGTGAAAGACAAATTTCTTGAGATAAGGAAAAGTATTTTTAATTTTAACATGAAAATTACTTTGCACATGGACTTTTCAAAACAAATACTTATTATATTCATGAACAAATCTATTTTATTTTATTAAAAATACTTCACTAAAAATATGATTTTCTTGTATGTGAAAGACAAATTTCTTGAAGATATGCAAGCTATGTTGAAAGTTAGTAGTATTAAATCTAAAAAACTTGAAATGAGTACAAAGAAGTTGTGGTCAGTCAAATAGACAAAACCTGTGTTGAGATAGTTAACCAGATCCCCCCATTAATTCAGTTATAAAAAGCCATTTACTGAAAATCATGAGTCTTTGTTGAGTCAAGGGTTTAAAGCTTCTTGTCATTCATTTAACTTTGGATCACTTTTGACTTTGTGTATGGGACATGCTGGTCTCATCTCACATGTTTAGTTGAATGTCATTTTTACGTGAGGTGAACCTTATTGCTGATCAGTTGTCTTGTCCTGATAAGATTCTCCCCATGGAGAAGTCTCTTATTCCTCAGGTATTTCAATGATCATGGGCTCAATGATTTGCTTCACTTTTGGAGGCATTAGCAAACTCATCTCATTTCCAAGCCAGTCCTTTTTTAGTCTCTGAGCCCACATCCTTTGACTTCGAAAAAAATGCCATCAGTCAGGATTGGTTCATTCTCTGTATTTATGCCTGTTCTCCTTTCCATCTCCTTCTTTGAGTTTTATCTATTATCCAAACTTTTATGTGTCTAGTCCTTCTTATTGTACCTTTTTGGCTGCTCAACCTTCATTTACTATCATTATTCTATTTTAATCTTCTCTTCCATCACCACTTCCTTTCTTCTGCTCTCTGTTTTTGACAACCTCCATTATTTTTGTGCCACCTCACTATTTCTACACTCCAACTTCATGAGTGGCATTTATCTGGACCCTTGTGAAGCAGTTTAGACTTTTCACACCTGTAGCATCCGTCCTTTTCCATTCAGTCTACCCTTTGTCCTTAGCAATGTATCAGAGTAAATGACACATTTTTCATCACTAGTCTGTACACCAAGGTCACCTCCTTTTTCTGTCCTAGTGTGTCCTATGTCTTTGACAATTTTATCTGGCTGTTTCACAGTAGCTCTTTTTTTTATTACCATTGCTGGATATTTGGAAGCCTTATATAGTACCTCCTGTTTTTCCCCATACCATAGAGGGTGGGTCCTTTCCTCTTATTTGACTCCTTTCATTTCCTTTGTCCACCTCATTGTATGCTCCTTCCAGTTTGGGACCTCCAAGTAGTTCCTCTGGCTCTTTCTCAACTTCTTTTCAAACCCTTGGCTTACAGTTGTCACAGATTGCATGTTTTTTCACTCTCATTGTTTTATGTACTCTTTACCACTGCAACTATGTTTCTTTTATATCTAGATTGCAATTTTTTCCTGGGATGTGATATCACATTTTCAATGATTTCCTTCTCTTCCATTTTCCAAATCAAGAGTATACTTTGCTCATTTTGTTCCCTGTGGTGTTATATTACTTGTACAGCTTCCATCCTCACCTGTTTATCTAGTGGAACCATTCCTCTATCCAAGATATTTCTCCTAACACCCTTAAAAATTGGATTTTCCAGCTTATGGGGTTGGCTTATTTTTCCTTGTTTGCTGTCTCCCAGTGTAATTTTGCTATATCCTTACATCAGATCTAGCACCTCATCTTCTTTTTGGCTGCCCACTTTCCTATTTGGGGAGATCATCCATGGTGGTGTGTAGACCATAGTGCACACCTTCTGTCATTTAATTCAAGTGACCATCTCCAAGTACTTAACACTGTCTGTTACCATTCTCCACAACTCAGTTAATCTGTGAGTGGGTGTTTTTTATTTCTTTATTTCCTTACAATGGCCATGTTTTACATGTTGGATCCCATGGATCCTTTGTGGTTAGTGATACCTATCCAGGTATAGCAATCCCTAAATTCACACTGTATGGCTTTCAGGTCTGTTGAGATAAAAGATTGCTGGTAGGTTGATCCTCTTGGTATTTTGCTTCGTATATATGCTTGCCTCAGACTGCTCCATATCATGGACTGTCATGAGTATAATAGTGTTGTAAAAGCTGCTCATCAATCTTATCCTATTTGAACAAATCAGGAACATCTAGGTTTTAAAAATAGAGATTCTGGCCTACATTGCACTTCCTTCAGTGTTGCATTATTCTTGACTTCTCACCTCATTATTCTCTCTCTTTGAGTGAATACAGGGATTTTACCACTTACCAGCTACTAGCTGCTGAGTGGTTTACCATGAGTGTTCTCAATCCCACTTGACGAGAGTAGAGCAGTGGTGTTCTGTTAGTGTAGCTGATGTGAACCCTTCTTCTACTATGGACTGAACAATAAATATCTAATGCTGCCTGGTTTTGGATTGGAGTTGACCCATTGATTATGTTTTGATGTATACCATTTGTCATGTCTAGCTAAGTATTTGACATGTTCCTTTTCTACCCAAATTAGTGACTTATTTTTATAACATACAAAGAGTATACATTTTTTAGATGTGGTGCAATTTCCCATAGTTATGTTCCACTACCAAGAGATACCACCATTTGCATGTCCAGCTAAATATTTGATGTGTTCCTTTTTTACGTGAATTAGTGACACTTATTTCCACAACAGACAAAGAGTATACATTTTTCAGATGTGGTGTGGTCTTTCACTGTTATGTTCCACTACCAAGAGATGTCACTTTCCATATGCATTTTTGGATGCATATAGATAGGGTGCTTATTTAAATGAACTTTGCACCAGTCCCTCCACTATGTCAGTGTGGAATTCTGTCTATTATGTGAGAGGTTGTGAAATATTGTATTGAAAGTTAACTTTTTCTACACTGAAAATATATTTCCAATAAATACTTACCTCTTACACTTCCCACTCAACCTCCCTCCCCAATTATGCTCATTTATATAGAAATGTTTCTTATACATTAGTTAAGCACATATTTTCTAGCATCTATTTGTATAGAGCCGTTTGTACAAGATAAGTAATGTGTAGGAATGTAGTTTATTAATAAAAATATTGTCAGAAACTTTTGATTAAAAACAAAATTTTGAATTCTCACTGTATATTTAGCTGCCATAAAGTCACAGAATTATTGAAAACCTTTTTCTCAACACATTTGTCTGTGACATTTTGTGATTATCATTGAAGGTATCATTGTTTTCAGCTAGTTGTGGTCATTGTAAGTATCCTTGGTGAAAATGGTTGGTTATGAGTGCATTCATGTCATGCTATAAGTTGGTGTTTCTGTATTTCATATGTTAGGGCATCAGTTATTTTTTCAAAAATGCATGCTTGAATGATTAGAAGTTTAAATAGTAATGGCATATTATTTATTTCCTTTTAATTGTCTGAGTTAGTTTTTACACTGTATAGTTATATTAGCATAAACTTTACAATGGTAGTTAAAATAAAATTACTTCTACATGTATTTGTACAGGAGACAACTTGTGCAATCAAACGAACAGCAAAGAAAATGGATCCAGGGATTGAAATGGGCTTTAAATGGCTTATTGGGTACATCAGTAAAAATTTTAAAAGCTTGAAAGAACGTGTTGACCAAGAAACCAAAGAGCAGAAAGAGTGGCAAGAAAAAGAGAGACAAGCACGATTTGAACGTGTACAAAAAGCAAGAGCTGAAAGGTAGTTACTGTCTTGATAATTAGCATTTAATAAAGTTTAGCATAAAGAAAACAATTCTAAGTTAACTCTTTGTCTTAAGAGAATCAAAACTAAATGATCTTTGCATAAATTTTGTTTGAAAAATATTTAGAAAATTTAAAGATTTTGAAAGATGATAAAACTTTGTGATTTTTTTTTCAAAAGCTAACACTAAATCATCTTGCAAGAAATATCAAAACATAAAAATATTTGTATAATTTGTATAAATTTATAGAATTTTAAAAGCAAGGTTATTTTTTCTCTTTGAAAATTATATTCTGTGAA
Source organism: Tachypleus tridentatus (assembly GCF_004210375.1). Taxonomy (NCBI): domain Eukaryota; kingdom Metazoa; phylum Arthropoda; class Merostomata; order Xiphosura; family Limulidae; genus Tachypleus; species Tachypleus tridentatus. The sequence continues at coordinate 18,698,091 of NC_134832.1, read as the reverse complement.
ACCTGAACAAGGAATTACACGTATCAGCAATCGCAGGGTGAAGGAATGCCTTGGGTCTGGCATGGCCTGCTGGATAGGATGCTTGACTTGCAATCTGAGGGTCACAAGTTCAAATTCCTGTTGTTGAACATGTTCATCCTATACATTTGCCATCTATGGCTGGCCACCCAGATATACAAATTCTTGGCTAAAAAAGAATTACAGTGAACCTCAAATTTGTTGGGATTAACCCTTTCACTTTTACCTTGGTGGATTTCCCTAGTCTGACCACAGGACCCCTAAGTGACCATCAGAGTTTTCATACTGTTATTGTTCAGCATGTTTAGTGTATCCCCCTAGCTTGAATTAAAAACTTTGCAAATTTTATGTAATATTAATGAACCATGGGCAATTAATTTTGATTAATGCATTCATTAGTTGTAATTAGTAGACTTAGAGCAAAACAATTGATAAAGATTTTTGGATTCTATCAAAATTCAAGCTATTGAATAGTGTAGTATCAACAACTGTGATAAATTTTGTGCAAATATTGACTTTACTGGTGAAGTTATTGTGTTCACTTCCCACTGGGTCACTTATTTGTTAACACGATAACTTCAACAATTGTTTTCTTATGAGTTTAATTACCACTAACAAAGACATTAATTAGAAGTAATTGCCCATAGCTCATTAACATTGCAGAAAATTTGCAATTAATGCAAGCTAGGAGGATGTTCACAAAGAGCATATGTATCAATTTTCACATTTTTATCATTCCTATGTAAGGTTATGTTGTGCATTTCTTTACCCCTGCCACATAAGTTATGCATATGACATATATGACTGAAAGTGTACTTTCAGATATTGCAGCATCATACTTTTGTTTTGTGCTCAACTTAAAGGATATAAGAAGTGTTTATCATTGTGTACACTTGCCCAGTTTTAAGGGTCAGTGCTGTCTTCAGTATTTTTACTATTTGTCTGTGAATGTATAGAGTCAGAGTGATTATTTTGAGGGCAAAGTGATTTTCATGTTAAGATTAAAAATACTTTTTTCATCTTAAAATATTCAAATTTCATTTGCATAATCTCTATAACCTTCTAAATAAATATCAAACATGTTTTATTCAGAAAAACTATATTTTGTTCATTATCTTTTCTGCTGTAATTCCATACAGGATCAGTCAATTTGACCATAAGACTTTAAATGTTGAAAAATATGAAATAAAGTAAATAGCACAGTTCTATCCTCTTTGGTATTGCCAACCAAGCTCCAAGGTACTTGAAACTACTGGAAGTTTTTACTTTCATCCTTTACATATGTTTATTTTACTGTTAGCAGCTGAAGTAGAAACTTGCCAAACATAAAGCAATGAATTACTGCTCCAACAATTAGACTTTTTACACAATATCATAATGCAATGCCTTAAACAGCAAATAAACTCATGCAGTGCAATTATCAGAACAAAAAACTAAGCATTTATGAGTAAATAATAGTTATTTCTACACATGTTCATAAACACACTATTTGTAAACCTACACTGTTAAATTCTGACCATTCCTGGATAATAACTAGCATCTAAATACCTATAAACTTTATTGGATTGGCTCAAACTTTCTACAGAACCATATCATAAACATTGTCTTGCAATTTATTACTTCAGACTTTACAACCATTATTCTGAAAACAAATTGATAAATCCTCTTCACTGTGTTCCTAGAGCTAGAATTACTATTATTTACTCATAAATGCTTAGTTTTTTGTTGTTATTCTTAAAACATAACACAATAACTAAATATGTATATGAAAAGTTATTTATATTACTTATAATGTTATTAAATTGAGTTGTACTTGCATGTCATATTACTAAGCCTTGCTACAAGTCTTTGTTTTTTCCTCAAGTGGAGAGGATGTACAAATTAATATTTGTTCAAAGTAATATGTATAAGGCGAGAAAAAAATAGTCAAGCACTAAGTGCATCAATCTTGACAGATCTTAAGTGGCTGTTATCTTGTTGTTTCTGGTATAATTTATGGCCTACCCTATTTTTTTCAATGTGGAGAAATTAAACAAGAAGTCTGCTTTATATCTCCTGGTTATAAACATGTTACTAAGTCTAAGAAAAAACTAAAAAAAAAACTGTTGCTGTAGAAACAGATTACTTTGTAATATTGGTGTGACATCTACCAGAAAAGAGCAAGTAATAAGCTAATTCTTGAAGTGACTTTGGCTCCGTAAAAGGAAACTAATGTTTTCACTTTGACCTAGTGCTTATAAAACCTGTATAGACAATGGTAGAGGTACTGAGAGAAACCTAAATAGAAATATAAGCAAATAACTACAAGATCTTTCAACTTCATGCACATCATGTGACAATGAACTGATGTCTTAATTGTTTCAGGGTTTTTTAAAAAAGAAAGGAATAATAACTTGGATAATATAAAACTTTAAATTGTAATGTACTTGATAATGTCAAGTTCATTTAAATACATTAATAGTAAAGTGGTTTAATTAGATTTTGAATGTAGGTAAGTATCACTTTGTGAAATGCACAGAAAGGAATTTAAAGAGTTCACTGGTATTCATAGGGTTAGAGGATATACTTACTATTTAAGGCAAGCATGAACAAGATAAAAATGGATTTTTATATCCTTGAATAATGTTGTTGCTCTAGACACTAAAACTATTAGAAATGCAACATTCTAGTGCAGTTTTGTGTTTAAAACTTGGAATGTATGATTTCACTTTAAAGATACAATAAGTGTGTGAGTACTTCAGATACTTGTGTGGTATTCTTAGTTTGCCCTGATTTCTCTCAGAGTATCCGTTAGGAACTACAGGGATTTATCAAATCCTGTATTACAGGGTATAAACAATCAGTTTTTATTCACAAATCAAATTCAGTTTTAATTAAAACTCAGACAAGTGTTTATATGTGTGTTGACTAGAGAGAGTTTTGTTTGTTTTCTACCTGTTTTGTTCCAAACTAGGAGCTGTGTTAACATGTTTCAAGATAAGTGATCAAGCCAAAGAAGCTATCTGAAAAGTAGACTGTCTGAATTGCTGAATTCTCTGAGTCACAGATCAAAATTTTAATCCAATCTATATTGAATTTTAAACTTGTCAAACAAAAGAATAAATAGTACATTATATACGAAATTTTCTCTCTCTCTCTCTCCCCTCTTAGTGCACATTGACATACCCTAGTGTTACTGTCATAATAATAAGGGAGTGGATAATATCCTTAGGCAGTCTCATCATTTATAAGTTGAACAGACCACTGCTTTTATTGATAGCTTAGTTCATGCTATAGTAATATATTTTTTAAAAAGGAATACTTGTTACAATCTATAAGACTAACAGTGCCCTTGAATAACCAAGACCAGAGAAATTTAGTAGTTCTGTTAAATGGTGTCCTGTATTAAGAATAAATTCTAAAATACTAAAATTCTAAAAAAGGAATACTTGTTACAATCTATAAGACTAACAGTGCCCTTGAATAACCAAGACCAGAGAAATTTAGTAGTTCTGTTAAATGGTGTCCTGTATTAAGAATAAATTCTAAAATACTTTGAAAATATGAAAAATTTGTTTAGCATCAAAGGAGATATGAAATGTATGTGTTCATATTTTACACTTGCAAAATAATAAATGTTAGTTGTTTTTTTTTATTTCAAACTTATCTTGCTTGCAATGTTTTGCCTATTAAATAAAGTAAGTTTATCAGTATAGGTTAAAATCTGTTATAATAAATTTATTATGACACTCTGTGTGTCATGAATGTTCAATGTATCAGAGGTTTGATTCTATTCTTCCAGAGAAAGATTAGAACGTGAACAAAAGTTAAAGGATGGCTGCAACAAAACTGAAGGGAGTGACAGTGACAACGACGACGACGATGTTGTTATTGGGAATCCATTCAAACCAGTGAAGCAAATTCGAGTACGTTTATTCAATCAGTGATATTTAATCTAAACATTTTTAATGTCATTTTTCAGTAGTATTATAAATGTTATTTATTAATTATTATAAAAATTAGCATGAATGCCACTATGCAGATACCTGTTTGTGTTAGTATTCATACCTAATTGAAAATAATTTAGATAAAAGTGAACATTTTCTTAAAAAAAGGAATTTTCTTGGAAGTGCTGCATGGGAAAAGTGTTCAAATTGTGCTGATATAAACTGTGATTTTTTCATATATTAAAAGTAGTGCTTTTTATTGAAAAAATAACAGTTGTAAGAACTCCATTCTCTTTGTACTATATTCACAAAGGGAATCGATAATGGTATAATCAGACTTTCACGTACAGTCCTACTGAAAGTTGTGTTCTTGTTGTGAGGAGAGTACTTTTTTTAAACTTGTGTTTTGTGATCAAGAAATGGTTGTTGCACATAGTAGTTATTATTCTAATTATTTTAATCTTGAATATCCAAAGAGTGAAAAATTGTTATGAATTTTTAGTTTGTGGTATAATTCAGTAGATAGCACCACATTATATTTATTATTTTGGTTTCATATGTACACTGCTGGCCAAAATCTTAAGGTCAATAAACATAAAGAAAAAAATATGCATTTTGCATTGTTGGACTTAACTACTTATTTGAGTAGAGCTTCCAAAGATGAAAATAAGAAAAGGAAAAATAAAAATAAAAAACGTTTTTAGCATTTATTAGGGAAAATGTGAACACTATAAAATTAGTCTAAATACTAGCTTGTTATAAGTTTAAGACCACACCAAAAAGAAGTCCTAAACAGGGTAGGAAGTGCCCAACAAGAGGTCTCAGTAATGAGTTGCACGGCCATCATTGTGAATAATTTCAAACAATTGCTTTGGCATGGTCGATATAAGCATTTGCAGAAGGCTGGCTGGAATGTTATTTTAAGTAGTGAAGATGGCTTCATGAAGATCATGCACTGTTTGGAATTGACATCCATTTCTATAGACATCTCTTGCCATTCACCCCCAAACATTTTCAATGGGGTTCAGTTCAGGCGAACACACTGGATGGTCCAAACAAATCACGTTATTTGCCATGAAAAAGTCCTTTGTCCTGTAGGCATTGTGGATTGCAGTGTTGTCCTGCTGAAATATCCAGTCATTTCCACACAAGTGAGGGCTTTCAGTCAATAAGGATACTCTCTCCAACATGTCAGTTTAGCCAGCTGCTGTTTGACGCTCCTGTATAACCTGAAGCTCAATTGTTCCATGGAAGGAAAAAGCACCCCAGATCATGATGGAACCTCCTCCACTGTATTGTGTAGAAAATGTCTCGGGTGGGATATCCTTATCGTGCCAGTAATGTTGGAAGCCATCTAGAACATCCAGGTTAAATTTCTTCTCATCAAAGAACAAAACCTTCTTCCACTTTTCTACGTCCCATGTTTGGTGCTCTTCAGCATAGTTTAATCGAGCTGTTTCGTGGTGTGGAAGGAAGTGTGTCCTTTGAAGATGTTTTTTGTTTTTAAGGCCTTTCTCTTGTAGATACCGTCTTATTTTTCTTGAGCTGCATTCTGTGTCCATAAGGGCCTTAATCTGGTTCTACAATCAGCTGATGTCTTGCCAGACAACCCATCAAATCGTCTTGCTCAACGCTGGAGAAATTTTCTTCCATATCCCTCAGGGTCTTTTAAGAAATTTGCAACAGCAGTTTTACTATGCCCAATCTCACCAGTGATGGCACGTTGAGAGAAACCTTGCTTTTGCAGCTCAACAATTCTGCCACGATCAAACTCTGTTAACTTTTTAGCCTTTGCCATGTTTTTACCCAATGTACCACAAGAGATGTCAGTGGGAGATGTTGACAACGCTAATGCTTGAACACAAATTGACTACATTTTGTTATGTGTTTACCGATTAACGCTTCATTTCAGTATGGTCTTAAACTTTTGACCAGCTAGTATTTAGGTTAATTTCATAGTGTTCACATTTTCCCTATTAAATGCTAAATTTTTTTTTTTTTCCCTCTTCTTATTTTCATCTTTTGAAGCTCTACTCAAATAAGTGGTTAAGTCTAACAATGCACAATTACACATTATTATTATTTTTTGGGAGTCTGATAGGAGGATCAGTGAGTGAAAGAGTGAAATAGTACACACTGCAGAAGAACTTCAAAATTTACTGAAACAAAAATGGTTATTTGTGTTTAACTGTTGTTCTACAGAAATAAAATAAGAGTAGATATTATTACATGGTAGAATATTTGACAAAAGTGTTGTTTAAGTCTAGTGTAATATTTTTATCCATGATGTATGTACAACTTTGCTTGCCTGTGGGGAAAGAAAAAAACTTGTATCAAACACTCACTAAACATGGGTCATCTAGACCAAGAATATTATGTAAGTAGGTGCCTTAACCTTTCTTGTTTTTTTAATCTTACATAACTGGAGATTTGTAAAAAAGTGAGTATCCTGGTTCATTGACTTTTATAATTTTCATACATTAATTCCACATAATCTTGAGAAGTGACAAAAAATATAGAATTTTATATAAATTTTACTCTTACAAGTATTTCTGTGTGTATTATTTTTGTGATTATTTTAAGGTTTTAGTTTAAATAGTTACTTTTTTTTTTGCCATGAAATATTAGATCAGTATTGACTTTTACATTTACACTTCAATACTGGGCAGAATGTTTCAGAGCATACTTTTGTCAACAGGAAGAAATGGAGAAAAAAGAACAATTTAAATCAGAAAATGATTTGGATGGATTCAGAATAATACAAGTTACACCCACACACACACCTGTTACTAAACCAGAGATAAGTGATGAAAGTGTTGAAGACTCTCCAAGCAATGAGGAAGTAATTGATGCTCAGTCTGAAACGGACAGTGACCAAAAACTCCAGAGTTCAGTTGATGTGGACAGCAGTGATCCTCTTAGTGGAAACTCCAGTGTTGGGTATCTTCCTCCAATTGATAAAAACTCCAAAAATGGTGATTAAAACATTACTGAATTTTATTTTTTAGATTTTTTTTTCTGTAGTTCATGCAAATTATAAACTCACATTTCTGAAATTGGCAAGCTAGGATATAAAATAAGAACCTCCTGTATTTTCTATTTGCTGAGATATCATAATATTTATCAAATCTACCATAACTGGCTCCACCCACCAATTCATCATTTGAGAAGACTTGTTTATCTACACTTTATTTTTATAATTATAAGTTTTTAGCAAATTGAAAAATCGTATATTGTTGTGGATTTTTAAATATTACAATCAATGCTATTTTCCAAACCAAAATTAAGTTTTTTTGGACCCAAATACACATAGTTAGGTAGCCTGGTAAATTACAGTAGATTTTTGTGGTACCAGTGTAATCACTTATAATGTTTTGGTATTCAAAAATGCATAAATAAAATCTATAAAAATTATTTTTCTTCTGTATCAACATGTGAATTTGGAAAAGGCTTATGACAAGGATTAGCAAGTATGACTCACAAGTGCAAAAGAGAACTTTGGAACAAGTATTCTTTATATACTGTTCTATGTTTTACAAAAAGTAGCTGAAATTTAAATGTTTATTTGTAAATAGTAAAAAATATCTATATATACATATGTATGATAACTCAAACATCACTGTGTCTTACAAAATACTTGAAACTGTATATTTATGTGTGAGAATAGTAAAATAAGAAACAAGGAATCCGTAACTTACTGAAGAATTCAGCATTGATCCTTAATGTCACTATATCAGGTTTGTTAAATATACTGCAACAGTTAAAATCCTGCTTGAATCAACTGAAAGTGACTCAGGGGTGATAGCTTAGATTAAACAAACAGTGCTTGAGGATCTTGAAAACAGATGCCAATGTTCACATTCTGATGAAAGTGTACTTTCTAGATTCCAGACTTGAAGTTATGCAATTCTTGAATAAATTTGAGAAAAGGGAAGGTGTATAATATAATATGGGAGAAAGTTATTTGACTGTAGATGCTAAATACTCAGTGGTTCAGGGGAAATGAGCAAAGTCACTCCATTGGAGAAGGGAAGGAACATTGTATAGTTTTAGTGTCCAGGAAGTTCAAGAACTACCAAAGAATAAAAAGACCACTGCTGGGTTAAAGATGTTGTTGTCTATTTACAAAAATAATAATGTGTATACATTACAGAATTATCTTGAGCAAGTGAATTGGTACATAGCCATTCACTCTTTACATCTACAAGCAACCCGTTGATATTCTGGGCAGATAATGCCTTTTTGTACATATAATTTAATATACTTGCAGTTAAGTACCAGGCCATTCCAGGTACCAGCATCTCTGCAGGAAAGTTGTTTAGTAGTACAGGTTATATTCTGAATGCCATGTGAGCCTCATTGGATCCAGATGTTAACCTTCTTTAGTTGCAGTATTTAACCTTGTTAACTGCTGACGTCTTTGTAAGAATAGTATTTAAACTTTTAACAGATATTTTAAATTATTAATTTGTGAATGAGGATTTAGTCATTATGTGTCTACTTTGTGATGTATAATTTGTGTTAAGTTTCTTAGTTTTTCTAATTGTAAATAAACTATAAATGTTATTTTGTGCATGTTTTATGTCTGTAACATCAGATACAGTGTCAAGGCATCAATGTTATTGCAAACATGTAAAACAATATTTAATTGCCTGGAATAACAGATCTGGAAAAAGTATACACACTGGGCATTATTGTTTGTACAAAGTTACTGATGTGTGTATAAATATTTTATTGTTTTTAAATTTTAAACAGTGCAGTTGCCTTGCATGTATGACACATTTTCATTTATAAAGTTTAGGATTAAAGAAGGAACTTAATTTTAAATTATTAAGTCTGAAATCTGAAAGCAGGGTTTCCTCTGGCTTTTTTTATTTTTTTCCAGTTAATAACATTTTTAAGACAAATCACAACTTGAACTTTATATGTTAATTCTAAATATATTTCAGTAATAATATTTATTAGAATCCATTTATCATTTTTGTATACTTATTTAGAGTAATTAATAAAGAAACAAAATTATATTGTCAATTCTATACAACTGTAGATAGTTGTGGCTGTAAAACATGACCCATTAATTAATTTATTTATTTTTTTATAATTTTTATACTCATCTTAAAGAAATTATTTATATTTGCCTGTCATCCCTTGAGAATATATTATCTATTTTTTGATTTTCAAGCCTTCTCTTAATGTTGTACAGATCTTGGACCTTATTGAAATCATATGGTAAATCAAGTTTGATCATTTGTTAATGAAAAACATTATAAAGGAAGTTTATGTATGGTTGGATACTATAGATAGAGCAAGAATTATATTATCACATAATAAATGTATATGTTTAAATTTTTGATGGTTTGTCCTTCCACTTTCTTTTTTTTGTGAACTGTGAAAATATTTGTGTGTTTATATGCTGCAGAAATTTTCTTCAATGAAGAAAAGTCCAATAACTTGGGACAAAACAGGCTTATATTAGTTTTTCATATGAAATGGTCAATTGTATAAATGAAAATGAAAATGCCATATTTTTAACAAACACCAATTTTATTAATTGAACTATGATCCTTTTACTGTAATGGTTTTCTTCCAGTGGGATACTAATGAAAATATCCTGTCTCTATAAAACTCCATTGTTTTGGAGGCAATAAACTATTCAAAGTCTTCGATAATAGTATTGTGATTCCTAAATGTTTTGTTCAGGAAAAGCAGCTCCAAATGCTGGAAAAGGTAATAATCATTTGGAGATAGGTCAAGTGAGTATGGTGAATGTTCCAAAATGTTATATTTTAATTCTCTCAATTTTGAAATGGTGATTTGTGAGGTATGGGGTTTGGCATTATCTTGCAGCAGAATTGGTCCATGCCTGTTCACCAAAGATGGCTGTTTGGTGGTTAATTTTCATTGCATTTTATTTGTTTGTTGGCAATAAAATTGTGTTGTAATTGTTTCACCTGGTTGCTGAAAGGAGTAATGGATAATTCCCTCTGCAGACTACCACACTGTTACCATAACCTTTTTTTGGGTGCAAAGGCAGTTTCAGCACATGTCTCAAAGATTTATCTGCATCAAATATTTGTCTTAAATCTCTTATGGTTGTTGTGTAGGATTCATTTCTCATTGCAGGTAATGATTTGCTTCAGTAATGACTATCTCTTGTTCCTAACCAGTTTCTGCCCTTAAGTAAATTCATGCAGTGCTCATTTGTCCAATTTTTTTCACCTTTCTGATTGATTGCAGCCAAGTGATGAGAAACAGTTGCACAGGAAACTTCGAAGTCTGCTGCAAATGCCCAAATTGTCATTTGTGGATTTAGCTTCCACAGTTGTTCTTGATCTTTCTTCATTCACAAGAGATTGAGGCCTTCCTTGGGGTTATTCTCAAGGTACATATCACCAGAACAAACTTTCTGAAACCAACATTTAATAGTCCATTGAGAAGTAATTCCTTGTCCAAATGCTAAATTCATGTTTCCATCACCCTCAATTGCATTTTTGTCCCAATTTGAACTCATAAAAAAAAAAAAAAAAGTAGTCTCAATTGTTTTGAAGACATCATCTTGTATAGGGTTTCAAAGAAACACAAAAACAATTATAATACAACTTGGCATGACAGACAAATTAAAAACAGCACTCTAGTCAATACTGAAGAGCATATAGTCAAGTTACTGTATTCAACTTATCCTAATCACAGTCACTCTTAACTAAGCAGAAGTTGGCCACTTCATATGAAATGACCTAATACGTTTTATAAATGAGATGAATGGATTAGAAAGAAAACTTTATTACAAGTTTATCAGAGTAACAAAAATACAAAATTTGGAGAAGGTTTTGTGATCATCAGATATAAGTACTTTACCTATATATAGGAAGATATATATATAACATTAAACAAACAATTCATGTGACTGGAGATTTTTTAAGGTTCAGCAAAGGTATCTTGTTGATATATAGTTTTTTGTTTAAAAATTATGGTGTATTTACTTTTTGATAGATATTCAATGGTTTTATTGTGTTGTAACATTTGTGAACATGAGTTTCTTTATTATGTTTACCAACTATGGTAAATTGATTAGTTAAGTTTACTGTTTGGTGACATGGCAAGAATGACAGACAAGTACAAATTATTCTGATGACTGAAATCTCTTTGGAGTATTATTTTTATATTTTTGTTACTTAAACAACATATCGCTGTGATTTAAAAAAAGTAAAAATAAAAACAGTATAAACCTCATTGATGAAAGATGATAGTAAACATTGAATATGTCTCAATTGTATTTACAGTATATTAGGTATACTGCAAATTTTAAAGAAGCACAATGGTGGCCATGTAGTAGTGCTGATATTAGTGATTTGTTATCCAAGTATTTTGTTTGTGTGAAATAAAATACTATCCAAATAAGTTGTGAAGACCGCACTCTATCATCTTTTATTTTTCACTTTGATTATTGCTATTTCTGATTATTCCAACTATAAAAAAATCATTAAAATATTGCTGATATGATTCTTCATTATTACATTTGGTTAATTCAAGTTTGTTCATCTTAATCAATTAATGTCATGACTCACAATAATTACCAACTAAATGAAAGTGGCATTTCTCATGATTACAATTTTCAGTTAATTCATTATTCAAGTCTTGTACAAATAATCAGTTAGTTGAATTTAATTGATTAAGCAGCTGATAATTACTCAACTTATCAGTTTCCTCTAACTCCAAAACCTTTATTGCACAGTGTGTGTAAAATCTTCAAACATTAACAGTGTGAAATACAATGACTTGGTTATGTATTTTTAGATTTTTCATATCTAAGAATTTGGCCTTGAATTAGTGTAGTGTGAAATGGTACGCAAGTAGGCTTAAGGTATTCATGATATGAGATTTTTTTTCATGTGATTGTTGTCTTTTTTCCTTTTTTGAATAGAAAAGAAAAAGGGGAAGAAGAAAAATCTGGGGAAACGATTTAAAAATAAAATATCACCTGGAAGTGAAGCACATTTGCAACTAGCAGCACCTGCACAGCTTCCACCCATTAGAAGTACCAAACCAGCTGAAGCAGTATGGTTAAGTAACGATATACCTGCACTGCCTAATTCTACCCATAGTCCTTCTCCAGGAAGAGGTGCACATCATCTTCATGTTCTCTTAATTACTTTCAAGTATTGTTTTTAGGGTTTCTAACTTGCCTGATAATCTTATTCATGAGAAAAGAAAATCATTGCACATATTCTCGTTTTCTTATGTGTTGCTACTACGTATAATTTAGTAACACTGAGATATATGTACCTGTTTACTCTTTTACCTGTAACGGATACTAAAGTGATTAGTGGTATAAATTTATAAAAACCTGTAAGATGCCGAAATAATTGTTCATAATTTGTAGTTATTGCATTTTTATGAGGCTTCCCAATTACATAGAATAAAAAGAAAGTACATGGTAAACAAATAGGGTATAAAAATTGTATACCCAAAGTAATTGATGGCAGAATTAAATTACACTAATATCAAAAGATATAAAATAAGATATAGGCTAGGCTAGAGTACAATGTATGAAACATAGAATAATGAACTGAAAACCAATAGTTAACACAAAATCCATCATGTGCATGATATGAAGTGTGATGAAGAGTACTTTACAAATATTTTTGTATACTTACATATACATCCATAGTATTAAGGCAGTGATAAGGTGAGGGAAGTAAAAAAAGGCTTTTCAAACACAGTATGTGTCAGGATTTCAGTCTTTATCTATTACGTAAATCTGTGCTTGTTTATACAAGGTTGTGATTAACACAAGATCACTGTGGTGTTTCATAACTGTTATATAAAACATTTTTTGGCTAAAGAGCCATCACATAAACATCTTTAAGTTTATCCTTATAGCCTTAGTACTGAACCAAAATATTAAAATAAATTGTCAGCTTCCAACTTAATTATTTTTGTTGTATTAAGACATTGTAAGAACAAGTCAATTACTGAATCAGTTATAATAGATTAACTCTTTCCATGCTGCTGGTATTATAGGGGCTTATTCTGAACTCTCATTAATAAAAATTAATAACTCGTAAAAGTCATGAATACAGTTGATAACCAGGGAAAATTTTAAGATATAACTTTGATCTTTTATCTACGAAAACACTGAATCTAATATAATATACCCAATATGTATATCTTACTCTATCCATAAAACTGTTTCTTCCTTTTACTAACTTACATACAGCTGTTTAAAAAAATAAACTCCACTCTTTCATCGTCTCTAAGTTAATTTGAAGGAATTCTCGTAAAACAACTGTTCTTGACTCATCTCAAGTTACCATGGCAGTTTTTGTATGCTAAAAATGAAATTCCAAAGAAATTAAATCAACAAAATAAACAAACATGCAGGGAAACCAATTAATTTAATTTTCTCCCATTTATGTGGCAAATAAAAGGTACAAAACTGTTAGTAAATACTGATTTATTTTCATAAAGGTAAAATTGAAAATATAATATGTGGTATAGAAGCCTAATGTATTACTTGATTCATCATACCCTACAGGCCAAAGTTTATATTTTCAGTTTTTACCTTTGGAGAAAAAAATTGTAATATAATTATCAAACAGTTGATATACTCTTTAATACTAAATAATAAATTTGGCACGATACCTTAAGTTAATTTAGGATACTAAATGTTTGCTTAAAAGGATTATAAAACACCATAAATATTAAAACCATTAATAATTCACATTACTTAAAAGCACAAGCCCAACATTGTTTCAAGACATTATCAGTGAAATTTTGAAACTTTAAATGTTAACAGGAATGAAACTCTATGGACACTTCACAGTTTCCATTTTCCTAAAAACATTAAAATGGTTAGGTAAAAAATAAAAACTAAGGCTATCAGGTTGACGTGTTTTTATGTAATTTTTTTCTAAAACAATTGTTAATGAAACATAGATCAAAAAAACATTTTGAAATCACAACCTTTCAGTTATAATTTGATTTTTGTACATATTTTTAGGAGAGAAAATAGACTTTTTGAAAGTTTATGCCATTTTCCCTCTGTAAAAACACTGGACTGGAAAGGCTTAAGCAACAACAAATTTTATGAAACTGTGATGTGATATAATGGTACATCAGATAGTTTGAAGTCACATTAGCTATTTCAACAGATTTCAGGTTTTATCTAGAGTGAAAGCAATGTTATAAAAAGGTTTCTTCAGAAGTTAAGCTCTTGGATTTAAAAATACTTTTGAATTTATTTTTAACATGTTGGATTATTTTTTTAAAGAATAGTTCTAGTTTCATTATCTAGGTTTTCTGTATTTGACAGTAACACCACATTATTTTTTTTTGGAAACAAATTATGTGACAGACATTGAGTAAAGGAATATGTAAATTTCTATCTGGAATGTTTCTGTATACACTATCACAAATAAACTAGTTTTTGCAACAAACAATATAAAGAGTAGAAAGTGGTTATATTACCTAGATTTCTGGAATAAATTCACACGTTCACAGTATGCTATTTTTCTTACAGAAGGTGGAAACATAAATTGGGCATTAGCAGAAGATCTCATAGCAGAAAGTTGTGAAGACAAAGAAAAAGATGGAGTTCTGTCCAGTTACAAAGAAAATGGCTTAATAGATGACATTACTTGATTGAAGTTCATAGAAACAAGGTTAATATTTTCCGTCCACAATCTAACTCTGGGATGTAAGGTAGACTTGTGATATACACATCTGCTAGTCTGTGAGTGTGCAAGATAATAATTGTTATTCTTTTGATTTACATTATTTTATTTTATTTTTAGTGTTGCAATATTGTGGTTGATGTCAGCAAAGATACTGTTATTCATGGATTCTGATATTATGTATATATGTATTATATACTATAACTGGTTCTGTCACTTTTTAAAATAACCTAAATTTTTAGTTACTTGAAACATAAACGTAGTTAAGGTAATATCAGTGCTTTATGCATCTACAACAATGTGGTTGCAATGTACAAAAAGAAACATTTAGAAATAGTGTAGTCAATCAAGTGAGGAGCACCTGTTGTTCTTAAAGTAGAACCTACTGAAGATGATTTACAAAGATACATTACCAATGCAAATTTAAATATCATTTAGATGGTACTTAATAGTTTCAAAACCACTTAAAAGGTACATAAGGAATATTAGTACAATTTTTGTTGTTCCCAAGGTGGGACAATGGTAAATCTACAAAAATCTGGTGTTCAATACTTTGTATAGCCCAGTGTGGCTTTCCTCTAAAGAAAAACAACCAATTTTTTGAGTGTGTGTTGTATATTATGAAAAAATTCAGAAGAAATCTAAAACATTGATAATATTGTTTGTCATTTTTTTCCTTTGGTATTAAACTATTACAAATTTATATTCACAAGAAGAAATTCTGGGCTTCATAATGAAAATAAGTTCAAAATTATTTGAAAATTAGTGTACAGATTTATTGCATTGTTGGTTGACTGAAATTTTATATCATTATAGGAAAGTTAATTTTAAGTTTACAGCAGAAGAAACAATTAACTGGTTAAGGATGAAATTTATTGTTCTAGACATTAGCAGACTTCTTAAATTAAAAACATTGTGGTCTGAAAAGAATAATGGAAACCACTGAGAATACAAATATTCTACTTATTTTTCTAGTCTTATAAGTCTGGCATCTGGCAACAAATATTGTATTAATTGTGGTTTGTGACTTGATATTTACAAATTGTTTCATACAGAATACACACCTATAATTGGGAAAGAAAAGTAGTTCATACATCAGATAATTTGCTGTCAGCTGAATAAAGATGTATATAGTGTAATTTTATTAATTTTAAAGTAAAACAAAAACAACTTTACAATCTAGTATTTTTTTGTCATTAGCCATTTCTACATGTTATACCCAGGAGCAGTTTCCAAAATCGTGAATTAAATACTCGTCAATACATCATTTATTACTAAGCCTTTACTCATTTCTTTTTTGTTTATTTAATTAATTAAGACGAAGTTTTGTCATGATAATTATGAATAATTAATCTTCTGACTCACTGTGATAAATAATTACTACTGTTTTTTATATTGTTTGTGATTTCTAGTTTATAATTTTCTTGTACTCGGTTAATGGAAAGAAAGTTGTATGTAAGTAACATGATTGTATTGGGTTGAGGAATAATTCGCGAGCGTTTTTTCAAGTTAACAAAATATATTCATAAATGAAACGCTTTCACAAAATATTTCATGTCATTTGGTAGATAATTTTTTGCTCTAATAGATGGTGTGTTTGATTTTCATATGTCTTTAATTTTTGCTTTCATTTTCAGCTCATTAAATGGAATGTCAAGTGGACAAAATCGAGCATTTTCGACACCATCTGCTTTTCGCATTTAATTTCTTGCAATTTCGTTTTAAACAATGCATACTATATACCTAGGTATTACATGAAATAAAGTATCATAATAAATGTTTTGGGTGTAATGTGTTCATGCATTGAAGTATTGTATAGTCTTGCATGTAATGCTTGAATGAAATTATTTAAAAACGTTCACGAATTATTCCTCAACCTAATATTAGAGAAACAATTATGGGTACACAAAACCTGACTACAACAACTACTAAAGATCATTGGTTGTGTGTGTGCATGTGTGTATATGTATATATATCCAGTTGAATGATATTTTTTGTAGATAAAATAGAAATATTAAAACTACTTTGAGACTTTAAAAATCTGTCTTTAACATGTCATAATTCTCACTCATTAAATAAATGGATTTTTATAAAATGGGGATGTTTGTACACAGTATAGTTTAGATTATATGAAAGTGTGTAAATGTAACACCAATTTCATGAAAATCAACCACTTCAATAGTTTTACAAGGTATGGAAAGGTAATAAACATAGCTTTTGAAATTTAAACACGTTCCTGTAAGATTAGAACTGTAGCTCACGTGACACTCCCATAAATTTAATAGTTCAAATTATATCATAAGTAATGACTTTGTAGTAATAGTTATATAAATACCTGTTTGAGGGATGAAATCTGTAATTCACAAATATTGTTAAACAATACAATTAGAAGTTATGTGTGACGGGTTGTCATTAAGAGAATCCCTGCATTCTTGTTTTTTCAAAATTAAGATTAACTTGCCCCTATAACAGTAATTGTATTCTATGGGCACAATTCACTCCTATCACTTTTTTTACCAAAAACACAAAAACTGACGTTTTTATGATTCAGCATGGGTGAACCTAAGAAACAACGAGTTATCAGTTTTTAATCAATTCAGCTGCATTTCAGCATGCACCATACCCTCATATCATAGCTGTCTCTACGTAGTTGAATCCAATCTTCACTTCTTTATTTGGTGTGACATTGTTAACACTCGCTCCCTTCTCACTCCTACATGAGTGAGGTGGTTTTCAGTAATTTAAATTTGTAAGGAGCTAATTGAATCTGGTTCATAAGGCTTATTCTTAAGCTTTTATGATGGTTTTAAAATAAAGTTTAGGCACAACACTTACTTGTGCACAGATATATATCACAATACAGAAAGTGATTCTTTATACACATATATTATGAAACAAAAATTTGAATTTTAAATCCTTCTCAATAATATACATTTTTTTCATTCTATAACTCTGTTAAATATTCCTTTTGTTAGCACAAAATGATGTGATTGACATGGTCCTCAGACTAAATGGACGTTCATAGAGATCCATGTCACTCATTTTTTGAAACTAACAGAATCCATATTTATGCCTAATAACACTAAATCTGGCAACAAAATTACTGTTTAGTACAAAAACTGAAGTTGGGTCAAAGCACTTTTCCACTCATATGACCTTTTCAGCAAATATGTTAAGACCTAGGGCTTGACTTCAAACTTTTTTTTCTATAGTGCATTTCGAAAATACTCAGTTATTGATTTTTACATTTTAAAATATTGTTTATAATGCACTGTTGAGTTGGATTTCTTTATTTGATGTGAATTCTATATTTCACTCAATTACTGGTAACCAGTTAATATTTATGAATTCACAAATTAATATTATGACAAAAATGACTATTGATGGTGCAGTGAAAATAGCTGCAGGTTATCCGTAGTTAGGAGATAGCTTCTATCGTGTAGGACAAAGCATGCTCCTATCTACAAGCAATTCTGCCATTACTTGTGGTCTTGCATCAGGATGATGTGGACATGGACAGCTTTCTTCTCTTATTTCTTTTCTATACAGCAGTGTTTTCAGTCATCACTTTTTAGATTTGATATCTTAGGCATGCTGTTTTCTCTTTGTCACTTGTATCACTTGATCTCTCCCCCTTTTTTATTAATTGCATCATCTTGTTCAAAGTCTTTGATCCTCCCTCCCTGGCCTAATACTGAGGTCCTTTGTAAATGTTTTGTAGATTAAATATATGTAGAGGATAGTAAGCCACACCTCCCACATACTGCAGAGGCTCACATATTTGCATATCATTGTTCTTTGTGCTTCCAGTATTCTATTCATCTCTTTGCCTTCTTAAGAAAACTGGGAATGAGCATCCTGTTTTCAATTTATCCTGTCCTGTGTTGTAAGTGGTCTTATTGTTCGCCTGAATCCTACATTCTCACAAGCTCAATTTGCATCATTATATGAGCAGTTGACTTTTTATTGCTCTATCCTTTGTAATCTTCCTCAGAGTTGCTGCTCAAATGTGTTAGATTATCAAGGTGGAGAAGTCCATCCCCTCAATATCTTCATCATCAAGAGGTGTTTTACAATTTGCATCTAAGTCAAGCCCACCCTTCTCCTCTTTGTTTGCAAGCCATGGAGTTAATTCAGAGAGTATTATCAGTACATTCTCCCCCTGTCAAGAGGTTCTGTTTCTTTTGGTGTCTTGACCATCACCACATACATTCCTCTTTGTGGATACTACGAGATCACTGAACAGATATCCCTTCTGTCTGGCTTCGTCTGGTGATTAAACAAGGACAACACAACAATAGATGGTACCTATTCTTCCTCCCCATCTACATATCCATGTCTTCACAAATGCATCATTGTCAAGATGTGGTGCATGCTGCAATACACAGCAGATCTTAGACTGTTAGTCTCAAGAGGAGTTAGCTCTTGAAATCAGTCGTTTGGAACTCCTTGTTATTTGACGAGCAATGGTTCAATTTGTGTTGCCTCTGTGGGGCATGACAGTTATGATTTTCATTTGAGTAACTTGACATTTACCCCATACATCATCTGAGAAGGGGCAATCCATCCTGGTTCTTCTGTTCCCATACATGATAGATCTCCTGTTATGGGCTCACAGTAGTCAGATTCATTTGCTTGATTGTCACAAACAAGGTGCCTTCAAGCTTGTCACAATTTGCATATCCCTTCCTGACAAGGTTCAACCCATAGAGTAGTCTCTTGACTATGTTCTCGAATATTTCCAAGATGTATGCATTTGCCAAACTTCCTCTCTCTTGGTCCATATCCTTTGGCTGTGGGTGCATTCAGCCAGGATGAAAATTACCTTTTCCATCAATCATTCCCTTTCCTCTAATCCACTGTGTATTAAGTTCTTCTTGTGATTCCTTTCTGGCCAGCTTTACCATTGTTTCCGTTCCTTCTCCAGAAACTACCTCCATTACCTTTCTCCTGGTCCCTTCTCTACCAACCTCACTAAGGGGTGCTTCACCCTGCCATTCCCACACACTATCTTAATGTACACCTTTTGTCATGTCCCTTGCAAGGGTTTGGGCTTATTCACAAGTGTAGCATTCCTGTTGTCTCACTCTGACTGTTTCTCATCCATGTCTGTATATCATATTCCATAGTTGGTCTATACAGCATGGATTCTAGTTATTTCCCTATTATTTTGGTCTGTATGTTTTCACCCTCCTCCTTCTTCCACGCAGTTGCTAGGCTGGAATCTAAATATTATTCTTCATGACCTTTCCCTTCCTCTCTTCAAACTGTTAGCCTCATGTTCCTTATATTTTGTCTCCTTGAACATTTATTTCCTTGTCCATTTGACTTGTGGATGTCTTTGGTCAGACTTGTATGCTATATGTATCCTTTTATATCCCATTTGTTCCTATGTTTCAAAAACATCATCTGCCCAACAAAGATATTGTTCCTTCACCCTTTTTCCCTTCCTTCCATATCCTTTGATCTTAATTGTCTTATGTGTCCAGTCTGTGCTTTACAGTGTTATTTGTCACATACAGTATCCTTTATCTAATCTTGCCAACTGTTCTTTGCTTCATCCCATCAGATCTATCACATTCTGATGTCCTCAGCTACTTATTTTCGTTGTCCTTTGGAAGAGATTATCCAAGCCAACATGTGAACTCGCATCATCTGGCAGTTTCTTGCTTAATTGGATATTGCCTTTTCCCTGCAGCGATTGTGTGTGTGTTGGTACAACTCTGACTGGATAAGATTTTTTTTAAGGGACATACTTTACATGTTATGGACCCTGCTCTGCAGCAAGTGATACCTGTCCAGGTATAGTGATCTCCAGCATTTGCACTGTGATATATACAAGGTTTGTCATGCTCCCTTTTAAGATGGTGTGTTCCACAAGATCACTTGCAGGTTCTTCCTCAGGTATATTGAGGCATAAGGGAGTTCATGCCAGACTAACAGGAGTTAAGTAGAAAGAGGTTGTGAGTAACCCTCTCTAATGTACCTTAGATTCCAGAATCAGGAATGATCTGCTTTTTGCAATATGGTATTATGGTCACTCATTGCTTTTCCTCCAGTGATGCATTCCTCCCAACTCTCCAGTGGAGTATGGAAGTCTTTTTCTCTTAGCTGCTGGAGTGGTGGATCATGGAGGAAACCTCCCGAGTGTGCACACTTCTGCCCAGTCAAGAGTAGTGGCTTTCTTCCTGTGTAGAAGACATGACTATCCTCTTGCCATGCATCTGGACTGAATCTTTCCAATATTTTGTAGTTTGCTCCTCCTTGGATGTTAGTTTGTGGGTGACTGGTTTTGGTTGGTGTTGGACCAGCCAACACAGAATGGATATATTCCCAATGCTGATTGGTTTTGGACCATGTTGCATTTCCACAATTTATTTTTCCAGGTTGTGTTTGATTTGTACACATGTTGATCCAGATTCTGAGGTGAATTGTTGAGTTTATCCTGGTGCCACTTGTATGGAATGGAGTTGACCTCTCAATTATAGTTTGTTGCACCCTAGCCATTTTACACACCTTCTTCCTTTTGAATTTCATGTGGATAACTTGTGACACAACATCAGTTGGCAACACTTGAGTAAAGAGTTACCAAGTTGAGATGTGGTGTGCTTTCTCACAGATGTTCTTTATAAGCTTTTGAAGAGTACTCATATATTTCCAATAAATATTTATCTCCTCTCATACTTCCAGTGTTGTTTTTCATGCCTAATTTTGAAGTAAGATAGAAGGGTTTGTCACATGCTAAAAAGCAACTAAATCACGTGCAATTAGGTGGGAATTCAAGGCTAGTGGCAAGCAAAAAGTTGCACATTAGAGAGCAGTGAAATTAACAATAGCTGTAACTGTAAAAAAAGGAAAGTATCTATTGGAAATACATTTTCAGAATAGGAAAGTATTAACTTCCAGTTTATTACTTGTGGTGTAATAAACATGTTTTTTCTTAATATTTCCATATTTATTTGGTATAGGTAGAAGTTTAATGATATGGTAGGTGATGTGTTTTAATGAAGAATACATTTCTCTTAAAATGAGGAGTCTGAACTTCTTCAAAGTTATTGTGTCCAGTTCTAATAACTCCATTATCTACATCTTTAAAACTGTTAATGTGATCTAGGCACAGAAAAAATGAAGTTAATGCTATGTACAAAATTGTATGATACAACAGGTGGTGTACAAAGTGTACTCAAAGATTTTCAGCTTTAAGTGAGTTGTAAGCAATTTCCTGTAAACTGTTGTGCCTAATAGCATTAGCCTAGTTAGTTTTGCATTAATTCATTTGTTTTAACTGTATACAGTGATGTAACAGGAAAATAATCTAAATTGTTAAATGTTAAGGTTAACTCAGTTTTATAAATTGTAAAATCACTTGTAAATTATCATAACAAACTTCAGAACTACAATGCTTTTGATATTTCCTCAGTATACAATAGATTGTAAAGGTCCTATTGATAACCATCCATACTAACTACTAGGTAAGATACAGACATTTCATAATATTATGCAAATTATACAGAGAAATCAATGAAAATAATAAGTTATGCTAATTACAGTTCAATACTTTTCTAAACCATTTCTTACTAGTGAGACATTACCATCTCACATAGCCTCTTTAATTTCCTAAAAATTGGGAACAACCAGGGAATAAATGGTGCATTTCTTGGTATGTTTTGCATAGAATTATGAAATTACGTTAATATGCTGTGCTTATCAGCCTTAACAGCATACTTAAACAGTTGAAATAAAGCCATGTGCTGTTGTAAGCATCCACAGTTTAGGTATAAGGCATTTCTTTACACAGGAAAAATTATAACCAGTTTTCATTCCATAACAAATATAGTGCAGGCATGAGTGCTTTTAGTTATTACCAAAAAAGTGGAATAAACGTTTTTAAGACTTATCTGCAGGTTTTGTGCACAGTTTGATATTAAATTTCAGAACGTAAGGTGGGTTAAAATTTCACAATCTCATACAAGTAAGAACATATACCATAATATTGTATGCACCAGTAAAACAGTAATGTTACATATACTGTTGAATTTTAAAAAAAATGTATTAAACTGTTAATGCTTGTCAGCATTTGGCTAAACTCTGATTGTACAAATAATTATATACAAACAATAGTCACAAATTGTAATGTTCAAAACTTGTTTGTAGAGATCAGGTAGAAAAAAAAAATCACTCATAATTACTAGTTGCCTGATAGAATATAATTTTGAAATGTTACTGATAAGACTGTAGTATTTCATTTATTATCATTCTTGTATATATTTTTGAGTAGTCATTTTCATCACACCAAGTGTTTTTGAAGATAAATAATAGTTCTTGTTCAGTCGTCCAGTTCCATGATTTTTACTTTTGATGGTGCTTCAAAAATATTTTGCAGATATTAGAATTAAAAATTTGTATTATAAAATATTTTTCTTGGTGATAATAGTGACAGAAGTAAGGTAGCAAAGCATAGTAAATAAACATGTGGAACCTTTGTACAAGTGCTTATTTCATAGTAGATACTATTACAAATAAATGTTTTGTAGTGTACAACACAGGAACTGTAAACTATCAAACTCAAAACTGTTAACATTTCGTTAATGTCTTTATCTTAAAACATATTCTGGAAAATAAACTAGAAATAATGCAACAGTATTTAAAGTTTGAAGTGGGCACAATAAATTATTTTCTTCAAACACAGTTTTCTTAAATGAGATAATTATTTTTTCAAGGTAGCTGCTTTATTTTAATCCTAGCAAAAAAGGTAATCAAATAGATTTGAAATTGTTACTAGTAGGAAGCTATGTCATTGGACATTTTAATTTAAAAGTCAGTAAATAAGTCATGAAAAGGTTTGTATTACCAGGTTTATGATGGATTATCCTACTGTTGATAAACAGAGTATCTCTTACAAAAGTCATAAATAGCAGTAGATATTCAATTATTTCAAAAACAGAAAATATTTTTTATAAATTTTAACAAATAAATATGGAATTAGATTTTACACATTTCATGCAACCAGAACTGCAATTAGACACAGCCTTTACTTTCCATTTCATTTGAGTGGTCCAAATGTATGTATGAAAGTGGGTACTTCATTCTTGTAAGAATGATGTTAGATAAGGAACCAACCTTGAAACTGTGTGACTGTATATAATTCTGAATTTACTGGATGTAGCTAAATTAAACTTGTAATGGTTTTAGTAAACATGACAATTCTATTACAAAAAAGAAAACTACAATTTTTTAATAAAGTAGTTTTTCTGGAGATGTGTATGTGATTTTCTGAAGCCTCTACTAACTCTGTTAAAGATTATTTTAGTTTTATTTTTTCACATTTCACTTGCATAACCTCAAGAACCTCCAAAAATTTAATTGTAACCATTTCAAGAACATTTGTACTCAAGATTTTCATAAATTTGATATTTCAACAAGATGGAATATTTAGTTCACAAATAAAACATAAACAACTGTTCAAACTTACATACCTATTGTATATCTTTGGCATGTGAACTGCAAACATTACACTTTGTTTTTTTGTTTTTGTTCTTTTCAAATCTTGTATTTATTTCAATCAAATTTCATTATGCAAATACTGACTGGTAAGAAATGATTTATCTTTAAATCACCAATCAATACTTGTATGTAAAATTATACATGGGCTGTTCTCTGTGTTAATTTTCATTTACTCACAACCTTCGAGCTCTCCTTCCAAAGCTTTCATCAGGCAGCAATGTATCACTGAAGGTTTTGGCAAGAGAGCCAAAACCTCCAAATTAAAGGTATTTTAATGTTGAGAACAACTTAGGAAAATTAATACGTAGAATTATACACGTTATGAGTCTTAAAGAATATCTAGTACTTGTTTTATTCTATCTCTAGCATACATTTTTGGCTATCAGAATCAGTCGTAGCCAAGGAAGCCTGTTCCCATGGAAATCTAGGCATAGTGATCACATTATTTTTCAGCTTTTTTATGTAATAAATTTGTTTTTATCATTTAATTAAAAAAATAAAATTTCTATAAATACTATTATATTTGATTTGTTTTAATGACAATTTTTATTAAAAATTTTGATCAATATCAGTTTTTTAATTTATTGCTACACCTACAAAAATAGCTATTCTTGTTCAGTGATGCCCTCTATTGGAATTAAGCAATTCCAGTGCATCTTGCAAGCAAATCATAATACAACTCCCCTTCTATTAAGTTCCACTAGACAATCACTTTGAATTTTGGCAGGAAATTGAAGCACTGGTCTTCAGTTGGAAGGAAGTATGAAAGTAAGTACTTCATGGAATACATTTTCAGTATGGGAAAAATTATAACTTCTGAAATGATACATTACCTCCTCTCACAAATAGTTAGAATCCCACATTGAACAGATAAAGGGACTTATGCAAGGAAAAGAAAGAAGCATCTTTCAAAATTCTCCAAAAATCTCTTTGGGAGTGTTCTTTGAAGTCATAGATCATACATGAAAAAACTGCACTGCTTCTGAAGTATATTCTCTGCCCTTTATAGAAGGATATTGTATATATGGAATGAAAATGGTAGGAGCACATCAAAAGGGGAGAGACCAATGGCAAGATAGTGATTCAAACAACACATCATATATTAAAAGTTATGAAACTCAGTAACAGAAAACATAAAAGTGAGTAAGATTAAAAGATGTGCCCCTAGATGCAGAGTGGACAGGACATGGCAGACCATACATGGCAAGTCAACCACATCCAAACCCATGCTGCAAGGAACCAACATTCACACAAGGGTAGGGCAAGGATCATACCATTGGTAAATCAACTACAATACAAAACCCATCCACCAAGTACAGACATTCACGTGAGAGAAGGAAAGACCATAATGCTAGCAAGTCAACCACAATCCAAAACTCAGACCACTGGGTAGTGACATTGGAGCAGGAAAAAGGACCATACCTGCTTTAACTCAAGTTCATAAGATCAGAGGGAATCTTGTACTCTCCAAACCATAAACAGGCACGTGAATGTTCTATATAATAATGTATGATATTGAACAATAGATCCAGGAACCTGACATCCAGCATTGAAAATAGGTCTGTGTGTAGTGTGAAACATCTCACTCAAATATATAATGATAGGAACTGTCCCAAGTGCAGGAGCACACTCAGGATAATAACCAACAAGAGATGGTAGAAGGGAAAAAATGTAATCTGCAAATACTTCCACCACAATCTACATGGAGAAAGTAACAAAGGTAGAAATGGAATGAAGACATCTGTAATAAATATGTGAAGATTTATGTTGATAGTTTTAATTCTAAAACCAAAATCAGCAATAAGAAATCAATATCCTTGTGAGGGTAGGATGAGGGATCCCAATTGAAGGGGTGAACTGTAATTTTGATGGCTCACTCCCATGTTACCTAGTGGAGGATATCTCATCA
This sequence comes from Tachypleus tridentatus, assembly GCF_004210375.1. Taxonomy (NCBI): domain Eukaryota; kingdom Metazoa; phylum Arthropoda; class Merostomata; order Xiphosura; family Limulidae; genus Tachypleus; species Tachypleus tridentatus. The sequence continues at coordinate 18,672,061 of NC_134832.1, read as the reverse complement.
TCTACACCAGCAGAACACTGCCACCTTATTCTCATCTGAATAGTTTTTTATATATTATATATACATTATTTGTATTTCATTACCCCTTTTAGGAGGATGTCTTTATGGCCCACCACCTCAGCAGCTTGGAACTGGAAAGTGGTAAGGACCTTTAAACTCCACTGGAAGAAAAGGGGGATAAAGTGTGGAAAATCTGGAGGAACAACAGTATTGGAGACATTACAATGGGTGACCATGAAACCATACCAATTACGAGGGCTGTTCAAAAAATACGCGGACTGTTTGAATTGCGTGGCTCCAGTTGGTTCCAGGGGAATCCGCTTGGTGTCGCTAGGTTCGCACAGATAAGCTGATTATGACGCCATTTCCCGATTGCAGATATCTTCATTTGTGTATTAGCTACGCGGTTTTAAGTGAAGTGCAATTTTTTTCGTTTGGCGGATTTCAGAATGAATGACCTGAAGGAGCAACAACTTGCTGTGAAATTTTGTGTTAAACTTCGAAAATCTGCAACTGAAACTTTTGCTATGCTTAACACAGCTTACGGTGATGTTGCTGTGAAGCGTACGGCATGTTTCAAGTGGCATGAACGTTTTAAGGATGGTCGACAGTCCATTGAAGATGATGAGCGTCCTGGACGTCCTTCCACGTCAACTGACGACCCACACATCGGGAAAATCGACGTCTGACTGTCAGGGAGCTTGCTGAAGAGTGTGGGATATCACTTGGATCTTTTTACGTGATTTTGACCGAAAAATTGAAGATGCACTGCGTTGCTGTGCAATTCAGCCCTCAGAACTCGCGAGTTTTTGGCCAAACGCTCGATCACTGTTCTTCCCCACCCCCCCTACTCACCTGACCTTGCTCCTTGCGATTTTTTCTTGTTCCCCAAACTCAAAAGACCCTTGAAAGGAAGAAGATTTGAGACGATTCTTGAGATTAAGGCAAATGTGACGAAGGAGCTGGAGGACATTACAAAAGAAGCGTACCAGGACTGTTTCAACAAGTGGAAACACCGTTGGGATAAGTGTGTGCATTGGGGAGGAGAGTACTTTAAAGGGGTCCCAGACCTGTAACTTCTAAATAAAGTACGTTTTGTTTTATGACGTCAGTCCGCATATTTTTTGAACAGACCTCGTATTTAATACAAGGCATGGTAGAGATGGACAATTTTACTCATGGATGAATATGTTCTGGGAAGGGCAAACCTCTCATGAGGTTAAACCTACAAGCAATCTTGCGGAACACCCTATTTACATAGTGTGCATTGCATGACCATGGAATTATAGTGGTTAATTTATCATAGACTTACAATGTGACTTTTACTAGTTTAAGTATACCTGTACAGACACACAGTTGTCAAAGAGCAGGATACATATATATACCTCTTATTCTTTGTGTGTGTGTGTGTGTGTGTGTGCGACGCTAAAAGGGAACTTGCCCAGTCACAGTCTCATGAAAGAGTAAAAGATGGTAACAGGAGTAAGACAGTATCCCAACAAGGTAAAAACATCTACCCAAAGTAAAGAACTGGAGATAAATGGAACAGTGGTAGTCCCAGAGCTCAACAACAAATGAAGCCTCCATTGGATGACCGTTTGGATATACAGGGAAAGGAGAAGGTGCATGGTTTGAGTGAAGACAAGAAGAATAGTTAATGGGAAGAAAGATATCCATTGAATCACAATGGATCAGGGAGGTAGGAAATAAATCACAGACAAAGCAATAGAATAAGGGAATTGCAGGAAATGGATTAAATGAAAAAACTTTAAAACAATAAAGTGAAGCAACCCAAGGTATATACTGGATCAACATGGTTATCTATAACCAATCAAGACATGTGGAATGTGATAAGGACAGAAAAGTCAAAAGAAATATACCACTCAGCTACAATACAAAGGCATTTTTTCAAGTATGTAAATGATTTTAATCTTTATACCCATATGAAGCTTAGTTTTTTCTTTTCACCTTTTACATTTACTGGCTGTTCAATTAACATTTATAACTGAATAACAATCATATTATCAAAGTTTGTGTTTGAATATGTAATTCTATTAGGCAGCCTCTAATTTTTAAAAATAGAAGGGTTTCCAAAAAAATAAGGGAGGTCTTGAGTTTCCTCTTTTACTTTACTTCTGAAAATAATCTAATTTTCAAAAAGTGTCAATTATTAACTTGATCTTACCCTGTGTGTCATTATATCTTCTTAGAAACAGCACCCCCCCATCATGGTACATTCTGCAGTACATGATATTATAAAATAGTTTCTTCAACATGAAAGTAGTATGATGAATAATGCTTGTTTCTCTGAAATGTAAACTCATGAAATGATGATTTGAGGTTTGAGAAAATTAGATAATTACTTCAATAACGAATGAAAAAAAATATCTTATCACAAGTGAGTCTACTGACAAATTGTGGCATAGGTGATTATTTATAAATTATCTTGAACAATATGTTTCCATCAACAAAATAATAAACAGATAAAATCTAAGATATAAAATAAGTAACAAAATTCCCAAGCTACATACTCTATTGTAACACATACCCCACCAATTATATTTCCAAAGGTGGTTAAGGCAAACAAATGTCTTTTATGTTGGCTGTAACATAGATACTATCACCTGTGCTTGAAAAGTATAATTAATTCTCATAATCATTTTTGTTACCCCTTTGCTTATTTCTTGCATATATCTTTACTCATGGTATTTATACATTTTCAGTGACTTGTAAATACCATTCTTTCTTTTTTATAGATTTTGTTCCTGATTTAAATCAGATATGTTCAAAATTTTCCCACGTCAAAATCTGGAATCCCATTTGAAACCACCAGTAAAAACAAGCAATTCTGTTCATTTTACAGCAGGTTTTATGAAATGTATTGAAACTACTGCACATACTCATCTCCTTAAGTACTTAATGAACAACTCAACCCCCAGTTTTATCAAATCCTATAAATTCATATGCTATCTTATGAATTAAGATGGTTATTGGAAACTATTCCATGGTGGGCAAAACTCAAAATCTGGTAAGCCCAAGCATAAGACTTGTGTATTTTTGCATCCCTTAACATGTTAAAGAAAAAAGTGTCACACTTTTTTTAGATGTAATTAAATGTTTTTAATGTATTTTATAATCTACAGTGATTCACTTGTATTTTCATAAAATAAATTCACTGATGAATCTTATCTAATTATATTTACATTGAAAACAATTTTTGGATAGGTTTGTCAAATACTGAGTATTTTAATAACTTTTTAAATAGTTCAATGGCATATGATCAGATCTTTCGCATAACAATAAAGAAGTTCCACTGTAACTATGAAACTAACCACATATTTTCTATACTAGTTGTTGATGTGAGTTAGCAATCTCCAGTGGATTTTGTTTTAGAACATATATGCAAACTTAAAGTTGAAGCTTCAGTTTTTTTCCTTCTCTGCTTTTATGGTCTCCTGCTTCACCTTATAGTCCTTCAATGCTGCCTTAATTGCATCTTCAGCTAGCACTAGAATAATCAATAATATGAGTGTAACATTTTGATTGGTTGACATTACCACTAAAACATATATATTGGTCTAATTGTAAACAAGTACTGTATTCTTTGTAAATGTTAAATCTTTACAGTTTTGTTCTTCAGAAACTATGCATGACTAACACAAACATGAAAACAACAAATTCATTTTCAGTAGTTCTATATATATATATATAAAGAATAATATAAAACATTGCAATTTAACATTATTAATGTTAGTCTTTTAACCCTTTGGATGCTATCACTGGATTCAGACTTGACATTTATAACTGTTTTGTGCAACAAATGAATTTACCCCACATCACAAAAAACCTTTCCTCAGGGTGCAACAATTAGAACACTCACACATCTTTGAATTTCCTGCCTTGGTGCCATACAAACCCAAGCAAAAGTTCAACAAGTGGATTTTGATATTCAAAAAGTACTAAAATTTCATTTCTAGTGGATAATTTACACTTTGAGAATCCACCTGAAATTCAGTTATCCATTCAAAGGGTTAATAATTCAAAGTTAACTGTTAGGTTCAGTTCTCCGTAAATTGCACATACTTTTTTACCCTTAAACAGTAAAAATGTTGTAGGCAGCAGTATCAATTGATGATGGCTACTGTATGAGGGTTAAGCAATGAAGGGTGGTGAAAGAAAATCATGCTGACCATATATATTTGTCTAATGACCTAATAAAAACATAAAATGATGAAACCTGATAGCTTCAAATAAACACCAATTACATGTGAAGTATAGGTCTCAAACATTTTTACCTGATTATACTTACTTAAATTTGATATAACCTAAAAATTACAAGACATTTGCATATTTTGTTGTAATCTGCAAGTCTCAAAAAGTGTGAGAAAGCTCTAATAATTTCACAGATCCAATAAAACCAAATTGCAAGATATTTTGTGAAAACTACCCAAGTCTGAACTTATGCATTCTTTCATTAGCACACTTCAAAACGAACTTAAATATTGTTGAGAAATATCATTTTAAAAGATTGCTATATTTAAAACATTGTTTCTTTACAAAATGTTTTTCTGTTTCATTATACCTAATAAATATATGAAGAGAGATAAATCATCATCTAAGGAACAAAATTTCATTATTTTATTCAAATGGCACTTACTGAACCAATTACATTCTTTACATCATTTTCTAGTAAATTTAACATCTCTACATAACAAAGTTAATAATTAGTTATTGTTATACTTGTTACAGAATAGGAATGACATTGTAGGAACCCAAGCAATGCTTTGCCACATAAGGCCCAGTACAAGTAAAGATGAGCTTTGGTTGATTTCTGTGATTCTACAACATACATGCTAATGCTGTAAAATTCTTTGCTTCTTAGAAAGAAAGTGTAGGCCAAAATGATGCTTGGATGTTACATTGATGTAATGACAATAAGATATGGAGGAAAGAGGGGAGGGTGATTTATAAACACTAATATCTCAAAAACATAAAAATTCAAGTACCTGAAACTGCTAGATAAATTTATAACTTTTAAATAAATAGTGTTTGAATTTTTTTACTTACTAGAACAATGTAACTTCACTGGTGGAAGTTTCAATTCTTTGGCAATTGTGACATTCTTTATAGTCTCGGCCTCATCAAGCTATGGAAGGAAGAAAAGAAAAATGTCATAATTTAACACAATTTCTTAAATATTTTCTAGCATTTTTAGCATTGTACAAATAATATTCACAGGAAAGAATAAAAAACAAACCTAACTCATATATGCATGACTAACACATCTATCACACCCATTCCCAGAGGGGCCAAAGTGATACAAGTTTCTAGCCAATGTCATGAATAACCTTCAAATGAATAAAAGGATTAATACACATTTATAAATTTTTTGAGATTTGATTAACAAAAAAGATTTTGTATTGGATAAAAGGCCTCATCAGCTCTGGATATAGCAGATATAGTGTGATTAATGTATTATTATACACTCTTCTTGACTTGCACTTAGAAATTTTTATTAATAATAACTACACATAGAACATCTATGAAAAGAAGTATTAAATGAATGCATTTAGCTAGAGGTATATTCTAACATAATTAAAGAAGGTTGAAATTAATAGCAATTCCAGTTATTAAGACCCCTCCCTTTATACATCAGTGATAAACTCATACCAAGGTTTGGAACTAAAATTCATGGCCCTCAAAAAGTAAGTTCACAATATTCTGACTACAAAATCAACTAGTGAATATGCAATTAACCTGGCATTGTATGAAACAAAATGTATGCAACCACCATACTGGACCCACTACAACAATCTTTAATCAACAAGTTCTTCCATCTCACATACGAGTCCCTCACCATTATCAGTTTAAATGGGGAAGGAATATAAAACTGAAACTTGAAGCAGACACTGAAAAATAAATTTAAACCAAACATTTCATAAGCAATGGCTAAAGCTCCTCACCTTGACAGTTCTGTAACATATCCATATATTCAACTTACTTTCTGACATAAATTAAACTGAATCTGAATGAATAAATAAAATCATGTCTGACTTCATAAACAAATTCCATACAGTCCACACAAAAGTGAAATTATAAAAATTAATACAATGGTAACAAAGTTCATAAACTATGAATACCTTTTGAAATAACAGCCATGATATCTGATAAAGTTCACAAATATTCACCCACACGAAAACTGTATTAAACTACTCAAATTCAATCAATACCCCATTTTATTTCGTTTGATTGAACAAGTGATTTCACCTAATAAAGTCTTAGTTGCACAATCTAAAAACATCTTCCCAAAACTGAAAGATATTTATTTACCACCAATATCGAAAACAATGAAAACATTTTTCACCTAGTATGGATCAGATTTATTAAAATATTAACTATAGGTCACAAAACATGTACACTGCTGGCCAAAATCTTAAGACCAATAAACATAAAGAAAAAAATATGCATTTTGCATTGTTGGACTCAACCACTTATTTGAGTAGAGCTTCAAAAGATGAACATAAGAAAAGGGAAAATAAAAATAAAAAAAACTTTTTTAGTATTTAATAGGGAAAATGTGAACACTACAAAATTAGCCTAAATACTAGGTGGTCAAAATTTTAAGACCATACTGAAACAAAGCGTTAATTGGTTAACATGCAACAAAATTTAGTCATTTGTGTTCAAGCATTAGCATTATCAACACCTCCCACTGACATCTCCTGTATTACTTTGGTTAAAAACATGGCAAAGGCTAAAAAGTTGACAGAGTTTGAACGTGGCAGAATTGCCGAGTTGCAAAAGCAAGGTCTTTCTCAACGTGCCATCGCTGGTGAGATTGGGCATAGCAAAACTGCTGTTGCAAATTTCTTAAAAGACTGAGGAATACAGAACGAGAATTTCAAGTGGTCGGCCCAAGAAAATTTCGCCGGTGTTGAGCAGGAGAATTCAACGAGTTGTCCAGCAAAACACCAGCTGATCGTCAAACCAGATTAAGGCCCTTATGGATGCAGAATGCAGCTCAAGAACAATAAGACAGCATCTACGAGAAAAAAGCTTTAAAAACTGTTCACGTCTTCAAAGGCCACACCTTCTTCCACACAATGAAACAACTCGGTTAAACTTTGCTGAAGAGCACCAAACATGGGACATAGAAAAGTGGAAGAAGGTTTTGTTCTCTGATGAGAAAAAATTTAACCTGGATGGTCCAGATGGCTTCCAACGTTACTGACACGATAAGGATATCCCACCGGAGACATTTTCTATACGACACAGTGGAAGAGGTTCCCTCATGATCTGGGGTGTTTTCTCCTTCCATGAAACAATGGAGCTTTAGGTTATACAGGGGTGTCAAACAGCAGCTGGCTACATTGGCATGTTGAAGAGAGCATCTTTATTGACTGAAGGCCCTCGCTTGTGTGGAAATGACTGGATCTTTCAGTAGGACAACACTGCAATCCACAATGCCTGCAGGACAAAGGACTTTTTCATGGCAAATAACGCAATTCTTTTGAACCATCCAGTGTGTTCGCCTGAATTGAACCCCCATTGAAAATGTTTGGGGATGGATGGCAATGGAAGTCTATAGAAATGGACGTCAATTCCAAACAATGCACGATCTTCGTGAAGTCTCTTTACCACTTGGAATAACATTTTAGCCAGCCTTCAGCAAATGCTTATTTCGACTATGCTAAAGCAAATGTTTGAAGTTATTCACAATGATGGCTGTGCAACTCACTACTGAGACCTGTTGTTGGGCATTTCCTACCCTGTTTAGGACTTCTTTTTGGTATAGTCGTAAACTTTTGACAAGCTAGTATTTAGGCAAATTTCATAGTGTTCAGATTTTCCCTATTAAATGCTAAAAAAGTTTATTTTTATTTTCCATTTTCTTATTTTCATCAGCAGAAACAGGCCATGTAGACTCTCCAAGACCCACAACACACAGAAGTCAAGTTGAGAGGGGAAGACGGGCAATCCAAAACGTGTGTGAAGGCATAGGAGGAGGGAATCCAATCAGAAAACTGAAATTCATTTGGGCATCTCAACTCTGGAAACTAGGACTTATCCAGAATATTTTGTAACTCCCTTTACACTGGCAGAGTACCTATCATTGTGGAGTTCATCTAGCAGGTGAACCATCCCAATGGGTTGAAACTGGTAAATGTTAAAGACTCCCATTCTCTACTGGAAGAAGGGGGGGAGGAGAAAAATAGATAGTTACTATTTTTAAATGCATACCACACTGATTTAGTCAACTGAAAAGTAAGGATGAGATGGGCAACAATCCCCTTCTGCTTTTCCCATGCTGTCCATGGGTGGTATGGTCCAGGATGGGCACATTTTGATATAATTATCACAAGGACTTTACACTTGTGACCTTGGGAAACATCCCAACTCAAGGGTAAGCATACATAGCCATGGAAAATGTACAAGAATCAATTTTCTGCAAATGGTTATAGCCATGTAAGTAGAACCCATTCCAAGTACAGAAAGAATACCAGGGCACACCCCTCACCAGAAAAAGAGAAATCCGCACTGAAGCTTAAACAGGGGTCCAATAAAAAAAAGAAAGAAGAAAGCATTAGTAAAAACTTTCCTCATGTCACAGCCATGCCAAAGACTACAGAATAACCATGGGTAGCATACAATTCCCTGAGGAAGCAGAAATAGTGATGTAACGTAGATAGTGGAAGACAAATGTGCATGGAGTCATCTACATGTCCAATTATAAAATCTTTTCAAAAGGCTGGCAAATATGAGGGGCAAGGGAGACAGATTTGATGCAAGGAGGAAGAGGCCAACTAGATCAGATGTTAAACCCAACTGGTCAGAGGATCATGGGAAAAGGAAGGTTGTCAAAGGATAAAAAGTGGGAATGAGGACTTCAGAAGGAAGTCGTATGAGCAATATGATAATGGAAGGCACAAACAGGACTGAGGAGTCAATCCAGATCAGGACAACAGAAGAGATGAGAAAAAGAAGATACACAGATACAGAAAAAAGGTGGAATGACCTTCTCAAATTGCAAGGGTCTTAGGAAGGAAAGCAAAATCTGGATAAAGGATAAAGTGGTACAAGGTCCTGGTAATATCATGGGTAAGAATATCCAACCTACAACGTACACAAGCCAGAAGAAGAAGAAAGTATATCTTCAAAGAGACATAAAACAGGAAACACAGACAGGAGTTTGAATGGAGGTAAAGTGAGGGCATGAAGGATCCAGTCCAGGAGTGACAAACACTTCAATGGTCAACGGAGTCAGAAAGAACAGGTTAACATGGAAAGGACAGATGAGACAAAGATACTGCAGAAATGGGAAAACAGAATGGTGTTATGATGCTGCCTGAAACCCAAACATCAAGGAGACCAAAAAGCCCTTCTCGAAGAGCTATACTGGAGATACAAGCAACTGTAGGGTAATAAGAATGGAAACTCCAAGCCTAAGCCCAGGAACCAAAAACAATTCACTTCCTGATGTAAACAGCCAATGAAGAAAGATAGACAAAATGAGCTAAGTGAGAAACTACTCTGTGAAAGAATCTGGATCTTCTCACCAAAGACCAGACAAATGCCAAGTGTGAAGATGGTGGATGAGAAGTACAGGATGTATGACTGGTGAATGAGGTTAATGCAACAGATCTGGAGGTAACAGAAGTGGTATAGGAGGGATCATCAGGAGCTGAAGCAAACGAGGGAACCATGGTTGAGCATACCGGTAAGGAGAAATCAAAAGAACTCTGCATGAAGTGGCAAGGATAAGGGTGAATACCTGATGAAGTAATTCCATAACAGAAGAAACTAAAAAAAATAGGTGAGACCAATCACAGCTGAAAATATCTATTGCAAAAAGCCCTAGGATGGGGACCAAAACAGAGGCGATTTGTGATTGAGGGTGGTGGCAAACTCATCTATACAAGAAGTATCTAAACTATACAGTTAAACTAAAAAACAGAAGAATGTTAGAACCTTTCAATGGGATGAACCCAATCCCAATCAGGAAAGATGACCCATCACCCGAATGAATGCACCTAGAATATGGCACACTGTCAAACAAATGTGCTAGGAATGGACCCAAAGGATAAGATCCAATGTATCAGAATGGATCATAATCAAAATGACAGCTGTTCATAGAAAGAAAATGATCCAATGCCCAAGAAACAGCCAGAGATTTCATGGACACTGATGTGAAGAGAATGCCCTTCAGCAGACTAATGACCCAAAACATGTTAGTAATAAACTCATGCATCCCACCTCTAAAGAGATGCATCCATGAACAGATGCAAATCTGGCCATGGAAGAGGAAGCAAACACCATATGTATCCCATTCAAGATTTCACTAGTTATAAAGGGCCCACTAAGGCAAATGCATATGAGCCTTGCCAAGGGATATGATCATGGTTAGAAATGACCATCTCCCCCAAAGTGATAGAACCTTAGTAAGTGAGGGAGCAAACAGAACTGTCTGAATAGCTAGTTCCAAAGAATTGAGTCAAAGAAAAGAATGGGCCTTATTGAGATGAGTGTTGAAGAAACCACTCAAGATGTACAAGGTACTGGAAAGAACAAAGGAACGATCCCTCTTAATGTGATGAATCATCCCACCTGCACAGCTCTGAGAAACAACTGATGAGTCAGACTGGTTGATTCCACCTGGAATGGGTAAGAATAAGCCAGTCACTTTTGTATGCATTAAAGTGCAGCCCTATGGTATGAATATGTTGAGCAAAGGGGTGAACCACTTGAACATGTGTTGGAATAGCCAGACCAAAGGACTGAATGCTAAAAATATACAACTCCCACAACAGGCAAATTAGAAGTAAAACCCACTTGAATCAGGTAAGACTAAATCCACAACTGGGAGTCCAGAATTTGGGAGCCTGCCCTAAAAGTCACAAGGGCAAACAGACTTGAAACCCATAGGGGACTGGGCATACCAATGCCATCATCCAATGAGGCAGCAAAAGCACAGTATAAACCTAAACATAAGGTAATGAGTAAAAACAAGGAAGAGAGGTAGAAAAACAGGGAAGGTCAAAATAACTATGGCAAGATGTAGACCATCACATACCTTAGATATATCTCCAAGAAAGCCAATGAGGGCTGAATCAACTCCTAAGAATGATGTGTGCCTGTAAAAGGCTCAAAACGTACTAGAAGAAGAAGGGCATGAAAAGAAGACAACGTGCATGCTACAGAATTCAGTAAAAGACAAATGATATGTATCTATGACTTTGGATTTCGGGTTAGATATTAAACTAGTAAAAAATGCACGAAAAACACAGGTAAATCAAATGCTCTCAAAGAAAAGTGAAATTAAATTAAATGAATTTGAACTGAGAAAAATAAAAGTTAAACCACTTCTAAGGTAATAAGTGGTCTAGAAAAACAAGTTTGCATCCAAGCATTGCCAAAACAGAAGTGACAGTTTGATAGTGGAACACAGAGGGAGTCACATGGTAATATGATAGTAGTACTCTCCCAATGGTGCAGAGTAGATGTATGATGATTTGCATGAGAGACATGTTGGAACTTTGGATCCCAACAGAAGAGTGTGGAAGGCTTGTGGCATGCGTTTTGAAAAAACTGTGTATAGAGGGCAGCACTATTTAATAAATGATTACATTATTTTACAGTTTTGCACCATTACCTCTTCAAGATTTGGTTACCTAAAACTATTTAAAATATTGCTGATTTTCTTTAGATTATTTTAACTTTAAATTTACAAGTGATATTCAGAGTTCCAAATTTACAAATAAAGCAACAGTTCAAAGACAAGTGACAGAGAAAAATGATTTTTCAATTGTGAAATATAAAAGGATTTTTATCAACTAGTCACAGTAGGTGTTTTTTTATTTAATACAAGCTGCAAAAATGAACATAATACAGTTATGGGTAATGTAACAGAAAATGTGAGCATTTCACTCCTACAATAACACATTACGATCCACAAAATTTTCATCTTACCGTTTATGCAAACATGGGCTGTCCTAAATATAAAATTGCCATATACACTGCATCCTACCAACAGTTTTGGTTTCAGTTGGCTTTTATTGTCTAATTAAAATATACATTTACATATCTTATAGAAATGCAGCTTACATTCTAAGTTTTTAATTGATATTTTATGTAGGTTTCACTTCCACAACACATTAGATACAAAACATATAGCAGAGAACACGAGTTTTGTTAAACAATACTAGCTTTAGTCCAGATATTTGTTATTCACAACTGTAACATTTGCATTCTAAAAACTTGCATTTAACTTTTATATTAGTTATACAGAGAGATGTGTATATTATAGTAAAAATATTTTCAACATGCAAATCAGAAGTCACAAGACAACTACTGCTGATATAATGTCAAAGTGGAATGCAAGTATAAGAACTATATTTTGAAATTGTTTGAAATTTAAGTTTTTTTTTTTTTTTTTAATTTCGCACAAAGCGACTCAAGGACTATCTGTGCTAGCCGTCCCTAATTTAGCAGTGTAAGATTAGAGGGAAGGCAACTAGTCATCACCACCCACTGGCAACTCTTGGGGTACTCTTTTACCAACGAATAGTGGGATTGACCGTCACATTATAACACCCCCACGGCTGGGAGGGTGAGCATGTTTGGCGCGATGGGGATGCGAACCTGCGACCCTCAGATTATGAGTCGCACGCCTTAACATGCTTGGCCATGCTGGGCCTAAAATTTAAGTAGTCATTAAAAATAAATCACCTTTTAGAAAGGGATATAAAAAAAACCTTTGAAATGCAAATTGTGCATACAATTAAGATATGTCCATATGATTGTTTCAGAATTTCAAAGATGATGGAGATATCTTTCATACTTAATAGCACTAGAAACCAAAGAAATATGGGTTTACTAGCATCAAGATCATATAGAAAGAAAACAAAAAGACCCGAACTGAATTATACACCAGATTTGGTAAGCAAAGTACAGAGTTTTGCAATGTATGAGAACCCATAAATACAGAGACTGGCAGCAGTACATAATCAAGAAGAATATCTACTTGAAAAAGCAACAGAAGGAAGGAGGGAATTTGGCAGTTATTGTGAGTTAAAATCTTTTAGATCTCATCGAACATCCAAAAGATAATCAAGGGCACTCTGAAACTCTTCAACCCCAAATGAGAGTTTGACAGTTGAGTGTTCGATTCGCTGACATTGTAGTATCTCATCACTGGTAGAAAAAGCAACAGAAGTCAATTCTACACAACACAATTTCAATTATCTCAGACATCAGTTGGAAAATGAAATGGATATCAATGCATTCTAAAAACTTAAATTTAAATTTTACATTAGTTATACAGAGGGATATGTATATCAAAATGATTTTAAATGTGCAAACCAGCAATGTTCATGAAGGTGTACCACTTAAGTCAGTCAACACAGTTCAAACACTTCTGTGCAATTAGGCTGGAAACCCTTTTCGTCAGACACAAGATGGATTATGGAAAGTTAACAGGGAGTAGTGATATCCTCACAACAGATCCTTTTGCAATAAAAAGTACACTACAAAATTATTAAGATATGGCATTACCAGGTGTTGTGGCATGACTTGTAACTATGTAGTGAGGCTTCAAAACTGTTTTAATATATCCTCTGTATACATAATCTGACCAATAAAAGTAACCTTTAAAATTATTAGTTAAGATCCTCATTAAATTTAAAACTTTTATAATTTCTTAATAACAAAACAATAAAAAATCTTGTTCAGCAAAAATAATATTATAGCTACATATCTAAGAACAGCTGGTATGGGTATAAAAAAAAACAAAAGAACCTGAAGATGACCTAGGATTGGTTGGTTGATTTGGTGTTTTATGGCATAAAGCAGCTAGGCTATCTGTGCCAAACATCCAGTAGTAATTAAAAATTAAAGTATATTTAGCAAAATTTGTAAAAGAAAATTAAGAAAAAACAATGTTTACATCTAGTCCACAATGTTAAGAGAAAAACTAAAGTAATACAAGGTGTAGAGGACTTTCTGTAGCATAACTGTAATTATCATAACTCACCAGGAAGACTAACAAGTACATAAAAAACCACCATCAGTCACCTGAAGTTGGCCTTTCCAGTCCTGGTTCCAAGTTATTTGACGTTATGGCCATTTTCAAAAAGGAAAGTAATAACAATTTTAATAATACCTCGCCATGATGACTAACAGGAAGTTCAAACAGCAGCGTTAGTCACTTGAAGTTGGCCTTTTCAGTCCTATTTTCGAGTTATTTGATGTTACGACCATTTTCTAATTTCAAATCGAACTAAATGGAATGTGATTCTTAAAATTGAATCACATTAAAAAAAACGTCTAATGTACAAATTAAAAAAAACTTAAATGGCATCAAAAAGATTAATGCCCCTTAAAAGACTAACAATATTTTCAAGGTAGACAGTGTCACCATCACCAACAACACTGTCTAACATCATGGACAAACCTTGGGACAGAACATGTTTAAAATGGTGCCATCGTTGAAAGTCATAACAATGGCAAGAAAATAATATGTGGCTTATTGTGACCTGAGTGTTACACAAACAACACATTGGTACATCAGTTCAAGATAAAAGAACACAACGAGTTAAAAACTGTGACCAATGCATAGTCTAGTTAGAACAACTTCCTCTTTCCGATCCTTAAGGAAGCAAGACGGCCAAAGTCCAATACAGATTTTTATTTGAAAAAGCTTGTTTTCGTGTTGCTTACTCCAAGTCGATTGCCAGCTGGCATGAAGTCGAGCCTTCAATACAGAACCATAGTCCACGTATGGAATTGGAACAGCAATGATAGTGCCAGGACAGATAGATTTAGCTGCGATGTCAGTGAGCTCGTTCCCACGAATACCAACATGGTCTGGTGTCCAGTAAAACTAAGTAGAAGTAGATGTTAAAGAGAAATAGGCCGGTTGGTTTTGAATATCGGCGAGAACAGGGTGTGAACTAACATGAAGCGATTCCAGGGCTAGTAGAGAACAAAGGGAGTCAGTATAAATCATGCAGTTGGAGTACTGCTCAGCTTCTATGTGATCCAGGGCAAGAGAAATGTTTAGCAGTGAAGACAGAAGCTGTAGAGGGGATTCTGCAAGCAACCACTGAACCACAACAAACCATGGTAGAACCCACACAGTCACCTGATTTTGAACCATCTGTATAAATAGGAATGGAAGGATGGTTCAAAAAATGTTCAGCAAATAACAGACAGTGTTTCCAATCAGGAGTGTCTGCTTTTCTCAGATGACTTGAAGATAAATCACATTTGGGGACTGTAAGAAGCCATAGTGGGATGGGCTGACCAGTGGATACAGCAATGTAATCCAAGGAGAGACCCAATTTATCCAACAGCGCCTGGATACGAAGGCAAAAAGGAGCAATGACAGATCATCTGTTCTAAAAAAGTATGGCCCATCGAGGAAGAAAAACACAACCCCAGGTGGGATGCTTTGGTAAGGAACAAAGTTTTGAAGCATATAGTAAAGACAGTTGCAAATGGCAGAGGTACAGAGATGGTTCATGGAACTCTATGTATAACTCTGAACTGGGGAAGTATGGAAAACCCCAGTGCAGAGCCAAAGTTCTTGATGATAAATAGGGTCCAGCATCTTTAAGGCTGAGGTTCTGTCAGAATCATAGACCAGTGATCTATAGTTGAGTTTTGATTGAATAAGTGCACCATATATCTGTAGCATAGAACATCGATCTGCTCCCCATGTGGTGGAAGAGAGGATCTGGAGGATGTTCATTGCTCTTGTACATTTGACTCATAGCTGCTTGATGTGTGGTATAAAGGTCAGCTTACAGTCAAAGATAAACCTCAAGAACTTTGTCTCAGGAACCACAGGCAGCATAACTTCACTGATACAGAGTTCAGGATCAGGATGAATACCCTGTTGGCAGCAAAAATGCATGCAAACGTTTTTAGAGACAGAGAAGTTAAAGCTGTTTACTGTTGTCCACTTCAGTAATTGATTGAGAGCAGTCTGTAGCTGCTGCTCAATATACCTCATGTTCAACAACTGACATGAGATGTGAAAGTTGACAGAGCCAGTTTGCAACAGTGAGAGAGAGTTGTTAAGTGATAGAATTAATCTTTATTCTGAAAAGTGTGAAACTCAAAACACAGCCCTGAGGGACTCCAAGTTCCTGTAGAAAAGAATGGGAAAGTGTTGAACCCACACGAACTTAGAATCTCCTGTCCATCAAAAAATGTTTAATAAATATGGGCAAATGGCCACATAACCCATATATAGGGAGGTCCCACAAAATGCCATACCTCAATGTTGTATCATAAGCCTTCTCAATGTAAAAGAATATTGATACAAGATGTTGTTGTTTGAGAAGGGCTTCTCTGATTGATGTTTCAAGTCGAATCAGATGGTCCATGGTAGTGCGCTGTCTTCAAAACCCACACTGGATGGGCGAGAGGAAGTTGAATGATTCAAAGAACCAAAGAAGACGGGCATTAACCAGCCTCTCCAAGGTCTTACAGAGACAGTTCGTCAAAGCAGTTGGATGGTAGTTTGAAATAATCTTGGGATACTTACCAGGCTAAGAGAAAGGTAGGGCAATAGCCTGGCACCCAGACATCAGGAAAAACATTATCCTGCCAGATCCAGTTAACAACAATCAGAAGAATAGCAAGAGAAGCAGAAGATAGATGGGACAACATTTCATGGTGTACATCATCAGATCCAACTGATGTAGTGAGAGACCAATAAAGTGCCAGTTTGAGTTCCACCAGTGTAAAGGGAAGATTATAGAGACATTCAGCTCAAAAGGAAATGGGTAATCTCTCTGCCTGTATCTTGATGGCTCAGAAAGTGGACGAAAAAGCAAAAGCTTTCACCTAGAGTATTTGCGATGCTCTAGGTATCAGCTACTTTCTGGTCATCAGAGAGCAAGATATACAGGGGGACAGAATTTTATTTACCACTAACCTTTTGAATCTTGTCCAATATGATTTTGGAACTGGTGGTAGAAGATATGATAGTTGTGAACTTAATCCAAGATTCCTTCTGGCTTTGATGTCTTAACCATCGATCATGTGTGCAGGCCTGCAGGAAAGCGATGCGGTTTGAGAGTGTGGGATACCTATGAAAAGTATCCCAGGCCCGTTTTTGAGTCTTCCGTGCCATGTCACAGGCAGGATTCCACCACAGATGAGGATATCATGGGAAAAGTGTTGAGGTTTTAGGAATACATTGTGCAGCTGCTTGTATAATGCAGTCAGTTACTGCTGCCACACGGTCGTCTATTAATGGCTTGCAGACATTGGCAGGATCAAGTTCTGCGAGAGCAGTGAAAGAGGGCCAGTTTAACTCATCCAGCTTCCACTGGGGCACGTGGGTTGGGTGGCATAGACCAAAGCTAGTCTCTCTCAAAATTATAGGAAAATGATCACTTCCTTGTGGATTATTGACAACCCTCCATGAAAAATGGGAGAACAGTGAAAGGGAGCAAACTGAGAGATCAATAGCAGTAAAGGACTGACTAGATGCATAAAAATAGGTGGAAGAACCAGTATTGAAAAGAGAAAGGTTGTGATCAGTGAGGATACACTCTACAGAGCAACTCCTTTTATCAATATCAGCACTTCTCCAGAAAGGATGATGACCATTAAAGTAACCCCAGGATTAAAAAGGGAGACAGCAACTGTTCAATGAGAGCATCAAGGTCTGATTGATCATATGTCTTTCCAGGCAACGGGTAGAGAGAACAAACAGTAATGGTACAACCCAAGGAAACACAGATGGTTACGCCTCCAAGGGTGTGTCGAGTGGCAAGGACAGAGTGGGACATGCTGATCAACCAAAAGCGCCAAACCTCCATGCATTCGTCCAATTTTCGAGTCTCAGGGTAAGTAATGTTATCAATCATATTAAAATGCTGTACTTCTTTTTCTTCCAACCATTTAGGGTAAGAATGAAAGTAGGGCAGGTGAGAACCATTGTAATTGATGCAATGAGGGTCCATTTCACACTCACAGACATCATTGTCCTTGCCACCACAACGAGCACACATCAGGGAACCATGACATGATGTCTTCAAGTACCTGAACTGCTGACATTGGAAATATCTAAGAGTGTTTGGAATGTATGGCTGTACCTTGCAATTAAGATAACCTGCCTTGATGGTGGCAAATGGACATGGTGATGTAAATGTCAGAATGAGGACACTGGTTGGCATCATAATTTCATCTTTGCGAGTGGTGATACACCTCATTGCAGAAACTCCTTGGGTGGATAAACCAGAGATAATCTCTGACTCGGGGATGTTCTTCAAATCCATCTCAATAATAACTCTTCATGATGAATTCAAAGTAGCATGAGGCGTAACCTCAGTAGATATATCCCCAATTGCCTTTGAATGCATGAGGAGTTCACTGTGTTGAGATGTGGATGTTTCCACCAATATGTCACCAGATCAAAGCTTTTTCTGACTTTGGAGAGCCAGCAAGTCCCTCTAGTACATTCTGAATGGAAAAGGGAGACATTTGCTCTAAAGGTATGTATGTCTGAAAGAGAATGTAGTATCAGAAAATGAGGTAAAGGTGTTACAGATGTTGAACATTGCTGCTCAGAATCTTCTAGATGTGGATGTTTACCTATGGACTGTTTTTTCCTTATTTTATTTAAGTTTTTATCTGGGGGATCCATAACACTGCACAACAATTTTTTTGAAAAGTTTTGCTTCCTGAAAAATTTTTGCTGATTGTGACAGGTACCTGGTGGGTATGCACAAATATAGTTTTGGTTTTCCTTCATCATGTAGGAACTCTGAGAAATAGACAGTTAACTGTTTGCCAGCAATAACATATTTAATTGCATTTATGTTTCTAATACGCTATTAAGTTCAACATAATTAAAAGTGGTTTGCTCCTAATTTTCATTTGTATTTGATGTCTGGTGCATCATGTTGCAATGCCCAACAGTATTCAGCAAGAATTGATGGATTCTAGTTGCCCTGATATCATTTTTCCATTGTAGCAATGTCCTGATGAAAACTGAAAATTTTGATGAAACGATACACGATAGACAAATTTGGATGTGATTTTCATGATCAGCAGCCAAAAAACTATAAGAAACACCCAACAGTGTTCAGGAAGCAAAAACTTTGCTATGCAGTGTAATAAAAGGAAATTTTGGTGCCCACTAACCCCATCTGCCATGGAGCCCTACGAGGGGATGCACTACAATGTCAAGCAAGGACACTGCAGCAATGCCAGGGTTTTGTGAGCACTATACCCAAACACCAGCATCAGATACAATGTCCACAACACCTGTTGAGAACATCCAACACTGGCACTTAGTTGACCCCAGTCCCAGTGGACCAGCTGATTGACCCAAGGAGGGCCACCTCAAGGCTGCCTGTCTACAGGAATTCAAGGCCAAAGTGGTGTATTACAGTTGCACTTCTCAACCACTAGGATCCTCTCCTCCCCTACACAGGTTGCCATGCACAGCAAACACGTGGGTGGATGTTTAGATCCCAGAGAAGGTAAACTGAAAGAATACAACCTTCCCTGGGAAGTTCCCTCACCACAAACTGAGGGGGTGACCAAGAAGGTCAAAACGTTGTTCTCTCCTTATCAATAAAAATGTTAATACCCATACTAGCCATTCCAAGATACATTTTTATTTTAAGAATATTAGAGCTAATATGCTATGCATGACTGGCTTTTCCACATTCTTTGCTAAAGCCAATTTTGTTTTTATGTTAATAAGATAAAGCGATATGTGGTTAAATTTACAGAATTAATAATGTGGCCTACAGTTTAAAAGAACCAAAATGGAAACACAAAAACATCTGTTCTTATACCCTGATTCACAGTTCAGCTTTCATAGTTCACTACATCAATTTCTGACCATGCTATGATAAAAGAGTTAATGGTGTTAACATTCATGTATGGGTGAGTGTTTCTAGATAGATAGCAAAGGTGGCACGATAAAGCAATATGATACGAGTATCATATCGTGAAGCCGTGATATGAATAAATACAATGTATGTGTCTTCAAAAAAGTTGTCAAGCTTTCAATAAACATTGCAAGTCTTTTGCACAGAAAAAAAAATCAGAATTTCTTATAAAATGTTTTTGCTAAAAATAAACGATTCAATAAAGAAAAATAAGTATTGAATACTCCATGATGTCTTCATTTGTTTCAAAAACATTACACACAAAATAACAACAACAAAATAGACAGATATTACCTTTTTGTTACTTTACTTCTCTTGCCAGTTGCTATTTGGTTTATTAAACCTGAAGATTTGATAAACCACTGTAAATTGTTAAGTACCTAAATGAGACAATGTTAGTAATACAGATAAATTACAGACAAGACTGTCAAATTTTTTTAACAAACTGTTGATAAAACTTCTGTATTTAAATATGTATCATATCACATCATCAATACTCAGATATGTATAGTATTGACTAGTATGATGAGATATGCACCCTTCATAGATAAACATTTTAAAGCAATTCAAAATATATTGATACTTCTAACTCTTACAATTTCTTATTTGTAAAAAATAAGAACAATTCTTACCATGGTTTAATTAATACAGCAGAAAGCCATTTTCTCTCCTACACATTCTGTAAATAATATACATTCCTACTCTTCAAATAAGTAACAGAATTTTACTCATGCACAACAACTGTATACAAGAAACGTAATAATTCCCACTTACACTTTTGCCCTTGATCCATTCTGTTGCAAGGGAACTTGAGGCTATTGCTGAACCACAACCAAATGTCTTGAATTTGGCATCTATTATTTTTCCATTTTCATCAACTTTAATCTATAAAAGAAAATTTATTGCATAATATCACAGACTGAAGTTTGCAGTTTCAAAGAAGTTAATTAGAAGAGATTCTACTTTGTGTAAACTGAACTGAAAATACATTAATACAGACTCTTCACCAGCTATAATATTTTCTTCTTCAACCTAAGTCTTACTGATGCTATGGAAAAATAAGTACTATTAAATTGTTTTTGGTTAAGTTATTCAATTTAAAAAGATTATGTTTTTCCAATGTAATACTTCAGCCACATTCAACTTGATCTGACTAAATATATATATAATTAAATACATATAAAAAAAAATCCTAAAACTGACTGGTATTAATCACAAAATGTTAGTTATTTTTACATAACCCATGAATAAGGGATCAGTTGGTCCTTCAATGCTGTCCTCAAAAATGTAAATCAACCATTTACTTTTTAAGAAATCCTTAACTCCTTTTTCAAACTCCTGTAAAGTGCTGGCCTCTAATAGCAATTCATTCATCCTGGTATAAAAATGAAACTGATTTAACTGGACTTTAACCAGACCCTAAACTTGTTTTTTGTCATCATATTGTCCTTAGAATACAGTAATATAAGTCAAAGACCATTATCTGATCTGTTTTAACCCAAAATAATTACTTGTGAAGCCTATTCAAACAGTACAGAACAAAGGATATCACTAGGCACTACAGTAAAATCTTAACCAAACAATAAGTAAATAAATGTTTGGGAAGAGTTTGTATGGTCCCTAGCTAAAGGGTTCCACAGAAACTCAGTGAATGGCAAGAAGGATAAAGAATAATGTTTGTTTTTGGTTTTTTTAATTTTGCTCAAAGCTACTGGAGGGCTATCTGAGCTAGCCATCCCTAATTTAGCAGTGTAAGATTGGAGGGAAGGTAACTAGACATTGCCACTCACTACCAACTCTTAGGTTACTCTTTTATCAATGAATAGTGGGATTGACCGTAACTTAATAACGCCCCCACGACTGAAAGAACGAGCATATTTGGTGCAACCGGGATTCAAGTCCATGACCCTCGGATCATGAGTCGAACGCCTTAACACGCTTAGCCATGCCGAGCCCAAAAGAATAATGAAAATGAAATAAATTTGATCACACAAAATTAAGGAAGTGAGTAGTAACAAGAACATGTGTATGAGACAAGATGTACGACATAAAAAAGCAATATAGTTTAACTAATTATGGATATATCAGTAAAATAACAACAGGTAATCTTAAATAACAAAAACCATGATAAGCCTAAGCAATGGTATAGGAAAAAAGACACCCTTCATATAAAATATTAGCTGTTCTTAGAAGGCTTTAATATATATAGATTTTTTTTTAACCTGTTATCACTACCATTAGAGAAATTAGCGTGTAAAGAATATATCGTATATTATTATACTCATTAGAATATTGAGTAAAAATTTCAAAAAGCACTGATACCAACAAAAAACTAAAAATGAAAACTAAAAAAAAAAAAAAAAAACTGATTTTTAAGATATCTCAAGTAGAATTATAAAACAACTAAAAAACATACACTGCTGGCCAAAATCTTAAAGCCAATGAACATAAAGAAAAAATACACATTTTGCATCGTTAGACTAAACCATTTATTTGAGTAGAGCTTCGAAAGATGACAATAAGAATAGGAAAAATAAAAATAAAATTTTTTTTAGCATTTAATAGGGAAAATGTTAACACTGAAATTAGCCTAAATACTAGCTGGTCAAAAGTTTAAGACCATACTGAAACAAAGCATTAATCAGTTAACACGTAACAAAAGTTTGTGTTCAAGCATTAGCGTTGCCAACATCTTCCACTGACATCTCCTGTGTTACATTGGGTAAAAACATGGCAAAGGCTAAAAAGTTGACAGAGTTTGAACATGGCAGAATTGTCGAGCTGCAAAAGCAAGGTCTCTCTCAATGTTCCATCACTGGTGAGATTGGACAGAGTAAAACTGATGTTGCAAATTTCTTAAATGACCCCGAGGGATACAGAAAGAGAATTTCAAGCAGTCAGCCCAAGAAAATTTCACCAGCGTTGAGCAGGAGGATTCCACGGGTTCTCTGATGAGACACCAGCCAATCGTCAAACCAGATTAAGGCCCTTTTGGAGGCAGAATGCAGCTCAAGAACAATAAGACGACACCTACAAGAGAAAGGCTTTAAAAACCATAAACGTCTTCAAAGGCCACACCTCCTTCCACACCACAAAACAGCTTGGTTAAACTTTGCTGAGAAGCACCAAACATGGGACGTAGAAAAGTGGAAGAAGGTTTTGTTCTCTGATGAGAAAAAATTTAACCTGGATGGTCTAGATGGCTTCCACCTTTACTGGCACGATAAGAATATCCCACCCAAGACATTTTCTACACAACACAGTGGAGGAGGTTCCATCATGATCTGGGGTGCTTTTTCCTTCCATGGAACAATGGAGCTTCAGGTTATACAGGATCGTCAAACAGCAGCTGGCTAAACTGACATGTTGGAGAGAGTATCCTTATTGACTGAAAGCCCTCACTTGTGTGGAAATGACTGGATATTTCAGCAGGACAATACTGCAATCCACAATGCCCGAAGGACAAAGGACTTTTTCATGGCAAGTAACGCGATTCTTTTGGATCATCCAGCGTGTTTGCCCGAACTGAAAATATTTGGAAATGGATGGCAAGGGAAGTCTACAGAAATGGACGTCAATTCCAACAGTGCATGGTCTTCGTGAAGCCATCTTCACCACTTAGATTAACATTCCAGCCAGCCTTCTGCAAATGCTTAAATCAACCATGCCAAAGCAAATGTTTGAAGTTATTTGCAATGATGGCTGTAAAACTCACTACTGAGACCTTTTGTTGGGCATTTCCTACCCTGTTTAGGACCTCTTTCTGATATGGTCTTAAACTTTTGACAAGTTAGTATTTAGGCTAATTTTGTAGTGTTTGCATTTTCCATATTAAATGCTAAACAAGTTTTTTATTTTTATTTTTCCTTTTCTTATTTTCATCTTTCAAAGGTTACTCAAATTAGTGGTTGAGTCTAACAATGCAAAATGCATATTTTTTCTTTATGTTCACTGGCCTTAAGTTTTTGACCAGCAGTGTATTTAAAAAGCAACAATAAACATAAAAAAAATCCTAATTATATCAAATATACAACAAAATTCAATGGTTAACATTTAGAAACAATAAACTTTATTGATTATTTAGTCACATGTTAAAACAGTACAATGTTAACTTTTTTATACGTCTTATTACAGACAAGTTAGTATTGTTTTAGCTGTATATAAAAATGTATTTAAGACAATTTGGGGGCTTTAAAGAGTTGCACCTCAAATTACAGAGTTATTCAAACATTTTATAACTAATCTAGGGTATAAAACAGTGACAAATGGGTTTAGTTATTGTGCAAAGACATACTTAACCTCTGCAAAAATGTACTATTTTTTACGTTCTTCAAATAGTCTAAATATGAAACTAAACACCATAAAAATTAAAATAAGTAAGATAAAAACATTTGATAGTGATAACATTACCCTAAAAAATTTGAAAACCATTAGAGAAAAAGAACTAAAAAGCCTATTCTATAATACTGTAATATTGTATTAAAAAAGTAATGTTTAACTTCCTGTATTAGTTTTTCAAAGTTAAATGTGTAACACTGAAAACAAATTTTTATATAAGACTTCTACAATAAAAAAAGTCCTAAATTCATATAAATGAGTCAAAATCAAAATAATATATTCTGAAATAATTAGCTCAGTCACATAATCCAACAACTCCAAAGCTCATATTTATTTCTGGTAATGTTATTTAATATGAAAATAATAAATATTTCAAATTATTTAATGAAAGTCAATTAGGTATAATTAATTATAATGGTATTTAGAAAAAATATATAGCACAAGTAAACAGGATGATTGATTTCTAATGTTTTGTTCTTTCAGTTGTTACTTATCCACACATTTTCATTTACTTCAGACATTAACAATATGTATGACATATTCATGAGAATTCTAACTTCTAAACAATAAAAGTTAGCATTTTTTAAAACTGAAAATGCATTTCCAATAATACTTACCTCTTTCACACTACAACTATTATTTAATTGTTAGTGTTTCTTTTTCTTTGTCCATCTAAGCATTGGTCTGAATTTTTCTCACTTGCATCCCACTTAAATGTCCATGGTGAAGTCTGTCTCGTGACACTTTCCACCTACATCAAGGCACCCTTTATACTAGAAATGTAAATAATAACATCTCCTTCAGATAACAGTCACTTTTTGGAGACTGGCTCAATTTGCAGTCTCTAACTCCAATTCTTAGCAAGAATGAAGGATAGGAGCATATGAGAAGAGGCAAGTATTACATTTTCAAATAAGAAAATTTTAACTTCCAAAATTTAACTTCTTTCATGCTACAGCTAGAATCCCACAGTGAAAAGGCAAAGGGGCCAGTGATGGAAATATCCATACAGAATGCATCTCCCTTTTTAAATAATAGGTGTGAAAAAAAGAAATAAGATTAACACCCTCGTGGAATAACCACACTGCATCCAGAACAAGTACGCTCTTCACCAGGAACCTAAATCATGGACAGTGTGGAATTTGATAAGACCCACCATCACCATTGGCCAGGTCAAAACGAGATAGCAGAGGTCCTACTGCTCCGAGATAAAATTATCGGGTCATGGCTCCTAAATGCAATGTTGGTGGCTAGAGCATTAGGACCACAACATAAACATATTTTGTGAGTGCATCCCAACCTGCAGCTATAAAATGATCTATAAACCACCAGAATCACATGCACTCTCCTTAATCTGGAATAAGTCTGCAGAGAACTACCCCAAACTTGGAATGATGGGATCCTATAAGCCAGGGGTGTGCAACATTTTTCGTCGGTGGGCCATATAACCAACTTCATCAATCAAGCGGGGCCACTTAAAAAACAAGCTTATTCGTGTACATGCACAATAAATTAAAAAAAAATCTCAAAATGCAAGCAATAATATTTTATATTTTTGCATGAGTGATCATTTTAGTGCGACACTTGAAATTTAGAGTCTTTGCAGAGCTTGTCAATATCAGCTTTGACAGAAGTGGTTGCCACTCTTAACTGACTGATCAAATGTTCATCAGTCAGCTGACTTCTACATTTGGTTTTGATGAGCTTCATTTTGGAGAAAAATTGCTCACAGCAGTAGGTGCTACCAAAAAGGGAGGCAATTCTTTGTGCATGATGGGACAAATTGGGAAACTTTTCACGTACACAGAGTTTGTAAAAGTCTAGCAAACTGTTTTCAGAGAATTTCCTTTTAGTGTCCATGTCAGCCTGCAGTTCAATGAGTTCCATTTGGCAATCGTCAGGACTGTCTTCCACTGCCAAATCAAAAGGTTGAGCGAACAATTTCAATCTAATTTCAGTTTGTCTGAAATCTGGAAATCTGTTTGCAAACTCATCACGCAGCTTTTGTACACTGGTTCCATATTTGGTGCAATCCAGATTAGGAAATTCCAGTTTCCTGGTTGCAAGACATGTAAAATGGGTCAATATGGCTCTTCTCAACTGAACCTGGAAAAGTTCCAATTTCTTCTCAAAAGCACAAATATGCTCAAACAACTTATTCACAAGTTGACTTTTCCCTTGTAGTTTTAAGTTTAAATCAGACAGATGCTGTGTAATGTCTGTGAGGAATGCTAAGTCATTCAGCCAGTTCTCATTGCTCAAGAAGTCCACATTCTGACGCTTGCTCTCCATGAAGAACTTAATCTCCTCTCGCAGATTCCAGAATCTCTTCAAAGTAGCAGCTCTACTAAGCCAACGCACAGCAGAGAAGTACAAAACATCTGAATACTCACTGTCCAGCTCATCTAAAAAGTTTTAAATTGTCGATGATTTAATCCTCGTGTTCGAATATAATTTACGATTGGACGACATTTTTCATGACTTCTGCAAAATCCAGAACTTTGGTGCACAAGCTCTCTTGGTGAATAATGCAATGGCTTACAACCACGTCTTGTGCTCCAATTGCAGTTAGAAATTTCTTGGTGAATCCATTTGTCCTACCTGTCATGGAAGGAGCACCATCTGTTGTAACACCACATAATTTATAAGGATTCAGTTCAAACTTTTCTACAACCTTAAGCACTTGTTCACAAATATCCTGTCCTGTGGTTGTGGAGGAAAGGCTTGCCATATCTAAAACTCTTGAAAACATCAAAGCCTGCAGTAACAGCTCTGATGAAAATGACAAGTTGGGATGTGTCATTGATATCAGTGCTTTCATCCAAAGCCAGACTGAAAGCTTCACATGAATTCAATCTCTCTTTCAAAGTTTCTTTGATGTCCTCTGAAAGATCTTTTGTCCCATGCGTGAGACAGTAAAGCGGGAAAGGCTAGTTTGCTCCACAAAATATTTTTTCTCTGGACATGCATATTCTGTGAATATTGTTAAACAATTTTAATAAATTCTCCATCACTGAAAGGCTTTCCCTTTTCTGCCATACATTCACAAAGCTTAAAACTCAGTTTTGTCACCAGTTCTGAATTTTTCTTGAAAGTGGTAAAACACCTTGTTGCTTTTCAATGGATGTTTTAAATGTTCAATTTTGTCCTTTCGTGCCTGACCAACAATTTCATCAAACTGGGAGGAGTGCTTAGTTGCGTAATGTCGCTAATATTGTACTCTTTCATGACTGCAATTGTAGTTTGACAGACGAGGCAGACAACACCTTGATTATGTGGGACAACAAGATATTTTGTGCACCATTCACTGTTGAATAACCTTCCCTCATCATCAATTTTTCGTTTCTTAACTGCTGACATTTTACTAGCCCTGAAATCAAAACAAAAATTATTCTCACGAAAATAGCAAAGTAGAAAAAACATAGAATTTATTTACACATGGAACCTCTTATGGACAGAAACACGTTTCTAAATTGGCATCCCGATCATAGCCTTCCGGTACTTAAATTAATTGAGAATAGCAAAATACAGTGTGACCTCGCCTATTAGCGGTTCACCATTCATGCTGCCCCGCATATTCGCGGGTTATGCGCGAACTGCGCTTTTGTAGGTCACAGAGACTGAAAGGGCTTTTCGAGGAGATTTCTGTTGTATTTACTCAATCAAGCCGCTTTTATCAATTGTCGTCTTCACCAAACAAGATTGACTGCTATTGGCTGACTGCCTCAGCTTCCCCAACAACGCAAACGGCAAAGCACAGCCCGGTAACGCACAGTACAATTTAGTGAAATACATAACAGTATGCAATATTGCTACATTATTACTGCATCAATGAGTATAAGTATCATTAGTGTTTGGGAAGCATTTCATATAGTATATAATCGCATACATATACGTTTTAAAACTGCATCCAATATTCGCGGTTTTTCGCTATTCGCGGGAGGGTAAAGAACGTAACCCCGCGAATAACGAGGTCACACTGTACATAGAATCAGATGCATCTGAAAGCAAAAATTTTAATAAATTCAGTAAAGTCATAACAATATGCTAAATAATAATCAATTTACCTTCAATCTCTTGTAGTAACTGTAAAAGGTAATAAAATTTTCACCAATAATGAATGACGGACAGCAGAGGTTAGGGAAAATTTTCGCCAGCGGGCGAAGGCGAGGTTCAGGACATGACGTTGAGTCGTAGACAATAGTGCTAGTGCACGTCACCTATTCATGCCCTAAGGAGGCCGACCAATCGAATTCGGCCTGCTCCTCTCTAGCAAAGATAATTTTAGAAGTTTGTCGAGTCGAAGCCTGGGAATCCCGTAGGATCGATGCTTTTAAAAATATTCCATTTGCGTTGGATTACAGATCAGGCCACATGGTTAGATTACAACAACTAGGTCCACACTAAATGGCTTGGCGGGCCGGGTTGTGGCCCGCGGGCCGCCTGTTGCACACCCCTGCTATAAGCTATATTTAATCTGAAGGAACAGAATTCATCTGGTTTAAAATTATGAACATTCATTATCACCATGCCCAACCATGTGGGCAAAGTAAATTCCACTTGCCCCCCAGTATAGAGCACTGTTTATTTAAGAAAAAAGAAACAAATAGTATTTTATAATGGAGCTACAGACTTATTTAATATGTACTACACTATTAATTTTTTGAAAATATAGAAAATTTTATCCCTATGTTTCATTAAATAATTGTACTTCCAATCATCAACAGCTAATATTTTAATCCCATAAGAATAAAGTTGGGTCATTCCATGTCAAATTATCCAGATTTTGTAAAATTTTCCAGGTGACCCCCTCAGAATGCCTTGAAAAAAATTCACGTGCTCATTTACTCATATAATGAAAAATTGCCAAAAATTAGATTAATATCTCTTATAGTTTGATTTACAGCCCTGTAAAATTCAGTTAATTTTTTTTTTTTTTCTTTGGCTGCTTAAAGCTGCAAGAGTAATGGTGGTAGAAGGCTGAAATTTGCTATACTGAATGAATTAATCTCACAGAATTCAAAAATGGTCCCAAACCAAGTTTATCTCTCTCAGGATTTTCATAGTGAGGCTGGAAAAATTACCTGAAAATCAAATATCGTAAAAAACATTGGTTTATTTAATAAGCCATAGCTCTAAGGCTTAATATAATACAAAACTGAATTTTGTTTTCAAATTTCCTATAACATATCAGTTGATAAATGAGCAATTGTTGTAATTAAAACATTTAGTTATATGCAACTTTTTATGATTTAGCTAAAAACAGCCCGACTTCAGGCCACAGTTTGACCATGTCACCAGTTATTCAGCCTTTTCAAATTTTTACCATATATTCTTACATCTCTGAATATGATCTACAAAAAAACATCAGGATGGTGTTCAACCTACTTTTTGAGTTATAATTTTTTAAAGTATCCTCTGACCATACACTGTTCACTTGAAAAACAGCACTTAAATTTAGGTGTGTTACTGTGTGCAAATATATCCATACAAATTTGAAATAATGTATGAATCCCATTGAAATATTCTAATCAGCCTTTACCATATATTCTTACATCTCTGAACATGATCTTCAAAAAACAATCAAAATTGTGCAAAATAATAAATTTTCAAATTTTAAGTGTCTCTGACATGTACCATTGGGCAAAGGACCACATTTAGGGCATTCAGTTCTTTCTTGTCAATCAGGAATCAGTCCTGCAGAATTGTGTAGTTTGATCTATTTGATCACTATGAAAAATGCAAAACTGTGGCAGGTATTAGGTCACATCATAGCTTTATTCCCCACTCTACTAACATATTGTATATGAGAAGGTTATCAGATGATGATGTGTACACAGTTGTAACTGTTGGTAGTAACAGTGAAAGTGATGCTGCAGCAGCTCAAATAGAGTCTAATGATAGCAATGACAATTATCATCCAGGGAAATATATGGCGTGCATATACGATCATGAATGGTATGTGGGAAACATAAAAGATAGATCAGATGAACATTCCGATGTGTTGGTGTCATTTATGAAGAAATCAAGAAACAAAACTGTTCTCATGGCCTGCAAGGTCATGTAAAGATGAAAGCTGGATTCCTTTCCAACATATTCTTTGTCTGACAAGTGCACCTACTATGCAAGGCAGTAGGGCTCGCCACTATGTTCTAAGTCAAAGTGATTTCAACATAATCAAACTCGAATTTCAGAAATTTATTCAAGCTGTCTGAACAAAGCAATGTTTTTTGATGTTGTTAAGGCTAATTTATCACCAAAGCAGTTTTTGAAACATTTCATTGTCACGATTATTGCAATTTGGTATGACTATAATCTTTCTCAGTTATCCCCTGTTTTAGCACTGTGCTTTTTGTGTCTGATTTACCTTTGTATTTATTATATTATGAATCTTAAACTCAGCCATATCTGCATAACTGTAATGAATACACAATATATTTGCACTGCCATGTGATCTAACTAGTTATGCCAATAAACTTGTTCAGAAATGAATTACTTCTTTCTTGTTTCTTACAACTTCATTATTTAACATTGTGAAAGGCTGGTTAGAATATTTCAGTGAGATTCATAAAATTCTGACAGGTATTTTTCAAAATTGTATGGATATATTTGCACACAGAAACACACCTGGTCAGAGGATAATTTAAAATATTATAACTCAAAAAGTAGGTTGAACACAATCCTAAAGTTTTTTGTAGATCATATTCAGAGATGTAAGAATATATGGTAAAAATTTAAAAAGGCCGAATAACTGGTGACATGGTCAAACTGTGGCCTGAAGTCGGGCTATTTTTAGCTAAATCATAAAAAGTTGCATATAACTAAATGTTTTTACAGGAAATCTAGCAGACTTTTAATTACAACAATTGCTCACTTATCAACTGATATGTTATAGGAAATTAGATAAAAAAAATCAGCTTTGTATCATATTACGTCTTAGAGCTATGGCTTATTACACAAACCAATGTTTTTTACGAATTTGGGTTTTCAGGTGATTTTACTGCCTCACTATGCAAATTCTGAGAGAGATAAACTTGGTTTGAGACCATTTTTGAATTCTGTGAGATTAATTCAGTCAGTGTAGCAAATGTCAGTCTTCAACCACCATTATTTTTGCAGCTTTAAGCAGCCAAAGTTGTCTGAAAATGAATTGCCAAATATAAAAAAATTAACTAAATTTTACAGGGCTGTCAATCAGAAACTATTAGAGAGATTGATCTAATCTTTGGCAATTTTTCATTATATGGGTATATGAGTACATGTGAATTTTTTCAAGGCATTTTGTGAGGGTCACCTGCAGCCCCCTGGATGATTTGACATGGAATGACCAATCTTGAAACTGTGAAACTTTATAGCATCTTGAAAGCTTTTAGTAAATATTAAAAGTCTGTTGTACATGAAAATCAGATTTTTTAATAAAGTATTTTTCTTAAGATTTTTATAATCTTAAGATTATAAAAGATTTCACTTTCGAGTGAAAGGTGATGTTCATGCTGAGAACAAAAATATTTTATAATTTTCAGATTTTATCTGCAGAAACTCTAGAAAATTTAATGAATATCGTCTGTTTTGGGAAAGATTATATTTTACTTATTATTTCACAAAATAGATAAATCATCTATGAGCAATGAAACAAAAAGTTATATTAAAAAAAAATTACCTGATGCTGACCTCTACAAGTTAAAACAGTCATAATTAACATCACAATCTATCTACTGTTAAAGTTGCTGTTATTGTATTTTTTTTTTTTTTTTGTTTCAATCTCTATACAAGTCTCCAATTAACTGGAAGCTGTATTGGTGTATACAGCTGATAAGAGAAAGTTTTCATTACACGTTAAGATGTCTAGCATGACCTCAAAACTAAAACACAGGCTATTTACACAATACAATGACAATTGAGACTGTGAAACAGTGATTGGCTAAAACTGATGAAACTATATACATTTGTACTAAAGTTACAAAATTAAAACTGATGCAGTTTTGTTCAAAATTATTTTGACTTTTGTCCTATACATTTACAACTGGCATATAATTCTCTGACAAAATTTATAAATTCAGAAATATTAAAGTTTTGATTTGGTACATGACAAAATCAACCCATAATCAAAGTGAGAAATTTTCAAAACTTATAATGTAAGAAAAACATTTTACTCAATAAATTTCAAATCTAAATATGAAAAGCATTAAAAAGAATGGGTGGGCTAAAAAAAAGTCTTAAAGAACTAAATGGTCCCTTGTTGTCCATCAGTTATGTTATATTCAAAGTCAAGTGGCAAATGCACAAATTATCAAATTCTCAGCAATACGGTATGTTATAAAACACATTTCACACAGTGAAGGTCTTGATATTTTCAAAAGAAAAACCAAATACTGCACAAAAACCCTCCATGTAATGTTCTTAATATTTCACATCGTTAAGTTTTTTTTCGTGTTTCACTAATACTTACTTGTAATTTCATAACATCACCACAGGCAGGTGCACCAACAAGACCTGTTCCCACTGAAGCATCATTTTTATCCAGAGAGCCTACATTTCTAGGGTTCTCATAATGGTCAATCACCTGTAAGTTCAGGATACATGATTACAGCTAACTATTATTTCATATGCTGTGAATACAGTACGATACTAGAGTACTTTTAAAACAATTGAGTAAATTTTAATAAACTAGTTATTCACACAATAAGGAATAGAAAAGAAAACTAGGCAAGAAAAGTTCATTAAAGCTCATTAGTCACCCAAAAAAGTAACCAACCAAATTTAAAATTAACCCCTCATATCCATAAAATTATTCAACAAAATTTAATTAAAACTATCAATAAACTAGAAAACCTTTCCACAAGTTAAAAATTCTAACAAAGAAAAACTTTTGCCTTACAACCAATATGGACCTTGGCTTTTCTATATTGTCTTTCTTTCTCTAATGCAGCGGTTCCCAACCAGGTGTGCTCACACCCCTTGGGGGTGCGAGATAACATTTGTTTTCACCAAACATCTCATCTTTCCCCCAATCCAAAAAAATATCTTCCATGAGCAGGTTATCCAAGACCCTAATGATTTTAAACACTTAAATCAAATCTTCATTACATCTTCTATGTTCTAGGGAATATCTTCGAGTCTCTATTCCTGAATTAAGTATTCCAAACCAATAATACTTTTGGTAGATTGTCTCCAAAATTTTCATTCAAATCAATATTTTTTCTATAGTAATGGAATTAAAATTGGACACCATACACTAAAAAACCCCACACCGAAACTTTATACAGTGTGATAATAACCTCCATACTTCTCAACTCAAAATTTCTATAAACAGATCCAAAAATTTTATTTGCTCTTTTCACAAAGCTACCAAACATTACAACAAAGGCTTTTACGAGGTCTGTTAAAAAAATACGTGGACTGTTTGAATTGCGTGGCTCCAGTTGGTTCCAGGGGAATCCGCTTGGTGTCGCCAGGTTTGCACAGATAAGCTGATTATGACGCCATTTCCTGATTGCAGATATCTTCATTTGTGTATTAGCTACGCGGTTTTAAGTGAAGTGCGATTTTTTTTCGTTTGGCAGATTTCAGAATGAATGACCTGAAGGAGCAACGACTCACTGTGAAATTGTGTGTTAAACTTGGAAAATCTGCGACTGTAACTTTTGCTATGCTTAACACGGCTTACGGTGATGAAGCGTACGGCATGTTTCAAGTGGCATGAACGTTTTAAGGATGGTCGACAGTCCATTGAAGATGATGAGCGTCCTGGACGTCCTTCCACGTCAACTGACGACCCACACATCGACAAAATCAACACCCTGGTGCGGGAAAATCGACGTCTGACTGTCATGGAGCTTGCTGAAGAGTGTGGGATATCAGTTGGATCTTGTTACGAGATTTTGACCAAAAAATTGAAGATGCACCGCGTTGCTGCGAAATTTGTGCCTCAGAACTCGTGAGTTTTTTGGCCAAACACTCGATCACTGTTCTTCGATTTCTATTGCCTGCAAGATTTCAAAGTCCTTCCAAAGTTTAGATTTATGAAAATATCAATTAACAATTGCTCTTTCCCTATACTGACAACCAGTTCCAATTTAAATCTCTTAATGGTCCAACATTCTATAGTTAGAATACTCATATTGATATGAGCATAAGTGTGAAAGGACAGCCTTGAAGAACCAAATTTTCCCCATAAATGTATATTTACATTGAAAGGAGTAATGAACCAGAATAATAAAAGAAATTTTACAGATAAGATATATAATAAGTATTTGAATGAATTATAACAAGTATTTTATTTTTTAACTGTTTATGAAAATGCTTCTTTAATTCAATAGATTGACTGGGAAACTATTCTGACAGACTGAAGTAAGGCAAACAGGTTAAACAGTATCAAGCATACAATTAAAAATTTTACAAATTACAAAGATATTGATAAAGTGCTTATATATGCTAATACTGTGCTGTGTGCATCACAAACTGAATAAGTTCAGTAAAAGTAACAAACTCAGACTAATGTTTAATGATTATTTATTCAGTAAATTAGTTGTATCTTTAGTTTTTATTTCTGATTTAAAAGAGTTAAAATTTAGTAGAATGACTAACACTTTCAAGCAAGAGTTTTGTTAGTTACAGGTTTAAGGATGAACAAGAGGAAGTGAACTCTGCTTGAAGCAAAATATCAACGTGTTAATAATATTATAAACTTACATTAGCATGATACTGATAAACTGAAGTTCCACTGGAAGTACATGCCAAGGTTCCGTTTTTCCCATGTTTTACCAAAGATATAATTCTGCAAAATGCTCGACACAACGCCATCATAAACAACGTGATATTATTGGTATTACGTGACGTATGTAACAAATTTCTGAATAAGAACTATATACTAATAATAAAAACTCGGAGCTAAACACTTTGTAATTAGAATATCATTAACACTGCACCAGTATCCTACCCTTATCAAATAAGCAGTTAGTTGCGCAATTTTTCGTATTGTGTAATTTTTTGTTTACGTGAAGCGGTGATACAAATTTTTCCGCACTAAAAGGAGTGCAATAAAGTTTTCTTTTCTTTTATCTGGAAAAACGTTATGCTGCTTTAAGTACCATAACATTTAACACTAAAAGAAAGTATTAAGTTTAAAACACAACCATAAATATTTTGTAGTCAATATCAGAATAAGTTTAAAATATAGTACGTAAATGAATATGTGCAATTACATACGGGCTTTACCATACGTTAAAATACTTTTATTTTGCGATCTATCAACCTTCTTGCTAGAGCCTTGCTTGGGCAACAATGAAGTTCAAAAGCAAGAAATAAAAATAGTTTTTGCTCTTAATTTTGTTTTTATTTACTCTTAAAAGAAAACACTTTTGGGGGCCCTGTGAAAATAATCTAGTTACATACACGACACAGTGGTACTGGACTCCTAAGACTCGTGCACAACCCAAATACAAAGGATACCACCAAAAAAATGTTTAATGTTATGCTTGCTAGCAATCCCAATTTTGGTTATTTGATTGGCTCGCTGGCATGACTTATGACTTACTATTTTATTAGAAATGAATTTCGGCCCGACATGGCTAAGCGCGTTAAAACGTTCGATTCGTAATCCGAGGGTCGCGGGTTCAAATCACGGTCACACCAAACATGATCGCCCTTTCAGCCGTGGGGGCGTTATAATGTGACGATCAATCCCACTATTCGTTGGTAAAAGAGTAGTCAAAGAGTTGGCGGTGGATGGTGATGACTAGCTGCCTTCTCTCTAGTCTTACACTGCTCAATTAGGGACGGCTAGCGCAGATAGCGATCGAGTATTTTGGGCAAAATTCAAAACAAACAAACAAACAGAAATGAATTTCACAAACTGTTATAATTATCAGTATGTAAATCAAATAGTACGAAACCGTTGTTTTTTTCTTATTTCATAAAAGCGGAAACCAACAAAATTAAACGTTACGTGTTATGCCTGCTAGTGATTAATGGGTGTAGAGATGATTTAAATTTTAATTAAATTATCATGCTACTGACTAATATCCCCTTTTTAAGTTGTGTGCATATTCATTCCTCGTTTATAACGGCTTGTTTTAGGGATTTTAATTAGTCAGCATCACCCTCCTTTTGAGTAGCTACTTTTAATCTAAAAGCACAGTTGATTGTCCCGATTATAACACCCATTATAGGTAATTGTAGAATGTACAAACAACACACTACCATAAAGTGGTATGAGTGCTTAAAACAGCTAACTTCCTCCAGACGATCTTTGACCCCTTTTCATGGAAATATTATTGTAACGTATTTTATCATTCAGCAGATTTTTCTGGATTGCTTGGTTAAGATATTTTCGAATTTAGCAATGACAAGAATTTGGTATTAATTTTCGATAAAGCATATTACAGGCTTCATTCATTTTTGATACAAATTGTAGATTGACGAACAACGTTTCAATGGAGACTACGATACTAATGTTATTTAAATTACAAAAACGTACTTGTAGATTTCTTTGACTATTCGACCGAGTAATTCAGTAAATGCGATAAATTTCACTTGTAACAATAAATAACTTATTGAATTCTTATTTACAGACAATAAATGTTTATAACTTACTCTTTGTGGTGTTTTTGAGAGAAAAACTGCTAATTTCCCAGCAAGTTTTAGATAGATGGTTCAAATAAATACAAGTTTGTTCAGGAAATATTGATTGTGGACAAAACTGATAAAAATGAAAACAGATATTATCGAACACACAAAATGAAAACGGAGCTTAATGCTAGAATACACTTAAAGACAGTTACTTATAAAGGCTGTGGTTAGTTCCGCAGCTTTTTCTCTCTCTCTCTCTAGACAAACCCCTATCAAACTAAAAGAAGTAATCCTAATAGTAAGTCTTCACTCTATAAATGGCCCGGCACGGCCAAGTGTGTTAAGGCGTTCGACTCGTAATCCGAGGGTCGCGGGTTCGAATCACACTCGCAACAAACATGCTCGCCCTTTCAGCCGTGGGGGGCTTTATAATGTTACGGTCAATTCCACTATTCGTTGGTAAAAGAGTAGCCCAATAGATGGCGGTGGGTGGTGATGACACGCTGCCTTCCCTCTAGTCTTACACTGCTAAATTAGGGACGGCTAGCACAAATAACCCTCGAGTAGCTTTGTGCGAAATTCCAAAAAACAGGATTTCGGGCAAAGCTAGCAGTCTCTAATTTAGCAGTGTAAGACTAGAGGGAAGGCAGCGTGTCATCACCACCTACCGCCATCTATTGGGCTACTCTTTTACCAACGAATAGTGGGATTGATCGGCACATTATACACCCCCATGGCTGGGAGGGCGAGCATGTTTAGCGCGACGCAGGCGCGAACCCGCGACCCTCGGATTACGAGTCGCACGCCTTACGCGCTTGGCCATGCCAGGCATGCCCGAAATTCAAAAATAAACGAAAACAAAACTCTATAAATTTTAGAGAAAACGTTCTGGATATTAACATGTCAACTTACTTTCGTTGTCTAGTAAATAGTACCACATCATGACCTTTTATTCATCACAGCATAAGTTGACTGTGACGTTTATATAAAGATATATGTAGCCAGCAAAGAATAGTACAGTGCTAATACTTTTAATCTGCAATAACCTCTCGGACAGGATAAATTTTACCGACTATTGAGAAAAAGGAAACAAAACAATTAGAACAAAGTAATTTCTGGACCATGTATTACTGCCATTACAACAAAGAAACTATACAAAAGAATTTTTTTTAATCTCTTTATTCTGCAAGCAGGTAGAAAACACAGAGTATACCTAAACATTTCACTACAGTACGTTTTCTAAAACACCTCCAATTATTATGTGAAACGTACGTTATCACTATTAGGAAAAATTAGTGCACTTTTTACTCCAGATGTCTCTGATTACGTTTTAATCCCTAAGATTTCGAGAGTAAATCTAACGCTTGCCAAAATAGAGTGAGAGCTGCATGATTAAGATGTGTAACTTACTGACTGTCAAACATGCAGTCACTGACGGGAAATGGGCAGTGGCTACAGGGCTGACTATGAGAGAATGCATTGGTTTCAAGAGGACTTTTCTGGAACTAAAGTTATTGTGAAACTCATCCAAGTGTCACAAAGGTCTGATCACAGCCCAAATGGTTATGTTCTGTTCTTTTATTATGTGAAGATTTTTTATATTTACTAAACAAAGAGTTTTATTTTAAAGTATATTTTACTTTTAAATTATTTTTGTTTTTAATTTATTCATCTTTCATTTCAATGTTAGCTTTTCAAAGGATTATTGCGTTATTTTTATTATTTCATCGTCTTCTTGGTGGATCCACGACAAGTCTGATGGTTTATGTGTAAAAATACTGGTTTTGATATCTATAAAGGATAGAATAAGGATAGCACCTAATACAGCTCTGTGCTTAAAAACAAACAAATTGTTCAGCAAATATTTTAGAAATTCGCTTCTTTTTACTTCTTTTGCTTTTTGTAAATAGTATTTTGACGTGTTTTGTGAATTTTACAAGTTTTATTTCATTTTATTTTGTAATTTCATATTAGTAAATTTTCAAGGTTTTTGAAACTCGATTTTTAGTAGGTGAAAAAGAAATATTATCGTAAGTTTGTCAGAATAACATAGTATATTGTTTGGTTCATTACAAGACCACGTTATTTTTCTTATTTTAGAAACTAAATCATATTTTTATTGATTTTTGTGATTGTGAATAAAACTGATGTTCGTTTAATTTTCTTGTATGAGTTCAAGCTTGGTCACGATAATGCGACAGCAGATCGTAATGTCAATCATGCATTTAGTCATGACACAGCTAATGAGCGCACAACACAGCGTTGGTTTAAGTTTAAGAGATTTCGCTCTGGTGACACAAGCTTTAAAAATAAGCTTCTGGGTCGCCCTCAATCAGCCATCAATAAAGAAGAATTGAAGGCCTCAATTGAATCAGATACTCGTCAAACTGTGAGAGAACTTTCCGATAAACTTAATGTTCCGTTTTCAACAGTTTCTAATATCTTGAAGCAATTCGTGAGATGAAAAAGCTCGATAAATAGTTACCTCATGAATTGACTGAAAACCATCAAACAAGACGAGTTAAAATTTGTTCCTCACTCCTTACTTGGAAAGAAAACGACCCGTTTATCCATATAATTGTCACCTTTGATGAAAAATAGATTCTTTACGACAATCGACGATGATCCAGACAGTAGCTTGACTATGAAGAAGCAGCAAAACATATGCCAAAGCTAGTTCTTCATCCTAAGAATCTACAACGCTAAAATCAGGGGCTTGATTTCCTTCGGTGGATTTAGCAGATAGCCGGATGTGGCTTTGCTATAACAAAACACACACTCAACCTAAGAAACTTATGGGTAGTGTTTGGTGGTTATCAGCACGTATAATTCATTATTCATTCTTAAACGGCCCGGCATGGCCAGGTGGTTTAAAGCGTTCGACTCTAATCCGAGGGTTGCGGGTTCGAATCCCCGTTGCACCAAACATACTCGCCCTCCCAGTCGTGTGGGCGTTATAATGTGATGGTCAATCCCACTATTCGTTGGTAAAAAGAGTAGCCCAAATGTTGGCGGTGGGTGGTGATGACGAGCTGCCTTCCCTCTAGTCTTACACTGCTAAATTAGGGACGTCTAGCACAGATAGCCCTCGAGTAGCTTTGTGCGAAATTCAAAAAACAAACAAACAGTATATAATACTATTTTCTCTTAGGCTTAAACCAGCTTGTTTGTTTTGGAATGACGTACAAAGCTAAAAGTGAAATAAATAATTTTATTTTTATAGGTTTCTTGTAACACTACATTTATACATACTTTCTTTTTGTATATTTTTATTTTTAACTTAAATGATACCCACAATACGTTTTTCGTTTTTTTTGTATTTTATTTCATAAATTTTTCACCACTTTTTCTGAAACCGCAGATAGAAATCGTGTATGCATTGCGTTTTTATAGAAACCGATGTTGGTAAGTGGGAAAGAAATGTGAAAAACATTTCTTGTAGTTAGAAACTAAACAGTCATTAATTTTCTTTCAGTTGTTTGCAGTTTCTGAAACAGAGTCTTTAATAGTTTAAACATTGGTTTTAATATAAAAGCCAGTGGTAACTTATGATCACTAGTACCCAAGTGTACTTATACTGTATTTCCAACAATATCTTCAGTATTTAAAACAAGATTTGAGTTACAGTCTTCTATATTAAGATTTTGCATATGATTATTTATTTTTTACCAAATTAAGACATTTTACTGATTTTATTATGACATTTAATGCTTTTTTGCATCATTTTTTTCTTTTTTTAATCAAATTTTCTATTCTCATCATTGCTATTTAGATATCATGTGAAGCACATTTCCTTATAAAATACTTAGGTTATATTCAAGATTTGAGAGTATGTATTGGTAAGAATAAAATCTAAGGGTAATAGGTAACCATTGAGATGTTTTTTGTTTATATAATTACATATGGAAAGCACTTTTTGGTCAGTTTTATTCTGATGTGTCCTGTGAGGGTCGACCTTTTGAGAATATTGTTAATGTTCATTTTGATTTTATTACAGCTACCTCACATGCTCTGAAGATGCCTGGAGCAAGAAAACTAGAAGTATTCTGTATGCCTTTTTTAAGACACCAAAACCTCAATTTTTTTAAACATTTTCAAGCCAGGAATATTTGGAGAACTTCTGTATGTAAAACTGAAAAAGGTTTGTGTATGTTGTGGTTTTAAGACCAGAATATTGTTTACTACAATGCTTTTCAAATGCTTTTATGAGGAAGTGGTTTAAAAACTAATTTCGGATAATTGCTTTTCATTGAAAAAATGTTAATTGTTTCAGTTAAATCATACACTACGTGATGATCCTTTGTAACAAATGCAAAAACTTAATTGCTTCTAAAGTTCAATGTATTTATGGCTTTTAGCAATATTCATATGTAGACACTGCAAATAATTTTCATTTGTTTTCCAAAATAGCTTTAGGTAAAACTGCCCTTCATGTATCTACTTGCAATAGAAAAGTTATTTTTGTTACTTCGATGTTCACTAAAAAATGAACAGAATTATCTACCGTTAAAATAATTAGTGTTATATATATACATATACTATGCTTTTCTGCTCTTTTAATTCAACAAAGTAATGTTTTAAATTCACCATTTATTCCATGTTTGTACATTTTTATACACATAGCCAAGAAAGACATTACATTGATTGTTCTCATTTCCTCTGTCATTCTCCAAAGATAATACCTGTTTTGTTCATGAGAGTTATGGCTGTAATGTTGCATATTATGTAAGGGTGTAAATAGCAGTAACTTCCAAAAGTAGGTCAAGTGACACAAAGGAGTTACAGCCTTTGTTATGTTCATGTCAGTAGCATAGTGCTAGTTGCTTTTGGTGAATCTTGTAAATACTGTTGAGAGAAACACTTATAGAAGGTATCAGTCATAAAATGCAGTTTGAAGAAAACAGTTCTTGTCAATAAAAGTGGCAGTTCAACATTTCTCAAAGTAAACACGCTGTGTTTGAATCATTTAATAGATTGTTCGTTGTATTTACTTTCTATTCATTTTATTTCATTCTCATGTATTCAACTATTAATCAACAGAACTATCTCATAACTCAAAGGATAACTAGTTTAACTTGGATAGAGTGAATGGAGGAAAGAGCATTGGTGCTGTGACCTTAGGATAATTTGTTGCAATTTTTCCCATATTTTTGTCTTTATCAAGTTTCTTAAAAAAAAACTGTTATCATAATTGTCATTTCACAGCTTGAAGGACTTATGATTAAGAAGAAAAGTTTGTTGTTGAAGGAAGACAGCTGCTTGAGTGGTTTGTTGGGTCTAGTACAGTTTTTGTACTGGACATTGAATTTTGCTGATGACTTCTTTCTTGTTCCAATCATTTCAGCCAATGATTTGGGAAGAACCACTAGTATCTGCTGTACCATGTATGGCAGTTTATTTTTTTTAGTTCAGAGGAAGAGGAAGCATGAATAACTGAGGATCATTGTAGTGGTGTGGAATCTGGTGAGTCTGAGATTAGGTGGGGAAATCTGTATCAGTCCTTTACCAACTTGAACAACCCAACCCCATCTCTTGTCAAAGTAACCTAAAAATACCAAGGAGATATTGGAGGTGTTATTAATGGATAACATTTGACACTGTCAGGTGTG
Source organism: Tachypleus tridentatus (assembly GCF_004210375.1). NCBI lineage: Eukaryota > Metazoa > Arthropoda > Merostomata > Xiphosura > Limulidae > Tachypleus > Tachypleus tridentatus. The sequence goes on along the minus strand of NC_134832.1, from coordinate 18,629,625 downwards.
AAGTAGCTGCACCACAGGGCAGTGCTGGGCCTCTAAACGATGGGATGTATATTGCTGAGAGAACTGTGGGTCAAGGAGTGGGTAGCACAGAAGTGATGGATGAGCTGCCAGTAGCAACTCATCTGCCACTCTGAACTAAGGTTTGACTACTTGTATAAGAATCAAAGTCTCTCAGAGTCTCTACCATATTATTTCTGTGACACTAAGAACATCTTAGCCATAGAGTCATGAGGAAAAGCTTCTGGCCATGACCATGGTTCCCTGTTAGTAAGGTAAAATAAGACACCCCTAGCATTTAAAGATTCATTGAAGGAAGATAGGGACCATTTAAGTTGGATATAACTGTGTGAAATGGCTGGTTTCTAAAACAGACTGAACAACATCTAATCTTGAGTCTAGATCAGGGGTGGGCAACTTATTTTTCAAGTGGCCACAACTATGGCTAATGAAAACAACATTGGCCACACTATTAAAAGAAAATTGAAAGATGTTAGTTTAATCAAAATAATTGCATTTCAACTAACCTTCAATGTGAAAATTGATGGGGGTTTTCAACAACAAGTTTTGTGAACTTTGGCTTAATGTCTATGTTCAATGAGCATCTTAGCTCTGCTTCTAAATCTGTCAGTAAGCCAAGATCTGTATCTAGATTTGAGAAAATCTAGTGTAGAAAATGTTGACTCATGCGCCCATGTGGATCCAAACATGGAAAATAATTTTGAAATTCCTATCTTTAAATTTGAAAGACTCATTTATCAGAATAGTGAGCCACATCTCTCTGACAGAACATTTTTGTTTACCTTTTTATGTGTTCTACCTTGCAAATTTGAAATTAACATTTGAATTTTTGCATGATCTGTTAGGAAATTTCAGTAAGGGAATTGCATCTTTTCTGTCTTTGGATAAGTGTGGATTTGAAGACAAAAAAGATGTAATTTCCTTACTGAAAGTTCCTAAGTCAAATTTGAGATAAGTTTTTGATCCAGTTTACATAGAAATCATCTTTAGCATCAGAGAAGTCACAGTCTTTATTATTTTCTAGAAAACTTTTCAACTTTGAAAAATGTGTCAAATCATTCTTTTGTAATTCTTCCACAAGGAGGTTTAGCTTTAATTGAAATTCATGAATAGGCTGTGATTGCTCGCTTATTATTTTATCTCTTCCCTGAAGCTTCATATTCAAATTATTCAAACGAGTCATCATGTCGCACAGAAAGTGCAAATCACACTGCCATGACAAAGTTTCAATTTCAGGGAAATTCTCAATCTTACATTTTTCAATAAGATACTCTTTTATTTTAGGAAATAAGGAAGTAACTCGTTCCAAGACTTTTCCTCTACTTAACCATCTTACATATGCAAAATCTATAGATCATCAAAAATACAGTTGCTGCTTTTCTTCAAAGACTGAACAAACAGTTGATGGCTGAGAGAGCTTCAACTTCTAATATAATTCACAATTTTTACAACAATGTCCATAAAACTTTTCAATTTATCACTTCTAGACATCTGAGCACATAAATTTTCCTGGTGCAAAATGCAATGGAAAAATGGCAGTGTGGACTTCACATTATTTTCAATTAAATGCTGCTTTAAAAGAGAAATGAATCCTAATTTTCCCCAGTCATGGTGGGAGCACTGTCTGTTGTGACAGAAACCAGTTTCTTAAAGTCCAGATTGAATTTTTTTTGACATTTCAAAAAATTTTTCAAAGATATTTTTTCCACATGTTCAATCTCGTAATCCACAAAGGTCAAGCATTTCTTCCCTCACTTGAAAATCTGAAGTTACATATCAAACCCAAAATATCAACTGTGTAGTGTTACTAACATCTGTAGACTCATCTAGTGCTAAAGAAAAATGAAAACAGTCTTTTAGTTGTTCAAGCATCTGATTTTCTGTCTTTTGCTAACTGAGCATTCTGCAGGCAATTGTTTTTTGACTTAATTGCAAATTATTTACTTTTTGAAGAAAATCATCTTTTATTATTGAATCATAATTCTCCAACAGAGTTTCAATGACCACAATCAGTATTTCTTTCACTAGTTCAGCATCAGAATTTTTTTTTTTGAGCTAGAATCCAAGCTACTTTATAGCTAGCTAATGTAACTAGTTATGTCAGTGATAAAAATCTTTTTAGGCCTCTCTTTTATTCACGAAGTTGTGCTTTCAGACATCTAATTTCATTCATACGATTTTTGCTATCAAGTGGAAATTTTACATCAAATTCGTTGTGAAATTTGTTAAAAGTGTTGCTTAAGGTTGCATACTTTATTATTCCTAAAACCTTTGTTACACAAAAGAAACACTGGCTTAGTATTTGCTTCAGTCACTGCAAACTTCAACTCCAACTTTCTTTAAATTCTTGTTTCATGTTTTTTGAGTCATGCGTCATTCTCTTTTTGGCGGTGATGCCAGAATCAGTTAAATTGTCTTTATTTTCTGAGTGTTCACTGTCATCTGGATTTTTTCGTTTTTGAATTATCCACTTATCCCTATTATGGAATTAAAAACAAAATACATTTAAACACTTGAAAGTTGCACAATAAAAATATGTTTGCAAGCACATGTAAAACAATGCACACTCGATAACAAACATCTAAATCAGACTGATGTTACAAAATAGGCAGATTTGTGGCAGTGGTGAAGCACGCACCATTATCGATGATGTGAGGCAGTGCAGTTGCTGATTACCAAATTTGCAATAGAAAAATAAATGATAGAAAAAGTTGATTCCTAAACTTGAACTGGCCACACATGTCCAGTTGCCATGAGTTGCCCACCCTTGGTCTAGATGGTCCAGCCATAGAAACCATAAAATGCTTGAGAAAAGTACAGCTATTAAACTTTGAGACAGTTTTTGCTGAGTTGATTCAAAGTTCAATCTGGTGGAAAATCAAGTCATCAGACCAATTTCAAGGTTCAGAACAGAACTACCAGAGAGAGATTTGGCCACATATGAAGATGAATTGCACCTTTGGTATGATTCTGTGGAGTGGCTAAGAGAATGGATGTACCAGAGTTGAAACTGGGTACAGCTTTAATATGTATTAACTGCTTAAAAGACTCTTGGCTCTAGCTGGACAGGATCATTCTTGTGGTCCAGTGAGTCAGAGGAGGAGGAGAAGAGCATTGTTGTATCTATGTGCAACCTAGAAGATGAGGAAATCGCTGAGAGTACTTATGAGTAAGGATAGCATCAAATTTAGAGGTAAGCAAGCCAGCTCCAAGAAGAGGTCAAACAGCTGATGGCTTTTTAAATCAATATGGCTAGTATTTAACATGATCTAGAAGCTAGGAAAGCTGATTCCAATAGATGTAATGAGTAGTGTATGTAATGTAATGAGATGATGGTCAGGAGTTTGAAAAATCAACTAAATTACTCACTGAATGGTGAGACTTGTACATAGAATACTGCAAGATTCTCACTGGACCTTGCTTCGTCTGCGTGAGAAGCATGTGGCATCTGTATGTGAAATTTTTCTCCTGAGTTTATATTGATATATACTGTAATAACAGCACAATTATTGATCCTAAATTCAGCAAGAGAAGTAATTTGTGAGGGATAGTCTATTTAAAGTTATTGCCAATGTGTGATGAAATATATATATATATTAGTATACATGAATGAATTAGTATGTGTGTAGTCTTACAGGCATGTATGAACAATAAATGAAGTCGTTCATGTCCATTGCAATAATATGAATTAATTTACACAAAGAACATAACTATTAAGAAACATATGAATAGAAACAAAGAATTTGATCTGGATGTTCATACTTTGTGATATGAGTTTACCATTATTACACTCTTGTAAGCTTGAAGATACAGTGCACCTATGATTTTCATTAAATGCTAGTGAAAGAATGTTTCAGTTTTGATATTGAAAGGTTCAGCATGAAATTAAATTTCATGTGAGGAGAACTTCACACTATGTTTGAATGAAATAACAGTTCTATCTGTTGTTTTTTTAGCAAAGTTAGTGAAAAATATTTCATTTGGGTCAAATTGAAATGTTTATGAGTGGATGAAATCATTAGTAGTAAGTGTATTTCACAGATAGTAGCTTTGACTGCAATAACAAATGTAACCTTGAGTTACAATGAAATATAACCCAACCCCTTAATAATCTTGGTGTATCAAGTGATTTATTTGGTTATAATGGAACATGTTTAGTCAGGTGGATTGAAACATTTTATAAGTGCACAGTTTTTCTAAATATTTTCTTAACATTATTTCAGTAAAAGGTCCATTTAAAGATGCATGAAAATACAGGCTGAAAGTGTGCTGAAGGGTGAGGGGATGTTAACACCTATGTGGTGAAGCTTTGAAGAATAGACGTAGCTAGTACTGAATTTGCACCCGGAAGAAAGTTGCAAGAGAAAGATAATAAAAACTTCATTAGATTTTAATAGTTAGTAGTATAGTGTCTGCTATCACAAGTTGCTTGGTGTTTAGGAGCCAGTTTTGCAGTCTGAACCCCATTTCTTCCCTTTTGGAACCATATGCTTCTTATATAACATTTAGATGGTATTGGAATAAATGTTTCTGAGTCAAAGAGTAAGTTGTGTGTGCTGTTGTCATGGGAATTGGAATAGGAGGAAGCAGAGAAATATGTTTCAATCAAGTGGAGACTCCCCAAAACCAGAGTTAGGGATACATTGTCTCTTAATGAATAGGACATGAACTTAATAGAAATGTTGCTTGACCAAGGTAATTCTATAATTACTCTTGTCTCTAGAGGCAGTTTTTTGATCAAAATATAATTGTAACTGGACAGATAGAACTATAATGATACCTGGCTAACATTTTTATTAATTCAAATTCATCACACTTTGTTTTCAGCTTTACATTCATTATATGAGATTGAATCCTTGACCATTTTAGTTGCACATTTTTCAACTAGACAGTGGTATTTTACTGTTCTTGTGTGTTTGATTTTCCACATCTTTTTTGAGCTGTATGAATGAAGGAGGATTTGATAACTATTGTTGTGTTTAGGATTTTCTTTTTGATGAGGAGCTGGACTTTTTCACTGATTCAAAGTTTGTAGAACTAGCTTGACTTACAACCTAGTGGAGCCCATATGTGAAGTAGAATTGTTAGCCAATATATCAGATATACTGGAGTTTACCTAGGGTCTAGGTGTGAAGTCTTTTGGGAATGAGCATCCTGAGTTGGAAGCTAATCTATCAATGGAACCTCAGTCTATGTCTGATGGAGTAACGTTAGCATCCGTGGAGAAACATAAAACTGATCAAGCTGAGTCTGTAACAGTTGCCAACTGTGTGTACTGTTTCTTTATTACATTTGTAAATTGTCACTTTTTAAATACTTTATTAAGGACCACGTTTTTATTTCAGGTTTTATGTCTTAAACATAGTGATTATAGTTTGTGTATAGACCACTATTTTGTGCTTGTCATTAAAGTGTTTTTACTTTTATATTTTTGAACGTATGCTCTGTTGTGAAGGTTGTAAGATTATTTTGTATGAATTTGAAAAGTTTTATCTTATTGCATAACATATGGGTGTAAAATTATTTTACGACTTTCTTTTATGTTTTTTTAATTATAGTCATGTGGATTATTTTATGATTTATATATTGTACATGGAATTAGTAATTGTGAACATTTTGAGAGATTCTTGGTTTATAGTTAAAAATTGAAATATACATTGACCAAAGTAATGTGAAACATATGGCTGTATGAAATCATAATTAATGGTATATTTATGTTTTCCTCCTCAGTCGAAAAGCATCTGTTACAAGGTACATGTGTAAAACTAGTTAAGTAGGGTACACACAGTGTATAATACTTAGCTATAAAGTACGTCATTAAAGGAACTGTTCGAGCATACTGTCATGTATTTATTATGCTTATAACATTGTTGAGTTAATGAATATTGTGTTTGGCTAAGTGGAAAAGACACTAGCTGAGTTGCTAACTTACTAATATCCATATCTAAGTATACTCTGCATAGGGAAAGACAGAGTATACTCTGTATACATTGGAATTTATTCATCTACATCTGAACATTCCATGATACAGTATATCTTATGGCAAAATTGAATTCATATTTCAAATTGAAATATTATTATTTTGTTTTTCATTTAAATGAGTATGCATATCTGTTCAATCTGGATACATGTTTATTGTTAAAACAGTTGAAGGTTAAAAGCTTGTGTATGGAATACCACATTGTGCAAATAATTCTTTACTAGTGTAATTAATATTGGTAATAGGTCTAATTTTGATACATCTTTACATTTGACTAAATGAATGGTAATTTTTTTGTTAAAATGCTCAATACATCTAATGTAGTTCAAATTTGTATGTGGAAAATTAGACGAAAGCACGTCTTTATTGAAATTATTTTTGTGCTTTCATCTAGGTCTCAATTATCACCGTCCAAATGGCCTTGAGAAACGACTATTGGTATGGTATAAAAAGTATCCTTCAGTAGTCGAAGTGCCAGATTTTGTTCCGTGAGTAGTATTTATTGTTTCCTACATTTCAGCTTTTAATATTACAAGTCTTTCATATACAAAAAATATTTTTAGTGAAGTATTTTCAGTAAAATAAAGATTTGTCCATGAATATATTGAGTATTTGTTTTGAATAGTATATGTGCAAAGTAATTTTAATGTTAAAATTAAAAATACTTTTTCTTATCTCAAAAATATCAAATTTCCTTTGTGTAATCCATAAAACATCCTAAAGGCATTTCAAAGTTTTTCTTTTGAGTAAATCTTTATAGGTTATCTGTTATTTCCTCTACCCTATCTTAAAACAGAATTGGTCAATTTGACCGACCTTGTAACCACAACAAATTAAACTAAATTACCTTTTCTTTCAAGAATGGCTTTGTATTGTAACATGAACCTACATTCTTTATCCTAAATAGCTAAGTTCGTAACAGTATACATCTAGTTATAATTAAATTTTATTGTTGTATTGCCCTTTGATCCATGTATTACTACTATCCACACCACTATAAATTGTAAATCATTCAGGGAAGATGCAGTTCACATTACATTAACAAATTACATTACTTACTCATGAGCTGGCTGCCTCAGGCAAGGATGTATCTGATCAAGAATGACCCATGGATAAAAAATATTGAGAATTATTACAAAATCATCACTTATAAGTATAAATTTTGGAAAAAAGAAATGATAAAAATGTACAAAGTGACAAGGTATTAACAGTAATTTAAATGTAAGTTCAATTATATAATAAAATAATTGAAAAGATACAAACGATGTTTATGTACATTTTAAGGTATATTCCTTTGTTGTTGTGCCTAAAATTTGTTTACTTGTTGAGGTTAATTATTTTCTGACTGTAAACAAATTTTTTTTTTTTTTAGTCAAGCTACAATGGAAAGAATTCGTAATGTGGCACGTATTAGAATCAACATTTTTCTTTGTTTTGTCACTGCCTTGGCCTGTATTGGAATGATTTACAGTGGGAAAAAAGCTGCTGAGAGAGGAGAATCATTTTCTCAGATGTCTCAGGATTTTCACAAAAAAAGTGCAGAAAATTCAAAACCCTAAGAACTTGGAAAAAAAGAAAGAAAAAAGAAAGTAGTGTTTAAAACTTGAAATAAAAGTGTTTATGTAGTAGTTCTTCATTATATTACCTTTCACTGCATATTACATCTGATTTGAAATAAAATCATAGTTTTTTACCTCTATGTAGATGAATTCATTATTAGTTTACAAGGAATAAAACATCTATTAAGTAAAGTAAAAATGTTTTAGGAGTGTTTTTCTACAGAATTCTTCAATTTGACACTAAAATACTATGTGTTTGTAGAGAAAAAATATCCAGTCTATTTTATGAACCCATAGATTTTGTGAAATACAAGTACTTCCATTTATTGAATGTATAAGGTATGAATAATTTTTTTTCCCCGTATTAGCTGATTACATTAGTAAAATCAGAAGAGCTTGTTTCATTTTTCTTATATGGAATTGATGTAAATATAATAGTAAATTGTTGAGAAATACTGGTATCTTATTATAGTAATCACTGATTGACATTACTGTAATAACTTTTTACAACATGAAAATTAAGGTGGAATCAAAGGAGCATCTAATTTTGGCTGGATGAGTCAGGTGACAAATCAGAAATGTCCAATAAAGACATGATAAATCAACTTTATATGAAAACATAAATGAAAATTCAACAGAAGTGCTTTTTTTATAGTTTGACTTTTCAGTTATTCTCCATAGTCCATTTGTTTTAAAAAATGAGTTTTTAGTATGTATGATGTTAATTGAGAATATTTTTGATACATTGAAAAATGGTTCCTCAAATTATAAGTCTGGTCATGTTTTATAACTATTCATATTGGTTGTTACAAGTTATCAAATGTAAATGTGTCCACAGGTGAGGTAAGTGCGTGCATATCAAGAACTTGTATACAATAACTTTCAACATGGGACACATTTGATGTCACAGTATTACAGCATTTCTTATTACCATACATTGCTAAATTCTCCACAGTTATGTTAGAATGAATAAAGACAGAAATACAGGGATACCTGAAAAACTACAGATGTGCATTAAAAAGGTTTAAGGTTTTGTAAATAAATTTTCATACTGGACAAAATTTTTATTATTGATATAAACCATCAGTCTGAATTATGCATTTCACAGACATATCTAGAACTTTTAATGTGTTTGATTTTTTCTTTACAGCAACAGACTTGTAATATTGACTGACAGTTTACTAAGTTTCATCAGCATACAGTTAATAAGTTTGGAATTATAATCAGCATAACATGTTTGTACAGACCCCAGGTACATGTTAGTTAATTTATTTACAATAAAATTTGAGATTTTTTAAACATCAATCAAAAAGTATTAAAAATGAATAACTGATTGTTTTAATTTTTGCATGTTTTTTATAGTTAACATATAAGTGTAGTTGATTTTTTGCTAATTTGCTTTCCCAGAAATTAAGTTAATTAATAGCAATGCTTTGTTGCTGTTAGTCTGTAAAAAAAGGTTGTGTAAAGCAGTTTGTATATCAAAGAGTAAAATAAAAAAATGCTGTGTTTGTAAGGCTTGTTTAAATTATTTTTGAGCTGCTTAATGTATTTAAATCAATGTATGGCCTAGTTAACCCTGTCATGGCAAGCATATAGGTCAAAGGCCATTTCATTACATTTATTGACTGACATTAAGTATTTTATTCTACTGCTATTTTATGAATGTGTGCCAATACGTTTGATATCAAATTGTAGATAATTAAAACGTTGGTATTATGTATAAATTAATTTCTTAATTTAAAAAGTAAATATTGAAATAACACAAATATTGATTTTTGTGTGTTGCATGATATGTTGAATGCAACATTGGTTCAAATAAGAGGTTTTGAATGTCAAAATACTTAGCGTATAATTTCATACAAATTATGAACTCAAATTACCAAGATTAACGAGCTAGAGTATAAAATAAGAGCCTCATAATCTTTTCTATGTGTTGAGATATTGCTTATGTACTGGATCAAACAGTGGCTCTGCTTATTTTTGGAAACAGCCCTTTACATACACTTACTTCAATATATTACATATGAATAATCAATTGAAAACACAATGTCCCCTGAGTTACTTTTTTGGGCATTTTAAATTTAAGTGCTAGGAAGACATCTCATTCTTTCAAACCAAGATTTCAACCAGGTAAATTTTGTCTTATTCTGCTCAAAATTTCTTTTTTTTAAGAACACAAAATACAGTTTTGTTACTAAGCTTGATAAATTATAGTGGAATATGATACTGACACAGTTATTTATGATTTTTTAAATATTTTAAATGTATGTGTATATATATATAAAACCTAAAATTATTTAGTTTTACATCCCATATTTTCCTGATATATTACACCAGGCATAAAATATTTCTAAAAACAAATGCTGGCCAAGTTAGGCTTATTTTGTGATGAAATAATACACAATACTATCCATTTCTTTCACTTTACTAATGTATTTAGGGACTGTTATGTAACTCAGCATTGTTTTAAACCTTAAAAGAAAAATGTTTTAATTCTCAATTTTTATTGCAGTAAAAAATAATTTCAGATATCATAAAAACATAGTAGAGTGATGCTTTAATGAGAAACTTTTAGTTGACTTTGTCACATCAACCAGTGTAAACCTACAACAGTGTCAGAGATGTTAAAAGCTTGTACGTGAATTAAAGCCCTTTTTACCTTAAGTCATTATGGCTTTTGAAATAACACTATATCTTGAACACTTATAGTTGAAGTTATAAAGTGAGAAATAAAATGATTTTCATTTCTTTTCTAATTCAAAACTAACCAATATTCATTATATCCAAACAAGACATTTAAAACAATTTCGAGATTAAAGATTGAGTAGATGATTAGAGAAACTCAAATTGTAAAGTTCTAAAATAGGCAAGAATTATTTTGCCATTCATGAACATTGAAATAGTATATTCATGATGATGATAGTAAGCTAAATTGTATGTTTTAATTTTTATGTATTGCTTGCTAAAGGGAGTTCTGAGATGGTTTAATGGTAATGTATGATGCTTAGAAATTACCTAAGTGTCTAGATTTTACATATATTGAGTTTTCCAGGGACACTAAGGAAAATTTAGTTATACAGAAACAAAAGAGTGATGAGTTGGCATATTACAGTGTTGTTATATTTATTACTGAATTAGTATATTAATCTATTACAAATTTATGAGATAATACAACAGGAAGTTGAAGAAGTAATTTTATTTGCAACTTGTGGCTATCACTCGGTAAACTTGAAAAACTTGTGGTAGGAGAAATAGCCTTTTTCATTAAGTAGATTGGGCTTTGTACCATTTTTACTGGGTAATTAAAAATACCTATTTAACAATACAAACCATTAAAAATTATTTTAAAAACAGTAACTGTGTATTTATTTCAATAATGAAGATAATATAAAGGAATTATGTTAACATGATTATCCACCTCTTCAAAATCCTGTAACTATCATGCCCTCTAGGTAGAAGTTAACATCTATACTGACATGAACTATTTTAAAGAATAGTTTTTGTTAATGAAGTTGTGAAAATTATAATTTTCTTTTGCTGAAGGCTGAGAACTTGGTACAAGTTTGGTCAAAATCTAACTACCAGTTTTGAGAAACTCTGTCCACAGTATCAGGGAAAACAAATGGACAGACAAGGGGAAACCAATATGTCTTGCTCTGCTTTATCAAGGGGCATTAAAAAATACAGTTGAGCTACTTGTGGTTATAGAATACTTAATATTAAAGAAATCTTTTCAGTTGTATGCAAACAGCAATTCAACAAAAGTTTAAAAAGCTAAACTAGTTTACAAGAAAAAAACAACTTTATAATTCAATAATAATAAAAAATTTAAATGATTAAAAGCCAACTGTAGAACTGCCATAAACAAACTCAAGAAACATTTATCTGCTAATAACCCTAAGCTCTACAGTTAAAAATATTCTGACATCACACACTGTTTATATGTATTGATAAATAAGAAATTAATATTAGTTGTCTTGTACAAATAAAATGTGATAAAATCAGATACACTCAGTATCAGTGATCAAGCAGGTATTAAAGATTTCTGAATGAATTGCAAAATGCAACTATGAAATAAAATGTGGGTTTCCTGCCAATCTACAAATTAAAAATTTTCTTCTTTGTGTTTGTTAACTTAAGGTATACTAAACTGTACATTCAAAACATTCAATTGAATTGAATAATTTTTTGTAACAACTGATGCCACAAACCAAGCTACATTTGATTTAAATCAGGCATATAAATAAAAAAATACATTTTCTATTCATACAGTTACAAGTTTATTAAAGCCATCAGTGACTTCCATTTAAAAACAAAGGGTAAGTTTAAAGAATTTGCTAGCAAGTTAAATAGTACAAGTCCATCAATTCAATGTATATATGGAAATGAACAAAATATCAGTTTAGTTTTTCTAATATACCTGCCAAAATTATAGTAGTTTAGTAACATCATTTCATGAAAAAAAACATTGTGATGTTGTCATGTTTCCACATTAAAAATAATTTTAAAAAAAAACTGAAAACCTTTTGCATCTTAAAAATATTTTTGAGAGAAAGCATCTTATATGACTGCTAAGGCTGTACATGAATAAAAATGAATGTTAGACTTGTATGGAGAAGAAACTCTGCTCAACATGGCCTATTTAAATTATTATTATTATTCTGCCAGCCTATAAATGACTTGGTATGTTGTAAAGTTATCCTTTTGTACAATACTAAAGGTGCAGCAAAGGCTGTAGGGGTATGTAATACAATTTGATAGCGTTAATATAACTTAACACTTGTGATGAAGTAGGAATTTCTATTTCCTCACTATCTTTTCCATTTTGTTCATCTTCTAAATCTCTCACACTGTTACCATCTTGCAATTCTATTATAGATTTTAAATCAATTTCATCAGTTTCTGTTAAAACATTCTTGTCAACGTTCACAGAATCATCTGCATCAGTCTTCTCAATCAGAGTTTGGACTTCACTAGAGTTGTCATAACAAACAACTTCTCCACAATCTCCGATATTATCAAGAATAAATCCACAGTTTTGAAAGCACTTTATTATGCATTTGATTGAATGACTTAAAAATGCAATTGCATTTAACACATCAGTTTTCATGGTCATTTCAGATACTCTCTTAAAGTCGTCCATGTCTGCAATAATATGCTGAAGCATCAATTTTCTATATTTCACTTTTATACACTGTATAATTCCATTATCTAGTGGCTGTAGAACTGATGTTGTACTTGGAGGTAGAAAGACTAAACAAACATCTGAAAGTTGAACTTTTGGGTGACAAGTTGCATTATCTAGGTAAAGTAGAATATTCCTATTTTCTTGTTTCATTCTTTTGTTTAATGTTATCAAAAATTCCTCAAATATAGCACTTATCCACACTTTATTATTTGCTTTCCATTCCACAGGAAGTTGATTCTTCCTTAAATTTTTGAAACAGCATGGATTTTCACTTTTACCTATTACCCATGGTAAATTTTCCTTAAATTTTAAAATTAGGGAAGATAGGAATTTTTTTTTGTGAGATTTATTTAAATAGTAGAATTGTTCACTTAAAAGAAAATATATTTCTGCAAATCATGAATCTAATTTAAATGCAAAAATAATGACAGCAGAAAAATGAGCAGAGTATATTTAACCAATACTTACAAAATGTCCAAGAATTGATTAATATTTGAACAAATTATCAATTAAATAAATTAATACTTAATCAAAAACATTTTTCTGCCTTATTCAGATTCTAATCCTACTTATTGACAAGATGAAGTAGGTGAAAGATATTTTTACGTCCACATTACTCAGGTTCTGCCATATAGAGGGCTTTTTATAAGAGAAATCTTAAGATAATGCTGCAAAATTTTGATATTTCCGGCTTGTACAGGTTTCCATCTTATGCAATTTCCAGCTTAGACAGGTTTTACTGTATCTAGTATTCCTTTATAAAGCTTAAATACAGGGTGAAACAGGAAATAAAACCCAATAATAGATGAACGTGTAAATATCCAGTGCTTTGTACACTATATAATCGGTGTCTTTAGGGAGTCAACCCCTATATTATATATGAAATGAAGAAGTAAGAAAATAAAAAAAATTAATCCACTCTTAAAGAAATTTCCATGACAATCTTGAGCTGAAGCTTAACATTTTACATCTTGAACTAATGCAACCAAATAGTCAACAGCTACAGTAAATCATCAGGAACTGTTAATAACTAACTATTAGCTGTATTAATTATCATTACAATGTATCAAGTTAGCTATTATTCTATATCAAGTAATCACTTGCCCATTGCTGACCATAATAAAAGCAAACAAGATATATAGAAAAAGAGGGAATATAAAATCCTGCAAATTATACTGTGGACAAAGTGCTATTTTGACTCCATCAAATGTAATCCCATGTAACAGCATAGAGCATTCAAACTACATTTTAAACAGGATTTTAGAAATGGATTGTTACTTATTAAATATGTAGCTGTTGAAAGATTTTTATTCCATCTTTAAGCTTAAGAATTAAAGAAAGAAAATGTTGGATAATACTAATGATAAACGACAAGACTAGAATTTGTAAATTAGAATGTGAATGCAGTAATATTTATATTTGTCAAACTGAAAGGAAATTAAAGTACAGATTACATGGACATAAAGGTATATAAGAAAAATTGAAAATTCTGCTACAGAAGATCATGCACAAACAACAGACATACGTGGTACAAAACAACAAATGGATATTACAGTTTTAATTATCTGAGATTTGTTGGATATAATAAAATTTAAAAAGGAAAAAAGTATTAAACTGAAATGAAAGACCATCGGGTTGATGTATATAGTGCAACATACTGTAAGTGTTAGCTAGTGATTGATGTACATAATTTTGAATTGTAGTATCTCATGACATGAAGAAAGAATAAATATTAAATTGTCTTGATGAAACTTTGTAGAATGGACGGCAACTGCCTGTTGTGAGACACAACAGGCAGTTGCTGTCCATTCTACAAAGTTTCATCATGAATACTCTGCCCAAACAATCTATCAAAGAATGTTTTGTAAGTAACTCTAAAGACAACACAGAAGGTGTTGAAACAAGTAATGAAGTTTTAAAATGTAAGCCACTGATGGATTTAATAAACGTTTAATTATGTATCTAGGAAAAGTTACATTTCATGTATTTATGTTATCATAAACATTACACATTTGCAGATCATTAATATTTTGTCTGACTGTTTCTCAGATTTTATACCTGTATATTTATAATACTCATCACAACAAAATATATGAAGATACTGCTCTTCATCACAATAGCTTTTGATAAGTTATTGCTAGAATCATACATATCCTGTAAACAAAACCAACTCAATGAAAACAAAAAAAGGTAAAATGTTTTCAGTTATGAAGAAAGCTATTACAATCTTTACACTACTGGTGCTGATGGTTGTATTATTAGGATTGATTGAAATGTATGTAAAACTAACTGTTTTAATATGTGTTTACTATCATAAAAATTTGTACTCTGAAGTCTGTTTGTACAAACTCTAGCAGTCAAGCCTATATATCAGTGGCAGAAATCCTGTACAATTCTTAAACTCTGAGAATTGGTTGTTGTTTTTTTTTCCCTTTCTTCTAAACACATATGGTTCAGTAGTATAGCAGTACCAATTCCAAACTGCCAAGCATGTGTTATAGGATTATCAAGGAGAATGAAAAACATCAGCTAATCCACCTTCAATGATCATATGAAAGTAAACAGAAACATTCTGACTTGCAGTTGACAGATACAACAATGGTGGTACAACAACTAAATACAATTAGGTAAAGCTTATATATATGTATAGCTTATGTTCAATACAAGTTGAAAATATTACTATGAAATAATTAGCTTGTCTTGCTTTTCTCTTCTAGTGTAGTATGTTCCAGTTATATTTACTCCTAACAATGTGAGGCTAATTTGAGAACAATTCTACCACCTCATGTATATTCACCAAAAACTCGTTGCATTGCTTTAAAGGCAGAGCTTCAATTTCAGTAGTCAAGAAAACTTCATACAAATGACTATAATACACATTTTATTCTAATATATTTAATTCAAACCTAGACACATCAAAATAACTAATTTCAGTTTAAAATTTGAAAATCTATATGAAAAAAAAAAATTTTTGAAAACAATTGGTCACAGCTTTGAAAAATGCTGTCTATTTATCCCCTTTAGTCATGTTTACAGTTCATACATTTCCACTACAAAAATGATAAACAGCACCAATGATATTATTTCAGAAAAGTGATTACTTCATGATGAAAAACTGTGATATTTCAACAACTTTGTCAAAGCTTCAAGTTGGAAGGTTTGAAATAATTCCTACATCGCTCATAAAATACCTAGAAATATTAAAACTTCTTTATATACCATAATGCAAGAAAGTTGCATGTATACATTTTAAAAATAATGCTTCTAATGCTCATTTATACTATACTTCAAAGTTGGTTCACTGTTTTATGACTTAAATTATTAAAAGAAATTAAAGTGCATTAATACAGTAATTATGAAGAATATGAAGAAGTCACTCTATTACATAGCATAAAATTATATTATTCCCAGTTTTTATTTCTAAACACACTTTTTTTGAGAAATAGTGAAAACTGGTATATCACATTTTACTTTGGTTAAGGTTGATTATATATGTGTATTACTGTTTGAAGTGCAACCTTTCTAATTGACATATTTTTTTTACAATTTCATAATATTTGTTTTTTTTATATAATGACAAATATTTTTCCTTTATATTTAACACACCATTTTTATTCCACTATATTATACAAATATATAACTTGTTTTAACTACCAAGTAATGAGTTTTTAATTTGGTAATTAAAAAAAAGGAATAATAATAATTTTGTTCTAAGTACTTTTTAGAATCTAGCTAGTCCAAATAGTAATGCTGGAATACAATATTTAATAACTTTGGATGCTTATAATTGTTTTTAATTGATCAAAACCAAAAACATACTATTACAGTGTGCCAGACAGGGAGTATATATTACTATATTAACTTCAAATTCTTGACAGCTTCTATTTAATATAACATTAAAAAAATAGCCCTTTACATTTTTTAAAAGTATATTTAATTTGTTAATGGGATACTTTTCAAATATACTACAAACATATTTTGAAATAAAATAATTCAGAGATTGTCCTCAAATAATTTCACACAAAAAAATACCTTTAAACTTCTGTCCTTCACTACCTCTTCCACATTGAGTTCATTCTGCATTAGTCGCAACTGAAACGAATATTAAATTTTGAGGAGAGATTATTTGCCATGGTCTATGAATGTGTTTCATTACCATGCATTGTGTATATAGAAAATTGGGAAATTATTTTAGTAAAACAAGTAGTGTAGAAGGCCAAACAGATGTTATGGTTATTTACATTACTGAAGTAACAAAAAGGGCAAATATCATTTTTGTAGTTGTCTATCAAGATGGTGCAAAAACAAAATTACACATTTTTGTAATCGTAAATTTGGCTTCTCTACTTTACTTAATTATTTTTACTGCAGCACCAAAGGGTACACATGACAGCTTTTTACAGGATTACATTCCATATTTAATTAAACTTTATTAATATATGTCAATAAACTTGGCATCAAACTGTAGTTAATCATTTAAATTTTTATAGTATCTCTGTTTTAATTTCTTAATTTGGTAAGGAAGTATCTGAATAAAGTCTTAGTCTTAATTTCTATTTCATGTGATGCCCTTATGCTCCAAATTGCCCATTTTATAATTTGTGTTTCTACCATTTTACAGGTTTTAGAGTGTCCAGTTAATCACAAACTCATAATATAGGTGTCACGAGGTATACAACCTTCAATCTTTGTTCTTGACATAAACACAAAAAACAAATTATGTCAAATCCACATGTCTCTCCTGTACCATTTAGTCTTGAAAAAAATGTCAATAATTCACATTCTCATTGCTATTGAATTATTTATAATTAATAGAAAGAACAGCCTTTTCTTCATAAGATTTTTTATATGAGCTATTTCACTGTGCTCCTTGTAAGAAGATACTTGATCTCAATTTCATTGTTTGCTATTATGCTATTCAGCTTTGAGTAGCTAATAGAATTTTTTAAATATGTTTACAATTTAGTTATAAAGCCAGTTAAATTATGATAGTTTTGGAGCATTCTGTTATAGTGGCTTATAAATTTTATGTGGTCTAAAGTGTGTATGTGTGTGTGTATATTTAGATATAACAACATCCTAGATGGTTAAAAGGCACTAAGTCCAGTTTTAACAAGAACAATTATTGTTTCTTGAAAATAATATTTTTTTTATTTACTGCTACAAAAGTAACTAAAACACAAACATCAAAACTTGCTAGGTTAGACAAAACTTAAATGAAAGAAAATTACACAAAAAACGTTTTTGTGATACTCAAGGCATCCATATGCACATAGTATATAATGACTGTAAGTTGATCATTTGTTTACACAAAGCTGATCCCCTGTGATAAATGGTTTTAGCACATTGACTAAGTAAAGCTGTAAAGCAATAATACTATATTAAATAAATGTGAATTAAATAAAGTTTTACTTAAGACATCCTTTGAGGTTCATTTAGAAAGTTCTACGGGTTATGCAAACTGAAAACGAATATTGTAAGATGAAAACAACTATTATGATTTTTACCATAAAAATTACCTTTCAATCAGATTGACTTAAAGGCATAAAAATTCCCAGACAAATCTTTTACACAAGTACTTTTTTTAAAATTCAGATTTTTTGTGTACATCAGAATTTTTATATTTACTAAAAGCTTATCATATTTGTGAAGATACACATAGTAAACTGACACTTATAGTAAATATTACTTCTCCAATACAGTGTTGGTCTAATGGATAAATGCTGTAAAATATGGTGATTTAAATATAGATGTAACTAGGTGTTAAAATGATTGAGGTAACCTATACTTCAACTGCTGATAAAACAAATATAAAAAAATAGCTCCAGATATGATAACACACATCAAGTATTACAATAAAAACAAGTACACTAAAAGAACAATAATGAATAGCATTAATTAATCATTGTTTCATATATAAAGTCAAAGCTTAATGCACCTTACCTTTGTTTGTTCTTTACGGAGTTGTTTTAGCAAACCTACATTATCTGCATCAGTTAAACGTTTTTCTTTTAAAATTCTAACATCTTCTGAGACATTTGCTATGCACTTCTTTAAGGCATGTTCTCTCTTTTCATGAGAATCTATTAGCTGAAAAGTGAAAGAAAATTTTTCTTAAGAAAAGCCTGCCATCTGATTATATTATAAAGACATAAGTTCTAAAACAGCAAAAGTTTAGACATTATCTGTTTAACAAAGATGAAAAGCTGTCAATTTGTCACACTGATATCTTGGCTGTTCCAGCATCAATCAACACACAAATCTGTTTTTCTTTTATCCTTCCAGCCATTTATAAAATTGAATCAGGTATACTCATGTCTTACACTTGGCAATGCTAGTGCACAAAATCATTATCATTGCATGAAATTCCCTATTATGTTTGCTTAGTTTTCAAAGAGACGTTTAGAAGCAACATCACCAAATTTTATCCAGTTAGAAACTTAAGCTATAACTATAATACTCTATGTTTTACCTACAGCACATTTCAATTTTTAAAATACCCAAATTAATGCATAATTCTTCATACTTAGTAGGTTAAAGTCAAAACATGAAGACAGTCCACATGGAAGATACCCAAAATTCCTAATAAAATTCACTACCTTTACCATCACAATTAACAGTTTGCAAGGTCATACAGCTACCCAAGTAGTAATATGTTTTGAAGAATTGGGTTTTCACATTTCAATCTGTAAGGAGTTATCAACTTAAAAATACACAAAAGTCAAAATGCTAATAAAAATACTTAAAAGAGATAATCAAATATACATAAAAATGTTTTTCTGAAATACTAGAAATAGGATAGTCATTCTGCATACATATAATGTTACTAGACCAGAAGTTGTAAAAAACATGTTCATAAAACACTTATTTAGATATAACTTTGAGAAAGAAAAAGTAATCAACTTGTATACAAATAAAAGCCTTAGTTATGACACTTATACAAAGACTTTAAGGACTGAAATAACAACCAGAGCAATTTTAACTGATCAGTTCCTGGTAATGAAAAGTTATCACTCACTAGATAGTAACACATCCAAACTGTAATAAAACTCTTGAAGGGAAATGTTAAATACATTAACTATCAGACTGAAAATTTTACGTAAGATGCAGTTTGAAATGTAATGTTTGATTTGAAACTCTTGGATAGCAGATGAAAAAATGTTCCCACACTGAAATATTTCACAGTTTCATTGTTTTAGTTCATTCCATATTGAATAAAGTTAAATAAAGACTGTATCTGCTATCAATGTAAAAAAACAAACTACATTTCAATATGTCTGATGACTACTTTTGGGATTTAAAATTTACACA
The DNA here is from genome assembly GCF_004210375.1 of Tachypleus tridentatus. Classification (NCBI taxonomy): domain Eukaryota; kingdom Metazoa; phylum Arthropoda; class Merostomata; order Xiphosura; family Limulidae; genus Tachypleus; species Tachypleus tridentatus. The sequence goes on along the minus strand of NC_134832.1, from coordinate 18,609,566 downwards.
AATACTTCCAAGCTCACTATGTACCTTGGAGTTGTACAACAACTTAAACCCAAAATAAACCAATACGAAGGAACACCTTTATACCTATATTAAATATAATAAAATAAATAATATAAAATTATATATTCAAACATATATCACTGCCCTCTACATTCCGACACTCAGTTACACAACCCCTTTCAAACATGTGGTCAGCTTCCGGTCAGTTACCTCTTTCTTTCTTTGTGAACCTGACGATGACCGAAGAAGTTCGAAACATTGTTCGCTCCTCTACGTAAAAATATTTTCTCAATCCAAACGAGCTGTTTTTACATATATATTTATTGAACTATTATTTTATGAATTTATGTCATTAAGTTTGGAATCAAATCGTAGATTATAATTCAACTTAGACTAAACATTTGTATTGTTGTATTATAATATGTAGTCATTCTAGCAATGAAAAAAAGCAGAAGTTATATTTATTTCCTAAATTTCTTAATGACAGTTTCAGGGTTGGTCAAGTGACAGACCAACAAGAGTGTAGAAAATAAAAAAATATAAAGTCTTACTGAAGACAAATGTTTGAAATGTATTTAGGAGGTTTTAGAGATTACACAAATAATATTTGAGAGTTTTTGGACAAAGAATAGTTTTCTTAATCATAACCTGAAATCACTTTGCACTCAGACTAGTAATGAAACAGACTCTTTTCACAAACACATTTTGGGTAAAAATATTTCATTAAAAATACCCAATTTTTTGTGTACAAGAAACTTGTAATCTCTCCTAAAAGTCTATCAAATATTGTGAAGATACACATGCTGTATCAAAACTTATAATTCAAATAATTTGACAAATTTATTTGTATTATACCAAGCCCATAGTGAAAGGGTTAATTGAACAGTTAGGTATCATCTGATACACATACAAAATATTATATATACAAAAACCTTTTATGCTCAATTTCATTATTCATACTGATAATGGAAATAGATTCTTAAACTTACAGACTTGTTTTTCATCAATTATACATTTACATACATTATAATTAAGTATTATAGAATCAAACAAATTATAACTATTGGTTTGTAAAACAGACTATTGATATAAGATGTTTAAATTTTCACAGATAAATACTAGAAGCTAAAGTTCTTTAATTGCATACATAATTTGAAATATTATTAATTTTTCCCTTTCAAGGATGGAGTTAATATAATCAGTGAGGAGACATATATATGATTCAGATGTATATTAAGATGACAAACTATTAAAAGTATTTGCAAATGCCTACACATAGAAGCTAAACTTCCAACATTGCTGCTCCTTTCCTATTTACTTTGTATGATTTTAACCATTTTTACATGAAGCTACAGGATTGGAAATAATCATGGAAATGTATTTGATGAGCGAACCCAAATATTTCTCTTAGCTTCAGCTTTTCTTGGGTAGTTGAAGCTTTTATTATCATGGAAATAATAAGGAAAAACAGTATAAACAATCAATACTATGGAAATGCCTTGACAATAATTTACATTATGATTGCATACCATCTGATCAATCAGGAAGTGTCACATAAGTTTAAAGTTTATAAATGTGGGTGTGTTTTCTTATAGCAAAGCCACATCGAGCTATCTGCTGAGCCCACCAAAGGGAATTGAACCACTGATTTTAGCGTTGTAAATCTGGAGACATACCACTGTATTAGCAGGGGGCTTTAAAGTTTATAAATATACAGGCAGTCATAATCTGCCCAGTAGTAATAGTGTAGATCCAACTGTGGCTCAGAATAGTGAAATACTATAAAACATGCACATGAAACTCAGAGTTTTGGATAATCAAGGATACTCCATGTAAAAATCTGCTGCAAGACTGAAGAGCATATATTAAACTGGCAATATTAATAATAGTAGTAGCTGAAGTAGAAACTTTCAAAAGGTGATGTTAAGTATCGTCAGGTATGTTCTTTATGAAAACAATATGATGCTGAAATGCAAAGATACCAACAACCTCAGTGAAAATACAGATGTAAATTTCACCTTAAAAGCAGGAAGATACACATCACCACAATACACTTTCAATGGATATGTAACTCTTCTTAAAGTTGTTATTGAGAATAGGTAACCAAACCAAAAGGTTAAAAATGGTAATCACACTACAAAGAATGACAGTTTGTTCAAAAGCAAAGAGCAAAATAGCATCAAATTCAATATACAACATCTATAGCAGAGCACAGTGAGGGATCAGTACAAGGTGATGTTGCTAAGCCTTTAAAAATTTTGCACATGGAAGATACCAGCACAGGCTGCATTTCATTCAATGTTTTCATTTACCTCCACATTACTGATTGCACTCTTACAGCTGAGAAGTACAAATTTATTCCAATTCATCAAGACATTCCCTCAAGAACATGACTCATGGTAATTTATCTTCTAGCAAAACAATAACACCAAGCATATTACAAATGAGGTGAAACAAAGTTTTGATGGTAAGAAAGTAATAAAACACTAACAAACATGGTGTAACCTGCAGAAAGTCTAAGAATGGACATTCTTGAAACTATATAAGTATATGTAAAAACTGAGAAGGAGAAAAAATGACCAATCAACATGGCTGAATTATGTGGAAGAATGAAGGACACTTTGAATAATATTACAGATCTTGCACTGATAAACAGTATGGCAGTATGAAAGCTAGGTTCAGTGCTCTGTGTAAAGCAAAGGGTTTACGTACAAAATATTATTGAACTAAGGCAAATTATTATTCTTCCACTAACATTAGTACATTACTAATTTTTGATTTCTTTATATGTTACCACTTGTGCACTTCCATAAATATCATAGTAGTTAATCTTTACATCTAAGACAGAGAATCAATGTCAACATAACAATAATTATTCAAAAATAACAGCAAAATACCTCAAAATTATGTTATATGCAAATAACTATAAACAATACATAACTAAGCACTTTCTCTTAGCAGAAGGCTAAAAGAAAAATAATCTTTTTAATATTGTTTCATCTTATTTAAAAAAATACAATCTTTTTTAAAGAAAATAAAACACACACACCTGTTCATATAGATCTTTGCAGTGATTAGATACTCCCTTTGCTGCAAATGAATCAGTAGGAATTGTTGTATTTAATGCATGTATAATATTATCATCAATTTTCCTCATCCTTTTCAAGGCATCCTGATTGAAAAAAGAAACAAGTCATGAGTATCAGAAATATCTGAAATGTGCCAGTTTTTAAAAAAGTCTACTGCACTTTCAACAGAAAGATAACTTGAGGGTCTAGCTTTATAGTAAAGATTTTCACAATTAAAATGTGTAAGATCACCTTTTCACCAATTTGTAGCATTCTTATTTAAAGCTTAATTACTTACTTAATGCACTTATCAACATAAACTTTGCATAAAATAAAGACTAAAAAATCTGTTAAATTATAAGCTTATTTGATTTGCCAACTATCACACTATTTAATATGCACAAATTTCTGTCTTTTATAATTAGTGTTTTAATACTATGTTTGCTTTCTTGTATTCCAAACAGACTATTAAGCTTATGTATGGAGTGAAAGAATATTTGAAATACCATTGCTACATTGTAACAGGCAGAGTGGAACATTGTACGCTTGCAACTAGATAGCTTCTGTTTAGTTTCAGTATAACATATTAACCCTATTTCTATGCATCGTAGGACAATGGCCATGTTATCACATTTGCTTACTCGCATTCAAAATTTCATTAACTACTATTTTATGAATTTATGTCATTAAGTTTAGTATGTATGTGGCCAGTTTATCAACACAAGAGCGAAAAATTACTATGCGACAGCATCTGCCAAAATGTGTGAAGCCTACAAAGCATATCTCAGCATGCCAAATTGTACAAATTTTAGACCTTTCAAGATTTAAATATCTTTTAATTTATTTACTTTTTAAAATTTCCAATAGTATAGAATACCACATAAAATATTTTGCATGAACCTCTTACACATTAGTTGTGGATGATATAAATTTATTCTTCATAATAATTTTATTTTTAGAAAAGAGAGCCATGAAGTCTGCTATTTTAAGAATTTGGCATGAACCCACTGACCACTCAAGCAATTGCTACTTCTGCATGGTGGACCCTTTCAAATGTGGGGCTGGCAAGAATGCATCTGCTATCATGAGTCCTTTGCCGTAATGATAATCCTCTTTTCATAAATATTTCACACCAGTCATGACTAGTCTTAAGAAAAATACCACTACTTCCTACACATTATTTTACTTTCAACATTAAGATTTCTCTCATTACAGACAGTCCTTTATTTCTCAGCTCTCTGAAATACATTAAAATGGCAGCATCAATTTCAGAATGTCCTCCTTTTATTGGGCCAGAAAATGACTTTGTACTTTTCTTGGAAAAAAACTATTTGGTTTTTGTACCACGCCAACAACTGCCTCACTCACTGTATACTTTTTACCAGCTGCACAATTCCCAATATGTTCGGCACACAAAATAACTTTTCTTTTAAATTCAGCATCATACATAAAATGCTTTTCCACAGGTAAAAAATGTAATAAAAATACATTAAAATACCACCTGAACAACGGGAAAGTCAGACAAAATCTGGGGATGGCAATATCCAACTACACCACTAAAGGCACTGACAAACAATTTGATGTTTTATATGTATATTTTAAGTATTTTTAAGCCAAGTTCTTTTCAAAATATAGTCCAATCTATTTGTTAATGTAGGATGTTTTTTTGAAAATCTTTGTTGTTTGAGAAAAATAATGTTTTTGTGGCTTTCAAAGAATAAAAATTAATATCTCAATTTAAGATGCACCCTAATTTTCAGTTTGGACATCTGTACTCTGCAGTTATCTGTCCTTTATCTGTTTTTAAAACTTTTCGTTACATATCATTAAGTCCATAAAGTTTCTCTGTTTTTGATCTCTCTTGCTTTTTGAACAAACTGTATCAGCATCCATGTCCCAAACATATGAAGCATTTTTTTCAAAAAAATTCTCTGGCTCAGGAATCCAGTCTACATACTTGTTGGTGAAAAACAATAAGAATATATTATTTGAAAGATCAGTAATCTCACAGTCATCAAACAAAACCATATTTCAACTTCTGAATGTCAAATTCTTATTCTGCTTACCTTTAATATAGCTAGAAATCAACATTACATGGCATCTGTTTCATAATGCCTTCTATCAAATATATATTTTGATTATGTGGTTTATATAGTTATGGACTTTGACATTTATTAAAGTTATGTATCAGCTGTTTAGTACATACTAAAATGTATAACGTTTTATGTGTGCAATTTTCGATTTTGTGATAGTTAGTATTGAATTGTGAGCTGGTTGTGTTTGAAATGAAGAACTGAATAGTGAAGTGGAAGCATGAGATATACAATGGTTTTAAATATATTGATCAGGATGGAGAACTGTTGGTTTTGGGCTGTGCTGTGACAATTTATTTGATAAGAATACCAGTCTCACTCTGCAACTTTAAATTCTAAGCAAAACAGTTTTCCTACTGTTTCAACCTTTCATTATAGGTTGGGTGGAATCCATCCAACCCCTACCACCAAAAGTATTCATGAAAGTAATTATACTGTGATTTATGGTAATGTACGTATATTTTACAACATTTTGCAAGTTATTTATATATTTACAAGGCTTTCATACACAAAATATCAGGTTTTTTAATTAAGTATTAAGAAATTTCAATTAAGGATTTTCTTCCCAAATATTCTATCCAACATGCAAAGCAATTTTTACTTTAAGATTAAAAATAATTTTATGCTTCAAAAAGCTTTCTAATTTCACTATATGAAATATTTATATCCTTCAGATAATTAAATGTTTTTAAGAAAAAACATTGCATATTTTATCTATTATTTTCATTATCAAATTGAAATCTGTGCATTTGATAGATTTTACCGATTCTGTAACCACCATAAGAAATTAGGAAATAAATACAATTGAAGTTCCTTCACCACCCCACACCTGAATTATTAACGTACTCAAACAGTATTACTAGTTAAAATGTATCACGAGTATTACCAGTCAGTACTGTCCAGTTCCACTACTAGTCTTAAGGTTTAAAAACCCTAAGTCGTACAAAACATTTATATTTAGTTTAGCTAATTAGTATATATTCGGCAAAGCGTTATGTTTAATCCGTCTGACCCAATATTTTCTACATTATAAATAGTAAATAAACATGTATTCTAGAAAGATGTACCTGAAATTCAAGAAAGTCTTCGCATGACGGTTCCATGGAAGTCGCCATATTTCTATGCTGCTTGATAAGCGAGTCATTAAATATATCTTCCTTTTATTATAATTTTTCCTGAGAATAATATTGCCATAAAAATATTTTTATTTTAAAAAGTGCTACCATCGATATACTGATAGAAACATTATAGTTCAATAATAAATGTAGTATGATTTTTTTTACATCTATATAAGAACCCGGTTATAGAATATTATACTCTTAAACGCATGCTGCAGGAGTGTATTACTATCTAGGCTAAAGTTAGAGTCTTGCGTTTTTATAATACGGTGACGGAAGGTCCTATGTGATGCGTCTAGAAAATCTTGAAAACTGGATATTCTGTGTGTGATTGATTGTTATATTTCGGTATGTTACTATATTCTAATACTTAGAGTATTTTTAACATAAGACATATCGTAATTAAGCTATGACGTTATGAGAATAAAGCAGTGTAATGCTAAAAATAAAATCGAATGAAAGACTTCGTAAAATTTAATTGCAGTTGTGTTAACATTTCATTATTTATCATTACTAATTAATATTAGTAATCACCTGTTTTGTTTAAGAAGAAGAAACGAATGTTTTTCAGTATGAATGTACAGTAAGTGGGCTAATGATAATATTTCATTAGTATTAAATTTATAATAATAACTACGTATTAACTAACTTAGACATAAATTATCAAATTTTTGAAGTATGATTTTATTAAATTTAAATTTAAAAGGGGTTAAAACCATTGGCAAAAATATACTGAAGGCTTTTATTATCAAAATGAAGTATTTTGTTATTAGACATGGAGAATTTTAGTGCCATCCATTCTCCAACACTTCAGTGCCAGTTTTTGACCCCAAAAAAGGAATACACATGAAGCATCTCAAGAAATTTCTAATAAATAAAATTAAGAACCAGTTATTTGAGCTGTTGCTTTAATATTTATCAGGTTCCTGAACAGGTGCAGACATCTGGAGATTGTAAGGTGATTAATGTAAATCCAATTTTAAAGGAAGATATAAACATTGTTCAAAGGATGTAAGCCATTTTTCATTGCTGTGATGATGGGGAAACTTTTAGAGAATCTGATGGAAGATATAATTTGAATTTGATGAAGTTAAAATTTTTGTTGGACAATAAATATGACAGTATTTTATAATATTGCCTTAATTTTTATCTTATTGAAGGTAAAGAAATAGTTTTGACTTTTGTTTTCAAGAGAAATTTGGTAGTGTACAACATAAAAGATTGGTGAAAAAATACCTTATTTAGAGTTAAATAGGTGAATTACTGGGTTATGATGAATTAAAGATGTTATTTGTAGAATTCAGTCAGATGGGACTGTTGCGTTTTCTCATTTTGTTATAGGAACATAGAAAATAGGTTAAGTTTGCCTGGCTGTGATTTTACATAGAAAGAATAAGATTGATTGGTTAATTAGACAAATGCATGTTAATGATATGTAATTATAAGTTATGAATGTAGGATGTCATAATTTAGATGAGAATCTTTATAATTACAAAAATGAGGAAGAGAGCCTTTTAGTATTGGTAACAGTTTCATAACTGTTATGTCATGAGTAATAAAGCTAACAGAGTTTGGTACTGTATAGGTTACATATATAGGTTATGGATCTAAAAAGGCCATGATTTTTTAAATTACTATTTGGATGTAATTTTGAATATTTTTTTGTGATATTGGTCTTCTCATATTTTAAAAGATATTGAATTATGAAAGAAGGTTCAAAGGATAGGTACCAACATGATTATAAGGATTAAAAGTGTCTTATGGGAATGAGTTAAAATTGCTTGAGAAAGAGTTAACATTGGTCAATTTGTAGCTTGCAAGAAATCCAGATGACTGATTGGTTAAGGCCTTTGTGTAACATACTGAAGGTAATGGAATGAGAGTACACAAGTTTAATATTTGGAAAAGACAGGCTATGCTTGAGTTAAAACAGTTTTATTTTTCTGTTATGGTTATTGTCTTATGGAATAAGTTATCTTCCAAAGTACTGGAGGCTGACATTTTACAGAAGTTTAAATATAGAATTACTTCTTGAAAAGTAAAGGATGATTTAAATATTCACTTTTCTCAAGTGTAGGTGTCTATGGTTAGCCTTGAAGTACTAAATGGTCTACTGTTGTTTGTAGATTGTTAAATATATCTTCCAAGATTTTACATTCTAAGTGAAGACTTCTGGGAGTGGATGAGTAAAGTGTATAAATTAATGGTACAAGTGAAATGGAAAAGTCAAAGCATATTAAATCAGGCAATATTGTAACCACAATAAGTCTTACAGTAAATCACACTTTAGTATTCTGGATTAAGGGCATTGTCTTTAGTCTGGTTCTCCATACAGGTACTTGATAAAGTGGGCAGTTATCTTTATATATGCCTGTAATTTCCAATAATAATATTCAAACATTTGCTGTGTTTACTGTGTCAGATCTGAATCATATACTATGATAAATTTACAGTGCAGTTATATGGCTGAGGAATTTTCTTTATAAACACTTTAGAACACCTTAGCTGATAGATTCTGCATCTTAGGGATCAGGTCAGCTTATTTCTCTGTGTCCTTCAGAATACTACAGTTATAGCTATTTTTCAAGAGTAATATTTTTGACAGGAAATTTTGGTTCTCTTTGTTTAGCCAGGGAGGAAGCCAGTAATGTATGGCATTTATTCTCTGTAAGGTCAAGAAAGCTTACTCTGCTATGTGACCATTAGCCAGATTAAATGACATACCCACTTCCATCCTTGTTTTTTTTTGTTCCTTTTAGAAGTTCGTCAGCCAGTTCTATCCTACGTAACATTTTTATTAAGCATTAAATTTTTTTCCGTACACTTGTCTGTTTACGTTTTTATAAGATGGCACATTTAGGTTTTTAGGTTATAGTGTGTGTTCTAAAGTTTTATAAATCTTGCATAGAATAATAGTAAAGTAAGTAGTCAAAGGCTATTAAGAATGTTTTATCTTATCAAATGAAGATAAAAGTATAGTTATTACTAGAACTAGGCAGGCACTAGGCCTGTCAAAGAAAGATGATGATGAATGAAAATAAGAAATCTAGGTTTTAGCTGTTTGATATTTTTAGACTTTGGGATGCTCCAGTTGCTTAAAAGTGAGATGTATATTGGAAATAGAGAGACTTTCCCAGGTATCTCTCTATATCTAGCTTCTGATCTGTAGAGAAGAAAATCCATATGACTTTTGTATTGCTTTGATATGGGCATCTGTGCCACCCCTATGTAAAAAGTGCTAGCGCACTTTCCAGTAGTCATGTGTTGTGATGCATTTTAGGTGTGTAAATTTCATTAACAGTGTCACTGTGTGGATAAAAAAAATAGTTTAATTATTTATAACTACACAATTTGCAGGTTATGCTAAACTGATGGAAAAGAGGTAAAAAAATTCTGAAATACTTTGATAGAAGGTTTGAATGTATGATTAAAAAGATAACTTTTGACTTTTTTTTATATAACACTGTGGCTTTGGTAGGCTATACACAATATTTAGGTGGTGGATAAACGAAGTTTGAAAAGAAACTTGAATGTAAAGGGTAATGAATATATTTACTGAATAAGCTTTGGAAACCCAAATCATTAATTATTGTTAGAATCACTGCAGTTACAAACATTGGGAATAATTTGGTGATATGCATGCACATTATTTCAGTCATTCATGAATTTGTTGGATAGATATTTGGAAGTAACCATTAGTTTAAGTGTTTTATGGTAAGGAGCACTTACAAAATTGCCATCTGTTTTATAGTAGCTGGTGCAGTTAGAAGAGAGTAAGAAATTTGCTCGCCCTACACAAAAAAAAGTTAGTTGCTGTTGCATTGAAATGACTGATTTCATGGAGAGGTTTAATTAATTACAAAATTTATAACACTTAACACTTTAACTTCTCATTATTTAAATTTCTATAAAAGAAAACTTGAAAGGATAGTGTATTTTATCTATCAACACAACACTAGTGGAAACAGCTTTATTTTCATAGTTAATTTCAGTGTTGTTTCTACTGTTTTCAGACTTGTATTTCATATGAAGTTTGGTATTACAGATGAACGTTTCTTAACTGATGATACATTTCATAAAAATTACATTGAATTTGTCAATAAACAAGTACAAGTGGTGGAAGAGTATGTTTTCAAAATTAAAGCATATTTTGTTGTGTTCAGATACTGACTTTTATGTTTAAATTTTTTTTTAAATAAAATATTGGCTTTACTGATTTGAGGCTGAAAGCATTACATAAGCTTGGTAGAAGACAGGAGAATCACCATTGGGAGGGGGGGATTTAATGATGACATGCTGTATAGGTTTGTACTTAAAGATAACCCAACTTAAACTTAGTAACCAATGCTTCTGCAAGTGTTTTGCAATTTCTGGATACTTCAATATTTCTTGTCTTGTATACAGAAGAGCAGTTTATCCATTCTCCATATCTACATACTTGTTGTTGCTTGGTGTGCATTACATTATCTTCTGTCTTGCTAGTCTATAGTGCTTGTCATGGTACATTTAGGCATATCCTCCATCATTTCTTCTATCAACTGATAGGGAGGAACTTGCTCTTAAAAACTTTTTTCTTGCTCTAGTCTTTCTCATTTGGATCCTAGACCAATTATGTTCAGTTGTTAGTTTATTATGTTTTGGGGTTTAGGCCATGCTAGTGGATCTAATAACATATCTAACCAGATCATTGCCCTAAATTAGTATTTTCTGGTGTATTCAGTTAATTTATTTCCACTGCAGGAATTCTAACTGTCTTTCCTTCAACATACAGTTTCCACCCTTGCAGTCTCCATTTTGGTATTCAAAATCCAGATAAAGTATCTGTTTCTGGAGTGATTCAATTTTTTTTTTAATGTTTTAGGCACATTCTCTTCTCTTCCTTACTTGTGTGAGCTGCTGCGCTTTCTTTTGTTTTTGTTTTATTGGATGCTTCCCACATTACTTATCACAAAACACAGTTTAATCTTCCTTCTTGACCACTACTTTCCCAAAACTTGGATTGCTCAGATGGTTGATTTCTCTCTTCATGTCATTCCCTTTAGAGTTATCATGGCACATCCTCTTTTGTCTTGTATAAGTTGTTCATTGTTATCTCACTGGAACTGATCTTCTTCAGTGTAACTTAGTGTATTTTTCCTTTTGTCATAGGATTCTTATTTTACTGCGAGTGACTAGTTTATTCTTCTTAGTGACAACACTTTTCTTGTGTCCTTACATCAGGTTTGTCATCTTGCAACTTCTTTTAACTTTATCCATGCTTATTCATTGCATGAGATTTTGTAGGTAGAGATGTGGATGGTCCCTGAAACATTTAATCCCTATGATGCATTAAAAAATCTTCATGATAGTAGTATAAGGTTATAACTTTTTGTTGTATAGAATAGTGAGTACCTGTCTGAAATACATTTCAGTTAAGGAAAATGTTAACATTTACAATATTAACAGTGGGATTGATAGGAGTAAAGCCTCTGATTTCTTTGTACTATACTCTGAAGATAATGGAATGACAGAACACAAGCTTGAGGTTTGGAAAAGATAGGCCATGCTCCAGTTAAGATAATTTTGCTAATAGGGTGGTTGATGCATAGAATTAGTTGCTGTAACATAAGTGGAGGCCACGACTTTCCAATGATGACCTTCTAGAGTCAAATGCCCCTTGTTATCTGTAGGTTTGTATATATACAGTGAGATTGTTGTAATAATTATTTTTCACATTGCATATTCTACAGTTATGATTCAGGTTATACCTTCAAAAATTGCCAGATAAAATAATTATGTAAGTTTGGTATTCCTATCTTATAATTAAATCACTGGTCCTGAAAACTGAGAAATATAAGATTCTGGAAGAAAGGGATATATCATTAAGTATTTATAAGTTAATAGAGAAGACTGTTGTGTTACAAAGGCACCATTCATACAGTGATGTTTTTTCCTCAGTTTTTAAGTTTCTAATGGGTATTTAGCCATGAAAAGATCAACAACTATTTTATAAGGTGAAACTGGATTTAGAAGAACAAAAAAATGGCCATTACAATTATGAAGATTTATCAAAAAGGAAACTTGATAAATGTTGAACTAAGTGGAAGTTAATTCATGACTAGATAAAGGTTTTGAGTAATTTACTCTCTCCTATCTTAAGAAAAAAAAACAACAACTATCAACAACAGAAAAAAAACTTCAGAATAAGTGTAAGAAAAGCAGCTAATTTTTTCTACATTACCTGAGGAGTAACTTCTAGAAATTCAATCCCCATGCAACTGGGCTGCCAACATACAAGGGAACAAACACTGACAAATCATCTTATTCATTGTCTTCCTAGCTGTTGTATAATATCAAATTACAAAATTTATACTGCCATGGTACACAGGAACTCAATTTAGAAAATCATTCTCATGTCATATACTGAAAATATATGCATATTCCAAATGATACTGAAGGTAATTTGATCTTTATAACAGAGCTTTTGGGGTATTATGCTTCTTTTGGAAATATTCTCTTCATTCTTGATTGTTGTCTATTTTTAATTACATACCTTTTTCATTATAACAAGCTTCAATGAAAAAATGAGGTGAATGCTGACGAAGTTGCAACACATTTGAATTTTTCTTTTGTATCCCCTTTTTTGGCTTATTTAATACCAAAATTTATGAGATTTTCAACACCTCAAATGTGTACATGTAGGTAAGCTGTCAATATATGACTAAGTAAATGTTCTATTTTAATCAAGATTGTGAAATTTAATTTATTTTGTAACTGGATGTATATTTTGTCTTTAAAAGTTTGTAAATGTGTTTTATTACCTTTTTTATTATACTATGTTTTGAACAGGTGTATGAATTACATTATAAGTATCATACTTATTGAGATGAAAAAATAATAAGGCTAAGCAGGTGTTTGAAATCAGAATGAAATGAATGAATTATGGCATTATCATCAAGAAATGTATCTCACAAGCTGAGGTATCTGCTCATGTTAGGAGAATAAAGAAATGAGTGGGTGGATGATATGCTAAATAATGCAAAAATCCTTAACTTTCACCCAGTTTATAATACTGTTACGTGATTCATTATTATATTACCAAAAGTTTTGTATAAACTTTAAGAACTCAGTATTTATCATATATACTTAAAACATGGTATACGCAGTCTGATGAAACTTATTTATTAGGTTGAACAGTTGCCTAGTTTTTATATTTTTTATTTAAAGAAGGGTGATGTTTTGAACTGAATTCTTTCAGATCATACAGCATAGGACAAAGGTTTAATCCAGGGTTCAAAAAATTGTGTGTATAATGTTTGTAATTTTGACCATAAAATTTCTGTGCAAAATTATATCACTTACATAAAAATTACAAAAATAATGAAAAGATAAAATGGATAGCAGTTAAAATTTAAACAAAAATATGTGAAATAAAAATATGAAGGAAAGAAAATCATTCATGTAAACCACATCTGTCTCATGTGTGTGTAAGTGCCTGGAGTATCATTTCATTTTTCTGTAAGATTATTGTGCACCAGGATTTATGTTTGTATGAAATAATGGGTGGGTCCTTGAAAAGAGATTTAGTGGTAGGGTCTTCAATAAATATTATGTAATTGTCTAGTATAATATCTTTGATTTTCTTGTTAGTTTGATGTTATGTTAGCATAAGTGGAATATGATCAGGGTGTTCTTTCGTGGTAGGCTCAAGTGTTTGCTTGTAGGTATATGAGCTAGTTTTGATGGCTGCATTGTGGATGATAGGATCAGGGTAGTGTCTTTTAGAGAAAAAAATTAATATCTTTGGATTTAGATTTACAGTTTTCATCATTACTACTTAGTTTGAATAGTCAAAGAAATTGACTAAGGTATTGACTTTTTTGTTGTTGTTAGAGTATGGGTGTGAAGATTGAAAATATAGGTATAAGTGTGTGAATGTGTTTCTTTGTAACATATACTAGTGGACAGATAGCTGTCTTGCATATGTATGTTAATGTTGAAAGGGGAGTGCTGTGTCAGATATTTTCAAAGTAAATTGTAAAGAAGGGTCGGAGAAAAACAAAGTATAGAAAAGTTTCTAAATCAGATGTATGGAATCTCTAGTATATTGTCAATGTAGTGAGAATACTTCATTGGTTTTTGGTGTATCCAGCAATATGGTAGGCAAAGGTAGATCTCATTTTAGTCACTGTAGTGATTATGTTTAGATGTTTTTGTAGTATTTGCCATTAAAAGTGAAGGCACTAAGTGTGAGTACAAGTTTGGCTAAGTGTAGAAGTTTCTTTTTTACACTGGGTGATGGTCAGAGTGACTTTGTAGGAAGAGGAAGTGCTCAAAGTAGTAGCAGTAGTTGTGTACTCTGTTACCCATTTTCACCACTCATCCTTTAATGTTCTTCTGTTGTATTTAACATGATTGCTTAATAGATAGCCATTTGATGCAGAAATGTCTTACAGCCCAAAGCTTAAATGTCATGGGTCAAGGTAGTAAGATGGTAGAAACTACAGCTGAGTATACGTATTATTGCAATAGTGATAGTCATTTTTTTCTTTGGATTTCTCCATAAAGAGTACTAGCTCACTCTCCGAGGTATACAAGATGCTTGTATGCCCTCCATCACACTGTGTGTGTTATAGAAAATTTAATGAATTTTTATTTTTGTGTGTGTAAGGACAAGACATTATCTATGAATGAAGTTAATTTTAACTTAAGTCAAAGATAATATAAATTCTTGATAACAGCAGTTATGAGGTTTAAGGAGATTGTGAACCCTCATTAACATGTCCCTTGTTTCAAACTAACATACACAAATTTGGTTGAGATTGACCCAGTGGTCTGGTAGTAGTTAGATGACAAACAGGTGCATACAAACATTTGTGCTTATATAAAATAAACATTAAGAATAGCTTAATAAAGAATCCATTGCCAACCCTAACAGTTTTCCTGTATGCATCTCTCAACTTAAGCCCTCATAAAAAAAAAAAAAAAAATAAGACCTTAAATAAGACTATCTTAAGTAGAATTACAAATGCACTACTTCTATATTTCTTACTCTGTTCATATTTCCAACCTCCTTCTCTTCTATTGAAAAATCTATTCAGGTATAAAATGTAAAAGTCTAGACAAGCCCAGCTACTTGATTATTTTTCCATCCTGGTATACTGAATAAAATTATAATTTTAAATTTAGCTACTTAAAAGTAATCAACAACCTTTATTGATGAAAAGATGTTTTCCATATACAAAGTTTTAAAAGGTTTTCATGTTTATTATAAAATAATTTAGAAAGTTTTTTAGCTGCCATTGTTTGTTATAATGTTAATTTATTTATAAATAAACTTGAAAGTAATGCTTATTAACAGTTAATGTAATCAATAATATTAAAGCTATTTATTTCATTCATTTATATAAATACTTGATATAGAAATTTTAAACATACTTTTCTCCTGTTTCTAATAAGCTATTAGTTTTGAGACTTGATTTTGTAAAGTGGGTAAATGGAGACCTTGTTTATTGATACATATTGTGACTAATTCAAAATATTAGTTTCAGAAGGCAGCAATTTTATGCTCAGTCTTTTCATTATTGAATTTTTGTTTTCTAATTAATGCAAATTTCTATTAAACAGTTTGATAACAAAACTTTGTAGAGATAAAAGTTGTCATTCATCAAACACGCTATGTAAAAAAAAAAAAAAAGTTGGGTTTGTCATTTTCAGTTTCTTTAGGGTGGATTATACTTCAAAAACAATTTTGGTATTTTTTGACAATTACTCAGCCAGTTTACCTGAATTTGGTACAAGGATACTTTTCTACAGGTTCCAAACAGATATAAACAATTTTGGAATTTTTGTCTTTTGGTCAGTTTTTAAACAAGAAAAGTGCAGTTTGTGGTTTTTGTGAACTATTCATGTGTCTGTGAACTAACTAATGTGAGTTTCAGTACAAAGATACCTTTTTGCAAGACCCAAGCAGTGATATAGACAGTTTTCAATTTTCTGTGTTTTCACGATTTCTCTGGTGTCAGAATTGGCTATGTTTGGGTTGCTTGGTGAAAAAATGTTGCTTTCACTGTGAATGTTGACTTCTAATTGTTTTTTTTTAAATATTGTATTGGGATTTTAAATTGGATGTTTAACTCTTAAAATTTCATGTGAACACCAAGTACCCAATTTGTTCATAAAGATGATTAAAATGCAGTTAAAAAAACTACTTTTAATGCACAGATTTTGTATGAAAAATTTGAATTTATTCATATGGTAAATGCATGCTGAATTATTTTGAAAAATATACTTATTTCTTTTTCTGTATTTTTCTTAGTAATTAAACTGTATGTAGAAGTGAGTATAAGACCTCAATTACTAATTATAAATGTAGAACAGAAAATATTTAACATGAATGTAAATTATTTTTAAATTTGTGGAAATATTTGTTGTATTTTTGAAAAGTCATAGTTTTTTCTCTTAATTTAATAATTTGTAGAATTGAGAGCCACTATGTCTACATCTCGACGATCTCAATACAAAAATGCTGGTCTTGATGCTCAAGAGCTAAGACGTAGACGAGAAGAAGAAGGAGTACAACTTAGAAAACAGAAACGTGAACATGAGGTTTGATATTTTACATCTGAACTTCAGTGTATGAAAATATTACATTGTTATGGTTAATAATAATTTTACAAAAAAATGTATATTATTTTAATAACAAGTTAACAGAAGTTTTTCAGATTTAATACTGATGTTTATGAAAATATAATTGTACATTTATTTACAATTTCTTGAAGTACTTTAATTTACTTAATATTCTCAGTAATTCTCTTTTGTGGTTTCACATTAAAACTTGTTTCATGGGCTTGAACTTTTGTGGAAAAAATGAAATTGAAAATTGGCAAAACAACCTTTATTGTAGATTTGTTTCAACATATTGTACAGATAGACTACAACCACTGGACATGTTAGTAAACAGTTTGAAAATGAAAGAAGAACTGACAAAAAATGTTTCTATCAGTATTGTGCTGGTAAAGATATGTCTTTGTTGGGAGATGGTCCATATACAGAGAAATAGAACAGGGCTGTTAATACCTAGATGGCCATTTTGAAACCAGTCCATGTACATTGGCTTATTAAAAGCCATGAGGGAATTAGTAAACTATATGGAGTGCTCCAGTCAGGTTTCGTTGAACTATGTTTCTAATGGTTGTCACATGTATGTTGCAATGGATTGGTTTGTTTAATAAGACTTACTACTTTGTAACTGACTTCTGGATGTAATTTACATTGTGCTGTGCTTTTTGAATGTGCTAAAGAATAAATAATATTGTTTGTATATAACAATTTGGGTTTTGTTTATCACTCATAAAGGAACCATACATACTGTGAAACTAGTTAAAGTTAATTACACAAAAATAATAACCAATTTAGAGTGTTGGCTAAGCTCAGTTTATGGAGAGCACAGATGTTACAGGCAGTACAAGAAAGTTATATTGATGAAAGCTTGTATGTGTGTCTGTACATACATATTTGAAAGGATAACAGTTGCCTCTTTTTAATTTCTTCTCATACAGATTTATATGGCATGTTCAGTATGTGTTTTGTGGGTCATTTTTTGGTTATGTCACTTGTTTTTGTTCTTCGGGTACAGTGTGTCTTCTGTTTGCCCAAAGCTCGAAACTTTCTGTCAGAAAATTAAGCCAACCTGAATTTCTCTCTTTTCAAAATTAAAGTATTTAAGCACAGCTTCAGTTTAACATTAGTGGAGTTGATGCTACTTTTGTACTAACTATACAACCTTTAGATCCATCAAAAGTCAATCTGTATTTTACAAGTTGAAAACTACCTGGAAATGTTGTGCATACTACTTTGCATAAGATAATCTTCTAGTGCTATTCCTATTAACTTTTCCAATATTACTTACATGTAACAATGTACCTAGCATCACGTAATCTAATTTTAACAATACTAAGTTTGAAGAGTTGCACAGATCAACAGAAATATTATTGGGTTGGATATGTACCAAAATACAGATAACACATTTCATCAGATTAGTGAGTTTAGCAAAATATTTTGCAACTTGAGACTGAATATAAGTTATTAGGTTCAAGGTTTTGTTTCAGAAAACACTTAGATAATGCATACATTTTAGCTCTGCACATGTCAGTTTAGTTATGCTAATTACATAGTTTTAATATCTGATTTGAAGAAAGCTGTAAACATGTATAGTTAAAGTTGTTAGTGAAAACCAGATTGGGCAAATCACTGTAATATCGTTAGTCTGAGTCAAAGTAAGGATAAAATGTTTTAAACTACAAGTAATTCAGTTTTTGAAATTTTGATTTTCTTTTTTCAATTGTATTTGTAGCACTAAAACTTCTATATTATTACAGCTAGCTAGATTGTGTATATATCAGTCCCTACTTGTCTTTATAAAATTTAAGGATTTTTTACGATTCTTGCTTGTTTTCTTTGCATTAACTATATTTTTGTGCACCAGAAATACTAAACTTGGGACACACTTACACGTAATTTGATTCTATTACTCATCAATATCTTTACCAACCTAACCTCAAATTAAATTGTCCAAAGTAGCACATTGTCACATTATGCATGCACATACATTAGTGTCCTTTTTCTAAAAGTTGTGTTAAAGAATTAGAGTGATAAGGTTATTTTTTTCTGTATGTTTGTCTGGAAAGGTTGCTAACTTAATTGAAAATTTTATTTACTCCAAAAACACACACACAGTGATTTTGTTGATATTCAGACATTTTAAAAGTGATTTTAAATTGGCAATTTTTATTTGTGCTATTTTTTCATCACAGTCCCGACTATGGAGTACTACCATATTTGATGATAAGGAGCAGGTAAGGCAGAACAATAAATTCAATTATCTGTAAAGCTCCAGCATCAAATGTTGGATGGGATCATGATTTAAAACCAAGAATAGGGATAGTAAAATATTAATTTCTGAAAATAAAAAAGGATACTGACAAATAGTAATTTCTGTGGAGACAAAGCTAAGAGTTTGTTTTAGATTGCTATGTTGTATAGGTTCTCACTTACGCATCAGAATATTGGACACCATCGCCAAGTATGGAAAAGATAATTGAATTAATGGTGTTGTGGTTCTTAAGGAACATCTGGAAGGGAATATTGGACAAGTCACACCTCAGATGAAGATAGTTTGTCAAGAGTAGGTTGCAGGAGGAAACTGCTGATTAACATTAGGAAGAAACAGGTTCTTGGACATGCTATGAGGAAAGAAGAAATAGAAAATGCAGTTATAACTGGAAAGATTGAAGGAAGTAGAGATTGTGGAGGACAGAGGTTGACTTATGTCAGGAATTTCTTTAAAGGGATGAAGGTATTGACATAAATTCTTTCTGCATCAAGGAAGAGAGATCTGTGTAAGCCTATGGTCCTTGATGACCTGTTTGAAAGATTATGTAGAAAGAGAAATTTCAGTTTATGAAATTGACAGTTGGTGTCCCAACGTTTTTGACACACAAACACGAGACATTTTGCTATTGCAATATTTTGTGATTTTGTTTTTTTTTTAACAAGGAAAGAAATTATCTTTAATTGGGAACAAATATACTTATATTTTGTTATATTACATGTACTGAACTGTGTAGGTATATTTATTTGGAATCAACTAGCTTGCCTGTACTATATTTCTGAAATTATTTCAGCTTTATAAAAGAAGGAACTTGGACACCACCTCACCACTGCAAGATTCAGAAGTCTCTAGTTCACCAATGCAGGATGGACAAGATTCAATATCAGTATGATTTCTTTTTTTGTTTGAGCTACATTTTTTCTCTTGTTTTATGTATGTTCTTATTACAAGATTTGGATTCATAAGTATCTTAAAATAAGAACTATAATAAAAGTTGCATTATTTTTTATGTTTATGAACTACAAGTTTTAAACATTTAGAAAATTCTATATCATCCAAGTAATAATTTGTTACGAAAACTTCAGTAAACATTCAATGAAGTAAAACTGCAGTAGGCAGAATGAATACATCAAAACTGGGCTAATTTGATTGCCTCAAGACTTTCACAACCATCTTTGGTTACTAAATTGTTTGAAAACCTGAACTTGCATCATAATAAAACATACCAAAAATTGAAAATTATTATTTAAAGAAATTATCCATCAGTTTTGACATTTTTTGTCTGTAGTGCCACCAACATAACAATTTGACATTCTCTACAAGTTTTAGCTGCTTTTAGTCCCTATTTGACTGGCCAGTAGCTTTCTTGTGACACAGGTTTATGAAATACTTTATTAAAATTTTAACTGTTACATAACTTCAAGCTAAACCTTGATAGAAGATGTAGTGTTTGGCTTTTAATAAAACTAAAATTTTCTGAATTTCTTACATATGATGATCTTGGTTCTCTCTGTAGATTATCTGCATTGTTATAGGTTAGTTAAGAGATGTATTTTTCTGGGCTGTAAAGGCTGCTCACATTTTCTGGCTAACTTACCTCCAACTAAAGAAGTTTGATGGTTTGAACCCTTTCAATATGGACAAGCCAATGTATGTGTCTTGAATTTTTGTAGTTACATTCAAAACTTAAACTATTTTATTATCAAGGTATTTGAATAAATTTAGCATAAAAATGTAGTTAAATATTAATATTGTGTAAGTTTTATCTCCTTAATTTTAAGGGCAGATTTGTAGACACCTTCAATCTAATTTATTTATTATGTCCAAGAAGTACAGAATTTAATGTAAACTATTCATATTTCTTACTTATCCTGTTTCTTGCCTTGGATGAAGAACCATTTTATGATCTTGTTAGAACATTTATTCACAACTTGTTTTCATTAGGCCTGTTTGACCATGTGCATTGGATTTCTGTATTAAAATTTCCTGACAGACTTCTAGGATTTGGGTATTTTTGTATGAATCTTATCTGTTGTTTGCAAAGCCTGTGTTCTTTAACCCTATATATACATGGGTGGTCAAACTATGATTGTCTTTTGTACAGAATTGAATTAAACAATGTTATAATCAATAAACTTTGCACAAAAACAGTACAATTCAAAGTTAATTATTAGATAAGCTTTAATATATAGAATGTAATATGAAGGCGAAGAAGTTATTTATCTGTGTCATGTGATGCCTTTTCTGTGAATTCTCTATTTTAGTTTTTCTTTCTTCCCTTGTATGAGTTTTAGGAAGTCCACTAAATGGATGCATCAACTCTTGATGGGCTGTAATCTAAAGAATCTCCTATATTTCTTGAGATGCCAATAAATGTTTTATATTCTTGCACTAAAGTTCCTTGAAACTTGTCATGCTTTTGAAATTACATATTTACTCACTTGCTTGCCAGTGGTACATATTCGTAACTAACAGAAGCCATTTTGTGAACAACTTGGTTACAATGATTTTATGTTAATTTATATTAGTAAAAGGCACTGTTTCCCTAGTAGATTTTATTGAGTGCAGATTGAAGTACATGTGCTGCTGAGGTGTGAGATGTCACTAATCAGTTATTTTAGTTTGTTAGAATAGAGATAAATTATTGTAGTTTTTGGGGGCATTCTGATTTACTTCTTGAAGTGTCGTTTTTCAAAATGCATGTTAAAAGCTACATTATTTTTTGGGCAACCAACAAAAAGTGAAAAAGTAAAATTCTATAAGCAGTGGTAAGTTCTAAATTTTTCGTTTTTATGTATAGGTTTTTTTATTAGTATATATTATTTAGCAAAAGTAATTAAATGTAAAAACAAAATGTCAATGTTAGGTTATCCAATGAACTACAAAAAACAAGTGTATTATAGTACATTCACATTGCAAGGCTACAAATTACTGTCTGATAATTTGATCATTTGTTTACTCAAAACTGTCCTCTAATATACTTTAAAGCATACTTTGGGAGAGTCCAAGTGCAGTTGTAAAACCATAAAAATAAATTAAACCAATTTGAAAAGTATTAGCTTTAGCTGTAAAAGTATTATGTAATTCTCTGATTTACACTCATTCTAGAAAGAAAAAAAGAATTAAAGATTTATTTTGGTTTTAACTTTTAAGACTAGCTATAGCTTAAGTCATATAATATAATTTACAGACAAATGTTTTGAAAATACTTTATTAAACATTATAATTTTTAGTTCACAATACAATTTTCATATTTACTTTAAACGCTTGACAAATATAGATTTTTTAATAATTTCACAATTATGGCAAGTGTTAATTCTATGTTATGACCTTGGTCCAGTGGACCTGTTCCATGCATATAAGGTTAACAGGTGAAAGCACACTAAAACTTTCTGAACTTTGTAATTTTATAAAATTATGATATTGGATCATCTTTGTTATAATGCTAAGATTCTATAAATTGGCCAAGTATCACTTTAAAAGATGAAATTTTAGCAATTTTAGTTGAGAAATTCCTTTTATTTGGTACTGACTTTTTAAAAGAAACTGTGCAGAAAGCAGTTGACATTCAGTGACCAGTTTAAAGATTGTGGACCTTTGTAGCTCATCTGATAAGTAGGATAGATGACAAGCATGTTTTCTGTCATAAGACATTTGTGTAATGGTGACATTGATAATAATCTATTTCTCAGGAAGCTGACAGATGAAGGTTGTATTAGTGTAGTTTCAAGGATAGATTAAAACAAGCAAATATGCATCAGCATTTGGTAACAGATAAGGTAATAGAGTATGAATTATGTATTGTGATACCTAAATTCATTCCATTTACTTAAACCTCTACAACAAAATTTCGTATAATAGCTTTCATACAATACATTTTTCAGCCTTTGATTACACCTGAAGTGGTAGCTGCCATTTGTAGTAATGACACAGAGCAACAGCTTAATGCTACTCAGAAATTTAGGAAACTTCTTTCTAGAGGTGAGTCGGTATGTTTTCAAATTAGCAAGATAGAAAAAGAAATGGGTGTTTTACTGAAATCCTTTTTATAAAATATTTACAAACACTTGTATAGCAATTAAAACTTTAAACTTGAAGTTGGTTGATGAATGATAAGGAAATTCAACAATATGCTCTCAAAATAAATAGCCAGAGCTTTAGCAAATGTTTTTGCAACCAAATTTATATTTGCAGTTTTAGTTTAAGATTAATTGAATTCAGTTTAGCTAAGTAAATAATGATATTGGTAAATCTAAATTTTTAACATTATTCTGAATATCTCATTTTTGTGTAATTATTCTTGAAGTTGTAGTAGGTATTTACCAGAGTAGTTTCCTTGAAATTAAGGAAAAGAGTTATAGAAATTGTGTTTTTATAGTTAATAAAATTTATTATTTCAAATTACTGTACTGTTTGTGAAATACCATTTTTTGTTATGAATATAGGGTTTAACATAGCAATAAATAGTTTTTACTGTTATTCTTAAGATAGCAGATGAAGTCAGGAATGTCCCAGTATGAAGTTTTGGATGTAACTAAGGGAAATAAAAGCTATAAAGAGAAATAGTAATTATATCAATGAGTTGTAATTATTAAGAATACATTTTTGTTGTAAAATAACTGACCAAAGAAAGAACCCATAATTACTTAATCGGTGATGCTTAGTTACATGATATTAGGTTGGAGATTAAACTTTTTTTTTTAGTATGTAAAATTTGTTTTCCAATTTAGTACTTACCTCCTTTCACAAGAACAGCTATTCTTGTTCAGTGCTGTCCTGTTACTGCAAACGTTTTAGTAATACATACTAAGGGCTTTATGCTTCTCCCTGTGGGAATTAGAAGATTCCAACATGTCTTTCATGCAAATAATTATGTTACTTGTTTGCTAATAGGAACATGACATGCTCACATGATTCATGTGGCTCTCTCTATACTTCCCTACCTAACTCTTGTATCTTGTTTGGCAGAGCTTGAGTGTAGATGTCTTTCTTTTGTTCCATTTTGGGCTTGAAGTGGTTTTTCTTTTGCTTCATTTCCACTTTAGTTTATTTCATTTCTCTTTTAAATTGAAAACATTTCTGTACCCACATTGCCTCCAAATCTTTTGCTTGTTTGACAAAATTTAAATGTGGATTCCAAAGTTCATATTACTAGTTTGAGTCCGTCTATTTCATATGTAGCTACACTTCAGATCACAGGTACTGGTGACCTATTGAATGATTTATCAGCCTTTGCTTGCCAGGAGTTTGAATGTTCTATGGACATCCTTTGTTTTCCCTGTGCCTTTTGTACTTTGCATAGTTAATGAGAATTTCAACAACCCCTCCTTCCCTCCAACGTATATTGTCTTCCTGCACCCTGCTTGTGGATTCTGTTGGTTTTCATTGGCATTTTTTCAGGGATGTGATGTTTTGTCATTTGCTCTTTAATTTTGTGACCCTATTCCTCCCCTTTTTCCTTAGTTATGCCTTCTTCACCAATGGGACTGAGTAGCCTGTTGTTGTTTTTTTATGGCTAAGTGAAGTCCTTCCATTCATCCTTTTAGGATCTTGTTCTGTGAGGGTTCTTAGTCACCAGATCAAATTGGACATAATTTTTCCTCTTCACTTTATTCTCTAGTACAAGCTGTTTTGTACATTCTGTTTGCTTCTTTCTTTTCTTCTCCAAATGTTTTATTGCTTTTAGGTATAGTCTTTGAAGACTCCTTTCTTATTTCTTGGTCTGGCTTGCCTGAAGTCCCTTTAATGGGTCACTCACAGCAGATGGAATATTGCTTTTGGATTTTTCCATTCCCCTTCTTCACTACTACCATATTGATTATCTGTTTTATTGGTGGGTCCAGGTTCATACTTCTGTGGAAACAATACTCCTTAGTTCATGAATAGATTTTCTTCTATTCATTGATGGGTCCATTTGGGGCTGAGGTATGTATATCAACCACAGTCTGGCTTCAGGCTGTTAGTCTGAGATTGTATGTTCTTTTCTTATCACTATTCTAGAGCTCCTTGCTGTTGGATTCTTGTTTCCTATTTCTTGGGATTGATTGGTCATGTTTAAATCTGACCATTTAACAGTTGTGACTCATATTTCCATGGATATACCCAGTCATAATACCATTCAAGTTTTTTTGGGTCCACAATGGTTAGATTATTTTGATGTGTTACGTACAGAATGCTTCCAGACTTTTTTTCAGATTGTTCTCTAGACTAGAATTAGTTTACATGATAGTGTTCCCTTCATTCTTTGATTTCACTTACTTGGCATTCAATGGTTTGTTCCTCTTATTATTACTTTAATTTCTTCTTTTCACCAGTTAGTTAGGTCTCCTGCTCCTCATCATTGGGTTTTAGCTGTGGCTGCCTTCATCTGGATCTGGTTGCACATGTTATCTTTTTTATCCTCCTCTCTGGTTGTGTTGTCCATTCATCTCCATTCTCCTTAACACTTCATTCTTGATCCTTTGGATTGTTCCTTCCTGGCCTGTTCAACCATGGTCTTTTCTTGCTCCAATTTCAGTTATTCCTTCCCTCCCTCTCCTTTTATTCCTTCATTAATTGCCATCACCTGTTCTATGCTCCAACTTTCCTGTTCTTCATCTTCATGTCTGACTGTCTTGTTCCTGGCAGTGTGTTCTGGTTCTTATGTCAGTTGTATTTTCCTTATTCCCCTTGTTCTTTGTTACCACCATTTTACATCTGCTGTTCTTACCTACTCTTTATTCCTTTTTTTTTTTCCAGGTACATTAGCTATGTTCACATTCTGGTGCTTCTCAATTGGACATTCATGTTGTATTCCATTAATCTACCTCTTTTCTTCTTTTGCCTTGTGTTCTTTATTTCCACTCTTAACCTGTGGATGGCATCAGTCTTATATATTTGCTATGCTATCCCTCACACTCTTTACCACATTCCATGTCCTCTTCTCTCTTTAGTTCATTCTTTTCTTTCTTGTCTTGAACAACTCATGAGGTTAACTCCTTTTCATCTAATTTCCTTTAATTTCTCCTATTGTACCTTTGTAAAGATCTTTAGATGTTTATGTCAAGTATGTACTACTGGTTGTTATATTGTCTGTGCAGTTTCCTTAGATGATGCATATTTCTAGTTATTTATTCCCAGGTAACTCTCTTCCTCCTGGTATCTTCCTTTAACCTTTTCAGTTAGTTTCATTTTTTATTAATTGGTTTATTGCCCATGTTACCTTACCATCATTTGTTTTCCCTCACCTCCCATTTGCCTCTTCACAGTTTACCTTCCTTTCCTCTAAATTAGCCTTGAAGGAGATTCTGCATTTGAGCATATTATCCACCATACAAGTCTCCTATTATCTCCATTGTATTGCAATTTTGGTCTCCTTGGGGTATTTCCTACTGCCTGTGGCTATACTTTGCACTTTGCTGCAGCATAGACCTGGGTAAGTCTTTCTTCATGCTTTCTTTCCCTACAGGAGCCCCTGATCTGCATTAATTTCTTGGATTTCACTGTGTGGTGAGTAGTGACTGAGCAGATATTCTTTATTTATTAAATCTGCACTCTATGTTTTGTTGAATGCATGCTCTTGTCCATGGTTTCACACTGTCATTGTAGATATGGAGGTTCTGCAAGATCTTTTGCATGTGAATAACCTTGTGATATTTGTTTTATAAGCATGTCCATTCCACACTGTACCACCTGTGGATGGCATGGGTAAAGTAGATGGGGATAGCTGCTCATCCCTCTCATGCCTTGGGTGAAGTTCTTAGTATGGTCTTATTTACAAAATAAGGTTTCATGGTTGCTCATTGCACTGTCTCTGATGACAACAGTCCTCTGGACTCCCAGTGTGTTACTTCCCCCCCTTTTTCAAGTAAAGTATGGGAGTTCTTGCCACTTTCCAGTTCCAAGCCTTTTGGTTACTGGACCATGGATGCTCACTCCTAGATGACTTTTACATGGAAAGGCAATTACCAGTCATTAGGAAGTAGGATGCTGGTGTAGTAATATGTGGGCTCCACTGGTATTGCTTGTACAGATTGGGTGTCCTCATC
The DNA here is from genome assembly GCF_004210375.1 of Tachypleus tridentatus. Classification (NCBI taxonomy): domain Eukaryota; kingdom Metazoa; phylum Arthropoda; class Merostomata; order Xiphosura; family Limulidae; genus Tachypleus; species Tachypleus tridentatus. Next base: position 18,582,389 of record NC_134832.1, on the reverse strand, counting down.
CTACTCTTGTGGGATATGAACCAATACACTGTGTGGTTACACTTTTGGAACACCTGGAGTTGAGCCTTTACATGCAGTTCACCCCTTCAGTTGGGTGTTGTTGCCTTATCCTTGTGGGATGTTGGTTCTCTGCAGAGAAGGTTTTTATTTGGAGTGAACCAATACATTAAAGTCCTCACATGAGTTAAAGTATCCTAAAATTGGTGTAGATCTTAATCCCCAATTCCTGGGTTATAGATGAAATAGGTATGGTCCTCATCCTATCCTTGCAGGTTTTTGATTCCTATTGAGGAGGTACTGCGTGCTGCATACTTGTGTATGAGTTGACATGCCACAGCCATATCTCACATTTTTGCCTTTGCTCCCCATATTATGTTCAAGGGCAAAGAGTATACCTGGTTCAGAAGTGGTACAGTGACCCCCCCCCCAATTTTACACTCATAATCAGAGGTATCCTACACTGACAATTTATTTTCCATCGGTATTCACTCTTTTTTTCCTCACACTTCCAACCATCCCTCCCCACTACTGCTGGTGCACACTCCTTCTACCAAACTTTGGAGTGAGGGTGAGGTAGGGGAGTGTAGAGGGAACCACATGCATCATGTGAATATGTAATGCTCCTTTTGATTAACAAGTGACATATGATGATTTAATGAGAAACATGTTGGAATTTTCTAATTTCAACAGAGACAAGCATAAGTCTTGTGGTATATGTTAGTAATAAAAAGTCTGTAATCAGATGGCAGCACCAAATGAAAAGGTAATAATGTTAAAGGAGGTATGTACCTATCAGAAATACATTTTCAGTACAGAAAAATTATAACTTTTCATCAAATACCTTGGCAACTCAAGACTTCTATTATTTCAGTTTATAGAACTATATTTTCTTATTAATTACTTTAAAATTGTTTTAATTAATTGATGCCTTTACATACAGAATACAAATGGTTGTAATCTTGTTCTAATTCTCTACATTAGGCAGAGATTAAGTACTACAACAAAAACATCACTAGGCTTGACCTGGTCTCTTTATCATCACTCTAAAATGTTGGTGCATTCAACTTAAGGGGGTGCTGTAGACTTGTTCAAACTGGTATAGGTTGTGGGGCTTATCATTTGATGTGTCATAAGAATAGTTATTGATGTGAGTGAATTGTAATTGTTGAATATTAAACTAGGAACTTTCGTTGTGACTTACAGTATGATAAATGATTATTTTACTGTATTCTTTGTCTTGAGCAGGAATGTGGAAACTTCTCCTTACCAAAAATATCAGAATTCTGCTTGTATTAAACTGAACAGTGAAGCTGTTTATACATGAATAAATGCTGTGACTTTCTTGTTTTTTGACTTGTTTGCTTTTTTTCTGTGCAAATTTAACTTTTTGTTTTATATTTAGTAATTTACCCTAGAATCTAGTTTGGATTGTGAATCCTGGAAACAAATTTTACTCATGTAATTACATATTCTCTATTCAGTGATGTATTATTTTGACAAATGATGCATATTTTTATTCTGTTGAGGGGTCTTTATGAACTTTTATACAATCATTTTGGTAGCCCTAACCACTTTATGCAAATTGTTGCAAATATTATTTGTTTGTTAAATACTTAAACAAAAATAAGACCAAGTTATGTTAATTATGTTGATATTGACTTTCATATTTGTTATAATTTAAAAGATATCAGTTAACCATTACACAGTGGGTTATAGTTCAAAGACCATATCACATTTCTTGAGTTGCATTTAAAATTTTATTGAAATTACCTTTTTATGAATTTGTCAATCAGTTTATCAAATTGTAGATTAACATTCAAATTTTAGTATTATACAGGAGTTAATTTCTTAATTCAAAAGTAAATATTAAAATAACACATCTAAATATTAATTTTTGTAAGTCTTGTGCTATGTTCAACCAAGATTTCAAGAATGTGGGTTATGTCTTTAGTCTGTTTGAAAGTTTATATATATTTTAAGACCTAAATACAGCTTAGTTACTAAGTTTGAGAAATTATAGTGGAATTCTGTGGTATTGATATAGTAATATAAGATTTTGTGATTGTTCAACTGTGTACATAAAACCTAAAAGAAAATATTTCATTTCATATCCTCCATGTGCAAGTATATAAAAGGAGGCTTAACAACTTACATCTAGCAGTAACAGAGTTTAAAGGTCATAGCTAGAAGATATAATTGTTTGCTTTACTTCCTGATTTACTGTTTTCTATAATAATAATCTATATGCATGTGTAATATATAATAATTGAAATGTGACTATATATTACAAAATACTAGTCCACTAAAACACACTCAAGACTGGGTCACTTTGGAAAGACCAAAGGTCAGTTTTATATTATTGGATATGGTAACATGAGTGAATGTGTGTGCCATGTGAATACAGATTATATAATGTTAGCCAGGCACAACTGGAAGGGCAGTATAATAAAAATAATAAATATATATCATTATGAGACTTAAATTACTAAGACTAATCATTTGTATTTTTGTGTTATAATTTGAACTCATTTTAGAATGAAAAAAAGGATAGTTTATATTTATTTTCTAATTTATTTTTATGGTGGTTATGAGATTGGTAAAATTTACAGACCCCACATAGTTAGAGTAGAGAAAATTATACAAAATATAAAGTCTTATTGAAAACAAACATTTGAAATGTTGTTTAGGAGATTTTAAAGATTACACAAATAATAGAGATTTTGGGGATAAAAAATAGTATTTTAATCATAACGTGAAAATCACTTTGCATTTGGACTAGTAACAAAACAGACTTCCTTTCCATAAATAAATCTTTATTAAAAATACTTCATTAAAAAAATCTTGTTTCTTTTTCTTGTATACAAAACACTTGCAATTGTTACTAAAAGTCTACCAGATTTTGTGAAGATGCATATGCTACATCAAAAGTAGTTCTTTCCATTTGTTACTTTTTTATTTCATGAATTTGTATTAATACATATGATATTAAATTTTAGATTATAATTCAAATTTTAGAATTATACACTAGTTAATTTCTTAATTTAAAAGTAAATATTAAAAGAACAACTAAATATCAATTTCGTGGTATGTTGAATGCATCACTGGTTCAAATTAGGTGTTTGTAATGTCAAAATACTAAGGCTGTTTCCTATGAATTACAAACTCAAATTACCAGTATTGACAAGCTAGAATATAAAATAAGAACATAATTTTTTTATATTACTGAGATATAACTTATGTACTGAATCAAATGCATTGTATCTGTTCTCTCTTTCCATTTTGGAAATGGTCCTTTATGTACGATTACTTCAGTGTATGGCTTGTGAATGACCAATTGACAGCTTAGAATGTCCATTAGTTACTTACCCAGCCTTTTTGAAATAGTTAGGAGATGAACTCATTCTTTTAATGCTACATTTGAAATGGTAAGACTTTAGTGAACTCAAAATTTAATATTTTTTTAGATCCAAGTGCAGTTTTCTTACTAAGCTTGATAAATTGTGGAATACAATGGTAATAATGTAATTATTTACAATTCCAATGCAGTATTTTCCTTTCCTCACAAGATTAATTATTCTTGTCCAGTTCTCCCCTCTGTATGCAGATTTTGGCTTTATGCTTCCCCTATTGGAATCAAATTATTCCAACATGTCTCCTGTGAAAATCATGTTACTTCACCAGTAGGAGCATGATGGATGTAACTGCTTCTGTACACTTCTACTAAACTATCATTTCTCATTTGGCAGTGTGTGTGCTTGGATGTGTTTTTGTTTCTTTAAAATTTCATGTTTGTCTCTAGTATACTCATGTCTTCATTTCTTTCACTTCTACTTTCTGAGCCTGTTCAGGTGGAGAAGGATTTGAATTGCCTATTTCATCCTCCTGATTTTGCCATACCTTCCTATATACCACCTGGGCAATAAGTTAGGCCTGATATGGGTTTTTTTTATTTCTTTTCTCAGGTATGTGATGTTTTATCCCTTTCCTTATTTCATATAAGCTGCATCCTTCCTTACTACTTGAGCAGTTTTTCCATCCCCACTTACTTTTCTTCTCACCCCAGATATTTGGGTACACAGTGACCAATTTGCATCACAATTAAATGAGAGGATTAGTATGATACCCTCCTCATGGACTTTGGATTGGTTTGCTCTTGCAAATCATCATGCAAATGCCCTTTTCTGGGCCAAAAATTGTAAGATTCCATTTTGCCTGTTTAGGGTGTTGTCTCCAAATTTCCTTTAATTCTGACCTGTAGTCAATAATTTTGCCTTTCTCTTACCTTTACAACTCTTTTTACAGTACGTCTCTACCATCTATATTCTGAAGCTCTCCACAAAAATCTTGGTGTATTCTGGGGACATCCTTTCTTTTATTTTTTCTGTGTTGGCTTGTTTGTCATCTTTAGCCCTGGCTTTTTCATACATGGTATTTCTGTTATTGAGACCTTCTAAATTGTGATACGACTTTAACTTGCATCTATTTACTATTATCTTTGGGATTTATGTATGGCCCTGTTTCTGTAGTGATGTCTTTCACACAATACCTGAGCTTTTGGATTTATGAATTGCATCAGTACAACAGATTACTCTTTTATTCTGTTGCTTGTTTGTCTTGGTCAGAGCTCAGTGTGGCACCTGTTATTTTCCTTCTGACTCCCAACTTTTACCAGTCCCTTTTTGGGGTGCTCATTTCATTCAACATGTTTCATTGCCAACAGTATTGGTGACTTCCCATTTGGTGCTCATCTTGTTGATTTTCTTTATTACTTGTGCCTTTTATGAAAGATTATTCATATCCAGGTTTTATTGGAAGGATTCATGGTCCCATTTTTTTCTGCACCTCCATTGTCTCCTCTGCCTGTTTCCTTTCCTTTATCTTGGGATTCTGTGACCACCCTGTGTCTGTCAGAGCCATCAAACTTGTCCCACTTCCTTCATGAGATTTTACTCCAGACTCTGTTGTTACTAAGAAAACCAAGAACTAAAGCCTGTCATTTATTTGTCCCCTTTTAATCATTTAATTCAGCTGCTTATTTCATTTCATTTTTCTGCTTATTTTGAATTGGAGTTGGCCAGTCATACTTGTAAACTCCTTCTAGTGGCTGCTAAGGTGGGTTGGTTAATCAAATTGAAGAAGTCCTTCCTCCAAACTACTCAATAGCTCACTCACTTTGATGTCTTTCAATGCTCATCTCAGTCATGCACAAATACAATTCCTTCAGTGGGCTCTTCACAATCAACAAATCATTGCTCAAGTTCTTTTTCCAGCCCATTACCCTTCTTCATACCCTGATGGATTACCTGCAGTGGTGGTTTGACAAGACCCATACATTGGCTGGCATCCCATTTTCTTCTCTTTGTTCTGGTTTAATCTTTCCATGTATGCATCCCTTCAGGGTTTAGGTGCATGAGTCAATTCCCAGGTAGCTTTGAGCCATTTGTCTGTAGATGAAAGGTGTGTGTATATTAACATTCTTGTGGTCTGTCAGGCTGTGAATCTGTTCCCTCTTTTTGCCAAACCATGTCTGCTTTATTTTTGTGGCTTTGCAATACACATTGTTGAGATGGGGATGTTCCACAAGATTGTTTGTAGATGAATAACCTTGCAATATAATTGTTTCCTGAAATTGCTTGTTCTGGACTATACCACCCATGAACTAAATGAGTAAACCATAAGGGGATAACTGCCCATCCCTGCCTTGCTTTGTTTGGAATAAATTGGTGTGGTCTGTTTTTTAAAAAAAGGTTTCATTGTCACCTATTTCACACAGAGTTATATGATGATATTCCTTCAGGCTCTCCAATGCTCCTCTCCCTTTTCTTCAAGTGTGATATGGGAGTCCTTGCCACTTCCCAGTTTGAAACTGATGGGGTGATTGACTGTGGCTGCACTGTTCTCAGTGGGTTCCACACAAACATGACTATAACCATTCAGTGCAAACTAAGGTGGTAGTGTTCTGTGGGTGTAGATAATGTGCAATCTTGCAATATGCATTCACAAAGGAGTGAGATTTCAATTCACCCCTTTGGTTTGGAGCTTCCAACTTCCACATGGATATTGGCTTCCAGCAATATGAGTTTTTGATGTAGCTGATTTACTGAATATGGTCTATCATACTGTAGCCACTGTACACCTAGGTGCACATTCATTGTTTTCTTCACTTTTATACTTTGTGCAATTAAGTTAAATATATATTTACATGTTGAAGATTACTGTTCTTTCCCACTTGGATGTGCTCCTATTATTTTCCACCCTTATAAACTACTCATTTTACAGATTGGCAAAGAGTACACCTGGTCCAGAAGTGGTGCAGTTTCATTCATGTGATCTTTGAACCTGACTCTCTTATTTTTAAGGGTATCCCTCAAATGCTTTTAGGGGTACTTCTGTCATTCACTCACACCAGTCCTGCCACCTAATCAGTGTGGGATTCCAATAAATCTTATGAGAAGAGAAAAGTACCATATCAGAAGTTATAATTCTTCTATTCTGAAAATGCATTTCTGATAAGTACTTTCTTACACCCACACTTTCCCACTTTCATCTTGCATTTAAGTCTGTTAAACCTTAAAGTGATAGTTTGATAGAGGCAAATAGAGAGAGTCATGTGTGACATGTCATGCTTCTTTGGTGGAGAAGTAACACATGCTGATTTACATGAGATACTTATTAAAAGCATACAATTCCAATAGGAGAGGAGCTTGTAGCATGTATGAAGTAAAAGTTTTCATATATAGAGGGGAGCAGTAGGAAAGATTGGCTAATCTCGTGAGAGAGGGATGTACCTATAAGAAACACGTTATCAATATAGGAAAATTAAAACATTTATTTAAAACGACTTTTGATAAGTCCTAGCAACCTAGGGCAAGCAATGAAGTTTGTAACCAGAAGAATTTTTTTGCTATACTTCTTTTAGTGTTTTAAGTTGTAAGAAAAGTTTCAGTATATAATGTATTATAGCTGAAATGTGATGTATTTTCGAAATACTAGTCTACTAAAACCCAGCCAATACAGGTCACTTTGTAAAGGCCAGCTTTATATTCTTGAATATGGTAACATGAGTGCGCATATCCCATATCATTGTAACTTCTGTAATGTTATACATGCATGGCTTTAAGGTTGATATAATAAAATAATATATATATCTAAATGTATAATGTTACAAGATTTAAGCTATTTAGACTAAATGTTTTCAAGTTATAATTTGGAGTTATTCCAGATAGAATAAGCATAATTTATATTTATTTCTTAATTTTTTACAGTGGTTCTGAGGTCAGTCAAAGTGACTGAACATGTACAGAGTTCATAATGAAAATAACAGACAAAATAGTTTGTTATTTTCTTATAAAATGTTTCGTAATTATGTTGAGAGGTTATAAAAATTTCACTTGTGAAATATAAACACTTTCTGATGCATAAAAGTATTTTTAATCTTAAAATCAAAATTATGTTGCATATTGGATAGTCAAGATTTGAAAAGAGAAAAAGGATGAGAAAAACTTCTTAAAAAGATCTGATAATCTGCAAAATTACATGAAGATGTTTGATTATTTAAATATTGTAACATGAAAACTAATAAGCACAAAATGGTCAGAAGGTTGGTCTGTAAGATCGATCCTATTCTGAAAGAGTTGATTCAGTTTTATGAATGACGTTACTGGTAGTGTTGCACTTGAAACTACTTTCTTTGCATGTGCACTTAGATTTACATTTTCATAAACTTTTGTGAAAGATGTTTGAGATTAAAATTACATCCCACATTTTGACAGAATGTAATGACTTTGCTATAATAGCATAATGGGAGTTTTTTGTGTAGAAAACATACTGAATGTTTTAACAGAATGCTATCTGTCTTCTTTATACTAGTTATATTGAAAAATGTATTATGTTCTTTACATACATTAAATTTAATTATGGTTTAATGATTGTTGGCAATGGATTTCAAGACCAATATTAAGCAAAAAATATTCCCAAATGTCCATTGAATCTGTATTTGTAATTTGATGTGTGAGTGGTTATGTAACATAATGTTAATCTAGTTTTTTGGCAAGCTCTCTCATGAAAACAACAGTTGATTTTAGTATGTGATCATTTGTTAGATGTACATATGTGTTCTTTTTTTAATCTGTTTAATGGTATCAGGAAGTATGCCCAGTTTTATCACAATGTTGTTTCTTTTTAAGTTAGACTTGATTATAAATAAGATCATTGATCTGGATTGACAAGAGGCTATCTTTCAGAGCCTGTTGGTGTCATAACTACTCTGCTCTTGAGTTTTAATTTGAAAAATAATGGAATCCCACTATTTAGTGATCTTGCAATACACATATTCTTCCTTGAAAAGGACTGTTGCATATTTCTTTAGCCATAAATTTATTCTTGACCATATAACACCTTCAAATTATCATAACTTCTCCAAGGTGTGCTGCTGCACATATTGCAGTATTGTACACCATTGAACTAGCTTATGCAAATAATTTTTACAAAAGTGCTGGAGAGTGCTAATTTACCCAAAAAAACAATGTTCAGAAATTTGTGAAAGTTAAAATGTAAAAATAAACATAAATATCTTAGAACTGCTGAAATTTAAACCTTTAAGTATGTTGTGAATAAATATTAGGTGTCTAATGAATTTGTAATCAAGAAGTTTTTGTTTCACTTTTTTAGTTATATTGCACATATTTGGTCAACACGTCAAATCAATTTAACTATTTCCCAGCGTTGGGCAAAATATGTAATACTTTTTAAATGTTTTCAGAACCTAATCCACCAATTGATGAGGTAATTCACACTGGAATCATATCAAAATTTGTGGAGTTTCTTCAAAGAAGTGACAATTATATGTTGCAGGTAATGATGAGTAGTAATTTTCATTAAGTCTGTAATCTTTATTGTGTATTTATGTAAGTGAAAAATATTTTTAAAAGCAGACCATTAATTCTGATTCAGCACTCATATCCTCTCACAAGATGAGCTGTTCCTGTTCAGTGCTGTTCTTTACATGCAAATTTTTTCTTTATGCATGTCACAAGCCTTCCACTGTTCTTATTGGAATTGTAAGATTCCAACATGTCTTTCATGCAAATCATGTATTACATCGTCAACAATCGCAGCAGGACATGCCTACATGATGCATGTGACTTTCTCTCTCTACTAAACTATCACAACTCATTTGGCAGTGCTTGAGTTTGCTTGTGCACTTTTTGTGTTATTAGTGTGCTTCATGTTAGACATGTTTTACTCACAGAGAGGTTATCTTTGGACTTAATTTGATTTCATTCAACCCAGTTTTTGTTAGTATTTATCAGTTAATTCTAGTCGCTTTACTTCACTTGATTTAGGTGAACCTTTTCTGTGCAATGAATTCAGAAATTAATGTTATCGTTTTGGGAGTTACACCAGCTACAATGACTTTTTCTCAGGCCTCAGTGACTTGACAGTGGATTTTTCCGTTTTTATACATTGAAAGATCAAACATTACACAGAACTCTCCAGACAAACAACATCCAGGCTCCTCCTGAGCTGGTTGATCCTGAGCAGGTTGACAAGGACTTTGATTATCTTTTTCTTCCTCTAGTGTTTGCCATTCCTTCTAATTCACAACCTGAGGAATCTCCTCGGGGTAATTTAGTCTTTATGGATTTGAAATCCAAGCTTTATGAATGACCCTCCCAACCCATTTTAGTTTTTCTCTCTTTCCTTGATACTTGGGTTTATGTTGGTCAATTTGCCTTGTAATTGAGTGAGGAGATTAGCATGCCATGTCCCCCAAGAACTTTTGGTCAGTTCTCCCTTTCTTGCCACTGTGTGGATTATCCATTTTTTGATCAGCAGTTGTTAGCTTCCTTTTACCTATGGGGGAGGCAGCTCCCAAATCAAATATCACTTTACCCATGGCCAATATTCTTGCATGTGTCTTACCCTTGTTGACCTCTCACAGTATCTTTCATCCATACATCTTTTATCTGAGACTCTTCACACAAATCCTGAGTAGTTTTCTATTTATACTCTTTCTCTTATCTCCTCCACTTTAGTGCACATTTTGTCTTTGGTTCTGGCATTAATAAGTGGTCTCTTTGTTGTTGGGACTTTGATTTGGGTCAGTTTACCCTCAATGTATTTCAGGGATTTATGTGTGGCTCATTTCTGAGATGTTACCTTCCCCAAAGTCCTAGGAATTATGAAGTCTTAGGTGGCATCGGTTCACCAACAATCCATCCTTATGAATATTGTGGCCCATTTGTCTCAGTCAGAGCTTCACACACCTCCACTTCTCATTTCCCTTCCTCCCTCACATCCCCTCCTCGGTGTGGATTCCTGTACATGGTGAGGGGACCTTCCAGGGAAGGCTCAATTCTTTCTGATTACCTCCTCTGGGATCGAAACATCCACCCACGTGTTTGCCGTGGCAGTCTTTGGGTGGCTTCTCTTGGGTCAATCGGTTGGTCCACTTGGGCTAGTCAACCAATTACCAGTGTTGGAAGTTCTCAATGGGTGTTGTGAATATTATGTCTGATGCTGGTGTTTGGGTATAGTGCTCATGAAACCCTGGGGTTGCTGCAATGTCCTTGCATGACATTGTATGGCATCCCTTCGTAGGGCTCCATGGTGGGTGGGGTCAGTTGGCACCAAAATTTTCTTTTTTTCCAATGGATCCTCCTACGAAAAATTTAAATAAAATAGTGAAAAAACAGTCAATAGGTAAACGACCACATTTTGAAGACTGAACAGCAATCTTCAACATTTGTAACACACGTACCTCACTTTCTTATATTACAGTCTCTTTCAGAAAAACCTTTAGGGCAAATGTCCCCCCTTTTTTATTCAGAGAGACTAGAGGGACTTGCTAGCTCTCCAAAGTCAGTAAAGAAGCTTCAATCTGGAAACATATTGGTTGAAACATCCACATTCCAACACAGTGAACTCCTCTTGAATTCAAAGGTAATTGGGGTTGTACCTATTGAGGTTACCCCTCATACTTTCTTGAATTCATCACGAGGAGTTATTGTTGAGAGGGATTTGAAGAATGTCCCAGAGTAAGAGATTCTTGCTAGTTTTTCCACTCAGAGTTTCTGCAGTAAGGTGCATCTCCACTCGCAAAGATGGAGTTACACTGCCGATAGATATCCTAGTTTTGACATTTACATTACCATGTGCACCTGCCACCATCAAGGCAGGTTCTCTAATTTGCAGGGTACGGCCGTACATTCCAAACCCTCTTTGATGTTTCCAGTGTCAGAGGTTCGGCCACTCAAAGAAGTCCTGTCGTGGTTCCCTGACATGTGCTTGTTGTGGTGACAAGGACCACGATGCCTATGAGTGTCACATGGACCCACATTGTGTCAACTGCAATGGTTCTCACCCTTCCTACTTTTGTTCTTGCCCTAAATGGATGGAGGAAAAAGAGGTTCAGCGTTTGAAAATGACTCATAACATTAATTATCCTGAGCTTCAGAAATTGCTGTCTGCCACTTCATATTGGACATATGCTGCTGCACTTCATTCTACAACTACAGTGGGAGTGCAGACAAATCTCTCTGTGCCTCCAAGAGAATCGTTTTCAAAACAAATGAAAAGCCTTTTGACCTCTATGCTTAAAAAGGTTAAATCAACTTCTACACCCATCTCTGTTCCTCCCATACATTCCAACAAACCCCACAATCTGCATCCTTTGGTTTCCAATACAGGCATTTCTTCAGATACATCTTTTTCTCCCACCCCAAGATGCAAAACAATCATTTGTTTGTGTTCTCAGTCACTGGAATCCCCTTCCAATAACAAAGACCTGCCCAATCAACCCAGGGCAGGATCCATGGAGGTTGATAGACCTTCTCCGACTAAGGACAGTAAGGAAAAAAGACATGGTCATAAACAGAATGATTCTTCAGCCACTTCGCCTACTCGTCATTAAAAATGGCCACCTTTATACAATGGACTGTCGAGGTTTATGTTCTAATCTGGATGACATCAAAACACTGATTGCTTCCTACCATCCTGTATGTCTTTCCTCAAAAGAAACATTTCTGAAACCTGCCAATACAGTCACCTTTCGGCAATTTTCTCTGTACAGAAATAACAGGCTGTGTGATGAACTAGTACATGGAGGGGTTGCACTGTTGGTTGATCAGCATGTGTCCACCCTGTCTTTGTCACTCAACACACCTTTGGACGCCGCAGCCATCCGTGTTTCCTTGGGTCATACCATCAATGTTTGTTCTCTCTACCTGCCACCTGGGGAGACATATGATCAATCAGGCCTTGATTCTCTCATTGAACAGTTGTCATCTCCCTTTTTAAACATGGGGGACTTTAATGGACATCATCCCCTCTGAGGAAGTGCTGTTATTGATAGGAGGGGTTGCTCTGTAGAGCATATGCTCTCTGATCACAACCTTTCTCTTTTCAATACTGGTTCTTTCACTTATTTTCATGCACCTAGTCAGTCCTTTACTGCTATTGATCTCTTGGTTTGCTCCCCTTCATTATTCTCCCATTTTTCATGGAGGGTTGACAATCCATGAGGCAGTGATCATTTTCCTACACTTTTGAGAGATACTGGCCGTGGTGGTTGCCACCATACCCGTGTGCCCTGGTGGAACCTGGATCAGGCAGACTAGTCCACTTTCACTGCTCTCACAGAACTTGATCCTGCCATCGTCAGACAGCCATCAATAGACGACTGTGTGGCAGCGGTAACTGACTGTATAATACAAACAGCTGCTCAGTGTATTCCTAAAACCTTAACACGTTTTCCACAATATCCTCATCCGTGGTGGAATCCTGCCTGCCACATGGCACGGAAGGCTCAAAAATGGACCTGGGATACTTTCCATCGGTATCCCACACTTTCAAACTGCATCGCTTTCCAGCAGGCCCGTGCACATGCTAGGTGGGTAAGATGTCAAAGCCAGAAGGAATCTTGGATAAAGTTCACAACTAGCATATCTTCTACCACCAGTTCCAAGGTCATATAGGACAGGGTTCAAAAGGGCAGTGGGCACAACAATTCTGTCCACCTCTTGATCTTACTCTTTGATGGCCAAGAGGTAGCTGGCGTCCGGAGCATCACCGATACTCTAGGTGAAAGCTTTTGCCGGGTATCTAGCACTTCTGCTTGTTCCTCTGCCTTCTTGGCCATTAAGACTTGGGCAAAGCTTTCACCTCTTTCCTTTTGAACTTATTGTCTCTTTGACTATAATCGTCCATTTACACTGGTGGAACTGAAAATGGCCCTTCATTGGTCTGGCAGTACATCTGTTGGACCTGATGATGTACACTATGACATGCTGCACTATTTCTCTCCTGCTTGTCTTGATATTCTTCTAATTATTCTTAACCAGATTTGGCAGGAGAATGTTTTTCCTAATGCCTGGTGCCAGGCTATTATCTTACCTTTCTCTAAGCCTGGGAAAGATCCCAAGATTCCTTCAAATTACCGTCCAATTGCTTTGACAAGCTGTCTCTGTAAGACCTTCGAGAGAATAGTTAATGCTTGTCTTGTTTGGTTCCTTGAATCAAACAACCTCCTCTTGCCCACCCATTGTGGGTTCTGATGACAGCACTTCATTTTGGACCACCTAATTAGACTTGAAATGTCAATCAGAGAAGCCTTTCTCAAACGACAACATCATGTATCAATATTCTTTGAAATTGAGAAGACTTATGACACAACATGGAGGTATGGCATTTTGCGAGACCTCCATATATATGGATAGCTTGGCCATTTACCCATTTTTATTAAAAAATTTTAAACGGACAGGAGATTCAAAGTTTATGTGGGTTCAACACTTTCCTGTTCTTTTCTACAGGAACTTGGGGTCCCTCAGGGCTGTGTTTTGAGTGTCACACTTTTCAGTATAAAGATTAATGCCATCACTTAACAACTCCCTCTCCCTGTTGCAAACGGGCTCTATGTTGACGACTTTCACATCTCGTGTCAGTCGTTGAACATGAGATATATTAAATGGCAACTACAAACTGCTCTCAATCGTGTACTGAAGTGGACCATGGCAAACAGCTTTAATTTCTCTCTCTCTAAAACCGTTTGCATGCACTTTTGCTGCCAACGGGGTATTCACCCTGATCCTGAACTCAATATCGGTGAAGTTGTGCTGCCTGTGGTCCCTGAGACCAAGTTCTTGGGGCTTATCTTTGGCCATAAGCTGACCTTTATACCACACATGAAGCAACTGTGGGTCAAATGCACAAGAGCACTGAACATCCTCAGTGTCCTCTCTACCACCAGTTGGGGAGCAAATCGATGTTCCATATTAAAGATATATCATATTTTTATTAGATTGAAACTCGACTATGGATCACTGGTCAATGGCTCTGCCAGACCCTCGGCCTTAAAGATGCTAGACCTCATTGATCAACAAGGACTTCGGCCCTGCACTGGGGCTTTCCGCCCCTCCCCAGTTCAGCTTATACGTAGAATCTCATGAACCTTATCTGCACCTTCACCGTTTGCAACTGTCTTTACTATATTTTTCAAAACTTCGTTCCTTACCAAATGTTTTCCTTCCTCGGTGCCATACTTTTTCAGAACAGACAATCTTTCATTGCTTTTTGGCCTTCGCATCCAGGCGAAATTTGATAAATTGGGTCTGTCCTATGATAACATTGCAGAATCTACTGGTCAGCTCATCCCACCATGGCTTATTACAGTCCACAAATGTGACATTTTTTTAAGTCGTCTGAGAAAGGCAGATACTCCCAATTGGAAGTACCATCTTTTATTTACTGAACATCTTTCAAACAATCTTTCCATTCCAATTTATATGGATGGTTCCAAATCAGGTGACTGTGTGGACTCTGCCATGGTTTGTTGTAATTTGGTGGTTGCATGCAGAATCCCCTCTACAGCTTCTGTGTTCACTGCTGAACTGTATGCCATTTCTCTTGCTCTGGATCATTTTGAAGCTTAGCAGTTCTCCAACTGCACTATTTATACTGACTCGCTTAGTTCTCTACTGGCCCTGGAATCGCTTCACTTTGGCTCACACCCTGTTCTCCCTGATATTCAAAACAGACTGGCCCATTTCTCATTAACATCTGTTTCTATCCAGTTTTTCTGGATACCAGGCCATGTTGGTATTCACGGGAACGAGCTTGCAGACATGGCAGCTAAATCTATCTGCTCTGGCACTATCACCACTGTGCCTATTCCATACATGGACTATAGTCCTGTATTCAAGGCTTGGCTCCATGCCAGCTGGCAGTGAACTTGGAGTGAGCAATGCGACAACAAGCTTTTTCAAATTAAACCCCATATTGGACTTTGGCCAACTAGCTTCCGTAAGGTCAGAAGGAGGAAGTTGTTCTAACTAGACTATGCATTGGTTCCAGTTTTTTA
Organism: Tachypleus tridentatus; assembly: GCF_004210375.1. Lineage (NCBI taxonomy): Eukaryota > Metazoa > Arthropoda > Merostomata > Xiphosura > Limulidae > Tachypleus > Tachypleus tridentatus. The sequence continues at coordinate 18,567,031 of NC_134832.1, read as the reverse complement.
ACTTGTTGTTTTCTTTTATCTGGAACTCATGCACCAGTGTGTAGTATGTGTTACACTCAGATCACTGTAAGCCACATTTTACTTTCTTGCCATCGTTATGACTCTCAACGACTGCAGTATTTCAAACATGTTTTGTCCCAAGGTTTGTCCATAACATTAGACAGTGTTATTGGTGACGGTGACACTGTCCACCTTTATAAATTTTTTAGTTTTTTTAATGTCATTAAAAAATGTTGTTAATCTTTTTAATGTCATTTAAGTTTGATATTTATTCATTACACCTTTTTAATTGTGGTTCCCTTTTAAGAGTCACAATCTCTCTAGTTTGATTTGAAATTGGAAAATGGCCATGACATTAAATAACTTGACACAAGGACTAGAAAGGCTAACTTCAGGTGACTAACACTGCTGTTTGAACTACCCGTTAGTTGTCCTGGCAAGTTATTACAATTTTGCTGCATGTCTTTTAACACTTTTATTACTTTACTTTTTGATATTGGCTGTAATGACACATAACCCAGAACCAGGACTGGAAAGGCCAACTTCAGGTGACTGACGGTGGTTCTCGTACTTACCTGTTAGTCTTCCTGGCGGGTTATGATCATTACCATTATGCTACAGAAAGTCCTTTACAACTTCTGTTATTGTAGTTTCTCTCTTAACATTGTAGACTGAATGTCAACATTGGTTTTATGCCATTTATGTTTTTAATTGCTGTTTTGTTTTTACCTTTACCTTCATTTTCTTTTATGAATTTTACTACATTTTCTTTACTTTTACCTTTTGACCAGATGTTTGGCAAATTATTATTACAATTTTGAAACATGTCTTTTAAAACTTTTATTACTTTACCTTTTGATAATGGGTGTACACATAACCCAGAACCAGGACTGGAAAGGCCAACTTCAGGTGACTGACAGTGGTTCTTGTAGTTACCTGGTAGTCTTCCTGGCAGGTTATAATAATTACCACTATGCTACAGAAAGTCTTTTACAACTTCTCTTACTTTGGTTTCTCTCTTAACGTTGTAGACTAGATGTCAACATTGGTTTTATGCTGTTTCTGTTTTTCAATGCTGTTTTGTTTTACCTTCATTTCCTTTTATGAATTTTACTACATTTACTTTATTTTTACCTTTTTCCTGGACATTTGGCACAGATTGCCTAGCTGCTTTATGCCATAAAACACTAAATCAACCAACCAACCCTCCCAGCTCCTACCTGTTTCCTTTACTTGGGGACCTTCTTGTCACCCTATTTCATGATGCACTCCAGTAGTACCTGTGACAACCCAATGGATTCTGGTCCATTGGTGCTTGGCTCTTCAAGTTTTTCATTGCTGTTATCCCTTTGTTGATAATCAATGGATGCTTCAGATTCTGTAAGAAGGATTCATCATTCAGTTTCTTTCCTTACCTCTGGTTCCTCTTTTGCGTTGTTTTTGTCCCTCCTTGAGATACCATGGCCAGCCAGTGTCTGTCAGAAGTAGTTTGAAAATTGCTCTTGCAATGGGGAATCAGGCTGTTCACCAATCTTCCAGGGATTTTTATTCCTGCCTTTTTTATGTCTCCAAGAAAACTTAGGATTAGTAGCTGGTAATCAATTTATCTTGTCTCAACCACTTCATAATCTTTTCACACTCTGAGATGGTTGTTTTTGATTACCAGCTATCAATTTCAAGAAAACTTTGGGATTGGTAGCTGGTAATCAGTTTATCTTGTCTCAACCACTTCATAGTCTTTTCACTCTGAGATGGTTGTTTTTGATTATCAGCTATCAATCCCAAGAAAACTTTGGGATTGGTAGCTGGTAATCAATTTATCTTGTCTCAACTACTTCATAGTCTTTTCACACTCTGTGATGGTTGTTTTCTCCAGAGTTATGAATAACACAAATGTATGTCTCCAATGCTTATATACCTACATATATCAATATCACTTCAGTCTCCTCCTCCTCTTCACTTTGTTCACCTCAGGAGGATTTACCAATTTTGAGCCCTTCCAGTTAGACATGTCTTAGCACCTTATCTGTTTTGTTGAAAAATCTGGGCATTTGCATGTCATGACCATGCTTTGGGACTACAATTTCAATTTTATATGGATGACTGGCTTCTTTTGGCACATTCTAAACAGGAATTGGCCAGTCATGCTCAGCAGCTTCTTTCTGGGTGGCTTGGGTGGGATAGTTGGTAAAATCGAAGAAATTCTTCCTTGATCTACTCAATATCTTGTCAATTTGGGGATCTTTTTTGACATGAATATCAGTAAAAAACACTGTCTTTTTTCTTTTACAACTTCATTAAATAAAACTTATTTTTGTGATTTCTCTTATCAACTCCAATCCTTGTTGGATCTTTCTGATTGCTCCTTATTGGCCAGTTCATTCTTGGTTTCCAAGATTACAACTGCTCTTCTTCCCTTTCCTCCCTCCCTTTTTTTTTCATCAACCTTGATCACATGACCTACATTCCAGTCTTCACATCCTGTGTCTTCATGCTTGCCTTTTGTCCATTCCTTGGTGAGATGATCTGGTTTCCTATGGTGATTCTTTCCTTGTTATCAAGTTCCATCCATCCATCTTCTATGGAGATATATCAACACAAGTGCAAGGTATTGCATAGTTCAATTACTACCAGGTGGTGTCCTGCTGGTGTGTGGACCATGGCTCATGTGGTGGAATTTCTTATCTGCATCTTTGACCATAGGTTTTTCATTCCCTTTGCTTTCCAGATGTTGCATGGCATTGTCCCATATCTTTTGTTTTCATTATTTATTAGGGTTTTTACTTCTGTTGTTCTTTCTGTGCTCATGTGTTTCTTCTGGGTATGTTTCAGGACTCTGTTGTTGTTGTTGTATAGTGCATAATGCTATTTTCTAGGGTACATGTTTCTGGTTCTTTATTCCCTGGCAATCTTCCATTTACTACCTTTACTAATTTGGTCCACCTTTTGATTTGATTAGTCTGTTATTTCCTACCTTCTCCCTCCTGGACTCTGTTCCAGGTGTCCTCCCATCAAATCTGACATATCACTTTTTCTCTTGCTTCTTATCTGTGACATCCAGTGTTAGAGTGTATGCTCATCTACCACATCTCCATCATATTGCAGTTTCCTGTTCGTGAAGATTTTGTCTACCACTTGCAGCTATTCTTCAAACATTGGTGAGACTAACTTGTAAGTTTTATTAATACTCCTTTCTTCAGAGGTCTTTATCTACCTTTTATCATATGGAGCTCTGTGGCAAGTAATGCATGACTGGGTGTTCTTTACCTTGAAATCCGCACTGTCCAGTCTTATTGACTCGAACTTCATCTTCCATGGCTTTGTACACTTATTGTAGAGATGTGATGTTTTACAAGATTGCTTGATGGTGAATAATGTTGCATAAACATGCCTGTCCCAGATTGTACCACCCATGGACTGCAAAAGGGGAATGATGTCCATAAGTTGGTATGGTCTGCTTTTCAAAATAAGATTTTGTAATCACCCATTGCAATGTATTCCATGATGACTCTCCACCATAGTGTCACCTTCATTTACTCATTTGTAGTGTGGGAGTTCTTACTACTTTACACTTCTAAGTTGCTGGGATGGTTTCCTGTGGACATACCGCCCTGAATGTGTTTTACAAAAAGATTGCTTTAACCATTCAGTCTAGAATAGGGCAGTTGTGTTCTGCAGTTGTATATGAGATGTGGCTTCCATATCTTTTACATGAACACTGGAATTGACCCATAAAAATTACAGTTCACCCCTTTGATTGGGAGCTTTCATCCTACACACTCTTAGATGTTAGTACTCCATAAGGAGGTTTTGAATTTAGTGAACCAATTACCATAAGTCCTCACATGAATTTGGGATGTTTATTTTCCTCCCTCGATTTCCTCCATTTGTGTTGTGGGTTACAGTAATGGTACATAGGATTGTTCAATGCTGTCCTTGAGTGTCCTTCATTCTTTTCTTACTGAGATTTTATGGCAAATTGGATGGTTCCCCTCTGTGCCACATTTGGAGGAGTTGGTTTCATGCTATAGTCATCTTTTTAGTACTGGTTATCAAGTTTCTGGATTGATAACTAAGAGTTAACTCTTGTGTCATGCCTGGGAATTTGAGCATTTCTTAATCCTTCATTCTTGGGTTTGAGATGAAGATGGTATGATTTTGATCTTACCATCGTGCAGATGTCTGTACTTAGTGAGAAGGTTTTGGATCTATTTGACTCATCAAATATAGTCCCCCCTTGCCCTTGACCAGTCTACACCTTGTGTGTGTCCTTGTCTACTGATGTTTTACATTGTGGGATTGAGTTACAATATTTGTCTCTGCTTAGGAACACTTTCCTGTCACATTCTTTTCCAATTGGGTGTACTCCTCTCATTTTCAACCCTTATATCCTACACATTCCACAAATGGGTGAAGAGTGTTCCTGGGTCAGGTGTGGTACAATTCCCCTCTTCTAATCTTTAAATTTGGATCTCTTGTTATTAGGGGTATCATTCAGATGCTTTCAGTAGGTACTGTATATGTCATTTCTTCACTTTGTTCCCTCCTCCTTTTCAATGTGGGATTCTAGCTAATCTTGTGAGAGGAAGTTATAATTTTTCAATACTAAAAATGTATCTCTGACAGGTACTTAACCCTTCATCTCCATTTTTCTCTGTTGTTTACATCTTCTGCCAAATTTTGAAGTGACAATTCAGCAGAGGAGTGTAGAGCACAATCTACATGTGTTGCTCCTATTGATGCAGAGTTGATGCATGATGATTTGTATGAGAGACATAACTGAATCTTGCAATTTCAATAGGGGTAGCTGATGACTTGTGGCATGCATTAAAAAACGTTTTAATTCAGAAGGTAGCACTGAAGTGGAATAGCCAATCTTTATGAGAGAAGGTAAGTACCTATTGGAAATACACTTTCAGTGTAGAAAATATTATGACTTAAGTATTTTAATGGTTGAATGTTAATATAGTTATACTGAAAAAAACTAAATCAACAGCAATAATATTACTTTTTAATTGCTGTTCAAGGTTGATATAGAGAAAGGTTTCTAGCTGTTAAGAATACTAAATTTGTGTTTATTGTACAATTTCTCCTCCTAAGTAATGACTTGATGATCATATAACTTCTTGATGATGAGAAACCCACTTGAAGTAAAAATGTATCAGAAGGGCTGGTATGGGTGTTAACACTTTTACGAATGAAGCGGAGACAATTTTGACCTTTGTAGGTCATTTTCAGGTTAACAAAGAATTAACAGATAATAGTCAGTTGCAAACTCTTTTTTAACCTGAAGAGGACATAGGAAGGTTGAAATGTTGTTCTCTTTTTATTAGTAAAAGTGTAATTTCAGAACAGCTGGTAGGGGTATTAACAGTCATTACATGTGGTGGAATGACCACATCTGTTTCTTGTAAGTTTTTCATTTCATTCATCTTCAGTTTGGATTTGTATCCTAGATTACCAGTTCACTCAAATTTTCATAGTTGTTGTTATCTATGATTAAACATTAGTAATTTACTAATTTTTAGATGATACTACATTTCTGTCATTCATGTTTAGGAACTGGAGATAAGTTTTCTCATAGAGCTAAAATATTTAATGTTCTTCTCTGATAGTTTTACAAAGTTGTTGGTTTGAACTACTTTCAGTGAATTAACTTGGAATATTTTTGTGTGTTAATTCTAATAACAGTTGAACAAACTTTCAGTTTTTCTTATCTTGGTGGTGGTGAAAGCAATTCTGTTTGTTAATTGTAATAAAAAGCTGAATTGTAGCTTTTAGTAAATTTTAATGATAGATACCATATAAATTCTATGATGTATGTTATTAAAAAAAAAAAAAAAAGCAACAACAAACTTTTATTCTCTTACTCATACAAAAAAAAATCTTGCAAGTGGAAACTTAACTAAGTGTATACATAATATACCTTTTGTAAATCATATATTATGAACTGGAATGAAAGTGTAAAGAAATTTTTAAACATATGTTTAAAAGAGCAGCTTAGAAAGTTATTAAAATTTTATCTCTGGAATGACTATTAATAGTTGATGTATGTTTCAATTTTTTAGGAAGCTGACACTTAGTTATTATATCGGTATTGTTTTAAAACATTTTGCTGCCAAAAATTTTGATAATTATTTATAAAGGTAATTATTGTTCTATCTCTTGAATGTTTACAAAGTGTGTAAGTAGTATAAATCTTTTAAAGTTTCTTTAGTATATGAAGAAAACTTTCAGAGCCTATGGGTAATAAAAAATTTGTTTGAAGTTTGAAGCAGCTTGGGTTTTGACTAATGTGGCATCTGGTACTTCACAACAAACAAGGGTAGTCATTGAAGCTGGTGCTGTTCCTGTTTTTGTTCATCTTCTATCATCAGATTATGAAGATGTTGAAGAACAGGTAAACTTACAGATATTTGAAGCAATGTTTTGATTGTAAGAAACTTATGTGAACTGTTAGTGGAAATCATTGGTATTTACAAGCCTGTCTTTGAGAAGAAAAAAATTCAGTGCCATCATCCGAGTTGTATTTCCAGTTTTTTTGTAACCATGTAAAATTATGTTAAACAACTGGAAAACTTTTTCATTTATATTTTAATAGTTATATCTTTTTCTGTGTTTGGATTCCTTGTTCTTTATTTTATTTACAAAAACATACTGCAAACTGCTACATTATATAAGTTGCTGTTGATCTTAATGTTTCATGATTTAAGCGTAGTATAATATATTCACAGAAAGAAAATTGTTGTTTTATTATGTGAAACTACTTTTAAAAGATGTATTCTTTTCTTTTAATTCTTTTAAATTGAAAACTTGATTTCATATGTTAACTGACCAAGGTCATAATAAAAACAGTGTATCTATATAACATTACACTTACCTTTGTCTGTCTGGAAATTTTATCATATTTCTCAAACACTATAATCTTGTATCATTAAAAAGGTCATTCTCCAATGAGTCTGGATTGCATATTGGCTTTTCCATTCAGAATCATATTACATATTTTTTTGATTATTCAAACTTCTTAATGCAATAAGTATGCAGGATAAAGATGCAATGTTGTTGTTATCAAGTGATGACTGGCTTCAATTTCAACTTTAGATTTTTAATTGCAAGATATTTCACACAAAGTACACTAAATACAGTTACTGTGGGCTTTCTTGACTTATTTAGGTTTCAAATATGCAAGAGCAATTTGTTCGAAACTATGTGATTATTACTTTGTGAGCACATATTTAGATATTGCATATTCGGCTAAGTTTTCCTTCATTACAACTTTACATTTATTTTATTTTAACATAGTTTAGCATTGGTTTGTTTCACCCTTTTGTTACAGGTCACAGGTCAAAGGCCATGCTAAAGTACTTGTTGATTTGCATTCCAAAATTATTGAACTACTATTTTATAAAGTATGTCAGTAAGTTTGGAATTCAATTGTAGATTATAGTTCAAACTTTGAGTTAATTTCTTAATTTAAATGTAAATATTAAAAGAACATCTAAATATTGATTTTAGTGAGTCACGTGGTATGTTTAATGCAACACTTTAAAATTAGATGTTTGTGATGTCAAAATACAAAGTGTATAGTTTTGTACAAAACAGGAATTCAAATTACTGATATTAACAAGCTAGAAAAAAGAATAAAAACCTTGTATCTTTTTATTTTACTCAGATATGACTTGTGTACTGAATTAAACACAGTTACTCCATTCAAATCTTTCCATTCTTATGAAAAAGTCCTTTATATACTCTTACTAAAGTATTTGGCATGTGAATAATCAATCAACAGCTTATAATGTCCCTTCATGGTTTTCTCAGCCATTTTAATCTGTGAAAAGACTACCACATTCTTTCAAACAAAGATTTCATGAAGGAAGGTTATGTCTTTAGTCTGCTGAAGTTTCATATTTTTTGAAACCTAAATACATCTTAGTTACTAAGCTTGATAAATTACACAGTATCTGTATAGTTATTTATGATTTTTTGGTTATTCAACTGAATATATAAAACTTAAAGAAAATTTTATATCCTCCACATGTACAATTTTAAAAGGCTTAACAACCTATGTCTAACAGCAACAGAGTGCAAAGGTCATAACGAGAAGAGATAATTATTGGTTTACTTCTTGATTTATTGTTCTGTATTTTAAGAAAAATAAGTTTAATTTGTTTCTAAATAGCAGTAATCTATATTCATATACATAATGTGTAATAATTGAAATGTGACTATATTACAAAATACTAATCCACTGAAAACCAAACAAAACAGGGAAGACTAAAGGTCAGTTTTATATTATTGGATATGTACTATGATTGCACTGCATCTTGTCAATGCAAGTTATCTGATGTTAGCTGGGCATGATTGGAAGGTCAATGTAATAAAAACCAAAATATGTATGTAAATGTACAACATATTGAGACTTAAGCTACATATAACACAAAATACAAATGTTTAGTCTAATATGTTGTCATTCTAGCACAAAAAAAACATAATTTATATTTATTCCCTTTTTTTTTTGTGATGGTTACAAGGTTAATCAAGTGACAGACCCCACATAGTTAGAGTACAGAAAATAACATAGTCTTACAGAAAAGAAACTTTTGAAATGTATTCAGGAGGTTTTAGAATTTACTTTTGGGATGAATAATAGTTTTTTTGAAATCATTACATGAAATCACTTTGCACTCAGACTAGTAATGAAGCAGACTATTTTCCCCAAAAAATCTTTGGTTTAAAGATTTTCTTAATCTGAATTTTTGTATGCAAAATTCCTGTTATCTTTACTTAAAGTCTGCCAAATTTTGTGAAAATGTACACATGCTGTATCAAAAGTTATAGTGCAAATGCTTAGTGGCTGCAAATGTGTAGAGAAAGTTTTGTATATTATACTGTGCCTGTAGCGAAAGGGTTTGAGTTTCGTTTTGTTAACTTGTAAAAACCATGCCTCATGCTAACACTTGTAACTGTTTCATAACTCTTTACACTATTATTAATACTGTTATTCTACTACTATATTGTTTACTTTACATGCAGTATTATTAAATAGTTATGTATATATATGCAGTTTTATTAAATAGAGCTCATCTGTTTGAGAGTTTTTGTCTGACTGCTTAAAAGTTTTTCAAAACAGACCAGGATTTATTGATTTAACACAGATTGCCTGCAAGAAAGCAAAGTTTAAATGGTGGGCATGAAAATGATAGAGTAAGGAAAATTCAAGTGAAGGACATGAAAATTACCATAAATGTTTTGTAGTTGTAGTTGCTACACAGTTCAATGTTCAGTGTTAAAATAATTGCATAATAAATACTTTATTAAAAACAAGAAATATGTAGGCCTTTTAGGGCTAGTCCCTGTTTTTAATAAATTATTTATTGTGTAATTAATGTTGTAGTCATTTGGGTTTTGTGTAACTACATATGCACAATTGACATTTTAATTTAAAAGTTTTATTCATGAGAAAACTAAAATTCTAGCACTGTTACTGACATCACTTTCAAGTCACCAATTACAATGTATGACCTTCTAAAAACCAAAAAACAGATTATTTCTTGATGTGTCATATTAGCAGTTTGATTTAACAGTTAGAGATATATGTATGTTAAAACTAGTTTAGTGCAAATTTAGCATTAAATATAAATGAAGAGAAACAGTAGTGGTATAGTAGAATAACCAGAATCCACTTAGAGAAGCTGCCCTACTGGAACCAATAGTTTCAACTTTATTAGTCTAGATGAAATGTTAGTGCAAGACAGGTATCTGTTCAAAGCTTATATTTTAACTAATCCCATTGAATAGCTGAACACATGTTCTATCACATTAAAGGATATTTAATCTTTCTGAAAAACGAAATGTCACCACATTCTCTATTTTCGTTGTCTTTCCCCTCTTGATAATCAGTGTTCAAGTATTATTGAAACAGCATTAAAAATAATTAATCACGTGCATATTTCTTTTTATTAAAATATTGTATGGAATACAAAACTCGTCTTGCCCCTTAATTCAAGTTAGCACTTGTGTGCAAAATTTTTGATAATAAGAGAAATTCATATTCCAGGTTTGTAAGAGTTTTTCTGAATAACATTGTTTCTCCTATTTAAAAAAACAACAAAAACAGACTAAGAAAATGTATGCATGCAATTAGGACTACAAGAAATCATTACCTAGATATTTTAAAATATTTTTCATTTTTCAACTAATTACTAAAAGTGAAAATATTTTGATCCTCAGGCAGTATGGGCCTTAGGTAACATAGCTGGTGACAGTCCTGAATTTAGAGATTATGTTCTCAGCCAAGGAATACTGCCTCCTCTGTTAAAGTATGTATTATCTATGAGTCATGTTGGTTTGTAATTGAAGTTAACTATTTTAATCTTTTTTTTTCAGTGAATACTTTATTTTTCTATAATTATTTCATGAAGAGTTTGAGTGCTAATTGATTATCTTTCAACAAGTGTCGCACATGCTCTTAAAGTCGAATCATTTTCTAGAAGTTGAAAAGAAAATTCAGTGTTATTGTTAAGAAACATTTGTAATTTTGGTTGACTTTCGAAATAGCTTTGTTTAATTTTTAGTTTTAATGTATTTAACTGATTAATAATAGCTTTGGATATAATAGAATAAAGTTGTCACTAATTTCTGAAAGCTATGTCAAGGAAGTTTTGTGAAATCCAGATGTTTTTTTTTACATCCTTGCGAGTACCATTCAGAAGTTTAACCACTTAATCGGGACTTTTAAATTGGTTGTGGTATTCTCAGTGAGGACTTTTAATGGGATATTTCTGTGATAAGTTTCTTATGCAAATCTCCTGCAGAAATGCTGTTATATTTATTCAGAATACATATACACCTAACAAAAAATTTTTTGAGTTTTCACAGCAGTGCTGCAAATCACCACACCAGAGCAACAGGTGATGGTTATTTATTTATTTTGATTATTTTTTGTATGTGGTGTGTTTTGAAGAAAAAGACTAAATAAAGCCTGGATGCAGTCTAAGCATAAGTACTTTAATTTCTTGTATCACTCAGTCTTATGCCACACTATGCACCTTACAATGAGTTTTTTGTTTTAATAGTTGGTGGTTTTGCAGCAGGAAAGTTTTTTTACTCGGGAAGCTGGGTTGGTCATGGTGACTTAGATGGTTTATCCTGTATTACAGCTTAAGCATTTCAGTAATTTTCAGTCTCTTTATCTTACCAATGTTTTTATGGTGGTTAACAATAAAATTGAGGCAAAAAAATATCTATCAGTGCTAACAATTTTATATTTTTTTGTCTTATCACAAGACAGATTTAAGAGGACCAACTAATGCCATATGTTGTTAAAAAATAAATAAAAAAGTACTTTAACAACTCATGATCCATTTGACAAGCTACCTCATACTCATTAGTAGTCAATGATGGTAGTAGAATGATTTCATGTAGAGCATATGCTCAGTGCCAATATCTATTTTGTCATGCTAGTTACATCTAACATACCCATTTAAGTGGTTAATTAATTAATTTTTTTTATAAATCGAACAATTTATTGAGTATACTCATTTATTCATCTTCCAGATTAACTCCTTTGTTTATGTTTACTTTTATACACAAAAATATTTTTTGATGTTTTTAATTATTACACTTTTTAGGTATATAAATTTTAAAACTTATTTCTACAACTTTAAGATCCTTTTATATGGATGTCATAAATGTCATTTATGTATTCATTATAATGTACTTAGGTCATTATTACCTTCCTGTATTTATTACAATATTTTCTCAGTGTAGATTATTTTTACCTCCTGGATGATAAGCATATATAAATGGAGTGTGTAATGTTTGAAAAAAATATTCTTGAATCATAAAAATTAGTAAAAAAATAAATTATGCTTTCATATGTTTTAATTCAATGTAATGTATGTTTTTTCAAAGACTTATAAATAAATCAAAAAGAATATCCATGACAAGAAATGCAGTTTGGGCTCTTTCTAACCTATGCCGTGGTAAAAACCCTCCTCCAAAGTTTGAAGAAGTGAGTAATATTTATATTGTAACTTAAAATTTTACAAGTTTATGGAAAGATGATTTTTTTTTAAATTTCTTGATTGAAGCATTTTTGTACTTGCAGTGTCTTTGCACATTTTACCAAAAAGTCCATTTTAAATCATAGGCATGTAAATGTTAAATATACAAGTTCAACATTAAAGTGAAGTTAGTGGAAAATAAGAAGCATTTATAAGTATATTGTATGCATTGTTTATCTTTGTTGTTTTCAAATTTTCAGTTTTACAAATCAAATATTTTTTAGCCCCAGTTATTTAATACTTATTGATCGCCCGGCATGGCCAAGCATGTTAAGGTGTTTGACTCATAATCCCCATCGCACCAAACATGCTCGTCCTTTCAGCTGTGGAGGCATTATAATGTGACGGTCAATCCCACTATTCATTGGTAAAAGAGTAGCCCAAGAGTTGGCAGCGGGTGGTGATGACTAGCTGCTTTCCCTCTAGTCTTACACTGCTAAATTAGGGATGGCTAGCGCAGATAGCCCTTGAGTAGCTTTGCGCGAAATTCAAAACACTCACGCTTATTAATCTGGTGTCTTAGGATAGAGCTGGAGGATGTTTGAGAACCTGCATTGTAAGCAATGTATTAAAGAACTTTTGAGTTATTTAGTTATTAAGTGTACACAACTGATGTAAATCACTATACCACAAAGGTAGCGATTGTCCATTATTAAGTTTGAATATTTTACTTTTTTTAAGATTGATTTTTGCATGTTATATTGTATATAGTATGTGCTACTAAATTTTAGAAACATACTAGGATAACTAATTTACACCCAGCAAACTAACAAAACTAAACAATATGTAAAAAACAAAAAGTGAATATTTTTCTTGTTGAGTCAAAAATCATTCTTGTTTTATTTTTCACAGGCAGGTTTGACATGTTTCAAATCAGTATGTATTAAGGAGTATGAACTCCTTGTTTCTTAATGTACACTTCTGATTTTAGTGGGTTATAAAGGTGGACGTGGGGAGATTAACATTGATGTTTTACTGCTTAAGATTCAGAGATGCATATTTAAGTTACCATACCTTTGCATTTCATTTTTTTGAGCCAGAATCACTCGTGCTTATATGTACTTGCAGTATTTTATAAACAGGCTTGAATTTGCATTTGAACCATTCTAATAAAAAATATTGTGGGGAACTAGCTGTTGAAATCTAATTCTGACATAATATTGCTGTTTTAAATATGTAGGACAATTCTGTTTGTTTGATTCTTAATTGGAGATGCTTATAAAGTTTTAAAATGGTTCATAGTTTTAGGTTTTACTTTTTGCTTTTGTTACACAAAATATTTGAATTTTAAGTAATGTAAACATTTGTATATTTATAAGTTTTTTTTTAGTTTTTTTAAAGTATTCATGATGTGTCAGTAGAAACTGGAAAGTGTTTAATATTATGTATGTTAAAGATCTATTTCTGTAGCTTTAACTCTCTCTCTTTCTTTCTCTTTAAATATATGAATGTGTGTGTGTGTGTGTACATTTGTTGAGTTATTCTCATAATTAATAAATATTTGTCTTCTGCAAGGTTACACCTTGTCTGCCTGTTCTGGCACATTTACTGTTTCACAGTGATTCAAGTGTACTTGGTGATGCCTGCTGGGCCTTGTCATACCTTTCTGATGGTCCCAATGAAAAGATACAAGCAGTTATTGATGCTGGAGTTTGTAGAAGACTTGTAGAATTGCTAATGTGAGATTCTTTTTTTAAAGTTTACTCTGGGGTACAATATACTTTAAGTTTTTAGTGTGACTTTAATTATATGTAATTCTACACTTAGTACATTTTGCAAGAGAAAAAAAAAGAAAAGGTTCATTATAAACACACTAATCCAAATTTGACCTAAATATTTTATGGTTAACTTTGTTGTGATGTTGAAATTATAGAATACCAGAAACTTCTATGATGTAATCTAGCCACTGTAGATTTTGTTTAAAAATAATTCGAGAAAGTTTACTGAAGACTTTCTTTTTGGTTTTGTGTTGTTTTTTTTTCTGTAGGTATTCTAACAACATTGTTGTGTCAGCTGCCCTGAGAGCTGTAGGAAACATAGTGACAGGAGACGACATCCAGACACAGTTAATGTTAAACTGTAATGTGCTCCCCTGTCTTCTTCACTTACTTTCATCAGCTAAAGAGTCTATTCGGAAAGAGGCTTGTTGGACGATATCAAATATCACAGCAGGAAATAGACAACAGATACAGGTATTTCCTTTTTTTTAGATACTTTGTTACTTATTCATTCTGATAAAAGAAAACATTCATATATATATATATAGTCAAGGGTGCATTTTGTATTTATTATGTGGTATTTTTCTAAACTTATTTATTGGAAAGTTTTCACAGTTTTCCCATAGACTTTAGAAGATATCTTTTAAAACTGCAAGATTCAGGCTTTATAATGTAGTAGTGTTTGATAATGTCAAACATATGACCAACAGTAATGCAGTGATTTTAAATATTTGAAACTAAATCTATATTTGTGTGATTGATATTAGTACATATTTGTATGGTTTAAACTGAGATTAGATATAAATTGTTGGCAAAAAGCATATCAAATGCATATGTGTAGTAATATGTCTCTTAGTTTCCAAAAATCAAGTGAATCTTTATGTAATTCATAAAAGGAATGTAGACTATTGAGGATTAAATTGTTGGGAAGTAGGTTGGTTCTTTAGATTATTTTGGAAACTTTTTTCTAGTGTCTTGCAGGAGAGGAGAAGTTCAATCTTGGTTGGTATGGTTTTATTATTGAGTAATTTGGTAAAATGCACACAGGTTTTATATATGTGTGTGTGTGTGTGTAATGGCTGAGTTTATTCCATAAATGTGTTTTATATTCTGGAATATTTTCTTTCTAAAAGCACTAATTTATTATAATTATTTTATATATGGTGTTAAATATCTTTTGGAAACATTAGCACATAAGCTAACATTGTTAATGGTGAATGGTTTAACTAAATGTTTAAAAAATGTGAACCAGTGCAGTAAAGAATAATGCTCTGACATTGGAGCATGCAAAAATCTCTGCAGTGTGGCAGATGTCAGTGCAGTACTCTCACTGCTGTAATGCATGATGGTCTTGGTTCAGTCAGTTCACTATCAAAATTCCATCCGTCTAAAAGTATGTTGAAATGTAATCCCATATTATTTGTATTCTGAATTATAGTGCAAACATTTAATTGATGTATCTTAGATAAAGAACTGTATGATATATGTAAATCTTGAGTAACTGTTTGTATAGCTAGAATGAGCTTTAGCTAAAACTACATCTTTTAACGTCTGATTTGTTGCAATAAAAGATATTGGTTAAAATTGTTGTTCCACCCTCTTTGTTATTTAAGTCAGTGGTATTAACTTTATTTGAATCTGTTATTCTATTTCACAGGCAGTGATCGACACAAATATATTTCCTGCTATAATTGATATATTGGGAAAAGCTGAATTTAAAACTCGTAAAGAGGCTGCGTGGGCCATAACAAATGCTACGTCGGGTGGTTCTCCAGAACAAATCAGGCAAGCTCTTTTTACTCTTCACAGTATTATCACTTTCTAATATGTATTACATGTTTAATGTATGAAAATAGTCCTAAAATAACTGAAACTTAAAATTTTTTGATTGCAATAAAATAGCAAGAGTTTTATTTAATTTGTACATTAAAACTTTTCATGACAGAAAATTCAGTATTTTCATCACATTATTATGCAGAACATTTACACTCATTTAATTTTATTCATGTTTTTAAAAACATTACTGGAAGTCAAGATATTTATCATTTAGAAGATTTTACCAACTGAGATAATATTTCAATGTAAATCATAAAGATTTTTACAAATTAGTAAGTTGTATAGGTGTACATTTAATACACTTTTCCTGTCATACATTTTTTTGTGGAACTATTTTGAGGTTTCTTATGAAAAACAGTAGATAAAAATGTGTTAAATTTACATAAAAAGAGTCAGTTTTTAAGTTGCTTTCTTTTCAATGGTATTTTTATACTGTTACTTTATTAGTATGTTGATGTACTTTAGGGGATGTTCAGAGACAGTCATTTATTCGAGTTCTATACAAATTGTCAAAGAGAGTTAATCTCAGACTTTTACACTAATGATAGTAATGCACTTGACAATTTGTATTTAATTAAATAAAGCACCAGATAATATAGGCTAATAAATACAAAAAGTAGACAAATTCCCTTACCTCAAAATGTTTCCGGGTTTTTAACTATGTGACAAGAGTTATTACAAATTCATCCAAACTAGATTGTAACTTTCTTATGGGAACAATGTTAGTACTCTGAGTGAAAGTGATATTTAACTATTCAGAACAAGATATTATACAATACAGTAATTGATATGTGAAAACCTCTTGGTTATAGGTAATATGTAATTAAATGCAAGAGAGAAATGTTAACAAATAATAAATAAGAGGGTGTGGCAGGTGGGATCTGGTTTTCTATTTAATAACTCTGTAACCGAACAAAATGGAAGATTATCAAAAATATGGTTTAACTGAGCAGTGATAATTTTATAGAGTAAGTAACATTTAATTTCACACTTTTTCAAGGAATTGTGGATAAAATAGAGAAGAATGACATGCTAGGAGAAAATGTATCATGTGTCATACCAGGGGAAAATTTGGGATTTCTTAAAATACTGTCTTGTAGACTTAAGAATTTAAAACTTGTATACTCTTCAAATATCAGTTACTGGCTAAGATGCTGTAATATTCTAATTGGTATAATATAAACAGCAAAGAGTTTAATAAAAGTTTGAATGTAAGACACTAAAATCTTGTCATACTCAGTAAAGGATACGTGTACCAATAGGGTTTATAATGTAGTCGTCTTGAGTGAAGAACCAAAACACTATCCAATGAAATTATATGGTGTTTTGTTAACTCTTTCACTATGGGCTTGGTACATAAGTTTATCTACATATTTGCACATGTTAAGTATTTGCACCATAACTTTTGATACACATCTTAACAAAATTTGGTTGACTTTTAGTAAGGATTACAAGTATTTTGTATACAAAATATCAAATTTTTTAATGTAAATATTTTTACAAAAGATTTGTTTGTAAAAATAGTCTGTTTTATTTATAGTCTAAGTACAAAATGATTTCATGTTATTATAGAAAAAATTCATCTCAAAAATCTCAGATATTATCTGCTTATTCTTTAAAACCTCTTAAATACATTTCAAATGTTTATTTTCAGACTTTACATTTTATTTTCGATACCCTAACTGTACTGTTATGTACTTGACTAACCTCATAAAAAAAAAAAGGAAATAAGTATAAATTACGCTTTTTTTGTGCTACAGTGACTACACATAACACAAAAATACAAATGTTTAGTTCAAGCAGCTTAAGTCTCATAACACTATATATTTACATATATATTCTATTATATTGACCTTCCAGTTATGCCTAGCTAACATTACATAACTTGCATTGACACAGCATTCTGTACTCATGTTACACATCCAATAATATTAAACTGACTTTGTCTTCCCTATCTTGGCTGTGTTTTAGTGGACTCGTATTTTGTAATGTACACTCACATTTCAAATATTATACATTACATATTATATATATAGATTTATTATTTAGAAGTAAATTATTAAACTTATTTTTCTTAAAATATAGAACAATAAATCAAGAAATAAAGCAAACAATTCTCTTCTTGCTATGACCTTTGTACTTTGTTGCTACTGGACATAGGTTGCTAAGCCTTTTAAAATTTTGCATGTGGAGGATATCAAACAAAATTTTTTTTAGGTTTTATATATACAGTTGAGTAGCCAAAAAATAAAAAGTAACTACACTTACACCGTAGAATTACACTACACTTTATCAAGCTTAGTGACTAAGATGTATGTAGAATTACACTACACTTTATTAAGCTTAGTGACTAAGATGTATGTAGAATTACACTACACTTTATCAAGCTTAGTGACTAAGATGTATGTAGAATTACACTACACTTTATTAAGCTTAGTGACTAAGATGTATGTAGAATTACACTACACTTTATCAAGCTTAGTGACTAAGATGTATGTAGAATTACAACGATATGAAACTTTGAGCAGACTGAAGACCCAACCTAACTCCTTGAAAACTTGGATTGAAAGACTGTGGTAGCTTTTCATAGATTAAAATGGCTAAAGAAACATGTAAGGGACATTCTAAGCTGTTGATTGGTTATTTACATGCCAAATACTTTAGTAAGAGTATATAAAGGACCATTTCATAAGAATGGAAAGATGTGGATGGAGTAACTGTTTGATTCAGTACATAAGTCATATCTCAGTAAAATAAAAAGATATAAGGTTGTTATTTTATTTTATACTCTGTCAATATTAGTAATTTGATTTCCTGTTATGTACAAAACTATAGACTTTGTATTTTGACATCATAAACATCTAATTTTAAACAGTGCTGCATTCAACATACCATGTGACTCACCAAAATCAATATTTTGATGTGTTCTTTTAATATTTACATTTAAATTAAGAAATTAACATGTAAAATAAAGTATGAATGGAACAAGAAATTCGATAAAATATTTTACTTGAAACGAAAAGGGGTATATTTAGTCTCAATATTTATTATCTGGTACATCCACTTTTTTGCCAAATATAATCCATTTCTGTCCGTATTTGTAAATAATGAACCTATGGATTCAGTTAATCTTTATCTGCAGACAGTAGGAGGAACTATGTCAGTAAATAGTCATTGTTGTGCCCTTTTTTAATACAAAGTTTGAATTTTAAGTAGCAAACAGTAAATTATATACATGTATTAATTGGGCAATATTGTTCTCATTATATGGCTAATATTGCTCAATTTACTGCTCATGGTTCAAGTACTGAAACTGCTCATGGTATCTTAATACTTTTGGTCACAGGTCCTTTCACTCTGATTATTTATACTTTGAAAGTTTTGAAAACACTTCTTATGTTCCTAATCTTCATAAGTGTACATATCATTCATTTCTATCATCATCATATTTCATGTTATTGAAAATTATTTTCATCTGGTTACACAAATTAGATATCTCATTCAAGAAGGGTGTATCCCTCCATTGTGTGAATTACTGACAGTGATGGATCCCAAGATTGTGCAGGTTGCACTAAATGGATTAGAAAATATTCTAAAATTAGGAGAGCTGGATGCTAAAGATCATGGAGGAGTCAATCCATATGCCGTAATGATTGAGGGATGTTATGGTATGTTTGTTTTCCTTTAGAACAATGTTAAATTTACTTTGTGAAATATCTTACAATTAATTTATTTTACAATTGTTGTTAAGCATGACCTGCTTAATGCTGGGTTTTTGTGAAATTGACAAATGTTGTTACTTATTAAAGAAACCTGAAAAGAAATGTGGCAAAAGTGTTTTCTTAAGATAAAATTTTTGTAGGTGAAATTTTAAATAAGAGTTAAAAAACAACAACAAAAGAAAACCAAAACGGAGGCCAAACTTTGTTTATAAAGTTTTTTTGCATATTGTGAATCTACTGATGCATATTTGAATTGAAGCTAAAGGATTCTCAGTTACTAGTAAAGAATTTTTCTTGATCAATCTTTGGGTGCTTTACACTGTAAAAAATAAGATTCATGTTGAATAATATTACGGTATTGTGCATTTTTTCTTTTTTTTTTGTATTGATGCTACCAAAATGATGTGTCAAAGTTAATTTATAACACAATTCTACAAAAGATACTGGAAAGGAAATTTTGGAAATCAGTAATTATATAGAAGTAGAAAGTAAAATGTACTTGAAAAATTATTATGCATACCTTGTTTTTCATTCTGAACTAAACTTGATGTTATTTCAAAATAAAATATAAAAAAAACTTTTTTTTTGTACTGCAGAGTATATTAATATAGCAAATTGTTATAATTTGTAAAATGTTTATAATGTACCATGTCTGCATACAATGTTTTTCTTTTTTATTCAAAATCACCAGGACTTGATAAGATTGAGTTTCTTCAATCTCATGAAAATATGGAAATCTACCAGACAGCTTTTGATATAATTGAGCGGTACTTTGGAACAGAAGAGGAAGATTCTCATCTTGTACCCACTGTGAGTGAAGAAACTCAACAGTTTCAATTTGATACCCCTGACAACAATGTCCCTGTTGGAGGATACAACTTCTAGCAGAAGTATTGGTCATTTAGAATAAAAAACAAACTTCTCTTCTAAAATGTAACTCAATTCAATTTTAGTGTATGTCTGCATAGTTTCTGCTGAACATCTAATGATTAACAAGACATTCAACTTATATCAGATTTTGCTGCAACATAGCCCTAAATGAAGAGGCTAAGCATGGAAAGAAGATAATTTCCTACAAACATTGTTCTTACTTTTTGTTGCTAGTAATATGTTTTGAAGTGATCACAGCTGGAATGTTTAATAACATATTCACAGTTGATGTTTCTTGTCTTCTCTATAGTTACAGCTTTTGTTGTTACTTACATGACATCAAATTTAGTTGAAGTAGGAATTAATGATAGTTATAAGTATGCCTGAATTTTTTTTCTTTTGTAAACTATATTTAGTTCTTACCCCATTGTTTTATGAAATACAAAGCAACTTCATAAAAATATTAACTATTGTTCATTTATTATCTGTGCATAATATATAGTTATACGTTTTTCAAAGCTTGATGACTGTTCAGTAGTATAATAATAATTTGATGTTATAGATGTTTTTATTAAGTTTAGATACTTTTGAATAAGCACAATACAGAAAAAAACTTAAGTGTTTTTATAATAATGGTGGAGAGACTACTTCTATTTGCACATGAACATACTTTTGTAGCCAAATTGATGGGATTCATGAAAAAATTAATATTATGTTTTAAATCTTTGTTCAAGGATTTGGAGACATTGAAAGAGGCAAGACAGTATGCATGTTTTATATGTTGAAAAAACTTGACTTTATAATATTTCAATTATGCTGCTCTTTGTGACAGGACTTATGCTTGTTAAGTAAGTAAGCCTTATTAGAGGTTGTGTTTTGATTACCAGCAATACAGACATCTTCACAGTAGTAGTTCTTAGATTTTTCCTCAATTTTTTAAACTACCAAATTTATGGTTGATTTCTGCATACCTTGGAATTGATACAAAACAGAGGATCAATATAATTATAACCATGATGTGTAAGTAACTTTACAATTAAATTGAGATAAACAATTCACGTAATGTACAACCTAGGATATGAAAAACAAAATCAACTAGTATGATTATATGATAAGAAACAATCATATTATTCTACTTGAACACTTTGGAAATTTAGTATGAATTTTCATTGTATTAAAAAACAAAAATTAATGTTGGCCATCGAGTTCACACATTTCCACATACACGCTTGAGAAACTTTATTTGATATGATTATTAGTCAAATTATCATTGTTAAGAGCAAAGGAACAATAATTACTTTTATAATAATGAGAATTTTTAATGACCTATTAGAATTTCTAAAAAATTGTATATGTTGAACTTTTGTACTTGAGACATTTATTGAGGTAAAAGATTGAAGTAATACTGATATTATTTTGTGAAAATTTACTGCAGTATTTAAAAAAAACTTTGCTTATTTTAGAAATTGTTTCAAACAGTTATTTCCTTTTTATCATATTTTGCAAACTACAGCACTACTAATCTACATGCAAGCATTTTGTTTCTGTAAACCATTTGCTTAAATATTACAAAATCAGTTGCTGCTTCTCCTAACATAGTCTGTTGTCATTTTAAATGTTTGTTAGGTAATATAATATTTATACAGTGACAATAATAACTACATACAACCTGCTATTTGTAATTGTATATACTAAGAAGAAATTTAACAAAGTGCTCAATTGGACAGTAGTTTCTGTAAAACTTATTAATGTAAAAACTTCAATTACCTGAAAGTAATGAATAATTTATTGCCAAATAAAAAATGCCATACATTCTAGTAAAACTGCTAGACTTTTAATATTGTGTATCATGTATTACTATACAATATTTTAAGTTATTTTCAGACCTACTTTAATGAAGAGCTAATGTTTATAAGTATTTTAGTTTTCATTAATAAAGAATTAATTTTTTGGCATACTCTTTTTTTTTAATGTTTTTTGTGAGCCATATTTGTAACACACACACACACACACTTTTTTTTTTTAAATATACGTACTGCATATTGTATAATGGATATTTTTAGTAAAACAAAAATATTTTTACTTCAGAAATGATTGGAACATATAACTTAGATTACTAACGAGAGAAAAATTGTAGATAAGCAATGTTCAAGTCTTTATTAAGATCAACATATACCTAACGGTTAAGGAACAAAATTAAAATTGGTTTCTCACGTGTAATCCCTGTTATAATTTCTTGTCAATAAAAAATCAGTACAAATTAGTTGTATGCAAACAGAAATAAATGCCAGCTTAAGGAGTTTAGTGTTTTAAAGAAAAATTATTTTAAAGACATAAGGATAAAAATAAATTGGGAGAACTAGATTCAAATAACTACAGATTAGTTTCATAAATTTAGACACCTGTTTTGATGGTACTGTCACTCTTAACAATGGTATCAATTTGTAAAGAATGATATTGAAGATAATACTAGCTTTCTGTAAATCTTTAACATTCATGTTGTTCGTACTTTTCTTTGGTCCTAACTATTTAAGAGTCATGAGAAATTAAATTTGTATTTTTCTATTTTGATTCAATAAATTATTTGAGTTGTTCACATTTTATAGTTTGTATTTTTTTTTTAAGTGTTAATACAGTCCATGTTCTAGAATACTTAAGTTGTTAGTTTTTTCTATCTTTTATATTGTATACTTTAGCACAGCAATTAATTTGTGATCATATATTTTATTTTAAAAGTAAAGAATGCATTATCTTCCAAGTTATATGTGACTTGTTCGTCATACTGCAGAGGATATTATTTGTAGTTAATTTTAACTTCCCAGAATAAAAGACATTGCAATATTTTTGTCTCGTATTCTAAATTTTTATTTGAATTTTTTTTTAGTTGAATGAGGTTATTTTTAGTAACTTTAAAATAAATTTTAGTTCTTTCAGTAATGTTCCTGTAATACATCAACAAGTATAGTCTTAATAAAGCAGTGGTGAGAAGGATTATCTCTCCCCAACTATAATGTCAAGTCTTAAATGTGAAATTGTGTACCAGGCAAATAATTCTTTAAAAAATTGGATTATATGTTGTGAATATGTTAAAATATATATTAACTTAATTTCTAGGCTGTGAATACCCTTATTTTTTATTTGAATTTAGTGAAATTGATATTGTTTCTAAAATACAATCATAATATGAAAATATTTTATTTTTCAAACTTCAAGTGAGGTGCCTTTTCTTCTCAAAAAGTCACCATTCTTATATTTTCAGCCCTATAAAGTTGTAGCCTAACATTTCAGTGCTCTACTGTGATTGTACTTGTTCGTTTCTACAAAGAAAAAGAAATCAACCGGACAATTAATAAAATAGTAAAATTACATTTATTGTCAAGTGTGTGTGATATTCACTGAATTATATTCTGGTATTTCATATAATAATTTGAATTAGTTGACTAGTTTTTTTTTTTTAAGAGTTTTATGAGGAAAACTTCAATTCATAGTAGCAAAAAGTGGTAATTGTTAAAAAATGCAAGTTAATGAGATTAATTTGAAATAAAGAAACTGCAAAATACATCATTAAAAATTAAAGGTGACTGTTTATAGCTGAGAATTTATTAAAGACTCATCAGTGTTTATAAATATCTAACTCCATAAATCTTCTGGTAGTCATAGTTTGGGCTTGGTGGTTAGGGAACTCGAAATGTGCAGGTAATGGATTTGAATAACTTTCACTGAGCATACTTGTTATTTTGACCAAGTTGTATAATTTAGTGGTCCATCCCACTGTTTTTATTGGTACAAGAGTTGGTATGAGTGGTTTGACTATCTCCATTTCCTATGGCTTTTCATTGCTAAATTAAGAATAGCTTCTTGGATGGGAAATGTACTACCAGGTAAATATTCTTGAGTTTCCAATGAAAAACCTAAAATGCTTGATAATGTTTAATTTTCTGTGACATAAAAACAAATTATTTTGAAAGAAAATTTTTCACACTTTTATTGCTAGTGTTTCTGATAAAATAATGCTAACATTTACTTTATACACAGTGCACAGAGAAAACCTATTATATAGATTTTTGTAACGTTTTTGTTATTTGGTAACAGAAATTATTTCAAGAAGTGTAAAAAATTGCATATTTTTTGAAAACTGACTTTGTGCCAATAAACAAGGTATTGTCTAGGAATTTCCAACAATCCTTACAATATTGGAATTACAACACATTAATACAAACATAAACAAGGATACACTGATTGAAGTTTTATATTTAAAAAAAATAAATTGCATCTTTGTTTTTTATTTTGCAAATATTGAATATCTCAAAGTTTGAAGGTAATTATCATTTGAGAACTTTGATAGATGACATAAGGAGATTGAAAGACATTTCTGAGCATGTCTTTTGAGGTTAGCAACAAAATTTGTTAAAAATTTTACAGAGAGATTATTTAGCAAACCCATGTGATACTATACGACTGAGCGGTATCTCATCTCTCACAGAGACGATTCCATGCCAAGCTGGCTTCTGCTGAAGCAAACATAGAAAACAGCAACTGTGGCTGTAAGATTAGCTCTTAAATAGTTCTCCAATGACTGCAAGGCCTTCAAGAGAGCATGTCTATTTATTGAATGTTCAGATCCTGGACACTACTGCAGCAGTAATGGCCAAAAACTATATGAGCAATGATAATTATGCATTTGAATGAATGAATAAAATAACCATGAAAAACACTCGGAAGAAGAGTTAAAGTTTTTTTAAAATTTAGCCTGAGTGAAAGTTGCTGTGCATCAGGGTATCCTGAGCTTATGACAAACTGCATAAAACATCTTAAACTTCTTTTATTAGTTATCAATAGAAGATGGTGTGTTTTACTTTTTACAGATGACTGAAACATATTCAACCTTTTGTACAGCTAATTGGTTTCAGAAGTGGAAAGGAGAAAGTATTTCAAACTTTGCATAATGCAAAGACTGTGGGGTAACATGGGAGTTTTGTACTTGTAAACAGGTGAAAGTTGTTCTGCTAACCACATTTACACCAAAACATTAAATAATGGTATAAATATTCTACATGTGCCTGAGGTAAAACAATGATAGAAAGTGGTAGGATTTCCCTGGATAGAGCTGGTTCTTTACCCAAAGTGGAGAGTGGTAAAAAGTATATACCAGTCATTGTTAATTGCCTCACCAAATGTGCTGAAAATTATCCATTGATTGATAAATTAGCACAAACCATTATCAATGTGTTGGCTGAGACATGGAGAACGTAACTTGTAGCACATGGAAAAATTCATACAGATCAAGTAGCTAATTTCAGTAGCCAGTTGTTTGCACTGTCGTGTTGAGATGCTACTGTTGACCTCCTTATCATTGTGGCTTAAATAGTGAAAATGTACTTCACTATATCATTGTCAGTCTTATACTTTTACATAGTTTATGACTAACTGCCTTCCCTCCAGTCTTCCACTGCTAAATTTGGTATGGCTAGTGCAGATAACTTGTGTAGCTTTGCAAAAATTAAAACCAAACACACAAAAAAGCTTTGGCAGAAAGACCAGTATAGAATGTCAAGTGTATAGTTGTTACTTTTGTTTGACCTTACCAAACTGAATGGGATGAGCACCTGGCTGATGTACATCAAAAGATTTGCTGTGACAAAATAAAAACACAAACATGTCTGGTGACTGAGCTTGGTTGTGGTATGCACCTGCAACCTGGATACACTTTGGTTCTAGCTGGACTGGACCATATCTTGTCTGTTGTCAGCTGAATGGAGTGAATTGTAAGTTATAAAAACTGTATAAAATGATATGCAAGCCTCCTACCTCAGTGATGAACCTCTAGAGAACTAGTTTCTCCAGACAGTGGGGGTGGATGAGAAGATTGGTTCTGACAATGAGAGTACTGTCATATTATTTTATCTCAGCTGATGGAGAGTAAGATAATGGTAATATATATCTGGCTTTGGATACCAACCAGTCTATCAGTTTTGGAAATCATTTGAGTGCATTAACTTTTCTCGACAGAGAAAAAGACCCTATACACCACGTATATGTCACAGCTCTTAAACAACAAAAACCATTATATAATCATGATTGCAAAAAGAAAAATATCGTTGAGCATAGAAAAAGTGAATATATATAATATCAACAACATTGAAAAATGCCTGTTATGAAACCTTGCATTGTATTAAATTAAAATTAAAGCATGAAATAAACCATTCGTAATTCAAAACATATAAAATGAACCCTTTAACATAAAAGTAATACATAAAATAAGCCTCTTGACATCAACGAAAACACAACAAAAAATCATATACAAATAACTTTATTTGTTCTTAAGCATAAAGCTTCACAATGAGCTATCTCACCACAGACATCAAACCCAGTTTTTATCTTTATAATACTTTACACTTTCCATTAAACTAGTATGGACTACACAAATAAAAACAAATCAATGATAACACTTTTTTCTGGGATTAACATTAATATGCTTAAATCACATTACATAGCACTCTCTGTACAAAACATAGAAACATGTGAAAATATTTTTCAATGAATGTCAGGTTTTATGCATTAGCTGCATTTTTTACAGTTAGTGTCTGTGACTTGTTAGCAGTAAATTTCAATAATAAAAAAATGGGTTACAGCCTACTTGTTTTAAAATAATATATTAAAAGAAGTCAAACGTATACAAATGTTTATTGCACAGTTGTATCCAGAACTTTAAATCGTCTTTTTTTTGTCATCCCTCGTTGTGACACTGGCTAGTTTACATGTTTACAATGCTAAAATCAGGGGTTCGATTCCCCTTTGTAGACACACCAGATAGCCTGAGGTGCCTGTTATATAAAACACTTTTTTTAAAAAAAAAAGTTCACTCAGGTTGGTTCAATTACTTTAAAACACAAATTATTATTCTGAAATCTGTTATTACAATACAATCTGGAATAATTCCACCTTAAAAATTGCCACTATATGTGTTTTATGGCTAAATTCAGAAACACTTAGTCTAGGTCTAACTTCCGAACAAAATTTTCGACTTGAATTTATACCCCCAAAAGAGATTTTAGAGCGTTCCACACACTATTAGATATTGTGATGCAATAATATTAAGTTAAAACGAGAAAAACTTAAAACGTTCTAGTAGCATGATTAACAATGTAACAACCACCAATTCGTAACTATTGAACTACACAACGTATAATTCACATGTAATCTGAGAGTCGCGGGTTCGCATCCCCGTCACACCAAAATGCTCGTCCTTTCAGCCGTGGGGGCGTTATAATGTAACGATCAATCCCACTATTCGTTGTTAAAATAGTAGCCCAAGAGTTGGCGGTGGGTGGTGATGACTAGCTGCCTTCTCTCTAGTCTTACATCGCTAAATTAAAGACGACTTGCGCAGATCATCCTCGTGTAGCTCTGCGCGAAAATCCAAAACAGAGCAAATTATAGTGAAATAATAATCAATTAAACAACAAGGAAAACCCAGGTTATTCTAGTATCAATAATAATCACCAATTCATAAATATTGATCTACACAACATACGATTCGTAAACAGTTACGCAGACAAACCTGCGATAAACTATCGCTTCTAGAAATAATCAAATTTAACACTCGCATTAAACTTAGACTGAAACAGTCGTGTATATCTAACAATGAAACATACTAAATAATTAAAAGAAAACATTAAATTTTAAGGCAAATCATAAATTCAAAATACAATACACAATGAAATAATAAGTTAATAAAAATAAAAGCCTTTAACAATTAAAATAATCTGACAATAATAAATATTTGTTTATTTATTTTCTGAATTTCGCACAAAGCTACTCGAGGGTTATCTGTGCTAGCCGTCCCTAATTCGGCAGTGTAAGACTAGAGGGAAGGCAGCTAGTCATCACCACCCACCGCCAACTCTTGGGCTACTCTTTTACCAACGAATAGTGGGATTAACGCCCCCACGGCTGAAAGGACGAGCGTGTTTGGCGCGACGGGGATGCGAACCCGCGACTCTCAGATTACGAGTCGCATGCCTTAACACGCTTGGCCATGCCGGGCAAATAATAAACATCAAAATATATATAAACACTATTGAACAGTGAAACAATAGGTACGATATTACGCGATGCCAGGAGAGGAAAACCTTGAAGTTGTTCAAGCAACTAGAACAACGTTAAAAATAAGTAAATCTAGCTTTTTTGGTTAATTAATAAAAAAACAAAGTGCCCTCCGCTCGCTTTATGTACTGAAGCAAAAAAAACAAAAAACAACTACGTACAGTAGATAAAGCCAAAGATAATAATGTTTGGGAAAGGCGTAAAGTCCGAAGAAAAATAATAAAACTCACAAACTCATCGGAAAATTCAGAAAACGAGGAAGAAGTAGGAGAAGCAGCCAATACTGCGGTAGAGAGAGCTTCTCTCACTGTGTGTGTGTGCGTTTGTTCTTATAGCAAAGCCACATCGGGCTATCTACTGAACCCACCAAAGAGAATCGAACCCCTGTTTTAGGGTTGTAAGTTTCTCTCACTACTAACAAATTAAATGTAATAGTAAATAAAACAAACCCCTTGGATGTTGATACTACAACAGTAAACATTCCGAAAACTTCTATTGTAAACCACACAGACAATGAGCCAGACACAGACGATCAAGAAGACTTCACAATAGTTACATCTAAAATGGAAAAAAAACAACATAATCCAGCACAAACAAAAAACAACAAGGTAGCAGCATAACACAAAAAACCAAGCCTCCACAATGCTCAGTAATACTTGAAAGTAAATCAAGCCAATATAATCAGCCCTTACTTGCGGCAGAGGTTAAACGCTGCAAACCGCAAGTCTCTATCGTAACTATCAAACGTCTGCCCAGAGGCGGTGTCCTTGTTCGAGGACAAGAGGCTATTGAAGAAATGGCCGAAAGACGCTTTTAAATCTGGTAAAATCAAAATCCACCTACTAGTTAGCAAGCCCCAGCTCAAAGCCATAGTCGTAAGAGAGGTGCACCAATCAATAAATCCTGATACCATTATCCAAGCACTAGTTGAACAAAATATACTATACACAAAAATACAACGAATCATTTCCTAAAACCCCAAGCACCAACAAATTTAATACGAGTTGACATAGATGACAGCTACAACATGGAACACCTCATAAATAATGGAATAATGCTTTGGTACCAAAGATACCAAGTTTAACAATTAAAACCTCCGGCAATTGTGGTATCTCAATGCTACAATTGCCAAAGATATGGGCACGTTTCCGCGGCATGTCTAGCAGCACCGATGGTTGCGGGTGTGGCGGGGAGCACCATATTTCTCAATGTAAAAAGGTACAAGAAACACCCAAATGCTGTAATTGTAGTCAAACACGCACAGCCAATTACAAAGGATGTGACAAATACAAACAAATAAAACAACGTATATATGAGATAAAAACAACAACGACTGAAAAGGAACACCCTAATACAAACTCGCAACAAACAAAAGACACAACAGAAGTTAGCTTAGTAAAACAACTTACGCACAAAAGCTAAAAGGAAACAAGACAAAAAACCAGCAAGAACAAAGCAATATCACACAGGAAGATAACACCTCAATACATACACAAAAATCACAAGAAAACAAGACAACGCTCCCAGAAATAAGCCCTAACACAATGACAAAACAAGCCAATTGACTATCATAATCAAAAACATTATCACAGAATTTATAACAGAATACACAAAACCAAACAACCAACTGCATTGATATATTAATTAACATTTTGAAAAAAACATATTATACCTTATATATCACACATAATAACAACACTTACAGGATACCTACTGACAACATAAAGTTCATCCAAGGCGCAATAGCTTCCAAGAAATATGAGATCGAAGACATTATACAAGAAACTAGCCCCACATTTCAATTTTAAGCGAAACTTTAATATACAACAACAATAGATTTAAGACACCAAACTTCATAACAATAAGGAAAGACAGAATAAACAAAAATGATGAAAATAGAGGGATTATGTTGCAATACAAAACAGATCTCTCAGTCACAGAAATCAGTACGAGCAGTAACAACGAACATGTTACTGTGGATATTCTGCAAATAAATAAAACAAAAGTGACAATAGCGGAAATAAGCAACTAGACTTAACTTTACTCAACAACATCTTTTCCCACAACCAAAACTCTATAGTCATTGGAGACCTAAACAGCAAAAATGTTAACTTTGGCTGCAACTATACAAACAACAGTGGACGAAATTTACTACAGTCTATAGACGATAATTATATAGCCCTACTGAAAGATAACACCCTCACACATACAGCCTATGCCACTAACACTAATGACAAACTAGGTTTGTGTCTTAACACATACAATATGAGCCAGAAGCTAATAAAAATTTCAGGTGAGAAAAGATGTTGATAGCGATCACCTACCAATGTGTTGCATCTTTGATCTCGCCCCCCATAAAAATACAACCTATAGAAAATAAAAGTTTGATTACAATGAAACAAATTGACAAGATTATAAAAAGGAATTAGACAATCAGTTACCCAATAAAGTTTTAGAAGGAGTAATAAACCATACCGAATTAGATAGCTACTGCCAAACAATAAAAAATGCCTTCAAAAGCGGCAAATAGAACAATACCGAAACAAAACAATAAAACAACAAATAACACATGAAAACCAAACACCCAAATAATAACCCTAATCAAAAATCGATGACAATTAAGAAGACAATTCGTGATAACAAGAGACAGAGAAACCAAAACACAAATAAACAATATAAGAAATCACAAATAAAACTACCAAAACAAGATAAATGGGACAATGTTTGTTCAAAGTTAAACGATAAAACTGACCCGAAAAAATTCTGGACACACCTTAGACGACTCATCAGTGTCAAGTCAGCCGCAAAGAAATATCCTACACTTGAGTACAATAACACAATAGCTTACACAAATGAAGAAAAAGCCGAAGCTTTCAAACACCGACTACAGAATACATTTAAAACACATACTGATCCAGATATGATTACTTATTTTTACAACAAACAAAGTCGCAAATTATATACTAAACAATAAATAAAAATTTGAACCAGTTTTCCCAACAGGTTAATCTACCGACCAATCATCCTGACTAGCTGTATAGACAAAATTTTAGAGCGCATAATTAGTAATAGACTCTTCACATACTTGAAAGTAACTTCTAAATTGCCTGAAGAACAAAATGGCTTCAGAAAACTTAAACAAACAACTGACCATTTAATCAGCTTAACTGAAGAGATAATAGATAGCTTAAACAAAAAACAATGCACTGTCACCTGCTTTCTTGAGATTGAGAAAGTTTTTGACATTGTGTGGCACAATGGTCTACGGCTCCGTATACATGAAATTTGACTACCGCGTGGAATTATTCGCTGGTTATCTAACTTTTTGGAAAACAGAAGATGTAGAATAATTATACAGGAAAACTTTTCTGAGTACTTTACTCAAGAAGCTGGTGTCCCTCGGGGAGGGGTGGTTAGCCCTATACTTTTCATCATCTATGTAAACAATATGCCACTGAAGGATCCTTATCATGGATTCTCCTCACAGTTCGCTGATGATGTGTCAACTTGAAAAGTGCTCCAACACCAGCAATAGCAGCCGTAAACATACAACCACAATTAAGTAGAATAAGTGATTACTGCCAAAAATACATAATAAAAATATGTACAGCAAAAACACAATTAGTCGTATTTACCAAGTTGACAAAGCACAAAAAAACTACAGCCGGAAATATATATGAATGGAAAACTACTTCAGACTGCCACGTCGGCAAAATTTCTAGGTCTAACCTATGACTCAAAATTAACATGGATTATCCCCTTAAATGAAATTAAAAGTAAAGTCTGGCGAAGAACCAACGATGCAAGGAGTCTAACTGGCAAGAACAGTGGAGCATCAACAGACAATATACTAAAAATTTACAAAACATACATAAGACCAGTAATTGACTATGCAGCTCCAGCTTGGATTACTGTAAGTCACAAATTAATCAAAACAAAGCTGCAAACAATACAAAACACACTCCTTACAACAGCATACAGAGTTCCCAGAACCACACTATCTAATTTCATACACAGATATGCAAAGATACCAAACATAGTAGATAGACTACTACATAGTACAATAACGTATTTTGATAAAAAATAGACAGGTACTTCATACATGATGAAGATAGTCCTAAACACCTCTCCCCGATCAATATACATTTTAAACACAAATATAAATGAATGAAAAAAATAAAATAAAATAATAATAAATATATCTATATAGAGAAAAAAAATGCCACCATTAAGTTAGACTTCCTACTGATAGGGCAAACAAAATCTATGAATGTACGAAACTAGTACGTGGACATTGCCTTGAAAACGGTTGGAGTAAACTCAGACCACTCTGACCCAAAAGCAGTAGCCATACCAACCTACACTGCATGATCATGCAAGTAAAAGAAGGAGGAAGAAGTCAAAGCGCATCTGACTCTCCAGGGTACATATGATTACCTAAATCCCGAGAGAGAGTAGACTTAATAAATGGTGGCTGAGAGTTATATTGGTTAGTTTAGATAATTGATTGGAATCCTTCATATTAGTATAATTCGTCTACTAGGCTACTAATTAATTTCTTACCACCATAATGGGAGTTGGAATTTTAAGTTCAGAAGGTAAGTGTAATTAACTTATTTACTCCCATGTGTATTACCTTATTTTTATTTTTTATGTATTTTTCATTTAATTTATATTTCTTCTTTTTCTTTTTCACTTTGGAAAGCAATCACCTTTCAACAACTGTTTGCAGGCAGTGAATGGTGAAATAGACGTGGAACGTTGTGAGCTTGAACACCCACATCTCGCTCTCCTAATTTCTATTTCTATTATTTTATTTCTTTACGTGAGACTGGCCAACGGAGGTTAAGACAGACAGATGATGTATCCCCACCGTAATGTGGGTTCTACTTTCTCAGTCACCTCCAAAACCTAGGGTACATTTTATATCCCTATTTATAATATCCCTATTTGTGTTTGGTTAAAACACAAGTTGAAACAAAAATAAACTAAAATAAAAACGCTGCACTAATTTAAAGGATCCTGGGGTACAAGCTATAATGTGGGATATAAAATGTATCTTTGAATCTTTAACCAAAGCAAGAGATCAATCTTGCATCATCTCAATCTGAGCAACAGATCCTCTAAGATAGTCGTTAATGGTTGATAAATATAACCAGTAGCATATGATGATTAATACAAACCTTGGAATTTTTTGTTCATTCATCCTACACAAGTTATCTGAAAGTATAGTGTGTAACTAGGTGAGCTACAGCTCAGTAATGGAACTCGAAAAAAAAAAAACCTTTAGCAACAATATTCTACTGTTACAAGTTTGTTTGTGGTGTTTTGCAAATACAGTCTCAGTTTGCACTACAAGCTAATGCTGTGACAGAAGGAATATCTGAGTTATACCGTTTTCATTGAAAAAAACCAAGCCAAATTTGTTTTGATATTTATAACTTCCAGTTTTTTGTTTTTGTGATTATAGTTCTATACAGTAAAGCTGCTGGGTGAAATAATCACTGTTACAGTATTTTGAAAACAAGTTCCTGAAAACAACAGTGCAGCTAGTTTTATTTCAGTCAAAACACATTAGCATGCAAATACATGACTATCAATGTCATATGAGTTTCCTGGTTGAATATTGTACGTTTTGAGCCCTTATCAGCAAATAAATCTCAAAAGATTTCTAACTGAAGTTCCCATATTTGTATATTAAATCAGACTGCCATCTGGGAAGAACGACTTACCAACATCGTTTAGCTACTAAAGATGAGCTTCCTATAATGGTACTGCCATGCAGGCTTCCTTGAAGAATCAGTAGCGTAACTATCAGTAAAATAGATCATTCAGCCAACAAAATGGAAAAAAATTAGGTCGAGGTTCTGTGTGAACTTAGGTAGGTTTTGTTGTAATACATATCATTGTATTTCTATTGCCATGTATAGACAAATCTCTAGACACACTGGGAGAATCCTGGTGGTTTGAATCACTACATATTACTTTAGACTACTCGCTTAAAAAAAGAAGCTATAGAACAATATAAGAGTTAAAACTATTTTCATCACTTAAGGAGGCTTTTATTAGCTTAGTATCATGACAACTGTCCCCTGTCTTTACACGCCAGCTACTTTTAAAATGATTCATAGAGCTTTTATTATGGGGTTTACAGTTGGTACAGTGTTATTATTTTGGTGCTTGATTGTAATTTTCCCAGTCTACATATGAAAATTTAGGCTTATTTGCCCACGTATATGGCAAGCAGGTTTGAAAGTGAAGTCATAAAAGTTTATACAACACAATTACAAACTAAACTTTTATGTTTCTGAATTTTAAACACTGGACTGACCAAAGAACATAAAATGAATGCATCAAAATTGCAGCCAGTGATAAGGGTACTATTGAAAACTACTGTTATCTAGTGGAGGAGGAAGAAGAGAATGACTGTTCATAAAGTGTCAGAGAAAGAGAAGTCTTTGTCCGAGTGGCCAGCACCCTAGGATGCATGGTACCAATACAACATCAACCTATAAATTGCTACAATGTGGAATCAGAAATAATTCTCTACAAGAAGGTAAGTTGGATGATTTGCAGCCCGTGCAAAGTAGTTGCAACTCTTATTTTTTAAGCCAGATGGTGAAATTTTGTAAGAATATACATAAACATATTTCAGGTATTCTGTGTTAACCACCCAGCTGCAATTGTTAGAAACAGCGTATTGTAGAGAACCTAAAGTGTAAGCAGTTGTCAAATGGTTAGCGATAGCTAGAATTCTTGAAGTAACATTCTCAGTGTTGTTTGTATATATTTGTAAGATTCAACTGATTTAACTACAACACATATACATAAAATTTGAGTGTTCTAAAATCAAATTCAGTGTGTTAAGACAGATCCAAACATCATGTACTCGTCAAAACATAAAATATTTCGAAATTAATTGCCAGCCATTCAAGCATTTACTTGGATAACAAAAAAAATTTTTTTTTTTACTATTATTCAAAATTCCTAAATAATGCGCAGTTTATTATCGGGATCTTCTGGTTGTATATTAATTTACTAATTTTCCGTCTTTTGCATCTCTTAGCAACATGTTTTGGTACTTTGATTTCAGGCAGTTTCATTATTTCTGAGTGTCGATGAAGACCCTCCACGGTTGCGACTTTCCCAGCTCTTATTTTTTTAAATTGAACATGTGAGACCTCCACTAAGTGCACGAATTCTGTTGATTTAGCGGGCATCAGTCTGGATGTTGTTGTTTTTTTAAGTAGCTTTAAATAGTGGCAGGATTCAACTCTGAGTCTTGTTTATAGAAAGACTGATGTATTATCCGTTTGTCTGAAATTTCCAACATCAGGGCTTAAACAGCAAGTTATCTGAATATTTTCAACAAAAGGATAGCGTCATACTATAATGGAACTCTTGCTTATATAATACTGGAAAAACTTTTTTTATTAGTCGATGTGCAACCTCCAACTTCACGAAATGTTTATCCTGTGTACATTGGTATTTGCAATAGAGATCAAGATTTTCTCTCTTCGTCTCCATTTTCCGTCACGGAGAACTTCATTTTTCTCCAATCTCAGGGTGCAAAAGTGACTTCTTGAATACCTCACACGCGGATCTAATGCAGTAGCGCTATCTATACAAACATATTAGTACTTTCTCTTATATGTCCATGTAAATACTTCGTAGGGTGAGAATGGATTTTTACCAAAATTGGCACGGAAGCTCATTAGGTCCATTGGAAAATATACAGAAATTTTGCATTTTGCGGTTTTTATGAGTGTTTTTGTTGTTTTTTTATCGCTATTTTGCTCCTCTTGATGGATCTTCACCAAATTTGGCATGAAGGTTTGTTGGATGCATGAGAAGATACATACAAATTTACGGTTTCACATGTTGTGTTTTACTGTTTTTATTAGCGTTTTTTTACAAATTTTGTACAAATGAAACAACTTTTCATGCCTTTTCAAGATAACTTTTCAACTTCCGTTCAGGGTATGGGTACCCCAGTTAGTATCAATGAGCTCGTTAATCATTACAGCATATAATAATGATAACAATTAATTAATCATTAAGTTTAAGTGATTATATATGCAATTAACTATGACAACAATTTATATCCGATTGCCACACAGGTTCTTAAATACATGGCCTGTTGCATTCTGTGAGCCTGTCATGACTTAATGATTAAGGCACTCGACTCTTAAATTACGGGTCACAGGATCGAATCTCTTCGGCAGACATGCTTTATCCTTAGTCGTGAGAGTCAATCCCAGTTTAGTTTGTAAAAAGCAGCCCAAGAGTTGGTGGTGGGTGGTATTGACTGGTTACTTTCTCTTTAATTTGCCACCTTAAAATTAGAGACGACTAGTAAAGATAACCTTCCAATAACTTTGCATGAAATTCAACAAAACAAATAACTAAACATTTTGCACTGACTGACAGAAGCATAGTGTTTGTACTTTCTTTAACACTCTGATATCTATGGTTTGAACAGTATTTTGTAGGCAATTAAATTTGTCCTGTTCAAAATTACTTTAATCCCCTATGTATTTCTTCTGAGCTTTAATACTAGTTGAGTTCTTTCATTTTTCTTGTCTATTTGTCTTCTGATGGTTCTGCGATAAGTTTACGGATTTACAACACTAAAATTAAGAGTTCAATTACTCTGAACGAAAAGATGGTAGACAGCCTACTGTTTAGCTTTGCACAAAGAAAGCAACAACAACAATAACTATTCTGCTCTTTAAATTTCTCTCAAAGTTTGTAGCCACTTTCGGCTATGTTCTTATAATGCCTCTCTAAATATTTTAAAGTATTTTTGTGGGTTTTAGCTACTTCTTGGATATTTTGATTCCATTTTCAATTTTTCTACAACGTAAACTTTGTAATATCGATAATGGCCTTCCATTTTTCATTCTCTACCCTTCCACTTTTCATTACTTTTCAAAATTTTTTTAAAAAATTCAATGTTTTTTGTTTGTTTGAAACTAAGCACAAAACTACACAATGGGCTATCTGTGTTCTGCTCATCACGCGAATCAACCGGGTTCTAGCGTTGTACGCCCGCAGACAACCCTCTGTGACACTTGGGGGAGGGCAAAATTCTCTGAATGTCTTAATAAGAAAATGTCCCCGCTGATCCAGCGATAAGTCTAAGGATTTACAGCGCTAAAATCAGGAGTTTGATTCTCCTTGGTGGACTTAACTGATAGCTTCATGTGACTTTGCTATAAGATAACAAACACAGACTTAATAAGTCTATCAAGCTCTGTTATTATTTATTTTCATTTGATTTTTCTCGTATTTGGTATTTAATAATTACTGTCGTTCTTCTTCAGTATTAAAAACGACAATAATAATTAAATTAACAAGTTATATAGCACTTCAAACTGTTCTAGGCAGGTTCATTGCATTTTAAATACAAATTATAAACAACTTTTACACTTTTAAAAATCATATTTTATTGCGTTTTGATATTTTAGGGATATGTATATATATATGAAGAAGACTATTATTATTTATGAAAACCCTTCGAATCA
The DNA here is from genome assembly GCF_004210375.1 of Tachypleus tridentatus. Classification (NCBI taxonomy): domain Eukaryota; kingdom Metazoa; phylum Arthropoda; class Merostomata; order Xiphosura; family Limulidae; genus Tachypleus; species Tachypleus tridentatus. Next base: position 18,529,187 of record NC_134832.1, on the reverse strand, counting down.
TATTTTTAAAAAGCAAGGCTTATTGTGTTGTTATACTAAATTTATTGCAATAAAACAACAAATTAGAAGTGCAATATTTACGACAGTGTAGAAGGTGTCGCTACTTTATACCCGGTAAAATAATTGCGTGAGTATCGTCTTTTAAAATGTAAATTTATAGTGTATTATTTGTATGTTTTTCATTCGTATTTTAATCGTAGTTTATATCCTTTTGTGAAGGCATTAGTACACAAGTAGAAAGTTCTATAATTGATATGCAATTTGAAAATTCTTTCACTGTGTTATCACCAGTGCTAATGTTGGTAAACTGAAAGTAAATAATATATATTTTTCTTTTGTACTCTACAAAAGTATTTAGTGTTGTAAGTTTACGGTCCTCGTTAGAATGAAAGTAGGCGACGTAGTTAGATTTAGGATTTTCACAATTTACTTTTTGTTTATAACTTTGAATTGGGATTCCTACTTGATTCAGCCTTTAACTTTAATTCTATTTTTTTCATACAGTAATTTTTAAAAATCATCGTATGAAGAGGGCTCATGTAAGAAAAAAAAACAGTTAATAAATCATTCATCATAAAGCAAAATTTAAGTTGAACTGTGATAATGAAACATGACCTACAAATATTAGTCCAGATAAGGGAAAAATGATTTAAATACAAAATTTCATTATTACGACTTTGCTGGAACTTACTTAATGAAGCCTTAGTAGTTCAACAATAGCGCAACGTATTTACTGTGTTAATGTTTGGAGAAAGGTGTTATATTCTAGTAGCTCTGGTGCTTGAGTAATAGAGAAAGGATATCCTTCTAGACTACACTGTTAACTTTAAACTCTTAATATAAGTTCAATTGTGTTACAGTATTAGAATGCTTAGATTACCAAATTCTTTTTACCATGAGTGATTAAGATATAAAATTATTAACTTCAGAAGTTTTGGTTTTATATATAATGCTTCATATTAAATACAGGATTGTTTTTAGTACAATTAATAGTTTAAGGTCATTAATTATCAGACCAATGTTTTGCTGAAGAATGCTATGGAGAAGAATAGATGTGTTAATTTTTGGAATGGATGTAATAACTAATGTAACACTTACATTACAAGATCATACCTGTAAGTTGAAGTTAGCTATTTATTTCTTAAACAGTCTTTCTCTTGAGTAAGTTGGTAAAAATACCTAGCAATTTTGCACATAGATGAATAGGATTATTGTAGGAAAGAGTTTTACTATTTAACCAGTTTAACATAATGTATAGATAAAAAAGGTGTTCATTGAGTGTATTCCTGATCTGTCAGATGAGCATATTAAAAACATATTTTGTTTCTTGATTTTATAAAAATATTTGCAAAAATTTGCTTAAAAATAAGTTATTTTTTATGGAATTGTTGGTATGATTGAGAAGTATGTTTAAAATATGCTTACATGTAAAAACAGTTTGTTTTCTAATGTTTCATTGATAGGGAGAATACAGCTAATGTACTTTACTTCTTTATTTATATTAATGATACTTTTTGATACCTTTATAAAAACAAACAAACCAGTTGTTACAAGTTTTACACCAAACAACCAGGAAATAAAAACATATTAAACCATAACATTATTTACATTACCAATTTATCATTGCTATTCATAACATTTATAAATAATTATTACATACTACTGCATACTTAAAATGGATGATGTTTTAAAGTAATGATTTTCAGTTACTTCAAAAATAATGGCTATAAAATATAGAACTGATTTTATTATTTTGCAAGTTTGAATCATATGAACTGTTATTTACATTGTGTAATATGCAATACAATAATTATTAAAAATATTTCTGTATACCACATAGACAAGGAAAAAATTAATAAATTATTCACAAGGAGGAAATTTTACAATATTTTGATCTATAATAAACCACTGATATTCTTGAATTGAATTTTTAGAAATAATTCTGATTTACCATTTCGTTTGGCCTACACTTTTTCTAATGTAATTCATAACTTCAGTTTGCTAATGAAAGTATGTAATAATTTCTTTTTAGTTGTTTTAAGATAAGAAATATGTTGCATCAATAACTGTATATAATAGTTTTTCCTAAAATAAGGATGAAATTACATATTCAATTAATTTAGTTATTGCAACTTTTATAAGAGAATAAATACCAAATATCATACAATTCACATGTTCTTCCCAAAATTGTTGGGCATATCTAAAAAAATGGTCTAATAAAATTTAATTTGTTGTACACCTAAAATATGTATGTCAATTGTTACCTTTCATAATATTACAGTATGGATATAATTTGTTTTCAGTTACTTTTATTTACTATAACTGTTGTGGAGTAGGTAATGTATCATGCATAAGATTTGCCCAACGTCTATAGATTGTGTTTTATATACTTTTTTGTAACCCAAGATGATAATAATTAAAAAAATATATATTTTTAAATTTTACTAAATTGCTGTCTGAGGTTTTATCGTCCTGTTCTGCTACTGGTGATTCTAGACTAGATGTATTACCTTGTTTATTTCAGCTAAATTTTCACTATTGCTAGTTAAGTCTATAGGATTGACAATGTGTTTACACTGTAATGTAAACACAATCACTAAACATTTGAAATGCATTTCATTTTCATCATTCTGTAATTGTGACAGCAAGATTAATACATTTTCCCATCTGTTTCTCTCATCTACAACATCTGATATTGTTGTCACATTATCTATCAGTCATTAAAACTAACAAAATGGATTTCCTGTATTATCTTTTAAGGAAGAATTGAAGAAAAGAGGCCCATTAAGAAGTGCTTAAATAGAATAGTTTTGTATTTTTCTTCCTATGTTAATAGCTACACTATTTTTTAAAGCAGAGCTATAAAACATTCCTTTCTTTCTGGTTCTATACGATCCATTAAAAAACTGTAAGAGAATCAAAACATTGACATAATGGTTTAAAAGTAGTTTCAGTTGTTATTCAGATGGGTGAACTAGTTGGTTTATGCAATACATGTTCGAAACAATGAATCATAAAAATAGTTTATTATTCAAGAACATAAGATTTAATCCATCTTCTTCCAAATGTAAAGATAAAATATTTCTTAGGTAAACTTTCCTCAAAACAAATTGTCTGAAAATGTTTTTAAAATTAGTTATCAAATTCTTAGCAGTTCTTATACCTGAAATCTGTGTCACATGATACTACTAATAATTTGATTAAGAGTTAATATTTTTCCTTTTAATGAAAAAATTGTTGAAAATGCTTCAACACTGTAATAAATTTAGTATGTTTTTCACTTAGTTCATTCCAGTTTCTCTGAATCTGTACCAAAGAGTTTCCTAAATACATTCCAAGTACTTCTATTCCATAATTAAACCATGTGTAACTTAATTTATTTCCATTTGTGTTTTCCAAACACCATACCATAAATCATAGGTTTTTTTTTCCATATTTTGAATATGCATCACATTCTTTTATTGTATTTTGAATAACATTAAATTCTGACTCTTGTGTAATATAAATATTTATATTTTCAATGTAAGAAGTCTTTCTTTGATGATAACTGAAATTGATCCTAAGGAACTAATTTTCTTTCTTTAATTACAAAGAAAATGTTCTATTGCTTGGTAAAAAACTTACTGAATCTTCTTTTTTATGTGTTCGTTAAAAGGAATAACTAATTGTTCATTATTTTGACTTGCATAATGTAAATTATCATAAATACATTGATCTGGAACAGAGTAAATCCAACTCTCATGAATCAGTTTACTCAGGTTTTATTTTGTTTGTTATGGTATTCTAAAATATTGTATAATCAGTACATAAAAGAGATGTTGTTCACCAAATTTTTAATTCTATGAAATTTCTCTTTTTTGGTATTAACTTTATTCCTGTTTTTTTTAATACTCCTAGAACAGTCACCTATTTGTAGAAATTCATTAAAAGAATAGCAGAGAAATGTCAATCACAGGTCAAAACTGTTATACTATCAATTTAAGTGGACTTGTGTCTTTTGCTAATGATTGACAAACAACAGTTTTTTTTCTCTTAATGATAGATAGTTTCTTCGCTAGTAAATATTTCAAAACTTGTTTGTGGATGATATTGTTAGGAGTGTTTTGTGTCAAAGTGTCTGAGTAGTTTTAATGATTATTTTGAAATGAGGTCAGCAAATTTTATTATTGTGTGGGTAAAGTGATGTGTTTTTGTTACAAGAATGTTAAAGAAACAAACTTGCATTTCAGCTGAGAGGAGAATTTGAAAGCAGAAAAAGATAAGATTTAATTGAAGATGAAATATTTTAAGCTTATTGAATGATTATCTGTGGTGTAAACCAGCTGATAAAAATCCATATCTGCATGATATTTAAATGCTTATTGAAGTTAGTGTTAGAAGGTTATTGTAATCTTGTACAAGATTGTGGTGATGTGAGGTAATTGAATACCATGTGTGGTTAGCTTTATATTTTGATTGTTTCTTTTCTGGAGTGTGAACAAAATAGCCAGGATTTGACACAGTTGTTTTTCAGGTCAATTTCAGTGTTTTTTTTTACTGTCTTTCTGTGGGTAGTTAGTTTGATTGTTAGAATATTGAGGGCAGTAAGTGTAAATTTTGAAACTCACAAATAAAATATAGCTATCTTTAGAAGTGTTTTGTTTGATGATTCGTGTTTTAGATATAAATTTGTGAAAACATTTGTTTCATGGGTATATGGATGTGAAGGGCTACTTTGAATTTTATTCTTTTTTTGCTAAGTGGTATATGACCTTGAAGAATTTTTTTTCCACACAACTCATTTTTGTTTTGTTTTTTTAACTTCCATTCAACCATAAAGTTCATTAAGAAGTTATATTTTATTCAGAAAACATGGTTTAACTATTGTTTCTTGCAATCATGGACATGTTGTTTGCATTCATTTACATGTATGCATATTAAATAAACATTTTCTTTTGTATATTAAGTAAGCTACACTGGAAATGACAGAAGTTTGTGTGAAATTTGTTTCCCGTAAGGTCAGTAAAGTTAGGTGGCAGCCTATTCACCGTGATAGTTTGCAGCATGAAAAACCACGCATTTTTGTATCAGGAAGTTGGGATGATGAGGTAAGGATAAACAGGTGTTTGGGTACAAGTATGAAACAGATGAATGGATTGCAACTGCTTGTTGTGGAAACACAAGTGTAGAGGATGGTGTTTCAAAAGTTGAATTTCATTTTTATCCAGATTTCTAGTTTTCCTGTAGTTTTGTAAATTTTACTGTTTCACATTTTAAACTTTTTAAATTTATGATATTTAACATGAATTTCTTTTTTATGTGTGTAATTATCTAATTGATCTTCTTTGCCCCCTAATGGCACAGTGTAATGTCTATGGACTCTCATCACTAGAAACCAGGTTTTGATACGTGTGGTGGGCATAACACAGGTAGCCCATTGTGTAGTTTTGTGCTTAATTCCAACAAATATTAATTCTTTTCTTCTTTTTTAGGTACATGACTGTTTTCAATTAAAAGCAGTTAATGTTTAAAGATATCCCAAATTTGTCCCACACCACCTGTTAGCTCATTACCTCAATTTACTAATGATTAATCTTGTCTCATGGCTTCAAAATTAGCTTTAATGAAAATTAAAAACCAAAATTATTTTTATTGTTGTAATTTATAGTAAAATTCAAAACTAATTATACTATGACAAGCAAAAGTACCTATCCACAGTAATGGGATAAACTTTTAAATGATTAACTGTGGTGCACTCTTGATTTTACTCAGAGCCAAAGTTCTGAGCTATTTATAGCACCCACTGTAAAAAGTAATTTTTCAAAATTTCAATCATGCTAAGAGCTATTCAGGAATAACACATAGTAACTCTACATTTTTATTTGTTAAGTTACATCACATTTTGAAATGTGAATGATATCATGATTAATTCTTAATGACTTAGTGTAGAATATCCTGTTTGTGAAATAAAATTTGACATCAATATTATTTATTTCTGTTCTCTTATTTCAAAACTGAGTGTTGAGTTTTGCCCACATGTGCAACTTTCTAAAGGGTAGACATCGAATGCTCAGATATAATCTTTGGTTCTTTACTTACAGACCTAGTCTAGTTTCTCTGTTTTCGGGATATTTTGGGAAGAGTTCATTTTTTGCCTACTTATCTCAGGGACTTTTGTATGGCTTGTGTTTTTTAGTGGGTTATTTTCAGAATTATTCCTGAGAGTTTGGAATTCTGTGTGGAATCAGAGAGATAGCAATCAACCCTTTCATTTTTGGTAGATTGTTGTCTCATTTAGAACCTAGACAATCTCCTATTACTATTTTCCATACCATTCCTTCCCAGCCCTAACCACTACCTATTTCTCAGGGTTCCACCTCTTGTTATATTATTCGAGGCAGGCTGACATGTTGTCAACTGTACTAGTAACTACCAAGTGAGGTTTGTTTCAGTGAGGCCTTTCTTGACCAATTTCATTTCTGTATGACTAGGTTTTGCCACAGATCTTTGGGTTATTTGGACAGTACTTGAGGGATTTGTCATTCTCTTACTTATCCTCCTCAGTTATCTCTGGTACTCATATCCTTTCTGTTGCCTTGGTATCCTACCACCAGTCAACATCTGTCTGAAGCAACATCTCTCCCATAAAACCATTAAACTTGTAACTCATCCTTCTCCATGTTTTTATTCCAAACTGTTTGTGTTATCCAAGAAAAGCAGGGACAGGCATCTTTGAATCAGTTTCTCCTGGCTCAGACAATTTTTGGTTCTGCTTTGCTTACCATAGAGTCTTTTCTCACCCTTAGATCAGCATTTTCCATTTTCTACAGGTTTGTGGTTGACTGAGATAGATGTCATGAATGCTTATATGCATATTTTGGTATCTTCTCTGTTGAGGTGCTATCTGGTTTATTCATCATGGGGTGGTGTATTAATTTTACACCCTGTTTTTTGGGCTTTCTTGAGACTCATATGTCTTTTTACCAAGTACTCAGAGCCTTTACTCAAAACATGTATGCTCAAGGGTTGCACTTACACCTTTACAGGAATGATTGACTGCTGTTAGCTTGTTCTGAATAGGAGTCTTTCCATCATGCTCAAACCTTAGATAATTGTCTCCTTTTGTTAAAGTCAGCACAGGTGGATGTTACTGTGCTGGGAGTGATTCCTGCTGTATTGGTTTTGAGTGGGCTATTTCACAATACAAAGACTGCTTTATTATTCCATACATCTAGATGTCGGGTTTCCAGAAAGGTACATTTTCTCGCTTTGTTTTCATGTGCTCTTTCCCAGATCAGGGAATTTGAGGTGAAGACTGTGTGATTTTCTTTTCTACCTCAACATGGACAATCCTTCTACCTATTCAATGTGGGATTCTAACTGTTTATGTGAGAAGAATTAATATATTCTATTGAAAGTTATAATTTTCCAATACTAAAAATGTATTTCTGATGGTAACTTACATCCCTGCACAGGGAGTCACATATGTCAAGTGAGTGGGCATTCTCATCACTGTTGATGACTTACATGTGAAATGCAGTTGAACCATGTTGATTATTGGATAAGCTGGAGCTCAAGACTTGTGTCATGTGAAAAAAAATTGGCATATTGTGTGCAGCACTGGACAAAAATAACCATTTATGTGAAGGAAGTTAAGCACCTATCAGAAATACACTTTCGGTGTGGGAAAATTTTAACTTTATATACTAAATCAAAAATGAAAGAGGTAAAGGTGAAATTTAAAAGCCATCTATATTAAATGTGTGATATAAATTATAGTATCCCAAATGCACTGCCTTGCATTTGGTATAATTAAAGGTAATTTGCTATATATTTGTTTAACTTACCAAGTGATCAGAATCATTCTTTAGTCACCTGCCACTAGTACAGCAGTAAGTTTATGGATTTACAATGCTAAAATCAGGGGTTTGATTCCCTTCGGTGGGCTAAGCAGATAGCCTCATGTGGCTTTGCTATAAGAAAAACACAAAACACATTGTTTAGTATAATAACTTTCTCAATACAGCTATAAATACCCAAGTTTAAGTCATCAGCAAACTATTAATTTTATAATTGTGGCTCTTTTAATATCATTAATATAAATGAAAGAAAAATCTCCCATACTGACTCCTGAAGCACTCTACTAGCAACTAGCAACAATGACCTGTTACAACTAGACTTCTTTAATAACAAACTCTTGTATTCTCTCATTTAACCACTTCATGATACAATTAACAAGGCTTCCCTTAACACTCACTGATGTGAATTTTTTACCTGATTTTCTGTACACTACCTTACTAAGTATGCCAAGCCTATGCCCTTTCTATCATCCAAATAAGTAACATCCTTGAAAAGGTTGATGTATTAGTAGTGTCATATTTCATTTCAATGAACCTGGCTTGGTTTTGTGAAAGATTTATTCAGGAAATGATTTTACAAAATATTTTGTAACAGAATCTTTAGAACCTTTCTCTCTGTGCTACAGAAGTAAAACTAATTAGTCTATTATTTCAAGAGATTTTTATCATCCCATTTAAAAATTGGATCAGCATCAGTAATTCTCCAATGCTCAGGCATCTCTGACTTTCTACTGATTTACCAAAAATGAAAGATAGAGACTCGCATACCTGTTCCTTAACCTCCAAACTGTGGGGAAAATTTTGCCTGGTTTTTTGTGCTTTATCTAGCATCTTGTAGTGGCCCAATTCTTATTTTAACATTTTGCTTCCCTTTAAAATACAGAAAATTCTTGCTTTTATTTCTAATATTATCAGAAACTTATATTTAAGAGGACTAAACCAATTGATATTTTACCTATTACAACTTAAATTCCTATTTTAACATATTGCTTATCTCTAAAATACATAAAATTCTTGCTTTTAGTTTTAGCATTATCAGCAAGTTGTATCTAAGAGGACTAAACTAATTGATGTTTTACCTGTTACAACTTAAATTTTCAGGATAATGCAGTTTGCATGTGGCATTGCCCAGAAACAATAATTGATGGAATAAAAATAGAAAATGAAGACCAAGTGAAGAATGTTGAAATAGAACCCCAATTATTATGTGAAATACCACATCATGGAGATGTTACTGATCTTAAAGTAAGATGTATCTCTATTTGTGTGGAAAAAATATTTTAATTTCTTTAGTTGTCAAACATTTGAGTTCAATGAAAGTTTGTTTGTTTGTTTGTTTTTTGCTTTTTTTGATATTTATTAAATGGCAAAGCTCTGAGATGGAATACTCAAATTATTATAGAATTTATTTTTTTAAGTGATTTAAACCAAGATGTCATTTGGTGATTTAATGTGTGATTGTTACCATACCTTTTTTGTTCAATGAGTAAGTCAAGATAGCATTTGGACAGGTTTTAGTCCATGAGATATTTAAAAAAATTCCAATTAGTATTTTTTTTCTAAGTCTACAGAAATTGTTAAAGTAACTGAACTGAAGGGTTTCATATTTTTTCTGGAGCAAATCCTTATGTATTTTGTGATGCTTTAAAAGGCTGGCCACTTGTAGCTTTGGTTAATTAAATTACTGTGTTTTGAATTCTGTGAGTTTCAGTTTTAATATCAGTTTTTAAGAAATAATTTTGCAAGGCTTCAGTTGGTTTATAAAGCTGAAGATCTAGTTACTTTGGTTTTAACTTGATTGCCAAATTTAAGTGTTTTATCTATAGAAGTATTAAGGGTGTCATAACTGAATTACTGCATTACTGCTAAGAGGTCTGATAAGGTAACTGAATTTTGTATTCTTATAATAAATACAAAGATTATACATTTCTTATGTTTTTAAAGAGACTGTTTTGTTTTGCCTTAATTGCCAACACCAGAAGAGTTAATCATCTTATCCAACAGGTTTAACACATTTTTCTCAACTGTTCATACACCAAAGTGGTTGTAGGTCTATTAATAAGTTCTTATAAGATGCCTAATAGCATAAGAATTGCAAAAAATGTAAACAAAAATACTGCCAATATTAATAACACTAATTATTGCCAAAATCTTCTGTATATTTTATATAGATAGTGGGTGATTGCAACCAGTTGTTTTCAGTAGTTTCATGTAAAAAATGAAATGAGCTTGTAAGTGTCTGCATGTCTTCACAGGTAGAAAAACAGGTGTACAAATAATAAAACTCAATCTGAGGTTCACAGTATTAAAGGGACCTGCAATGAAATGTTAGAATTGATCCATGAAAATATTTATAATCAGTATTTATTATTCCTTATTTATAGAAATTGGAATTTCTAAGAAAAGTTAAATTAAAAAACAAAATTCCTATAGACACACAAAGTGACCTCATTCAGAGGAAGTGTTTTTTTTTTTTTAAATAACATTTAGTTGGCAACTGTGTCAAGAATGTAAAGTGTAGATAGTAGTTTATTACTTATGTAACATTACTGACAGTTATTGCTATAAAGTCATAAAGAAAAATGTCCTTGTGTTTATTTATGATGAATTTGTAACCAGTATAAGGATGATTAGGTGGATAATTTGTTTAAATAGAATAGTCAAACTTAAAATCTATTGTAATTTTGCAAATAATTCTTCAGCATTGAAAATATTCATTATAGTTTCATAATCTACAAGTAATCAGTTATATTTTCACAAAATGTGATGTCAGCTAACAATGTAAATGTTCTTTTTAGGTCTATTTTAACTACTACATGATTTTGTGTTAATACCAGTATTATACCATATTACTGGCATTAACACACAATATAACTAACTCCTATTGAAGATTCTTTTGAACTTATTTCTCTTCCTTCTTAGACATGGAACATTTTGAATTTGCTACAAATTTCTGTTACACCTGAGACTCAAATATTTGGTTACAAGATTCCATTTTGGAATCTTTATTTCTCCCTCCTTCACTTGGTGTTTGGGTTATAGCTGATGTTTTTAGAAATAAAGACAATTCCCAGAGACTTAATTTGCTTAATATGTCTCATTTTCTGATCTTTATTCAGGATCTTCTTACTATATTCTTGTGTCATCTCAAACTTTAGACCCTTAGATTGAGGTTTCTGGGAATTGTCTTTGTAGTCTTCCAGTCTTTATTCTAATCACTATTTTCACCTTCATTTAATAACTAAACTTATTTTGTTCACTTTTGTCCTCAGTTTAGCTCTTAGCTGAAAGTTATTTTCATTCTCATGATTGTTTTTCTCTTTTTAAGTCTACTGAAAGTTGTAATTCTTCTTCACTGTTGTATGGCCAAGGTTTGTAAGGTTTGTGACATATATCAGTGTTTGGAGAGGAATCTTGATTTCACAACTGTTGTTTTGGTGCAGTCTTTCAACTTCTTCAAATATTCATATCACATATATCTCTAAGTTTGTCATATGCTAAGTATTTAAATGGTTTTAGTGGTTGGATCTTTAGGTAGATCATCCTGTAATCACTGCATATGCTACTTTTGTGGTAATCTTTTTATCTCCATTTGACTGGTTGAATAAGCCAATATGGAGCAAAAAATACCTTGACAAGTTAAAAAACTGATCTGGATCAAAACCCGAGGAATATAAGATATAGAGAGAGTAAAATATTCTTTCAAAACTAGCTCAAAACAACCACAACTAGAAAAGCAGGATCTGGGACAATAGGAGATTCTGTTGCATTGCCTTTTTTGGAATATTTTCTCTATCAGACTTGAATGTTGTAATGATGTTCAATGTTTACAGTTTCATGGGTGTTTGTTTTGTTTCTTTCTTTGTTAGGGAAGCTGACTTGTCTTATAGCTCAAAAGTTATTACATTCTTGCATATGTGTAACCTTTGACCTCATACCAATCTTTTGGTCTTTCATCAGAAATTGGTGGTTTTAACATCCTCTTTCTCATTTTCTTCAAAACCTCAACAGGTTGATTCAGTTTTCATGTAATTAGTTTAAGTTTGTGGCTTATCTGTCTTTTCTGTTGCAGGTTATAGAGCTGTTTTCTCTGCCACTTTTATATGCCATATAAATATCTTTGTCCCCCACCCCTACTCTTTTAGCATGTTTTTTTAACTTTGTACTTACTCATCCAAGAATATCTAGATGATGTACTAATGGGATTTGAGTCTTAAGATGTCTTACTTCTATTCTTGAATTTTTAGCAACTTATTTTCTTTGTCATCATTTGCTTAAGATGTATATTTTGTCTGTTGCTCACTTGAGGAAGGAGGAGATTTTTTCCTGAGAAGACTGTGTATTTATATCATGATAGAGTCTTTCTGTCAAAGATTTAAGCTACAAGAGAGGTTAACTGTCATTGTTCTCCAGTTGTGTACCAACTCTGACAGATTCAGAATGTTTTCTGTGTTTTATCAGGGCTGTTTATTGCCATCTTACACAAATAGAATCTTTCAGAGGGATCAACATGATTATACTTTTTGATAATTTTTCTTCCACAGATATTACTACATCTGTATTAATGTATGTGTTTGTGCAGCTGAACTGTCTTGTCTACTGAAATGTACCTCAATACTTTCAGAGTGAACTTTGGTTACTTCCCATGAAATTTGCTATTTGCCATTACTTTTGCCTTTCCATTTCCTAATACACCATTTAGGCTAGCATGTGAATGACTCCAGATACTTTTCTTCAATTTTACCTTTGTCTTTTCCATACTTATTTAATGCTTGGAACCAAATCTTTATTGTGTGTATTGATCCAAGTAATTTATTCATTTCATGTGTATCAGGATTGTTTTTCTTAGTAAATGTTTTATTTATGTGAATGCATTCATATGGTTCTCCTGACTGTAATGATGCCACAGTAGGTATCTTTTGTACCTCTGCATGTATGTTGTTGAGTGGCATTAGAGATATCTGAGGGGAAAGTCCTATTCTTAATAGATTGTTAGTTTCAACCAGGATAAGGGTCATTGTTGTTTTCCTATTTTATTTTTAGTTCTCCCATTTCACTGCCTTCAATTTATTAAGCTTCATCCTAAGGAAAGCATGTATCTTTTTCAGTTCTTTCCTAACATTTTGTTAATTACCCGATTTCACGACTCATTAGTTTTTTTAAATATGGGTGAAGAGGGACTGCATCTTCTGGAGTATATCCACTTATAATATCTGGTGTGACTGCTCTTCCAAAAACTATTCAATGCAGGAGTAAGACACAGTATTCCTCCTACCTGTTTATACCATCACCTGTATTTAGCTTATTGTTTCCTCAATTACAATAAAAACTTACTGCTGTAACTGGTCCCTGTATTTTGTAAAATTGAGGGGAATGAAAGGCAAAATAGTTCTATGCTAAGATGAATGCCTGTTTCTGACTGACATTTTTGAAGGCTGGTCCCACACTACCCATTCTCTTTAATTAGTTCTTTGATACTTTCTTATTCTATATTATACCCTGACTTTGCACAACTACAATTTTATTATAGTCTGTGTTATTATCTTTTTCCTTATAAATTATTAATTTATAACTTCTGTTACTCTTTTGTAGTTGCTGGTTACCATCTAAGTTTTTCATTGTGGGTATCCCTCTGTACTGTATCTGTGTAACTTTGAAAGCTTTTAACCCATGGAATATTACATAAATATTCCAGTTAGTAGTTTTTGTAAGTGTACAGAAATTGTTAACACTACTGCTCAAGTCTTTGCTATTTCTCATTTTCAAGTTGTTTGTTTTTCTCAGGAATGATGAATAATATTATTAAGCTATAGCTATGAGGATATATGAAATTTGTACTGTTGGTGAAGATGGGTGATTGGTAGTCTTAAACATATATAGAAAACAGCATTCCATTGAAATTAGTTTGTCTTTTTTTGTTTTAAATAAATATTTAATTTCAACATTGTGGGTATCCCTGCATACTGCATCTGGTATATACTTTCCTCTGCCACAAAATTTCAAACAAATAATCAATAACTTCATCAAATAAATAATACATTATAGAATATATCTTTGTAAAAGGTCATGGCATACACATTTGGACCCACACCCATGCACACAATATTAATAAGCCAGTTCCATCATTGATGGCATGTGTAGAATAAATTAGCTGTAATTGTCACTTCTATTTTATAGTAAGCACATGGATAGACAAAAGTATGTTTACCTGTGGAGTTGAGTATGGTGGTTCGTTAGCTAACCATATAGATCAGTCATTTTATTCCACCGGTCTTTGTTTGCTTCAGTAAAGCATGAAGTTATTATTATCAAAATTCACATTTTGCAGCCTGATTCATTCTCTTCCATCAGAACTGTCAGCATAAATGAACTTGTGGAGATCTTTCTTTCTTTTTGATTGTTTATTTTCAGAATGGAGGAACACATTGTTAAAGCAATGAAACTTATTGAAAATGAGGCATTGTTAAATGTATGTAAGATAAACATTTTTCCAATCTTATTACATGCTGCTTTTAACTTATGAAAATTTTTTGAAATATTGTGGTAACATTTTTGGTTTATACATTTTAAGATACAATACATTCAAGCATTAATGAAGCAGTTGGAGAACACTGGAATATAATCATTGAATTATTTAAATTAATGGCAAGTATGCTTGGACTGTGAACCTGAGCATTCGTGGTTTTTTATTGTCTTATTGGAAAAACGTGATTTTCACTTTAAGGCTGTAGGTGGGCTATAAGAGTGATGGTCAGGTTCTACTATGATCAAACAAAAGCAGTTCAAAAGCTGGTACTGAGTGTTATTAACTAACTGCCTTCCCTTCTAGTATCTTAGTCCAGTTATTTGGGATGACAATGCACTTGTGCATTTTTATGAGAATTCTAATACAAACAACTAATTGCACATAAGTACTTTTGATGATTGCATAAATATTTTAATTATTTGTTGTGAAATTCTGGATTTTATTGGTTAGCAGATTTTTCCAGTTTTTCATCCCTAGTCCTTTAACTTTATAAATGGGGTTTGAAATTGATACAAACTTTATGGCAAATTCCTTTAATTAGAAAGAAAATACTTCAGTTTACAAGAAGATAATAGTAGTATTTGAGCTCTATTTTAGTGTGATAAAACAACTAAGGGTTTCTAAAAGTATTTTATGAATTAAAACTTTTTTTAAATAAATGTATTCTCTGTCATCACCCAGAAATTAGTACTCTGCTCTACTGTTCAACACGTGGGGAGGACATAGGGGACCAGAACTCATTACCATGATTTTTAGCATCAATTTGTTTCTTTGGGAGCTTCAACTGACTGTCAATTGTTTTTCCCCTGCTTTGGTTTTCCTAGTTTTGCTAAGCTTTCATAATTTTGTTGTGCCATCCATATACTTTTTTGTACTATGCATTGTTTTTTTTTTTGCACTATTTCTGAATTCTATTTTATTTAAAATTTTAGTTTAGAATGTATTTCTTAGATGGCATTAGAAGTGTTTAGTTGAGATGAAAAGCTGAGATACCTTGATACTCTAAACATGCCATTTTTTAATTCAAATGTTAACAGATATCCCAAATCCCTGATTTAATATATAATTGTACTGAAAGAGCTTGCTGTAAATATGATCCTTTATAAAAAAAAAACAACAACAACAAGAAGATTAATACAAAATTCCAACTCAGATTTAAACGTGGGACTTCTACATGAGAGTTGAGCACTGTAATCACTGGATCACTTTGACATCCAATATTTAAAATCATATGTTTAAGAATATTAATGTAACTTATGTCACTGTATTTATGTCTTTCTGAATATTAAAACAGCTTGCTCTGAACATTATACTAATTAAAGAAAAAAATTCCAATTGTATTGGCATTTGAACCCAAGACTATCACTTGAGTTTCAGGCACTTTAGCCACTGAAGCAATATGGACATTAACAATAGATGGTGTTTTTTTGTTTTTTTAAATTTAGATATGAACTTTATAAATGTCATTTATTCAGAATAAGAAAAAAATGGTAGTCATGTTGCATAAGTTGTAGTGTATTAACATTGTAGTTAAATGCAAAATTTGATATTTTTTTCTTTGTTTATAGTTTCTTTCAGGAGATATTTTGGCAGCAGCTTCTTCTACAGGGTCGCTGACCCTTTTTAAGTCTCACCGTAATCAGGTAATAGACTTGGCTTTAGCAATGGGAATGTGTAAAGTTATTTTATTTCAAAGAACAGTGTTTATTAGCTGTGATGTTCAGTTATTTTTATAACTTTTAAATTATGCTTATTTTATTTTCTGATCAGCCAGATTGGGTTTTTGTAACTTCTTCCTATGTCAAATAAAGTGGAAACATTATTTAAATAATATAATGCTTTGTAGATATTGGTTTGATTTGTTGTAATGTTATTCCACAATTAATTTAAATTTAGCATATTCATGTACAAATACTTGTAAATTTGTTATTAAATTTTGACATTTTTTTGTTAGATGAATTGAAGAGATTTAGTTCTTAAGTAATGTAAATTTTTATTGTAAATTATTTTTAATTTTGTAAAATATATAATTTGCCATCATAATTCAAATTAATTTAGCATTTTATGATTTCTGTTTTTCAAGACTTTGAAAGTGCAACATGTTTGGGAGGGCATTCATCATTATCTGCAGAACCCAGCTCAATGCACATGCATTACTACGAAGAAGGATGAAATTTGTACTGTTGGTGAAGATGGGCGATTGGTAGTCTTAAACATAAATAGAAAACAGCATTCCAGAGAAATTGGTTAGTGTTTTTTTTTTTAATAAATGTTTAATTTAAACACCAAGCTAAAAACTAGTGGTTTTGTACATGAAAAATACCAAAACTGAACTATAACATAAGTTATAGAATTGGGTCTGTAAATTGTTATGCTAATGACAAAGTTATTTGTTAATGTTTGTTTTGTTTTTTGAATTTTGCACAAAGCTGCATGAGGGCTATCTACGCTAGCCATCCCTAATTTAGCAGTATAAGACTACAGGGAAGGCAGCTAGTCATCACCACCCCCTCCAACTCTTGGACAACTCTTTTACCAATGAATAGTGAGATTGACCGTAACATTATAATGCCCCCACAGCTGAAAGGGTGAGCATGTTTGCTGCAACTGGGATTCAAATCCACGACCCTCAAATTATGAGTCGAACGCTTTAATCCATCTGACCATGTCAGACCCTTATTTGTTGATATAGAATGCATTTTCTACTATATTAAACTTGACTCGTAAGTTAAATGAACTTATTCTTTAATTACATATACAAGTAGAGGCCATTGTTATGCTTTAATTTGTCTATTGTTTGTACCCATACATTCACATACACTAATATGTTATTTGAAAGCTTTATTACTTCTCTACCTATATACTGTAGTAAGTGAAGTTGATGTTGTGTTTTATCATTATTTATAATATTATATTTATATAATTTTGAACTGATTAGTTTTCAGCTGTGTGTACACTTATGTTAAAAGGGTGGTTACATATAAACTGGAACTGGCATGACTAGTGATTAGGGCTCTTGACTTCTAATATCTTTGTATGTATGTGAAGCTTTGTTATTTTATTTATAAAACTAAATTATTTGTTAATATTTCATTACTTTTCTCTAACACTTTTTAAGATTAACTAACACTGCAATTCAAAGATTTTGACAATCTAATTAGAATAAACAACAGTTAGATAATAATTTTTTTATTAATTGTTTGTTGTTCACCATAATTTACATAGGTATATAGATAACTCTAATTTTAAATATGATTTTAATTTATTTATATTTTTCAAGATCATGGAATAAGAAATGTAAGTTTGTTTGCTGAGCAATAGTTGGTGAAAGGATTAGGTCATTGCCAAAAACATTAAGCATAAGATCTTATTTCTTTCTTGTTTATAATTTTCATTACTGTTTGGTTTGGTAATTATTAATTAATGTTTTGGTGGGGATACTGGGAAAGATGTGACTTTATGGTTAACATATCAGTCTGTGAACTAAAACATCTGAATTTAAGATTTGATGCTGCTGAACACATTTCTCATTTCCAGCTGTAGGCATTCCCAGTTTGTCAAGTGCAAAAAAGGTCCACCTTTCAAAAGTGCTCAGGTTATAGGGTTTTTGTTCATGCTATTATAGTGCTATTTATTTAAAAGAGCTGGAAAAATCTTTGTGAAGACGGATACTACTTTCTGACTATGTTACGTTTAGTCATTAAATAATTCTAAATTAAAGATGGTTGGTTATACTTGAACTGAAGGGCCTTTGACTTGACTCTTTAGCTTGTGTGTAGAGGTATTAAGTTGAAAATTGCAGTTCATTTATTTCTTTTTTTTGGCTATAAAGCTTAACATTAAAATCCTTATTAGTTGATAATGCTACATTTTTATCTACAAAGAAATAATTGGATTGGTATTACATGATATTGATTTTTTTTTTAATTTATTAGAAACTATAATTTTTGTTTATTATCTCTAGGTACTAATAACTCATGATGTTTTTAAGAAATATTGGGTGTTGTAAAATGCCTTTTATGTGTTATAAATTTATTGTTAAATAACTTTATTTTTTGAATTTATATAAAAGGTTTTGTTTATGATATTTTTCCTCAGATAAGGCTGACAGCTGTAGTCTAACTTGTGTCAGCTATTTAAGCCAGCATGAAGTCATTGCAGGGAATATCCGTGGGCATTTAAAAATGTGGGATATGAGATCCAACTCTGACAGTCCTAGTCGGATTCTTTTGTTGTACGTACCATAAGTTATAACATGCTTCTACTGTTTCACTGAATACTTTTTGTCATGTTGAAATGGGTTAAGTACATACAAGGCAATTACATGAGAGTTTTATTTCAATCATGTAATAATAACATAGGGATTTGTGTTAAAAGTGCATGATCGCATTAGTTTGAAACTTGTATTTGTTTCTTTATATTTTGTTCATTAATTTTTATATTGATTTTAGTCTTCACAGTTTTAATTTTTACTTTTCTTTCCTAACTGATATAATATCATCATTGTTTAATAACATGTTTCTCAAATCATTAAATTTTTCAGAAGTGTAGTTTGAATTAAAAAAAAAAGATTTTATTTCGTTTTAAGAATAATAAACATTTATAGATATTAGGTGTAGTTTGTCCATAGTATTTTTCTTTCATCTGTTCACTGTAATGTCATGTGGAAAAGAGATGTCTCTCCTTTCCTTATTCTTTCAGGTAGGGAAGACTTGAAATTGTTTTTGGGGGGAGAGGGAGTACAAAAGGCACCTTTAAGTAAAAAAAAATATTTATAATTATTATCACATAGTTTAATTTGTATTATTTACAAGCAATTTAATGTTTTGAGCTGAACATTTTTTAGGTGTTATATTTTTCCTCTTTTCTGATCTGAGCTCAGTTTGTCAAAAGATGATTACTGCTAAACCTAAAAGAATAAAGTTAGCTGTTTACATAAGCTTAGTCATTTCCTGGTTCTTCTTAAGTAAGTCTGTTTCCAATATATTAAATCCACAAGTATGCATGGATTTCTGCTGGACATCTGTTGGTGTAGAAGCTTATTACAAATTGCATTATGTATGCTGAATTTACTATAGAAATGTGGGCTTTAGAATGTTGTTATTTGCTAGAAAAATGAAGTGCACTGAATTGAAATTAGGTTCTTTATAAAGAGGTTGAAATTAAAATGATATTTATCCCCACTTGGATGGGTCTTCCTATGGTCATTGGTCATAGCACTCAAAATTTAATTGAATGAGTATTTTATGAATTTATATTTATAAATTTGGTATCAAACTGTAGATAATAATTCAAATTTTAGTATTATAGATTAGTTAATTTCATGATTTAAAAGCAAATATTAAAAAAATACACCTAAACATCGATTTTTGTGTATTATATGATATGTTGAATGCAGCACTAGATCTGGTGAGATATTTATGTTGTCAGAATGTAAAGTTTATAATTTCATACAAATTAAGATCTCAGATTACTAATATTGACAAGCTAGAATATAAAATAATAACCTCCAGCCTTTTCTGTTTGCTGAAATATTGCTCATGTGCTAAATCAAACACAGTGACCTTGCTCACCTTTTTCCATTTTTGGAACTAGTCCCTTACATATACTTACTTCTGTCTATGATGTGAATAACCAATCGAAAGCTCAGAATGTTTTCCTGGTAGCTTTCTCAGCCATTTCCAAGTGTCATGCATCATTTCCTTCTTTCAAAACAAGACTTTAAGAAGATAGGTTGAGTCTTTAGTCTGCTCATAATTTTATATTTTTTAGACTGAAATGTAACTCATATTGGAATTCTATGGAATCTGTGTAGTTACTTATGATTTTTTGGTTATTTTAACTGTATATACAAAACCTAAAAAAATTAATTCATATAAGATCCTCCATGTGTGAAATTTGATAAGGCTTAGCAAGTAGTAAATGAGTACAAAATTTGTAACTAGAAGAGATAAGTGTTTGCTATACGTTATTTACTGTTCTCTGTTATAATAAAAATAAGTTTAAGAACTTGTTTATAAATAGTAATAATGTATATATGTATATAATGTATTATAACTGAAGTGTAATTGTATTTTTCAAAATACTAGTCCACTAAAAGCTAGCCAACATGTATCACTTTGTAAAAGGACAGCCCAATATTCTTCAATTTGGTAACATGAGTTCACTTGTGCTATGTCATTGTAACTTCTGTGATTTTTGACAGCAGTGGCTGATAGATCAATATAAATGTATAATATGAAATTTAAACTAATTAGACTCGACAGTTGTGTTTTCAAGTTATAATCTGTAGTCAGTCTAAAAACAAAAAACAAACAAACATAATTTATATTTATTTCCCAATTTTTTATGGGGGTTATGAGACAGGTCAAATCTACTGAACGTGTACAGAAATTTTCATTCGATAGTGAAAATGACAGATAAGACATGAAGTTTCTTCATAAAAAAACATTTCATAATTATCTGGAGGCTATAAAAAGGGCACATGGGAAATATGAAAACTTTCTGTTGCATAAAAGTATTGTTAATCTTAAATTGAAAATTACCCTATGTGTTGGATAGTCAACATTCTGAAAGAAAAAATTTGCAGGAAAATCTTTAATTAAAACTTAATTAATACTTAATACTTGATTCAAAACCTGAATATTATGTGTATGAATGTCTTGTATTGTTTACCAATAACCTGCAAAATTTTGTAAACATATGCATACATTATCAGAAATCACAGTATAATTATTTTCGTGGAGACTTTTGTGGTTGATAAAGCAAGAGAAAGAAATTCTCAACAGGATGGATGTCGGTGATGCTGAAAACTGAAGTTAGAGGTTAGAAATTATTTTCACAGAATGTATAACCATAATCAGTGGTGTAAAAAAGCTGCAGCATTTTACAGTAGAAGTTTTGGCAATCCTGGTTTGAATATCACTATCTTATCATGTATAATCCATTTCCTGGTTTATGAAGTAGTCTAATCTAGATTTGAGTGCTGTTTGAACCATACACTTGTGTTGGGTGAATTGTTCTTTCCCATCACCTTGGTGTACTTTTTTAATGTGGGATATTAAAGAATATTCTGAGATGATAGCTCACCTCTACACACAGTTCATCTCTCTTCCCCAGCTTGTCTGCCAAAGACAATTAAATGTTAACAGCCTTGAGCAACTCCCACCTAATTTCACATGATATTACATGAATTGCACGACTCCAGGATGTCACCAAGTGATGAATTATCTCAGCCAGTACATACTTTCACATACAGTTGTTCCCCCTATGTATTGCACTCTCAAAACTACATTCTTCTCTTCGACATTGAATTTTTCAGATGTTGAGATTTATTGTCTGTCTTCAGTTTATTGAGATGAAACTTTAATTTTTGCTTTCTCTAGCTTTTATTTCAAATTATTATGATTTATGTTTATTCCTAAATATGTGACATGATTCACTCTTAAGCATCATTATACAATGATGTTGGGAAAATCATTAGTTGTTAAGGTTGTTGCAACTGTTATTTGGTATGTTATAGATTACCATGTGCTTTCTGGGCTTTTTACTTCTGTCCTGTTGGCCAAATTTCTTTCTTTTCAGTTTGGAATGATCTGTTGATATGTGTTACTAACCAATTTTGCTTTAGATAGTTCTTTACCATTAGTGACATGACCTTAACCTTCCATTCTCTTTTGGGTTTCATTCTCAGGTATGTTCCTTTCCTTATATATTTTTTTGTGTTCTTTATTACTTTTGTTTTATCACTTAGTGATCTACATTTCTTTTCTCCTTAATTTTATCATAGTTTATACTGCTTCCTTTCTGTAATAGTTCTGTTCAAATTTATCAACCCTCTCTTTAATGACACCTTTTTGTCCTCTTTATGAGACTGAAGGACTAATTGGGAACTAGGCTCTCTGGACCTCCACCATGCAACTTATCCATTCTTGCCATTTACTAGTTTCTAGCCACTGGGGTTGTGAACCACAGGGAACCCTCACCACTTGGACAAGAGCGAGGAGTACTAGTACAATGAGAAGTGGAGTGGTGGTGGTGACATCCTTGTTTCAGAGTAGACCACCCCTTATATTAATCAAACTCATAATTTGTGTATTCTTACAGCTTGTGTCTGTTCATTAAAGTTGAAGTGTGCACACACTGGATGACTGTGCTTTCATTCTGCAGTCAGAATCTGTCTAGTAGAGTTGAGATAAACACACACACCACACAGGTTCATACTGTATGACTGTGGTGCTATCCTCCTATAGCTCTTGTTGGTCTGGTAGAGTCCAATGGTGTAGTTTAGGTAAACACTTTATACAAAACAGATGTATCACTAAATCACCCTCCTCCTGCAGTTGGTGTTAGTACTGTAGAGTCTTACAGTTAAGGCACATACAAGTACTCATATTATATAAAAATATCCCATCCTTTTGCATCTGGAGTCAGTCCTGTAGGGTTTAGTGGCAGAACTTAAGTGTGTAAAATGGTACAGTCTGAATACAGCCTAACAACATTACACATGTTGGCCATCTAACGACTTGTATGAAAATACTTGGATGATCATATTCACATTGTGCCTGACCCTGCAACACAAATTTGGCATTTTAGCTCTTCCCTCTTTGGGTGAAGAGAATATCCTTGTCTAAGACAAGTTGTAGTCTGTGCCCCTATGGAGCTCCTCCTATTAGGTATCACATCCCATGGGTTTCCTTTGGGTGCTTTTTGAAAATAGTTTATGTAGATACAATTTGTAGTGGTTCCTCCACTACTTCAGCATGAGATTCTAGTTAATTTGTGTGTAGGTGTGATAGTGTCTCAGGAGTTGACATTTTCATTTCTAGAAAATGCATTTCCAGTAGATACCTCTTCACAGATTTCCACCCATCCTCCCACTTCTGGTGCACATTTTCTTACTTTTGTCAAATAGTGAAATTTTGTGTTTGTACTGACATAAGGGTTCATAGGTATGTCACCTTCCTATTGGTGAAAGACTTTTGTCATGTGATGACAATGTCCTACAGTAGTATAATTCCTATTCTTAATGAAAAAGACATTTTCAGTGAGTTTTTTATCTGGTTACAAAAACATAACTCCAATCTGTGTTTTTTTTTTCATCTCAATCTGTAGAATACATTTGTATGGTGTTTTGTTTTACCATTCTTCCCACTGTATGAATTTTTTTATCAACTTTGTTTAATCTAATTAACAAAAATTAACTTTTAAACACACTAAATTTTATTATTTAAAATAAATTTCTCAGGAATATATTAGTTATTTTCACTAATTTTGTTTGATATATAAACAAACTCTACTCTTAGCTATGTAAAAAACTTTGAAAAAACTTTTTATTTTGATATACTTTATATGTACGTACTTTCATTTGTTATATAATTTATAGGTCTGGAGACCAAGTTGCTATCACATGTATGAATCAGCACCCTTCACAGTTTCATGTTTTGGCTACTGGTACAGAAGATGGATCACTCTGCATTTGGGACATGAGACAAGAGAGTCATCCAGTAACAATCCTTAATGCTCATGCAACTTCTATGATGGAGGTTTGTTTTCACCCAACGAGCCCTAATCATCTTTTTACATCCTCATTAGATGGTGCTGTTTGGCAGTGGAATGCATCAGGGTTAAAAACAGCTCCTTTAAATATTACAGGAACACCAAGAGGTTCTGGTATGTATAATTTCAAAATATTCGTTATGTTAATTTTTAAAAAATATGAGAGGAACTGCCCACAAACACACACTATATGCCCCCTACCCACCTCCTCCCAAAAAAGAATCAGTGAATGTAATTTTCAAAAGATATATGCAGTATATATCATTAAGTTTGGTAGTAACCAATAGCAGGAATTGTAATAAATCAAAATGGTGTCCATAAAAATTTCCTATTTAAAACACCTTTTAAAATGTACAAATATTAACAATGATTTTTTCACATAATTGGCTGAGTGAAACTAAAGTTTATTGTAGTTATAAAGTTGCCTAAATCACTATATACTCCCCTCGGTGTGTATTCCTTACATGGGAAGGTTCTGTTCTTTCATTTTACCTCCTCTAGGATCTAAACATCCACTTGTGTTTGCTGTGCTGGTGACCTGTGAAGGGGAGGAGAGGTTCTTGGTGGTTGAGGGGTCCAACCCTAACACACCACTTTGGCCTTGAATTCCTGTAGATGGGCAGCCTTGGGTTGGCCCCCCTTGGGTCAGTCAGCTGGTCCACTTGGGCTAGGGTCAACCAAGTACCAGTGTTGGATGTTTTCAACAGGTGTTGTGGACATTGTATCTGATGCTGGTGTTTGGGTATAGTGCTCATGAAACCCTGGTATTGCTGCAGTGTCCTTGTTTGGTTCTGTAGTGCTTCCCCTCGTAGGGCTCCATGGTGGGTGGGGTTAGTGGGCACTGAAATATTCTCTTTTTATTTTTGATCCTCCAAATAAAAACTTAAATAAAATAGTGAAAAACAGTCTCCAGATAAACGACCACATATTGAAGATTCTGAGCAGCAATCTTCAACATCTGTAACACTTGTACCTCATTTTCTTATATTACATTCTCTTTCAGGCAAACCTTTAGGGCAGATGTGTCCCTTTTTCATTCAGAAGAGTCTAGAGGGACTTGCTGGCTCTCAAAAGTCAGTAAAGAAGCTTCGCTCTGGTGACATACAGTCATGTGAAAAGTTAGGACACTCTATGAAAGCCTGTGTATTTTTATAACATTTTTGGATATATATATATTTAATCTCAATTTTAACAATACTGAGAGATTATAGGAATATAACTAAACAATTAAAACTGAAGAAAAGACTTTTCAAGATCGTCTGTAAATGTAATTCTACAAAAATGCATATTCTAACTAAGGAAAAAGTTAGGACACCCCCACATTTATTCCCACTTAAAATGGCTCAACTCGCACACAGGTGTATATCACACCAGGTGCACATGATTAGAAGATCATTACTCAGCATTTTGAATGAGGCTTGTTCTATTTAAACCTCAGACATTTAGTTTGGTGTGCTTCTGACTGTTGAAGTGAGAGTGAGCACCATGGTGAGAGCAAAAGAGCTGTCTGAGGCCTTCAAAAAGACAATTGTAGCAGCTTATGAGTCTGGTAAGGGATTTAAAAAGATCCAAAAAGATTTTGAAATCAGCCATTCCACTGTCTGGAAAATAGTCAACAAGTGGAGGGCTTTCAAAACAACTGCCAACATGCCCAGGTCTGGTCATCCAAGCAAGTTCACCCTGAGAGCAGACTGCAAGATGCTAAAAGAGGTCTCCAAACACTAACATGTCATCATGGGACCTATAGCAGGCTCTGGCTACTGTTGATGTGAAAGTGTATGCCTCTAAAATCAGAAAGAGACTGCACAAGTTTAACTTGCATGGGAGGTGTGCAAGGAGGAAACCTTTGCTCTCTAAGAGAAACATCAAGGCCAGATTGAAGTTTGCCAGAGAGAATGTAGACAAAGACCAGGACTTCTGAAATAAATTTCTTTGGACAGATGAGTCCAAAATTGAATTATTTGGACACCAGAACAGAGGACATGTTTGGCGTAAACCAAATACAGCATTCCAGGAAAAGAATCTCATACCAGCTGTGAAGCATGGAGGTGGAGGTGTCATAGTTTGGGGCTGCTTTGCTGCAGCAGGACCTGGACAGCTCACAATTGTAGAATCCACCATGAATTCTACTGTGTATCAGAGGGTGCTTGGGGATCATGTGAGACCATCTGTACAAAAATTAAAGCTGAAGTGGAACTGGACCCTGCAACACAACAATGACCTAAACCATACCAGTAAATCCACCGAAGACTGGCTGAAAACTAAGAAATGGAGAGTCCTGAAATGGCCAAGTCAAAGCCCAGATCTTAATCCCATTGAGATGCTGTGGGGTGACTTGAAACGGGCTGTACATGCAAGAAACCCCTCAAACATCTCACAGCTGAAAGAATTCTGCATTGAGGAGGGGGCAAACTTTCTTCAGACCGATGTCAGAGACTGGTAGATGGCTATAAGAAGCATCTCACTGCAGTTATTTTAGCCAAAGGGGGTAACACTAGTTATTAGGGGGTAGGGTGTCCTAACTTTTTCCTCATTTAGAATATGCATTTTTGTAGAATTACATTTACAGAAGATCTTAAAGTCTTTTCTTCAGTTTTAATTGTTTAGTTATATTCCTATAATATTTCAGTATTGTTGAAATTGAGATTAAATATCTATATATTAAAAAATGTTACACAAATACACAGGCTTTCATAGGTTGTCCTAACTTTTTCACATGACTGTATCAGTGAAAACACCCACATCTCAACACACTGAACTCCTCTTGCATTCAAAGGCAATTGGGGATATACCTAGTGAGCTTACACCTCATGCTACTTTGAATTCATCACAAAGACTTATTGTTGAGAGGGATTTGAAGAACATCCCAGAGTCGGAGATTCTCTTTGGTTTTTCCACCCAAGGAGTTTCTGCAATGAGGTGTATCTTGCAAAGATGGAATTATGATGCCAACCAATGTCCTCATTCTGACATTTATATCACCATGTCTACTTGCCACCATCAAGGCAGGTTATCTTAATTGCAAGGTACAGCCATACATTCTAAACTCTCTTAGATATTTCCAGTGTCAGCAGTTCAGTTGCTGATAAACATCATGTTGTGGTTCCTTGATGTGTGCTCATTGTGGTGGCAAGGACCACGATGCCTATGAATGTGAAATGGACCCTCATTGCATCAATTGCTAAATGGTTGGAAGAAAATGAAGTGCAGCATTTTAAAAAGATTCATAACATTACTTACCCTGAGGCTTGAAAGTTGCTTCCACCACTTCTTCTCGGATGTATGTTGCTGCACTTCATTCAAATACTACAGATGAAGTGCAGACAGGTCTCTTTGTGCCACCAGAAAAATTGTTCTCAAATCAAATGAAAAGTCTTTTAACCTCCATGGTTAAAAATGTTGATGAATCAACTTCAAAACCAATCTCTGTCCCTAACATACATTCCAGCAAACCCCAAGATCCACTTCCTTTGGTTCCAGGTGCAGGCATTTCCTTGGGTACATCTTCTTTTCTCACCCCAGGATGCAAAATAATCATTCGTTCATGTCCTCAGTCGCTGGAATCCTCTTCGAACAGCAAAGACTGCACAATCCATGGAGTTTAACAGACCTCCCAGGAATAAAGAAAAAAGACGTGGCTATAACCAGAGGGGCTCTTCACCCAATTTGCCTACATATAAATAAAAATGGCCACCTTGATGCAATGGAACTGTTGAGGTTTACATTCTCATTTGGAAGACATCAAAGCACTGATTACTTCCTACCATTTTGTGTGTCTTTCCTTACAGGAAACATTTCTGAAACCTGCCGATACAGTTACCTTTCAGCAGTTTTCTTTATACAGAAATGACAGGCTGTGTGATGGATGAGTACATGGAAGGATGGCACTATTGGTTGATCAGCATGTGCTCACCCTGTCTTTACCACTCGACACACCCTTGGAGGCTGTAGCCACCTGTGTTACCTTGGGTCGTACCATTACTGTTTGTTCTCTCTACCTGTTGCCTGAAGAGACTTCTGATCAATACTTTGATGCTCTCATTGAACAGTTGCCATCTCCCTTTTTAGTCCTGGGGACTTTAATGGACATCATCCCCTCTGAGGAAGTGCTGATATTGATGGGAGGGGTCACTCCATGGAGCGTATGCTCTCTGATCATGACCTTTCTCTTTTCAATAGTGGTTTTTCTACTTATTTCCATGCACTTAGTTAGTCCTTTACTGCTATTGATCTCTCGGTTTGCTCCCCTTTATGGAGGGTTGATGATAATCCACGAGGCAGTGATCATTTTCCTATAATTTTGAAAGAGACTGGCTGTGGTCGATGTCACCTGACTTGCATGCTCCAGGGGAAGCTGGATCAAGCAAATTGGTCTTCTTTCACTGCTCTCAAAGAACTTGATCCTGCCTTCAGTAGATGACTGTGTGGCAGCAGTAACTGACTGTATTATACAGGCAGCTGCTCAATGTATTCCTAAAACCTCGACACATTTTCCACGATATCCTCGTCCATAGTGGAATTCTGCCTGCTACATGGCATGAAAGGCTCAAAAACAGGCCTGGTATATTTTTTGTAGGTATTCCACACTCTCGCACCTCATCGCTTTCCTGCAGGCCCATGCACATGCTTGGTGGATAAGACATCAAGGCCAGAAGGACTCTTGGATTAAGTTCACAACCAGCATATCTTCTACCACCAGTTCCAAAGTCATATGGAACAAGATTTGAAAGGTCAGTGGGCAATATAATTCTGTCCCCCTCTTGATCTTTCTTTCTGATGGCCAGGAAGTAGCTGATACCCTGAGCATTGCTGATACTCTAGGTGAAAGCTTTTGCTAGGTATCTAGCACTTCTGCTTCATCTTCCACCTTCTTAGCCATCAAGACTTAGGCAGAGCAATCACCTATTTCCTTTTGAGCTGATTGTTTCTATTACTATAATCTTTACTTTACACTGGTGGAATTCAAACTGGCTCTTCATCGGTTTGGCAGTACATCGGTTGGACCTGATGATATACACTATAAAATGCTACGCCATCTATCTCCTGCTTCTCTTGCTATTCTGATTTTTCTTAACTGGATCTGGCAGGACAATGTTTTTCCTGATGCCTGGCACCAGGCTGTTGTCCTGCCTTTCTCTAAGCCTGGGAAGGATCTCAAGATTCCTTCAAACTATCATCCAATTGCTTTGACAAGCTGTCTCTGTAAGACCATAGAAAGGATGGTAAATGCTCGTCTTGTTTGGTTCCTTGAATCAAACAATCTCCTTTTGCCCACCCATTGTGGGTTCCAACAACAGCGCTCCATCATGGACCACCTGATCTGACTTGAAACGACAATCAGAGAAGCCTTTCTCAAATGACAAAATCTTGTATCAATATTCTTTGACATTGAGAAGGCTTATGATACTACGTGGAAGTATGGCATTTTGCCAAACCTCCATATATCTGGGTTGCGTGGCCATTTGCCCATTTTTATTAAAATTTTTTTAATGGACAGGCAATTCAAGGTTCATGTGGGTTCAACACTTTTCTGTTCTTTTTTACAGGAACTTGGAATCCCTCAGGACTGTGTTTTGAGTGTCACACTTTTCAGTATAAAGATTAATGCCATCATTGAAAAACTCCCTCTTACTGTTGCAAACGAGCTCTATGTTGATGACTTTCACATCTCATGTCAATTGTCGAACATAAGGTACATTGAACGGCAGTTACAGACTGCCCTCAATTGTTTACTGAAGTGAACAAAAGCAAATGCACTTTTGCCATCAACAGGGTATTCACTCTGATCCTGAACTCAGTATTGGTGATGTTGTGCTGCCTGTGGTCCCTGAGACAAAGTTCTTGGGACTTATCTTTGACTGTAAGCTGACCTTTATACCACACATCAAGCAGCTACGGGTCAAATATACAAGAGCACTGAACATCCTCTGTGTCTTCTCTTCTACTACTTGGGGAGCGGATCGATGTTCTATGCTAAAGATATATCGTGCTCTTATATGATTGAAACTAGACTATGTATCACTGGTTTATGGCTCTGCCAGGACCTCAGCCTTAAATATGCTGGGCCCCATTCATCATCAAGGACTTCGGCTCTGCACTGGGGCTTTCTGCACTTCCCCAGTTCAGAGTTTGTACACAGAATCTCATGAACCTTCTTTGTACCTTTGCTATTTGCAACTGTCTTTACTATATGCTTTGAAACTTCATTCCTTACCAAAGCATCCCACCTGGGGTTCTATTTTCCTTCCTCTGTGTTTACTGATTAATGCTTCGTTTCAGTATGGTCTTAAACTTTTGATCAGCTAGTATTTAGGCTAACTTCATAGTGTTCACATTTTCCCTATTAAATGTTTAAAAAATTTTATTTTTATTTTCCCTTTTCTTATTTTCATCTTTCGAAGCTCTACTCAAATAAATGGTTGAGTCTAACAACGCAAAATGCATATTTTTTCTTTATGTTCATTGGCCTTAAGATTTTGGCCAGCAGTGTATATATATTGATCCCTATGTGTCTTTATGAAATTAAAAAATAATTTAAATTGTACTTACTTAAATTACATCCATCAAGCATTCCTACATTTTAAAAGTTAGTTTATTACAGGAGCCATTCCAGTAGCTACATGTTTCAAAATCTGTTTCTGAGTATCAGATATTGTGATTACAATTTATTATTTTAACAAAGCCTACTATGGTTGTATATTTTGAACACTTGCATTCTTCATGTTGTATTTTCTGAAGTGCATTTCCATGCGATTTGTTCCAAAATTGTTAGATAAAGTTCTGGATATTGACTCTCTGAGCACTTATGTACAGTGCTTTTTGAAACAACTTATGGAAATTGTGATAAAAAGAACACAATAATGTATTTAAGAGTTAAAAGAAATTTAAAGCCTTAATTTTTGAACAAATTATAACAAAAGACTTGTATAAGGATACTGGTCTCAACACAGCATATGTCTTCTTCAATCTGACATTTACTTCTGAGAAGAAAATAGTCAATTAATTTTAAATATAAATTCTGGCATTCCCCTAAGGGCATGGGTAGTAGGAGATAGTTTAAAGGGGCCTGTGGAGTTGTTTTATATACATGATTATTTGCTTTCCGGTCAGTTTGACAGTGCAAACCCCTCATGTATTATGTGTGTGTTGATGTTCTTACTTTATGTTCAATGGTTCTTATGCCTACATTTCTTCTAACCTGACCAATATAAACATTTTCTCAAAATTGGCAAGGTATAATGAAAATACATTGTTTTTTATCTTCTACTGTGAATTTAAGTTAGATTATTTTTAATATCTGGGCATTCATGAATGAATTTAACATTATTTTTCATTAACATTTTCTGAAAGGACTGAGTTTTGGAGTTTTAATTTTTATAGAATAGCTTTTTCTAATCTTTCATTTTGCTTATCTTAAGTTTTCCCTTGATTTCTGTGTTGAGTATAGAAGTGAACAAAGTGAACTCAGTATGTATTGCAATGATGTAGTTGTTTGATGAAAAATATAGTTGAACATACTGATCCAAAAAGTGTACTAATGAGTCATTAAAGTTATGGACTTGCAACATTAAAATTAAATGTTCCTGCTTAACAGAGTAGAAATAGCCCAATGTATAGTTTTGTGCAAAAACAAATGATAACTAAGACAGAACCTAATAAAAACAGTTTGAAGTAATATTCATAATTAATGTGTTAAGAATAATTACAGAATGTTTAAGTCAAAAGTTTAATATATTTTCTAAGGTTTTTGTGTGTATGTCATATTGCTATCATAAACAAAAGATGTGAAGTGTAAAATGCTGTAAAACTATTAATGAGCCAAAATGTAAAAGTTTAAATTGCAAAAATGAGAAAGAACTTCTTGAAATCTATAGTATTTGGAAGATAATTTTATTGTAGAGAAGATGCACCTCTTTACATTTGTAAATAAAATGAATACAGAGTTAAAAGTGTATCAACAAAAAGTTATATTCAACAGTGTTTATCCTCATTTCAAAATAGAATTCTTCCAGATGATGATAAAGCTTAATCAAATATTCCCAGCATGAAAAATAAATAACCAATGTCGATTTTAAAGACTTTCTCCAGATTTTAAATTTTAAAATAAAAGTAAATAAATTTTCCATTTTTTTGCTTGGTTTTCATATGAACATAACCAAATATTTGTGTGTTAACTGATAAAAGAATAAATTATACATCACATAATGAACCATACTATTTCCCACAGTGAAGCAATTAAACTTTCTATCATCAAGCCTTATGAACCACTTCTTTTAATTTTCAACA
This sequence comes from Tachypleus tridentatus, assembly GCF_004210375.1. Lineage (NCBI taxonomy): Eukaryota > Metazoa > Arthropoda > Merostomata > Xiphosura > Limulidae > Tachypleus > Tachypleus tridentatus. Next base: position 18,496,979 of record NC_134832.1, on the reverse strand, counting down.
TGTTATCAAACAGTAATAAATCCAGTTGAAAATTTTCACTTGTTACTGAGTCTCATGATAAAAGTGTTTGATCCATAAAATATGTAGAAGTAAGGAAACATTAAGCCCTTCCATAAATTAGAACTTAAAAAGATGTATTATTGTCAGTAGCTATTTAATTATTTGTAATATCTTATCAGAAATTGCAGTTTTTGTAATGAAGCATTAATTATATTGGACAATTTATCTGATGCCGTGATTGGGTGAAAATTGCAGTTTTGAATTTGAATAACTATCATCACCCCACCTATGCCAATGAGAAATAAGTTTTATCCATTTAGTTTCACTGAATTATTAACAATAGGAAAAATAATCTTTTCTTCGTTTTCAAAATTACAAGATGTATGATTCAAAGAGTTGGTTAAAAATATGTTTTGCATTTGTTTACGCTCAATAAAAATAATAGCATACTAGTTTTTATAACCTTGTAAATTTTCTCATTTCAGAACCATGTATCAAACTTAGTATCAAAGTAACTCCATGATTGATTAATCTCATAAAAATAATCAAGTAATCAAAATTAATGCTCCTTATTATTACCTTTTGCAACTATTCAAACCATACAAGTTTTGTGGGAGAATAAACGATTAGTTGAAATTAATCATTTAATGACCCATTCAATTAGCAAATTTCATTAATCACCTAATTCTACTATATAGTGTAATTTTATCAGTTTTGATTATTATTTTGATAACCCAAAAATATAATAAAGTTCTTTTTCTTTTAATTATCTCTCTCTGTGATTGTAAACATAAAATTAAAATTTTGTTCTGTATTTTCTGAATCTATTTACCACAGAAATCAATTAGATTATTTGATTGTGATAATTTTGACAGGTCTGTCAACAATTAGCCAGACAGGACTTGGAAATCCGTGGCTTATATGTGATGCTTCTAAACATCGGTTAGAAATAGACTCACTTCTTCCTCCTTTTGTCAAGGCTATTAATAGTTTGGATGTTGAAGCTACAGTACTTGTCTGTGGCACAGACAGTGAAGCAGTCTACTTGGTTACAGGACTGAATGTGTGATTAAAGGGTGTTTGTTAAGGCTGTTGACAGTTTGGATGTTGAAGCTGTATGCTTAGTTAAAGAACTGAATGTTTGATTATAGCATGTTTGGATTTTCATGTGTTTTTAGCATTTTAATGAAACATTATACCTAAAAAGTTTTGATCAATATGTAAATTGAAAAGAAAAAAAATTGAACTTACTTTTGATAAAACTTGCTTTTAAAGTTAGAATGAAATCATTGTTTCTGCTACAGTACAAACTGTTATATTGTAGATGAAAATCAACTTTAATGTAATTAAACATTATATCCATTCAGGTGAAATTGAAAACTGGGTTTAGTTAGTGTGAAGTGAAGTTAATATTTAACTGAAATCAATAAATGTTTTTATATTAAAGGCAAGTATAAATTTCACTTTCGTATTCATCATTCAAGAATAGGTACGTAACACACACGTAATATTTGAAACAACTTTCCTGGAAGAGAGAAATTAAAGGTAATGGGAAGTTTTGAAACTAACATTTTATATAACCTGTTTTGAAAGTCTTGTTTCTTGATTTTTTGGTTGAAATTTAATAGTGTTTAGTAATTAAATGTTATGTAACAATTTTTGTAATATTAATATAGACCTGTTCTTTTACTTTGTATTGTCATTTTTTTTCTACAGTTAGTTGTTAAGTGTATTTTCTACTGTCTGATAGAAAGTATAATTGTTATATTTAAAGTAAAACATTAAAATAAAATAAAAAATTCCTCATATTTATTTCAGTTTACATTTCATTTTATTTTTGGTGGCTTTATTTCACCAATCATATTCATTTAGCTACTCATTAATTATATAAACAGTGAACAAATTACCTTATTTAACACACCAGTAATTATATTTTTGATAATCATAAAACCGTTAATTTTACCCCGTGTGCTTAAAATATAAGAAAACACTCATACATACATACACAAGATTATTATGAGATATTTATTAGTATAATTCAATAAATGAGGTGTGCTGGCACGTAGTATTCTTTATGAAAAACTTAGGGAAGTTATAGAATGTTGGACTTAACGACATGTTATTTGTTCCACAAATACACAGAAATTAAGAATATTTAAAATATATGGCCATTCAGTGTGTAGAATTAATTAACTTATGTTATTAAAATATACTATTGTACCTTGCCATAAATATTTAAGGTGGTGAAATACTAATCCATAATTGTGATTCACGTGCTTTTTTTCAGCATTCTACGACTGTTATATAAATATACCAACAAGCATCCTTAAATCAATAATGACTTCAAAACTATCATTCTCGTGTCTTATGTAGGATTTAAGTTTTGTGTATTTCGAAGTTCGGATCAACAGCTGTACTTGGAATAACAAATACAACGAAAATAATTACAGAGAAGCAATAACATTTTATTTCTGTGCAGTGTTCTCAAGAAACGACGAGAAAAACAAAACATCGAATCTGGTCAAATGTTCATCGAATATTTACAATTATTCAGAATGATGTAAAGTAATCACGCGGTTGAAGATAATAGAATTCTTGATTCTACCCGAATTAAAATTACAACAGAATAATCAGCATATACAAGACAGAAATACTTACAAAATATCAGCAGAGATAAGTCACACAAATACAACAATTTCTCACAATAAAATAACGGATATTCCCTCAAAAATGGTTACATCTAGTTCATGAAAATGTTGAGGTAGCTGAGATATTTCTACAGTAATAAACAATTTTCAGTTCAACTCTTTCATATTATATTTGATTTACTTTATCAATTAGATTTTTGGCATGCGTGTATCGCTTGCTTGACTAGCTTATCCAGATGGCGCCACTTACACATGCTTTTTCCGAATCACAGACGATTTTCTTTCATTTGATATCTCTTCATTTCGCACCCGATTATCACACACACAAAACGTTTTGTATAACGTTACGTAATAGTTTTTTTTATTAGCAAGTGTATTTGAAGTTAAATATCTGCTCAACATTCATTTGAAGTTTTCATCTCTTGAAAGTGGTTAAAAGTTGAAATAATCCTCTAAGGACATAGAACTGCTACCGTTTATCGGCAGTGGTGGAAAGTACTCAAAACAAAAACAACACTATATTCAATTTTTGGAGTTCTATAATTTTTTATCTGAGTATTATTTAAACAAATGTATAATGCTAATTCATAATTCAAGAAATATGCAGCAGATCCAAGGCTACACATAAAACGTTATCAGGGGTAATAAAAATATTGACAGAACCAAAAATATACTTGTAACTTATTATAAGAGGGGTCAGTATTGGAGATAATTTATTAATTTTTTTTAAAAGAAGAAAAGACTAGAAACCATAAGTTAAAAGAAAATAATTACAATTAAATGTTCGTGATAACAAAAGACAAATATTGTCAAATCATTCCTGTGCTTTTTTTTTCACTTCTCCTGGTTAAAAAAAAAGTTATTAATTTGGGAAAAACCAGGTCAAATGCTTCAAAATTTATTGTAAATAAGCAAGTAATCATTTTAATACAGAGTAATTTCATGAGCCCCTAAACTCCAAAGACTGGTAACTTAATTACTGGCAGAAATAACTATTAAATTTACAATATATTTCTAAAGAACGAAATCTTTACCAACAGTACATCATTTAATAACCCCATTTTTTAATATTTTGACCAGGTGATATGACATAACATTAAATAAGCAACACAAGCACCAGGAAAGTGTGTCCCATTGTTTTAACAAGTACTTGTGAAGTAGAAATTGAACTTGCAAGTTGTCCTTTAAAGTTTTTTTCTCTAATAATGCCAGAGAATGCGTATAAATGAAATTACAACAAAAAGTTTTAGGTGCTTCTAAAATTGTACCAGCTTTTAGTGTTGAAAAGAAACTAAATTATTGACTTGTGTTTCATAATATTGAAGTACTGAGAAAAATATGGGATTACTGTAAAAGCACATATGTATTGTTTATTAATTAATGTGAGTAATGCCCATCACGCTTCAAATCGAAGAGGTGGCTATGTGCACCTATTTTGGCAATGCTGTTGTTATCTGAAATTATAGGTTTTTTATAGCAACACCACATAAAAGTTTAGAAACATTATGAGAAACTGTTCTTTAACACACAATTTTATACTGATATTTCTCCAACACCATAACTGTCACATATCGATATTCGTACACGCAAATCGGTTTACATGTGTTTTTCTGTTGATCCAGTTACTGATTTATTTTACACCGGATTTCAAGTAAAATTTTCATCAGAGTGGATGCCAGATTCTGTGCAAAAAGTACGTAAGCCGCCGCGTTTCGTCCGATGAGGCCTGATATAGGCACGTAAAATTCTACTAATACATCACGAACCGATGTCGCCATCTATTGAAGCTCTCAGAGATTAAGAAGCTCTAAACTTTTTTTCCTCCTGTACGTCGACATCAGTGAAACGGTTTAGCTATTCATGGTTTAGCAACGTATTAGTGACCTCAGAGATTGACAGTAGCGGATTACCATCAGGCTTGACCGATGGTGGTCGGCCATTTTCCAGTCTAGCCAAGAGATGCTGAAAAATAAATATAGTTATATACGTATATAAGAAAATAAAAATATTTACATAATCTACGATATGACTTACAATAATTCGTTATAGACATACAAGTGTTATTAATCAATAATGGCGATATGCACATTTTGGTAAACGTTGTTTACTTAGAGAAGAAATGTTCAACTTTATGATAGTTGGGGAGATGTCACATAGTGTATTGAGAGCAGTTTCAAGGGCCGAACAATATTTACCGATGAAAAAAAAAAAAACATTATAACTTCATCGAGTTGATTGGTATTAAATGCCAGAGCACTCTAATAACAGATGAAAATTATTAGGCTCCAGATATAAAAGCATTAAAAATAAGACTTCTTTTTAAATTTACACCTGGTAGTTGATGGGCTACTCGAGGGTTGTCAAGTGGAATTTTTATGCATATAAAATATTAATCATTTTATGTTAAACTATCGACAATTATATAATTGCTAGATTGTGTTTTCATACCATTTGTCATTTAATTATTAGTTATTCAGAAAATAGGACTTAATACGTTGCTTCAGACGAACTTATACAGTAAATAAATTCGGTCTTTTTCTGAGATTCAAAAAACATCCCGTCTTTCCCTGAGATAACAGATATAATATGATAGAAATTTATTTTCTGCCTGAACTTTAACTCCTAAGCCATAAAATTTGAAACAACTATCATGATTTATTCACTGGATCTCAGTAAATTTACTGGAAGTCAGAAATTTTACAAAACGAAATGTTTCCTATTATTGAATTTCAAACTTTTTTTGTCGTATCGAAGATTTGAACTGACACGCTTCAAGATTTAAATCAATAACACTCCGTGGAACTTCTGGTAAATAATTAATAACCATTACAGATAACAAGCAAATAGAAACACAATGATGCTATGATTAAAAAAGTTTCTATTAATAATATACTTTGATTAAGTTACAAGTAATAACAATGCTTTCGAAAAATCAATGAACAACTGCAGAAACAGTTTGTGATATGTTCGCTCAAAAATTTGGATTTACTTTTATTTTTACAAGACAGAACTATTTTCAAAATGTAAATACATAGATATTTATACACTGCTGGCCAAAATCTTAAGGGCAATAAACATAAAGAATAAATATGTATTTTGCGTTGTTAGACTAAACCACTTATTTGAGTAGAGCTTCGAAAGATGAAAATAAGAAAAGGGAAAATAAAAAAAACAACTTTTTTTTAGCATTTAATAGGTAAAATGTGAACACAATAAAATTAGACTAAATACTAGTGGTCAAAGGTTTAAGACCATACTGAAACGAAGCGTTAATCGATAAACACGTAACGAAATTTAGTCATTTGTGTTCAAGCATTAGCGTTGTCAACATCTTCCACTGACATCTCCTGTGTTACATTGGGTAAAAACATGGCAAAGGCTAAAAAGTTGACAGTTTGAACGTGGCAGAATTGTCGAGCTGTAAAAGCAAGGTCTCTTTCAACGTGCCATCGCTGGTGAGATTGGGTGTAGTAAAACTGCTGTTGCAAATTTCTTAAAAGATCCTGAGGGATATGGAATGAAAATGGTCGACCAGAGAAAAGTTCGCCGGCATTGAGCAGAAGGATTCGACGGGTTGTTCGGCAAGACACTAGCCGATCGTCGAACCAGATTAAGGCCCTTACGGACGTAGAATGCAGTTCAAGAACAATAAGACGACACCTACAAGAGAAAGGCTTTAAAAACCGTAAACGTCTTCAAAGGCCACGCCTCCTCCCACACCACGAAACAGCTTGGTTAAACTTTGCTGAAGAGCACCAAACATGGGACGTAGAAAAGTGGAAGAAGGTTTTGTTCTCTGATGAGAAAAAAATTTAACCTGGATGGTCTAGATGGCTTCCACCGTTACTGGCACGATAAGAATATCCCACCCGAGACATTTTCTATACGACACAGTGGAGGAGGTTCCATCATGATCTGGGGTGCTTTTTCCTTCCATGGAACAATTGAGCTTCAGGTTATACAGGATCGTCAAACAGCAGCTGGCTAAACTGACATGTTGGAGAGAGCATCTTTATTGACTGAAGGCTCTCGCTTGTGTGGAAATGACTGGATCTTTCAACAGGACAACGCTGCAATCCACAATGCCCGAAGGACAAAGGACTTTTTCATGGCGAATAACGTGATTCTTTTGGACCATCCAGTGTGTTCGGCCGAACTGAACCCTATTGAAAATGTTTGGGGATGGATGGCAAGGGAAGTCTATAGAAATGGATGTCAATTCCAAACAGTGCATGATCTTCATAAAGCCATTTTCACGACTTGGAATAACATTCCAGCCAGCCTTCTGCAAACGCTTATATCGACAATGCCAAAGCGAATGTTTGCAGTTATTCGCAGTGACGGTCGTGCAACTCACTACCGAGACCTCTTGTTGGGCATTTCCTACCCTGTTGAGGACTTATTTTTGGTATGGTCTTAAACTTTTAACCAGCTAGTATTTAGGCTAATTTCATAGTGTTCACTTTTTCCCTATTAAATACTAAAAAGTTTATTTTTATTTTCCCTTTTCTTATTTTAATCTTTCGAAGCTGTACTCAAATAAGTGGTTGAGTCTAACAACACAAAATGCATATTTTTTCTTTATGTTCATTGGCCTTAAGATTTTGGCCAGCAGTGTATAAGATCGTATACGGCTGGAAAATAATGATGAATTTTACAGTACTCGCAACAGAAATGTTTTAATTTTTTGTTCGTATGTGGGTGTCTTTTGTTTTATTTGTACGTTTTTTTAGTTTTTAAGCGATTTTTAAAATATTATTGAGATATTGAAGAAATCTTCGGAATAAAGGTATATCATTACAAGCACATATTGACTGTGTATGTCGTTTTGTCTCTTTTCTCCACTTAAAATAATACAAGAAATAGAATATACACTTAAAATTATTTTAATTAATGTTTGTAGACATAGAAACGAAAAATAACAGCAACATAAATAATCTAAAACCTTTCTGTTAGTGTAAACAAACAGTCAATTAGTGTCCCAAGGCATACATTTGTTCTTTTTATTCTTTTGCTGGTTAGCACTGTGAAAAATTAGTACACCAAACAGAATCATGCAATTATTTTAGATAATATACATTTTATTCACTAGATGGCACTGTTTGTGCTGGAGCAGAAGTCGGCTTAGCCCAAGGAGCTAGGGGTCCAAGCACCCATTTTACCTCATTTGTTAAGTTGGGTTAGTTCAAACAAAAAGAAAATAAATAAAGAGAAATGCACCAGCAAGCAGGGGATGAACAACTTACGTAGATGTGGTCTCCAAGGGCTAAGGTGCTCTACTGTCCAGGCCTGCAAGAAGTTACCACTCTTCAGCTTTCTTCTACTAACATTTTTATAATTATGTTTAACTTACAAATCATTATGCTAAGAAAACCAAAGATAATGTCCAATTCCTGTGTTATTTAGGATTTGTAAGTACAAAGGAAATACTGTTGTTCTTTTTTACATGATAACTTTAGTAACCGTTACAATTGTATACAGCACAAAAACATGACAATGATGAATAAACTTGTAAGACCAGTAAATTTTTTATATTTAAGACTTTTAAGATTAAAATAAGACCAATTTTTTTTAATTAAATACATCTTTAATATATATATATATATATGTAATATAATTTTGTACAGATACATCGAATTTTAATTTAAATACGTGAACTCAACTCAATTTTTTCATGTATATCTATTATTGTTCATCACAAACTCAAACCTATGGAAACAGTATAACATATCTATGCTGTTATGTTTTTGTAAGTCATATTTACAACGCTCTAATACACGGGAACAACTACATCGCATTACTGAAGATTATACAAAAGTTATCAAAACTAACAAAACGTTTTAAATAGTAAAACCAAAAGTATTAAATAAACGTTGTTAGTTGAAATGTGCGTCGATATTTCTATAATATAATTTGTAAATCGTTGCACATAATTATCAGTAGCTAAGAATATATAGTATAATCATTAATAAATTAAATGCTTAAATATCCAGTAAGATGCATTACGTGTTTCAAAAAATACTACATTTTTATAACTTAAATACCAACCTCAACGTTAGCACAAAACAAACTCAAAACGTAGCAGAAGTAGGGAGGAAAATATAATCTGGTGATCAACCAGCAGGAAACTTTAAATATTCACTGGGCAGAAACAATGATAACTTTCTACATACACCCACCATTTCCTACAGAAGGTTTCAGTTGGTCGGTTATAATCATCTAACTACCAATTCTATCTGCTCACTCAGAGATAGCTTAGAATCGATTCAATGATCACCCTCCCTACCAGAGGTTCCAGTTGGACGAATAAAAATGTCTCGTAATTAGCCAGAAAATATTTATAAAATCCCTTCTGAGAGTTGCAGGTATAACTTCGACTAAGCTAAACCTAACGATGGCATCTTTCTGGATTTATAAAATAAACAAAGAACTAGTAATTAATACCTTCTCAAAATCTAATTTATAATAGAAGGTAAACTTTAGTTTAACTTATCTTTCTATGAAAAGTTCTCATGGACATGTATCGCGGTGAGACTTAATGGGAGTTCCAAGGAAAATCACAGCTGAGCTCGAGGTTTTATTGAAGTTCATGTTATCCAATAAAATACATCAAGTTTTATTCCTTACTTTTTCACAGTCGTTTATTAAAAATGGTTAACCCTACTAGTTAAATGTAACGTTGTCTTTATGTCTCTATTGCATAAGTGAAATAGTAATTTCATAAGAATAATGAGATTTAACGCTTTGCAAGAACTGAGTTGAAATTCAATTCACACACACGTTTGAAAGTGTGTGAAAAACCACCATTTTAAACACATGCACGTATTACATGCATGTGTGTTTTAATTTTAGCTTATTTACAAAAATTAAATATTACAGTTAACTATGAACTTGTGACAAAAACAATGGGAATACTTCATATTTGGTACTGTCTGTGTTTTCTGCCCTTATCTATTTTTATTTTAGTTTTGTTATCTTAAGATCAAGTTCTACAGAGTCGCACTCTATGTTAGAAATTATAATCATTTCAGATTAGCGCAGATCGTTTTGATATTAAAATCAAACTGGAATTACAACATGAAAGAATTTAACATGAAGTGTCATTGAGAAGGTTAGTGACATAATGAATATAGCCGTATTTCTCAAACTGGATTTCACGAGTCATGGCCGACATTTCATAAAATATTTTTTTTGTAAAATGCGAGCTATAAAAAAAGAAAAAAAAATCGTAAAATTAAATTTATATGAATTAAAACATTTAATTTTGAAATACAGCTTTTTACGTACACAGAATTTTTTTTTTTCAAAATATAAAACAAACGTGGATAACTTTGGGTATCCGCGAAAAAACTTCAAATTGAAAGGAGCCCTGTGGTAACTGAAATTTTTGAACCACTGGAATACCACAGCGGTGTGATGGTGTTTGACGATATTTCTCTGGCTAGGTTCACGATGTCAATAAACACGTAGGTTCAGTAAGGTTTTTATCACTTTTTCTTCATCTAGATCTAACACTTGGCTTTTTCACAGTGCTGTGGTGTGAAGGTGGATATGATGAGGCATATCTTTTCATATTAGATAATCAAATCGATTCTTACGTCTACAGAACTTCATCAGAGTAGCTACGAGACAAAATCTACATCAAGTTGATTCATACGTCTACAGAACTTCATTAGATAAGTTTCTCTCTTTAACGCTATGTAAATACGTTACATAAACTATATCAGGCCTATTCACACGTTTACAGAGATTCGTTAAAATAAGTCTCTCTATATCGTTGACTAGTTTGACTGGTGAAAAGCAATACAGTTTCAAACTGCAATTCTCAACTAGTGTTAAAAATCCTGTCTAAGAATATTTCTCATTGTGTCGTTTCTGATTGTTCACTGGAATACAAATATATATTACATGTATATAAGTTTTGAAACAGACAATTACTTGAAACGCAAATACTGTTATAAGTAAAACTTTAATGTGAAGTGTACATAAATTACGTTTTGGTTTAAGTTAGCCAAGTTTAGGAATACGGTTTTTGTTATGACGCTCAGAAACTTTTATTTAGTGTAAAAAGTAACAAGTACAACAGCTTATAACTGTTAAAAGAAAAGCCGTAACAAAATTACTAAAGTTACAATACACAGAGGGTGAATATGTTATATTAAAACCATTGTTCAGCTCCAGAACGCCATTATATCCATGTCAACATATCCATTCACGCGCTGAATATTGTGCATCTTAACAATAGCCCTTCAGCTTAGTTTCCGTTACAATAGGTTGTCTGTCACGTCCAAAGCGTGCCACTGTTCCCTGAATTCCAAATTCGATCTAGTGTACGAGGACCATGGTACCCAGCGCCAATTTAAACAATTCATTCTCTCAGGAATTTGTAGCGTGAATACCTATTTTATTCTCAAGCTGCTTCAGGTATGACCTGAAGCCCTTTCTTGGTGACCGCTATTGGCTTCGTTTCCATACAAAGCCGGTATTTCTGTATGGTAAAAACGGTTCAAACACTGGCTTGAGAATATGTAGGGTTTAGGGTTCACTGTGATTTTTTTATCCACTTTCCTAATTCTAACTTTTCACATACATAGTATCAGACGATAATCATTGCAAGACTTGTAACAATTAATAAAGTACACATGTCACCATGTTCTGTATTTTGTCTATATAGTTTACTAGAGTTAATTTTCTTTTCCTAGATACATTGTGGAACCAAACTGTGTACATGCGTTTTCCATCATTTCTCCAGGTATAGATTCTTTTTTATTATGTTGCGTACTATAGTATTAGAAACGTGTATGGCTTTACTACTGACCTTTGTGTTCATGTTACAAGACGCCTAAATAGGGTTACCATGTCTGGGGTACGACTTGTTGGGTTTTTTTTCTGGATGATCCTATACCTCAAGTTGATCCATGTTCCTTTGCTTTCCAATGCCATTAAGTACAACACCCATCCCCTTCTCGAAAATCCGAAATTTCTAATCTGAACATATCTTAATAATTTGAGTGTAGCAATATTTTTCGTCGAAAAGGGCGGTTACATAATTTTCCTAAAATTGATCAGTTTTTGGTGGCACTAAATTACCTACGAAAGTAAAGCACTCTCAAAATATAATTCTGTTACGTTCCGTATTATCTCAGTTTCATACGGGTTCTTGTTGCCACGTTCCTTGCTGATGTCCAAACTCAAATTCGGTTTTCAACATAACATACTCAACGCACTGTAAAGCCCACAAATACTGATAACTTTATGTAAATCACATAAAAAACATGATAAAACTTCAGCATTTTCGACAAGTTCATAGTAAAGGTTTTATTGTATTTTAGAGCGACTTAGAAACCTTTCTTTATTCTACATGCTTTTACTTCAGTCGTGATAATCTGTTATATATTTACGTTACATTTAATACCAAGAACAATATCAACAAAGAGCAAAAATTAATAAGCTTGTTCTTACTTTTAACTAATTTAACGCTGAAAAACTATTGTTTCGGTATTCTAAAGAAAACAAAACCCAATAAGGAATAAAACAAAAGAATCTAAGTAATTTCCTGATTCATTAATTTGTTCAAAAGTAAAAGCGCGCTTATTAATTTAACTTTATAAACGTGAGAGATTTGTTCTTCTCAAGAGTTTTTACTTAATTACTTATAGATAACATGAAAAAGTTTACGGCTGTTCAAAATGTAATTAACTATATTTTGAGACAGTCATAACATTTCCTATCAGTAAATCAAATAGGGCCGGCACGGCCAGATGGGTTAAGGCGTTCGACTCGTAATTTGCGGGTTCGAATCCCTATTGCACCAAATATGCTCGCCCTTTCAGCCGTGGGGGCGTTATGTGATGGTCGATCCCACAATTCGTTCATAAAAGAGTAGCCCAAGAGTTGGCGGTGGGTGGTGATGACTAGCTGCCTTCCCTCTAGTCTTACACTGCTAAATTAGGGACGGCTAGCACAGATAGCCCTCGAGTAGCTTTGTGCGAAATTCAAACAAACAGTAAATAAAAACAAAATGAAATGTATTATAAATTTAACACAATTAAACTTTACTTGTAGGACTTAATTGAAAAAAAAAATATAAATACAATTACTAAAATAGAAGATTGCTTAAGCATATAATTTGTTCCAGGTATTTATAATCATGGTTTAAGGATATGAAACAAAGTTAATAAAATATTTAAAAACCTCAGAATGTACGCTAAGCCTTAATTGTTGGTTGTATAGATTTAATGACAAAAACAATAGTTAAACTTTTTTAGGCGTAACTAGATTCGATTTATTTGTTGCTGTTATTTTTTCCTTAGAACATTCGTGCAAAGCTACTCAAGGGTTTTATTTCTAGCCGTCGCTTATTTTGAACAGAAATACAAGATAAAAGGTTGATAAAATTCACCACCAGTTCTAGGGTTACTCTAATCTGCTTAAATGGTGGGATTTGATTGTCGTCTTTATAACGACTCCTCAGCTTCAAATTGCGAAACGCGATTTACTGTGACGGGATCCAAACAGTGGACGCCGAGACCAACAGTATGACACGTTACCCACTGGACCACAATCGTCCCTGTTATATTCTATTTAAATTGATTATTTGGGTAAACACGATAGTGTGATAAAAATTTAGGTTATTCTTACCTAAATGGCCAATACATAAAAACAGTACACACAATTTGGCTAGATGTCAACTCACACCTTCCAACATGATATTGCCTCGCACAGCAAGAAGCGAGAACTTCAATTACATTTACTTTTATTAATTTCAACTCGACTTCAAACAAAAGCTACGAAAAACCAGTACTAACACGTCAGATTTGTACATTTAAAAACAACCAAAACTAATTTACTGAGTTTGATTGTTTTCATAATTATTAAACACACACACAGAGATATTAGCTTGGGCTTAAATTCAGAAACTGTGACAAAGCAGTTATTAAAGACACATTTCCTTACCTCCTGACCCATCTCTGCGCCATAAACAGACATAACCGTTCCTCCATAGTGAACTGGAGTCATCGTCTTTGATGTGCAGGGACTAGAGTTCTTGTTGGGGGAAGTGGATCGAGAGATCGAGGGACTGTTACTCCATTTACAGGCTGATGAACCGTTCGTTATCATTTCTGTAGTTTTACCCATGCCTTCCATGTGGTTCATGTAGCTCGGAAATTTACCGTCAAATATTGATGACCGTGGTCCACTACTGTGACCACCACATGAACGGGGAAAAGAATTTCCCCACATTAGCACGCTCTGCCTTGTATCATTGGTGAAAGCAGAGAAGCTGGACGGTTGTAAAGGTTCGTTATCAATTTTGACACTATCTTTAGAAAACTGCTGAGAATCTCGTAAATGGTTGTGTACTGTCGTGGTTTTGGGTCTGATCACGTTTATACAGTCCGTCCCTACGGATACCGGTACTCCGGGCAAGCCGAAGTTTAGGTTCCCGATCTTGGCAGGGTCTCTTTCTAAGGAAGATAATAAAGGTTGAATACCACCATTAGACGCACTCATAAGACAGCCCCTCAGCTGAGCACTGGGGTCATTAGTTTGGGGGTATCCCTCACAACAGGACGGTTTGGCACCCCCCTGTTGAACCAGATGGGGAGCTTCTCCGTTAAACTTTGTGGCGTCCAGCTGACAGTGGTAGATCTTATTGTCTTTACCGAGCTGGGAGCCGTCCGGGTAGGCAGTGGGAAAACAACTTCTCGTTGCCGCAGAGCTCATGTCCAAAAATCCGTTACTTGCGTACTGGGCGGCATGATGACTATATTCCGGGTAGCAACCACCCAGATGACGATAATGAAGATAATTTTCGGGGCTTAGGAACCGGGAGTTATCAATGCTGGAAAAAATGTTCGGTGGCATTGCTGCCGCAGCGTAAGGAGCAAGACCGTTCACGTTGTCCGTTGGGTAAGGGTAGACATTATAGCCCGGCTCTTCGAGATAAGGGTTATGTGGGACCTTCCATTTGCGGCACGTGGAAAGAAGATCCCTGATTTGTGATTTATACTTCCGGGTCCGTTGACAGCGAAGAACAAAGTCACTGTCTGATAAGATTCCTCCGCGGTCAGTTATGGTATTTAAGCCACCATCCAGATAAGTAACTTTAAAGTCCATGGTTCTCTTTCCTAGAAGGTCTCGACCTTCTTCTTCCCTGTTGAAAGAAAACACTTATTAGTTAGAACGAGTTCCATATTGTTTATGATTTATTTACAACGGTATGAAGTGTTTCAGTTCATCGTTTGTATGGACATTTCTTGTAACAAAGATGTTGTGGTACCATATCCAGATAAAGTGCTCAAACCTGTTGTGCGTTTTTAAAAAAACAAATAATATTATAGTTTTTTTATATTAATAAGTGGTAATTTCTAAAACGAACGACTGCATTGTCCCTAGTAATTAATAAAGTTCGAAATTATAGATGCAATTAATTCTGTATGTCAGATTTCTAGTCGGTATTAATTTGTCCTTACTGTATAGCAGTGTTCAAGGCTGTTCTATTCTGTCATTACTGTACGTCAGTGTTCGAGGATGTACTATTGTGTCATTGCTATATTATAAGGTTTGGAAAAGCTTTAGGCTTCGTTGTTGTGTTAGTACTGCTTGATAAGGTTTAAGTTTTATATTATAGTAAAGTCTTTGTTGTCATGATAGTACTTTTCGACAAGGTACGAAATTTTAGGTTGTACCGTTATCACTCTTGTATTATCTATTACTTTATGAGAGTACTCAAGGCTTTACTATTGTATTATAATGTTATGACAGTATTCAAGGCTTTGCTATTGTATTATTATGTTATGACAGTATTCAAGGCTTTGCTATTGTATTATTATGTTATGACAGTATTCAAGGCTTTGCTATTGTATTATTATGTTACGACAGTATTCAAGGCTTTGCTGTTGTATTATTATATTATGACAGTATTCAAGGCTTTACTATTGTATTATTATGTTATGACAGTATTCAAGGCTTTGCTGTTGTATTATTATATTATGACAGTATTCAAGGCTTTACTATTGTATTATTATGTTATGACAGTATTCAAGGCTATTGTATTATTATTGTATTTGTTGTATTATTATATTACAGTATTCTATTGTATTATTATGTTATGACAGTATTCAAGGCTTTACTATTGTATTATTATTCAAGGCTTTATTATTGTATTATTATGTTATGACAGTATTCAAGGCTTTGCTATTGTATTATTATGTTATGACAGTATTCAAGGCTTTGCTATTGTATTATTATGTTATGACAGTATTCAAGGCTTTGCTATTGTATTATTATGTTATGACAGTATTCAAGGCTTTGCTATTGTATTATTTATGTTATGACAGTATTCAAGGCTTTACTATTGTATTATTATGTTATGACAGTATTCAAGGCTTTGCTATTGTATTATTATGTTATGACAGTATTCAAGCCTTTGCTATTGTATTATTATGTTATGACAGTATTCAAGGCTTTCAAGGCTATTGTATTATATGACATGTTAGGCTTTGCTATTGTATTATTATGTTATGACAGTATTCAAGGCTTTGCTATTGTATTATTATGTTATGACAGTATTCAAGGCTTTATGTTATTGCTTTGCTATATTATTATGTTATGACAGTATTCAAGGCTTTGCTATTGTATTATTATGTTATGACAGTATTCAAGGCTTTGCTATTGTATTATTATGTTATGACAGTATTCAAGGCTTTGCTATTGTATTATTATGTTATGACAGTATTCAAGGCTTTGCTATTGTATTATTATGTTATGACAGTATTCAAGGCTTTGCTATTGTATTATTATGTTATGACAGTATTCAAGGCTTTGCTATTGTATTATTATGTTATGACAGTATTCAAGGCTTTGCTATTGTATTATTATGTTATGACAGTATTCAAGGCTTTGCTATTGTATTATTATGTTATGACAGTATTCAAGGGCTATTGTATTATTATGTTATGACAGTATTCAAGGCTTTACTATTGTATTATTATGTTATGACAGTATTCAAGGCTTTGCTATTGTATTATTATGTTATGACAGTATTCAAGGCTTTGCTATTGTATTATTATGTTATGACAGTATTCAAGGCTATTATTATGTTATGACAGTATTCAAGGCTTTGCTATTGTATTATTATGTTATGACAGTATTCAAGGCTTTGCTATTGTATTATTATGTTATGACAGTATTCAAGGCTTTGCTATTGTATTATTATGTTATGACAGTATTCAAGGCTTTGCTATTGTATTATTATGTTATGACAGTATTCAAGGCTTTGCTATTGTATTATTATGTTATGACAGTATTCAAGGCTTTGCTATTGTATTATTATGTTATGACAGTATTCAAGGCTTTACTATTGTATTATTTATGCTTTGCTATTGTATTATTATGTTATGACAGTATTCAAGGCTTTGCTATTGTATTATTATGTTTGACAGTATTCTATTGTATTTATTATGTTATGACAGTATTCAAGGCTTATGACAGTATTCAATTGCTATTGTATTATTATGTTATGACAGTATTCAAGGCTTTGCTATTGTATTATTATGTTATGACAGTATTCAAGTATTGTATTATGTTATGACAGTATTCAAGGCTTTGCTATTGTATTATTATGTTATGACAGTATTCAAGGCTTTGCTATTGTATTATTATGTTATGACAGTATTCAAGGCTTTGCTATTGTATTATTATGTTATGACAGTATCAAGGCTTTTATATTGTATTTTGTTATGACAGTATTCAAGGCTTTGCTATTGTATTATTATGTTATGACAGTATTCAAGGCTTTGCTTTGTATTATTATTGTATTATTATGTTATGACAGTATTCAAGGCTTTGCTATTGTATTATTATGTTATGACAGTATTCAAGGCTTTGCTATTGTTTTATTATGTTATGACAGTATTCAAGGCTTTGCTATTGTATTATGTTATGACAGTATTCAAGGCTTTGCTATTGTATTATGTTATGACAGTATTCAAGGCTTTGCTATTATTTATTATGTTATGACAGTATTCAAGGCTTTGCTATTGTATTATTATGTTATTATTCAAGGCTTTGCTATTGTATTATTATTTATGACAGTATTCTAGGCTTTGCTATTGTATTATTATGTTATGACAGTATTCAAGCCTTTGCTATTGTATTATTATGTTATGACAGTATTCAAGGCTTTGCTATTGTATTATTATGTTATGACAGTATTCAAGGCTTTGCTATTGTATTATTATGTTATGACAGTATTCAAGGCTTTGCTATTGTATTATTAGACTATAGCAGTGTTGCGTTAGTAATGTTTAATCAACAATTTAAAAGTATACCGTCGTAACGAGGTTTAAAACTAGTGTCGTATCTCGACACTAAAATAAGAAATAACATTCTAGTATTGTGTTACAATAGACAGTAGATATAAACAGCACTGTGTAAAATGGCTGACGAGACTTGAATATTTAGTAGCATGTCGTAACAGTGAACTACGGTGTGTTGTGCGACTTCAACAGAAACAAAGAGATGCTACTGCGTTACAAATCTGAGGATATGGTGTTGTGTCACAAGGTTCACAAAGTTTGAAACTACAGTACTTCGTCACAGCAATAAGAAAAATCGTACACTAAAGCTTGTGTTATAATCATATAGTAGGGTAATTAAAGACAGAATTTTTGTTGTTTCTCTTTTGTGTGGTCACTTGACTTACTCTGCGGCCGAAAATAATAATTAATAATGTGGTATTAAAATAAATAAACAATATAATGTGAAATAATTCTTACTCGAATTCTGACGTGTTGTGAGATAAATAGAACTGTTTTAAAACTGAGTTTTAACAACGTAATTCGCTTCCCACCAAATTGTTGTACTGAAGCAATTTCTTAATATTTATAGCATCCGAACAAGTAGTGTTCCAGCCGGCCTAAAGAGCCCTGGTATCATACGAAAAGTCTCTTCAGCACTATATATAGCATGGTTTACGTATTATCATTCCCTCTTATTTTCTTTCACTCGGAATTTATTATTAATACTTCATTCACGGGATCAAGAGCCGTTTTCGACAACGTTTAAGTGTCACTGTAAAATTCTATGTATAAATTACTCCATTAGGTTATACGCCCTCTATGAGAACAAGACGCTCTTGAATCTTGTAGTCTGTTTTAGAGTGATTAAATATTCTAATCAGAATAGACGATCGTCATTATTACGGCACGTGTTTACCTGCATTCTCAGAAAAATACTAAGTATTTACCTTTCCGTATTAAAAACTTAACTTAATTACCTTAAAAACAGAAATAACCATTGCTGTTGTGTAAACATACGAACGTAAACTACTTTGCAGCGTAGTCCTAACGATATTTTACTTCCATCCTTCACATAGAACGCTACCTAATTACAAACCTTAATTCTCCAGTAAATACACACACACACACAAACCATGCATTTTAACCTTAAGTGTTCAATTTGCTTATCCTTCTGCCTTCTGTCTGTCTATCTATATACCCATCTAAATGTTTACTGCGTTTGTGTCAGGAAGTTAACAACAACAACAACAAAAAAAGCTTGTTTGGGTTTCTATGGAAACCACTACAAAACAACGTATTTCCATCTAATATGTTAAGAAAAAAGAATGCCAGGAAAGGACAGAAGTAGAGAGGATATATAAAGGTAAACGTATAGACAAAAATATAAAAACACAAAGTACAGACATACGCTAACCATGCACTTAACAAATTTTTGCATAAAATATCGTATTTTACTTATTTTGCAGTTAATGTATGAACTTAATAGTTCTATTATATCACTCTGTTACTCGGGGGAAAATATATAAAACTACTGTTCATATGTATATTGAACAGATGTAAGAGTTTCTTACAATACGAACTAAGTATGAACCTTAAAAAAAGAGATATAATATCCCTTGTCAGTGGGTTTTGTTACAATAAACTTATTGCGCTTTTTATATATTACCTTAGCAATTTCAAACCTCATCTGAGCACGTCAGAAGTGCCTGTAGATAAACCTTATAGCTAAAATGTAAATGAAAGAAACCTATTCGACTGGTTTAAATTTTGCACGTACCTTCACGAGCGCCATCTGTGTTAGCCATCCCTAACTTAGAAGTGAAAAACTTCAGGGAAGGCAGTTAATCATCACTTTTCATCGCCAACTCTTAGGCTACTATTTTACCAAAGAATAGTAAAATATATAGTAACATCATGATGCCCCCACGAACATGTTTGGTGAAATAGGAATTCCATACTAGCAACCTGCAGGTGGCCATGCCATACATTACTGAAATTAAAGTCCATTATTTCAGGTTTAATTTACAAATAATTTTTACTAAGTTGCTAAGAATTTGAATAGAATCCCTCTTTTAAAATAAGCCTAAAGGTTTATAAATCTCCTTAACGTGTTTTCTCATAAAGTATACATCACGTGCCATGATAGTGATGTATTATAACTCGACTCAAGGTTTGTTTTTAGTAAAGAAGCAGATTTGATTGTTCGCTTTTTAATTTCGCGCAAAGCTACACGAGGACTATCTGCGTTAGCCGTCCCTAATTTAATAGTGTAAGACTAGAAGGAAGGCAGATAGTCATCACCACCCACTGCCAACTTCGGAGCGCCTCTTTTACCAACGAATATTGGGATTGACTGTTACATTATAGTCGAGCTACCTAACTAACTAGCCACGTCGGATCTAACACCTTGGATTCATGCGTTATTGATACAATTTGTTTTGAATTTCGCACAAGGCTACTCGAGGTCTATCTGTGCTAGCCGTCCCTAATTTAGCAGTGTAAGACTAGAGGGAAGGCAACTAGTCATCACCACCCACCGCCAACTCTTGGGCTACTCTTTTACCAACAAATAGTGGGATTGACCGTAACATTATAACGCCCCCACGCCTGAAAGAACGAACATGCTTGGTGTTACGGGGATTCGAACCCGCAACCCTCAGATTACGAGTCGCACGCCTTAACACGCTTGGCCATGCCGGGCCTATTGATACAGAAAGCGATCAAGTCATACACAACAAACAAAAGATATTGTACCAGTTCAGTTTTGAAACTGAAAGAATATTAATAATTATTAAAAAAAAACATTATTTAAAATACAAGCTCTGGGTCGCTTTCAGCATCTTTTTTCTTCCAGTAACTTTTTCAAAAAAGTCAACAGTATTATTTGGTTACTTCACCTATACGGTGATATCGCCCTCTATTGGTACATTACGAAAATAGTTTCACGTCTGTGTTTGGGAGAATCTAAATGATAATTACACGAGAAATTGGCACGTTTGCAAAACAAACACTTGTCACGTGCAATACTTAGGGTAGCAAACATTGATCCAGCCTGTTTACTCTTAGAGTTTCTACATGATTTTATTCGGTACGCAGTGAACGTAGCTTGACATTGAAAATAGCTACTGTTTTTATATGTTCAATCATTATGTTTCTATTGTAATATATAGACAAAATTAAGTTTAGTTTTCTGAGATTTATTATTATATTACTTTGTATTAATATGAAATTGAAAGTCGAACTTCTAACCTACCTATCCTTTCGAACATTCTCACGTATTATCACATGACTGGTTAAGGACGTCACACAATAGCATGTAAGGCTACTTCAGTCGCGGTAGTTGATACCGTTGAGGAATGTTGCAGTTATCAAATGTTTGTTCTAAGTTCGTCGACAATCCACATCGAGAAATTCTTACAAAATTACAGAAATTAAATCAACTCATTAATAGCTCGCGTGTCTGTCATGTTCTTGAAATATGTGTGAGTTTGATATAAACCATGTTCATTGTATGAATACCATAGTTCTATACTTACATGAGAGGCCTATGGGTGCACAGAATGAAATCTGGCTTGCTGTTCTTGTACACTAATCTTGTACTTGTTTGAAGCCACTGCCATTTTCCATCTTTTTTTACCAACCTGTATGCTATAAGACCAGATGCACCAGTCTTCAGTACTGCAATATAAATAAATTATTTTAGAAATTAGGATAAAAATGTATATATACCTTATTTATCATTCACTAATTTATAAGCAGCGTAATTAAAACATTTTTATTGTACTATTGCGAATTTCATTTTCGTATATTTCCAATTTTTGAAACAAGGTAAAACAGTTTCATTTTTATCAATTTATTTGTTCTCTACGGTTATGAATCTGCAAGGTGAAATATTCATCATTTTTCAATATTGTTACTTTTTTTATGCGTGAAAGAATTGCGGGTAAAGTGGGCTGAGACCCCCGGAGGCATCTGGATGTTATGGTTTGGTTCAGTTTGTTTTGAATTTCGCGCAAAACTACACGAAGGTTATCTGCGCTAGCCGTTCCTAATTTAGCAGTGTAAGACTAGAGGGAAGGCAGCTAGTCATCACCACTCACCGCCAACTCTTTTACCAACTTTTACCAACAAATAGTGAGATTAACCATCACATAATAACGCCCCCACTGCTGAAAGGGCGAGCATGTTTGGTGTGACAGGGATTCAAACCCGCAACCCTCGAATTACGACTCGAGTGCCATAACCACCTGGCCATGCCAGACCATAAAGCAGAGAATCCGAAGATGACTTAAGAAAGTCAAAACGTCGTTCTCTGCTTTATTAGCAAAAGTGTTAATACCCATACCAGCCGTGCTGAGATACAATAATACCCACTGCTAACTCTTCTGCTTTTTTCTGGTAGAAAGAGTAGGATCTCGTTGTCATCCTTATAACACATCCATAGTCACCAAGCGCAATGTTTTTTTTTTTCTTTTTATGTGGATGTGTATGGTAGTAGTAACAGTTGATCCGTGAAGGCGTGTGATAGTAGTAACTGCAGATCCGCAGTCCAACATGCTAACCATTAGATCATGCTAGGCTTAAAGTCTCTTACAAATGATTTTCATTCAATTTACTTTGTACAAAAATATTTTATGTCTACACTCCAGTGTCTATGGCCAGTTCAATTGTCTAATCATGAAAAAGAAGGATTTTATTTATTCTGCGATGGAACAAGGTAGAATAAATTCAGATACTACTGTTGCTTTAAGTTACCATAGCAATCGGAGATTTTAGCAGAAGTTACAACTGAATTTAAGCTCTTATAACGATAAAATGTTTGGTTAACATCTTAGCAAAAAAACTTTGTAAAAGTTTATGACAGATGGAATTTTTTTTATGAAAAACAATGTGTGTAAAAGGTTTATATTAATAAATTTGACAAATAAAGAATAATAAATATATTAAAAAGCCACTTAAATGATATTAGTTTTAGGTGCTAATTTGCGTAAGCTTTTTTACATTTTCTTTTTAATTACAAAAAACCTTCAATAGGTGGTGCTAAATCAATTTTTTGTGAGAGGGCAATTAAAATGATTTATTTTGTTGTAGTTATTCAAATATTCGCATAATTTTCTAAATATTCATAATTTAAATTTTCAACTAGATAAACTAGTTAATCAACTGCAACTCATGGGTCACTATAATTGAATAGTGCAACTTCACCTTCACTCTAAAACCACACCCATGACCACAAAGTGTGTAGACGTGATTTGAAAAACCGGGATATGAGCCACGAACCATTGAATACATGGTCCAGTACGTTAATCACCAGGCTATGCCTGACCCGCATAAAACATGATATACTATACGAGGGCTGTTCAAAAAATACGCGGACTGTTTGAATTGCGCGGCTCCAGTTGGTTCCAGGGGAATCCGTTTGGTGTCGCTAGGTTTGCACAGATCAGCTGATTACGACACCATTTCCCGATTGCAGATATCTTCATTTGTGTATTAGCTACGCGGTTTTAAGTGAAGTGCGATTTTTTTTCGTTTGGCGGATTTCAGAATGAATGACCTGAAGGAGCAACGACTCACTGTGAAATTTTGTGTTAAACTTGGAAAATCTGCGACTGAAACTTTTGCTATGCTTAACACGGCTTACGATGATGTTGCTATAAAGCGTACGGCATGTTTCAAGTGGCATGAACGTTTTAAGGATGGTCGACAGTCCATTGAAGATGATGAGCGTCCTGGACGTCCTTCCACGTCAACTGACGACCCACACGTCGACAAAATCAACACCCTGGTGCGGGCAAATCGACGTCTGACTGTCAGGGAGCTTGCTGAAGAGTGTGGGATATCAGTTGAATCTTGTTACGAGATTTTGACCGAAAAATTGAAGATGATCCGCGTTGCTGCGAAATTTGTGCCTCAGAACTCGTGAGTTTTTGGCCAAACACTCGATCACTGTTCTTCCCCATCCCCCCTACTCACCTGACCTTGCTCCTTGAGATATTTTCTTGTTCCCCAAACTCAAAAGACCCTTGAAAGGAAGAAGATTTGAGACGATTCCCGAGATTAAGGCAAATGCGACGAAGGAGCTGGAGGACATTACAAAAGAAGCGTACCAGGACTGTTTCAACAAGTGGAAACACCGTTGGGATAAGTGTGTGCGTTGGGGAGGAGAGTACTTTGAAGGGGTCCCAGACCTGTAACTTCTAAATAAAGTACATTTTGTTTTATGACGTCAGTCCGCGTATTTTTTGAACAGCCCTCGTAAATGCGTTACACAATTATTACGGATATATCTATTTAAACACTATTATCTCTTATGGGAATAATTTTGTTTTACGTAGTATTTATTTTTATAAGAAGGGATAAATATTTTTCTCTATGAAGCGTAAAACATTATGTGAGCTAATCACCTCCATGGAGAGAGAACCAAAGTTTGAATCTGTCTGAAGGACATTACTTAAACGAAAATGATACGTTTCTAAAGACAGTATTGGTGACAAGATAAGCATATACTATTTAAGTAAACTTCCTTATCATTAATATAAACGTAATGTACACAAAAATATTTTTATTTGAATTTAATTCCTCAATGTTAGTAAAATTAAAATGTATTTATTTTTTCTTTTGGAATCGAAAACCACATCAATCAATATTGATGAATATTTATCGGTAATTAAAGTATATCCTCACACTACATTAAACAAAGTTGCCGATTACATGTTCTAACAGTCCGAGTTAGAAAACAAACCGATTCTGAATCAACTTACATTCTTGATGTGCATTGGCGACATACGCAAGGTCATCGTAGTGGACTAGATCATAACCTCCCTTGTTGGCTAGTTCCGCATCTGCATATCCTAGGAGCTGTTTCCCCCTATCGTAAAATAAAACAAACAACAAAACACGATTTACTATTAAAATTAATCATTTTCGTTCATTACCTGCTAAGCTACAAATTTTAACACACATGGCTTAATAGGACATCTTGTTAAGTAAAATGTTTGCTGTAATTGAAAATATGTCTTAGAACGTAGGCTAAGACATTAGTTGTTTTTTATGTTGGATTGGAAGGAGTTTAGGACTGCATCAAACACATTATAATTATTATTCGAAACTTAATCGTTCTTAAATAACACAAACAGAAGTTAACGAGTCAGATAATTCTTCTCCAGATCAGAGATTAAATAATTTGCTTAAAACTGATGCAATCAACGCAAGTATTTATTTTGTTCTAGTAAGTAGTACAATTACAATGACCTTTCTTAGACTTACATTGACTTGGCCATTCTCAATTTGTTCCCGATAAAGAAATGCCCACCTTTTCGAAAGCGTTCGGGTTATAGGGTTTTGTATCTTTGTGTTAAATTAGATTTAATATTTCCAAACTGAACGGCACCTCATGCTAAACATCCAGCTCAGATATCTCACTTTTAAGGCTAAACAATGTCTAATTTAAAATGGTTATTTGAGAAACGACACCAAGTCAGTAAACCACTAATTATTTTAACAGACTTGTGGGATTAACTGTCTCTTTTATAACGCGCCTACAGCTGAAATTGCAGAGCGTTTTATTGAGACATAACGTAAGGGATCGAATCTTGGATCTTCCAAACCAAAGCCTGGCACGTTATTCAACGAGCCAGATCGAGCCCCTTTAAAATAATCTCAATCAATTGTATAACTTCGAAATCATTTTTGTGTTGTCAATTACAAAACTGAATTGCTTGTAATGCTTTTAACGATATATCTTAGTTTCACCATATTTCATATCTTATGCACTTAATTTAAAATGTTTTGCAGGAAATCCGTTTCTTCAAAACGTTATTAAAATATTGAAACCATATTAAGTTCTCTTCAATATGTTTTAAATTAATATTCGTCAGACATTAGTAGTTCAAGAGGGATGACATTTTTGTCCTGTGTTACAAATGTATGATAAAGTCATATTTCCAGTTCTACAAAACAAAACTATTAAAACAGGTTTCAATCGCTTTTCTGAGACTTTTTATAAATAAACAAGTACTGAATTACGATATAAAAATTTATAGCATTTTTGTCGTATATTTGTAAGCCTAAGATCGTTATTATCTACGACTTGTCTTTGCTAGTCGATTAAGTCATGGTTCTCTTTGCGGAATCTATAAATGTACTTCTTTTAACAGTACCAATTGGAGCACTTTGTACGAGTTAGTACCAGTAGGCAAATGTGTTGAGAAAACTTCAAACTTACGTTGCTAAATTACCTAACGTATATTCATTGTACTTTTAAACGCACATGTTTCTCTGATTTTAAAAGCTTAATATTTTATTATAGTTTCATGATCAGTGAATGATTATCATGTTCGTAAGTAAAATGTAAAACAATCATTTTCACGTCATCAAGGCTATATTAAAAAAACAGCTAAAAATCGGAAAATAGTTGGATTCACTTCTTGAGACACAAATAAGTATTTGTAGGAATGACTTTTATAAAGTACTAAACATTGAAATTTCGTGTAGGACTAGCTGTCCTGACAATCTAGAAGAAGTACAGGGACAACTTATGACATGCGTATCTTACACATAGAACATTGGTTTTTAACCTTATTATAAAGCGGTTTGTGTCTATGCTTGTTTGGATACCCAGAACGTTTCCAGTTTCTAAGCTTCTGGCCATTACAAAACATGCATGAATTATTGGATATGCTCTAAGAACCTGAAAAGTTCTAAGACCCATTACGTTTCTCATTTCCCATTTTTTGCGGGTATAACAGTATGACAATTTACCCACTTTATGCTGGCTGATAATGTACATGCCAACCATCTCGTGAAACCAACAAAACAAAATGTCTCTAATTTTCGTAATATTTTGACTTTAAAATAATTAAATAGTGAAATTTTTCGCAAGGAAAAGACGAAACTCGATCACGTTTTACTCCTTGGCAAGGTTCGGAGAGTATGGATTTTATCGAAAGTGTCCTGAAAAGAAATTTAAAGTAATTTTAACCATGTACATTCAATATGAGAAAACTGTAATATCCATTGTTAGTGAAAAAAAACAACAATGAAAACGATAAGTGAAAAAAATATTGAAGACTGAATCGTTAAAAACGATTTATCAGATGTGGGGAAGAGGAAATAAAAAAATTTGGTTTAATACAAAAATAAACGTTCACAATTATTGATAGCACCTTTGAAAAATCTACTAATAAAGTAACGTTTATTTTGTTCAGATAATTTATTTCAGCATTTTTCCCAAAATGTTCACAATCAGAAAAGCAGAAACATTAAAATGGGTCTATCATAGGTGAAACCATAGGTGTCTATCTCCACTATTAATCTTAATATACCCTTAAGACTATATATCTTTCAATATTACTTAGAAATTGATACACATTTTTTAAAATGTTATTATACACACTCATATATATTATGATGTCAGTTCATATGTTGTGTAATATTATACCGTGGAAAAAATTAAAATATTTTAGTTTCACAGATTTCGCATCTACAAAAAGATCAGGCGTCTTGTTTTCTATCAATAAAACTCATTAAGAAATGCTATGTTTTATCAGGATGTTGGTGATGCGTAAGTACATTTGTATTCGTACATTTAATCTTTTCTGACTTTGATAAATGTGTTATTGGGACTGAAGATTTTGTATTTCTTTTATTTCTAGAGTATTGGTTATAAAAAGTCATCTTGGGCCTTGAGAGGAGTGTGCCGCATTACCGTCATGAAACAAAATTATGTCTATTAGTGTTTACGATTACCTGTATAAATTATTTATCACACAATCTTACGAGGCCATCACCTCAGAGATAAGATGTCGATTATTTCCTACATTCTTAATCATAAATATAATATATCAAATTAAAGTAAAAAATATCTTCATGAAAACATCACGAGGCGATGGGGCAAGTCTCATCACAACATGATGAACATTCGTCTTACATTTAAGAAATATTACATTGTTCTTTTTGCCTTGTTATAGTGATGGTGATTGTGAAACATTTATGAGTTGGAACCTGTCCTGTGTCTAAAGAGATCCTCCTTTCTCCCTGCCTTGGATTTCCCCTCTATTGCCAAGCTCAATTATTTATTTCACATTCACCACGCTATAGATCACTAGGTCTTAGGAAGAACTTCGCAAGTAACATGGTTTTATACAGAAGAATATTACACGAATGGCATAAGCCACAACTATCACTACATGTTTCTTAAATCTCAAGACCGAGTTATGTTCAGTGCAATTTCTAAGCATAACTTTTCCAGAGGCTTAACTCACATATTTATTTATTTATTTTTAAATTTCGCGCAAAGCTACATGAGGGATATCTGCGCTAGCTGTCTCTAATTTAGCAGAGTAACAGCAGAGCGTAGGCAGCTAGTCATCACCACCCACTGCCAACTCTTGGGCTATTCTTTTACCAACGAATAGTGAGATTGACCGTCACATTTTTAACGTTCCCACAGGACAAGTATGTTTAGTAAGACGGGGATTCAAGACCGCGACCCTCAAATTACGAGTCTAGCGCCCTAACTACGTGACCAATATATTTATGACAAAAGTTCAACGATATTACTGTTAACTAGTGACGATTTATCATAACCAGAAACTTTCTATTTATAATTTTATTTGAAAATGCCAGAACTTTATATTTTATCCTTCTTTGAGTTGGATTTTAATTGAATTTTAAGTTACTAATAAAAGTGCGTGCGTAATATAGTTTTTTAGAACTAAAATATATAACATGCAGAATACTACTACTAAGGTTATGCCAAGACTAAAATATTGTAAATAATACCCCATATCAAATAACTGATATTGATATTGTTTGTACTTCTGTTACAAAGTATTTGTTATAAGCCTAAAAAAATATCGGGGTTTGATTCGCATAAAGTTTTAATTATCAATTTCATGTCGGAACGAAGAGTACGTACCCTATAACAGTCTAAATAAAAACTTTTAATAATTACACACACACATATATGTGTGGAACTTTCTGAAACAAAGCGCTGCTTCAGGAAAAAATATCACTAGGAGAAACAGCCTAATGAGGAACTAACCTTGAAGGTAGACCACATTCTTTCTTACAGTTATGTTCGAAATGTTGTAGAACAAGCGTCATAAACAATAGAAACTTAGTAACTTAAATGCGAAGCGTCGAAGCTTAGGCTGAAGAACGTAGATAACAATCTATTATTGAAGGTAAATGGGATCAAAGTAATTCTACAAGACAGTTGAAGCCTTTGTCAACCATGATTAACTGTGCTTTTGTTCATTATCTGACAAAATATCTAAACTGTGCATATATATATATATACATAGAAAAAATATGTACATATGTTTTGGATATGTTCGATTTGTATTTATGAGCTTACAAATAAGTTAATCGTGTAATTTACACAAAAAATGTCTTTGAACAAAATTTAAGTTTTGTTTGTTTGTTTGTTGTTTTGGAATTTCGCACAAAGCTATTCGAGGGCTATCTGTGCTAGCCGTCCCTAATTTTGCAGTGTAAGACTAGAGGGAAGGCAGCTAGTCATCACCACCCACCGCCAACTCTTGGGCTACTCTTTTACCAACGAATAGTGGGATTGACCGTCACATTATACGCCCCACGGCTGGGAGGGCGAGCATGTTTAGCGCGACGCGGGCGCGAACCCGCGACCTTCGGATTACGAGTCGCACGCCTTACGCGCTTGGCCATGCCAGGCCTAAGAATATTGTAACTTTGTGGTGTGCGGTTGAGATGTTATTTCAGCAAAAACCTATGTTCTGTCTACCTCGAACCTCGTATTTTAGTGTCACAGATTCGTAAACGTACCGCTCACCCGCCGGAGGACACGCTCGAAATCCTATAACGTTTTTTTTCTTACTGGAAACCAGCAGTATAAAGTTGGGGGGGAAAAAAAGCAAATTATTTTAAAGTGTTAATGTGGGGTAATGTTACACAAGATGTTTATAAATAGATAATCTGTCCGCCGGTGATTCAACAATGAGTCTGAGGGTTTATAACGCTGAAAATCGGGTTTAAATACTCGTGGCAAACAAAACACAAACTAAAAGTTTTGTCGATTTTCGCTTAACAACAAATAAATAGTCAACAAATAGCGTTTCGCCATTATAAGACATTATATACCATATTGTAATTCACAACATAAACAGCATTTCAACAAAATTTTGTCCGACACGACTAGGTGGTTAAGTAACTTCAATCGCAATCAGAAGGTCGCGGGTTGGAATCCGCGTCACACTAAACGAGCTCGCTCTTTCAGCTGTGTGGGCGTTATTATGTTACCAGGTAGTCCCACTATTCGTTGGTAAAAGAGTAGTCCAAAAGTTGGCGATGGGTGGTGATGACTAGCTGCCTTCCCTGTCATCTTTCACTGCTAAATTAGGGACGGCTAATTCTCGTGTAGCTATGTGGAAATTCAAAAAACAAACAAATTGACCAGGCTTTGGTGTTGTATCGCACTTCTAGTCAACTTGATGTCTTCTGGCACTGGGTGAAAGTCCCCTACGCTGGCAGCACACAAGTTATGATTTTGAGATAATACTGTTTCTTTTTTATTGGGAACCCTTAGGATATGTTTGTTAGTTTTTAATTTGTTACAAAGCTAATCAAAGGCTAGCTTCGCTAATAGTTCTTAATCTGGATGTATTAAGAAAAAGCACTAGTCAACACTACTTAACGTCAACCATTGGGATACACTCTACCAACAAAAAGTGGAACTGACCATCACATAATAACGACCTTACGGCCAAAAGGGTGGGTATTTTTGACAAGATTTGTGTAATATTCACCAAGACATGTTAAGCCTCTTTAGAATAGGACCGATAAAGAATAATTTGTAAAATACTATCACCAGCTTTATTGAGATGAAACGTCACACAGTCCATCTATCAACTGACCACATTTCGGGTAGAAGAAGATGCAATATACCATAATAAAAATATCTAGTGTTTATTACCTTATTAAATTTCTCCTTTTATTCACAGACGTTTGAAATTTATCGTGTTTGTAAGCAGTTATTAGATGACCTTTAAACTGATCTTAATAAAGAACTGAAATTTAAAGATATCTGTTTAATTCTCTGTCGTATGTTTAACATTAACACTTAATTCACAACTGCTTGAAGTATATTAATTTTGCTTTCATCTATAAACTGATTTTAATGTTTCATCCCATGGATATTTTGCGAAACTTACTAATATACAGAATAATAAAGCTTAAAGTTTTCTATAAATTCAGATAGTGTAGGTGTATAAATTGCAGTACACATAGAGCAAGATGGTGATATCAACCCGATATCGAGAGACGGCAGTAAAGACCGAAGGGAATATTCATGATTGCATAAGAAAAGAACAAAAAGAATATATCGTGGAAAATATAATTTAAAGTTCTTAATGAAAGTAGAGGATTAAGAAGTTAAAGTCAACGTGTATTTTACTTAATCGATAAACTGTTTGAAAGTGTATTATTAATACTCTTGTTTTTATGTGAATTCGATCGTACAAAGGCAGTTTTGAGAAGATGTAGAATGCTTGATTGAAATATCTGTGAAACAACTATGTATTTTTTGCTTTGAATGAAAATGGGGAAAACAGAAAAGCTCTTGGCACAACAAGGATACAGTACTGTAACATTCAGGTCGTTTTCTCTGACTACCACGTCTTGGCTCAATCAGAAGTGTTTTAAAAGTTAAAACTGTACTTTCATTTGGAATACATTTTAATTGGATTGAATATATTTATATGGCGTAGCCTCCTATCAAGACAGCACGAGTAAAGAGCACACCGCGCTAGAAAAGTCACTCAAATATTATATGAGACTTGGAATATATTCTTAGGGTCGCTGAACCAGAACCTGGTATCAGATTTAATGTTCATGGCCCCAGTGGGATCCCAGGGAAGCAATGTCTGAAACTTTGTTCGTATCTCTGCTCACAAGCTAGAGGAATCAAAATTGGATCAGGTGCATTATTTTTGTTTGTTTTTGGGTACTTATATAAATAACTTGGGGTAATGGAGAAGCTTGATGGGTAAATTAGGGTCTATATGACTCATAACAGGAATTCTGAACCTGCAACAGAATATTTTATACTAGTTATCGTAATGATGAAACTTATTTTATATATAAGAGAAAAATATAAGTTTTGCTTATACATTATGGTGATGATAATTGAATAACATTATAATGATTTATTATAAGACTTTAACTACTTTAATATCTGTTCTAAGTAGATTCAGTATAAATTTACAATTATACTTCCGAAAATATAAAACTTAAAGCACTGCAACTGAACCAAAGATATATATTAATCTACTATGAAAATATTAGGTTTGCCATTTGAATAACTTTATTAAAATAACTTGTTAAAGTTACGATTTTTTTGGGGGAGTGGGTGATTCTACAAGTTGTTAGCTTTTTTACTCAATTGAATTCAGCAGACGTGTTTATAAAGTTTGTACAAATTGTGTGCTTTCATAATCCCGATTGGAAGTACACATAAAAGTGACCAGAAATGATATAACAGGAAACTTTTCGTGCATACATTCCAGGATGAAAAACTAGGCCACAATTTTGTCAAAAGATTTCTGTGAATTCGCGAAAAATAAATCTTTGAAAATTATATATGAAATACAGTTAGAATTATGATACAGATTCAGATTAATAAAAGTATCTCTCCTGTACCCTTTATAGTTGTATTAATAAAGGCAAGGCGTGGAAAGCATACGAGACTGAATCCATTGGTTCATGGTTCGAGATCCGTTGCCGGAACATCGCTCTCTATTATAATCAAATCCCACTACTTGACAAGAACAGTCCGAGAGTTGTCGGTGGTTACATATTGCTTGCTACATTCCCTCTTCTATCAGCTCAAAATTAATGATGCTTAAAGAAGCTAACCACTGTATCGTATTAAACGATTCTTTTGTATTTGTTTGTTTGGGATATTTACGCTGTACTACCAGTGGGTATCGAGCCACTATTCTTAGCATTATAAGTCTTTATGTCTACCACTGAGCCACCAGCAATATATTTGCTTTATCTGACTCTGAGAATAGTGGCTCGGTTTCCAGCTGTAGGTTTAGGTTTTTCTGATTCTAAGAATAGCGGCCCGGTTTCCAGCTATAGGTTTAGGTTTTGTTAGTTTATTTACCTCTCATGGGTAATGGTTATAGCAGTTATATATTCATATATAAATATATAAAACTGGCAATAAAAACTAGTCCAGAAACAATCTATACAAATTACTGTTATTACCACAAGCTTAGAACAAAAAAAAATAATTCGGAACATTAAGATTTGAACATAATTATTAATTTCAAAACAGAAAAAAAAAAGGTTTTACTGAAAGTTACAAAATGCCTAACCTCTGATCCATGGAAACTAGGGAGAGATCAAGTTTGTGTTTGCTCTTAAACATGGATTCCTTATGAGGCATCTCCAACAACGATGGAGGCCCAAATGGCGTGCAGACAGCAAATAAAGCCAGGGGAGGGTCTTCAGTTTTGTGGTGCTGGCCGTGTAGAATTTTTATCCTTCCCCGAATATCCAATCGCTTTAAAACACATATTTAGAGACACATAAATTAGTTTAAGGTTTTTAACTGTTAAATTGAATACTAGTTATAAAGAAAAGTCTTAATTCTGAAGACCCGTTGCATGGGCCGGAAAAAAAACAAAAATGACAAAATGTTGGTAATTCAAAGATACAATAGTTTTTCGTTGAATTTTCTCAATATCAGAATTAGTATGGAAAAAAAAAAAATCAGTAAATGCATATACGTTTCAAACTAGGTTCTGTAAACAAACTTATAATAAATACTAGTTTGATTATAATGATACTATTTACTATTATTATGTATTATTTGTTACGTGATTATACACACATTATAGAAAGAAAATTACGTGTGGCAAGTGTTTTTAATTCTTTCACAAAAGTATTATGGCAACATGTGTTAGCAAATACCATATACATTTTGCTATCCTAGTTCTAAGTGTTGAAACAGACTAGTAATTAAGCATATGATTATAATGATGCTGGAAATAATTAACATCGTGAGCTAAACAAATCTCAGCTAAAGTTTGGTGTATTTTAAATGAAATGCTGGACGAACTTACCAAAAACCCTGAGGTGTTGTCCAGAAGACAGCGAAATCTTACCGTAAAGTTTCGTTCTAAGTCTTCTAAGTGTTTTGCTGTACAAACAATAATATTATAAATTATGTTTATTAACAAATATTACACAAACACCCTTAGCAAGAGTTTATTTGTTATAAGTCGTTACTGAACGTATAACAATATGTTTTTGTAACAAACATTATATACTATGTAATTACATAATAATCATTATAATATGTGTTGGTTGACAAATGTTATGTACTATTAATAATATTATAATTATACTATAACGGACGTAGCGTGTATGTCAGTATCTATGTATGTAATCAAAACTTTTCGCCATCTACTGAATGGCATCATAAACAGAAATCCATAGAGCAATTCATACTTTGTGTATTCAAGATCCAAATACTCAGAACAATAACTATAGTATGTGAAATAACATTTATTTATCACAGAACACAATTTTAAATAAAAGTAATCTAATCACAACAAGAACATAACTTTCAGTAGAACTGTACGTGAGGGTTAGATTATATCTTTATTGATATATGTAAATGTAGTGCTTACAAACTGGAGTTCTTAAAAATATTTTTCAATAAATAATACTGTCTTCAATATATAAAAACATTAAAGCTTATGCTAGTAAAGTGTATGAACATTTTAAGTTTTGTACATCGGAACACTTCGATGCAATGAGTTGCGCATGATTAAATAACACAATCCAATATTGTTCCTGTCCAATACTTCCCGGAAAATAATTTTTTTTTAGAAAATGGCCACTTTTTATGATGTTTTTAATGAAGTACGAATACTAAGAGTAGTAAAATTACTAGCACAAACAGTCGCACATAGGACGACCTTTTTGCTAGTTGTAAAAATGTTTCGTTAATAAAATTTACACTTCATTTAGAAACAAAAACGTGAGTTTCTAACCAACTATAAAATGTTACTTAATAAAATGATGTTTATAAGCGTGTGTTTGTTAATAAACGTATTACGTATCCTTGGGTATAAAACTTCATTTGTAGACTCAAAATAGTTTTATTTTTACCTCTAAGTAATAAACTGTAAGTTCTTTATGTTTGCTTTGCTGCACTACAAGAAAACAAAGCTAGAAAACAGGACATTATGTATATTTGTGATGGTAAATTCTATATTTTCCCATTATAAATTCTCTTTATAATAATGAAAGACATGATCCACATTATTAAGTAAGGTAAGACTACAAAGTATAAACGGCTTTACTCATTACAGAAATTGCTGAAAAAAAGAGAGTTTCATTTGAAGAAGGAATATTTTCCTCTAAAACGCAAACATACCCTCAACTAAGATCTAATGTTCACATTTTGAAAACCTGTGATTACTTAAGACAGAAATTTATGGTTTAGCTACTAATGTTGTCTCGTGTAAATAAGTATGTTTTTATAATATTGTCAAACTATCCTCCATTTGTTCTTGTATGATAACAAAAGTTAGGGTTGGATAAACTTACATTAGAACCGCCGACCACGTTTCATATATAATTTTCAGTGTACTTTAATTACACGTTTGTTATTAATTTTGCTATTAAATCTTGTAAATCAGCGTTCACTTACACATGACGAAGATGATTGCTCCGCGTAAATCGTTTCAGCAGACACGTGGCGTTCAAGGCATGAGAGAAATCGTAAGGATAACCTCTTATACAAATCAGGGAGATTTCTGTTTTTACATGTTGACGTTGTTTATGTTACAACAAAGAAACCTGATAGAAGATGCCCACAAATAGGTTGTCTCTTCTTATTAGGTTTCAATGCTTGAGTCACGGGAACATATAGAAAATTACAAATGTTGGGTTGGGATCACTATGTACCAACCAACAGGATGGTTAATATGTGTAAAACACCCATTGATTAATTAATGATAAGTGAAGCTCGATATTTTCAGGTAGTCAAGCTATTCTCGAACACAGCGCCATTGGATTTGGAGATTACGTGCGTCTGGTGCGTTACTTGCCGTGTGGGTATCAACAACAATCCCGAATTAACAAAACTTACGGTGAACTCTCTGGAGACTACAAAGATCGCTATTCCACGTTGCCGACAGGTTAACGGTTCCCTCGTTACCATAGATACGGCACCGCCTGATCCCCCTACCGGCGGGAGTGTGCAGCATTGTACACCTGCCTAGGTGCTCACAAATCTCAACAAGCACTCATTTTCTTGCCAAATTCGTTCTTGATTTTGACAGTATGATATGTCTGATTTGCACACCTCTACATGCATCCTGAATATTCTATATCTGGAACAGAATGAGTCATATGCTGGCGAGAAGGCGTCAAACGCAGCAGGTTTTGACAGGGCAGGAAACAGTTATGTCAGAAACTATCCGGTTAATTATAAAATGCAAGTAAGAAGCAAATATTTTGTGAAAAAACCAACAACAGCAACAACTATATTGTCATGAGAGAAATAAATGTATTGCTTCTGAAGAGACAGAACAGATATTTAATTTATGTATATATAACGTGTAGTTAATACAAAGTTGCATATCCCCCCTTTAAACTATACATATATGTGTCAGACAAATGTGGAACTCGGAAAAAAAATTATATACGCATCTGAATGAAAATAGCAAACTCAAAGGTAAATGTTCCTAACCTCCTTTTTCTTTTTTGTAAAAGTTTGTGTTAAAGGCTAAATATAAGTTACACTCAGATAGTTTGAATAATTTATCAGTACCTTTATGATAATCGTCATACAAAATTTGATTTGGTTATTTGTCCAGTATTACGAGAAAAGTACAAACCTGATGATAAAATTTCTTGTAATGAGAGACCACTGTGATCTGCAGATAAACGTGAATTCCACATGAGGTGGCGCTGTAGTTCTTCTCGGTCTTCGGAGTGCACAAGTTCGTAGACACTTTGGTGACAAATATCCGACTACAAAGCAATAAAAAAATCACTTTATCATAAAAAAAAATAAAATGTGGCACAGCTGTTAGTTTGATGGCTTATAACGCCAGTAACTGGGTTTCGATACTTGTGGTAGACGTAGCATAGATACAAACAAATATTTACTCTGAACTAACTAACTGTTCATGGGTAACTAAACTAATAATGAGATTCGTCAATGTACAACTAGGTGTCCACATTTTATTCTTAAGAAAAATAGGAAATTATGACCCATCTTCTTACCGAAAATGATATGTTTTATTATAAACTTACCATACAGTTTAATAAATTTTCGTTACCCTAGACGAGAGTCACTTCACATTAATAAGGACTAAAATATATAAAACAACTAGCAGGTATTACAACAAACATCTGAAAAGTGCTAAAATGTATAGTTAAGTCTCATTTAACTGAGTTTCAGGCATTTAGGGTTAGTTTTGTTTTTCTTTCAAATAAAATTTCGCTTTCACATAAAATATGTGTATAGATATAATGTGTGTGTTTTTTTAAACCAAAAACAACAACAATGAATTCTACATGTCCAATACAGTTTTGTTTTGCTGCCTGGGTTAGATTGCAAATAGAAGACTGCCAGTTTAATTGCTAACACAATGATAGAAGGGGGTATTAAAGCAGGTCGAACGTGTTCTTCTTAAGTTCTTT
Source organism: Tachypleus tridentatus (assembly GCF_004210375.1). NCBI lineage: Eukaryota > Metazoa > Arthropoda > Merostomata > Xiphosura > Limulidae > Tachypleus > Tachypleus tridentatus. The sequence continues at coordinate 18,459,313 of NC_134832.1, read as the reverse complement.
GGTTTCGTAAACGAATTTAAATTTCATAAAACTGTAAGTAGAAACGCACAAGTAAGATACTGGAATGCATATATGTAAGCGTTGTTTTCAATAAACTTGATGACAGAAATTACCTATGATATATGGAGTTATTTACGTCTTGTACAACAAGAACTACATATCTGTATAGTCATGTAAACCCTTTATCATATCCTTTATCCAAACTATAGCCTTGCATAAGCTTTGTCAATAAGCATGTAAAACTACAAAATTGGGAAATGTTCTTAACTACGTCCTTTTACGGAAACCTTTTCTGTTTTCTCACATCAAACATATTTTACGATGTAATAATATATATATATAAAAAAAGTCGTTCATTCCGTTTTCCATACTTTTCGTTATTCTTCATATGGATTAGTGTGGTGTTAGAACATAAATTGTCTTTTATGACGGGAAAATGTAGTTTTGAGTTTAGTAGTTCCTATAGTATATAGGCCTTTGAATTTAGCATAGCGTTATAATGTATGCTTAGAGAGAGGATATGACGGTTTTATGTTCTAACATGTCTCTCGTCTGAGTTATGATCAAACCCAACCCATTCCTTTTAGTGCGCCGTTTACGCTAGTGGTGGAAAAACAAACTTTAACCCTCACTGTCTGTGCGCTAAACACATATGCTTCTCAAGCGCGTCATAGATGATTAATATGTTCTCTATATAGTGCGTGTAATGGGAACCCATCATGTCGCCCATAGGATATAATGAAGTTCACGTTCATGATTATTAGTCTCTTGGAAAATACATACAACCTACTAGATTTACTTTCAACTGTAACGACTGACAAGCTTTAGCATAGACACACTAATCAATATGGAAATGTAACACACCAAAAACATCACATTTTCCTATTATCAGTGCTAGGTTCACTCAAAAGCTTCTATACCAGCAAGGCAATCGGAACAACCGTTCTCTCGTCTTTCTACCGGTTTCCGGGTCTGTCAGCGGAAACGAACAGTAAATATAAGACAAATTCGTTCTTCCTATAGAGAGAGAAATTTGATTGACAATCTTCAATTCGTGAAGGATTCAATTACATTGGAATGAGAACACTTATCAATCTCTTCTCTCAGAAGAAACTTTCCAGATGGTAGACAAACGATGCCTGCAAAAAACTCTGACATTTTCTATGTTGTTTTCTTGCTTTTCTGATCTGAATACAGACAATATGTCTACAGATGGGTTCTCCAATAAGTGATTGTAAACATAAACTGATGTTCCAATTCTCAGAGGGAAAAGAAAATCTTTTCCTGTGTAGGTTCCAACAAAAACGTGCATGAGGACAATCCACACGAAATAAGATATTCCAACCCTCATTCCATTCGTTTATAGAAAGTAGATTTTTTCTTAAGAATTCGAATACTTTTCACCATCCAAGTAATGATGACTAGTTTTTGATGGTTAGATAAAATCCCTCTATACGGATATCAAAACTTGATGATGAAGGTTTGTTATTAATAATATATTTACTTTGTAATAGAGAAAGTGGAATTCAACAGAAAGGAACGTGAAGAGATTTAAATGCTTTTATTAAAAAAAACAACAACAACCATATATACTTGAGAAATCAATAAAATAACTGGTGGATGGAAAATAGTCTTTATAAAAATAAGAATACAAAGAAAAATTGCATCAGAGTTTTAAATCAAGAGTTTAGAATGTAATGCGTTAGATCGAAACACACAGTATTTTAAACAACTGAGATTAAATACCAACGAAGATGTTTTGTTGAATAGTAGGCCATCATCTGGTATACTACTTTCTTAAATATACACAAAAATAAAAATGCAAGTCGTTTAACGTTATGGATGTGGTAAAAATATGTAAATACTGCCATCAAAGGCAGAAACGATCATTAAACGGAAACATTTCAAAAACAGTTAGTTTATTATCCATATTAAATCTTCTTGCTTTGCTTATGCATGCTCATACATCGCTAGAATATAGGTTAACTGCGACTAAACCACGAAAAGCACATGCCACATTCGAATGTGCATTATAAGAAAGGAACTAATACTAACAGAAGGACCTTGTATACCGAACAGTTACATATTGACTTAATATATACCTCATGGTTCTTTTATAACATTTCAATTATTTATTAGTTCTTTTAGCCTTAGGGGAGTTTCATCACAATATATTTCAAAAAACTTTATGAGTGTTTGTTGATGTTGTGTCAGGAATTATACATTTGTAATTTTAATGAGTATTAAAAAATGCAATTGAAAATAAATCTTAGTGTATTCGTTGGCCCCGGGTCATTGGAACTCCTTATTTCAGAACTAGTGAGCCGGTTTCGAATCCTTGCGGCACATCAAAGTTGTTGGTAAGTTATAAGAGTATCAGTCAATCCCTTAGTCAGTAGTTCAAAATTGAGGACAGCATCATGTGTGTATATGTGTTTTTTTTTTAATAGTAAAGCCACATCGCATTATCTACTGTGTCCACCGAGGGAAACTGAACCCATGATTTTAGAGTTGTAAATCTATAGACTTGCCGCTGTCCCAGTGGGGGACGAGAAGGAGGCAAGTAGCTTTCTGACAAGTTTTTGTCTTGTTGTTAAACGTCAAGTTACGCAGCACTGGGTATCGAAAACCGATCTTAAGCGTTATAAGCCTCGAACTTATCTTTGAACTACCGGGGAATTACCATAAACACAAAATGCAAATACTTTAATCCAAAATCTTTATCAACTTAAAGTTTTTAAGAAGTTCCATTAAAATATGCCGATTACCAAAATCTAAAAAAAGAGTAGGATTTGACAAATAAGAGACTTGAAGTCTTAATGATCTCATGTTCAAATAACTTTCTTTTTTATATTTTATATCTTCATTACAATATAAAAGAAACCAAAACACCAAATATATTTGAATTTTTCACTATTTTGAATCAGATTTAACAAGGTTTTATTTTTATTAAAATACAGAGTATTTTCAGGTGATGTGATCAATTCGCTATTTACATGTGATTTTTTGCTTGACATACTTTATTCCTATAGATACTAAAAAAATTATTATAACTGAGAAATATAATCAATCTCAAAAATTTCCATAATTTTTGTACACTACACTAGATCTGAAACCAATTTTACTACACGAAAATTATAACTTAGGTAAACTTTACGTTAGCTTGTAAAGTCCAAAAACGACTGAGAATGAACTGAGGCGAACGTTAACCCTAACAAAAATTTCAATTTCGATGTTGTTTTGTAATATAGTTATCAAAGAAACACGAAGAGAAAGAAAGACAAATAGAGTATCTAGTAATCTTGTAGAACTTAGGAAGGCGGGAGTCCACATAAAGAGACTGCATAAAGTTCATGGAGATATCTGTTAGAAAGTATCACGGAAACGTATTAGTGAGCACGAAATAGGCTTAACTCACGTTAGGCCTACTTTGCAATCGCTAATGTGTTATAAAGTTTCAATGGCATAGCCAGTTGCATGACAACCACAAGTCCTGGAATACCCAGGAACCAAAGTCGCTTGCGTGCAACAGTCGCGTTCAGCCCATGACGAATAATAAGATTATCCAACCTTTAATCGGTTACATTACGTCACAGGCTTTAACCAACAACCTGAATGTTGGAATTTAAGAGCCCTTATCCGTTATGCTTAGAAATTATAAGAAAGCAAAAATCACTTAAATTTTGCAGATGAATATTACTTCCAATTTTTCAATCACAAAATTTCAAATGTTCGTAATTTTTACGACAGAAAATTAAATTAATACTTTAGAAAAGTTCGAAAATTCAAAAAATTAGATTGATATTTTGTCTTAGAAAATTGTTTTTAACTACTATAATTTGTTTCCCTACCTCTTACTCATTTCGGAAGAATAATTTATCAAAAAGCTAATGTGAAGTTCTACCGAAAGCAGTTTAAATTTGTGCTTTAAATAAAAGTTTATCGCTTCCCAGAGACGGAGACTGTGGACTTACAACACTAGAAACCAAGTTTCGATACCCGTGGCGCCCCCCGCTAGTACAGCGGTATGTCTCCGGATTTACAACGCTAAAATCAGGGGTTCGATTCCCCTCGGTGGGCTGAGCAGATAGCCCTTTGTGCAGCTTTGTGCTTAACTACAAACACTATAAAACTAAATAAAAAACTATAAAAGTAAATCTGTCAAAATGTTTCTTAGCAAATACGATTAAGAGTTTTAAAACTATTTTTATTCTTTTAAACATATTTTCAGTTTTCTAATTTATATTATAATTCATTGTCAATCGAAAATTATATCTTTACGCATGGTACTCTAGGCAGTTTATAAGAATCATTATTGATTTAGTTCCAAACAAGCACGAAAAATTATGTTTTGTAATGAAGAACGTAGTATATCATGATAACGGATTTTCCATTTTGCTAATCGTGATAAAATTATTGTCACGATAATAGTACCGGGTATACAGAACCAGTAAGTCTATTTGGTATGGGTCATATCCCGGAACAAAGCTCATGTGTGTAATAAACAACTCAACATCCGGAAAGCTTGACATTTAATATATAATCTAATACAAACTTAGGTGAGAAAGGTTAGGCTATGTGATTACTTTTTAAAACATTGTACTCCTAATGAAATTTTATGATTGTCATCCAAAATGATTCTACAGTCAGTGGAGGAAAGGGCTGGGAAAATGAACTTCTTTGTAATTTTCCGTCCTACTTCTTTCTGTGAAATTACCTAAGCACGTCTTTATTCAACTATGACTAATGGCAAATAAATGCTACTTAAGTCAATCGGGTCATTTTCTGACCCTCAGGCCAAATGTGATCTCTTAGACCTCGCCGTCGGGAGTTATCTAAGAAAACAAAACAAAACTAAAGAAGCAATAACTGCTCTTGGGAGAAACTTTGGCGAGATTAGGGAAAATGGGGGTGGGAAAGAGAACATGGGTTGTGTTTGAGGTCAAACAGCGTCACTGAGTGTTCGTATCACCTCATTGGTCAAGAAACGTGTACGTTCTGACAAAAAAGCTTGGTGTACATGTTCCGAGGTGAGAAGGGCTTGCTTCATAAGGTGAGAACTGCCGGATGCGGTCTGGTTAGAGGTTAGTCATATGGGGCAGCAACAAAGATCCCGACGAGTGAGGCAATTTTTAATTACTGCAAATGATTAGAGAAAAAATTTCATAAGCAAATTCCATTAGCTGCCAATCTGCCAGACGACTCATTATTGATAGGACTCATTACATCGAGGAGACCTCCTCCTATCTCTACATCTGTGCTTCACCGTCCTATAATTATATGTTATGTCCACATTATAGATGTGTTTTTTGAGACGAGTATGATAGCCGCCAGCTTGGGCCATCATTGAAAGCAGGTGATGTTGTATCCCGAACAAGAACAGGAAATCCTCATAAGCTGTAAATTTACTTATAAAAACCTAGGGGCGTGAGGTAAGGAAGACTCGGTGAACCCACAGACGGTTTGTTTCAAATAAAAAACAAAGGAATGGAAAACGGGTTAAAGGTTTTAAATTACTTTTTAAAACTACAACGTTAAGACTATCTAGTTTTAGTATAAATAGTCAAATACGGACATGATATATTTCAAAACTGATTTCCTGGTGATTCTTTGTGCTAACCCTTCCATCATGGTGGATATTATCTATGACAGCGGTTAAACTTTAGTGAACCAAATTCTCCTTTTAATAAATTTTTTCTCCCACTTCCAAACTTATTGATGTTTTATATATGTTATTTTTAAAAATTAAATGTGTCATTTCGTATAAATTTAATTTTTATAAAATTTCGAACATAACACGTTGACACCAGTATGAGAAACGCTAATTTATGATTTTACACTAAGAAAACGAAACAATATTCTTACTTATTCGAATAACAGTACTATATGAAAACAACAAAGAAACGATCCAACTTGCTAAGGCTCTTCAAACATAAATAGATACAAAGTGTATGTATTTTACAAGACGTAGAAACATTATTACGAGTGAAATGGATACGATTTATAGTTACGTTCTTTTATCTGCAAATGGTTTGAATGATGTGTAATACCTTGTGATGCACGATGCACGTATGTTCTGAACATTATACATATCTAACATTCTAAGGCACTATATTGTGATACTAAACATGTCGCTTTTAAACTGCACTGGTCATATTTTAAGCTAAGAACACGATAATAATATAGTGTTCAACCGGGGGTTTAAGACTTTAGACAATGGGATGGTCAGAAATAAATTTACCTTCAACCCCACAAGTATATACTCACGAAAAAACTAAATACAGTTCCTATTTTTAATGAGTGTTAGTTTAACATTAATACGAATAAAAATTACATTGTGTGTTAGAACTTCAAAGACTGTTTTCGCTGAAAAGATGTTAGTTTTCATTAAATTTTACTGCAACGCTAATATTTAATTCTAATTAAATTTTCTGTTCAACTGGTTTTAAGATAATGCTAAAACATCTTAGATCTTTGAACAATGACGTATTGAAAAGTCACAGTCAATATAAGTGATTCAATTTCAAGCAGAAAAATAACTATCTCGAATGGTATCCTAAACAGTATAACAGTTAAAACAAAATACGTATAATTACTTCCTGATAATTCAATACTAAATTATAATTGTACAACAACAGAAAGCATAACAAAAGGCCTAGCGGAAAGTAGGCTTAAAAACAAATAATTTTATACAAGCCGAAATAATTCACTATTATGTATCTGTCATGCGTCGTAGATGGTAGTGTAATCTAGACAGATTAAGAATAAAAAATGAACAATAAAGTCATTAGTTTTTCCTTACTATCAGTGCTTTTCATCTACCAGTCTTGTTTTCACACCAGAGTAACTGTATTTAAAATTAGTTTTCTGCACTGAAACAAAATCTGACTGAACAAATATTATAACACAGCAGGTAAATAAACTGTTCAAACAATATGATTCAATCCGATTAAATAACCGTTCAACTACACTAAAACCTGGTACTGTATATTAAATTCGGCAAGAAAAAAATGGTTGTTCAGTACTGATAAAACACTGAAGTTAGAGTCAGAAGAATCAGATATTTTATTATAGTAAATTTACAGCTCGATATTAGTATTATAAACGCATTAATAAAGTAGTTAATTTAGAAAATTCAATTTAATAAGATGGTACAATCGTTGTAAACAACTACGAACAAGCTTTTCGCAAAACTTGAACCGATTACTATTATTTATTTGGAAGCAATCTTACGCAATGAGAAAACTATAAAAATCTATTACTTTGCATTAACTGATCATGTAACAAAAAGACAAAATGAGCCCGAAAATATTAAGATTATGTTAAAGTTTTTCACCAACCAGTACATAAGAATGTATATTTTGAAATATATTGTGATGAAACTCCCCTAAGGCTAAAAGAACTAATAAATAATTGAAATGTTATAAAAGAACCATGAGGTATATATTAAGTCATACACAGTAAGTGTTATACCTATACTAGAAAAATTACATAATGAAAGCTTATGTCTGAGATAATATCATATTTTAGATTCCGACTTACTAGATTATATTATGGAATAACATTATAGGTCGGGATATATAAGTTTAGGTTATAACGATAAAACAAAACAATTGTTTCTTGTGGTTGGTTAGCTTTCTCTGTAATATTTTTCACAGATTACTTAAGTTAATAAGAATATATTTTGGATTGGCTGAGATAGCAAAAAAAAAACGCTTTTATCAGACGTATATCAGAAATAATAAATCTGTGTGGTTAATTACTGTAGACAATTAATAAACCTTTAAAAAACTTTATTGTAGTGATAACATAAATCGACAGATGGCAGTTAAAGACGTGTTTCATAAAGTGCTTTGTTTTGTTTTTGAATTTCGTACTCGATGGCTATCTGTGCTAGCCCTCCCTCATTTAGTAGTGTAAGACTAGAGGGAAGGCAGCTAGTCATCACCACCCACCGCCAACTCTTGGGCTACTCTTTTACCAACGACTAGTGAGATTGACCGTCGTATTATAACGCCCCCACGGCGAAAAGGGCGAGCATGTTTGGTGCGACGGGGATGCGAAACCGCGCACGCCTTAACACGCTTGGCCATGCCGGGCCAAAAGGGCGAGCATGTTTGGTGGAAGGGGGATTAGAACCCACGACCCTTGGATTACGAGTCGAGGGCCTTAACCACCTGGCCACGCCGGACCTGAAGTTCTTCAATATATTTCGATATATCACAAACCACCACACAAAATAGTCTTTTTAATACTAAAAAATTAATTTATCAGAATTTTTTTCTACTAAGTTACTATATACATAGAAACGTATTAGTGAAAATATGTTTATACCTTTTTTTTTTTTTTATTAAGAGACGACACTATACTGAGGCCCTACATGGTCAGGTGGTTGGGTCGCTCGACTCTGCAATCTGAGTGAGAGCAGTGGGTTCGAATCCTCGTCTCAACACACATGCTCGCCCTTTCAGTTGTAGGGCGTTATTATATCACAGTCAATTCCGCTATTCATTGGTGACAAGCTGCCTTCCCTCTAGTCTTGCTAAATTAAGGACGGGTAGCGCAGATAATCGTCTTGTTGGTTTTCGCGAAATTCAAAAACAAACAAACAGACACTATACTCTTTATTAAACACTACTTACTTATAGTAATGATATTAACCCTTCTTGGTGATTAAAACCAAAGTTAATGTTTGATAATATATGGGTAAAATAATTTTTGAACACGAATATGGTTTTATAAACGTTCTCCACATGTATATACACTGCTGGCCAAAATCTTAAGGCCAATGAACATAAAGAAAAAAATATGCATTTTGCGTTGTTAGACTCAACCACTTACTTGAGTATAGCTTCGAAAGATGAAAGTAAAAAAAGGAAAAATAAAAATAAAAAACTTCTTTAGCATTTAATATGGAAAATGTGAACACTATGAAATTAACCTAAATACTAGTTGGTCAAAAGTTTAAGACCATACTGAAACGAAGCGTTAATCGGTAAAAATATAACGAAATTTAGTCATTTGTTTTCAAGCATTAGCGTTGTCAACATCTTCCACTGACATCTCCTGTGTTACATTGGGTAAAAACATGGCAAAGACTAAAAAAGTTGACAGAGTTTGAACGTGGCAGAATTGTCGAGCTGCAAAAGCAAGGCCTCTTTCAACGTGCCATCGCTGGTGAGATTGGGTGTAGTAAAACTGCTGTTGCAAATTTCTTAAAAGACCCTGAGGGATATGGAATGAAAATGGTCGGCCCAAGAAAAGTTCGCCGGCATTGAGCAGAAGGATTCGACGGGTTGTTCGGCAAGACACTAGCCGATCGTCGAACCAGATTAAAGCCCTTACGGATGCAGAATGTAGCTCAAGAACAATAAGACGGCATCTACGAGAGAAAGGCTTTAAAAAGCGTAAACGTCTTCAAAGGCTACACCTCCTTCCACACCACGAAACAGCTCGGTTAAACTTTGCTGAGAAGCACCAAACATGGGATGTAGAAAAGTGGAAGAAGGTTTTGTTCTCTGATGAGAAAAAATTTAACCTGGATGGTCCAGATGGCTTCCAACGTTACTGACACGATAAGGATATCCCACCGGAGACATTTTCTATACGACACAGTGAAGGAGGTTCCATCATGATTTGGGGTGTTTTCTCCATCCATGGAACAATGGAGCTTTAGGTTATACAGGGGGCGTCAAACAGCAGCTGGCTACATTGGCATGTTGGAGAGAGCATCTTTATTGACTGAAGGCCCTCGCTTGTGTGGAAATGACTGGATCTTTCAGCAGGACAACGCTGCAATCCACAATGCCCGAAGGACAAAGGACTTTTTTATGGCGAATATCGTGATTGTTCTGGACCATCCAGCGTGTTCGCTTGAACTGAACCCCATTGAACATGTTTGGGGATGGATGGCAAGGGAAGTCTATAGAAATGGACGTCAATTCCAAACAGTGCATGATCTTCGTGAAACCATCTTCACCACTTGGAATAACATTCCAGCCAGCCTTCTGCAAACGCTTATATCGACCATGCCAAAACGAATGTTTGCAGTTACTCGCAATGACAGCCGTGCAACTCACTACTGAGACCTCTTGCTGGGCATTTCCTACCCTGTTGAGGACTTATTTTTGGTATGGTCTTAAACTTTTGACAAGCTAGTATTTAGGAACATTTCATAGTGTTCACATTTTCCCTATTAAATGCTAAAAAAGTTTATTTTTATTTTCCTTTTTCTTATTTTCATCTTTCGAAGCTCTACTCAAATAAGTTATTGAATCTAACAACGCAACATGCATATTTTTTTCTTTATGTTCATTGGCCTTAAGATTTTGGCCAGCGGTGTATAAGATCGTATACGGTAGAAGAAAAAAGAAGATAGGTTTAGCTGGTGAATAGTTGGGTCGTCTAGTGATTCCTCATATAAGCTTCTGTATAGAATAAAGCAACTAATGTATCGGAGATAATTCCAGGTATAGTCGTACATAGAGTAAGACGTATGTAGTTAAACCACAGACATGCTCTAGGTTCAATAACACAGTTATATAAACACATAATAAATTTTTGCTTTTATTTATTTGTACAGTAGAACAGCTGGGCTTATAAAACTGCAAGTATGTATTTATCTTATAATAATGGGTAGATAAAAATTCATCTCTTTTTCCACGAACAGTCACTTGTCGTATTATTTGAGAGACTATTTCTCTATATTTGTCGTTTAAAGTATATTTCGAAACAGTTACTTTCAAGGTGAGGTGGTGTAGAATCAGTTCCTTGCTAGTTGGATGGTAAACTCTTGTAGTACAATAAAAATATTAAACTATTAAACATTATGAATAATAATTATACATGTCATAAGACGTTGGTATTAGGCCTATTCTATTCTATTTAAGAACAATGTATTCTTTGTCTAGTCCCTACGGAATATTCAAGAATTATATGAGTGTTTAACAATAACATTTCACCCACACTATATTTTTCATATCTATTTTCGACAACGTATTTTGCCCAGCCCCAATTTTTAGAACTCTCTTAGCAATTAGATGAAGACTAAACAAATATTATTATAACTATGTTTCGACATCTTTTAAAAAGGTGTTATTTGTTTGTTTTTGAATTTCGCGCAAAGCTACACGAAGACTATCTGCGTTAGCCGTTTCTAATTTAGCAGCGTAAGACTAGAGAGAAGGGAACTAGTCATCACTACCCATCGCCAACTCTTGGGCTACTCTTTTGCCAACGAATGGTGGGATTGACTGTCACATTATAACGCCTCAACAGATGAAAGTGCGAGCATATTTGGTACGACGGGGGTTTGAATCCACGACCCTCAAATTACGAGCCGAGCGCCTTAACCACCTGGCCATGCGGACCCTGTTGAAAGTTGTTCGTGCTGTAACAATTGTTGTTGTAACAATTGGCTTATACAGTTAATGTTACAACCAACCTTCTGTTCCAGTCGGCTTGAAGAGCTTTGGATTGACCGAAAACGAGTCGTCGGCAATGGATATAACGAATATAGTGTGGTTGTAGTATTATTGTTATATACTATTTTAATTTTTGAAATTACGTAAGTAACTAAATAAAGAATATAGTGTTTAAAAATATAATATGCTTATACTAAAGGTTTTTGATAAGCATTGTTATAACCACGTTTAATATAACTTATAAAGTACATAACTTAATAGAGAAGATCTACTTAAAAATAAAATAAATACGGAAATTAAAATCAAAATGTTTATATTATTTCTTACTGATTATAGGTTTAAGGCAATTATTTATGAGAGGTAAAAATCACGTAAAAATAACAGCACAAAGTACTAACAATTACATGCTATAATACTGTTATTTATCTGTGATAAAATATTGCTGTTGTTTATAGGTGCCAAGGTGGGTGCAGAAATTGTCATTTCGTTGTTAGCTATGTAACGGCAGTATTTTTTTTAGATGTAGACGTTCTTCATTCTTAGATGAAGTTTATTGTTTTATGGGAGAACCATGTACTCGGCACTCTGCGGTCAGTAAACTGTACCTCATACATTCCGGCAACCCATCGTCTAGTTTATACTGTAAGACTTTATATTGAAATCTCGAATCACCAATTATCATGTATTTTTTATATAGAATAAGACAGCTAGGTTAGATAATGCAATACTAAATATGGTTCCTTATAGTTCGATTTAGGTGATGAAGTAAGAGTGTAATCTTTACACAAAGTTAGGCATTTAGGCTTACCTGATGAAAACCCAGGTATGTTTCAACGGTGTGGGAGGCGTAGAAAACTTCTCCTTCGCACGTCAAAATCAGCAGGAAACCGTTGAGAGCCTGCAGAGAAAGTATGGGCGTTAACTAAAACAGCTATGAATAATTGAATACATATTGAATTTATTTCAACGCGGGAACGTTGCTTCCAGTAAATAATATACATATGAAGGGTCGAAGAGAACGGGGACTAACTGTTGGAAGGGGGCTGGACTCATTAAACCAGTATTCGCAGAGCAGTTTTCGACCGATCACGACATTTTTAGATCCATAAGAATACCCGCGCTACTAAATTCCTGTCACATTAGACATGTATGAAATGTGATATCTGATATTATCTTTGTTCATCTGTTGGTCTCAATATTTACTATAAATTGTATTATCCTTTTACAAGGATATCATAAGGAGGTTAAAGTAGAGTTCTTACCTCTGACAAATATACAAGCTTATTTCGTTTATCCTTAGCATCTAATTTTTCTGGTGAAGAAAAGGTTGTGACGCTGTGAGATCAGTTGTATTTTGATGTAAAATATACTTTTTTCTTATAAAAAACAACAACTCGAGACATTAATTAGTGGACGTTTATACAAAAATATTTCTTTAACAGATTGATATGACTATCGTTTCCCGGGTTGGACAGCGGAAAGTCTTCGTGTTTACAACGATGAAATCTATTCAGTTCGATTCCATTCAATGAATACAGCATATACTCGATGTAAGTTTGTTACAAGAAAACTCACACAGTGTTCTTTTAAGATCAGCTTTAAGTGATGGCCATGCTTTTTTGGATTCACAAATTAAAACCAAACTAAAATCTACCGTTATAAACTTAATGCTTCTAAAATTTCATAAATGAAGATATTTTCATACTTTTTAAGACTAGAAAAATCTAAGTACGTTTAACGTTAATTGAAACCTGTAAGTCTGAAAGTAATTGAATTAAAGAAAATTTGGATTTTCAGCTAGAACGGCACCTTACGCCACGCACGAGTCGATGCTTAGGATAATCAACCCAGTTTGTGATTGCTGACTAGAAGGCGAGTAAACGCTCAGTAGCGCTCGCCGTCTGATATGTAGTTACCTTCAACTGAATTGTATGTAATAACTATGATGCCTGCACAGTTCAAAGTGAGGAGCTTTTATTCAGCTGCATGTAACGGCCAAAGCTTTGGACTTCCAGGTCACCAGCCCAACACTAGACCTAAAGAAATAATTTCTCTTTCTGTATAAATAACTCCTACAAATATTCTAAGGCTGTTATATGATGCAGTAGGAGTGTCAAAAATTAAGGAATCCGTGAAGTTGTATACTTTCCTTACGTCCTAAAAATAATCAAAACTGTTATTAAAACCGGACGTAAAGGTAAGAATTTATACGCTCACTGTACATATTAAAGCAAATTTGCTGTATTCATGTTCGTAACCGATTAGTCACTTTTAACACTGCAACTGTGATGAAATATTTTCATTTTCGGTTGCCTCTCAGCTGCTCAGTGGTAATGGACAGTTATAATGTGATAAATTCAGTTTCGATGCCGTGGTGGGTACAGTACAGACAGCCCATTGTGTGTAACAATTTAACAACAAACAAAACTTTTGTTTTTAGAATACTAAAAGTATATACGTGTGAACGTAGTTTACAATTTATAACTCGATAAAATACATTTTCATGGCTCCATGTTTTTCATGTTTGTTTGTTTATTCTTACTTAAACGGACAGTTTTCGTACATTTAACTGTACTTCTAGTTTGATAAATATTGTTATACCACACTCACTAAAGATTCATAGATCAAGTTATGGTTACACTTGTTCTAATATGAAAAGAATATAAGTTTTATGTGGGCGGGGTGTAGCCTGGTGCTAAGTTGCGAGTCAGAAAATCCAAGGCTCGAGACACGATACCGCTGTACACGTCCTACACATTCAGTTGTGATCACGTTACAAGGGTGTGGGTAATCCTGCTATTCGTTTCCAGGAATCAGATAAGGTCCTTGTGGTTGCAGGTATTGCTGATTGGTTATCCTTCCTGTGGTCAGAGTTCCAAATAAGATACAGCTATATTTAAACCATAAAGGTCATTTAGCCGGCCGCTTAGTCCATTTCCACATAAGGCGCGTTCGGGTTAATAAGAGGGAATATCAATCAGATTTCTACTATCATCCAGCGCACAAAACAACCACTATCAGTTCTGAACAAGTATCTCAACAATTTCGTTCAAAACAAAACTTCATGGCTATTTTTAGTTAAAATGTTTTTGTTTTTTTTAATTTTGCACAAAGCTACACAAGAGCTATCTGGGCTAGCCGTCCCTAATTTAGTAGCGTAAAACTAGAGGGAAGGCAGCTAGCCATCACCACCCACCGCCAAATCTTGGGCTACATTTTGTTTTGTGAACCTGACGATGACCGAAGAAGGTCAAAACGTTGTTCGCTCCTGTACGTAAAACAATATCTCAACCCAAACGAGCCGTTTTTACATATATATTTGAGATACTCTTTTACCAACAAATAGTGGGATTGACCGTAACATTATAACGTCCCCACGGCCGAAAGGGTGAACGTGTTTGGTGCGACGGGGATTCGAACCCGCGACCCTCAGATTATGAGTCGAACGCCTTAACACACCTGGCTATAACGGGGTGTTAGTTAAAATGATATTGAAATGTATACATTAAAACACCAATTTTATAACCAGATTGATCGCTGCTTAAACCAACAGAAGTGAAATACTTAAATGTATATATGTTTTACTATACCTTGTGTCCATAAAATAGCGAACATAACGCATTTTTATTGAACCAACACATTAATGTTAAAAAAACTTGTGTGTTGCATGTATATAACCATCTTAAGAAAACCCTGCTAAAATTTACATATTAATGAACAATGCAATTCAAATACTTATGATACCTCAAGGTACCGGTTAGTGTCATTTCCACTGATTTACCAGTCAAATGGCTCTATAAAACAAGATTTATGACAACTGGATGTCTGACGCGGAATTGTATGGACGCATGAACATGAACATTTTTTTTACACATTACTCAGTGTGAATTTAGTATTTTTGTATAATACTTTCCTTTCACGCATGAGCGGCTTGTAAAATAATTTCATTGGAGCTTCAAAACTCTTATCTATTATCCTTGAACTCGTTTGAGATTTTTTTATTCTTAGCTTGAATTTTATACAATTGAAAGTGATATTTTAAACAGCTTATGCTCTTGTAGTAATGTCAAGATTGGTATAGAAACCGACAACTAATACTAAGTTTTGGCGCCAAGCGTTTTCTAAGTCTTATATTTATCTAAAAATGATCAGAATAGAGAGACTTCAGACACAATTTCCTCTTTTTAATCAGAGCGCAAATCAAAAACCCCTGACAAGAAAGACTTTTCTGAAATTGGATCGATGGCGCTGACATTCTATCAAATGTAAACTTACTAGATACTTATAAAGTAGACTTTAGAATAATTTCAAATCCTTTCGTCATTGGAGAATTAGCATAAAAACATTTAGGCTGACAAGAAGGTAGGAAAGTGAAGACTTTTTAGTGCTACAAAATTCTTAATCCTTGTGTCAGTAGAAACACCTATCTATATATTTCAATGGTATCATAAACGCCTTTTCATGTCCCCTTATTCGATGGTGGTAATTTACGGACTTACAACGCTACAATTTGGGGTTCGATACACCGCGGTAGCCACAGAAGAGAGCTCAATTTAGTTTTTTTTTTCTAAAATAAACAAACATATGCTTGTAGCAAAATAATAATAAGAATAAAGTATTACTGAAAGATCCAAGCAGATAATTTATAACAACCCTGTGATATTAAAATTTCCGAATGAAATACTTTGTTGTAAATGTATATTTAAATAAGCATTTCTATTGCATACGTCATATAATAATGTATCTCAGGTAACACTTAAAAAAGGTATGTTTGTGAATCGTTTGCTCATCGACAAAACAAATAGATAAATAACTAATTGGTTCCGTCTGTCTATTTGTACGTTAATTCATCCTGAGTCGCTGTTTTGTTTTAAGATCGTTAAGGTTTGCTTTTTTTTAGAAAGAATTAAGAAAGAAAAACAATAAAGGTATTATTGTAGGTTTACCTTGATTGTAGATGAATAATTTGTCTACATTCGGCCATATAACATTTCTTTGACTTAAACGCTGAATAATTTAACTCAGTTTTACAGTAGTAAGACCGAATGTTTGTTACTAAAGCTATTTGAAGTTTCAATAGATGCAGAATTCATGCAACACGTGTGAAGAGTTGAACCCTTCAGTGGCTCAGTGCTAAAAATTGTTTCCACACACACACACATATATTTAACCAAGTGTGTAGTTTTGGGCTTAGCAACAACTAAACATATTTGTAGAGTTGTTTGTTTTAAAAATAAGAGGGGAGCAAAAACTATATTTGAAAACCTGAAATTATCAGTCGTTCGGAATTGTCTGATAAATCACCATTTTACTTCCCCTCGAACATTTCAAACGATACAATCCCTCATCAAGGAAATTGGTCTTAATATAGGTAAGTGCTATCCTCACGTATATCAATTGCTCAATATCACAAATAATTGGTATGAAAAATCCGCTGGTGGCATTAATCTTACCAGTAGATTTCAACTTAATAGTTCTGACATTTACTATTATATTCTCTCTAAACACATGACTAAACAGACGTACTAAACTTCAGTAATGACGATAATAGCGGAGTAGAAATAGAAATAGAAAACTTAATGTACCAAGGTATATTCATACATTTGTACCTACAAAAACCGAAGAAAGTTATGAGAAAAATTCGATATGCAAAAACCGATGAAAAGTATGAGAAAAATTCAATTTCTGAATGACAGTGTTTGATGTTTTACTTATGATTGACATATTCTAGTAAAAACACGGAATGGAAATAGAGTAAATGAGGATATTAACAGGAATGAAGGCAGAAATTAATGATAACCCAAGCTTGTCTCTATTCTTTCTTTCTACTTTATACATGCACGTAGACGGTGGTATATCTTTCCCTTGGGAACTGTACAGCCTAGTATAAGTTCAGTAACCACGAAGGGGCGGGTCCGTTTGGAGATACCTAAAGCTGGCAGATTGGAGGAACATGGCCATTCTTTTCCTGCGGGGTGGGCTTTAGGGTGACCATGTTTGGGCACACTGTATTTTGGTGGTTGCCATGGCAACTAGAGCCGGGTGTTGACGTCTGTACGCAAGTAGTTTGAAACTGGAACTCCATGGTGTTCTTCCGTAACTGATTACTGTCCAAGAAATCTGCAAAAGTCTAGGCTGCAAGCTATTCACCAAGATCTTCATAAAGCGTTACAAATTAATTATTTACACTACCGTACAACTGTTATGAACTACCTTAGGACACTTTAAACTTCAAAAACTAAAGAATATACATACGAATTAGAAACACCAAATAAAGACCTCTTAAGTGTTGTGATTTTACGTAAAAACAAAACATTCATATTTGACCATAAACATTAAACTTCTGCTTAATTTAATAATTTATTACCAGTACATAATGACAGCAAGTTCTGCACTTTAAAGTTTATATTAAGCTCAATAAATGAGTTCACAGAAGTCAGTGGTAGAAACAAGCATTTTATGACACGTAATACAGCAGTGAGTTAGTTCCAAAAAGTCTTTTATACATATGTGTATATATTTGCATTGTATAATTTCACATACTTAAGAAAACGGTCATAATATATCTTCTTCATTAACAAAAGGAAAAGAAACGTGAAATTACTATAGTTTAAGAAAGTGATAGTTTATAAAATATACTGATAAATTGTAAGAAAAATCGGTCAGGCATTATGAAAGTAGCCTTGAAATATAGCACAGACAGGCATAGCTAATTATTTAGTGTTGTTTGGTTATGTATTAATTTATTAATACAGCAGACTGGTTAAAGTAAACAAATATTATACACAGTGTTAACTTTCTAAGGATGAAAATAAAACTTACGCTGTCTTTTTATATGTATATATGCATACCTAATCATACAAATGCAAAGGACTCCAAACTTTACAAACTTAAGTATTTTCAGAACAGCTTTGCTATAACTGTACATACGTAAATGAACTTCGAAATTAGGCTTTGTTATAGATAGATATAAAAGCAAATAAGATCGAAATTATGCAGCGTTGTAGCTATACAAACTTAAAGGAATGCCAAGTGTAGACCATAAACTGGGCAGATCATTTGCTTATTACATTGCTTAGCTAAATAGTGTATACTGGGATTCGAAATTGAAGAGTTCAGGGCGTGGACAACATCACTTGATAACTGATCTAAGAATAGGGTTAACTAAATCCGTCTTCACAAACTTTTAAACTACGTATTATTAAGGTATTTTTTATATCATTCTATTTAAATAAAGTATACATCAGAATATAGAGCACTACTGTTTCAAATACGTCGAAGCTACACGAAATTATATAAATATACACATAAAGGTTGTTTTATACAACCTAGTGGATCAGGATAACGCGAAGATGAATATATTACAAACGGTTAACAACCTTAGCACTTCTTGTTATCCCTGTGGATAACAATCATAAACTTCTACCCAAAATTAATTCAAAACTCAGTGCATGAATTCAGTTCTAAGCACTCCTGAGATACGATATTCACTGACTTTTCTCTGTCTTTTGTCTGTTATTGCTCTCCGTTAGAATTAAGAAGAGAGGAAAAAGCCAGTAATAAATAATAATTTATAACTAAAAAACGGGGATATTGTAGGACTTCACAAGACACTTTAGAGAATAAGAGTTAGACTCTAAACTCTTCAAGTGTGTTTAATCTGACTTTTCACTTTCATAGTTTACATGGGAATCAAAAGCAAAACAAAATCTAAAGAAACCTTATACACAAAGTAAAAACACCAAAAATGCTGTTCCATGTAACAAATGAGATAAATTAACAAGAAAAACGGAGAATAAGTATGGATGGCAACTTATATAAGTATAGAGAAAGGCAGATGGAGATACGAAGATACAGATAGATTGACAACCGAATAAATAAAAGGCATATCAACGGGCAGATAGATAGCCTGTGCAGAATAAGTTTATTTTCTGTATTTAAAATCGACATAAATGTCTATATTGTATGTGTGTTGGACGAAATACCTTTATTCTTAACGCATTTCTCCTTCCAGAACATAATGCTCGTTTTTCTTTTTTTCTAACCATAATGAATAACGAAACATTCAAAATGTCTGTTCTAAAACTAATTTCAGCCTTTAGAAGGATTTAAGTAAATATAAATTAGTTATTCAGAACATCATTTTTCTCAAAATGCATTCGAATAAAATGCTTGATTCTGCAGCATTGGTTCCTTTATGTAGAAATAATTTTCCGGCACCTGTTCTTAATATTATTCAATTATAATTCACATAAAACCTGCGAATTCTGAATATCAGAACGCTGTACCTTCAATGAATGCAGAAGATCCAAATATTTATGAATTTTCGTACGAAACGGTTATAATGTGAAGTTAAACGAAAACAATTTTCCCTGATTTTATCAGTGAATCATCCTAGTTTTTTGGTAACAATAGGTTGGAAATCTTTTCAACTATTAGGTGTAATTTAAAGAGGTGATTTACACGTTTACAGTATCTTTACTTAAAATTGTACAAGAAATTATAGAAGGCATATATAACGGTTGGTATACTTATAGAATCATTAAAATTGAGTAAATAAAACGTATATGCATAGTCACATACGATTACCTTGCCTCGTTGTGCGTGACATATGAATCTAAAATTGATTGGGCGGTGTGGTATCTTCCGCACGCTAGTCACGCCTTTTGATTGGAGACTATAACATAGGGTATCTGCGTCTTACTGGCCCCGCCCCCTTTTCCATCTATTAAGTACAAGAGTGAGAGATTAATAAATAATAGTTAGATTTGCTAACCTCTAATTCCCAACCCTAATGAAATCGAAAAGGGCAGTTTTTCAACCATATCTCAACACAGACTACAGCGTATTTCTTCTTTGCTCTTCCTTTTAAATCAAAAGGTTGTTTACAAAGTCGATTAATAGCAAAGTGTTCTAGCAATAACAACAATAATAACATCTAGTACAGAAGTGCAATAGTAAAGAACGTAAAGTATCATTAGCGATTTGGAGATTGGTTTATAGCTGTCAATTAAAGGATCTTGTCTGCCTCTTAGAGACATTGTGTAATTAACATAAATTGTTCCTAACTGGCCACGTTGAATGCAGAGTTCTTAACATTGTCTTTTTGCTGTGTTATGTAGGAGTTACTCTGAACTTTTAGTTTTCGATGTTATTATTTCATGTGTATTTCTACCTATAGAAAGCATCACGTATGTGGGTCTAGAAGATTTCACTATGAACTGATTATGAGGCTGCTTAACTGTGATGGGTTAGTGTGTCAAAGTCTTGGCAAGCAATATCTTTGTTTGAGACCGAAAGGATATGCTTCATCGCTTGAATTAAATTAATTAGTTTTATGGAATAACTCGATTTTGTGATAACATCTGGATACGAAGAAATGTGCAACGTTCTAATGTTAATAACACACGGAATTGGTTAACACTTCCCAAACGAATAACATTTAAACATTAAAAAATGTGCAATGTATTGAAGTTAGAGTAGATTAAAATTTCTCAAATAGGTAACATCTGGATATTGTGAAACACGGTTACGCCGTTCCTTTTTTATCCCTTTAGTTGCTCTGCTATTTATATTTTTCTCGAATTTTCAGTGTTTTATGTCTACTTTAGTGTGAGAAATCAGTCAAATAAATTACTAAATCCTCGTACCTTTTAATTATATCTACTGAATACTATTTTAGTCCTTACGACTGGAGCATACAATATTGTTGAAGAGTTAAAAGAAAATGTCAGTCATTTGGCAGAATTTTATACCACCGCTTAAATTCTCATATTAAACTGATGCTATGTGTATATATATGATGTAAATTAAACAATAAGATCTGACCTAAAATGTTTCAAAGGTGTGAAGACATTGATTCTTATATCACGCTATCTTTTCATTTCGAAGATAAATTTTATATGACGCCTAAGTACTTAATCTTTGAGAACTCCTTATGTAGTGTGGACGCAAAACATAGTGAGATGGATATATAATGTGCATTTTACTTAATTTTCCATAACATGTTTGTTTGTAGGCAAATTAAAGAGGCCTTTTTTTCCTGTACAGAAGCAAGTGCATTTCTCCAAGCCTAACTCATAAATTTCGGATATGTTGCGTGAGATCAGGCCCATGTCAGTGTTTGCTCTAGCTCACGTGAATGTCTCGAGTTCCTTGGACACAGCATGAGTCATTAAACTTATCCTGTTTCATCTCTAGCTGTCAGATCCAGACTGAGATCGGAAATGAAAGAAAGTAACAGAAGGCGAAACTCTCAGAAAAGAAAAAATAAACAAAAAACGTGAGTTTACTGCAAAGTGTCTTAGTTTAGTTTATCGAAGTTTGCGAAATTGTCTTTTGAAATAGACAAGTTTGACTCATAATGAAGTTTATCTATGTAAACGATATGGATGATGTAATTGTTTCAAATATCTGAGATGGCTGAAGAACCTGTTTATACGAAGAACATCTAAGGTTGAACGTCTATTACATGGTTACATTTCTGTCTAATTAACTGTCCATATGAAGGAGCTCTGGATTTTTAAGTTTGATTTTTAAAGCATAACTTCATTTATACAACTAAGAATCTAATTTTCGATAAGTGTGAACAATTAATTTACTGTTTTTTGATACCTAGAATAAAGTGATAAATTTTAAACTGCAATCATGCAGTGGCGGATTTATGGTTTTGTGGGCCCAGGGGATAATAATTTTTTGTTGGCCCTCCATCCCATGTAATTTTATATATAATAAAATTATCAATGAGGCCCCATTAAGACCATGGGCCCTGGGGCTGAGCCTCTTCTAGCTCCTGTCTAAATACGCCACTTTTACAGTGGACACAATTTCTAAACAAAATAACTCTTCTACAAGAGTATTTTGATTTCGGAAGTACTAATAACTTAACGGAAAAAAATAGTTGCTTAGAGAAAAGCCATATTGAACTATCTACTGTGGCCACCGCTGGAAATCAAATATCTGATTTTAGAGTTGTAACTCCATAAACTTACCATTATCCCACTGGGGGAAAATAAAAGAAGTAAATATCAAAAACTCGAAGAAGTAGATGAACACGGCCTACATAGCGAAATTTGTATTAATTGTTACTATTCATCAACTTTTATGATCATTTATATACATATATGCATGTATCAGAAGGTGAAATGATGTCTTACTTGAATAAATTATTAAACATTAGTTGAAAGCTTGATATGAATAAAAATGATGCACAGAGACTAATTCTAACTCAACTGCAGCAAATAGTTGGTTACAATGAACATGCTTCTAGTTTTCTTCTCAATGTCCAAATCTTGTAATGTAATGCGTACATTTCCATAGAAACATCTTGCTCTGTCTCTTTCCTCTCTTTTGGTAGTGGCTTTTGGATCTTTTCCACTACGCCACTACTTCCATGGTATTTTTCCGCGCAAAAAATGATTCTGAAATTTTAATTTTTTCCAGAGGAAAAAAAAGTAATTTTAAGGTGGATTTCTGACTGATTGGGACCTTAAGAAAACATGTCAAATACAAAGAGCGTAACAAGATAATGAATAATATAATATTTCTGTAAATAAATTCAGTAATGTATATATTTACTGATTTGAATATTCCGTCTTTTCCATAAGTAATCCAATTCGTTAGAGCAGCCCTACCCCCAGTGGCACAGCGGCATATCTGCGGACTCACATCGCTAGAAACTGGGTTTCGATACCTGTGATGGACAGAGTACAGATAGCCCATTGTGTAGTTTTGTGCTTAATTGCAAACAAACAAAAATCGTTAGAGCATCACAGATGAGCTTAAAAGTAAAAAAGGAGCTAGTGTGTATAACTATTTTAATTCACAACGACAAATTTATTAGTTATCGTCTAGAGCTAATTCATATTGAGTAGTCACTCATTAAAACTAGACGACACTATACGGACATTAATTTGGTATTTTCAACATGCGCAGCTGAAGTGTTGCCTAAACGGAGAAAGCCCAGTCCTCAGTACCAGCTGCCTGCATAGCTATTCTTAACCGAATAGAGAGATTTACTGCTACTTTTATATAAAAGCGCGTACTGTGTACAGTTACATATAACGGTCTTTAACCTTGGATCTTCCCATATGCAACCAGACACGCTAATTACCAGGCAAACCCCGGTAGGTTAATCAGAAGTTCCCACCCTTGGCTACGAAGACATTCATGACTTATTAATATGGTCGACTGTCAAAAATGTTTCATACAAGTTAAAATACAACCTGACGATAACCGAAGAAGGTCGAAACGTTGTTCGCTCTTCTACGTAAAATATTTTCTCAACCCAAACGAGCCGTTTTTGCATATATATTTCTCTACAAGTGGGTTTTCTCGACATACATCTTGCTATTTATATGAACTTATATAAAATGCATATCGTTTAAAATTTCATAGTATTTCCTTTTATGAACACAATGAACTTATTTTTGAAATCGTTGATAATGCTTTACGATGAAACAAACGAAGAAAACGTCAATTGATCTTAGATTACAAAATTGTAGTGAGCGTCTGGGACTTCAATCTTGTTGTTTTAAAACTTTGGGGTAATCCATAACGATTTCTTAAGTAATCATAGGAACAAATTAACGAATAAGTGAACGGATACCACCAGCTAGAGGGCCACCACTTAGCGCGTGTAATAAACTGTGTAAAACTATTACTACCACATTTACTTTGCCCTTGGTAACTCAGCAATAAGCTTGAAGGCTTACAATTTTAAAAATCGGACTTCAATAGTCGTGGTGGGCAGAGCACAGATAGCCTATTGTCTTACTTTGCGCTTAGCAACAAAACAAAACATCTACTCCCTGATGAAAAAAATCCACTTTTGAAAGCACTTCGGTTATAATTATTGCGTTTCTTTTCTGATATTACCGCATAGTAACCTAGCAACGGACCACGTGCCACAGCATTATACATAATCAAGTAAGTCGAACCAAAAACATTTAAAGTCAGCAAGAGAATGCGATAGGGGAAACCGATAAATATGGTAAGATAACTGATTCACAGGATCAAATATTTCACCTTGAATTCTAAGTAAAAAACGTGCGTTGAAGTGTTAAAGAAGCAATACTTACTAGATCTATGTACATCTGGATACGTCTTGGAAAAGGTTTATTGATTTTTTATTTATTAACTAAAAAAACAAACAGTAACTGTGATCTTAGGCTACCAGGATTACAGCGGAAGACTGAGATAGTTTTTATCGATTTTATATATTATTTAGAACAGAGAAATATAAACCAGAATATGTGAGTTACTTTATTATGAACATAAAAATGAAAGATTTTTCTCTGACCTCACGAACCTTTCAGTAAATGAGCAATAACTAGCGTAATACGAACCGAATCTCGCAGACAGATAGTTTTCAACTAATCACGAATTTCTATTTTGTATCTATGACGGAACTACTGATGTGCCAAATGTAAGGTAACCAACCATTGAACGTCCTACAACACACTATTCACACTCAGGGAATCCAAAAAAGAAAAATAAGTTGATCAAAAGAAACCAAAATTTACTTACACTCTTTTAAGATTACATACCAGTCGAGTATTAAGGTTTAACATATAATGTGTTTTAATAAGTGATTAAAAGTGATTTTATTGCAAAGTGGAACTAACCAAAAACTTTAATTAAATGATATTAAGAAAAATAGAATATAGCTTGTTCATAAATCTTATTTTTATTACAGATACACTAAGAGGATGTTTCTTTTTACATGTTAAACACATATCGTTACAGAAAATGAACACATGATATTTTGTCCATATATTTTAAACAATGTACATTTTTAAATAATTTTCTTGTTACTTTAGCAAATCAATAGCAATTGAAAAGAAGAAAGAAGACTTAAATTTACTCAAAACGAATTTTATAAGGAACAAATCAAAAAGCTTGAAAAACAACAACAGAAATCTATGACTTTTCACAATTTCAGAAAAGTTTAATATTTTTGTTGTTGAAGAGGTCATCGCTATTTATTTGAGCCAACAAAACTTGATTTGATCGTTTTCAGATAAATTTAACACTAGAAGAAACTTTGACGACAGAACAGTCATCAGTTTCCATAATAATTCTTTGTTTTAACTTTTATTAAACTTCAAATTATCTTCTTCGTCGTCTTTCTTTTTGTTCTTTACTAAAAAGAAAAAATTTCTAGAAGAGGGTAGGTTTCGTTCCATGTGTTTAACTACCTATAACATGCATCGTTTTTTGTTTTTGATTTTGAATTTCGCGCAAAGCTACTCGAGGGCTCTCTGCGCTAGCCGTCCCTAATTTAGCAGTGTAAGACTAGAGGGAAGGCAGCTAGTCATTACCACCCACCGCCAACTCTTGGGGTACTCTTTTTTTACCAACGAATAGTGGGATTGACCGTTACATTATAACGCCCCCACGGCTGAAAGGATGAGCATGTTTGGTGCGACGGGGATTCAAACCCGCGACCCTCAAATTACGAGTCGCACGCCTTAACCCACCTGGCCATGCCGGGCCTCAACATGCATCGTTCCGAATCAAGAATAATTTTAAGGGACAGTTCGTTTTTATCTCTTTTGAGTCTCCACATCCAGGAGACGCTTCTAAGCGCATTTTAACTCCTCTTTCAGTACTGTCCACATCACACATGGAATTAACAAAAATATTACAGTTATTATAGTTTAATTTTAAAATGTTGATTTTTCTTAGCTTATTCTAGTAAACTTCAAACAATTAGACAGTAATTATTTTATTTTATCCTTAAATTGTTTTATTTATTCCAAATGTTACTCAAGTTACCAGAAATATTAGAAAAAAGTCTTTTATTCTGATCCCGCCTTAAACTTATTGTTAGCGTATCGAACTTTAAATCTAAAAGCCCTTGTTTCGCGTTCACTTTCCACAAAATAATCCTCCAAGGTTTATAAAGAATTGGGTACATTATAAGAATGGCAGTTAAATTAGGGTTTGTCAAAAAGTTATCAGTGGGTGCTGCTGACTAGATGCCTTCCTTCGTGCCGGTCAGTTTAACATTTCAAACGGTTGTAGCGCAGCTAGTAATTTTATAGCGGCCTTACACAACCAGATGGTTAGGTTGCTCGACTCAAAATCTATGGGTTGCGGGTTTGAATCTAAATCGCCAAACATACTTATTTTTTTAGTAGTGGGGGTGTTATCACGTTACAGTAAATTTCATTTTGTTTTGGTAAAAGTGTAGCTTCAGAGTTGGCGGTGGGTGGTGTTGATAAGCTAACTTCCCTCAGACTTTCACAAATCCCCGAAACAAATAACTATGTTAGTTTATTTAAGCATCCTTTCCACTTTGCTTACATTTTTATTTCACCAGAATTTGAAAGCATATAGGAATCTTGTAATATATATATAATGCTATATAACTTTATTTTAAAATTTGAAGGATCATTTTAAAACAGAGAACAAGTATGAACGATAATTAATTTTATAGTTCTTCCTAATAGTGCGATATAAGAACTTTCCAATACAAAAGATTTTATATTATATTAAATGGCTTCTTGAGTTTTTACTTAATTACTTTTTGCAAACAAAAATACTCTTAGAAAGATAAAAAGTTACGTAGTTTTATCTTTTAAAACTTAAATAAGTGAAGGTTTCATATCAAGTGGATTACTTTTGTATGATGAGAAATTATTTCTTGATTTTCTAATGTAGTACTTTATTAGAAAACATTAGAAGCGTTTTAAATGATAAAAGTTATTGGAAGTTGTTCTAAGTTAAAGAAAAAGCTCGAAATATAGAGTGTTCGGAAAGTCACTGTGCGGTTTTGTAATAATATTTTATTCAGTCTATTTCAAGCTAGCAACTGATAGCGGTGTTTAGAAACAAAATAAGAAGGATCTAGGCCTGTATTAATGCCAACGGTGGTCACTTTCAACATTGTTTATAATTGTCATTCATATTTTCCTCCTGTATTCTATGTTGAAACATATCTGTTAATAAATATATAAGTGCACAGTGACTTTCCGAACACCCTGTATAATAGCTGCTGTAGTTCTTTTACGTTTTCAGGAGCAAGCACCTTTTATCAAGCAAATAAATTTTCTAAGTATCTTAAAATTGAACAACGTTTTGAATCATTGAAAATTGTCAAAGGAAAACATGTACTTATATTACGCATGAAAACAATTAATTTATTTAAAGACAAAATAAATCAACTTTTTTATGGTGGTTATTTTACTTACTTTTATTTATTTTCCATATCTTCTTAAAGTATGATCATTTAAATTCTCCATGTCTGCTTTTATCAATACAAGCAAATTGGAGCACATATCATCGACTATTCTACACGAAACAAGGAGCTTTAATTACACAAAAATATCGATGTAAAATATTTGTGATTAAATGGCGAAGGAGGCCAATGAAACTCTCATATTAGCTATATGTTTATGATCAGGAAAAATACTTTATGGCTAATGAATTAATGAATGGGTACACAAATCACTTAATACAAGATCTGAAGCCCTCCAGTGGCAAAGCGGCATGTCTTCGGATGCGCACCGCTAGAAACCAGGTTTCGATATCCATGGTAGGTGGAGCACAGACGGCCCATTGTGTAGTTTTGTGTTTAATTCTAAACAAACAAACAAGATCTAAAAATTATATAAAAACACATAATTTGTTCAAAAATATTTTATATTATAGTTGAACTAATCAACTTCACACCGACCTGACGTAATGATAAGTAATAAAATTGATATCCAAATAGTGCCATAACGAATTAAAGTAATCTGAGGGTCGCGGATTCGAATCCCAGTCGCACCAAACATGCTCATCCTTTCAGCCATGGGGCGTTATAAAGTGATGGTTACTCCCACTATTCGTTGGTAAAAGAGTAGCCCAAGAGTTGGCGGTGACTAGCTGCCTTCCCTCTAGCTTTACATTGCTAAATTAGGGACGATTGGCGTAAATAGCCCTTGTGAAGCTTTGCGCAAAATTCAAAACAAAAATTCTTCATAGACATTTAGAAACGATCTCAATATGGTTTACAACCATTTGCTAAAGAAAATCAATCACTTTGTAGCATACTAAACACCATACCTCCAGGTGTGTATACAAACAACACCTACAGACTCAACGTTCGGATATGCCTTTTAAACTGATGTTTAGAGCTCCGTTGTTTCAGTAGGATCACAGAAAACCATTTTTAAGTACAACGGTTTATCTGTTTTAGTACAAGTCTTCACAACAGCCTATCCACCATGAAGAATCGAACCCCTGATCTTAGCGTTGTAAGTCCAAAAACTTACCACTTACCCACTACAGACAAAGAGCGACAGACATGCATGAAGGAAGAAAAGAATCGACTTGTGAATGATGAACCCGGTGCTTAATTTAATCATTTAGCTCGAGAATAAAAAAAATTAACTACGTCAAAGTTATTAGAATTCTGCCTATATTTTAATTCAAATACTTAGGCTATATATATGCACAATAATATAAAACTGGCGACAGATCAGCGATTGCAACAATGGACATGTGATATTATGTAAAGGATTTAGAATTATATTTTTTTTATATTCACCTTTACACAGAATTAGAATGTTTGACCTTAACTGTACTTTATGCACACGTGGACTAAAATAGCTATGCTAGATTTCTCTAGGGCTCAGGTGTATTCGTCCACAATTATGAATTCCTGAAGAGAGGAAGGGCGACCAATCAGCAACAGCCACTGTCACAACTACTTTGTTCGGTCCTGTGAAGATAATAATGGGGTTGACTTTTACTTTTATAACGCACTTATAGCTGACCATGCAGTGTATTCAGTCCTACCATGTCTTGAAACTTAGACATTTTGACCTTTACGTTAACCATTAGATCGTGCCTGTGGAGAGATAGATATAAAACTGACTGAAGAAGCACTATATTATTTTTTGTTGGCTTTCGAGCGAAGCTACGCGGGGGATATATGTGCCAAAAGTCCCTAGTTTAGAGGAAAGGCAACTAGTCAACACCACACACCGTCATTTCTTGGGTTACTCTTGTTAGACCGAATATAATACTCCTATGTCTTTGAAGGGAAGAGCTCAAATTTTTATGGCGACGGCGGGACACGAGCCATGGAGCCTCATCTCCACAGTCCGATACATTGTATAACCATTTGGACGAGCTCGGCCCAGAATTAAAAGAACAATTGTAATCATAAAAACTAAAACAACTAATTACTAGTCATTAAGGGTTAGTACTCTTAAACCAGAAGACTTTAACCACAAAAAACTAGTCATTACCATTTGCAGATACAACTTTATGATTTCAAAAAAAATCAGGTGTTTCATGCAAAACTTTTATATTTTAACGTAACTCTGAAGATGTTTCATTAAGTAATTCTTCCTCAGTAAAAACTTCCACATATTCTACAAAGTTTAAAGTATTATAATCGTTCATGAACCATGACATGCGCGTCTAGTAATTTGTAAGGGTTAGTTTTGAAAATGTAAAAAAAAAAAAAAAGAAAGAAAAGATAAGTAGTATGATTAATTGATCATTAAGATAAACTGTTAACAAATAAAAAATTACTGTTTGAATTAAAACGAAAATAATTTTTCTGGTTTAAAAAATGTAGAGAACAATACATTTCTGAAAAGTTCATGAATATTTTATGTGGCGATTTTGGGAAATTACTGAATATTTTAAATTCATATTTTTTAAAAATTAACATCCGAGATTATAGGGAAAGATGGTTCGATAAAAACGTTTAGTCCTTAAGTCTTGCGCAGATGGTTATTTAAAAATTCTAATAACACTCTTTTTAGCCTATGTGTATGTATATCTATGTACATAATGGTAAGGTTATTGTCACAACAGTGCTCTCTAAACAGCGTATTCGATGAAATTAAAATCGTATTAAAGAAACATAAATTTCAACATTAATTTTGTACCATCCTTCTAACAATGATTATTTATAACTGTGAGTCCCTTGTTTGTTTCGGAACCTCTCTATCGCTTGGCCTACTTCGCTATGGAAATTTCTTCTGTTTAACTTTAGTATTATACTTAGCATAGTAGTTACTGTGCCGATCTGTGAATAAAAAGGTCCAAGGTTCGACCCACAATATTCAGCTAAACATGTCTTCGTAACCGTGGTTGTCAATCCTACTGTTCGTATAAAGCAGCCGTTTACAAACCAGGTGCTTTTTACTGTTTACTCTGCTTCCGATAAGCACCATTAAATTAAGGATATGACGACTAGTTAAGTTTCAGGGTCTCTGATCTGACCGTTTAGCCCATGTGTTGCATAAGGTACCGTTCAGATTGAAAATATCAAATTAAACGTAAATTTCTTCAACTTCCACAAAGTAATTTTGCAAACTGTTTATGCTACTTAAAAAAAAAAAAATGATGATATGTGTTTTCTTTTAGTCTGGATTTATTTAGGTTTGTTTTGAATTTTGCGCTAGCCGTCCCTAATTTAGCAGTGTAAGACTAGAGGGACGGCAGCTAGTCATCACCACCCACCGCTAACTTTTAGGCTACTCTTTCGCTGACGAATAGTAGAATTGGCCATCACATTATAACAACCTCACGGCTGAAAGGGCGAGCATGTTTGGTGTGACAGGGATTCGAACCCGCGACCTTCGGATTACGAGTCGATTGCCTTGAGCACCTGGCCGTGCCGGGCCTTTTGTCTGGAAAGCTCCATTATTTAAAACATGATATTTTTATCAGAGCGCCACACATGTTCCTGTCTGTTGATAACTGGTATTTATTAAATTGCCAAACATTTTAAGTGTTTCCTGCAAATAAGTTCACATTCTACTCTTAACTGATTAGTATGCATAATTTGGTCAAATGATGTATAGACATTGAAAAAATACGCTTGTTTAAATCACTAATTGAGTATCCGCAATGATTTAACGGATACTAGGATTTTTTCACCATACTTACTGCCCTTAATGCTGTTTATGTTCAGCCACTTTCGATATTGCAAACGAAACTATTCTTGTGTAAACTTTGTAAGTTCTAAAAATAGGTAACCTGGGACTAACTTCATCGGAAAGAATGTAATAAATTGACATACTAATAACTGGACTTCGAAGATAAAGGGATACATATATGTTAGGCAGAAACGAATGAAGTAGTCGTTTTTTTTTTTCTAATTTGGACAATATTGGAGTATTATGAAATTTTCACTGTTTATATTTTAACAACAGCACTGAAGCTTCATAAATGAATCAGTTATATAAAATAATAGGTTCACATTTCTATGAAACATAGCCATTTAAATATGCTCTGTTGTCTGCTTCTCTTGTGTTGGCTTGTAAATACGCAAATATTCATGATAGTTGAAAAACAAACAAACACGTAAGATATAAAAAAACATATTTTGCAATTTAAAAAGAACAAACGATAGCTTAAGAGCTTTTTTCAAGGATGGGGTGTTTGATTTATCTCTTGTTGGGCAAGAACTTTTTATATTTTCAATACAATAAGGCTATATTTAAACCAAACCCACGATGTCTACGTAAAAATTTAAAATTAAAACTGTTTTTCATAACAATTATATAAACATGCAAGTATTGAGTGCGTTACTAACTACACATAAGAAAAAATAAAAGATCAGACTATTTTTCAATAAAATACGAAAAAAAGAATTTTTATAAATGAAAACAATGGCTGTGGTAGAAGCACACAAAATCGTCAGGGTATTTCATCTACCAGATGTAATCCAAAAAATAGAACGCAAATTAATGATGAAATAGCTGTTGCGGAAGATCAGTTGAGTTCGGTTTCGGGAACTTTACCCCACAATGTCCCAGCACCTATTACCATACATCTCTAAATAATAGGTTATAAATGTTGGAAGATTATTGGAATTTTTACACTATTGTATAATATGTACTGTAACCACTTAGAATTTAAATATTTTATAAAAGAATTGTCTATTTTTAGTTTCACTGTACGATCCGCAAGAGGATGCCAGTACTTCAAGGACATCTAAATTGCATAAATACGAAAACGTTTCATTATTTGAAATAAGACACATTTTTGGTATAATGGGCCACTTGTGCTTGTCTCAGGTGGTTATACTTATATTAGCTGGCCTTGTCTCAGGTGGTTATACTTATATTTGATTGAAATTGTC
This sequence comes from Tachypleus tridentatus, assembly GCF_004210375.1. Classification (NCBI taxonomy): domain Eukaryota; kingdom Metazoa; phylum Arthropoda; class Merostomata; order Xiphosura; family Limulidae; genus Tachypleus; species Tachypleus tridentatus. The sequence continues at coordinate 18,426,793 of NC_134832.1, read as the reverse complement.
AAGAAAAGAAGATGAGTGTCCAACTATTATTGAACTAATCACTTAAGGTGGAGGGTGGGTGTCTAAGAAGGGTATAAATTAAAGGTGGGTCTTAGCAACAAATTAATTTCTACTAAAGATGTTATATTTAAGGTTTTTTAGAGGTGAATATCATGCCTACATCCAGTACTAGATCAAGACGATCGTAAGGCTTAGCCATCTTCTTTTCGCAGGCCCTATCAGCTGTAAAAGTTAAACCAAAGATTAACTTTTAAGGAAAAATGTCATGGACCCATTGTTTTCGTAGACCCTAGGCTCTGTGTCTATTGCTCCTCATAAATAATCTGACTCTGGTCGCATCTGAGTATAGATGGTTAATGGTTAAAGATGCTGGAAAACTGTAGGTTAAATCACCTAACCCCTAACCGATCTCCCGTAACAGCTCTCTCGTTATGTATATGCATGATTTTAGATTATGTTTGGTAGACGGAATATCTCTAACGCTTGTGAGTGTTATTACCGCAGATATTTTGTTTCAAAACGACATCTTTTGTACTTCACTAACAAATTGTATGAGTTTTGGTTTTATTATATAGGTTTAGTCAATAATTTGAGAAATTTTGGTACCTTTTTAAAGTTGAAATTGTTGGAGTACAGGCTTTAGTTTGAATTCTACACTAGCCATATCTATTTTTGGTTTATATAAAAATCTCCATTATTATTATATAGTGTTGATTTTATAGCCAACATACAACAGGTGCAAATTACAATATTCAAGTTACTACTTATATTCCTTTTGTTTACAGTTGATCGCGTGGGACTGACATAACCAGGTGGTGTAGGCGCTCGACTCCTAATCTGAGGATCGTGGGTTTGAATCCCCGTCACACCTAACATGCTCGTCTTTTCAGCCGTGGGGGCGTTATAATGTACGATCAATTCCACTATTCGATGGTAAAAGAGTAACACAAGAGTTGACGGTGGGGGGTGATGAGTAGCTGCTTTCCCTCTAGTCTTACACTGCTAAATTAGGGAGGACTAGCGTAGAAAGTCCTCGTGTAGCTTTGTGCGAAATTCAGAAAGAAACAAACTGTTGATCGCATCTTGGTTGTAGACTTAAAACTATGTTTATAGGAGATAGCTTTCTATTCGTGTAGGTTCATGTAACTCAGACATTTTCTTAATCTCCATATCTTGTTTACTATACAATTTGATAGGTTGATTAATAGCAGTATTTTAGTAGTGATTTGGGGTCTGTAAAAGTATATTTTCTAAATTAAAGAATTGCGCTACTGTTTTTTCTTCTATATAACTATCCTTTACTATTATTTACATCCAATTCAATGAATAGCGATAAAAAACTTAAAAAGAAACTTCTTTCCCATACTGTCTTTCAGTGGGTAAGAAATAAGTTTATGGACTTAAAACTAAATTCCTGGGTTCTATTCTGTGTGGAAGAAAGAGCACAGGCTGTTTATTTTGTAGCATTGCGTTAGAAAATAAACAAACAAAACACAATTAAGCTTTCCTCAAGTACAGGCAATGTAAAATTAAAAGAATAATATGTTTTAGAATTAACTAGATATACTAAGACACCTGTGTATTAGTGTTCCTGAAAACAATTAGCCTTTAATAAGACGTAATCTGTGTATAATAAACATCTTACGAACGTGGCTTGCATTCGAACTAATGACATTCGATTCAAAAGTGAAACAGTAAAACGGTCACTCTTCACCTGACAGGTATGCTTTCTGGAAATGTTAACAAATCACATCTAAGTTTAACAAAATAATTAACTGTTTTTATTCCCAACAGTTGGCGCATGTTTTAAAATATTGCTTGTTTGTTTGGTTTTTGAATTTCGCACAAAGCTACTCGAGGGCTATCTGTGCTAGCCGTTCCTAATTTAGCAGTGTAAGACTAAAGGGAAGGCAGCTAGTCAGCACCACCCACCGCCAACTCTTGGGCTACTCTATTACCAACGAATAGTGGGATTGAGCGTCACATTATAACGCCCCCACGGCTGAAAGAGCGAGCATGTTTGGCGCGACGGGGATGCAAACTCGCGACCCTCAGATTACGAGTCGCACGCCTTAACACGCTTGGTCATGCCAGGCCTTTTGTAGGACTGTTGGAGTTTGGTAGTTATATTGTCCTGTTTAACGCATTTCTATGGTGAAATTTTTTCTTCAGTATGTATTAACTTCCAGTACTTGTTTGTATTAACGTGATTCGAATATTAAAGTTTGGTTCTTCTAGCTCTAAAATATGGCTTTTTTAGCATTTCTGCAACTGGTTCTTCCAAAGTTTCCTCAGCTTTACTCCGTTTCTGGTAAACTGTTTTTGCAAATTATTTAATGTTTTAATTTTTTTAAATGCCTACTAACTACCTGTTTAAGCAACCGCAATAAAAACAATTTTTCTCCAAGTGTTACTTTTCTATTATCATTATTGCGAGATATTACTATATTCCTGGACTGGATATAAAAAAAAAAGAGCCGTGAAACATCTTTTATAAATTAGAATAGGCCCGGCATGGCCAGGTGGGTTAAGTCGTTCGACTCCTAATCTAAGGGGCGCGGGTTCGAATCCTCGTCGCATCAAACATACTCACCCCTTTTAGCCATTGGGGCGTTATAATATTACGATCAATCCCACTATTCGTCAGTAAAAGAGTACCCCAAAAGTTGGCAGTGGGTGGTGATGACTAGCTGCCTTCCCACTTGTCTTACACTGCTAAATTAGGGACGACTAGCGTGGATAGCTCTCGTGTAGCTTTGCGCAAAATTCAAAAACAAACAAACAAATTAGAATAAATTTTAAAAAATAATATAAAACATGTTTCTGGTGTTCAGGAAAAATGTTAAATAGTTTAATCTAATCAGTAAGACTGTGACTTAAGCGTCGTGGGTTTAAATTAAATTCAGTTTCTCCTTTCACAAGCCAAGTAATAAAGTGTTTTCTTTAAAGTATGCATTTCACGGCATAAGATAAGAAGTGTACCGAGCTATAGCGATACATAAACAGTAGCCTTTTTTTAAAAAAAGATATTTTAACCACGTGATATTGTGCATATAAGCAGAGGTTTTTTTCAGTCACGCAAAGTTCTGGAATTTGTAATTCTGTTGGTGAACCTAAGACATCATGGAATAGAGAGTTTTACAACACAACTATCATTCTGAGCTTATTTAATTAGATGGAAACTCAAAGAGTGATACTTAATTTTCTGAACTTTTTATTATTTCCAAACACAAACAGCTTCTTTAGAAATAAATAGCACCAGCCTTGGGGGCAGATGAGACAGTCGGAAGCATGTAAGACAAATTATAATCCATAGTCAGTTAGTTAGTAGCTTTTTCATTATTACCAGGCTATTAATTATACCATTCCATTGGATAGGTTTTGTCATGTGAAGACTCTGCGAAAACAACTTTCTACAGAAGAAAATATTAGAAGATTAGTAATGTCAGAAGGGGCAGGACAGTAACTGCAGCAGTCGCCGCGGCGTGGATGTCGGCATCGGTCCATCTATCTGAACAATTACCGTTGTGCTATACAAAAGAGACCGGATCGTTGTTGGTTAAGTCCCGCTACGCCACAGGCATTCTATAAGCCGACCTTATATAGCTAGCTACCTTTATCAAGTAGGGCTAGCTAGGTTCAACCTCATAAAAATCGGCTCGATTCAAAGCAGAAGCCCCTGGTCAATTCTTCTTCCAAAAGACGGAACAAATTATTTTTTTGTTAAATGGCAAAACGTATTGAGTAAATCTTCACGACTCGAAGAACATTGTGTGTTCTAACTGATAAAAAGAACCAAACTTCTCTCAAAAAAAAAAAAAAGAACAAATGCATATAGAGAATACAAAGACTCATGGTCCATGGAACTAAAAAGGTTATATAAATATTGCCCAAAGAGTGAAATTGAGTCACGCGACTTAAGATTGCATCGAGTACACACACGTGGCAGGAGTAGGAAGTGCGCACCATGCTCTCTGGCGTTTTCCCTTTGTTTTGCTTCTTCAATACAACTTCGCCAGAAACATCCTTTTGAAGCATAAACACTATAAATTCCCAGACAATGAACCTCAAATGCTTTTCTATTTTCCAGATGGTAGTGTTTCTAGATGTAAGTGAGTACATTTAACGACCATATTTTCTTAGAATAATCTCCATTATGCTCGTACCTCGAGGACAACTATCGATTTACAGGAAACCTGTCCACATGTGACTAAATACACGACAACTAATAATGTTGTATTTAAAAACAACATTCTCTGTGTATCGTAAGTGTTTCTTGTCAATAGCTTGTCAAAATTCAATGTTTATTTTTTTTAAAGACGAAATAGTACATTACATTCATATGTGTTATTTATTTTGGATATGCAAATAGTGCAAGGTTTGTATTTAGGCTCAGAACTTGTCACAGAATTATTTTATTTGAATATTATTATTATTGTCTTGCAGTAAATCCGAAATCAGTAAAATTTTGAGATATCACTGCTGTAAACTTTAAACTTTGCTGTTTTTATATTTGCATAACTACATTTTCTTAGATTTTGCAAAGTTACACATTGGAGTTAATTGTTTCCTTACCTAGCACAACTCGTGTTTAGCCATTACTAACATAATTCCTGACGAATTACGAATGTGATTTATTAGGTAAGATAGTAGAATAACACCTCATTCACAGTGATTATAGCGATATAAAATAAGTTTTCAACCTAGTTGTTTTTAAGTTTCATTTTAACGCCACCATCTAGTGTACGTAGATCAGCTTTCAATATTTCTCCCTAAAAATACTCCCTTTAACATTTTCCCCTGATACTTTTTTTCTCATTTGTTTTTAAAAGTATTTAAAATTAATTGTTCTAAATTAGAATATTTTAGTGTTAAAGTAGCTCATAAAATATGGCAGACATCCCAATGGTTGAACCAAATTATGTAATTAAGAAAATCTTTATTACACATGAACCAGTTTAATTTTTAAACGACCATTTTAATTTCATATTCCAATTGATAATCAATAATAAAAATATGGAAAAGGTGTTGCTGAATTAAGTAGTGGTGGTGTTTGTCTATATATTCCCTTTTATCATTTTATTTTCAATGAATGCCAACTTTCATTTTCATAAAATAAGACGTTAAGACAAAAGTCTACTTGTTTACTAAGCAGATATAAAGTTACGAAAAAATACAAAATATAAAATGAATTAATATGTTCAGTAATCCTCACAGACATTAAACGTCCCTCCCACTGGAACAGCGGAAAGTCTTCGGATTTACAACGCTAAAATCAGGGGTTCGATTCCCCTTGGTGGACACAGCAGATAGGCCGTTGTGCCTTTGTTATAAGAAAAACACGTACAGGCTTTAAACAATGAACTGAACCCTCGCAACCTCTATGGTAAAGAAACTCGAAGCTCGATTCATACTCCGGGCCACAACAGTTTATTTAACGACACAAACAACATTAGAAGGTTTGAAGAGAGTATTTATACCTTTGATGAATTCACAGAGTTTTTCTAATTGCTCTATAGTGTGAAATAAACAAATTAAACAAGTTTTGTACTGAATTAATGTGACAGATGATTCAGCTGACACATCTTCATACAGGAAAAACTGTTTCATCTACTTGTGTAATTCTTAATTATATGATTTTTTTTCATTATAATAAAAGGCGTTCCTTCAACTTTACGAAGTTTTTAAAAGTAAAAACTATGCGATTCTTCTTGGTGCCTCCTCCCTCCCAGCATGGTGAGAATTTAAGAGTTTTGAAACTCTTTGACTTTATAAAAATTTAAATTAATTTTAACGCTTTTTTGCACTGGTCTTAGAATTTTAAAAGTTTGAAACTTTAACCTTTTTAATATACCTATGCATAATTACGCTTCAACGGTTAGTTGTAAATATAAAAGTGATTTTTATCCGAATCTTGACTTTTTTGTGTGTGAAAGAAAGCGGTTCTGCAAAAACTTCTTTGCACCTTTAGTATAATTAGCACGTTAAAACAATACATTCTCGGTCCTTAGTTTTTAAAGTTCGGTGGAAATCCACATTAAAAACATTCTGGGTCTAAAACCATTACTTGATGAAGGAGGAAGAAAAGAGTCTGCTAACTATGTAGTAACGTCTACTTGGACTCCACTGAAGATCACACGAACAAAAAGCATTGCACAAACCATATCCAAGGACTGATTGTGTAATAGAAAATTTGAAACCCTATATTTGATTCCACAAGGGAGAAGCATGTGGCCATACTCGCCGCATCGAAACCCTAATGAATTTCTACCGGGTTTACACTTCTCTGACCTGATTTTCTGGTAGCAGTCAATCGCAAACATCACGTTTTATGGTGTCCACAATACATACATTTTTTATTTTGTTGGATGTTTGTTTACTTGTTTTGGGAATTTCATGCAAAGTTACACGAGAGCTATCTGCGCTAGCTGTCCATAATTTAGCAGTGTACGACTACAAGGAAGGTAGCTATACATCACCACCCACCGCCAACTCTTGGGTTACTCTTTTACCAACAAATAATGGGATTGACCCTAACATTATAACGCCCCCACGGCTGAAAGAACGAGCATATTTGGTGTGCTGGGCCTTATTTATTGGAAGATATTCTAATGTCTGTTGGTAATTTAAATCGTAATAAAACATCAATACTCTTTACTTAAAAAACAAACAAAAAAGCAACTTTTTTATTCTCACGACACAAATAGTATACAAATTAAATATAAATCGTTCGCGAAGTAAGTGGATTTCATTAACTATTTTCTAAATTTGCCAGTCCTTTTTCGTTTATTAATATGACGAAATAAGAATCATACATCATTAAAAGTAAAATAAAACATCATTTCCACGTTTACAATCTCGAAATAAAATATCTTTATTATCAAAATAGACATAATACAAACTTTCATTAGGAAATGACAGGTGACATGCGACAGATATTGGGATATTTGCTTTTTATCAAAATAGCTTCAATTTTCATGACAGGCGGGTGGGCGGGCGGACTTGAAAAGTCATACATCTGTATTAGCCCTTATACTGGCGTTTACAAAATGTCTGGAAACCCACTAGTGTATGTGATACATTTATGTAAACATTGTGTTTGTTGAATATGAATGAATATAACTTCATTGCTTTCCATACAATCACCTTAAATTTTTTTTTTTCATTTGTTTTTACGCAAAGCTACACATTCGGCTCTCAACACTCTGTGCGCAGCGGGAAATCAAACCTTGAATATTAGCGTTGTTATTGTATACACTTACCGCTGACCCTCTGATGGACCGCCTTTATTCATCTTCTCAACAGTGTCATATTACTCAGATTATTTCAAATTATATTTCACTGACGTTTCTATAATAACTATTTAAATATATTTTTAGGCTAAGATGTATTTGACGGAAATATTTCCAGTTGTTTCTTAAGATTATTTATCGAAGTGAATGATTATAAAGGTGCTTTTTATGAGGAAGAGATAAAACAATTATATAACAACTTGTAAAAACTAACATATTTTACTTATCTATACTTGAGAGCGATAGCTTTTGTGTTTATCAAACCTTTTGTTTTTAACAATTCCACTTAATCTAGGATACAAAAAAGTGAATGACTTAGGTACTTATAATGCCCGATTCATGACCTCAGGTTGAGTCACAAATCAAAACTTTTAATGCAAATAAAAGAATATGACTCAGAAAATCTCTTGTTTGTGAAAAAAAAAAACTGTTTAAAGAGCGAGTTTGCTCTTATACCTGGAAAATCCTTTTATATACTGCTATCCATTAATATTCGACTCCTTGACTGATAAACAACCCCTTACCTGTAAAATCATGTTCCCTTCTAAGAGAGATTCTTGATAAAGCAGTTCCCTCGGTTTGTGGCCGGGTTCTTGACCTTGACGTTCTTTCAACAAGAGGCTTGCAGCTGTAGATAAAGTAGGAGCAATCAGTTTAAAGAATTATGTCTATCTGAACAAATATTGTATACTGTCTTTATGAGGAACTATAAGAGGCCTTAAAAAACACAAGCAAATGAACAAAAAAATCATGATATCAAGATAAGGGCGTGAAATAATGATTACTCCTATCAGTGATTAAACATTTATTACATCTTGTTTAATCTGCTTGAAGTGGTATTTGTGGGGTTTCGGTTACTTGGGAAATAAAACTAGATTTACTTTCGAAGGGTCTCCGAAAATGTTCTCTTTCAAAATTAAACAAAACCAAAATTAAGAGTAACAAATATTTTTATTTCTTGCTTTTGAAATTCATATATCATGTGTTTTTTTTAGGAATAATTTTTCTCATGATTCATGGCACGCGCTCACTTTACTGACGTCACGAGAGTACAAATTGAAACGTTAAACGTCCCTTATGAGACGTGCCTACTGACTCAGTGAAAGACAACACACTAATGTATCGTGAAGCGAGTGGTTTAAAACAGATGACTTCTGCAGACGATTTTCGGTCTTCTATTGGGGAAATAGTGCTTGATTATATTCAAAGTTCGTGTAACATATGGCTGGTTCAAAGAACACGATTACTTTACAAGAGTTTACTAATGGATATTTTCATGATTTGTAATACGAAGGATATTTACTCATATTTAATAATACATCTCATACAACGATTGCTTGAGTACTCTAAGTTCGCTACACATCAGCCTAGCTAAATCATTTGATAAATAATACAATGCAGGAGAATGTTTATAACTTTTGTCTAGGTGTGGGAAAAACGTATGAAATTTCTTTTTATAAACACTCATTTATACTCTTTCTTCAGATGATCAAAACTTAAGCACTGAGCTTAGCAGTAAAACTAGATATAACTTTAACCAGCACAATTTCAATATGATATAGGAAAAAGGTACACGTAAAAAATCCATAAACGACAATGTTTTGGCTACATTTAATTCGAAACAATATTCGGCAATTAACCAGCTGGTAAAGATTTAATAACGAAAGCAAACACTTTCATGTTATCTTTATAGATTATGTTCAGTACTATGAAGCAAACGTCAGTATTATTTTTCATGTCATTCATAATGTCATTGAGACAAAAATGATACAAAGTTTCTCCTTTTTTTACCGCTATAACCACATAACAAAAATGTTCTGAGTTATTAAAATAAAAAAAGTCAAACAGAAGCGAAGAAAAATCTTTGTCCTTATCATTTGCATTTTTTAAGGGTTGTCGATAACATTCTTAAGAGTTGTCTTTGAAACTTGTTAGTTCTATATAAGTTATTCATTTTGTTTTCACTGAGAGTCATTAGTTCCATATAAGTTGTTCATTTGGTTCTCATTGACAAGAATCACTAAGAGGTTTTGAGTCTCCTTCTTCACCCATATAGACTACAGAACCTCTTTGATGGTGTCACAAGTTTGTGAGAACCGAATTGAAATGTGAGATTTCGCATACATCAAAATAAAAATATGAGTAAACAACTACGATATTTGGAAAGTTTACTTGTTTGTTGAATTTATTTTAAAACTACTCAGCTGTCTAATTCTAAAGTAATAGACTAGAGTCTCTAGAGGGAAGGTAGCTATCCATCTGAAAGGGCGGGCATGTCCGGTGACGGCTTCTGAATCCGAGAAGCATAGGTTACAAATCGTGTTGTCCTAACCATCAGGCCATGCCTGCCCACTTGTAAAGTACTGATTAATATATTACAAAATAGTTAAGATACTATTAAATTCATATTATATATTAAAAATTATTAATGAAAATATAACTGTACTTCAAGAGAAAACAACCTCAGACTTTACATTTCAGTCGAGACAAAATCACTATGCTTATCATTTAAAGCTAATTACATAATTGAAGTAAAATACATTTACTAATAAAAATCGGCAAATAGAGAATTATTTGATAAATCATTATATTAGACGAATAAGTTTAATATAACTTGTTGCATAGAAAACACAAAATCTGTGTGAGATTTGGAATTTATTATTTACATCGTGAATGGTCTCTTATCCTACACGTGGGCAAAATGACTGCCAGTCCAGTGACTTCTAAGGTTAACCATAACCGTCCCTAATTTAGAAGTATTGATCAGAGGAAGGGCAATCACCCAGTAGCATCAGGTTGGGTTAAAAGGTTTCGGGCACCAGCTCTTAACTGAAGAGTGAATTTGATTGTCACAGCTGAAACTGTGAACTGCATTCAGTGATATATCTTGGCTCAAACGTGAGACCTCAGATCAGCAATCTGTCACGCTAACTTATAGATAAATGATGAAAAAAAATAGATGTTGTATGGTATTTCCATAATTCTGAGTGGTTCATCTTGAGTTTCACTTATTTTATTTTGTATTTTAGAATGACAAAAATGAAGGAAAGATTTGATCTACCTGTTTAAAGCGATATACAAATAAACATAAACGCATTTCCTCATGTAACTTATCACAATGTATTTCATACTCTTCTCATAACATGAAACCTAGTCAGTCATAGAATTAGACTGTTGACAGAGTCCGGCAAAACATTGGAAATATCAATATTTTAACTTTATAATGAAATATGTCGGATATGGCTTGATCCAAAGAATTATTTATCGAATTAGTGCAAGAGGTCAGAAATGTATACATATTCGTATAGTAATAATGTGTAGTTTTTATGCATATTCTACATTGTACATTAAGGTAACGGGAAGTGTTAGTGTGATTGATATTGGTGAGCTATTTCCTTGCGTTTCTGGCCGTCCAATAAGATTAATAAAGGTAGAGATTCAGCATGACGAGATCGAAACGCCGACCATTTCAAGACTCCAGATCTCATAAATAGATAAAAATGCTTCAAGTTTAGTGTATAAAAACTGCTTAAAACTATGTTAAACCCATGACTAAAGTTACTAAAAAATATATATAAATTAAAACTTACAGATCTCATCCACCTATTCCACTGACGGAGCTCCCGTGGTGTTTGTACATTTTCCTTAGAATAGCCAGTCTTTCATTTGTCATTAAGTAACGTGAAATATATTAAACTCACACGATGTACAAAGATCCATACTTTTACCATGTGATTATTAGGGGGTTTCGAGGTATACCAACTTTAGATCGTCAAGCTGTTCTTTAGATCAATATACCCTCTTTAAAAAGTATAGCCAAAAGTACAAGCAGTTTCTTTTTCTCCGAACATTGTTACTCTTTTACTTTAATGAGGGTTGTGTAAACCTTTACTTAGAAGCCACAAATATAGATCTTGTAATGCTTTTCAAAAATGCATATTTAATACTATGGTTCAGTTTATGATGTCGGTTTTTATGTAGATTTTCGAATTTTACTTTTGTTTTTTTCTACATTTTAATAACGTTTTATTATGTTTAAGTATAAAGACATAAGACCATATTGAGGATAAATTTATAAACATAATAATATAGTTGCATCATGAGTCTTAAATACAAGGTAAAAAAAAGTAATATTTTCGTTTCGAATTTTCGAAAGAACACTGTGAGACTTGAGCAAAGAATAGCAGATGCAAGGTTATTAACAATAGTATATGAGTTTTTAACGTAGTCTACAAGTTTTTTATTATTATATTGATTATCTATTAGGTATTAAATTGTTTCACGTATGAGAGAATTATATGTACAATAAAAAGTGCATATATAAAGATAATTACAACATCCTAATTCTTTTTCTATATTTTCTGAGCAAAAAAAAATCAATTCCAATGATAATTGAGTATTGTTTTCCAACAACTTTTTATTGATTTAGAACCGTTTAAATCCATATTAAGGTTAAAACATTAATGCAACCACATGAATATCTAAATATGTTGTACCGGACAAATGGTGACATCCTAACTTAACAAAAAGTAGAAAGTGCAAGGAGTCACATTTTTCCTGTTTATTTCTGTAGGGCCCGGTATGACCACGTGGTTAAGGTGCTCGACTCGTAATCTGAGGGTTGCTGATTCGAATCCCCATACCACCAAAGATGCTTGCATGTTCAGCCATGGGGGCGTTTTACAGTGACGGTCACCCGTCAATACCATTATTCATTGGTAAGTGAGTAGCCCGAGAATTGGCGGTGGGTGGTGTTGATTATCTTCCTTTCCTCTATCTTTCATTGCTAAATTAGGGTCGGCTAGCGCAGAGAGCCCTCGTGTACCTTTGCGCGAAATTCAAAAACAAACAAACATATCTATATTAAATAAAATACAAGCTGGCCACTATGCACTAGACACTTAGTCCTTGTTTCTTATTATTTTTGTATAATTATTATTTTCTTTTTTTACTCATTATTATTATTATTTTTTTTTGTTCTCTCTTTTTGAATTATTATTACTTTCTTTTTTTTTTGTGTGTGTGTTACTACGAGTAGTAGTAGCATTCTCTCAATCGAGAAAAAAATGAAAAATACAAAAAAACAATATATATATATGAAAATACAAAAAAAAATATATATATATGGAAAAAAAAAAAAAAACTTCTTGTTCGTCCATGCATGGACTGAGCCCTGAAATGGACCTGAGTATGATGTTATACTTTTACTCTGGCCCAAAGCTTTAAAAAAACACAAAAAAAAACCCTAAAGACAGACGCTATAATCATTCGGGAGGGAGGAAGAGGTCAAATGTACCTGACCCTCCTGGGTATTTAACAACATCAATACCCAAATACCCACACAGTCAAACTTAAATAAAATAAAGCAAATATGAAATTGACATCTAAGTGTGATTTCAATGTTATATCATTTTAAATATGTATCTGGTATTTTCATTTTAATCGCACTTTGTATGATAAAGAGGTTAAACGGCCAGGTAAGAGACTTCTAAGTTTTTAATTCGAACTACTGACTGAAAGAAAGGAAAACGACCCAGTAGCAACCTTCGACTTTGTGGGTACATTTAACCCATAGTAGGATTGGCTGAATAATTGTAATGTCCACACTGTTCAAAGAACATGGGTCTTCCAATGAACATACCTTCACGATAATTACTATATCATGTCTATCTTTGAAAACATAGTTAAAATATAAGTACTCTTTATCTAGATCACTTGCTATGGAACAAAATCAGAAAAAAAAAAAAGATCGAAAAACAAAAATTATCAAAATTATCTCTAGATATCTTGCTCAGCAAATTAGGAAGATCTAAGAAGAAGAATTACTTTACAGATGTAGGATCCTAGCAATGGACAACTGGGATTTATTATACCATCCATCTAAGTCTCTCGGTTTGCACCCAACACTCATTATGTTCCAATCTACAACAGACACTTACTGCCCATAATCAACGGTAGGTATGGGTAGTAAATCAATGAACCTGGAAACTTCCGTACTGCACAGTTAAAACAAATATAATATTTTACTTATCTGATCTAGTATCATTCTATAAGCAGTTGTTACACAGGCCCGCTGCCACGATGTCTATGGGTGAGTCGTAGCCAAATCTGGGGTTTAATACGTCATAATAAACTTAGCACATTTATACCTCATAAAATGAAGAGTTTGATAAATGGTGCATCTATTGAGCAAATACCATTTCCTGAATTTGTTTAATGTTGGTTTTTAAATCTTATTTTCCGTTTTCTTTGTATTTTAACGTGTTATGATTATGTTGACTTGAAACATCTATCTTGCCAGAAAGTGCATATGTAACATCTCTACTTGAAGTTAAATCATGTTTCAACTTATATATTTATAATAAATATAAACTAAAAATTTTAAAATAGCAAATTTATATCTTATGGAAAGTGATAATATCCACTAAAATGTTTTTAATTATATTTAATTGGTTAGTATACATGTGATATATTTTAAAGGTCCCTCTGGTGATAGTTAAATAAAACAAATCTAACGCAGTTTCATAAATAACATCAAAACAGTCACTCTAACACTGGATTAAGCTTGGTTATGCATCTTTATTAAAAATTGGTTAGTGGCTTTTGTAATTAGTAAAGTTACTACTGTTGAAAGATGTTATTTCGCAGAAACAAAAGGTATTCGTTTTCTCAGATTTTTTATTCTAATGTTTGCCTACTCGATTTCTGTAGTCACCTCTCTTGTTATAGACTGAATAACATTCAAATAGGTTAGTAACAACTTGTAGTTTAACAGAGATATATACTTTCTTCACTTTTGTCACAAATCACTTATTTTGGCAAAGGCACTTGATTTCGATAATATAAGAAACAGCCGTTGGCTAATTGTAACATTCGTGTTTCTCTAAAACATTAATATAGAAAAGGTATTCACAATTGGTTTAGCTTCACGGTCCTGATGGAAATTTGGATTTGCTTGATAAGCCAACTGCTTATTGTTGTTGTTGTTTTTGAATTAAGCGCAAAGCTACTCAATGGGCTATCCGTGCTCTGCCCACCACGAGTATCGAAACCTGGTTTTTAGCGTTGTAAGTCCGCAGACATACCGCTGAGCCAATGAGGGGCCCAACTGCTTATAACACACGCCAATATGTTATTTCATCGTCAAAATAAAATATTTCGTACTGAAATTATCTCGTTACAATTTAGTTTTTATTTTAATTATTACGGTTTTTTAAACAGTTCATAGGAAATGCGAATCGATTAGCTTAGCTTTACTATAAACACTCAGCGCCATCTAGTGCCTTAGATCTCAGGAATGTGATTCCTGATACCTGTAGCATGTAACAAATGAAAGAGACCTTAAAGAATCTCTCACAATTAATCTCAGTGACCACTTTCCAACGCCGAAACTCGTGCGATATAGAAACAGCAGCGACCCTCAACGTTGCGCTCTAACAATATACTGTGTATAGCCAAGAAATGGCAGGTGATTTTGGATAATTAACTTACAAAACATGCAAACAAACACTATGTAACCACATAGGTTCTCTAACTATTTTTTTTTCACGAATGTATTTTACAAAAACGTGCAACAACGTCATGAAGAATCATTGCAAACCAAAATCAAAAGAAGTGAGTGGAAATATTCCATGTTTAGTAAAGCCTAATTCTTTAGTTGCAAGTATATGTAAACTTATGTTGTTATCTTTATTTTAGTTACGTGTGTTCTGTCGATGTACGTGTTATAAATTTGCATATGCTGATTTTATTAATGGTGATGTGATTAAATAATTCTACGATAATGTGATGTGGTTAGAGGAACCAAAATTAAGCCTCACCACAGGAAATTACGAAGAACGGTTAAGAACGTTTAATGATAATCTGTCATATATTAATATCTTATATAACAAACTCTCTGTGATGATTTTGAAATTGGGAAGCACTTCCAAGCTCCCAGCTAAACCTATGAACGAAGTTCGCAATAATAACACTAAGATTCCGTTTATCATTTGCACATCATACATTGCATGTACCAGGGTTGACAATGTGCATGAGTCTGTTACCATAGTTTGGTACTTTGAAAACTAAACCTATTAAAGTTGTTAGACTTGCCATTTATTTTCATGCTTTCTTATCATTTTAGCTTTACTAGTGTAAGTCTGGGAAACGCTTGCAGCCAGTTAAATATATTATTTATCTATGTTAAAAGATGTCTGTAGGCTTGTGAATTTAAACTCCATAAAAGTTATTTTGATTTTAATAACGATTTGTCTGTAACTCAGCTACGCAGTTTTCGAAAATAATATTTATTTAATTCTATCACGTAAGAATCTTTTACAAATCGGGAAGAAAAGGCTCTTGATTAGATGAAATTATTATTTCGTTTACCACAATTAACATTTTTTTTTATTTTATTATGTTTTAGTTCTAGTACGATCGATAAGACTCTCACGTCGCGATTGGTCTAGAGAAATCTATAGCCAGTGGGTGCCAACATTTTCAGCATAACATAATGTGATACGACGTCAATGAAAATGATTCACTTGTGTAAAAGTATAAATGATATTTTGCAATAATTCTCCACGTGATAGAGAAAAATGGATATCATTTTCAGATTCAGCGTATAGGAATTGCCGTAGAATACGTAACATTTTCAAGACAATAAAACCATCGCAGTTCTGTGTTATTTATTTTTGTTAAAATAGATTGTAATGTTTTTAATATTAACAGATGCATTCGAGTGATAACTTGTCGTTCTGATCTATTGTATAGTAGGTTTTTCTTTCTCTATGGATTTAAATATTCACATTAATCTCAATTTACTTTGATAAGCATTTTTAGAATGCTGAAACCTAAACCCTCCTGTATTTAAATTTCTTTTCATATTTGCATTTCTGTTTTCGATCAGGTAGTTATTTAGATCTTCTTGGTCGAAGGGTTTTATTTTTATTTCTTTCAAGAGAAAGCTCACTACAAGCTTTTCGATAAAACTGCTTAAAAATAAGTCTTTGTTTGGTGTATAGTTTGTTTGGATTCTTATTAACTAAAGCCCATAAAAATATAACGGACGGTTCTCAGGCTTTGCGTTAATTCCTCTGTAACTGTGTATTCAGTTCTACTACATACGTATAAAATAATAAGATATATATATATATTTATAGTTGTATAAATGCAAATTGAAATGAGAAGCAAACAAAAGCGTAAGTGACGAGAAACGACATTAAAGGAGAGTAAAAAGGGAAGGTTGATTTTATTTTAATGCCAAAATACTTTAAGCAAATTATACCTAAAAATAAAAATATAGAATGAAACATTATTCACATTATTATTGGTTTCTACTACTGGAACATGCCAAAATTCGACAAAATATATTGTTGTGGTATCTTGTTCAAATGACATTTTTATCTAACCACACAAAATCAAATATTTGGCCATTAAGGTATTCTCTTTCTGGAAGTTATTTGGAAATTAAAAATCATCTCCGACAACGTTGATGTACAGGGTGGCCCGTATGTTATTATGTTATATTCAATTACGCATGTATTATAAATTTGTTTCTTTTTTTTTCAAAGAAATATGGCCGATGTAAGCCCATTTACACGTGAAGAACGTATTGTGGCAATATTATGCAGCTAGAATGAGGGACAGCACACAGATACACTTGATACATAAGATATATGGATGGGTAGCGACTTACTGGCCACCCTGTATTTAGTACTCACTCCCCCTCCAAAGGTTTTTGTATTTGTTAAAATAATTCTCAGAACTCAGCACTGAATTTGTAAACAAAAACTTACAAAAAAATGACACTGCAAATCTTTACAAAACTCAAATAAAGACAAGTTCAAAAACTACGCATACATTTAATTTTAAATGTAACGTATTCTATTAGCATAAAAAGACATAAAATATCCTGAAAAGTTTTTTAATATAAAAAACCGTTTTGATATTAAAACATTGTAGTTGTTGTTTTGAATTAAGCACAAAGCTACACAATGGGCTATCTGTGCTCTGCCCACCACGGGTATCGAAACCCGGATTTTAGCGTGTAAGTCCGCAGACATACCGCTTAACCACTGGGGGGCTAAAACATTGTATAAAAAATATAGTTTAAAGATTCTGCCGTAGAAAGAGGTTTTTGTTAAATTTTAAAACTAGCACACGCATGTTAAAGTAACCTTATATAAGAGTCTCTCTTAGTGGGCCTTACATCTATACATGCAATTGTTTTTTTACAGTTATAAGCAATGGACCGACAGACGTCAATTTTCCGAAAGTATATTTTGCTAGTAAATCGTAACGAACTTCGACAAATTTAAAGAGTTGTATTTCAAGCTACGGTATAAAACTAAGGGCTATCGAATTCTTATAAGAAAAGTTGTTAATTAAAGTTCCTTGTACGCATTTTCAATAATTGCACCTATAACGAAAGTAATATTTTACCGATTAAATAACAGTACGTAGAATCGACCGTGAGAAACAATTGGCTCAGTTAAGTATAATATTGACATACATCCCTTCCTTCAAATTATGTTATATTAACATCCTTCCTTTCATTTGGGGTTTTGTTAAACGGTTGTAATATGGCCTGATGGTTATGGGCACTCGACTCAGAATCTGCGGGCCGTGCGTTAGAATCTCGTTATCAAACATGTTCGCTCTTTCGATCATGGAAGCGTTACGCTTGTGAGGGGTAATTCCAATTTTCGTTTGTGAATAGAGTTGGCGGTGGGTGGTATTGACTAGCTACCTTCCATGTAGTCTAGTACTTCTAAATTAGAGTACATGTATATTAGTGCAGTAGCTTTGTATAAAATTCTACAAACATTTCCAATGATAATTTGGATTTACTATTTATATTTTCAATGCGTGTGTAAAGCTATTCTTTTAAATAACACTTTCTAGTTCTTGGTTCTTTACACAAGTATTCAAATCATTGACTGTTCAAAGTAAAGGTAACTTCAAAAGAGACGTAATGTATAAAGCTAATTTACCCAAGAAACATCTCAGTGTATTTTTGATATGTAACTTCTATTACAAATTCATACGAAAAAACTAACTCTAATCCAAAAGGAGTCACAATTTGGATGTTTTGTAACGTAAAACAATTCTTTCAGACGTATTTTAAGTCCTCTAGTGGGACAGGTAAGACTTCAAATTTACAATGCTAAAATC
This sequence comes from Tachypleus tridentatus, assembly GCF_004210375.1. Lineage (NCBI taxonomy): Eukaryota > Metazoa > Arthropoda > Merostomata > Xiphosura > Limulidae > Tachypleus > Tachypleus tridentatus. The sequence goes on along the minus strand of NC_134832.1, from coordinate 18,408,344 downwards.
ACGAGTTCAATTCCATTCTCCATGGACACAATAGCTAGATCGAAGTGACTTTGCGATAACAAAACACACACGCACATATATAATATTCTAAATTATTTGTAAACTAGTACAAATGTTGTTGAGTTCAAAAAAGGCTTAAGTCAACCGAGCTGATAAAACACACTTTTTTGTAAGTTCGTCGCACTAATTATCTACCCAAGAATTTTGTTTCAAGAAAAGTTACCTAGATGAGAAATTTAACCTTAAGATCTTACTAACTGCGACAATTTTAAGCTTCTCACGAAACTTATACTTGTAACAGCAATGAAACTAAATAATTGTTATATTTTTGCCTCTAAATATGGATAATTAACTATGAAATTCAATATTCATTCTATTTTTCAGTCATTATAATTGTGATGCAGTAACTTCCTGAAATTTTCAAAGTTGGTTTATTCAGCTGCCTATAAGATAATGCAAATTAAATCATGCATAAAAAGTTTTAAGCCTTCAATCAGGCTTATCAACAACCTAACTAATTTATTTTTTCTATAACTATAGCATCATAGCTTGAAGTCTTCATTTCGATACGTAAGTTACTCAGTAGGTCTGTTTATCCACAATGATTTCGTCACAGTTCAGTACAGAAAGAGTTGTTAAAAATTTATGACCAATGACAAACTAACTTTATATGTCAGAACTAAAATAGTTAAGGGGTTGCACAAAAACGAATGAAAACAATTCTGTATAATAACTCGATTAGAAATATTTAATTTATAAGCCAATGCACCAGAAAACTTAAACATGTAGTGCTTTGAGTTCAGTGATTTTGAAGACTAAAGTCGTGAACTTGGAGGCTAAAATATCATACACAAAAACAAAACTGAAGGGGCCAGTCCAGGTGAAATATATTTGAGTAGAGGTGGGGACAAACAGATTCTATAGATATCGGATTAGATTGGGTGATAGTACAAGAGGGCGAAGAGAAACAACAGCTTCTGAGCACCCCTGATTATCAAAATTACTGCCACGATATTACATTTGATTCTGGAAGTTTGAAATGGGGTCTGCACTGAAAGGATTTGTAAATCAGTGGTTTAGACTGTTATTGAATTATTATTTGCGTATCTTCGTTGTGTTTTTTATTAAAATCTCGAGGTTCGGCTGACTTCTTTGAGATTTCGATTTAACCTTATCCTTATTACATACATTAACGCCCCCAGTGGCAAAACGGTAGGTCTGTAGATTTACAACGTTAGAATCCGGGTTTCGAGACTCGTGACGGGCAGAGCATCGATAGCTCATGATGTAGCTTTGTGCTTAATTACAAACAACAACAACACACATTAAGTTAAAATTAGAAATTATTTTTAAGTGTAAGTACATATTAGGATTGATATTTTTCTTATAAGAATGCCTTTATTTAATGATTGTACAGTTTAAGTGTTATTAGTAACCTTAGGTGTCAGAAGCACGAATTACAATTTATTTGCCAACTGTCAAATATTTCCGTGCTTCTTGACACTACATTTTCAGTGACAAGGAGAATAGAAACACAAAGTGTAACAAAAAATTCACAAAGGCAGGTGATCCATCCTAAAAGTCATTTTACATGATGGTTTTTGGAGCGACGTCAGCGAGAGAATGATCAAGTGGTTAACTTCACAGAAGAGTTTACCAGAAGTAAAACTGGAAGTTCCTGTCGAGTTCACTTACAGAGTTTCACGATATTGTTTATTTTCATTACTTCAAATATAAAATTTCTTGTGTTTTAAACAGAAATTACATTTTGCCTTCATTTCAGTGTCATGTAAAAATATTGGACACATCTATTTTTGAACAATTCTGTTCATGACGTGTATAATAATAGGCATAGATGTTAGGCACCTCGTCTTCATTAACTCGAAGTATTTATCAAAATCAGACATTCCTAATAGGTGTATTGTTGGACCTCTTCCTCTTCACAGCCTATTCATCAATCAGGCGTTTTATTGGTGTGTAATATATCACACCACGGAAACAGAACATATTTATCTTCGTTACTATGACATATTCATCAATCGGACACTTTACTGACTTAAAACTATCGTGTTTACTGGGGAAATTCTGCTTCAATGTCATGACATATACATATTCAGCAATCCAATTTATCTATTAAGCTAATATAATAAAATAAATAAATAAATCTCAGTGCTGCAAACAAGTGAAATAACATAGCATTGAGTTTGCGTACTGTATATCCATTATTCATTAACTAGTCATAGTTAACTAAATAAACCGTGACATCTATAACCGATTCACTTTTTTCTTTTTCTTTTTGGTAGTGGTGGTAGAGGTGGAAGTTCGAAACAACAGAGACTATGTCTTACAAGTTGCTTGTTGTATAAAAGAATTCACATGGAATTTTTTTTGTCGTTAGTAAAAATATGACAGTTTTTAAGTTACCCGATGTAACGTTAAAAATACAAAGAAACAAGTACACCAGGTTTATTATATATCGCAAGGAAACATCTAACTGTTATTCATAAGCACTCGATAATTCCGTATTGTTGGTGATTAAAATACGTTTTTTGTGCTTGTACCAGAAAAGCTGGTTACATAAATGTCTCTACTTCAAGCGGGTTTTCTTTAGTATGATCGATGAGGGTTCTTGTACAGTACGGTGGAGTTACATACCCTTGAATGTACGTGTTGACGTCGACAATGTCGTGCTCACTATAGACTCAAAACAGATTTTCAACTTGTAAATTTCTAATGTTTTACGAAAATATTTATATTCAAAACTTATACATGCAACACAAGTGTTAATTTTATGTGTATGAAAATATATTTGTACATGATACGTCATTTATATGTGTTTTGCACGTTCACCTGCACAGTTCCACATGCCTCGATATTAAATCACAAAATAACGAAAAAGAGGACAATAATTTTAATGTTTTGCATAACGACAAGTTAAAAAACGGATTATTTTCCACCACCCACGTCGGTGTGATCCTACTTCGGAATTAATTCTTCACACAGATCATATAGACATATCACTAAAAGTAATAACGGCCTCGATGTCGACTATCGAACTAGCCTCTATAGTATCAATATCCAAAACAACGACACATCAATGGTTGCCATAGCAACAATCGATTCGTTATTTCCAGATAAAAAAAATGTCCTCTGGTTCGAGATTAATGGCATATTCTCTCACCAAGGTATGGGAAACTAGAAAAACCGCTGCCATGAACACGTTTTCAATCCACTCTGTTCATGGAAAGATAACAGCATTTTTTAAAAGCTCATAGTGTGTAAAAGAAAATGGAAAACCTTTCGCAATGCCGTCTGCATTCTTGGAGGAATAAAAACGAAAACGACTATTATTATTTGTATATTTTGCTAAGTTATATTCTATTTCGAACTTTGGTTTGAAATTATCCACTTTTCTTATGAAAAGTTGACTTAGTTGACTTAGAATTACTTTTTACGTGATCTATCTATATAAAAAATATATGCATATTTATTCAAGAGTCATTTCAATATTATTATCTTATTTCAATAGAAAATTAGAATGAAAATGATCTAGCTCACCTAATGGGAACGTCACTGTAGAAATTTCGTGATTCTAAGGTATCAAATCTTTACGTATTATATGTATGTAAAATGAAAGATACAGGCATTAAACAAAGAAGAATAACTTGGCAGAAGACTATTTTACAAAGCGCACTACAGGAGACCTCTTGTCTCTTAGAAAGAAATATTGACTTCCTTTTCAAGCAGTTGTACCGAAAAATTCGATAAAAAGACCTGCAGCTGCTAAATTCTATTATTCCATCCGTTTAAGGAAAACTGTCATTTATCAAATGCTAGAAAGAATTTTCATTGATCATTCTGGTGGACAGATGTACATGGATATATATATATATATATATATATATACCACACATACATTAATATATATATATATCTACTGCGTTATTTCTTCATGGTAGTTAGTCTGCATTTACGGTCTTCTTATGAATGATAGAGATTCTTTTCTAGGGAGATCCTGGTTAATATACTTTCCCTCAGCTACCATTGCAAATATAGGATGTTGTATTGCTATCTCTATTTAGAACATGTACATGAAAACAATATTTATAGATCCGGTGTATATAGGTGGTTAGGGCGCTCAGCTCGAAATGTTAGAGTCGCAGGTTTGAATCCCTGTCACATCAAAGGTGCTAGTCTTTTCAACCATAGGAACGTCATAATATGACGGCCAATTCCACTATTTGTTAGTAAAAGAGTAGCTCAAGAGTTGGCAGTTGGTAGTGATGACTAACTATCTTCTCTCTAGTCTTACGCTGCTAAATTAGTGACGGCTAGCGCAGATAGCCCTTGTGTAGCTTTTCGCGAAATTCAAACAATTTTTATCAATTTTTATACTGCACTCAAAATCACCTAGCAACAAAGTGTTTGAGTTGAAAATGGACTCTTCATTATTATCCATTATCTAATGCGATTAGTTTTACATAAATTAGATTTATTTCCGCGTTAATCCGACACATGAAGGAATCTTGTTTTATGTAATACTTATACTTCTCAATGAAGTAATAAATTTTGGTTGACTGTCATGCTGATATTAAAATGGTGACACGTGGTGAAAAATAAAACATAGATTCATTTGATGTTTGAATACTTTTCAAAATAATTACATTTTCATAATAGACAAAATCGATTTTGTTGTTCAAAACTCCTTAAAGAACATCATGAACGAATGCTAATAAAATTCCTTTTATAAACATTCTCCAAAAATAGTCTGAATTAATAATGAGTTTTCTTATCCACTTTTCGAACACATCACACTGATGATCTCGCTTTTTATCGCCCGTCTTGGAACACGAAGTAAACTGACGCTGATGAATTTTGTTTTTAAAAACTCTTTCAACATAAATTAGTTTGTTACCCCTTATATAAGGATTAATGCAGATGAGTTTTATTTTATTTCTTGCTTCTTTTCAAATATCCCGTCATGAACTAACGATTAATTTTTGGTTGGCCTTTTTTCTTAATTTATAAATTTATTTTGTTACATCCTTAGAAATCCACATCTATTAAAATTCAAAACTTTTGTTTTAAGTTCACGTGTCCATCCGAGAATATTTTAAATTTACTCTTTTGCCTCAAAAAGCCAAGTTATAAATCTCAAAGCTTCATGTTATTATTAACACCAACCAAAAAGAACAGTGTATTTATTCCAAAGAAGATTAGATGCGATTATTAACATGAGTTTCATGAGTGGTATATTCAGGTAAATCGATTTCCTAACATGTGTTAGATAGACGAGCCTGCGGATAACAGCAGATTCGCCCAGGAATGGAGGGACTTTCTGTGTTAGATAACTGAACTGAGATTCTTTTACGTGTAGAATAAAAAGTATTGACAAGGTTGAAAAAGAAAGTAAACAAATCTATATTTTTACGAATAAAACAAAAAATGTAGTGTGCAAACCTACATAAACGTTGGAATGGTCCTTTCTGCTAGAAAGTGTTTACCCTAGCAGCTTTCTTTCTCTCGAGATTGATTTCTGAAAAACAAAACACGATTATTTCCGAAAATCAAGGTCTCTTCGTCAACTGTCTAGTATAAAGCTGAATTAAAGCAGTTGAATTTAGCATGTAAACTCGATTTATATTTTCAATAGACAGTACTACCTCGTGACCTTTTTTCCCTAACAAAATTTATCAGTTGTCACTTTCAGCTAACTTCACAGTTGAACAAGGAATATGCTGATAAAGAAGACATTATTTACCAAATAGAACAAAGAAACTAAAACAAGGTAATGTTAACGACTCCTGCAACACCCACTGCTTCGATAATAGTGTAAAAACTAAGCTATAAAAAATCTAAAACACTAAGGAAGTTAGAAAAACACATTATACTCTTCCATCATTCTCTCTTTCAGGCCTATCTTTAGACCAACAGATAAAAACTAACTTTAAAATCGACCCGTTTTAACTCGCAGCATGGTTCAGAAGCATGTTAACTTGACTTTGTTTTTAAGAATTCTTACATGGCAAATAGACCACAAAAATTTTTTTCACAAAAAGTCGCAACTACAAAAAAATATACAGCTCTTTAAATATTCTTTATTCAAACGCTATAATTAAGGCCTTCAACGTTGCTTTACAATAATTAAAATATTAAGTTCGATTGTTGCTGAATGTTACAACCCTAATTTAACAGTACGTTTTTTCATCTTAATCTAGAAATTCTCAGTATAAAATAAACCATTCATCATACATGGTAAGAAACTCTATGTTTAAATACAATATTATGTATTACCCATGAAAAATATACTTTTTAACAATATAAAAACAGACATCATACCATTTGCCAAAAATGTTAATAAAAATAGCCTTCAACAAAGAAAAATGCAACGCTGACGTTAAACGTATACAAATAGAAAATCTGATCAAAAAGTAAACAATACAGAAATACCCTACAACTTTAAGATGTAGACAGTTTAGCACAAATAAAACTAGTAGAAAAAAGAGAAGGAAACACATAAAGAAAAAAAACCATTTTAAGTTATGAATGACACACAAAAGAAAATTATTTAATGAATCTGAACACTTTCATTTACAATCATTCGTGTGCGAGCAAGTAGTAGTACGTCAAATTCACAACACAACACTTTTTAATAACCCAAGAAACATATTTAAATCCCTGCATTGTCTCATATGTTCACATGTGTGAAGGAGCAAGAGCATCATCATTATATAAAATGAACAGAGTTTACGATATAAATAAAATAAAAATCATAAAACCTCCCCTTGAAGAAAAACAGTTGCTAGGCCTTCGTCCTGCACATACGCTATTGAATGCGGAAGGCAAGACTCCAGATTAAGAAAAAAGGATGGAGGATATACACAATAGGTAACAATAAAAGTATGAAAAATATGCACTTACTCCAGAAAGATGTCAAAGCCTTACTTTGTTCACATTAGCCTCACCAGCAGAATTTCAAGCACTAATTTTTCTCTTTTGATTGGTGATTATGGATGCTTTCAGTGACTGGACCCTCACTAGGTTTTTTTCAGCTCTGGCTAGCTTGTACCACAAATGCTGGATTTCCTCCTCATGTCTAGATGAAGGAGTGATCTTTTGCCTTAGCTAATCTTTTCACTGGTTTTAAAGGGTCCAGACTTCCATCTCCTAATAATGGCATAAGAGCAAATTCCAGTGCTCAAATGTTGGCTGGTTTGTGATCACATTTGATGACCTTGTTGGAAGTTCCACACTTAGCCTCTTCTGGGCCATATCTCATGATCCCTTGATTGGGCATCCTCACCTATCATAACAGTATATATGTTCCATGGAGGTAATTCTGCTGGTCCAGTCCTTAAGGTGTAAACTCCTTTGATGATAGAATTGTTGGGTGAATAGTATGATTTGTTTGTGCTACTGTTTCTCCCCAGTGGCACAGTGGCATGTCTAGGGACTTACAACACTAGCAACCTGTTTTCAATACGCGTGGTTAGCAGAGCAGAGATAACTCATTGTGTAGCTTTGTATTTAATGTCAAACAAACAACTTGCTGTTTGTGGTTACCAATTCTGAAGTCTTGCAGGAGCTCCCCCATTTTTGTTATAGCAGGACCTAGACGTCCAATGAGATGCACCTAAGACTGAGAAGCTCTACTTCAGCTTCAGAAGGAAGCAACTCAATTGAAAATGTGAACACATCTGATGTTACCTTTTCACAGTTACGCTGCACACTGTGATGGGGCAGTTTGCCAAGACTTTTCTTTTATCTTCCCCTCTGAGATTGCATTAGCATGGTACTGATTCCTACTTCTTAGCTTTATGACTTCCTAGCTTCTCCAGATGCAATGATGTTGACTCCAATGACCTAATGTTTGGGACTTCTCAGTGGCTTCAAGGCCTTCATAAGGCAATTCAGTCCATAAGAACATCAGTGCCAACCAATTTACTGATTTAGTGAGTTCTTCTAAGTCAGATACATTGGAAAGCAAGGTATTTGCATCCATGACGAACATTATCTTCGCGCTTCCCACTTACCTGATGACCTCATTCCTGTCGCTGTGGAAAGGCTCTGATCATCCTGGGATAGCTAAAGGCTTGTGAAGTTAATGATAAAACCATTATCACTACGATTGTAGGCAAGAAGACTCTGGAACACGAATTTCATTAAGGTCAGGTCAAAATTCGAAGTTGAAGGCAAGAGAATGATTGCGGATAGAAGTTAACCTTATATATTAAAAGCCCAGATTTAAGTACAAAGTTCCAGCTGAGTGCATCACTTAAAGGGGTAAGGGTTCATAATACTTGTTAGTGACTGTAAACTAGTTAGTGATCAAACAACATGGTTACAGCTTAACCTGTTCTCACACCTATCCTCGTCTATAGAGCATGGGCTCTATTTTCTCTGAGTTTGCATTTTACTAGCTACCTATGGCTGTGATGCCCACAGTTATCCCTGACACACAACTGAGATATGCATGTCAAGACTCTTTGGCCTTGTCTCATTCCTAGACTACAATCTGACTCAAATACACAGAGCCCACTTTAAGTAAGAATAAATGGAAATCAAAACTGCTGAGCTATTGAGCTTACTCAGGTTAGGAACTCTAACCTCACCCTTGAACATTAGTCCTCGCTAACATTTTCATCGTACATTCTTAGAAACGTTTTATATTTACAAAGTGTTTAACAGTTACGGCACAAGTTACAATATTTCACTCCATAGTGGTACATCCTGCTTCCTGCTATTATACTTACAGCTAGCATTTTCATATTTTTAAACTGTATTTTATAATGAAACAGAGTTAGGAAAAATATTCAGCAAAACTGGTTGCTTAATAAAAATGTTTTAATCTATATGGCTAAATATATTCTTCTCAAAACTAAATAGCACACTGAGCACATCGCATGTATCTGCACTATTAAAGATAATTAAAAGCATATTAATTATTTTCATTTTATTTAAGAAAAGCAAAAAAATCAAACAAAATTAGTTGCATACTTACACAAAAGAATATATTTCATGTAAAAAACAAAAACAAATGGATATTGGACTGTAACTATAACAAAAATAAGATTAAAGTAATAAACTCCCATTTTGCTAATAAGGTATTTAAACTTCAAAATTGGTTGTCTTGAAATTTGGTGAAAGAAAAAAAATGAAGGAAAGTTTGATAAATATGTTAATCAAGAAGGCTGGCTATACCAGCCGTCTTGAGATAAATTTGTTCTTCAAGTGGGTTTCTGATCATCACGAATTACTTTGAGGTTTTTATTGTTTAAATGTGTTTAGTGGATAGGACAGCATAGATGGACCTACAGGACTCTTGTTGTTCTTAAATTTTATTATGTTATAATTCTATAAAACAAAACAGTTTTAAGAAACAATATAAAGGCAAATTCCTTCTCTGGTCAGACAGGTTAAGATGACTTGAGAGAGCGTTTCATACTTCCCTGACTAATTGGTTTCCTTGCTAGACATCTGGTCAAGCCAGTGCATCAACTATTTGTATGTAACATGCGGACTCAGCTTAATCACGTATCTCACCTGTTTTCACGCACTTCATATATCCTTTAATTTGTACACCAGAGGAGCAAGTTGTTGGAGTATCAGATACAGACAAATTCAGCAGGATCCAAGTTGCTTTTGTGCAGCTTGCATGTAGCACCTGTCAAGTAAATTATTGTGTTTCAGCCATTCTTGATCTCAGCCACTTTACTTACTGTCAGGGTCAGTAGGAGACATCTTTCGTAGTGAATTGTCATACATTACGTCAGAAATACATTTCCTATCTAGACAAGGGGAGGTTCACAGACTAGCCTGATGGTTCCTGTTCGGTTGCCTATGTGTCAACATTAAAAATAACTAGTGTTCAACCCAATTAGTTCCATTAGGATTAACTAACTTCACAAACATACATTTTATAGTTTATACTGCTCGTTCTGCAAAATCATTAGACTGGGTGAGACAGGAAGAAGTACGCGTCATTCACTATACCTAAAATAACTCAGCAAATATTTGTTTATTAAAATTAGTCCATGGGCAACATGTATTTTTCTCAGTGTTCCAAACTGTGCTACCGAATTCTCAATTAACATATTTGTAGTGTTTTGTGTTAGAGTTTTGGTCAACGAAAAGCTTCAGCCACCTCTTGAAATAGTCTATGACCAAAAGCTTATAGTGATGACCTCTTGCAGTCTCCATAAGTGGACTAGCAACAACCAGAGCTATTTTATGTACAGGAGATACAACAATTCTCTTTTGAACTTCACTCTATCTTGACTGGCTTTTCCTCTGGGTAGCATGCACCACACAATATTCATACCAATGAAGAATGTTATTACAAGTGCAAGTTACATCTTGCTGCCCTTGTGTTATGCAATATCTGAAGTATTTCTTGCTTCAGAGCTATAGCGACAGCTAACTGCAGTACTGCCAGTGTTCCACATTTCTCACTCTGACAACAATAGTACAACACTGCACTGATTCACGCACCTATGATTATCTATACAGATGCCACAGACTACTAGTGTCTCTTCTACACTCCTCCACTACAGCTGAGTGGGCTTGCCCTTGTTTGACTATAAAGAGTGTCCACACTAGACCAGGATCTTTAAACTGTTCGACTCTGAATATATAAATTGTGAACTTCAGCATCCATCCTTCTTTGAATTTTACAACTTTATTATCAGTTGTTGCTATGGCCAACACTGTCCTGGTTTCAACTTATAAAACGTGTCCACGATCAAAACATTCTGTGAACAGACAAAGATTTGGGCAAGATGGTCCATCTAAGTTTTTATGTTTCAGACTTGGATGATGAACTAAGTCATACTCTTGTGACATTGTTATATAGTTTGGTATCATACCTTCCAAAATTTTAAAGCTCACCGACCATTTCATAAAAGCCAGGCCAAAACAACTGATGAATCTTCTATCTTAAAAGTAGTGACAAAAGTGCTTTACTACCACGGCCGGCTGCTATTTTTTATGATGCAGTATCCGCATTTAGGAGATGTGATCATATTACTAGCAAATGCAGTTACATTCTCCACTTCATCCTACAACAGCAATAACACTGCTTGGACTATGATGTCACTGGTATCAGTATTCAAGAGAAACTTGCAGTACCATAAGGGATAACTTGCAATAGAGTATCAAACAAAGCCAGCTTCAGGGATTGGTATGTTTGATCACACTCCTTGATCCAATCAAAGTGCATTTCCACGTTCATGAGAGCTGAAAGTAGTGCTGCTATCATTGAAACGCTAGTCATAAATCATTAGTGGTATGCTGACTTCTCAATTCGTTATAACTGTGGTGAGGGGCTGACTTTTACCTATCTCAGCTGGGTCTGTCAAGACTCAATTTCTCTTAACAATGTGACTGAGAAACTCAGCTTTCGTTCACATTAGCGAACTCTTCACAGCTTTAGTTTTAAGCTTGTCTTTATTATGCACTAGAATAATAATATTATGTTCTCAGATGTTGATTCAAAAGTGCAGACAAACATGAAAAAAATCATCGATGTAGATCTAGGTATATCTTCCAGTGCAGTTCTGTGAGTGTAAGTTCGATGAATCTCTCAAAAATGGAAGATGCGTTAAACAGACCAAATAGTCATATTGCGTGCTAAAAGCAGTCTTAACCCTGTTTTCGCTGTTCATCTTATCGTAATGGCATACAGACGTCAGATCCAGAGCCTTCTAATACATCCATACGCAAATCTATCTGTGGTAATGAGAAGGCATCAATGAAAAGTACAATGTTTACCCATTAAAAATACATGCAGAATCTTAAAGACTATATGGCTTCTTCCTGCAACATTTGCCCTATTTCAGCATTAGTAACCTTCTTTATACTCCAAGGAAGTCAGGGTGACTTTTGTTTTATTATGTATTGCCTGTGTCTATGTGACGTCATGTATTCACTGTTCGACTTATTTGGCTACTGGTCCCACAGATACACTGATTTATTTCCGATAAGTTTGAGTTGGTTTCACTACATTGAGTCTAGAATGTTAACTAAGACCTTCAGGTATGTGTCTATTGTAATTATTGGCCTTGATTACTATAATATCTCTTACTATATTTACAACAGTTTCAGCTTCAGGTTGAGAGTCATTCATCAGTAGTCACAAAACAATAAGGAGATTTAATCTCTTATCAGGTGGTTGTCTTGTAGTTTCAACTTGTATAGGTGAGTGATTTACGATCTCCAACTGAGTTTACCTCATCATGGTTGTCACTACAGGCTCTCTTCTTTCTGACAGCTGGTTTGAAGTATCCACTTAAAAGTGTGTTGCGACAGACGCTGTTTCCATGAAATTGTAGTTGTTCCTCACTCCCAGGTGCTGTTCTATATGTTCACTGGAAAGTCCCTGAAGAAACTTATATATCAGGATATCGTCTCAATATGTAGGGGTCATTGTCAGATATGCCTTCCTATGCAATTGGCACAGGTTATTTGTGTAGGTGGTCTTCCCTCTTCGAAGTTTTGAGCCTTACTTTATGGACTACTCAATTATCTACAGGTTCTAACTGGCAGTAGACCTCACAGATGATGGTTTCCCAATTGTTCAGCTATTTTTCATACAAGACAATATCAATGGCCAAACTTTCCAAATGCATAACTAATTATTCTACAACCTGCTTTGGAGCCCATTTATTCAAGGTAGCGACCTTATTTTAACATCTCAAAAACAGATTCAGGTCCTCTCTCATGATCTTCTTGAATATCAGAAGCATGATTTGCTTGTCCTTTCACACAGAACCCTGTGTTCCAGACCAACACTTTGTTTCTTGTGATAATGATGGGTAACAGCAGACCAACACTTTCTTTTTTGTGATAATGATGGGTAACAGCAGACCAACACTTTCTTTTTTGTGATAATGATGGGTAACAGCAGACCAACACTTTGTTTCTTGTGATAATGATGGGTAACAACAGACCAACACTTTCTTTCTTGTGATAATGATGGGTAACAGCAGACCAACACTTTGTTTCTTGTGATAATGATGGGTAACAACAGACCAACACTTTCTTTCTTGTGATAATGATGAGTAACAGAAGACCAACACTTTCTTTCTTGTGATAATATGGGTAACAGAAGACCAAAACTTTCTATCTTGTGATAATGATGGGTAACAACAGACCAACACTTTCTTTCTTGTGATAATGATGGGTAACAGAAGAAGGTAACAATGATGTTCTTGATTCCTTGATTTCAACACCCCAGTGAATGGTCAATCTCTGGTGGCCAGTCATGGAAGCTTATCAGTCGTGCAGCCCTGTATGACTTCATTTGTCACGTTCCGCTGTCATGATGATGGGGAACTTTTACACATCATTTGGTGCATCATTCTATGGGTCATGGTTCTGCTACTTTACCTGTCTGAAAGACCAACTCTATTTGGTGAATATCTTTCACCAGTAGCACATCCAGCCTATTCTCACTACTCCCTGGTTGTTTCGACCAGAGCTGGAACTGTTATGCTCTGATGACTGACGGGTTAATAATTCAGAAGAGGCTTCTCCTTGTCATCTCGAACTTGTCAAGCATCCCACCATTGTGATAGATAACAGTACATCTGCTCGGAAATTAACAGCTGTTTCTGTGAATATTCATTGTGCAAATAAAACTTTATCCTAAAGATTTTTTTTGTCACGCAGTCCTTCTCTCTAAATTGATTTCTGAAGAACTAAATAGGTTAATCTCCACTAAAGAAGATCATCTCGTTAATTGTCTGGTAAAGAAATTAAATAAGAACGTGCTTGAATTTAGCATGCAAACTATCTTTCTTTATAGAGTGGGCAGTATTATTTTGAGACCTTTATTTCATAACAGCTGTCACTTTAACGTTACAGTCGGTCAGCAAAAAATATCACAGTAATAATCCGTTTCTATATAATACTGAAATATCCTTGCGGGCAGAAAATACATTATTTGGTAAACAAAAGAAGGAACAAAACGAACTATAATAAGATAATGTCAATGACATTCTAGACCAAATGTTGCTACCATGACAGTACAGAAACCGCTAACCAAAAATTAATATATACATTTAACATTAAAGAAGATAATTTGTTTTTGGAACTTTGCGCAAAGCTACACGAGGGCTATCTGCGCTAGCCGTCCATAATTCAGCAGTGTAAGGCTAGAAGGAAGGCAGCTAGTTATCACCATTCACCGCCAAATTTTGGGCTACTCTTTTTACCAATGAATAGTAGGATTGATAGTCGCTTTATAACGCCTCTACGGTTGAAAGTGGGACGGGGATTCGAACCTGCGATCCTCAAATTATGAGTCGAGCGCTTTGACCATCTAAGTGGTCTTCAAATAATACAGAAGTACTTGAAATGTCCACATATCACATGTCCTATCAACATAGAAACCGGAGGTTTGTCTTTGTATACGCACTTTTGAATCAAATATTTGAAAATATATTATATTGCCAGAACATTAAAAGGAAATTTCTAATATAACAAAATTATATTTAACATTAAATAAGGAAGTTTTGTAACTTTACTGAAATAGCAATTATATTTTTCATGAAGAAATAAAATCTGTTTAGACCATAAACATATCAAAAGTAAGGTGATTTCACATTCTAATGTATAGACTATATTACCGTATTTGAACAGCTAGCACAGTTATATCTAATCCTTATCGCTTTCTCAAGGACCATCAGATTCGTTGGAAAGGTTAAATATGGCCCTGACTTCGTAACCTTGTCAAGATTGCAGGGATGACGGATGATATAGTTTGAGTAATGAAGTGATACAGCTAGTTTGTCGACCTTACACAGCATTTTATAGAATACAAATATATCGAACATAGATGGAGTTTGGTGGTTCACTAAATTATGAACCGTAAGTGAGATTTAATAAGATATCAGTCTATTGATTCTAGGCGAGGTTTAATGGGATGTGATTCCATCAGTTCTAGATAGTTTATGGAATACGATGTATATTGACCAGGGACGTAGATTTTTTTACACCCGATGGGGGGATGATTGTTGCAACCACTTATGTGGACTGTTCAATTTGCAAATTGGTAATCTTTGATTAGATGAACCTGAAAGCTATAAACATGCAGTCACAGAGTAATCTTGTTGCCACAATACTTGCATGTATACTTAGGCCTACTGACTGATACTTACGAACTATCGCTTAGATCGAAAAGCTTAGAAGCATGCCTATATTAAAGATGTACATTTCAGCTACTGAAAAAGCCTACATCTAGGCCTAATTATGTAATTCGATTGGTATAAACACGAGAATCGCAAGAACAAACACACAAATTGTAGGCTTGTGATGCAATAAAACAATTCAACAGACCAAACTGTAGGGGGGATGATTGTATAGACCATACACCCACCTAAAATGAAAGGGGTGTATACCCCTCTTCCCCCAGGATCTACGCCCCTGATACTGACCCTAAATTGAGGTTTGATAGAATCGTATTTCAACTTGACCCATGTTGACCCAAAGTGAGCTTTGGCAAGTTACGAGTCTATTTATCTAAGGCAAGGTTTAATGGGATACGAGTCCATTGACCCTGAGAAAGGATTGGTAGAATAAGAATCCATTGACCCCAAAATTAGTCTGTTGAAATAGACTGAGTTTGGTGGGATATGAGTCTTTCGGCCCTAGGTGTAGTTTAACGGGATACATGTTTATAATATATTTGTGTTTAAATAACCCAAACATTATTTTGTAATGAAAGAGAAGACTTTGTTTTTCATCTAATTCCTGCACCTTGTTCTTGAGGTTAAATCTTTAAAAATGAATACAACGTGTTTCATTTAAGTACATCAGTTGAAACCTACTGTCACACTAAAAAGTTTGTGTGTGTGAGTGTGTGTTTTTCTTATAGCAAAGTCACATCGGGCTATCTGCTGAGTCCACCGAGAGGATTGTTTGTTTGTTTTTGGAATTTCGCACAAAGCTACTCGAGGGCTATCTGTGCTAGCTGTCCCTAATTTAGCAGTGTAAGACTAGAGGGAAGGCAGCTAGTCATCACCACCCACCGCCAACTCTTGGGCTACTCTTGTACCAACGAATAGTGGAATTGATCGTCACATTATAACGCCCCCACGGCTGGGAGGGCGAGCATGTTTAGCGCGACGCGGGCGCGAACCCGCGAATTACGAGTCGCACGCCTTACGCGCTTGGCCATGCCAGGCCTCCACCGAGAGGAATCGAAACCCTGATTTTAGCGTTGTAACAGTAAGAAGTAAAAAACATTGTAAACTATATGAACAGTTCACTGCCATATGACTCTTTATTTATTATGATTATATAAGAAGTTACGATACTGAAAAATTATAATGAATATTAGAACTTGCAATAAACATATATATAGATAGATATATCATACGAGTGTTTTTTTTAAATTTAATACAGCGAAACGTTGGGAATAAAGATAAGTTTTTTCTGGTCATTAGTCGTATTTATTGTAATTTTCATGCTATCTGATCTAATTTAATACAACCCGTATTTGCTTCAATTCGATAAACTTGTTTTAGGACTTAATTTCTCTTTTACAGTGCGTTATCAGTATAACCTTGAGTTTCGAAATACTGTAATCAAATTACCAATCTCCAGGGTCACATACACCCTCTTTGAAATCTATACCCCCCAAACAATATTTTATATTGTAAAATATGTAGTGTCATAAAAACTGTTCTGATACGTTTCATTGCTATTCTGTTAAATGTTACTTACTATACAGCAAAAATCTTCTCTCAAAACTATTTTCTGGCTTTGTATTTTAGGAGGTTTATATAAAACATTTATTAACTCCTATAGAAAGCTCAGAAGCAATTCTGATGATGTACAACACTACAAACCGAGTTTCGACATCCGCAGTTGGCAGAGCATTACGCTTAACAAAAAAATCCCTTAAAAATGCCACAATGCTTTATAAACCAAAAACGAAACTTAATTTCTTAAAACAGCCAGTTTTGAGTACAAATAGAATCACCTCGTCTGAGCTCGCAGCACTAAATTTATACCATTTCAAATTATTGTATTTTAACTTTTCGACCAGCCATTTCCCCTATACAGTACAAAGTACGTACACTCTTAGGTGTGTGTTAGATATACGGAGTAGCATCAGATGCAAAGAATTCTTTAACTTGATCTGCATGTGATAAGCTAATATTTTTCATCCTATCACAAAATTTACATCTTATAGATATGTATGCGCAGAAAATACAAGTTTACCATCTCAAATTTAGTATTTATAAAACTGGAATACCACAAAAGCACCTGCTTATTTTATATTTACATACAAGCTCTTGTATAAATATTTACACAAACGTTTCGTGTTTTGACACCACTAAATAAAGGTAACTTTACTCGCGCTTGGATACAAGTACACTTTATAGACTTCATGACATAGAAGAGACATAGTTATTACGTTCAATACAATCGCTTAGTCGTTGGAAGGTGTTTTTGAGAGGAAGTTGAAGAAATGGAAATCACTGTTAAAAAGTAGTTACTAAAACATTTAAGTATGCAGAGAATAAAACAAACAATAACTAAACGTATAACCAGACATAGACAGATAAACTGAATAAAAGAAATACAGATAGGCAAATTAATAAAGCGACTGAAATGTTTCTGACAGAACTTCTCAGGTCAAGGTCACTTTGAAATGTATGGTTCGATAACAGTGGACAGATATTTCTTTCACAAGATAAAACGGGGGTCTTAAAGCATCTTTCAGTAAGTTTTAAACTTTGTCGAAAAAACAATGACAGTGACACAGTTAGTGATAAAAATACAGATGCCAGTTTTGTGCTGATGTTTGTTAAAAACTATAAAATAAACTGATTAAAGTAAGAATAATTTGCATAAAACATGCAAGCTCATATTTTCGCAGTAAACTTGTAATTACACCTTTTTTTGTATGTACACATGACATACCTTGGGGACTTTTTTGTGCCTTCTTGCACTCTTTAAGTAACGTTATTAATACGCATGACTGTCTAAATAGTGTATGGAATTGCCATTAATACTTTACAGTTAGTTTATTTCATACGTTTCGCTCGCACAAAGCTAAACAAAGGACAATCTGCAAATATCCTTTCCTAATTTTTGAACTGCTAGATTAGAGAGGAAACACTTAACTAACAGTACTCACCATCACCTGGTCGCGAACCATGAATTCACTGATTTACACTTTGAGCACAGCATCCATTAGACCACACCCTTTTTGGGTTGTGTTTTATGGATATTTTCTTCGTACAAGATCAACCCCTAGGACTTCTGCTATTCTCATTTGGTACTGCATCTTTTGTATATTCAACCATGAGGACTGCAACTGTTATTGTATTGAACTTAATATATCGTTCATTATAAATAGCTTCCAATCAAAGCAAGTAAGCTACATAAACCAGAACTTAAAAACACACAAAAAATTAGTAAATAATGTATCCAATTCTATATTTGATGTAACTATGTTATATATCCGGTTTAACTATGGATGTAATGTTCTAAAAAAAATAAAAACGACTTATGATAACTAGAGTACAAAGATTCCAGTTCCCCGCTGAGATAGTGGTAAGTCTTCAGATTTATAACTCTAAAATCAGGGGTTTGAATCACCCATAATGGACACAGTTGATAGTCCGGTATGGCTTTGCTATAACACAAATTCAACATGTAGACAACGCACAATATAATATCTGAGCAATAGCAGTAAAAAACTTGTGGTTAAGGACGGCGAAAGAAACAGCCATCATAACTAAACATGAATCAAGTACAAGAATGGTAACAGCCATTGCTAGTAAGTATGTAATCCAGTACGAGTAGAGTAACAGTCTTCATGATTAAAGATCACTAGCTTCGAAAGACATTATGGCTGTAGCTATTGATAATAGTGAGGGTACCCAAAATTGAAATCTTTGTGTGTGTGTGTTTTCTTATGCCAAAGTCACATCGGGTTGTCTGTTCTGTCCATTGCGGGGTATCGAAATCCTGATTTTAGTATTGTAAATCCGAACACTTACCATTGACATTGACCCACCGAAAAACTTGAATTGTAAACGCCAGCTACTATTCAAATACTGGACTGCATGTTATCTACATGTTGAACTACGAAAGCCAGCTACTAATCATATACTGGATTGTATATTATGTACATGTTGAATTGCGAAGGTCAGATACTAATCATATACCGGACTGTATATTATTAATATATTGAATTTAATCACTGATTTTTATTCATTTGAACACACTTCTGGCTTGCTGTTTTTGAGAATTACTCTGCTGTGTAAACACGTAAACCATAAAGAAATGTCTTACTTTAAAATACTTCGTGGGCTTTTACTAATAAATACTTACACGATTGTTTATAATTATATAATCATTTTAAAATTAAGCTGAATTTATATCTGTATGTCATTAGTGTAGTAATTATTGGTTATTTATACAAGATGTAATATTTCTTTTCTTTACGACAAACAATTTTCTCAAAAATTAGTAGTTTTAAGTATGGATCCAACCTTTCATCTCAGGTCAAAACAGGAGCCCCTTTTACAACCGAGAAGACACAATAAGAGTAGCAAACGTGCGTACTTAAAGGAATATTTATCATACTACTGTCCTGAGAAAGACATGCTAGCCAATTAAGCGGCGGAGAATACAGCATTCAGGTCATAATAAGCTGCCTGATGAAGTGGCTGTAACGCTTGTCCTACGGCGTTTGTGTCCTCCAGGTAAAAAACGTGGTGCCAGCAGTCGCTATAAAGAGGCGCAGTAATGCTACAACAAAAGACGCCCCACTTCCCCCAGACACTGCTCAATAGATGCCTTTACAAATAAAGTCAACACTGCGAGGTAGAGGGCAACAAAAAATCTTCCTCGACTGAGTGATAATGCCAGTCGACAGAACGAGGCTTAACAGTCGCTGCGTGTAGTACATTCACAGTGTCATATCTAGTCATGTACTATAACGTACGGAGCAAGTAATCTAAGCTTTGATCAGATAGTCTGTTTCATAAAACAATGAAAAATAAAAGAAAGAAAACAAACTGATATCTAGCTTGAATTTTAAATGGATTATAAATTATTCAAGGTCATGTGACCTTGATAAAATAAACTATTTGCAATTCTTACTGGAAAACACCTGCTTCATATGCGTTTCTTTTTTTTTTTTTTTTTTTTTTTACTTTTACATTATTTGGACTATCAGTAGGATTATCAGTGCTGTCTGTCCACTGGTTTTCTCTAAGAGATGAAGAACTTCAATAAGTTCGCAAAACTGATACTTTGGTAAATATAAGATAAAAAAGTGATTTTTTTACCCTAAATTTTGAAAACGGTACTGGATTCCCAACGTTTTGCATCTGATAAACCAGAAGTCAACAGTTAATATAAAACCAACAACAACAACAAATTCGGCAGCATCCTGGAACTGAGCTTGCTGTCTGTCTTTAGACACGTGAGATTATCTCCACGTGCTGTACCACAGAAACATTGTTACCTATATTGTTCTTTCGATGGTACTTTATTAAAAATCAATCTCATTTGTTCTGGAACTAAGCACAAAGTTACACAATGGGCTATCTATGCTCTCTCTGCCCACTACGGGTATCGAAATCCGGTTTATAGCGGTGTGAGTCCGCAGACATGCCACTGTGCCACTGGAGAGCAGAAAATTACTGTGAAGCAAAGAACTGGTACACTTACAACAGTTAATTTTAAAAACTCAAACCACAAAAGAACAGTTAAACTACAAATTCTACTGACCACAGGCGGTTATCAAGAATGTGATTAATTATAATACATTCTACAAGCTATGTTATCTGGTGACAGATGCATTTTAAAATATAGAATAATAACTTGCGTAACTTTGAAATAAACACACAATCTCCATGTTATCCAGCCATGAAACATTTAAGCTACCTATAATTTGATTCCAACTATGTATCTCACTGCAGTGAAAGTTTATGCTTGCATCTGTTATAATTGAGTATTACCACTGGCTGTTGTGTGTCAATAAGGCGGTTAGACGAGTGATGCGTACACATAGAACACACTGGTATATCTGTGTCATATTTTAATTGTATTCGTATCTGTCTTACGTTATATGCATTTCTCTCTTTTGGTTTTATGCTCTAACTTGTGTGTTGATAATCGAATTTAACGCTGGAAGTAACATTTCCAATTTTATTGAGCAAAACTATAGGTATAAAGTAGTTACACTGCGAGACGTCGAACAGCATGTGGTTGTTGAAAGTTGAGTGAGAAGCATGCGTCACTATTTGTTACAATCGTATCCCACAGAGCGAGGTCATCATGGGTCTCAGGCTCATGACAACAAAACCAGCAGGTGGCGCTACACGTACAGTTTTGTTAATCCAACGTGCGACAAGCTGAATAAATATTAAATAGTAAAAGGGTTGTTAAAACACTCGAAAGAACTTCTCCAAAAATATACAAATGAATCACAAGAGCTGTTATATTCCTGTAATTAAAACGTTATGCCAAATATAGACATAACTCGTGTTTAGTGTCATAAAGTGGAACGACACATTATTAATTTTTATTATAGCAGACACATACTGCGCAAAAGATCTACACAATCTAGCGTCTGACTGTGACGTAGTTAGTTGACAGCTATAACGTAGCGAATCAATCATTAAGGTACTTTCTTCTCCTATTGGATAGAAGCATATACAGGGTGGAGCAAAAGCTGCTACACAGCTGGTAAAATGGATGTTATTTGGTAAGTAAGTAATATAGAAAAATTGCAAAAAAAACCTACTGAATACAATTTACTGCTTATTTCATATTAAAAGTTACAAATGAAAGTAAATGAAACAACTTTATACGCGCTCTTGCCCCGTCCTGTATTCCAGTAAGCCCATCGAGAAAACTAATTAGTGTATAAATACACTTTATAGAATCATTTTGTTTTTATCCAATAAAGTGACTGCTGTTATGGTAGAATTTATTTTCTGATTCCCCACTCTCAGTTGGTCACTTAACTATTTGTGGTTAAACCGCATATAAACTTTCAATAGTTGTTATATTTATCCTATCTGTTCTACTCATTTCTGATTAACACAGATTTTTAAGAGTTGTATTTTAACATAATTATTGTTATAAAAGTAATAAAGGATAATCCTCGAATAGCAAAGTTTCATTAAACACAATTAGGGCTGACTTGTTATTTGGAGAAGTTATTCAAAGTTTCATTACACAGGCGTGGAGATGACTTGCTATTTGAATAGCATATTCAAGTTTTATTACACACGTTTAGAGGTGACTTGCTATTTAAAGAGGATATTCAAAGATTCTACTTGTTTGTTCATTACTTAATGGAACCATGGGAATCTTCTAGAAAATTCTGGAACAAAATGGTTTGAGTCAGAGTAATGAAAACTGAGAACAGCAACCAAACTATGCATTTAAACTATCAGCCACGTGTTTGCCTAAAATTAGTTTAGAGACTGGACTTCAATGATCAAAGTGTAACGCACATCCATCTCTTAAAAGCACGAGTTGTTATGTTACAAATAAGGCATGGTTTAATTCCTATACGAAAAATGTAACTTTATTTTATACCAAGGCCTCACTGGGCTATCTGCTGGGTCCACAGTGGGGAATCGGACCCCATTTATTACCGTTGTAAGTCCATAAACCTATTGCTGACCCACCGAAGGACAGAAAAATAAAACAAGAAAAGTGGATAGGTATGAAGTACTAAGCTAACTTCACTATACCAGGCATCTTTTTTTGACACAAACATTTTATTATTATAGCTTTCGCCCACCGTCATTCCACTCATCGTAAGACGATACATTTTACGTAGTATGATTTATTAGTACACGTATGTTTCAACAATTTAAGATAAATTTTGGCTAAAATGCGTAACGCTCTTAGATTAATTTTATATTCCTGCTTTTAAATAATTTAGTCCCACGATATCTTTTGTGTGTGTGTGTGATAACAACTCCGGAAGCAAGAGAAACGAGAATTGCGTTAGTCTCTCCCGTCTACCGCGCTGCGGGAGTCGCCAAATTGTCCTTCCGTTGCCCGTTACTGACGAGAACGCGTGGGGATACACACGGCAGTTAGTGAAAGCTCATGTCTCGGGTTGTCACCGAAGGAAGTAGGTCGTTACTCACTACAGCAGCCTACCTGATGGGGCAATTACATCCATGAAACTGATCACTCATCACGTGCAATAACACCCGAAACTTCTCAGCACGTGAGGGACCACTGAAAATTTGTGGAAAATGTATTAGAACAACTTGTATAATACAAAAGATTTTGTGCGTTTCCACATACAACTTGAGAAATATATAGTATTTATTGAATAACGTGTAAGTTGTGTACATGTAATATAAGTATATTTATTTTATGAACATGATATTAGTTGTATTAAATAAAAAATCCCTCTGTGCAAATCAAGCGAAGACAATACACCTATAGAATGGAAATTGGGGGTTGGGAGGTACTTAACTCATTTTTACTGTGAGTAACCGAACTGAATTTATTATACTTCTATTAAAACTTCATAACGAAACAATAGAAACCAAAGCAAAAATACTTAACTTGATACAACAATTAAAAATACTATTTTTTTTTATTGAACGACACCGTGCGCACGATTCGCAATAGGTAGCTTTCACATAAGTATTTAAATAATAAACAATGTTAATTATATATTCCTTAGTATTTCTGTTTAGGGAATATACTGTTTGAAATGACTTTTTCTTATATAGTCATCACCAATTTTTTAAAATTTTGTCAAGGGAGAGTTTGTTTCTTTGTTTGCTCTTTTAAATTTCGCGCAAAGCTACACGAGGGTTATCTGCACTAACCGTCCTTAATTTAGCAGTGTAAGACTAGAGAGAAGGCAGCTAGTCTTCACCACTCACCGCCAACTTTAGGACTACTCTTTTACTAACGAATAGTGGGATTGACCGTCACATAATAATGCCCCCACGGCTGAAAGGACGAGCATATTTGGTGTAACTGGGATTCGAACTCGCGACCCTCGAATTAGGAGTCGAGTGAGTGCCTTAACCACCTGGCCATGCAGGGCCATCTAGGAAGAGAGATACAACCTTTTTTGTTATATACTATCATCAAAATGTTCGAATATTGTCAAGGAAGAAAGATACGGAATGTTCTTGAATGTCTGTTTATCATTAAGTACAAAGTTACAGAATGGGCTATCTGAACTTTGGCCACCACGGGTATCTAAACCCGGTTTCTAGCGTAGTAAGTGTGCAGATATACCACTGTGCCATTGAGAGGAATGTGTGTTCTTGAACTTCTACCAGATCGGTTATGGGAAATTCTACTTCTCACCATTAGCCCTTTTAATATTATTGCACAGGGTTACTAAAAAAGGACGAGGTTCTTGAAACCAGCCTAAACTTGACATATGCTAAATCGAACATTAGACTAAACCTCGTGTTTCTTTTCTTTCATTACCAAAATTCACAAACCCTGTTTTGCGAAAATAACAAGAACAAAATTATACGATTCGACAATCAAATCTGGTGTTGTAAAAATGACAACAACAAAATTATACGATTCGACAATCAAATCTGGTGTTGTAAAAATGACAACAACAAAATAATATTATTTAACAATGAAATCTGGTGTTGTGAAAATAACCACAACAAAATATTATTTAATAATTAAATCTGGTATTGTGAAAATAACAACAACAAAATAATATTATTTAAGTATTAAATCTGGTGTTGTAAAAATAACCACAACAATGTTACATTATTTGACAATTAAATATGGTGTTGTGAAAATAACCACAACAAAGTTACATTATTTGACAATTGAACATGGTATTGTGAAAATAACAACAACAAAGTTGTATTATATTAACAATTAACTATGGTGTTGTGGAAATAACCACAACAAAGTTATATTATTTGACAATTAAATATGGTGTTGTGAAATTAACAACAATAAAGTTATATTATTTGATAATTAAATATGGTGTGAAAATAACCACAACAAACTTACATTATTTGACAACTAAATATGGTGTTGTGAAAATAACAACAACAAAACAATATTATTGAACAATTAAATCTGGTGTTGTGAAAATAATCACAACAAAGTTATATTATTTGACAATTAAACATGGTGTTGTGAAAATAACCACAACAAAATATTATTTATCAGTTAAATATGGTTTGTGAAAATAACAACAACAACGTTACATTATTTGACAACTAAATATGGTGTTGTGAAAATAACAACAAAGTTACGTTATTTGACAACTAAATATGGTGTTGTGAAAATAACCACAATTAAGTGATATTATTTGACAATTGAACATGGTGTTGTGAAAATAACCACAACAAGATATTATTTAACAATTAAATCTGGTTTGTGAAAATAACAACAACAAAGTTGTAGTTTTGAGAATTAAATATGGTGTTGTGAAAACAACCACAACAAAGTTACATTATTTGACAATTAAATATAGTGTTGTGAAATTAACTACAACAAAGTGATATTATTTGACAATTAAATATGGTGTTGTGAAAACAACAACAACAAAGTTACGTTATTTGACAATTAAATATGGTGTTGTGAAAGTAACCACAAAGTTACATTATTTGACAATTAAACATGGTGTTGTGAAAATAACCACAACAAAGTTAGATTTTTTGAGAATTAAATATGGTATTGTGAAAATAACAACAACAAAGTTATATTATTTGACAATTAAATATATTGTTGTAAAAATAACCACAATTAAGTGATATTATTTTACAACTGAACATGGTGTTGTGAAAATAACCACAACAAAATGTTATTTAAC
The DNA here is from genome assembly GCF_004210375.1 of Tachypleus tridentatus. Taxonomy (NCBI): domain Eukaryota; kingdom Metazoa; phylum Arthropoda; class Merostomata; order Xiphosura; family Limulidae; genus Tachypleus; species Tachypleus tridentatus. Next base: position 18,382,525 of record NC_134832.1, on the reverse strand, counting down.
AATTAAATCTGGTTTGTGAAAATAACAACAACAAAGTGATATTATTTGACAATTAAATATGGTGTTGTGAAAACAACAACAACAAAGTTACGTTTTTTGACAATTAAATATGGTGTGAAAATAACAACAACAAAGTTATATTATTTGACAATTAAATGTGGTGTGAAAATAACCACAAGAAAGTTACATTGTTTGACAATTAAATATGGTGTTGTGAAAATAACCACAACAAGGTTATATTATTTGATAATAAAATATGGTGTGAAAATAACCACAAGAAAGTTGCAGTATTTAACAATTAAATATGTTGTTGTGAAAATAACCACAACAAGGTTATATTATTTGACAGTTATTTTTGTCTTGTTTCTTTTTTCTTCTCGTAATTTATGTTTATTCATGTTTTGAATTCTTAAGCTTAATTCTTTATAATGGATTAAAAATAACTACTGTTGTAGTGTCACATTCCAATTAGATATGGTAAAAGGCATATGTTGGAGGTGTTTCAAGAAGTTGGCACACAACTTAACATTTCACGTTGCTGAACGCACGTGTTTCGTTGAAGCTGATGTAGGAATACTGTATGTATATAACTTAATGACGTTTTATTACATAAATAAAATCATAACAACAAGTCGCACGCAAGTTCGTGAGCGGAAAAGACTTTTTGAAAGTCAAATATGTAGTGGATTCATCTATAACAACACCAACATTTTCAACACGTTAGAGGACACAATAACACATAGAAAATAAGAACTTTTTTTTTTTTTTACACACGTTGCGTTTATTATTCTATAAACGTGAACTGATAAAAAGTTTTACGTATTACAACAACACTAATACCTTTTGACTTGGGTACATGACAGTGTTTCCTTATTTTTCAAAATCCATGTTTTATTTTATTTTTTGTAATATCTAGTTTCCCATCCTTTCTATTCATTGATCTATTTACATGTTTTTGAGCCTAACAATTACTAATTTATAAAATGTTTTGAGGAATAAATAGACGAAGCATAGAGTTCATACCACAGATTACGTAAAACATGAAGGTGAGTTAGTTCTCTGAAAAGCAATTAAATAATAAAAAGTAAATAATTGAATGGGTAGAGAATACCAGATGAGATAATATTACAGTAAACCTGAAAAATTATCCAGATAAAGATCTTCATTAAGCCTATTTAGGCGCCCCACAAAAGCTTTAACAGGGGTGGAGGCATCCGGTCCACCATCTGTAACATTATAGGACTCGCTTTAGTGAGCACAAACAATGGGTGTTTTGAATAATTGTTTCGTTGTACATTTGTACGACCTTCTGAAATATACAGTATTTTAGTACTGAGACTTCTAAGATTCGATTAACTTCTTAAAGTTCGTTTAGAGTTTACGATATAGGCTTTGTCGAAGCACACCTGGTTGAGTTGCGATAGGCCTATAGTCAGCATGTTACACTGGACAGCTGAGCACGTGTACTTTCCTTCGCTGGCGGGTGTCGTTAACTGCCTTCCTATCTGTGTTGTTGTGTAGTCTAACGGGAAAAAACACTTTGTCTGCGTGCATATCCGGTAATTTTGTTTCTGGAATTTCTATAATATCGAATTGACGAGTCGACAAAGTCATTTTTGTCTCTACGTAATTTTCGGTTGTGAAAGTAACTCTTTTCATTCAATCTCTTACAGAAATGTTTTACTTCTTAACGAAACACTATAATAACTACGGTTAACATTCTTTCCAAAAGTAGGGGAAATTCCGTGACCTCCAAACCAAAAAATATTACAGAACACAATGCAGCTGTCACTGTGCTTGTTGACATCTATTTAATGTTTTTGTTCTACTGCTTTAGTAATTATTAACATAATTATGTTTTGCATTTTTAAACATTAAATATTAAACCATTATAACTTTGACATTTGAAAAAAGAAAAACAAACAAACAAACAATTACCATTCACATCACTCAAAAATAAAGAAGACACGTAAATTTCCACTAGGTAGCTCTCCTCTACATCGACCTTACTTGACTTGTGACAGTCGTTTTTAGAGCGAAGCTACACAGTGGGTTATTTGCGCTTTATCTACGGCAGGAAATCGGACCCCGGATTATAGCATTAAAAGTCCGGAAACTAACTACTGACCCTTCGGGACACACTGATGAGGGCTGAAAGTGCTTTGAACAACAGACTCATGCCGGCTAAGTTTTAAGTTTTATTATCAATTTTATCCTACTGTCAGACTTGTGCACGCGACTATTAATAACTTCTGAAGATTAATAAGTTAAATTATAACATAATTATTATTTTCATATAAGTATGTATTACAGGTACGCCTACGTAAAACTCAGGAATACGTGTTTTTTTGTTCTTTTTTTTTTATTCTCGGTAAATTATCCAGTAAATGCATAGCCCTCACTAATTTGTATAGGTTGTTCATGAAACATAATCTTAAACCGGCTGTTTTAAGCCACAATCCATGAAGTATAATTGCATGATAATATTGTAATATATTAAGCAAGTGTGTTGGACTTTTAATTACAGTGAACAGGCAATGGCGACAGGATTTAACACATCACGTGACTAAAGTAATCTATATTAAGCAGGGATTTCACTAAAAAGAATTTCAGTAGTAAGCATACTTCGCATTCTAATATATGAAAACATTTAACCAGTTTCTCTTCTACAATTCCGTTAAAATGGGTGTAGACTATAGTCTTAGTATTTGAGTATTTCGATGTGAGACAATAAATTACTAACGAAGATTCTTGGTAGAATGTTATGGCTATTCAAGTGTGGGGTGCACATGAAATAAAGTTACTCATTACACATCAATAAAATTGTTGAAACAGAAAATTAACTTTATTGATAAACTTAACTATCCAGAACAAAAGAACGAATAATATAAATTTTATTTATTTTGCGTGAAATTCCCTTTTTATTTTTCAGTGATAAATACTTAGTAAAATTCATGCAAAGTTCCTATTTCGAAATATTCGAATTGTTTTAACTTAGGGGTAATTCACTGTATGTCGATATGTGTCTATAGTATACAACGTGGTTGACTGTCTCTCCGAGCTTTTCGACATGAGTTGATTAGGAATTGGAACTACTCGGCTTAGCAGTTTGTGTTCAGGATTTAATAATTTCTAGTTTGAGCTGTTCAGTATACTACAAAAAAAATACATAAATTCTGATAATTATTTAATCATATCTCAGAAAAAAGAAAACTGTCCTACAATGGAAGGCGGTATGTCAAAGATTGTGTGGCTCCAAGAATCGAGTTTCAGATCCTTATTGCACGAAACAAAAAAATTCTAGTTTTACAGTCCACCGTACAAATACGATTTGAAGAAAGATAATTACGCCATTGTCTTTCAGATTAGTAATTACTATTGTAAAACGCTGTTCTTAAGTTTATCTTTAACATCAACAAGAAGCAATCGACAACATCCACCAAAGGGCGATATCGTGTTTTATTTACTTCAGAATGGGCAACCGCAAATAATTCAAAAAATAAATTCAACACTTTGTTTCTCTTCTTAGATAGATGGCGTCGTTGTTCTCTCTGAATTAAATTTATACTGTTCATCAAACTAGTTTGATAACAAAGAAAATACATTTTTATGGTCCTTATACCAACTGATTCCGAAAGGAAAAAAAGTATAAAGTGTTTTGAACTTACAAACGTTCAAGCGTCAGCTACACATATCAAAACAGAGACTGTGTGTTAAGTAATTCAGCAAGTGTTAACCAATTTATCAGGTATAAGATAAGCTCTCTACTAATGATAAAAATCTGCATATCAGTACTTATTTATTAAGGACATAAAATTAAAATAGCCAAAGTTTAATAGGGTTTTTCCCGAACAATCTGATGTAGAGAAGCACCTGCTGATATATTAACCAGTTTTTCCTTCAAAACAGACTTCATATGTAGCATATGTATATGATACGAATACATAATTTACCCCAAAAAATGTTAATATTTAGTTATAACCTGCACCGTGTGTCAAGTTTATAATGAAAATTACAGACTTCAGTTGTCGCTATTGAGCATGAGGGCTAAAAACACTAAAAATAGGGGTTCGATACTTGCGGTAGGCGCAGTTTGTCACTTTATGTGGCTTTGTACTTAACAAACAAATAAAGTATTTATCTACGTATTTATATAGTTAAAATCACCGATTATGATAAGGACAATGTATTTGTTTCTTACATTATACGAGTTTTTTTCAAAGAAAGAAATATTAAAAGATTACAGAATAAAACCATAATATAAGGGGTTTTGTGCAAAATATCGAAATAACAATAAGAAAAGAGTCGTATATATAATAGTTGGACCTTGACAAATTGTTTGTTTTTAACAAGGACAATTCACAGATAAGTATTAATATGAATCGATCTTACATATCTGTAAGCACATTTGTTATTTCGAAATTGAAAACGCTTGCTTAGCCTGGAATGTTAACGATGTTAAATTTAAGTCTCTCACCTGCATAATACAAACAAAAAAAAACTGTCTAAAACTAGTGTTACCACAGGAACTCCAAAACAATTCCATTCCAAACTTTTAAAAATCGTTTGGTATGGCTCTCTATCGACGTGACTTCTGAATTCTGAAATATTCGAACTCTAGTGATAGAAGCTGATACTAACATGTATATGGATTCGAATTTGGATCAGGTATTCTTTTCGCGTGTTATACTTTCAACTTATAGCAGATTCCAGGTACATCTAGGCACTTTCGCAACACATCGTAGCTTTTAAGCCATTAATTATCGTTCATTACATCGAAACGTTCAGTAGCATAAGATTAGTTGATGTTTGTAACTGGCAAGGTTCTCTACATCGAACGGTCACGGTTTGGTGCTTTCAGCTCTGTTACTTGAGTTAGCTTGTGAGAGTCTGTATTACAGTCAATAACTGACATGAGTAAAAACACTGTTTAGCTAACTCATTTCATTAATAAAATAAAAATTCATGCTGTTTATGTTTTATTTATGTGTCTTCAGTGAACGCCGTCTTTTAACTAGTTAACTGGTAGTCCTGTTAAAAAAAACAAAGAAAAGAAACTACGCAGTAAATCTACAGAGTTACAAAGTAAATAGGTATAAATTATCTTTCGCTCTTAAAGAGCGGAAATATTTCTGTAAATCTGTCCATCAACTAAAAAACATACTAATTTTATTAAAATAAAATTTTCTAATATTACTCAATCCGGTTGATGAAGGTTGATCCTGCTCGAAATTGTACCACTCACTTTTCAAGGTATGGGATTTGTTATGCAATAGGGAGCGAGTATTTTGTAGTTCAAGTCTTCTGTATTTACTACAGTTTAATTCCACCACAGCAGTTGATATTACAAACAGGTTGTTGTTCCAAATGCTTTAACTTACCATAGCTCGATTGTTTGTCTGACTGTAACACCAAAAACAGGTGGAAAAAGTTTGTTCCTATTCGTTGTGTTCTATATGAAAGCGAAGTAGTGTTTCATCCAAAAATTAAACAGCAGTTTATCTCGTTTTAAGGAAAATATTAAAAAAAAATTGATGTTGCTATAGGCGTATTTAATATATACAATTTTTGAATGGAACTCGAGTTGGAAACGAAAAGCTATTGTATATTTAGAAAACCATAGTACTTTATTTAAATAGAATAAAACGCTAGCGAATGTAAGAAATAACTCATAATGATATGCATAACATCAACCGGAGGTAATGATTTTGAAAACCCCATTAAAGCTCTATTTTACACACAGAATATAAAAATTTCACGTACACCATAAGTAGCATATTCAGATACAAGTTGTGCTTCATGCATATACATAAATATGTCGCCAGTGTGCACGTATAAGTATGTATAACACATACAACTCGATCCTATCTCTCTCTCGTGGGTAAAGGTATCAGCTAATCTCACCAGCTAATTTAACACTCCTACGAAAAGTGGGGCCTAATAGGCCCCAGAGCAACTTGAAAGGTTATTAATATTAGGCTAATAATTTTGTATTTAAATGAAATTGCCATTTAAATCCATTAATGAATGGATTAACGAGATTCCCACTGTCCCTATCTACTATCTAGCGAAACCACAGCCAGGGGAACGGGCTTGAAGAAATCAGGACTAGAAACGTCTTTTCGTAGGAGTGTTAAGCACAGACAAAAAGGGGGAAAACAACCTATGTGATATAACTGCAATCTAATCTGTTATACTACACAATTTCGTGTTCTTTATCCTATTGCTTTATTTAATAGTGCTGTCTTTCGAGTGGATATCGAACTGATAAAATCAGTAATTCCACATTGCTAGAGACCTAATTTGTTGACAGAAAATGCTATTTATGGTAACTTGGCAATTATCCACTCAAAACGGTTTTTTTTATTGTAGTTCTTTTTCCCATAAATAAATACGAGAGCAAATCAGTTCCAATATAACGATAAACAGTGTTATCCGATGTTCTCCATTTAACACATATGTGACGACCAACCACCAGTAAGGCCTTTCCTTCATTCTTGAGGCTATGGTTATTACATTAACCTCACAACCAACTAGTAAAAGATATCGAGCCTGTGAAAATTATGTTGTGGAAGAAAGCGTGAACACGATATAGTAAAAAGTCACTACCAATTTATTTTATGTGTATGCTAGCATAAATAGACAGTTAGTTCTATTACAAATAATGTCTGCTATCTGTTATTCTTTCGACCTTCTTACAATATTTCTGTGGAATCTTCATACCCGATAACAACGGAAACATTCTAAACATTTATCATAATTTGTTTTTATATATTTTTGCAAGAAATAAGCTCGTTCACAACACCACAAGACGCCATATTGGTCAAACCTTTAAGTAATTTCTGGAAAAACAAATGATTTATACTTTGTTAGGCTAAACATTAAAATTAAATTGGTAACAATTTAAAATTAATACTTTACTGTTATATTCAAATAAATATTTCTACATTTTTTATCTGGACTTTCGTAGGTTTTTTCTCCTTTTTTTAAATATAGACACAGCATAGCGAATCATAGAATGGTTCGGAACTGTTTTTTTTTGTCCTTTTTCAAGTACAAACTTTTATCTTATAGATCCATCATCTCTTGATCAATTAGAGATCTAATTACAGTCTTGGACTTATGAAGTCAAACTCTTTCGATTGACGTATGGAACATACCCAAGGTCTCATTTTATCGTATTCTAATCCTACCTAAAATAATTTCAGTTTGAGGATAAGATGGTAGAGATCCTGATGGGTAATAAACTCGAATCGGGTAAAATCACGCCCTGTACTTAGTATTGTTGGCGCACAAAAATATAGGTAATATGAAGTTAAAAAAAAAGTATGACAGGTTGATTTACTCTAATACTGTCTAAAAGAATGGTAAGTGCCGTGGATGTTGAAGATCTCCTCTTGTTTTTCAACGTTTACATTTATTATCTTGTATATTTGCTCATCATTTTAAACCTATCTGTCTTATTGTTTATTAGCCTAATTTGATCTTTTTTTTCTGTATATTATAGACACATACACACAAACGTGCATATATATGTATTTTATTTGTTCTCTATTTATCGTTATTTCCTCCACCTTTTTAACAACTGTGCATTTAATTGTTTTCTAACCTTTTATAAACTTCATTTTCAGTATTTCCACATATTTGTTCTATTACTTTACTTATCACGTGACACTAAAGCTATTTATCTTCTTATAGATTCGTTATCTATTTTTCTATCTACTTATCAGCTTCATATCTTTTTTTTTTCTATCTCTTCCTCTACTTCTCTTTCTCGTTAGTACAAAGGTAAGTTTACAGATTTACAACGCTAAAATCAGGGGTTTAATTCCACCCGGTGGATTCAGCAGATAGCCCGATGTGGCTTTGCTATAAGAAAACACGCCCACACACTTCCACTTCAAGGGAAACTGAGAAATAATGTTGCAACATAAAGTAAACGTGAATATTCAAAATGTGCATTAGAAGTTGGGAAAACAAAATAAATTTATGCACGTCTCCTCTAACTCGAGCGCAGATAGCCCTCGTGTAGCTTTGATCGAAATCCAAAACAAACCTCTAACTCGAACATTTAAAAAAAAAGTTAATTATGAACTACGATCTATTTTAAAGAGAGAATTATACAACCTTTTCGAAATTTCGATGAGAGCAAGCGTTGAATAAGTTGTGCTTCTATATATTAGAAGTATATTTATTGTCCAGACAGAACTAAACATATTATAAACTTTGGATAAATACCACCAGGAGGTGGATCAGTGTGGTCCTATTAATCTTGAACCAGGATCTTCCCTCCCACTCAAACTCAGCTTGAAGCTGACAGTATAAGCATCCAACTCCTTACCTGATGGAAAATATATCGGTCGCTTACGACCTACACCAGGTGGCGCACCACACGAGTGTTTTTACAATCACTAATATAATGCTGTTTTACTAAGTACATATTTGTTTGACCTTTATTGACATTCGGCAGGGGGCAGTTTGCTTATTCATGAAATTTATGCTTTTAATTATACCTGCAGCTTGTTATACAATATAAAGCGATCGAGTTAAGGATATGATGTATAGATATGTGTATATGTTGCATATATACAAATTCAAATCATTAAGCCTGCACTGAAGACATGTTAATAGGTATCCTGAGCTTGAATACAAAATATGTGGATAGGCAGATTAATCTGTACAAGCTCTACAGCAGAACAGATAAATAGATTGTAAAACAGCAATCGTGTGGTTTTTGAAAGCGTCCATCTTCTTTTTTTGTATTTCAAGAACCTGTTTTTCTTTTATCAATTGATTCTAAATAAATTTTCAACGTCAAAAGTTTTTCTAGCAAATAAATAAACAAACTTTTGAAAATAATGTGAATTTAAAGTTATTCATTTGATAAACAGTATTTCTAAAAATGAAATAGTAATTTTTTGTTTTAAATTATATTATAAATATCATTTAGAGGTTTTAAAATCAACCAATTGTGGATCCAAAAATACGTAATATCTTTAAAGTAGTTAATTTTATGTCGAAACCTGTCCATGCTTTGTTGATATTACGTGTATACAAATTGAGTGAGATACTTTTACACTTATATTAAATTTTCAGAACACCTAAGTCAGCCATGACTTTGTTCAATACTGTATTTCTACCTATCAAAAAGCTATTTATGTGACCTAATCATTAAACAACACCTTGTTAACGTGGATCCATGCTCTAACATGACATGAAATCTCGGTATTTAAAACCCAATTTACAGGTTTAGGTATGTCGTTGCCTTCACTTATTATCATATTCCTTTCGCCACATGTATAAACATTTACACAAGTAGGTGATAAAGTTGTTTATTTTAGTCAAAATGACTAATAGCTGAAGTCATATGTAAAATAAGAAAAATAGGAAATTTGTGTATAAATCTGAGTTTAAAAAACAAACGCAGACAGAAAACTAAGTTGAGAAACTTATTTTAGGTGGACTCTCTCCTCTCCCAGTCTTTCCCTATACCGGATCTAAGTTTCAAGAAGGCACGTAGTTTCAACAGCGACTACATCTATTAGCTGTGTTGGCTCTGAGTGTAATTTTTATACAGAGCAACAAAGTTAATCTTTGTTGTTGAAACAACACCACAGGAGGCTACTAGTAGCCACCCAACGTTAGACGTCTTTATTTCTTGCTATTCAATAAACCACTTGACCCCTACCGCTGTAAAGAAAGCTTTCTTCTGCTTCTAATTGCCAATATTTCAGTAATGTGATCTCGTACAGTCATTTTTATAGTATAGTCCTTATTGCACTGGATACCATAGCCAGTGATGTCTAATAAATAAGGTTTATAGCTCAACTTGGATCCTTTAATAGAGTCGCCAGGTAACTTGAGCACTTATCTATCTCCTAGTGCACGTTTCTGAGAAAGCCGAACTTGTACCTTTCAGACAGTAAGTGTACTTGCTCTATCGATAAAGGTATAGCCTCAGTAAAACCATAATTTTATTCCTAACTATATTGCCTTAATTTTCAACATATGTTACCGTAATACATATATTTACTGAAACGAAAACCTCAGAGGAATTAATTTTTAGACAAAAGTACTTACCAAAATATTATGTTAAAAACAACAATAACGGATATTCATCTACTTTCTACTTGTCTTCTCATATTTTTTCTTCTCCTTTTCCAGGTTGACATAGGAGGAAATGATATTTATAAGCAGCAGAATATTTACCGAAACGCTTACCGTAACAAAAAACCTGATCCTTGCAAAACACAAATTACCTAATCAGTGATGTCGAGAAAACCCATTTGTAGAGAAATATATATGTAAAATCGGCTCGTTTGGGTTGAGAAAATATTTTACGTAGAAGAGCGAACAACGTTTCGACCTTCTTCGACCTGACGATGACCGAAGAAGATCGAAACGTTGTTCGCTCTTCTACGTAAAATATTATCTCAACCCAAACGAGCCGATTTTACATATATACAAATTACCTAAGTGTTAAATGCAAACTAACCTTTCGTGAATCGAGGAAAGCGTTTTAAAATGAGAGCTTAGAGCCACTATAAATATATCATCGTTTCGTCTTGCCCGTCATTGTTGATTCCCGAACTCGATGCAGATGAGCTGACAAACAGGTGTACTAAATATTTTACCTGCACGCTATGCATTTCTCCTCTCTAGTTGATCAAATGTACAAACACTGTGCGCCATAACTGCTCAATCTAGGCATGAAACTGAAACAAATGTGTTAAATGTCCAGAGCAAAACCTCACCAAATAGTTAATCCACCACACTTTTTCACTTCTTCTGTATTTTATTTAGCAAATGAAATCTATTCTTAAAATAACAATCAAACCGCAAGAAGCTGTCTATAAAATATAGTTGTATTATTCTTTGCTATTTAAATCCTTTCAGCACAAAGTAACTCAACTTCTAAGATTCAACATAACTCTAGTAGCTTGTACTATTCCATAATTTGTAATTACTCATAAAATAGCTCAACAAACAGAATTATATAATGGTAATGAGGATCACCAGCAAAAAGCTCGAAAGTAAATACAAATGTAGCTCAACAGGATAAGTAAACTCCGAAATAAATATAAATGTAGCTCAGCAGGATCAATATAATTTATCAGTAAGCTCTAAAATAAATATAAATGTAGCTCAGCAGGATCAATATAGTTTATCAGTAAGCCCTGAATAAATATAAATGTAGCTCAGCAGGATCAATATAGTTTATCAGTAAGCTCTGAAATAAATATAAATGTAGCTCAGAAGGGTAAATGTAGTTTATCAGTAAGCTACGATGTAAATATAAATGTAGCTCAGCAGGATCAATGTAGTTTATCAGTAAGCTCTGAAATTAATATAAATGTAGCTCAGAAGGGTCAATGTAGTTTATCAGTAAGCTATGATGTAAATATAAATGTAGCTCAGCAGGATCAATGTAGTTTATCAGTAAGCCCTGAATAAATATAAATGTAGCTCAGCAGGATCAATATAGTTTATCAGTAAGCTCTGAAATTAATATAAATGTAGCTCAGCAGGATCAATGTAATTTATCAGTAAGCTCTGAAGTAAATATAAATGTAGCTCAGCAGGATCAATGTAGTTTATCAGTAAGCTCTGAAATTAATATAAATGTAGCTCAGTAGGATCAATGTAGTTTATCAGTAAGCTCTGAAGTAAATATAAATGTAGCTCAGAAGGGGCAATGTAGTTTATCAGTAAGCTATGATGTAAATATAAATGTAGCTCAGCAGGATCAATGTAGTTTATCAGTAAGCCCTGAATAAATATAAATGTAGCTCAGCAGGATCAATGTAGTTTATCAGTAACCCCTGAATAAATATAAATGTAGCTCAGCAGGATCAATGTAGTTTATCAGTAACCTCTGAATAAATATAAATGTAGCTCAGCAGGATCAATGTAGTTTATCAGTAAGCTCTGAAGTAAATATAAATGTAGCTCAGCAGGATCAATGTAGTTCACCAGCAAGAAGCTCACGTGACTCTGTAAATATGGTTAATAGTTTATCTGTTTAATAAGTGTGTTATACACGATGCATAAACTCTGGTCACTAGTGTGGGATGTTTAAAGTCCAAAATTTATAAAAATGATAAAACGTGGTGTATTTTAAGGAATTTTGATAAATATCTTGGTGAAAATTTTATTCATGAATTTGGTAATTACTGAAATGCGAGATTAATCCATAATCAAATGATATTAATATCAGAGTGTTGTAAATTTATTTTATACCATCTAAATTAATGACTTTTTCTTAAATGTAGTGACTCATTGATTATTATACAAATGTTATGGACTGAAGCAAATTAAAGAAAGAATTTTTAAATGTAATCTAAATATAGCTTTATTTGAAATTAAAATTGAATATATTTATAATTTTTGAGTTTTTGAATCTCGAACTTGCAACATTTAATTTATTAATAATTTTATTTAATATAGAAATAAATCTAGAATTGATGATGTATTGTTTAATAAAAGGTACCTTACTGTTTGAAGATTTTGTATCATAAAAATTAATTTTCAAATTATTTATGATTTAAAAAGAAACTTTAATTCTTCGTAACGGTAATGATATATCTTAGTATAAAAATATGTAATTTAGAAGTCTTAGAATTTACAAAATATGCTTTCGTATCAGATAATGGCATTATTTGAAAAATTATATTTAAATGGTTATATTTTATCTCAAACACTTTTAATCGTCGAACCCTATGCGTCTATTCCATAGTTTAATTGCAGGTAATCAGTATAAATAACAAACAACTTCTAGGAACATTTTTATTCACAACCATTTCAAGTTGAGATTTCTATGTTATTTCAGTTTTTAGGATTATGTGTAAAGATTTAGTGCTAAGCACCTGTTTTATAATAATACTATTTACCTTCAAATTTAGTTCATAAAAACTATTTTCTGTCATTAAAAGTTGTTTTCTTTCAAAATTTATTCTGAACTACGTCGATAAAACTTCTGAATCATTATTTTTATCTATTATTCATATTCTAGTACGTATTGAACAGGCACTAGTTCTGTACAAAATAACAACAATTTTTGCTAACAGTAGACCAGTTATGTAAATAAAAAATTAGTCCAAAAACAGGACTTTGCACTACTCCTTGTATTATAATTTTAAAGAATGATTATGCACGTTACTTCATATTTCTTAAGTAATTCCTAAATCAGTTTAAGATAATACTGACACACCGGCTTTTTCAGTCTAATGGGCCCGGCATGGCCAAGCGTGTTAAGGCGTGCGACTCGTAATCTGAGGGTCGCGGGTTCGCATCCCGGTCGCGCCAAACATGCTCGCCCTCCCAGCTGTGGGGGCGTTATAATGTTACGGTCAATCCCACTTTTCGTTGGTAAAAGAGTAGCCCAAGAGTTGGCGGTGGGTGGTGATGACTAGCTGCCTTCCCTCTAGTCTTACACTGCTCAATTAGGGACAGCTAGCACACATAGGCCTCGAGCAGCTTTGTGTGAAATTCCAAAACAAACAAACAAAAAATCAGTCTAATGAATTTATACGTACGTATAAGGTATGTCATCAAAAGCTTTGCTGAAATAAATATAAAAACAACTGTAGCCCATAGCTTCACTTTGAACAGCTTTTGTATTATATATCCTGTAAAGTTAATAGTAGTTAAAACAGCTAAGAGCAGCTTTATCTTAAACAGGTTTTGTACATTTTTTTACGATTATCAATATATTACGTTTGTAAGAAAATAGAACAACAAAAAAAAGCAAAGATTTCGCGCAAAGCTCTCAGAGGGTTATCTGCGCTAGCCGTCCCTAATTTAGCAGTGTGAGACTAGAGAGAAGGCAATTAGTTATCACCACCCACCGCCAACTCTTGGACTACTCTTTTACCAACGAAAAGTGGGATTAACAGTAACATTATAACGTTCCTACGGCTGAAAGGGCGAGCATGTTTGGTGCAACGGGGATTCGAAACCGCGACCATCGGATTACGAGTCGAGTGCTTTAATCACATGGTCATGCCGGACCAAGAAAGCAAAGACCTTCTAATATTGTTTGTTGCTGTAACTGACCAAGATGATACAATTCATATTTGGTTTCACCACAGTTCAATTTCAACTTATGTTGTCGTATTGTTTTCAGAATTAACTAAACAAAATAAAATGTATAAATACAATAACCAGTTCATATTCTGGTTCTTTGTTCTTTAAACATCGATGTACATAATCAATATATTATTAGTAGAAATATTTTTTATATTTTTTTAATTTTACAAACTAGAAGAAAAAACACACAGTACTAGTATGGTAAATATACAGCAATTATCGCGGTATGCTTGATTGATTATTTGGAATTAAGCACAAAGCTACACCATGGGCCTAATTTGTTCTACCCACCACGGTTATCGAAACCCGATTTTAAAGGCGTGAGTCCGCAGGCATGCCATGTGCCATTGGACAGGGGGGAGGGGCTTGCAGTGTGCAATCTCTGTTTATATGGCTCGACAACACCAACATTCGAGCTTTATTTGTACATCCTACTTCCAGCTAGTTTCAGAATTTTAGCCATCACTAAGTTAGAAATGATAGGCTTCAGAGAAAACATTTATTCAACCACACTCACCGCCAACTCTTCATCTACTCTTGTCACGCCGAATAGTTAGATTTGACCGTCAATTTTACAACTCACCATCAGCCCCAAAATGTGTGTTTTTCTTTTTTTTTCGGTAACGTGATGCAAACCACAGAACCATTGCTTCACAGTACGGCACGCTAACAGCTGGAACGCAATCGGCCATAATCTCAAAAGAAAACGCGAACCGGGTTTTTTATGTTAACCACAGAGCTACACAGTGGGTTATCTGTGCTCTGCCTACCACGGGTATCGAAATGTGATTTATAGTGTTATCAGTCTGCAGCCTTAACGTCATTGCAATCCGGGGTTCGAACTTGTTTGAATAAAACGTATCAAATTTACCGAACATATTAACAGTATAGATGAATAAACAAATATATAATAAACGACAAACAACATTTTTCTATTACAGAAACTTATTTCAATAATACTAAATTTAATCAAAGCTTCTGAACACACGAAAGAGCCTGGCATGGCCAGGTGGTTAAAGCATTCGATTCGTAATCTCAAGTCCGGGGATCGAATCTCCGTCACACCAAACACGCTCGTCCTTTTAGCCGTAGGGGCATTATAATGTGACTGTCAATATCACTATTCGTTTATAAAAGAGTAGCGGAGGAGTTGGCGTTGGGTGGTGATGACTAACTTTTACTATAAAACATTAAAATACTAGTGATTCTGTCAGTGTTGTCTTTGTCACTAAAGGACGTTATTGGTTTAGTCATCATCGTCTATCGCACTAAAGGATACTATTGGTTCGGTCAGTATCACCTATGCCAATGAAGTACGCTAATGATTCAGTCGAAAATTTTGATAAAACAAGTAGGATCCTTTAGTTCAATGAGTCTCTAAAAAAAACCTTTTAGTGGTTTGGACAATACTACATATACCACTAATGGATACTAGAGTCTCAGTACGTATTATTTACACCAGTAAAATGCACTATTGGTTCAGTCATTATAACCTGTACTGCTAAAGGATATTACTGGTTTAATCGTTATTGTGTATGCCACTAGAGGATATTATTGGTTCCGTCAGTATTATGTATGGCAATACAGATTAAACTAGTACATAACTACTAGTAGTGTTAATGAATAACTAAACTAAATGTAACAGTTATATTCAAATACTCTTTTGTTTTTCATGCCAGTATGAACATATCAATCTCAAATATTACTTTTCTTTCTAGTCCTTAACATCTCTTACCAAGTTAAGTACTTTTCACGTACATTGCTTTGCTTTGTTGGTACGTACATATTTCTCCATAACTATTTTATTTCTCTAACCTTACGGGCTAAACTATAACTAATAAAAGATGGAACGAAGGAGGGTGCCATATTTTTAAAATATTTTATGCTCGTTTCTTGTCGGTGTGCACCTCCAGAGAGCAGGGCAGACTCAATAGATTTCTGATTTTGGCCTGTTAATGTTTTTTTAGTAGTCAAAGATTGTTTCATACTTTATGCGGAACATTTTTCCTTATAACTTCTGTATGAGACTTTGTGTTCTAGAATCACGCCAAGACCTACTTCCTAGAGACTAATTGCCTTTACAGTACTGTTCATATCTAAATCGAACAAGAAACAAGCAGAAGATATACTCTTAGTCAAGTATTCACAGTGTCTTTCTCTGTTGTAACCACATTTTGTTCGGAGTAATCCTAACCGGATACTACTTTTGTTTTTTCATTTTAATTAAAATAATAATTAATTTCATAAATAGTGTCACGATGTAACTTTACATCAACTAATAGGCCACATTAAATGTGTATTTAGTGGGCTTGATCCACTGATGCATGTTTTAACGAGTATACATTTTTAAGAAATGTTTCTAAGTCTGTCTCTTTTTTTTTTCCCCTTGTTTACAATTGAGTTAATTACCGTGAATAAGGAAAAACGTACAAACCTGACAGACAATATATGTGCTTAATTAAAAGTAGTCATATAGGACGCAGATAGTGTTGAGTATTTGCCTTCCTTTTGGTCAACAGTTTTAAATTAGTGCCTCTGACCTGGCCATTTAGTTTATATATCGTATAAAGTACTGGTCAGGTTGGAAACACCTAGTACAGTTATATTTACAAGTTTAAATATAACCAAAACTTTTAAAAGTAATTTAGAGCAAGTAGTGACAAACAAATACGTATCATTGTTTTCAAAATAAATGGAAAGAAATCTCAATAGTATATTTCTTAAAAGCACCTAGTCCAAAAAGGAGAAAGGACATCCAAGAGAAACATTGAACGGAACGATAACGCTATTCAGAAACCTTGACTGTTAAATCGATTCAAAATATCCTCAGGAATAAATTGAAAATGTGTGTGTGGAGCTAAAAATGACAACAGATACATTCGAAAGTAGTTGCAAAAACACTGGTCTACGAGAAAAAGTTGTAACCAAAATAAAACTCATATTTCATGAGAAATCGAGATCAAACGTAAAAAATTTGGCAAAAGGTGTAAGAAGTTAGAAAAAAAAACGAAACAAAAACGGAATAGTGTGCTATGGACAGAGGAAAGCTAGAAGGGGTTTCACACTGAAATTTGGTAACAAGAAGTTTAAACAAGAGGGTAAAAGGGAAACAATGAAAACATATTGACATATTGTTAAGATGAGGGGATGTTTTTGTATTCCAGGGGTAGAAGACATTGTCCAAATTGATGGTGTTGTAAAGGGGAAGCACTATAGCAGCATTTTGGCTTGTCACGCAATGCCCAATGTCCTGCTTAATAAGAGATACTTGGAGAAGGAAAGAGCAGGTGATATAAAAGTTATGAAATCCTCAGCCCAAAGTGCTAATGAGTAAACTTCTTTTTTTTTAGCTATATAAAGAGTACTGTTACAAAATGAAAGTCAGTTTAACTAAGAGCTACTTTATATCATTGTACAATAGAAGTGGAATAAAGCTTACTTTAACAATACAAATAAAACAGAAAAACATGTTACAGCTATACCTAATGAATCCTGTCATAACTTTTAGACTAGAAGATAACCTACTATATTTATGACTCAGCTACTAAAGCTATCTCCCGTCGTCCTTAATTATGATCTTCTGGCCAGGAGAAAGCAGTCACTCACTAACAATTGCACTGACTGTTACTCTTATAAAAAATCCAGCGTGTGGAGAATATATGGTGGTATTACTTGTTTGTTTGTAATTAAACACATAGCTATATAAAGGGTTATCTGTGCTCTAATCACTACGGGTATCGAAACCCGGATTCTAGCGTCCACAGACATACCGCTGTGTTACTGGGGTGGTTTCTGGTATAGCACTGATTAGAATCCAGGTCGGCAACTCCGAAATTCATAGCTCTACCACAGAAACAGCCTGGACTATTGACACTTACATTTTTGGTGTTTCAAAATGTGTTCTTTGTTTAATATTGTAGAAGTAATCATAAACACAAAATAATTATTTATATGCGTGTTTATATATATACATATGTACGTATGTATATGGTAAATTCATTTTTTATTATAAAGTTTTAAACTATCCTTTGAATTTTATTTGAATATCTCCATACTGATTTTTTATGTGTAAGTCTTGATACTCAGTTCTAATGTATGAGAAATGAGGGGCCTGAGAGAATGTTTTAGTTTGTATGTCAGTACACTGGCATTCTGTCGTCAATTAAATAGATTATTTTAACAATTCTGTAGCTCACATTTTTTACCGCATAACTTACATTTTGCATCCTATTATTCCCAAAGTAATCCAACCACTTTGCGTTATAAAGAAGACCGGGAATACACTTCATTGTATCACATATACTAATTCCACTTACATTGCTACTTTCATTGTGTTAAGCCTGACTTCTATTTTGTTCTTCTAAAATTAACACTTGTATAATGTTCTGTAAAACCAAAGTATACTTCCAATAATAATTTTGGACGCGCTTCTACTAAACTATATGGCGCTCATGATTTTGCTACGTTTTGAAAACCTATCACTATAGATGAAAATGACTACCGGAAACGTTGGCATACGAATGACAAAAGGTTGAACTCCGACCGTGGGGCGCCATCAACGGCCGTTACCGCCGCAATAATGGACAAAAGCAGCCAAGAAAGACTTAACTAGCGCCACCATGACTACAGTTTCCCACCCGCCATGCTAAGCCTAACCGATGTTTTATATTGTACCTTGAGAAAGTTATGATTACAGGTTTGAAAAATGTAATGTTTAGCTAATACACTCATCTGATCTGTAGGTGTATCTCTGACCAAAATTCTAACGGATTAAAAATGAAGATGAAATAAACTACTTGGGGCTTTTGATTTTTTCTTTATTTCTAGTTATCGCTAACGAAAGTTTTCGATTGAAAAACAAATTATAATCTCCAGATGCAGATCTTTCAATCGTAATGTTTTTTTACTTTAAATATAGAAAGGTTACTCAGCTCTCACAGTAATTCTTTTTATCTAAATCAACTAAGTCTTTTCAGGCCAACCCCAAAGAAAATTTAGTGAAAGTTTGAAGGTATGATGTTTCCAAATTTAGTTTTCAAAAGAATTCTTTGAAATAATAAGTTTAGTACGTTGCTTTCTCTCTCTCTGTTGATATATTGTCATGAATTGTATTCCAAAAACTGCTGGTATGGGTATTAACATTTTAATTAAAATAAAGTATAGAACAACATTTAGCCTTTCTTAGGTCATCTTCAGGTTAACATTTTTCTTCAAGTGTGTTTCTCGTCATCATAAGTGTCGTGAATTATTTACGTTTATAAACTGTTGAAACATCCAGGCATGAAATATATTTACTCGTCTTTCGGCTTTTGATGAACTCAAAAAGGGGAATGTTCATTTGCACAACAAAAATAAGTTGTTAGTGTACAGTATGAACTAAAGAGACACAAGAGATAAAGGAATAAGAAACTGAAAACAAAAGACAACACAGAGCCTGAAGGTGATCTTGTGAACCACTTGTAAAAGAAGACACGTTTTAGATATATTCTCGATACTTGGTGTCCTTATGTCTGTTGACACAGCGGTTTAGATAGATCTTTCTGTTGATCAATATATTTACACACATCATTTGATCCTGAACAATGGAAAGGCTATATACATGACTAGTAAAAGCGTTTAATGACCATACATACACCGTAGTTATGTGGTGACAGGAGCAATAATTAGACGTGAAGGACATGCAGCAATGTTCGGTTTATAGTTGTGTAGAGAA
Organism: Tachypleus tridentatus; assembly: GCF_004210375.1. NCBI lineage: Eukaryota > Metazoa > Arthropoda > Merostomata > Xiphosura > Limulidae > Tachypleus > Tachypleus tridentatus. The sequence continues at coordinate 18,362,724 of NC_134832.1, read as the reverse complement.
CAGCCATGCATCTTTATGGGAGAAAGTAAAAGCCTACACTTTCAAGACAATATACTGAGTATACGAACATTTTATGTGTCACATTTTTTTGTCACTTAAACATGTAAAACATTAATGACTGTAAAACAGGGAAATTACTGATAATTTTCTCGGCGTTGAATGTCTGAGACTTCTGTGTTATAGCCACGAGAATGTCGATAGCTATCTGCGTGGAATTAGGCCTTTCAAAACTGACACTGTTGTTACAATATTGTTACCATGGGGATAAAGATTCCAAATATCTTCTGCGTATGTATAAAACAAGAGTAATTCCTAATTATAATAGTATTAGAAGAAGACTTTAAAATGAAACAATTCCTTCAGTATCGCATATTTAAATAATAGAAAATTTCAAATTACTCTTTCGGGGTTATCATATATCTTTTTTGACGTTCAATGTTTGTTGTATTTTGATATTTTATGTTATTCTAATAAGCAGATTTATTATGTCTATGATAGAAAAAACAGTGTATCACTATATCCAAGTGCTTTATTTTCTTATTAGTGTGAGATTTGCAATAGTATTTTATTATTAACAGTATTTCTTCGATAATTCTTCACTTTACCGTAACCAAGAAACAACTTATAGAATATAATTCCTATAATTATAAGTTATAACTTATAGGTGTATTTGAATAATTATTTTTGTAAATCTTGAAGCGTATTTAAACAATTATTATTTGCTTTCGTTGGATGAAACTTTTGTGTTTTAATTACATTATATTAAAAACAAAAGAATGAATCGTCACGTGACCGTTCGTATTATTCATTTAGGTTCAGTCATGTCTGTATGTATTGGAGAATTTGATATTATGGTAACTGTAAAAATGCTTTGCAATATAACAATTTTTGCGAACTTACAGCTCAATCAGTGGTTCAGCTGTAAGTCTGAAGTTTATAACTATAACAACCGGGTTTCGATGCCCGTGGTGGGAAAAGCATAGATATCTTATTGTGAAGCTTTGCGCTTAACTACAAAAAAATAAAACAACTTAGAGTGTAAACGTAGTTTTAGCTTATTATTATTTTGGTTTGTAAGCTAGTCACAATGTAAATGAAACGATATTTGAGTTCACAAACGTGTGACGTCAGGCATAAAGCTCACAACCGTTCTGTAATCGAATATTTTATAACAATCCTGAAACTGGGTCAACATTTTTGTTTCAACGACATCAAAGAAGCTTGAAAGTCTATTTTGACCTTAAAATTAAGAGAAAATATAAACTAGTTTCTTATAATGATTAATACTTTTATATATGCTTCGTTGTTTGTTGTTTTTGAATTTCGCGCAAAGCTACTCGAGGGTTATCTGCGCTAGCCGTCCCTAATTTAGCAGTGTAAGGCTAGAGGGAAGGCAGCTAGTCATCACCACTCACCGCCAACTCTTGCCAACGAATAGTGGGATTGACCGTCACATTATAACGGCCCCACGGCTGGGAGGGCGAGCATGTTTGGTGCTTATATAGGTTTAACTTTGCAATAAAATAACTGTTATTATAGACGTGCGCATGAGGACTAAAAGGATAGTGATAAAAACAATAAAAAATATTGAAGTTTTGAACTTCTTGTCTTTTGTTGTTCTTGTTTCTTAATTTAATATGTTATAAACAAAAGCGTATTTACTTTCTCAGTAGACAAAATTAGCACATAATATGACAATGAACCAGTATTCCATATAAATCTGATATGGAGCTTTCAGAACGTTATTAATATGCTATTTTTCTTAACTTTTCACCCCAAGAAATTAAGGATTTACCGACTAAACACATAGTCTAAATAAAAATTATATTAAAAATATTTACATACTGAAACAATTAGAGCCATGAATGTAGATGTGCCAATAGATTACTGTAAGGAAAGTCAAATCAGTGATGGCTTTATGATTTATGCCTATAAAATTGCCGTGATTCAATCTACAAAGTACTTATGTATGCACATTGACATATGATACCATCAATTAAATGCATTTGTATTTTGTCAGAGCTGTTAAAACTATCTGTTACCGTCTCTAGAGAGAATAGAACCAATAAGTAGCACACTACCACCAACGTGTGTTTTATCATTTCAGCTTTATGGTTCTTCTGTTTTGTAATCTAACATTTAGCCTGGAAGTTTCCAATCTTGAATATCGAAAGAGTATAAAGATTCAAATATTTTTATAATTATTGTGGAATACATTGTCGAATAATCTTGAGCACATACGATAACACATGCACAGAGAGGTAGATATACGCAGAAAGAAAGAGAGCTGTAGAAAAAAACGTCCAAAAACACCCAAATAAAGTAAATATGCACGTTTGACTATATATATATTTAAGTAATCTCATCTCGGCTATATACCGGTGGTACAAAACAATGAAAGAAGGTAAGAAGGCTCTGTTTCGGAAGGATTGTTATGTTCTTGTTCACTGTGTTCTTGATCTGTTTAATTCGTTTCATTACAAATAAAACCAAAAGTACTTCTTCACCTATCATATAGCGTTTAAAAAGCTGATGCAGTTTTTTCATTTCATATCTTTTAAGCTTCACTATGTCTATATCTAATGAAATTAAACTACTTCACTTTAAAAGTAGATACGATGGTAATACATGAGTCGCCAACGCCACAACATAGAAACTCTAGGAAGAACGTACTAGCATATGTGCGCGAGTTGGAACGTATAACGGTACGTAAAGCAAGCAGCCACGCCTACAGCACGCGCACAGTATGTTGGTCAGAGATCTGTTATTATCTTGCAGGGCTATCGCCACAAACGAGCTAAGGCCTATCATTACGGGAAAGAGCCCCACTATACGCTTTTCACCTGGAGGACACCTCCGCCAAACTAGAAGTCTGCCGAGAAAATTCTGAAAATACCCAGTGTGTTCTTATACACTGAGTATTATACATACAAACATGAGGAGATCTAAACTCGTGTTTAATTTTCACCCTGAATGTTCCAGTAATAAATCTTTTTTTTTTTCGTTTCTTTTTCACATTGAAATATCTATATGATTATAGAACGTTGATAGTAAGGGCGGTCACAATCGAGGGCAAAACAACAGTAAGAGTACCAATGTAAGTTTTCTTCTCACTGTAGGATAATGCTGGTAACAGGAATAGTTTAAACTTAGAGTTTCGTGTACTGCATGTTCTAATGTCTATTCAGTCGATTCCAAACCCTAATATCGTTTGTATTTTGAAAATGTTTTAAGCAAACGTCTATGTTAAACATTTGTAGTATTCGTAATATGTTTTTGACGAATTTCTTCGAAACATACCAGATATGTTTTCGTATAAATACTTTGAATACAAATAAGTTATATTAAATTTAAAATGTTGGTATCTTTTTCCAGGCATTAACGTTCATTAATTAATTTGTAATAAAATAAAAGTAATATATAAGTACTTTTACGCCACTCTTTTTTTATAGTTGAACCGACATTGCTCAAAAGGTAAGGATGCGTGAACTATGAATCACAGTTTTCATAATTCGCTACTAGTTGTTGCCAAAAAACGCGCTCCGCACTCTGGAGATGTGGTCGGGTTATAAAAATAACGGTCACATGCCAATAATAGTTCACAGCAGTTCACATGGGTGCTGTTGAATATTTATCTTTTTTTCTAGTCTGTCTGTTTAAAATTAGGGACTTCCAGTGCAAACAGCCCTTGTACTGCCTCTGCGAATATCTGACCCAAACCTTTCACATTTCTGAACAACGTAAAAAATAAAAATCAGCTTGATATACCTGTTATTTACGCAGATTTATTGGAAAACATCCCTTCCCTCAAGAGTATGTGAAATGATTGTAAAAAGTCACAAACATTTTGTGAACTAAGTAGGTTTAACATCAAGCTTTCACTAACAAATTAATACTTTAAAAAAATGTATAGCATTTTTCATGTTTATCGTAACGGCGGGAAAGACACTAATATTCTTCTTGATTTACAATACGTTTTTCTTATCGTTCGAAAAAGAAAACGATTGATTAACTTTAAACAGCGCTGTCGAACGTGTTGATTGTGACGTCACATCGTCTACGTCTGAAATGAAGGCAAAAATCTGTATTTCATTGAGTATTTCATCTATATATGGATCATTAAATACCATTAAACAGCTGTCTGGAATACGAAACACGACATGCTGAACACCTGCTGAACACTTGGATTGTGTTTCCGAGAAACTTAAAACAAGCCGTAAAAAGTATATGTCACAACGTTACTCGAGAATTGTTTAGCTTACATGTACATTTTTTAAAAATCTGTTTGATAAAAGTCAGAAGTGGCGTCAACTAAGCTAGGGAAGCTGTTACACGTTTTATAACTTTTAGTATCGCTAATTTTAGCAGTGTTAATTGTATTGATTATAAAAACAACAAATAAAAGATACATTTGGTATTCCCGAACTAAAGTAAAGCATTTCTATTCAGTCACAAGTGAATATATTATATTACAGGTAGAGACTCTACTTCCTGAAAAAGAATTCCGCATAGCAAATTTTTAGTATTGGTGTTCGTTTTGATAAACATTACAAAGACTATAGAAGTTGAAGATATTTTCTGTGTTAAACATCATCTTGTAATGGCGATCCTATAGTGGTCTGGGATATTAGTGGTCATATTGTAGTGGTCTCGGATGTTAGTGGTATGCGATGCTTTTGGTCATCCTGGAGTGTTTTTGGATATTAATGATCATCTTGTAGTTGTCTTGGATGTTACTGGTCGTCTTGTAGTGGTCTCGGATGTTAAAGGTCATCTTGTTGTGGTTTGAGATAGTAGTGGTCGTTTTATAGCGTAGCCTTGGATATTAATGGTCTGGAACATTAGTATAAGAAGTAACCCAAACTTACATTTATTTAATCTACTACAAGTTTTTGAATTCCGACCCACGGGGGCCCGGCATGGCCAGGAGGTTAAGGCACTCGACTCGTAATCCGAGGGTCGCGGGTTCGAATCCCCGTCACATCAAACATGCTCGCCCTCTCAGCCGTGGGGGCGTTATAATTTGACGGCCAATCCCACTATTCGTTGGTAAAAGAGTAGCCCAAGAGTTGGCGGTGGGTGGTGATGACTAGCTGCCTTCCTCTAGTCTTACACTGCTAAATTAGAGACGTCTAGCCCAGATAGCCCTCGTGTAGTTTGCGCGAAATTCAAAACAAACCGATCCGAGGGAAAAGGAGATACAATGAAATCCATAGTTGTCTGCAGATCGTGCATACGATAATTAATGTCTTACCAAGGTTTATTAACCAAAGCATATATATTTATCTTAAGTACTGAAATATCTTGCTTTCTTTTATTCAACAGCCAAGATTTAAATAGATTCTGTATTTTCATCGAATAACGTGGCTTAGAAGCCGTAGTATTTACAAAAAAAAAGATTTCAGTGTTTGCCATTTTATTATATAATACCTCGTTTTTTTTAAACAAATAATTGCATTCTTTGTTCTTTACATGTTGCTGTGTTTCCCATGGTGTACTATTCCTCAAACAAATAATTGTGTTTTTAATGTTGGCGTATATCGTTTTTAATAACAACACTTTTTGTATTTTTAAGATTGCAACGTATTGTCCTGAGCGTCCCGTTTTTAATTAACATAAGCTTTATTGTGGTCCATGGTAGAACATCTTTCATAACTGTAAGCTACACTGCTCCTCAGTATGTACTATTGTTCATAAAAAACTTGCATTATTTCACACGGAGCAGTATTCATAAGCTTGTTTTGTTTTTCTCCGTTGAACATCGGCTTTCTTAATCACGTGTTTACGCTGTTTAAACTCACAAGTTTCAATATTTCCTAAAATGTAAACAACCCCTTATTGACTCAGATTACTTTATCTAGGATAACCGAAAGTGTTACCGTTTTTAATAAAATGTATTCGCCTTTAGAACTGTAAATTATAGTATTAAGTGATAACTAAACGTTGTACTGCTTTCCATATAACGTTGTCTCGCTCAGAGTCGCATATTAAATGCTCTGTGATAACCAAAAGTTTGCTGTTTTTCACGTAATTTATTCTTTTTCAGAGCTGTAAATCACAACGTCCCGTGATACCTCAACGTATCACCATTTTAATATAATGTATCCTCTTTCAGAACTGTAAATTACAACCTTGTGTAACAGTCAAGTGTTGCACTTCTTCTCATATAATGCATCCTTTTCAGAGCTGTAGAATGTTTTGTGATAATCGAAGTTGCACTGTTCTTAATAAAGTCTTTCAGAGTTTCAGGCTACACTGTTTTATAGGATACGGTATTTATAATATAATCAGATACTTAAATCGATATACCGTCTGTTTATAACCCTAAACCGCTTCACCCGTTCCTCTATAGTCTATACAATCCTAAATTTAAGTTCTTCTGTCATAATTTGCCAATTTTTTTCCCTTTTGTTATATTCTGTGACGACTGTTGAACTCATCCTTGCCCTATGTCGATAATGCTCAATCACAGTTTACAGTAAGTGATCAAAGGATTGTGAAAATTACCTGGCGTCATGCAAGGAACGGTAGCAATTTTCTGAAGTCATGCAAACCTGCGATTTCTTTCACCATGTGGAAAGTAAGCACGTGAGGATCTGTGTGCTGGTTAGTGAAGGAGACGCCCGAATCCTCCTAGTGACAAGCATTCCAAAATTAAAATTCATGAATGGGATAATTAACCTTTTCACAGCAAACACCCATTTAACTTTCCTTAACAAATGAACTATCTATAGTGATAGACGAATGTGAAAAAGATTAGGAAACGTGGCTCTACAAGGTGGAAAACGTTTTGACGCCCGCGTTTGAGAATTATTGTCAGCGCTGTAACTCTTTTACAAATCATAATCACTAACATTCAAAAGTAAACTAACATATCACGTTTAATCTTGTCGTTTTTTTATCATTCAACTTTTAGGTTCACCCGAAAAATTTCGTCACTTGGTAAACATTTACAATATATCTAATTTCACCGTTACTCTAAACCTATTTGCAACGAGTAGTCCTCCGCTGGTGCAGCGGCAAGTCTGCGGATTTACAATACTAAAATCGTGGGTTCGATTCTCCTCGGTGGACACAGCAGATCGCCCGATGTGGCTTTACTATAAAAAAAACACAGATGCAACTAGTAAAATAAAGAACAAAAATACCCGCAACTAGAGAAACCCAGAATTCCAGGGGTTCTTTTTTTTGTTCTCTAAAGTTTTATCTGGTATAATTTGTTGGGTAGTAAAGTAAATAATAAATAAGTATCCTCTTGAAACTAACTATGGTTACAGATACGTGATTAAACTTCACTATATTAAAATAGTACTAAGACTGACTTTCATCTGAAATCACGAATTGTTTCTTTAAAAAGCTGAAGTTATATAACAAGTGTTAGTTGTATGCACTTTACGTTATAGAGGTTTGATCTGACTGCATAAGCTCGTTAAAGTGAATCTGGTTTTGATTATTTGCCTTTTGGAAACCAAGTATTAAGCTGTTGAAATATATAGCGGGATATGGTTTTTACCTGCTTTTCATATCACATTTAAAATTTCTGCCAAATTTCATCAGTTGTACATGTTATGTTTAAACCTTGTTAGATTTTTTAAAAATCTGATTATACCACTTAATCATATCTTTGATACGTTTTCAGCTAGAAATATATATATATATATGGCGAGGTGGTTTAAGGCACTCGACTTGAGGGTCGTGGGTTCAAATACCCGTCACACTAAACATGCTCGCCCTTTCAGCCGTGGAGGCGTTATAATGTGACTGTCAATCCCACTATTCTTGGTAAAAGAGTAGCCCAAGAGTTAGCGGTGGATGGTGATGACTAGCTAGCTGTTTTCCTTCTAGTCTTACACTATTAAATTAGGGACGGCTAGCGCAGATAGCCCTCGAGTAGCTTTGCGTGAAATTCAAAACAAACCATGTAAGTACCAGTATTTAATTTCAGTCAACGATTAGAGTTGTGTGTACAAGTTCTATCTTTTCTTTTAAAAAACTGTTTAAAAAGTGCATGTTATAATCATGAAAAAACAAGTACCAAAAATATACAATGAAACTTCTTTATTGAAAGTTAATGAACAAAAATCTTACTTTGATTTAATCTAATCTAAAAGGTTCAAAAAGCGAGAAAGTTTAGGCTACAGAAATCTGATAAACACTGGTTTAATTTTAATTATAAATAAAAACTCACATTTTATATCACTAAGTACATACGACGCTTATAAACGATTCATATTTTCAAAAGTCGTAAATAGCTGTACAGCTTTTCTCTTTATTATACGTCATTCGTGTCCACAGGTAGACCACGTGCCTAGCTTATTAAATAGAGTACTTCGTCTCAGCGCTAACGATGGTTTCACTCTGATATTCATCCCTTCACCTTCTAAAAGCCACTGCACTAAGCTAAAAGCTAGATAGATCAACCATATACTTACTACACTGTAAATTACTTTCATGCGAAAGAGGGGGTGGGTTTGCTCCCCCTTCTGTTATATGAGTCATAGTCAAGATGTTGTTATTAGTAGGAACTATTAGATTCAATATCGATGTGTATATAGTCACAGCTGAAATTGTCATTAAATTCTGAATACTTTTTATTTTACCTTGTTTTCCTCCATTTTATTCGTTTGTTAGATCCTAGAAACTGATCCTATGATGTAAGATACACGCAAGTCAACCAGTTTTAATTTCGTCATTGCTCCCATGACAACGAGAAAACATACGTCTTTACGTTGATAGCAAATTTAATATTTATACGTGTTTCATCTCGTTTAAGGATTCTGAGAACTGGTGAGCCCATGGTGTAAATATTTTGTTGTAATTTTACGAAATATCAGCCTTCAGAATTTCATAGGTCACGCAGTGAAATGCCCTCCAGCAATTTCAGAAAGATACAAAACCGTGAGTGAGACCCCTTCGAGTTTGATATTTTTTAATGGAAACATATTTGTCCCTCTCATGGATGCATTAGGTAACATTTAGGTAACGAAACACGTTATTATTAGACATAAGCCTGACGTTTCTTCGGAACCTGCTGGAAAGAGAAATGAAGAGCATTACGTAAACGTAATATCAAATTTTGAGTACCGGCGTAATGTAATAGATTTCGGCACACGGTATAGATCCGTCTTGTCAAAGCGCATTTAGCAATCATACTTACAAACAAGTATCGATAAGAAAGAAATAGAATAAAAGTGGTAACTGCTTGTCAGCTGTAATTTCCCTTGCACGGGTTAAAAATACAGGCAAGTAGCGTACAGAAGCAAGACACTTAGCAACTACTTCAATATTTAATTTAACCTTATTTGACGAGTCTTTAAGTCAATACACATTAGATATGTACGCCTAACTACAATGTACGTTATGTTCATTCAGTCGATCAGTGATTCCTTTTACGATCAATCTATCGTTCAGCAGTTTCTTTTAAACTCATTTAAACGTTCGGTAATTTCTTTTTAGTTCACTTAATCGTTCAATATTTTTTGCACATTCATTTAGTCGTTCAGTGGTCCTTGTATCTTTATTCAGTCGTTCAATAGTTTCTGTACATTCACGTAGTCGTTCAGTGGTCCTTGTATCTTTATTCAATCGTTCAAAATTTCTTGTATATTCGTTTAATCGTTTATTTGTTTCTTGTACGTTCGTTCAACGATTGCATGTATGTCGTTACATGATCTCTTAACTATTTACTTGTACAGCTAAAACGAGAACTTATTTTTGCTGCTCGTAGCAGCAGGTGGAGCTATACTCTTGTCTTTCTCGAAATAAAGTATCTTAGAAATCAATCAATATAAAAAGTTTGAATTTTAAAACATGTAACCAGCAAAGATTATTTATTCCTCGAACACAAATTTCGATTTTTCGTCAACCAAGATCAAAAGAAGTGAACTACCAACTATCTCATCTGAAAAGTTCTCTGAGTCATCTGTAGGTGGTGTTTTGCACTTTGTCAGTCAATCATGCTGGAAATACAGACACATTCGTCTATAAACTGAATATACAAACTTCACAATAATTGGACACTTGTTTCGAGCATGATTCACATTTTAAGCAGTAATTGAACTGAAACTCTGTGATAGTTGACGTAAATTTTTAAATTATTAGGACAGAACATGGACTTTCTCACACTGTATACATATTGTGAAAACACTAGAAATTTCACATGGAACTCATGTTTTACGTATATAATTTTCATTCCTATTCTAATATTATTATTATCACCTATTAATAATAATGCTGAAAGTTCTAACATTTATCTAGTTTTGCATTTGAAAATACATTCCCGGTCCTTATCTCTAATCGAACTTCATTGTCTACATTAATAATTATTTCTTCGCTAATAAGATATCATAAACGCTAATGAAGAAGATATATATGTTTTTGCATCCGATGCCCTTGTCATTTTACGCATACCTTTCACGAGCTTGATTGTGAAGATATTTACGTATTAGTTCTATAGGTGCTGTGTTGAAAAACATTGAACTTAACAGTCCAATCACGTTCCAGATTCGAATATTAAAGTAGTAACGTTTAGAGAATACGCACCACTAACATAAATGATATTTATATTGAAGATTGTATTACTCAGAATTCTAAAAATGCACAATTTTTCATAATGAGATTGTTGAGTAAATAGTGTTTAACTTCATTCATCAGCTGGAAGCAGCACTGTGTGGTTTTCAATATGTATTTTTTTTACTTAGTTACTTTGTTAATTAACCAGTGCCTTCTACACATTATTTCCTTCAGTTTTACTCGTTTTATTGTAAATGATTCTTTACCCAATTCCAGCAGGAGTCTGCAGATGTACCTTGATGGTGTGTACTAGAACAACCAATAGAAACTTATGCTAATGTGAAGACGAACCTCCATCACTGCCCAAATGAACTGATATAATTATTTCCTAATTGGATCTTTTGGACAAATAGAAATACATGGAAGTATTGATAGATAAAATAACGGTCACCGTTTTCCGGTGTTGCAGTAAAAAAAAAGAATTTTGGTATTTAGCAAGGCTCCTAAATTATAGGTGTAAATGAAGCTAAATAAAACAAGGTTGTATTTGAGCTATTTATTAAAATAGCTTTTGAAACGCTTTACGCATAAAATACTAATATATCATATTTAATCTTTTTACTTGTCCCGGAAAATGAGGCAATGGTTGTTCGAATATTATGAGAACTTCCTGTTTTATCACAAAAATAAAATAAAATGAAATAAGTAAAACTCTTCAGTGTACATCTGCTGAGTTGTATATATTAGAGCACGAGTTTGTATAGTAATCTCACAATGTTAAAAGTTTGAGTTTACAACTACAAACTACATAAAAATAAAATAGAGGTAAAGCTTTGATGTGTATTTTTGAAGCTACGCCACTGAGAAAGACATTTATAACAGTTTTAATTATTTTTTTGTCTAGTGAATCAATATATGCTTTGAAGTTTATCAGATATAAAGTCGAAGCTTATATGGATGTATTGTGACCAGATCATCCTGATATTTACTACCAATATTTAATCTCCCAATGTGAAGCAAAGAATCCAACTGATAATACAGTCCCTAAGAACTAAATGTGACGCCGTTATTCAGTACTTTTTTATAATTTTAAGATTGTACCAAAAGTAAACAAATAGTTAATAATAACATTCTGTGGATACCCTGGTACATTCTACATTCGGTCACAGTCATATTATATCATGGAACTCATAGAAAGTTCTCATTTTGATCAGGTATCTCGAAGTAATTACTCTGTAAGGTCATAAGCAGTTAAATAAACCAGCAACCGTTGACCGTGCAAAATTATAGGTCCATACTACCAAGCGATTTCTACTAGCGGGAAGTTAAGCCAGAACTAATGATATATTTGGGAAATAGATTTGCGTATATCCTTTGTGCTAAATACACGTTTCTCGAGTTACGTGGACAAACCACGACTCGTCTTTTCCTTTAAGCCATTTTCTGGTTGAGACCTGTTATGGTCCCCAAAGGTGTAAGGTAACGTGCGTAATTAAAGCCACTTAAACGTATCATAACCTCTACACTGAAGATGAAGAGAGAAAATAAAATAATATTGGAATTTTTCATCTTTTATGTTAATGAGTTTTGTCACTCAAAACAGGTAGAGACTATCCACTGTTTAATATTTGCGAATGATATTTTTGGTTGCATATATATGTAACCAAACTTCAAAGTACTGACTTAAAATTACCATCTTACCAAGTTTTTTTTTATATAAAATCAAAATAATAGCATGGAGTGAAAACTTAAATATCAAATATCATTTCAGTTAATATATTTTCTTTTGGAAGAAATAAGTTAAGAGAAATTTTCCATAAATGAGGTTCAAATTAAGGGAACAATTAAACAATGAAATAACGTATTTTCTTCTCTGACAAAAAACAAACAAACTAGCAATTCTGTGGGTCACCTAGATTTGTATCAAAGATATTCTAGTTATAAAACGTAATTCACGAATCCCTATCTATTTATCAAACTTGTTTTAGACATTTAATGAAGTCTAAACAACTTTCATAACAATAATTGATACAATTTAATATATTGTTTTTATCTTTATTAATGTTAGCAAAATCTGCCGAATTAACATTTAAGTTTGATTCTGTGTTTGCTATAGTCTCTGGGCTTAACTATGTGTAAGGACTCTGGGGTTGTAGCTTACCTTCTCCCGGTCATCATCTGTCAAGTACGTTTTTACTTGAAGATCTGTCCTCAAGAAAGACCACGATACAGGTTGAGACAAGCAAAAAATCACAACACGTCGCTTGCTGTTACGCTCTGCCAGATTTATCGCGGCCTCGAATATGCAGAGGATCTTATCTGTATCTGCCAAATGACTTCTCAGCTTTCATAGGTGTCAAATAGTTTTTAAACCAAGCCAGGCATAAAGACAGTGTAGCGATTAATGCAGCTAGTGGGGTTTTTTGGCGGGTCATCGCCCCATGAAGAGCCACTTGAAAGCCTCCGACAGAGTAATGTGAGCCATAAGATTTGTTACCTGTGAAATCAACATGTCCAGTAGTTTTAAGTCGATATCCATCAGGGTTATGTGCTTTTTATCGATGTTTTGTACATGTCTGTGTCTCTTATAACTTTATGTAGTTGTAGTAAAAAGATGTGGAAGTCCATCAAGTGTCTGTGTTGTCCATTCAGTAGAAATTTATTTTTGTCCATCAGTGCTTTGTAAGCGCTCATCTCTGTTCTCTGTAAATCCATAAAGTTAATGCATTGTTCATAAGTGTTCTGTGTAAGTCAATTGAAAATTTTTGTAAATGTGGCAGAGCAATATGTTTGTTTTGGACATTCGCGCAAAGTTACACAAGACTTGCACTAGTCATATTCCATTTTGAACTAACAGAGCAGAAGAAAAGCAAATAATCAACAGCGTCCACCTCTATCGTTTAAGCCACTGTTGTTGAATAGTGACTTTGAATGTCACTCTTATAATAAGCCCTCATGCCCCCAGAATGTGGGGCGCGATTTTACTGTTGCTAGCGACAGGACACGAACCATGAACTGTTTCAGAGTCTACCTCGCTAAATATTAGTCACGTCTGGCACCAAAGCAATTTAAAGTCTGATTCTGTATATGTCCAGCTATTATACATATATAAGGATAAGCGCATAAAGCTGAAAAGAAGGTAATCAAGGTAATGTATTTCCTATCAATGCTTTGTAAAATTATATCAATATTATGTGCAAGTTTATGAAAGTTTTGACAATATATCAACTTTTGTGGAGGAATCCAAGTTTCAATCTGAAGATTAAACTCTCGTCAACAAACTCTAGGTAAATACAATGCTGGATCAGTGAAATAACGTACTACGTCAATAAACGCACTATTTCATACAGCTGAAATTGAATAACGCTCACAGAGTCATCAAAAAATAGAAAATCCCAAGTGGAGGCTATGGTACACATTTCGTGGCTATGTATACATTTTAACTGATTAAAAACGATTGATCATTGTCTATCGATCGAAGAAGATGAAAAATCTCAAACGCTCACTTTGTATGACACCACAATCTATAGAATCAGCTAGCCAACCATCAGAGAACTAAAATGAATCACTGCAAATTGCTGAGTGCAATCAAATCGGTTAAAAAGATAAAGTAATTAAGCTATTGTAATCTTCGTAATGCAAGGCTGTGTTCCGTAAACCCGACAAAATGTGTGACCGTGTTGACATAATAGCGTCTCCTTACATGTTTGCTATTATATTATCTACCGTATGTTTATTACTTGCATTTTATGGGTCTGTGATTTATCGAGTCCCAGGTTAACTAATTACGATCTTTATTAGAATTTCCGCAAATAATCGTTAGGGCAGAACCTCTGTTTGTTTGTTGAATTTCGCGCAAAGCTACTGGAAGATATTTGCTCTAACTATCTTTAATTTTAAAGTGATAGACTGGAGAAAAGATAACTAGTCAACATAATGAAATTTATTGCCGTATTATAATCCCCGTAGATGAAAATTCGAGTATTTTATACGACGGGTTTTGATCTCACAACTCGAAGATTACAAGTCAAATGTTCTAACTACCAGGTCACGCCAGTTCTGGATAAAACTTGTCGAATTGCTTGTCTAATTGGTCACACTGTTTTAATTTGCTGTAATTGACACTGAACATGTAAATGCACAAGTTATTAGAATTTCTTTCACACATCTTACTTTTGTCCCCAACTTAAATATTTGCTATTTCTACACCAGCTGCTTCTCTACTCTAAACTTTATGTCTTTATCTCTATCCCTTTATAATTAAAATTAGCTTTAAGTTAGAACCTCGTTCATTTCGTTCCAGAGCATTGGTTGTTGCCGAACTGTTTACCTATCAGATTATTCTAACTTTCACTTTAATATTATGCACTAGAGGTAATTTCCACATATGTTATTATCCAGGAAAATGATTGGTGCATCAATTTTTTGACCAATTGGCGTGATTCTGGCCAGTCTGGCTACTGAAACTCTTGATGCCCGGGAAATTATTGGGCTGCGTTTCTAAGATAATAAACAAGAGTCGCTAACACTTTTATTTCTAACTGATTCATCATAACAGAACGTATTCGTTTAAATCAAGTTCATCTAATGAGAGATTACAGTACGAGTGCTGTGACTATATGAAATGCACCGAGCCACTGTATCAACCTGGCTATATCATTACTGCTTTTCCAGAAGTACTAATTCCTTTTGATACAGGAAGTCACGCTGTTAAAACAATGGCATTTTAAGTTACAATGACGGATTGGTTTCTTTATATATTTCGTCACGACTCGGAGGTTTACAGTGAACATTACCGTAAAAACGGGGTTCGTAACGACGAGGTGCTCAGAGAATTGTTACAAGCTTATAATTTAGTCGATGATATATATATATATATGTATTTATACTTACACATACACAGAGCTTAATTTAAGAGTTAACTATCGTAAGGAAGAATGCATGTAAATGACAGTACTATATAGGAAGACTAGAAAATAGACGTATCCTTCCAAAGATTTTATCAAGTAGCAGAAGATCAGAATATTTGACCCCAAACGTTCCTCTCTATGTGTTTCCATTCTCTGAATGTATATGAATTTAAGCATTTGCCTTAGAGTCATAGACTAATCATCAGTTGTCACGTCACGAGGCCAACTCGTAGACGGCTGCCCATCTAACAACCACCTTAGTTATATATCTTATGTAAAATTAGCAATATGGAGACGCTAGGACTTGTAATTTGGGTGATAGAATTATTACTTATGTCAGTGCGACAGTGACAGATCGCTAAGCTGTCACTGCTTTAAACCGGCCAAATACAAATGGTTGGATGAATTTTGTACGCTTTCGCCACCCACTCTCGGCAGGCTGATAAACAGACGGATTATTGGAAGCACTGTAATTATCTCAGAAACCAGTCACGAGGTAATGCAGACAGCTGAGACCTCTAACACCTCGAGTTACCGCGAGGGGGCAGCGAAAGAATCGTCCACGAGAATGCGAATATTGGATTGTGCAAAGTTTATGTTTTAAAAAAGTATTATGTTTTTTAAAAAAATAATTAAATGTAATTTTGTGTCTTTGTTGAGAATAATGTGTAATTTAATGTTTCATTGTAATCTTTAGTAAAGCTTAATGTAATGCAGTAATAATAATTAATAATTGAGCAAAAATAATGTTTATGCATCGATATCAAGTACTAAAAATATGAAACTTTCATAAGTTATTTTCTATGTCAGTTAAACCAAAATTTATTTATTTTGAAATAGTTGTGCTTATCCGTTCAGTTGATTTTAGGTAATTTTAATTCTACTTATATCGCTTGATAATTTCTTAATGTTGCAAAGCATTCGACTCGCAATCCGAGAGTTGCGGGTTCGAATCCTCGTTACACCAAACATGCTCGCAATTTGAGCCCTGGGGGCGTTATAATGTGAAGGTCAATCCCACTATTTGTTGGAAAAAGAATAGTTCAAGGAGTGGTGGTGGTTAATGATGACTAACTGCCTTCCCTCTAGCCTTTCAGTGCTAAGTTAGGGGCGGCTAGCACAGAGAGCTCCCCTCGTATAACGTTGTACGAAATTCAAACCAATTATATTTTACTGATATTATACTTATAGTAGTCTTTAATTTAGAATTATTATAATAAAAAGTACCTCATATGTTAAAATTTATCGTGAGGATCAACTTTGTAATTCTGATAACATTCACACATAATTTCTGTTTTCATTGGTTATTTGGACGTATTACCAATCTATAAAGCGTAATATAGTGGTTACCCTTTGGTTTTTCATAGTAGTTTTACGTATATTGTTATGTAACATGTAAAGAAAACAGCTATGATTTCGATGACGCATTTTATTTCAATGCACCAGTAGTTTGCAAACTGACGTGGTGCTAAAACCCGAGCTTCGTACTTCCTCAGTAGACAATATACAGATAGTCCACAGAATAACTTTGCACTAAGAATACAATAACATCAGTTTTATTTTTAAATATTTATTTTTAATTTCAAACACCTCAACTAACAGCTATGAAGGCATTGAACAACTTAAGTCTAAAGGAATGTTGATTTTAAATAATAATATATTTTATTTGTCCTGATTCTAAAAATAATGTTTTCAAGATAGCATGCACAGTTAAACTAATACATATCCAACTCTGTACAAGTCATTTACGTTGGAATCTATAAATCCATGGTTCTGTCATTAGCTTACCACGACCACTTACTGGATGACCGTGTGAAAATGAAAGTATTTATTTATTTTTTTTCATCAACCATGGGCTACGCCTTTATGTGTATAAATAGCTGGAGATGTCCCGTCAATCAACTCTGCGCAAAAATACGAGTTGAGTCACTGCGCAAAGGCAGGGCCCGGTCTGGACACGCAACTTGAACAAATGAACGGATGACAAGAGAGAGAAGAAAGAGATACCCAGAGTCAACGAACGTCGTCATCTGCGCCGCCTCTCCTCCCAATCTCCGTCTCACAATACTCAGCCTCCGTCCCCTGAGGCTCTCTACTCGGAGTATGACAGAGAACACGATCACGCCATTAGCTGAGCTGGGATTTAAGCTCAGATTCCATTTTCAACAAATGAAACGTATCTTTCCAGAGTTTCCGCCATTTTGGATAGTTATTTAGTTGCAAAATCTACAGTAACGAAATGATTATTTTTTTTAATTTCACGCAAAGCTACTCCAGGGCTATCTGCGCTAGCCGTCCCTAATTTAGCAGTGTAAGACTAGAGGGAAGGCAGCTAGTCATCACCACCCACCACCAACTCTTGGGCTACTCTTTTACCAACGAATAGTGGGATTGACCGTCACATTATAACGCCCCCACGGCTGGAAGGGCGAGCATCTTTGGTGCGAATGGGATTCGAACGCCTTAACCCACCTGGCCATGCCGGGCAGTAACGAAAGGACAAAATTAAAGGCGGTCATGAAAGGTATCTTGAAAATTAAACCAAATGTTACCAACCTTAATGAAAAATCGTTACGAAGTTTTTCAATAGACGATGATCGTCGGACTAGCTGCAATGTTTGAAAACTTTATAAAGTGTGTACGAAATGATGACTTTGGTGTTAAAGATATGTTTGTCATTCATAAAATTATCAGAAACATAGACCAAGAAGAAGTAATTTTTCTGCAACTGTACAGAAAGCACCTCATAATTTTTATATGATCTGAGTTGTATAAACTACCTGGTTTTAGACTGTTAAACCACTGAAGAAAAAACCTTTAAGATGAGTGAGATATAATGACTGGTAACCATATCTGTGGCTGACTTTCTGGTTTGTCGAAACTCAAAAGCAAAGAACATACCCATACCTGTGTTTCTGTCGTTGTTGTTACGTGCATTTGTTTATGATTTCTCCACAAAAACTATTGCAATGTTGGATTCTATTACATGATTCGAATGTATCTAGAATGGCTTCCCCGTGGCAAAAATAATAAAATACTACTAAATCTATCGTAATATTGTGTCTGATTGTGTTGAATGAATTACTGTGTAGAACTAACGACTACCGTCTTGACAACAGTAATAAAACACTACTAAATATATGCTGTATATCGAGAGTCAGACAAATAAACAAACTCACCACTTTCCCGTCTTAGCGTTCTCTTGCTATTTTTTACCTCTCTCGTGTCACGTGGGTGTTTTAATAAGCAGAACACTTGAAAAATATTTACGGATCACCAACTGGTCAAGTGACTCGGTTTTATAACTTTTTATTATTCCAGTGGACGAGCCATACTTTCATCTTTTTGCATCACACCCCTTCATTCTGTGTTGTTGTTTTATTACGAGTGTAACTTTATCAGTCTCTTGAAATTGCCCATAAACAGTATACCTCAAAATTATCGTGTGATCTACTGGAACGTTTTACAACATACAAGCATTAATTCGGTTAAATCTTGATTATAGTTCAATTTTACTCGCAACTTTTCAGCACTTTTTCAAACAATGTTTGTGTATCCTTTATCATGGTGTGTTTCATTTCATTGTAGACGGACTTTATTGTACAGGGTTACCCGAAATGAATATGCCAAAAAGAAAGTTAAATAACTTTTTCTTTATTTGAGATAACAATAAAATTCAAAACAAAATATCTTCTCAAGACTTGGAAGTTTTATTGAAGCTAATTATTATTGTTATTATTTATATTGTTTAATTAATTAATTGTATAATTAATTTATTAATTATGAATGTATTTTATTGCAGGTTTCGGAACTGACCCTGGTTTTGAGTAAAATTACACTATTGAAGAGCTCCCCAAAGTTCACCCCTCTGAACTTTTACCTTTGAGGGTTTTTGTAAACAAAACTCTACCATAACAAACCAATAGTTCTTTAGGAACAGAAGCTTTGTATCCTTGATAATGTCTTACCCATTCCTACAGCTTTGTTGGAAAACGTGTTCTGAGAATTCGAACACAGAATTAGATAGACTATAGCTAATGATGAAAGACATGTAGAAGTTTATTAATCAAAATAACTAAAATTTACAAGACTTTATAAGTCATTCGTTTTTTAATTTTGTTTTATATCAAATAATACAAATTTTATCCAACTTTATTTTTAGTACGTTTACTTTATTTTGGGACACCCTGCATAACTAGATGGAGAATCCGTCCGTTGGACCGGTGAAAAAAAACTCATTTGTAACAAAGGCTAGGAAATTGTGCTTATATTCTTTTCTTAATATAGTAAACATGAAAATTGCAATAAAATACATAAAGGTACTAATAATGAAAAGAAAGGCATAATATTTTCAAGAATTCGACCAATATGAAATCAGATGGGGGACCAGACCCTAATGTCATCCTGTATCAATGTGTAACGTCGGGTACTAATTCTCGAATAAATGTGGAAATGTATAAGGAACAGATGGCTGAAAGGTACGAACAAAGAGACAATCAAATCCATTGCAGGCCTGGTGCTCAGATCACGTTTCTCATGTATTTTTAAGAATTCAGTTGCACAACATTGAGCACATGTAGGCTTATTTATTATATTCAGTAGATGTGTGTACAGAAAAGTGTCCATTATAACATGAAAGATACTTTAACAGCGGTCTTTAATGGTAGAAGGAAAGTTAATGTCAATATTAGTGTAATCCATGAAAGACTGGTGAAAGAACGAACACTGTAGCGTGTAATATTAAAGTCGGCAAGGCTTTCTTGCTATTGTCGATGCTATAAAACCTTGTATTACCCTCTTAATTCTAGGAATATACATTTAAGAAAAACGTGAAGCATTACTGCTGAAAAACAAGCACGTGAACGAAGAACCATTACTGAGAAAACAATTTCGAAAAACGCCCGTTAGATAATAGGTAATAAAAATACTTTAGTTCTGTTAACCAATCATTCATTTCAATTCGATTTGCGGGTCGGCAGATCATGATTGTTTATGATTGTGAATCCTTGGTTCTAGAGAACCATATCTTACAGGATAGTTTCTGGGTCAAGACAGAAATCAAGGTGACTGAAGAAAATGCAACTTTATTTGAAAAAAAATGTTTTTTTTCTAATTTTTTTGTCCGAATATCCTTTATAGGTTGAAACGTATCCTAAAGCACAAGGTTAAAAGTCAATTTAAATGAAACAAACCTGTATATATTCGAAACAATTTTGTCTTTCATATTGGGTGGTGTTTGTGTCTCTTTGTTATTCTATTTACCATAATTACTATAAAAAACAGTATGGTACTTTATACTGATTATAATGGATGGAAATTATTTTAAAATATTATTATCGCAAATTGTTCAGAACCATCAAACTGCTTATAAGCACTTTCTTCTTATATATTTATAAAGAAGAACGAAACTGCTACCTTTGCTACAAACAAAATGCAAACATTTAATCTCTCACACAGAGTAAGTATCTTTGTGCGTAAGGAAGGAAATATAAGTTTGTTTGTTATCGAATTTCGCGCAAAGCTACACAAGGGACACCTGCGCTAGTCGTTTCTCATTAAACAGTGTAAGACTAAAGGTAAGGCAGCTAGTCATCGCCACCCACCACTAACTGTTGGGTTACTCTTTTACCAACGAATTAGTGGGATTGACCGTAACATTATAACGTTCCTACGGCTGAAATGGCGAGCATATTTGGTGCGACGGGAATCCGAACCCGCGAACATCGGATTACGAGTCGAATGCCTTAACCACCTGGTCATGCCGGACTAAGAAAGCAAAGATCTTGTAATATCGTTTGTTGCTATGTTGGCCTGGCATGGCCTAGCGCGTTAAGGGGTGCGCTTCGTAATCTGAGGGTCACGGGTTCGCGCCTGAATCGCGCCAAACATGCTCGCCCTCCCAGCCGTGGGGGCGTTAGAAAGTGACGGTCAATCCCACTTTTCGTTGGTAAAAGAGTAGCCCAAGAGTTGGCGGTGGGTGGTGATGACTAGCTGCCTTCCCTCTAGTCTTACACTGCTAAATTAGGGACGGCTAGCACAGATAGCCCTCGAGTAGCTTTGTGCGAAATTCCAAAAAACAAAAACAAAAAATTGTTGCTGTGACTGACCAAGATGATACAATTCATATTTGGTTTCACCACAGTTTAATTTCCACTTATGTTGTCGTATTGTTTTCATAATTAACTAAACAAAATAAAATGTATAAATACAATAACCAGTCATATTGTGGTTCTTTGTCCTTCAAACATCGATGTACGTAATGAATATATTATTAGTAGAAATGTTTTTATGTTTTTTTTGTTTTTTATTACAAACTAGAAGTAGAAAACACACAGTACTAGTATGGTAAATATACAGCAATTATCGCGGTATGCTTGATTGCTTATTTGGAATTAAGCACAAAGCTACACCATGGGCTATATTTGATCTACCCACCACGGTTATCGAAACCCGGTTTTTAAAGGCGTGAGCCCGCAGGCATGCCGCTGTGCCATTGGAAGGCTTGTTTACAGTTATTATAGAGTGGCGTTTCATGTCTTAGTGGGGCCCGGCATGGCCAAGTGTGTTAAGGCCTTCGAATCGTAATCCGACGGTCGCGGGTTCGAATCCCGGTCGTACAAAACATGCTCGCTCTTTCAGCCATGGGGGCGTTATAATGTTACGGTCAATCCATCCATTCGTTGGTAAAAGGGTAGCCCAAGAGTTGGCGGTGGGTGGTGATGACTAGCTGCCTTCCCTCTAGTCTTACACTGCTAAATTAGGGACAGCTAGCACAGATAATCCTCGAGTAGCTTTGTGCGAAATTCAAAAAAGAAAACAATGTCTTAGTGTATTTTGTTTTGTTTTTTCGAATTTCGCGCAAAACTACATGAGGGATACCTGCTCTAGCAGTTCCTCATTAAGCAGTGTATGTTTGTTTGTTTGTTTTTTGGAATTTCGCACAAAGCTACTCGAGGGCTATCTGTGCTAGCCGTCCCTAATTTAGCAGTGTAAGACTAGAGGGAAGGCAGCTAGTCATCACCACCCACCGCCAACTCTTGGGCTACTCTTTTACCAACGAATAGTGGGATTGACCGTCACATTATACACCCCCACGGCTGGGAGGGCGAGCATGTTTTAGCGCGACGCGGGCACGAACCCGCGACCCTCGGATTACGAGTCGCACGCCTTACGCGCTCGGCCATGCCGGGCCCTTAAGCAGTGTAAGACTAGAGGGCAGGCAGCTAGCCATCACCATCTCTTAGGCTACTCTTTTACCAACGTATAGTGGAATTGACTGTCACATTATAACGCCCCCACGGCTGACAGGAAATCCGAACTTTGTCTTAAGACAGTAAACGTATTGTTTTCAGTTTAAATAAAATTTGTTATTTATTACAAGGGCTGACGATAAATGCTACTACTTCACCAGTATCAAAAAGTATCCGTATGTTTATAATTACATTAAACAACATTTTTAGTGTCTACCTATACCAGTTAAACTCTGATTAGAATTAACAATTGTTTCAAAGGATGTAAAAAAATAACAACAACATAGCTTTCAAAAAGATACAACTTATCAGTTGTCAACTGTAGCTGATTTAACGATAGAATATTTTTCACATTGTTAATTTCGTGATTTTTTGTAATTAATTATTTTTGAAAGTGAAAAATAGAATTATATATACTAAACATAAGTAAAACATCTTATTTTGAGATTTTAAAACTAAATATGCAGTGCGGCAAAAAGTGAGTAACACGTTTGTAAAACCAAAATACGAGTATAGTGAACCTTGTTTCTTATAACATTATCACAGAAGTGACCTCAATAATAAGTATGCATACGATTATTTAGCCTGTTTCTAAATTTGATAATTTGCATGATTAAACTGTCACTACGTTGTGTATTTATAATTCTTATTACTTCTTGAAACTATTGCATTATTCGTTGTTTCAGGTTGTGCACTTTAACCCGTAATATCTGATTATTGCATTGAATTCTACGTCGTGAGTAATGTTGCCAAGAATGATATTAACTTGATAAAGACAGAGAGGATGCAACGTGTTAAACCTCTCATCAATTCACACTCATATTAATCGATTCCTTAAACCAGATCTCAACTATACAACCGGCACATGCTTTAAACGTCAATTATAGTTACGTGCTGGCTTGCTGGTGAGATGACTGTGGTTTGTAATTTAATCGTTCTAGAAGTTTCTTGTTTGAAACACTCAAAAGCCTTATGATGAGAACGAAGAAATTACGAATAGGGGGTCAGAAAATCATAATAAGATTATACACTAAAGCACCTTTTTTTTTCGTTATATTTTAATAAACTTTTGAAAAATTCAGACGCGTTACTAGGGGGAGGTTTACAAACAAATCTCGTTTTGGACCAGAAACAAATATTAGTTGCACCAGCCTTTACATGTACTTGTAGCATAAGTGCATAATCATTAACGTTACCTAACGTGTTGAAATACATTGAAAGGACAATAGCCAGTCCAGAGTGAATGACCAAATGATAATCTGACGAAGCAAGTGCTATTATTTAAATACACGCTCTGCCCAGGTAAATTTTTCATGATTTAATTTTCGTTAGTTTAACTAAATACTCATCAAACCTTTCACACCTTAGCCAGTTCGATATGGTGCTTAATTCATATTACAGTATATCTACCGCATAACATGAAATAAAGTGCGAATGGATTTACTTACCTATAACTGTTATGTGCACATCAGTTTCAGTTAAGTAATGTATAGATAGGATCAAGTTTATGTTTAATACTTATATGAATACTTATTTTAACACAACTTGCTTATCATGGAGTTTTCGTTATAACAAGCGCAGTTTTACGTGCGCGCGAAACAAAACAAAATAGAACGAATACCCTCATCCTCAAGAAAGTTTTGCTGACGCCCATGTAAATATAATGTGTTTCAAAACGTCGTCCCTTATTTTAAACTGGGTTTCAATGACACTGTGATGATCAATCGGGTTACAATAATTTCAGTTCCTCAAACACAAAAATCTATGTTAACCATCAGGGACCCGCAAAATATTAATGGTCAAATTATCTCTATTGCAAAGGTTTTTTCCTTTTAAGTTCAAGTTTTCTAGAATAATACCAAATAATTTTTATCGCAGACATTGAAATCTGTATGTCTACTTGTCTTAGGCCTAACATTAGTCAAACCTATATTAAGTACGGCCTATATTCGAAAAAATATCCGGCGTTCATTTTTTGCTTTAGTTTTTTAGTTAAGGTTAAAGTTTACCGTTCTTAATACTATCAATGAATAAACTTAGAATGTTACAGCTTAACGTTAGACTTTTTTAAAAAAAACTTGGATAACTTTTTAATATGATGTCATGCAAAATGGCTACTAAAGCATATTTACATCCTCCTTTTACTTACAACCGTTGAAATGAAATACATGCGCATGCGCATGTGCATTTATATAGTAAGGTACTCTGGAAATTTTCGGGACAGACAAAAACTGGGTGTTTGTTTAATAGATAACTGATAGGACTTTTTAAACACTAAACCAACGTCGATTGTTTCTCAGCAAGTTACATAAAGGCATTTTCTGCTATAGTTGTAATATTAAATATGTTCACATTGTTACGGTGCTATATATACATATATAATGATTTAAACTTAGGTGTTTATTCACTTGAAGCAAAAGCACTCACCTTGGAAGTAACTCTTCGTGCGTAAGTAGCTAACACTGAGTCGAAGTATTGAAAGTTTGTCCAGTTTAGACAACACGTTCTGTTCAAAGGGAAGTAAACTTGCAATATTTTCTAACTCGGCATTAAGTCGTTCTCTGTGTCTTTTGCTGGGGTTTGACTTGGCCTGCCCGTCCTTAGGTAGTACTCGAACACTAAAAAAATGTAAAGAAATACGATAGATATTTATGTACAGTTTCAAACAATGGAATGAGTGTATTTTAAAAGTTAAACCTCCATCTCTAAAAGTGTATAAATGTATGAATGAACTGGAATATTTAACCAACACTTAATGGACTTCCTCCAAGGTTTCAGTATAATCGTCCCTCGTCTATAACTACTGACCAGAGAGAAGGCAAGCCATCCTACAACACTAGTAGTCAATTCCGAATAATGAGATTGACTGTCACTTTTATTATGCACCCGTACATGAAATGTGGAGCCTATTTAGGTCACAACTCGATTTCAGTAACATATTAGGATAGGTAATTATAAAAAATGGTCAAACTGAAAACACTGACTGAAATTGTATACAAAATGTGTAGCTAGTAGAATGGTTTATATAACAATTAAAATATTTAAAGATCGATACATTTTATAAGGTTTCTAGATATTAGTATGATATAATCCTTTGAATCTACGATAAAAATATATATATTTATAAAAAATTAAATTCCCGTGGTGGACGTATGTGTATTTGCTCTAACAAACAAACAATTAAAAATGACACAGATACGATTCAATGAATGTAGTAGTAAAAACACTATTACGAAAAGAAGGTATTACATAATTTTCTTGAGGTTGCATTAAAATGACTATAAATCTGTATATTACGGTTACACAATGTTTGTTTGTTTTTTCAACCTGAAAGTAAGCTCTATGTAACACATGAGCTAAACGGTCAGGTTAAAAAACCCAAGATTCTGGGTACAGATATTCCTAGTTTTGAAATACTGCTCAGAAGAAGGGCAACCAACCAGCAGTATATGTAGTCCACACTGATTCTTTTAACTGAGGAGTGGAATTAGTAGCTACTTTTGTAATGTAACCACAGCTGAAAACTCAGGGTATTTTTGCAGCATTTGCGAACTCGAAACCTTGGACTTCAATTCTACAGTTTGGTAAGTTGACACTGTTCATACACAACAATTATATTAACAATTAAAGGAAAGATAATATAACAATTACTTTCTGAAAGTGTTAAGAATAAGTTAATGAAAAATAAGTCAACGTAAATAACACTCTGCATCTACCGGAAAAATATTATGATAAATAGAAGGCTTTTCGTATTTATATTCGAATTAACAGCTTATAATGTAATTAAAGCATGCTCAAATTATATGGATATATTGGAAGAAATAATAATTTGATATTTTTTGATTGAAATGTTTATACTGTGGTATATATATATATATGTATATATTTTAGGTATATCTTTAAGTAATTTATTTTCGTATGATCTAAGAATAAAAATAGTTTACTCTTTATAAATAGAAGCAAAGTTGAAAGACGAAATGTGTCGTGTCTCAAGTCTTAATATACTGTAATGAGTATTTATAAGTAATATATATATTATTTAAGAACAAATAAACTCAGAAGTTTCCATTCGTTGATGCACATACAAGAAATTTCAATAAAGATCGAGATAAAAAAACATACCATTAATAATGCGAACTTTGTTCGTTAATTTTAAATCTAAGAAACAAACGAAAGCAGCGGCCCGGATAGCCAGGTGGTTAAGGCACTCAACTCGTAATCTGAGGGTCGTGAGTTCGAATCCCCCTCACACCAAACATGCTCGTCCATTCAGCAATGGGGGCGTTATAATGTGACGGTCAATCTCACAATTCGTTGGTAAAATAGTAGTCCAAAGTTGGCGGTGGGTGGTGGTGACTAGCTGCCTACCCTTACAGTGATAAATTAGGGACAGCTAGCGCAGATAGCCTTCGAGTAGCTTTGTGCGAAATTCAAAACAAACCAAACCAAACGGAAACCAAGGATATATTATTGCCATAAAGAACTTTAAGTATACGATAAACGATACATAAACCAGCATAACATTATAAGTACTAAATATTCAGTATTATTTCACGTAGAAAAACACTTGAAGTACTACATTTAAATCATGTCCTACTTCTGCAACGCTATAACCAAACAAAAAAAAAAACCCTAAAGTATTTCGTATGTAATACAACAGAATATCTAATACCAGTTAGTTATCAATTAGAAACAGAATGCCTGGTGTTATAAACAAAAGAAAATTATACTATTAGTATTTCGAGCACTTCCTATCGTCGAAATGTTAAAAAACCTATTTCTAGTGTTACCTGACTCGATGTATCATATATTACATTAAAACTATTACTTACTAGCAAAAAAAAAAAAAATTACTTAATACGTGCCAAATATCAATTAATAAAAGTGTACTTCGATTATTACATCCATATATCATCGACATATAAGGTATTATAGATACACACCAACTAATATCCACCAGCAAGGTATTTAAGCCACTTTACAGAGGTTAAAAACGTTATATTAAAACGATTCTAAAGACTCATTACTTTGTTTCAGGCCCCGCCCCTTGTCAGATCATGCTCCATCTGACAACCGTGCAACTTGAAAATAGTCTTGCAGAGCAGTTTAAATTGCAAAAGATTCCATCGTAAAGCTGTCATGTTCAAAGCTCACGTCTCCTCCTTATTTCTTTCCATAATCCGTCAAGTTTACCAAAACATGAATTACCAGTCTTCGTTTGAATACTCCAAACACACAAAAATCTGTAAGTGCCAAGTCCGATGATTATATTGCGTACTCTTTTCTGAAATAGATAAAGTGATTTTGCTACTGACTTTCGTGTTCATGATATTTCACCTGTTACGAGCTAATATGTTATAGGCATCTTTCTCGATGGTCCTACCCAAGTTGAATCATGTTTCTTTATTTGCCAATGTTATTAAGTACGAGGTATATTTCTGTCTTGGAAATTATAAATCCTCAATCTAAATATATCTTTATGTTGTACGTGTATACATATATATATAACTTTTGTTGCAAAGGATTATGATACACTTTTTCCAAAACTACAGTGATATCACTCTGCCTACTTACGTAACGCTAAACAACGTCAAAATGTAATTCTGATAGATTCCGTTCCACCAGAAAATTATATAGGCTGTAGCTATCACGTGGTTTCCTGATTTACTTCTCCAATATCGCTTTAATATAACGTACTAAAACCTCTGTATAACAAGTTTTATCAGAATAATAATTCATGCATAATTTATACTGCCAGCTAGGTGTCAAAAGTTTTTTATGCATCAAAACAGAATTACCAAGAAACCAGTGTAACTAGTATAAACAATTTTATTATAATGTTATACTACAACACAATATAGTCTGGAGACGAAAGTTAAGTTCATTAACATGTTAAAACACAAATACAGCTTCTGACAACTGTATCTATATGCGAGTCATTTTCCAAAAGAAAAGAAAAAATTGTACGGGTATATTAATTAGTACATGTAATAAAGAACAAGAGACACAGTATGCTTAATCTCATGGATGACATTGCTAGCTAAATAATATAACATATACAATAATACTAAAAACTCCCAACAGGAAAATGCCACAGCCATTGTTTTATATCCAGCAAATTGTTAGTTTGAACTATTTTTTTAGAATTAACTTTTGCACAAGCGTGACCTAGTGGTCAGCGTCTCCTAGCGTTAATCCGAGGATTTAAAGTTACCGTTCCATTGGGGTAAGAAAGCTCTCCGCTCCGTACTTTGAGACAAAGGGTGCACTATAATATTAATGGTCAAATTCCATTATTCATTCAAACGAGAGCAGCGTAAGAGCTGGCAGTGGGTGTTATTAGCTATCAGGAATTTTTTTTTATAGTATATTATTTAAAAATTAGGGATAACTATGCGCAGATAGGTCCTTGTGTAGTTTTCAACACAATTCTTAAAATAAAACATTTATTTACGAAACAATTGACTTTTGAAAGAAAACGAACCTTTCATTATTAGATTGTGAAAACTTCCAATAAACAAAGTATGTAACCCACAAATGATGAACGTTCCAAAGTGTTTCACGAAATATATTTTTATGTTATCAAATATACGATATTTATATACATGAATGAAGATATTATAGATTTGCAAGGCACTCGGTATGAGATTAATAATGTATCTCTTATATTTGAACTTTCAGAAAGTTTTTATTCGAATTCCCTTTCAAGGAATGTGTTTTTCAACTTAAATAAATAATAAAAAAATACCAGGAGTACCAGAAAAGCATAAGACGGATTATTCGAGTAATCAACGCCACTGACTTATACCAGACGGCGCCGTTGGTCGACTTTCCCACAGAGTTAGCCTAGCCGGGTCTACTTGGTCATAGAGTAAAAGAGAGAAGTCAAGCTGGTGAGTTCCCATGGTTAGAGAGGTAGTAGCTACCAAAATAAAATCATCAACCTGAAACGGTGGAAATATTGAGATGCACCGCAATCAATGGTTGCATTGAGTTGATATCCGTATAGAGGCTGACCCCAATTTATCTTGCATAGCGTGCACTTGTGGGCCAAATACCATGCTGCAGTCAGCACAGCAGTGCTTAGAGATAGAATGTGAATACATTTCGAAAATTTCTTCTTTTCTTTAATAGTAGTTGAACTGGAGAAATAAAAAAGGAAGAAAAATACATTACTGGAAAGATTAACAAAACAAGAACCACATGTACATGCTCATATTCCTAAATGATTATGCACTAGTGTAGGGAATAATAAAACTGAGAAGTTTAATAGAGAAATATCTGTTCTGATATCGTGACATCGCTACACGTGGAATATCATTGAGTAATAAGACGGATAAAAATAAGAAAATTCATAATGAAGTTTATATGGATATCTATCTGTCTGTCTACTATCATGTCAGGAGTGAAAGGCTCTAATTGTATCATCAAAGTTGTTTTAAGTCCTAAATAAAAGTTCTACTGTTTTTGTTTTATCAAGATATATTTTGTTTAATTATTTATATTACTTTATTTGTTTGTGTATTTTTGTATAAGCTCAAAGTTGCACAATGAGATAATGGTGTCATGCCAACAGCAGGGATAGAACCCCGGAGTTAAGCATCATAATCCCTCGAGATTGTATTTTTGGCACTTTTATACCCTATGTAATAACAGAAATCTAAAAAGAATTGGACTTTTATGATTGTTAAATAATGTCAACATTTTTCTAACTAAACTACTTTTATAGTGCCGTACCTTATTCGAAACAGACTCAATAAAGCCTCAGTTTACGTTGGATGTCATAATTACTTAACCAAGTTTGTTAGCAATATAATTATCTGTTTTAGCTATTTTATGATATTTCAAGGATTTTTTGTTTTAGGTTTGATTTGGATTTTACCTAACTTTACACTTATGTTATTTCTCAGAAGAAATATAAGTTCATCTCCATTATCACTTGCAGATGACGAAAGGAGGAGACTCAAATCCACCTTTTCACGACGTCTCAAGAGATGTGTAGTGAATAAGTACATTATCTTTTCTAGGAGTGTGTTTGCGTTTTTCTTGCAGCAAAGCCACATCGGTCTATCTGCTGAGCCCACCAATGGGAATCGAACCCCTGATTTTAGCGTTGTAAATCCGGCTGCATACCGCTGTACTAGCAAGTGCACTTTTCTAGGACCACCTGATGTGAACAAAGATTTTTGGTTTGTTTTGTTTTTAATTTCGTGCAAAGCTACACGAGAGCTATATGCGCTAGCCGTCCCTAATTTAGCAGTATAAGACTAGTGGGAAGACACTTAGTCATAACCACCCACCGCCAACTCTTGAGCTACTCTTTTACCAACGAATAGTGGGATTGACCGTCACTTTATAACGCCTCCATGCCTGAAAGGGCGAACATTTTTGATGCGACTGGGATTCAAACTCGCGCTCCTCAGATTACGAGTCGAGTGCCTGAACCACCTGGCCATGCTGAGCCCTGAAAAACAGAGAAACAAATCCACTCTTACACAACCATCTGGACGGTTAGTTGTGAATGGCTAAATCCATCCTTCTGAATCTGTCTCCAGAAGATGAACATTGAAGGCAGAAATTCATGTTTCTATTTCGTTCTGCAAACAGTGTATGATAGATGTGCAATTCCATCTTTAAATAACCACCTGCAGACTGTTAATATTGGAGGATCAATTTCATTCTCTTATAATGACCTGAAGATGATTAACATTGAGGACTTAAGTCATTAGTACATAAGGATCCAAATAAAGAAATTATGAATATATAAGATTTTGCGCTAAAGGCTTATAGTACATGCCTTAGGTACTGGTGTGTGTTTTTTTTTCTTATACCAAAGCCATACCATGCTATCTGTTGTGTCCACCGAGGGGAAAGGAGCCCTTGATTTTAGTGTAGTAAATACGTAGACATGCCGCTGTCCCGGCGGGGGAACCTTAGGTACTCATTATATGTCGATATATATATAAGCATTGATTATATATATACACATGTATAATATTTCCTGAAATATTAATTATTGTAAAATGAAATTATGTCAGGATAATTAGACAGCAGAAAGATTCCTTTTCACAGTGGTATATTATAAGAAATAGATCATTCATTTATTGCGAAATAAGTAAGAAAACTTTGGTTGCTCACTGGCTTTATAAATTTCTTCAATTGAAACCATAGGAAGCAAACTCCATCAGAAAATCCAGTCTAACGACCAGCATATATATATATTCTGAAATATGTCAGTAAAGAGAGGACCGAAACTGCAATGGTGCAATTAGCTGGTAAAAATGATCTCTTAATGGTCAAAACATGCTAGGCCTTGCCGCTTAATGAAGTAAAAACGCAACCTCTAGCAGCCGTAGGAGGCTTGCAAGAGTTATTTGGAGTTAAAAAAGAAAAACGGCCGATAATGAGTGGCCGCGGCTCTTATTCTTTGCGTTGGTGAGAAAAACTAAATGGCCCATAATAAGCGGCGCGAGAGCCCAGTAGCGAACTATGATGTTTCTACTGGACCGCCCTGATGGGGAGGAAGCAGTAGGCTATTGTTAGGGCTATGAAACACTAGCACGAGCTACCATCTTGAAGGCGTTCTCTTAAGTTATACATATAAGAAGGAACAAAAGAAAGGGAATAATTGAATATAAGGGGCGAAATGAACCACGCTATACATTTATCTACCTAGTTGGACAACTATATTTTGATCTAGTCCTGATTAATAGCTTAGTTTTGACAGATGTGTTGTTTCTCTTGAGAGAGATATTGTGTGCAAATAGTTTTTACTTTTATTTGAAAACTCTCCATACACAAATAAGTATGCATTTATTAGAACTACAAATTAAATGTTAGTATAAAGTTGACTTAAAATATTAATAAGTTTCGAACTTTGTTGAAGCCATCAGGAACATTTATATACGTTTAAATCCCTCGATTGTTTTCTTTTAAAAAATAATAAAGCCGTAGAGATTCTTAAGCCTCTTTCTAGTTCACCTACCACCACCACCCCAAGAGATGATCTTATGGTGAAACTACAATTGTTAGTTTAGTACAACTAATACAACTTCCACTAGGTGAGATATGTATAAGAAACAGAATAACTAAATATCCACGGATGAAATGTGATAACTTACTAAACCATTTTATGGGCAAGAAATTATGTGATATGTGAATGACCTTTTTCAGGCTGACACGTGGCACAAGGTTTTCAGGAGTTTTCTAAGAATAGCTTCTATACGTAACAATAGCCCATCTTTCGTGTAACTTGGTGAACGTATTGAAGAGCAATGAGGTAAAAAACTAGACATCCCACAGCCAATAAGAACCGTTAAGGCGTACACGACTTGCATTGTGGGTCTGCCCACCTCAATATCCCGCCACCCATGTATTCATATTTTATTCTTTCTATAGTATAGCTTAAGCCTGAAAACGTTTTTGTAACGGATGACTTGCTCTTTTATAAATGCTATCGACGACATATTTTTTACCGCAAGCTTGAAAGTATGACATCATTGTGTATAAAAGGTTTTTGAGGAGTTCATCCCATCTTAATTAAACATTACAGGATACCAGGTGAAGGTTCTGACATTGAAAAACGAACAAAATATCTATCCATGGACGCTATTATAGCAAATATAGACCTCCTTGTGCATTCCAACGTGATGTTTATCCTTCACTTGTGTAGCATCAATAGATGTTATTTGTTGCCAAAAGACAAACTATCTAGACGTATCATAACACGTACCAGCATTTTGTGCTTTAAAGTGTAAATGCCTATCCTATAAATCACATCTTAAGAGCATCACCTGTTGATACATATTTCATAAGACAGTAACAGAAAATGATGGTCTACAGTTTACGTTCGTGGATGAACAAAAAGATAAGCTTTACAAATGTTCGAGAATAGAAACTGATGTAGAGTCGTGAATACAAGCTTACAGAATTGGTACAACATTACTTGTGTATGTTAGGTGTATCTAAATACATTCGCACATTGTATGTTACAGATATCTGTCTTTTCATTAACTAGTTCAGTTCTCGATCTTATGTTCATTTTTCCTGGCTTCATTTTAATTTAGTTTCTAAGGTACAATAATGCATTACAGCAATTAACTAATTGAATATCTATCTTTACGACTGTATACTTTTAAATGATATAGAAATGTAAGTAATTTCTAACCCACATACAACTATAACAAACACATAATCTTTCTATAAACAGTACAATTCGGAATGAAAACAAGTAAAACGTTGAAATCTTAATTTCAGTGGTTTTGCTTTTTCCAGTTAGGATACTCGCGTGATGACCAGTGGTTAAACGTAACCAAAAGTTATAACACTTATTGTGTTGTTTTACATTCATATACATGATTTGTTTGACCCTTTTTCACGATCATCTACACCATGAAAGAACTAAATATAAAATGGACCTTTGGAGCAAATTAGGAAAAATCATGTATGTTACGTCAACGTGATTTTTCAAGGAGGTATCAGGTGGGACATTGTATTTGAGAGATATGTACACACAATTAAACAGGAATCTTGACATAGTTGTCGCAAACTTGCTATACTTTCTCGAAGCCAACGAAAATCTTGGATAATTCTATACCTCAATGTAACTCTATTCTGGCAATGATAACGAACACCGGCTTTTGCTGAATGCAGATTTCTATCTCATAGTGTCCTTGAAAATAAAGACATTTTCTTCCCTCAGCTAGGTAGATGACTGGGTGACGCCATGTTGTCACATGATTAATTGAGCGTTTGTGGTTGTCTTGACAGATGAGAAAGAAGATACAAAGCTTGTCGTAAGCGATACTTCATGGAAGGCAACAAGAAGGAGGAGGGAAGAGAGGAATAAGATGTGAATACAAGTTCAATATGCCAGTACAAAAGAAATTTTAAATATCATTTCCAACATATTGTTTAGTATTTAACACTGGTATGGCAAAATTATCGGATGTTGCCCCTGCCAGCAAACAGAGTTCCTCAATATACTTATTTTAGTTTGTTTTTGTTGTTGTTTTCAAATGCGAACATTCGTAGAAACAGACTTTCATCTTTATTTCTTATTTTCGTTCGATTTAAAAAAAAAAAAAAAAAATTCTGTTTTGCAAGAGAAACTTTATCGAACGTCTGCTTCGAAGGAAGGTTTGTTTTTATCTATGCATTTTTTTCTCCTATTACCAAGGAAATTTTATATAAAGCGAGAATATTTGTAGTTTCTTTAGACGTATACAGTTTACGTTCTCCGCCTGATTACCGATGTACTAAATGTCCTCAAAGAACTCAGATGATATTTGAGTGAATCAACTTGAACCTCCGGCAACAAAGAATGTTTGAAATCTTAAAATGTTTCGTAATCGTAGCTGTGAATAAGATTTCTAGCTCACGTGAACACATTCAGTGTAATGCCACTCAGAAAAAATAAAATAAAAATGTAGTGTGCAATTGCTGCCATACATTGATCTGATTAAGCTCAGACTACATCTCTGTAGGTCTTGAGAGGATTATAGCTTACGAAACACTCGCTGTATATAGTGACTTATTTGAAACTGTTCGAGCAATAACACAAATGAAATTCACCTTCCTATACACCACGCTTGAGTTGATATAGTTGTTCGGAAAGGTGGACTTTCCTAGGAGAAAAGCCTGATCTTGAGATTTGCCTTAACACTCCTACGAAAAGACGTTTCTAGTCCTGATTTCTCCAAGCCCGTTTCCCTGGCTGTGATTTCGCTAGACAGTGGGAATCTCGTTAATCCATTCATTAATGGATTTAAATGGCAATTTCAATTAAATACAAAATTATTAGCCTAATATTAATAACCTTTCAAGTTGCTCTGGGGCCTACTAGGCCCCACTTTTCGTAGGAGTGTTAAACAAAAACAACTTATTCATGTATAATTCATATTTCACTAAACAACTTCAGACAGCCAAAAAACCATCTCAACTTTCAACAGCTAACTATATGCATTAAAAACGTTATGGAAATTGATAAACGGAATTGTAGAAGGAAGAGTTTGTTTGGAATTTCGGGCAAAGCTACACGAGAGCTATCTGCGCTAGTCATTCCTAATTTAGCAGTGTAAGACTAAAATGAATGCAGCTAGTCATCACAACCCTCAGCCAACTCTAAAACTACTCTTTTACCAACGAATAGCGGGATTGGCCGTAACATTATAACGCCCTTACGGCTGAAAGGGCGAACATGATTTCTGTGACAGGGATACGAACCCGCACCTCTCAGATTGCGAGTCGAGAGCCCTTACCACCTGGCCATGCTGGACAGAAAGAATAGAAAAAGCAGGGCTCTTTACCTCAACTAACCTAGGCTCAATGGGTACCCTTCATATAGAGTATCCAACGTTATTTTTTTAATTTCTCGAATGGTTGATGTTAGGTTTCATCTTTGTCATCGACCTACAACATTATTCAGATTTTACTTTTTTTTTTTTCAGAACCATAATCTTTGGCGTTACTAACAGAACAGTTATGTGGAGCATAGAATACTGCTCGCATGACTGATACGTAGAGTTTGCATGACTTATTTTTCAAGCTCCTCGACTCCACTCGAATTTAGTTTCGGAATTTAATTTTGTATGTGACTTATGCTATAACATTTGTTCTTCTGATAATACCATCGTGACAATCAAATCACTGAGTTATATAATAATATCTATTTAGATATCATTGGATGAATATTTTAATGGAAAAATTCAAATTGAAAATTGAGTAGCTTTGATCTAACAGTTCATTACGAAACTAATAACAGAGTAATGACCTTCTAAAATGCATGGGTGCATTTTTCAAAGACTATCCGACTACCTAAATGGCCAAATCTTGTTCAAAGAATTGCTCTTCACTACAACGTGACATCAGTCTAACACAACACGAAATATAAGGCAACAGAAGGAAAACAATTTTGAAAAAAAGAGCCGCTTGAGAAGATAATATACTATTATAGACTTAAAAGCGTATCACATTTCCCATTTGTCTTTAGTTATACAACATATTTATACACATGCGTCCCTTACTGGTAAGCATCGTTTTATAAACTAAGTGCTGACAATAGCTGGTAAGTAAAAACTAAAAGTAATAGACTGATAAGTAAAACATTAAAATAAAGAAACTGCTAAATAAATAAGATAATCAAGTGAGCAAAAACACGAGGAAATATTGTGAGTTTCTGTGGAGAACAATAGTTGGCAAGTTCATATCGAATCGGGAGGAAGCTGATAGTTAGGAAAAAATAAAAGAATGGTAAGTAATGAGATGATAAATGTAAATGATGTCTAGCAGGTAAATATAAGGACGATAGTGAAGAACTGTTAAATAAGTACAAATACGAGAGTAAATAGGAACAGTTAGAATGACAGTAAGTAATTATATCATAAGGCTGTTACGATAAGTAGTTTACTTGCTTGAGCCTAATTGTTAATTGGCTACTTTTTTATTATGAGACATCAATTACTTTCAAGAAAACTCAAAAGAATTCCGGCCAGTACCGCCACATGAAAATAGTCTTTTAAAGGACTTCCATGAAAATCACGGGAGATGATGAAACGTAGGATATAAACAAGTTAATAATTAGTAACTAGTGATACAAAGCAGTACCTAATTAATAATAATATTTAGGTAATCGTAAAGACTAGTAACAATGACAACAAAGGATGGCTTTAAGTGAAAAGGCATAGAAAGGAAGAGGACGGCTGGCTCGTACAATTTGATACAGAGATGGAGCAAATATGATTGGAAGCAAAAATAAGTAAAGATAAGTAGTAGGTTAGGCGAGTATTGTTAGAAAGAATAAAAGAAAACTATCTAAACGTAAAAATCGGAAAAACAAGCACGTTGCTAGCTAGATAAATGGCGTATACGTAATTCTCTCAAGTAGGTTGATAAGTAATATGACAGTGAAATAACACACAATGCCTTTCACTGAGTACATTCATTATTTCTGTGCTAGTTGCTTTAATTTTGTAATAAAACTAGAGGGCGTTAGATGAAAGCAAATGATAAACAAAACTTGATGTGTGGCAGTAGTAAAAAATTACCTGTATATGAGTGGACCTAACTGAGACCGACAGAAAACGTTAGCGAAGCATAACTGAACTTAGAATTTGCCCCAAGTTTGATTGTTTATCATAGAAGAACCCACAGAAAATTATCTACAGTGTGAGCCCATGAAATTTATAGGTAATAAAAAGACATAAATACTTCGCGGAGCATTCACTCTAAATTTAGATCTGAATATAAATGTTGTGACGCAGTTAGTATTCGGGCCTTTTCAACTTCTTCATTACTTTAGTGCCTGCAATTTGCAAGGGAGTAATTTACCTTTTGTTCTCTCTCTCAAAAGACCTGAATTTAACGGCTGTTCAGTTACCGACATTCAAGGACGCTTAGTGAAGAAATATCATAGAAAAATACAGCGAGTTTCACATTTGCTTGTTCTTCTTCTCATTTCAGTTAATGGAGTTTTCATTATGAATTACTACATTGCGCTTACAAATACATGTATGCATGAAAAATACCACTTGAAAAAAATATAAATATTTTAATTTATATTCACAAATTTTGAGAACATTTTATATTTAGATACAGATGGTCAGTTTAAGCTTTCACTATTTTTAGGTTTTTTTTATTGAAGTGAAAAGCTACACAATAGACTACATGTGTTAGAAGCCATCAAATTATAATACATTGAAGAGAATATTACATCTAGAAACACGCAGCACAAGTTTCTAACGAATCGTCCAAGTTTGTACTGAGAAAAACCAAACAAACTCAGATTCATCCCATGAGCCGAAATGCCGCGGCTATAAATTTTAGAAATAAAGTTATGATTTTTGTATAAAGAACTTTTACTTTTAATTATTAAAAAATGATTAATATTTACTTCATAGATTTCAAGAGGCACTGTTTAAACAGTACAGATACTGTATTCTCATTACCAGAAAACAGAAAATTATAATTTGCCTTTTAGATGCTTAAGTAGCTATACGTAGAATGGAGATTTAAATAATATATACTATATTGAGATACAGAAACAATTAAAATTTTATAGTTGTCCTTGCTGAACCTTAACCTGTTCTCTCAATATTCTCTCATATTAAAGGATTTGTTTCTTAATGTGTGTGTGATATTCAATGGCATAAAATGTTACTCCAACGAATATTTGTCATACATTTAATAAAATATGTGCTTATATTTTATTACCTCCGAGATATTATGCTCTATGAAACATATGTTTTTCATTATCGTTCTAATTTTAATTTAATAAACTTATGCTGTTTTATATAACTTTCCTATACAGGCAGATAAAAATAAGAGGGAATCTTCAACAGTCATGGCATTTGAAATTATTTTAGGCAGATTTAGAGTAAATTAATCTATGAGATTTTTTTCCTTTTTATTAGCTATATTTTTGCGCGCCAGCATTATCGAGCATGGGGACGCGTATACCCGATTCGATTCTATTATTAGGATCGTTACCAGCCTATCCTCAAATGAAAGCTTTTAGGCAGAGTTAGATTAAATTAATCTACAAAGCCTTGGGCGTGGCCAAATATATCAATCGAAAGGATTTGCCCTCCTTAGTCCAACACTATAATTATGTCTCAGATCGGTGAAGAGATGGCGGAACTATGAGATAAAAGTTTATATTTTAAAACAAAAAACAAACCCAGAGCCATTCTATGAGCCAATATACCACGACTAAAATCTGAGACCTACAGAAATCATATTGTTTTGCTAATTTACTGATTATAGGCCTTTGGTTTCTAAAAACTGTTACTGAAGTCAATCCACAAATACGTTAACTCCAACGAGACGTACAACTTTACCTGTGGTCAAAACTGTGAAAATCTTCTAAAATATTTTAAAAGCAGTTATCTTTTCCGTTCTTTATGGCTTGTGTGTGTGTTTGTGCTTTCCTATAGGAAAGATATAGGATATCTGCTGTGTCCTTTATTGGGAAAAAACAAAACAAACTACAACAACTGAGAATGAAGAGTGACCTCAATTAAACTACTCTCCTACGTTATTTCTTTTACACAATTCATGCTATTTGCCAGATTATGAGAAGATACATCACTTAAAATGGATACACGAAGTAAGGCAGGGTCACTAACCCGTAATAAGTCCTAAACAAAATTTTTTTTTATCTTATGAGTTATGTTTTTGCAGTTTTAAAGCTTAAAATCACCGGTTGGCTGTCAGGGATAAAGAAAATCTAGAAAGTTGATCGCTTAGCCACATTAGAACACTTTACATGCATCTTATCAGTTCGGATCTATAATATGTAACCAACAGGGTAACAATGTATTCAAAGTGGAACAAAGATTGTGTGACCGTGTTTGGTTTCAACTTCGCGCATAGCTATCTGCGCTAGCCTTCCTTAATTTAGCAAAAAGCTTAAAAATTTAGCAATAAATAAAAAAAAATTAGCAGCTAGTTAACATCACCTTCCGCAACCTTTTGGGCTACTCTTTTTGCTAACGAATATTGGGATTAACCGATATATTTTGACTCAGCTGAAAGGGTGAATATGACGGGGATTCGAATCCGCGACCCGTAGATTGCGAGTCAGGGTCTTAACCACCAGACCCTGCCAGGCTTTAAATATTAAGTACTGCAAAATTCAAAAGTGCATTGAAAAATTTTAAGAAGTATTGTAAGCGTAATATAAAATGTTATAAACGTAGTAAGTTAAAGAAAGGAAAAAAAATTATCGAAAACCACAAATAAAGAGTAATGTCATATAAGAGGGTTGTTGTTTTGAATTAAGCACAAAGCTACACGATGGGCTATCTGTCCTCTGCCCACCACGGGTATTAAAACCCGGTTTTTAGCGTTGTAAGTCCACAGACATACCGCCGAGCCACTGGGGGACCATATAAGAAGGACACTTTAACCTGTTTCTGAACATATTTCACTGTGGGTTTTGATTGATGTATTTTCAAGACTTTTGAAAAAAAAAGACTGGAAAACAGTGAATATCCACCAACTTGGTTTACATATGCTTTCTTATGAAAGTAATGAAATGCATTATTGGAATATTCGAAAACAGTATATTTTCTTATTGTAGCTGGACAGATATTTAAAAACTAGCATCTATAGTATTTTAGTTTTCACATAATAAAATCTCAAATCAGCCATCTGGTGGCTTAGCGGTAAGCTTGAGGGTTTGCAATTTGGAGTTAGAACCTTGCAGTGAGCACAAAACATACAGCACACTGTGCAGCTTTGTGCTTAGCGTAAAATAAACACACGAACAAGCTAAATCTAATCCTTTCAGAATGATTTGTTTGAATAAAGTTTGATTCTATAACACAAACTTTCACTTAAGTTGATATTATTAAAATAAAAATAAAAACTAATAGCAATGACAAGGATAGTGCAGGTTAAGACATGGTTATTAGCTTCGCAAGAGCCAGGAGATTTAAACCTAATTAGAAGGGATTTACTGCATTGTGGCTGATGTTTACTGAATTAATTCCACATGTAAGATGTAAAACAGATAGAGACCTAAATCATAATTAAATGCATTTAGAGTTTGTTTACAGTAATTATCTAGGAGCGAGAACATTGCAGTCTACAACTTTCGATCCCAAATTATCATACGCTTTTGTAGTTCAGTATTCTTTTGCTCGATAGTAGTAATACGTACAAATACGCGCATATAGCGTGTTTGAGTTCTTATGTTTTTCTCAGTTATGCGATTTGTAAAACCCGCTTTAGTGTAAAAAAAATATCTTATTTCAAAATGGCTATTTTCGATGCGATTAAACCACTGACTCACTTACACAGATCAGTAAACTGTCTAATCAGTGGTTGACAGAAGTTCTGGATTGATTATGTACTTGTTATAGGTTTTGTTTTTAAATGAATACCTGAATCATCAACTTTTATTTTTATATTATCAGTACATAAGATTTAACAACAATGTGACCACACGCGTTAAATCATATTTTTATTACAAATTCGCTTGTATCGAAATTCATTTTTCTGAGTTCTGCAGATAAAAATATCTGAAACTAACTTCGTATATTTATATTTGAATCATGTCAAAGAAAACTTTACTTCACTATTTACAACAACCGAGCAGGAATGTGGTGCTGCCAGAACAGTATTCTGGCATTTAAAATAGAAGTTGAATTCCGAAACTTAAAAAAACATATCAAATTTACCTTCGAAATTAAGTTTCTTTCATAACCAAACACTCAGAGCATCAGAAAGCAGCTATCTGTATGTGTACTAGTAGAACTCTTAAATCGCCCAGCATACATTCTGTCAATCTCTCTCAAGAGCTGGCATCAGACACAATACGACCGTTTCGGTTCAAGAGCATGTATCACAGTGTTATAACTGTAAAATGTTTTTTGTCATGCATCACACGTTTATTAAGACACACTAATACGATATTAAAACACTTAAAAAAAGTGAATTTTGCAATTATACTGGGTGTTTAAAACAGACACATCTTTAAAAGTTTTATTATTTAAATAATAATCACTTTTTTAATATTCGTGTTGGTATGATAGAAGGCACGCAGTGCTTTATAAAAGTCAAGATTGTCAATAATTCAGTGTAGTTAGAAAGACAAAAAATTAAAAAGACATAGGATTTTAAAACTTGTTTTAATGATAGTGATTTTTAAGTGAGTTCCCAATTGTTGTTGCTTTTCGCTTGCTGCTTAACTTAAAGAAAATTGAGTTACATATTTTCTTTCGCTAAAATATGCATATTCAATTAGTACTAAGGTAAGTGTCAAATAAATCACTCTATTTATATTTACTTTGTTTGAAAATTAATTTACAAAAACGAAAATTAATTTTTGAATATGAGACCTTTAGCCTGATGGTGCCGCCATATGCCTGACAAATTTTGGCATGGCTCCAGCACTGTAAAATTTTAAACAAAACTCCACTGCGATAGAAACTTCCGCTAACACCGCAGTTTACTAATCAAACGAGAGTTTATAAATGACTTGAATGAATAATGCAGAGATAAGTAAAGAAAACTGTTATGGGAAATAATAACCACATAAGTAGAAAGTTCCAAATAATTTTTATGTCAAGAAATACGATTTAAGTATAGCAAAATCCGACAGTATTTGATATTAGTTTTAATATTTGTGCTCTTCATTTTTTCTCTGTTAACTTATTATTGAAACGGAATCTTAAAGCAGGAAGTAGGACAAAAGTAGAAATAATTTCGGTAAAATAATTTTCACCTTAGTAGTAGAACAAAATGTGAAA
Organism: Tachypleus tridentatus; assembly: GCF_004210375.1. Classification (NCBI taxonomy): domain Eukaryota; kingdom Metazoa; phylum Arthropoda; class Merostomata; order Xiphosura; family Limulidae; genus Tachypleus; species Tachypleus tridentatus. The sequence continues at coordinate 18,319,800 of NC_134832.1, read as the reverse complement.
AGAAGGGCCTGTGAAGATTATATCATCGAAACTCTGAACTTGGCTACTTTGTTTTTGCTTTTCTTCCAGAATACAGCTTGAATGATGACTCTTTGGCCATATATTTGACCAATGATTATTAAAGGTCAGAAACGCTGACTGTATGTTTACTGTTTTAATCTATAGTAATTTAGTCGAGTCGTTCATGAAGTTTCGTTCAGTACAATTTTTAATTAATTACGGCAAAACAAATATAATATGTTATTAGTGATAAATCGTCTCTTTATTTCACCGAAATATCGTTTATTTTTGTTTGTGACATTGAAACCAAGAACGTCTTGTTTCAGTCTTTCTAATATACATAAGTAATGTATACATAGTTCTTGTTCGATATAGATCATGGCATTAAGCGGTGCATTCATACCTGTTCTTTCCTCGTACACAGTTGTTGTTTTTTTTACCAGAATATTTCTGTTATTGACTGAACACAACCTTGAAAAGTCACTTTTTCCTTGTCATGACGACAGTATCCAGACCACCCAAGATTTTTGCGTCACACAACTATGGCCGATCAGTCTTACCAAGCTACGGACTGTTGTTATCTTAATTTTTGAATTTATGTATACGAGTTATTTGGATTTTTGATCCTTCAAATGCTACAATAACATATTAAGAATGTGGTAACAAAAATCTAAAAGACGTAAATAACGTGTGATAATTATACTAAAAACAAGTCAAGGTTTTTATCTAAAAGGTAATTAAACTCAGCACTTAAAAACCTCAAGGTTTTTGAACAAGTTTATATTTTCGTTGCTTTTATTAACAGCAGTTGTAGAGTTCTGTTTTTATCTCTGAGTTCAATAAACTGATGCCATTAAATGCTAAAAATGCTTCTTGGTCCAACAAAAATGGATGTTTAATACGATTATTTAGTTACATTAAGATATACAAATATAAATATGCAAATACATATGTATTACAAAGCATTCACCCATTTCAACACATTGTATATCCATTAATCTGTTTGAAAATAGCATAACAACATGATATGTCGTGTTAAATACCATGCTTTAAATGTACAAATGTTTTTTTCTTTATAAGATAAGTGGTTTCTATGACGAAAGTCACATGGGTTTATCTGCTGTGCCCGCTAGAGGGAACCGAGCTCCGGATTTTAGTATTGTAAGTTCATAAAATTATCACTGTCCCACCGGTGGACGAAATAAGCTCTCTTGGTAAATACGTAAATAATGGTACCTAACACTCTCAACTTGAAAGGTATGTATGTTAAGCGACACAGTGCTAAATGATTTGTCAGAGATCTCGATGTTTAGGCATAGGTGTCTCTAATGTAATTTCAAACGAATACCGGAATTGAGTGTTGCTTTATGAAGCACCCATAGCTGAAAATGTGAGATGTTTTCAGCAACATATCGCAGGCTCGAACCTACTAATCTGTAGCTCGGTACGCTTACTCTAAATAGATAAATAAATGTATAAATATTCCAATCATACATAAAAAAGTGCATATCGAAAAAAATGGTTTCTCTTATTTGATAAATAAACACGTTTATCGTAAGGGAGATTAGTCTCCAGGGAACCAGCGCTAAGTTTACAGATTTACAAACCGGGATTCGATTCCTTGTGCTTGACAAGAAGGACGTAAACAGCTTATTGTGTGATTTATGTTAAAAACTGGGAGTTCGATACCTTTAGTTGCATAGAATAAATTACCTATTATTATTAACTTTACCCTTAACAGCAAACAAACAGAGAACAAACACAAAAAATCAATAATATCCTTACTATACAACCTGTAATTGATTTAGTTTATAATATACTATACAACCTGTAATTGATTGAGCTTATAATATTCGAAAAATATTGTCAAAAATGTTCGTCTTTATGGAATCTTCCGAGAATAAAACAACAAACCGCGTGTCTCTTTGGATGGTCAATAATTTTACATAAGTTATTGTTCTTAGGTCGAATCATCACGTGGCCCGGCATGGCCAAGTGGCTAAGGCACCGACTCATAATCTGAGACTCGCGAGTTTGAACCTCCGTCACACCAAATATGCTCGTCTCTTTCCGTCGTGGGGACGTTATAATGTGCGATCAATCTCACTATACGTTGGTAAAAAAGTAGCCCAAGAGTTAGCGGTGGGTGGTGATGACTAGCTGCTTTCCCTCTAGTCCAACACTACTAAATTAGGGAAGGCTAGTGCAGCTTTGCGCGAAATCCAAAACAAACCAGTGGTAACTTAATAAAGGAAAAAAAAAACTAAGACATTTAGAGTGAGGACAAAGTTTGGTGAAGAATGAACTACACTCGCTGGAACATCGGTCTGTGAACAACAAAAAATCTCAATTTTCATCTCTAGTAAACACGCATACACAAGCCACGCCCAGAATGCTCGAAATGTCAAAATATTTTATAACTTCAGGAACCAGAAAAAGATTGATCATTACGACACAGAACGAAATATAATACACTGGCTTAACTCTGTTCTGGTCCGTTTTCTTGTAAGCAGAGCACTCAGGTCTCATGTGTTCCATCTATGTGTGAGAGTGAATATTTACGTAAAAAAGTAATAACTTTCGAAAGCTCGTGGCAGACCTTTTATCTACATTTTAAACTGTGGGTTAACTTTGAAAATGAAGTTCATAAACTGTTTTAGTGTTACTTAAAGTAATTGCTAGGTCTGACAGAAGTGGAATATCATGAGTCAAGGTTTTCTCAAGGTTATTATTTCATTAACTCCGATATATAAACATCACAAAAATTCACCACATTGTACATCTTTCTAGCTTCTTTTTTATTATGCCTTCAATCGTTTATGTACAAAGTTATATACATCCACATAGTCTATGGAAAATATTTTTAAATTTAAAGACGTTTATTTGTCTACCTCATACTGAGACGGTTAAGGCAACACTTATACTTTTTATAGAAGTAAAAACTTACTTCGGGCAAATCTGATAGAATTACAAATTTTACATGCGAGAGAACACTGGATTCTGATAAAAAACATTACTATTAAACAGAAAGAGCAGAGAGGGGAGCGTATTTTGAAGTTTTCACGTTATAAATAGTAGTTAATAACCAGAATATCTAGGCCTTTACGTCAGTTAATAAAAACAATGATTTTGGATGTGGGTTTAAAAATAATCATTGTTTTACCTCAATTATAATTTTTGCCAACAGAAAGAAGTTCACGAATTTATTCAAAGTGTAAAACAAGAATCGCAGTCTGTTTACTTTCACACACAAACATTTACATTTAATATTATGTTATAGTACAATGACCAATCAAATTAATACTGTACTTCAGTACTTTTTTTGTTATTCCGTCACAATCACAAACCATAATATTTAACGAGAAGTTTTTATCATGGTTGAAAATTTTACTTTGTTTTATTTATTATTTAACGATCGGGAAACTGTTACTTTTCTGTCTTTAGTTTTCTTTATCGAACTCACATTTTCAGCATTTCCTATGCTGTCAGTTATCGGGCTGGGTGGGTGGTTGATGTGTTTTTCATGTCGAACGATGCTAAGCATCGTTACCTATCTTGATTGTTTCCTGTGGGACAAACGCAAACCACCTGCCCAACGCCAATAGGCCTCATATCTCTGTATTTATAAAATTTCCTTAAATTTACTTTTTGTACGTATCAAGAAATAGAAAGTTAAACATGATTAGAAAGCTTCCCTCTGATTGACAAGAGAAGGATGAGGGTAAACACACGTGTTTGCATTAAGATAGTAAGTTTTGTGTTCAGTTACTTCTTATGAAATATGTATTAAGAGACCAGCAAAGAGTGAAGCCTTGGATTGAAGGCTGAGGCTGTGTTTCACGTATGTTTCTCAGAATCATTAAGTTTAAGTAGAAACTCCATTCAAAAATAGATTTGTTACGTAATTTTGGAGATTCACCTTTCGTCAGAAATGTAAAATTATATAAATGTTTATTTGTTTCTGAATTTCGTGCAAAGCTACACGAGGGTTATCTGAATTAGCCGTCCATAATTTAGCAGCGTAAGACTAGAGGGAAGGCAGCAAGTCATCACCACCCACCGTCAACTCTTGGGCTACTCTTTTCCCAACGAATAGTGGAATTGACCGTCACATTATAACGCTACCACGGCTGAAAGGGCGAGAATGTTTAATGTGACAGGGATTCGAACCCACATCCCTTGGTTTACGAGTCGAGCGTCTTAACCACCTGGCCATGCCGGGCAAAATTCTTAATATTCGATAAAAAAATAAAAAGTTGAAACAAACACCAAGTAATGTATTACAAATATTTCGAAATATTATAATTTGTTTTTATTTTTCAGTGTTTGTTATACAACTATACGACACATTTTCGTAAGTTATTTATCATGGTGTTTATCAGATGTTGGAATTTAGAAGTTATTAGTCAAAACAATATCAACACTCAGTTTGTGATGGTGTCAACGTCACAATCGAGGTCGAAGTTTCAGTAACGTTTCCAGTTACCATCCTGTCTTCTGTGAATACACTATAACACAGCAGTTATATTTAAACAACGTTTGGCTGAAAAACGTTAAATAAAGCAAAGACTGAAATTCACGTTCTTCTAAATCAATAGAAGAAATATAAGTAAAGACACGAAATAGTTGTCTTTTCCTTTTTAACCACTGACAAATAATTAGCGTTTAAGGGAAACACCGCATTATTTCCGGATGCAAGACATATTCTCATGTTATAATTTCAAGAATATGTTTTAAATGTTTCATGTTATTTCTTTGGTGTTACGTGCCTAATATTTCGGTTCAAGCACCTTGATTTTAGGCAAGTCATTTTAAATTTCTAATGCATTTTTCTGACTAGTGTGCCAGACTGTGAATCTACTTTTCGCGTCCTTTTATCGCAAAATTGCATTTCGCATTTTGAAGTTGTGGGTCTTAATAAAAGGACGGTCAAATCTTACTATTTTTTAGAATAGTTTAAACGTTCGCAGTGGATGATGTTGGACAGCTGTCTTCCATCTAATCTACCAGCTCAAAATTAGATACGGTTAGCGCAGGCATTCCTTGAATATTTATGTTCAAATATGAGAAACAACCCGGCCCGGCATGACCAAGCGTGTTAAGGCGTCCGACTCGTACTCTAAGAGTCGCAGGTTCGCATCCCCATCGCGTCAAACATGCTCGCCCTTTCAGCCGTGGGGGTGTTATAATGTTAGGTCAATCCCACTATTCGTTGGTAAAAGAGTAGCCCAAGAGTGATGGAGGGTGGTGATGACCTTCCCTCTAGTTTTACACTGCTAAATTAGGGCTAGCACAAATAGCCCTCGAGTAGCTTTGTGCAAAATTTAAAAAAAAACGAACAGCCAACTACCATGTGTTATTTTGTTTTCCGTTGTTTAAACTGACACTGCTTCAGGATATTATGTAATTGGTCAATACGCTTTAAATAAAAATAAAACAGTATTTTTCCACATGAATAACAAAGGGGCAGTATATCAACATGCAAAGATATATATTTCATAGAATATTAACTTTATTTAAAAATTAGAAGGTGCAGAGATGAAAAATTGAGTAACATGACAGAAGTATTATCTTAACGTTATCGCAATTTTACAGCTAAGTACAGATAAACAAAACGTGTTTTCGATGGTTTACATAAAAAGAAACTCAAATGTTGTTTGAAGTTTACAATATTATCTTAACAAGTATATTTGCTAGAGTTCTTTATTTTTATTCACACCCTTCATAAGGATAAATGGCAAGTTTAAGAGCTTATAGTACTAAAATTTGAGACTCGAATCCTGTGGTGGGCGCAGCACAGACAAACCATTGTGAAGCTCCAAGGTTATAAATAAATACTTTTTTCTTATAGGTCTAAACAAACCATATAATGGTTACAGGTGCTTTATAAGTGAAAATAAGGGTACTGTTCAAACAAAAAGAAAAAGTGGGAAACAGATATTTTTATCGAATGAAAAAACGGTAAATTAAACGAAACAATATATATATGTATATAATGAACATGCATTGTTTTAGTTCTGTTTTAACTGACTTTACCATTACTTTTGTAAAAATGCTATTTTTGTAAGACAGATGGCGCCAATTCAGAGTTACAAATGAAAATTTTCAATTTTCAAATTTTTGTGAAAAGTATTTTGGGTAATAAATCGTGAAACAACGAATAATATTCAGGCGTAATAGAAATAACAGTGAGTTGGACAATGTACTGTTAAACTAATTTTCTTTCTCTTTCTACGGTCTAAAACAAAAGTTTATTAAACTATGCAATTTAACCTTCACTGAAAAGAATTATAATTTTTACACGAAACTAAGTTATTAATAAGAGAGAGACTGATTTTAACTTTATCTAGAGAAGAAGCAGAAGTAAAGGGTAAGAAAACTCTTCGTTGACTCTTAGTTTTGTTTTATGTTGTGTTTTTATGTTATTGTGCTCAAAAACTTAAATTTCAATATAGCAGTTTAAGATTTGATATATAGGTTGTAAATGAGTTTTAACAAAATTCATAAATTATAAATCTCAAAGGTCTCGATACATTATAACATGACAATTATTAGGATTGCGATATCAATAGAAAAATCAGCTCTTTTGTTTCTCTGTACATAAAAAGTATTTAATTTGATAAATAACTGAAAGGCCCTTGGGCCCTAGCGTTGGAAATAGGAATATCACAAATTCCCTTGAAATAGACAGTTGTCCTTCACTAACACGCGTGGCCGCCATCAGCTACTTACACACCTTACACCATTATATATGTATGTCAGAGAATGTTAACAAAGAAGGATCAATACGCAAACCGTTTGAACTTGAAACGTTTATATTTTTATTTGCTTCTTTGGTTTTTGTATACATACACCAGTGTTTCACCATGGAAGCCAAACAAACTCCCTATACAAAAGGCACTGGCGCATTTAACAAAGCAATCTTGGATATAATTGTATATTATTCCTAACAAAACGGTATCGTCATCATATCCAATCATTAAACATGGCGCCATGAAGATAGCTGAAGTTAGTGGGGCACATACACGCATATAACTCGACGTTGTACATTACACTATATCTTTGTTGAAGAACGAAGTATGAAATATTCATGCTCTATGCAGATTTCAGAAGTGTCGCGTTGCCTTCTATTCTTTAACAGCGCACAAAACGAGAGAATACGGAAACACATAACACTCGGTATTTGGTAGTAACACAAAAGAGATTACAATTATTTATTCACTTGTCATCTAACCTCTTGAAAGGATATTTTACTGCCAAACAGAGAAGACAGATTTATTTTAAAAATGGTAAAAAAAGGTTATTTAAACCAGTGTGCCATACAATGCAGTATTCAATAATATAAATGTTGTTTTAGTACGTGATAATGGAAATAACACCTTGATCTAAAATAACGAAATATTAAAAGAAAACGTATATATTTATACATTTAATGTGGATATTGATATAATAAAAATATAACTTTTTTTTGTTTCGGTTGTATCTGGTAAAAATGTATATTAATAATTTATTTTAAAGAAAACATGAAATATCGAATTTTGATAGCCAGGAAAAAAATGAAAGAAAAATTCATAAACATAAATGCCCGCCATGAAAATAGCTGAATAATCATGTAGACAGAGTAGTTTGACACGAAACTGGATTGTTTACCCAAAAGAAAGATTTAAACACAGCTTCACCATACCGATATTAATAAATACTACACAGTTGCGACGATAAGCCGTAATAATACTGATAACTACAGAAGATTGATGGTTGGTACCTTTATAACTACGATGCTGTACTATTGTTGACATAGCTGTGGGATTGTGTTGATACCTGTACAACCATGGTGTATTATTAGTACCATTAAAGTTAAAATATTGCAGTAGTGCCATTATAATTATGATATTTTAGTAGTATCAGTAAAATCATAGAAAAAATGCGCCATTTGACGGCAATAAAGTAAAAATGAGATATTTCTTAATATAAGGGACAAATTCTTCTACAACATATTGAAGAACTCATGGTGATCAAATATCGGTAAGTTGGAAAAGTTTCATCACAGACAAATAAACAGACGTTGAAACACAAGTCTCTTTAAAACACAGACAGATGATATAGGTAAAGCGTTATAATTTTACGAGTAGAATTAATGTTTCAATAGCACCAGTGTAATAGCAACTGGTATTTTTATGGTGCTATTAAAGCCACGGAGTTATAACAGTATAAGAAATATTAGTTGCTGATAAAGTAATATAGATTTCGTATTTATATAAATATAATAGTACTGTTTGTTGCAAGTCCATGTAACTACCTCGAAGAATGTGGATGGGTCTTCACTAAAACATGTGTGGAGGCTCAATAGGTCCATGCAAGAGTACAGAGAAATTTTTAGTTTTCCATTTAGTTTTCCAAGTAGTCTTTTATGACTACTTCGCCCCCTGTATATGGACCTTTGCCAAATTTGGCAGAAAGGTTTTTGGAACCAGGGGGAGAGATACAAAAAATCTTCCGTTTTTACATTTTGTGTTTTGCAGTTTTTATGGGAATTTTGTATATTTTTACATTTAAATATAAGTGGGATTGACTTTTCATGTCCTAAAATAACCTTTCATTAATTATAAATTTACACAATCTTCCATTCATGAGTCAGGTACTACAGCCACTTAATAACACTGTCGTTATGGCTGTGATGTTCATAATGCCAATATAACTATGGTGTTGTTGTAACTAAGATGTGTACCTTGTAATATATCTACTGTTTGGTAATGCTAAATATCTATATTTCTTATGAATTAATATTTTGAAAAAGTGAAAAACATTTCGTTATTTGAAAAGAGTAAAAAAAACACTTTAAAATCCACTACAAAGTTTTTTTTAGTTTTTTTCAAGTAATGCTGGCGTGTAGTGTCTTCAACAAATTTATTTTTCAGTAAACAAAACAAAATTGGACATTATATTGCTTACCACGCGTGTCTAACTGAGCCAAGTGTTTGTAAACTCACTTCCAAATCTACAAAACGAAGGTAGGCTTTATGGCAATACCAAGTTTAAATTTGAACATTGACATCTTTAGTCTAACTTGTTGATCTGTACCAACTTAATTGATTTAACTTTCAACTTGTTTTTCGTAATTCACAAGGAAAATAATTGTATCCTATGCGCCTAATGATTAATAGTGGGAAACTACACCGTCCTACATACGCTTTCATAAACTTTTAACAAGTTTGCTTCGATTCCATTAAAATTTCCGGGGTCATATGCTTAAAATATTCAATAAAGACGGGTTAGGCAGCAGGCTAGCCTTTCCTGGTGCAATTATTTCTTTGACAACAGGATGATCGAATAGAGAAGCGTCCTGGCGTGCTCGCTTCTCCATCTGCCTAGTAGCAATATACCTGAAGAGCAAGGTTTATCCCTATTAAGCCTCATTGATATGTAAATATGCAAATTCGTAGAAAACATAGCCAATGTGTACAACTGATGGAAGCGGCATAGGTAATTTATTGTTTCCATTAAACTATAACGCAGTATGAGAAACGCGTGTCTCTTGCCTGATAAGGGGGCAGAGAAAACGAAGCTAGTAGAAAAGTGCATCGCTAATTTACCAACCTACAGCAAACATGTGAACTGTAAAAAAGTAATCATACATTGACTCATGGGAGTCATTATGTACTTAAAGCAACGAGAGGCGAGAATAGAATATCAAACAATGACTGATCGTGTGCTTTCTCTGTATGTGTTATATTCACCTTTCAGATCTCTTGTGGTTCCATGTTTTGTATGGTGGGTTACCTCATGAAACACTTTTAATCATTATGTAATCTGTTTATGTACGTTGAAATCCTTTTGATCTCATATTCCGTGTGATAATATATATCTTTAATTGGGATTTTATGTTGTATGAAATGATGAAATTTTTCAATATTTTTTTAGTTCCATGTTCTGTGTGAAGTGCATTGGCTTCCAAGACCTTTGTGTTTCACGTTCTGTGAAACAGCGAAACATCTGCCAAATTACTATGCCATGGTGGGCAGAGCACAGATAGCCCTCTGTGTACCTTTGTGCTTAACTACAAACAAACAAAATCTTGGTTCTATGTTATGTGTAATGGTGTATTTTGAAACCTTTCCTGACTGTGTATTTTTATGCTGATGAGCTTTCCAAAGTTTCTTGGTTCTATGTTATGTGTACTGATATACTTTTTGAAGCCTTTCCTAGTTCTATTATGTTCTGTTTCATTATACGTTTTAAAAATATATCGCAGTTTTGTTTGTTTTGAATTTAGCGCAAAGCTATTTGAGGGCTATCTGCGTTAGCCGACCTTAATTTAGCAGTGTAAGACTAGAGAAAAGGCAGCTAGTCATCACCACCCACCGCCAACTCTTGGATTACTATTTTACCAACGAATAGTGAGATTGACCTTTACATTATAACGCCCCCACGGCTGCAAGAGCGAGCATGTTTGGTGCGATGGGGATTCAAACCCACGACCCTTAGATTACGAGTCGAACGCCTTAACCCATCTGGCCATGCCGGGCCTCGTGGTTTTGTACAGTGTCAGATGTACTGTGTTTCGTATTCTAGTTGTGTTTAATATTTTTTATTTATTCTATAATTATTTTTAATGAGAGAATATTTGTTTTTCTACAAAGTAATTTTCTTATTATCACTTCATGGTCATGCACGCACAGCTTAGGTAATGAGTTATAAAATTGAAAGACGCCCATGGCAGTGATTTATGGCAGATCAAGATAGAAGTAAATTTATATTTTGAAAAAACCGTGGTTTGATAGCCATAATGATGTAACCAAGAAAATTGTGTTAAAAACATTTGGGGGTTAAATATACATTTCGCTCCCCAGGGGCTCAGAAGAGTACAAATATCCAATTGCGTACCTTGTCCCTTTGTAGTTTGTTTTGAATTTCGCGCAAAGCTTCATGAGGGCTATCTGCGCTAACCGTCCGTAATTTAGCAGAGTAAGACTGGAGGGAAGGAAACTAGTCATCTCCACCCATTGCCAACTCTTTGGCTACTCTTTTACCAACGAATAATGAAACTGACCATGCCCCAACGGCTGAATGGGCGAGCATGTTTAGTGTGATGGGGAATGGAACACACGACCCTCAAATTGCGAGTCGATCGCCCCAACCACCTGGCCATGCCAAGTCGCATTCCTTGGTGGAACAGCTGTAAGTTTATGAACGTACAACGCTAACATCTGGTGTTCGATTCTCCGCTGTGGATATCCCAGTATGGTTTTGCTAAAAAATAATAATAAAGAAATATAACGTCTCATGATATTTATTAGGCTTGAAAAGAGTTGTTGTTTTGCCTTTTTCGGTTAATTCCGAAAGTTTTACTTTGTGTTTTAGAGGCGATCAGATAAGTTTTCTTTTCTCAAGTTTATTAACATAACAAACATTTAGCCAAAGTTACGAAAAAAATAGTGAAGGTAAATTAAATAGACCTGAGAAATATTTTTCTATCACTTTCCCAATTTTCACTGAATACTATTATTGAAATAAAATTATGAATGCCAAAAATTAATAATAAATTATAAATTTCCAAATATTTCTTTCTGAAATGAATTTCGAATTGTTAGGCTATAGGTGAATGACAGCTAGTCAACAGCGTCTAACATTGACTCTTGGACTACTAATACGTGACCGGAAATGGGATTTGACTGTTAACACTTACAGTTCTTTTACAATCTCAAAATGTGGAGAGTGTTTTTTTGAAGAAACGGAAGAAGAATTGCCCTATGAAAAACAAACAAACGAACAAACATTTAGTAGATCTCAGTATAGAAGCTTATTTGTACAATTAGGGACGGCTAGCGCAGATAACCCTCGTGTGTAGCTTTGCGTGAATTTCAAAACAAACCAAACTAATTAGCTCTACATTATACTTTGGATTTTGTAGCTTTTCTGAAGCATATGAGGAAATAGACATACAACTCTGTCTCTTTTCTAAAATGTAATAAACAGAAAAATGATTTCGTCTCTTATAATTTTACATTATTTATTATTCTTGAAAAGAAGAAAAGGATATTTGTCTTAGTATAGTAATACGAACTGATTTAATATTAGGAGCTGAATTTACGACAAAAAGCTAATTTTTTTTTATCACTTATGAAAGCAATTAAGAAATAAAAAACAACCTCTGTGAACTTCAAGTAGACATCAGGTGACCAGGTTAAAAAGATACTGAGCAGCATTATTTAGATTTATTTTTTTTTTGTTAAGCATAAAATTGCACAACGGGCTGTCTGTGCTTGTTTACCACTGGTATCGAACCCAGTTTTTTTAGTGTTATAAGGTTTCAGACCTACTGTTGACCTCGCGATAGTATTTGGAATTAACTAAATAAGTCCCTTTGTAGTTAAACACATAGATACAGAATGGGCTATCTGTGTACTGTCCACAAACCGCAATGCCACTGAGGAAGCGGCCATCAAATAAGTACTTCACGTAAAGATATGTTGGGTGTTAAGTAGTTTTTCAGTTGCAAAGTTTTTGTTCTCAAAAAAGCTTACATTTTAGAACTTATCTTCATTGGAATCATTAGTTTGAAGATTTAAAAACTCATTTCCATCTAACAATAAATTTTATTATAACATATTGTTTAACCTAAGAAAATACATATGATAACATTTTGTTTAACATGGGAAGCTAATGCCCTCAAAAAAGGTCTTGTATGACCAAAGATCCAGTGTCGTTTTGTTTTTAAAGTTTTTGTTTTATTTACTACCTTACATGAAAGAATGAACTATTCGTGACTTGATGTTGAATATGGGTGTATGTATTGGAGTGGTGTTTGATTATATCTACGTAAATGCAGGTATATGTATTACAGTGGAGTTTGATTATATCTACGTAAATACAGGTGTATTTACTGTTGCGGAACTTCATCATATCAATCTGTTTATATAAAGTTATTGGAGCCGAACTATTTACAGCGAAAAATGGAGGAAACGATTGTTTTTTTTTTTAGTTATCCTGTAATATTATTATTACAGAGGTTGAGTATGTGTTACATCAAACATTACAGTCTATGTTGCCATATCAGATCATGTCGTATCTTTCGATCGTGCATCTTGACAATAATCACACATCTTGGTTTCCATTACATTAGACTCTATCTTAAGATTATCACGCCCAAAGCCGACTACTGTTCTGTAGTTTCTTTCCTTAATCCGTCTAGTGAACCAGGACGATGATGTCCCAGCTCCATTTTCAATAGCTTTATCACACAGGAATCCAGTGGCTTAGCGTCCAGCAACTTAACTGTTATGTCTTGATATGGTTTAGCATTTTACCCCTGTTATACTCTTTATACTTGAGGTAGCGTCAGTTAAACGAATATGTCGTAGACCTACATGTGAATTATATAGTTTTTGTTGTTGTTTTTTTACTAATTTTAGATGTTTTTGGTTATGTCGTTTGGGATAGGTGGACAACTTTTGCTACGGACTTTTACACTCGTGGATTATTCTCACTTGTCTCAAGACGCTGCACTTTGATTATCACTGGTACGACTTTTTACGGTTCTTCTTCTAGATGGTCTTTACCTCGAGTTGGTCCATATTCCCCTTTGCTAATGCCATTAAGGATAAAGGATATCCTCGTTTTGGAAATTTTAAATACCCAATATGAATACATAACATTCCCCAGAGCGATCAGTATTCCAGGACTTCATACTACCTACGATGCCAAACAATGCCTATAACATTTCTGAGATATGTTATTCTATTGCGACTTTAATAGGTTGTGGTTGTCACGTGAGTAACTGACATGTATGTAATTTGTTTTAGTCCTAATTCACTGACTAGACTATTTTCCCAGTATGAACTTTGGTTTCTTGCATAGATATAGACTTATAAAACTTGAAATCTAATACAACTGGCAACATAGACTTCATGGTATTTTATTTAAATTTTAACAATTTTGAAGATTTATACTTATGTTCAGACCTCATTCATGGTAAATTTCTGGTGTACTTGTGAATGTTATTTCAACGTCTTGTTATTAGTTTATATTCTGTAAGGATTAGACAAGAAAAACTGATATGTTCATATTATACGAATAGAGATAGTAAAGTACTGAAATGCATAGACTGAAATATTGTAAACTATATTTTTCTATTTAGATGAACTATGGATTTTACACTCAAAAAATGGCATAATTTGACGTAAGCGATCAATTAATATATATTTTACAACTAGTCTCTCTGCTATAATAAATATATTACGATCACTTAGTTGCAATCCAACTTTATAGATATGTAAAGACAAGTCAAGAACTTTCCAGTTTTATATGATGCGACTAATTAAACTCAGTTTCTATATACATTCTACGACCACTTAAGTTTTATGAACATGTCTTATTATTATTTTACTCATCGTTATAATTTTATCAAGGTTTATATGTACTAAAACCAACAGCTAAAGCAAATGGCATTACTTATTGTTGTTTTTTTACCATGGTAATATGATACCCAGATCTAAATTGCTTTAATACTAATTGCATACTGTGATGTACGTCGATTTCATGGATTTTCACCGTCAACTATAATCACAGACATTCCCTTCTGTTTCATTATTCTCTCACTTTTTTCACCATTCCGTGTCGCCCATTATTCTCGCGTCTGTGAGGTCATGTTGCCAGGGTTGTGGATGTGACATCTGCGTTGTTAAACATTGACATCTGCACCGCGTGAAACTCAGGTAATGAAAGCTTCTGGGCAACAGTAGTTGGTTTTATATTTATTAATGGACTTTTAGTGACGTTTCTCTCCGCCAACAATCCGTATCTGTATACTCAATGATTACGCTTGTGCTGACAGGTGTGCTTGTCTTTTGTCTATGTGAAACAATAATACTTTACCTCCATGACTTGGTAATTACAACTATGATATAGCATATTTTCAAAACCCGTTACAAAAACTATTAATTGACTTAATTACAGTGTCATCCACTGACAACAAAATTTTGTTGTAAGTTCTGAGATACCCTCTATGTGACTATCTGTATAGCTGACTGTCTGTCTAATATCCTTTACTCACCAGCACATCTTATTCTCACTATCATTAACATTCATGTTTATATGATAAAATGTACAGTATTTATAAAATATTCCAGTAATAAAGCGGAATTTATAAGATAAGGGACTATTCTGGAATAAAACATTCACGTAACTAAACTAGAAGGCTGTCAGCAATTAAACAGAATTATGAAGTCCGTACGAGGTAATTAATGATTTCACTCAGTCAGTGATTAGCAGAAATAGAAAAATATCACGTTACCATATGGCTAGACCGCTGGGAAACCAAGCGATGAACTTTGTAAAATAAAACTAAGATATTTATATAACATATGATATAACTTCTAAATATAATTAATACATGGCAGTAATTAAATATGATGATTATTTTTGGATCAGAAGATCACAAACCCACTCTAAACTAATAACTGGAAAAAATAAAACAAAATGTTGATTTTTGTGTGAGTAGAACACAACACTACATTCAACCAATAGTTGGCAATAATGAAATAAAATATTGAACTATAAGTAGTTCAAGGCATTATAATCTACCAGTAGTTGGGAATAAGAAAACAAAATAATATAAACATAAAATAAAAAACATCCCTAAATGTAATTTTACGAACATAGTGATGTATCATTTTCACAGGTCTAAACAATTTAATTTAAGCTACATAGATAATAAATGTGCAGAGCTACCTGAACATATGTTTATAGACAAGTGGAAAACGACACAGAAAATAAGAGAGACACAACACTACATCACACATTATACACCAAACTGTATATACAAGTTCTTGGTGTCTTTGTCAAATAGAATTTATATAGACTCGAAAACATCTCCAAAGTTTCAAAACGTTCTTTCTCATGTATTGTTTTATTTTCTTAATTAAACAAACCTCGTAGTTTCTGTAGTGTTATGCTAGATATAAAGCATAATCGATACAGAAATCGGCTGTTGCAAAGAAACAACAGCCAAGCAATTACTAAAGAAGAAACACCTGAATACACACGACGTAAGCTGGACGGCATATGCTGAACTTTATTAATGTTGGAATATTACCGTTCCTCGCTAAGTTTTCCCAATAATGAAGCGGTCGGGCTATGCAGGTATGGAAGGTGTGTTGATTAATGCTGCACAAAACTTAATTACTCCCCTCAACGGTATGAATGCGTGTGTGTACGTGTGCAGGGGAGTTGAAATAATACTCACATTTTAGGTCTGTCAAATTTAGCGATATGTAACTGTTCTTGGGCGGAGCCCCCAATTCTAGATAGATAGATTAATACAAAGATAGACGAAAAATGCACAGAGTACAGGGAAGGCTTACAGGTGTGAAATATGAGCATAAAACATGAAAATACAATAAAATTCGGGTGAAAACGAAATAAACACCCGATAATCCGAGCACTTTGGAAAGGTGGACCTTCCTTCTTCAGGGGCAAACTGAAGAAGAAAAGTCCACCTTTCGAAAGCGCTCGGGTTATAGGGTTTCTATTTCATTAGGTATATTCAAGATATTTAGAAGGTCGAAAGTACAGTAAAATAGTTTGTAAAGAGATGTGTTCCACACCTTGCAACATTTTCACCTCAACAGCAAGTGCGTTAGTACCATAAGTAATCAGTATTGATTACGCTGTACATTAGTTATTTAGACCACACAAGGCCATTTTATAAGATTAATGTAATTGGCTTTCTATGAACTAGATCGTATGATAACCATTTGAAACTATAGGAAGAATTTGTAGTGTTCGTGGTTGTTTTATCACAAAAACTTGGAAAACATGAGTGAGTAAAGATAACACATATTTATAATTAACCTGTTGACCACGAAGATAGTATTAATTATGCACATTTGCGAAGGTAAACAGAAAACAGAAGAAATATATCCACTGGACTTAAAAACATGGGAATTAATTTAAACACGGAGAAATATGAGACAAAGGTACCCCATGAATATGAATCACAATGGACAAAATAATGATCAATTGAATAGAATAAGATAATATTCCATAGTTTAGAGACTAGTTTGATGGTGGCTTAACTTTAAACGAACGACATATAGTATTTGATGTTTATCTTAGTGTAATAGAAGGAGGCAGCGTGGCTCAATGGCTTCTAGTTGGTTTAGTTTGTTTTGAATTTTACACAAATTTAGAAGAGGGCTTTCTGCGTTAGCCGTCCCTAATTTAGCAGTGTAAGACTAGAGGGAAGGCAGCTAATCATCACCACCTACCACCAACTTTTACCAATGAATAGTTGGATCGAACGTCACTTTATAACGCTCCCATGGCTGAAAGGGTGTGATGGAGATTTGAACCCGCGACCCTCGGATTACGAGTCAAGTGCCTTAACCACCTGGCCATGCCGGTCCCTCAAGTTGACTTGCGTCCAGTAGTTATACTCTTGAATAAGACACTCTACTGTAGTTCTTTTACTCCACGTAGCTGCATGGGTGGTACCATAAGAGGGCTAATCTGTATTGTGATGTGTCACCATTCTTATTCGCTCATGCCAACTACGCCGGAGTTTAACACAAGATCCAATGCGCCATTTCGGCCTGGGAGGAATTTGACCACGTCAATAATAGAACTTTTAAACGACATACTAAATCCTGTTCATAATTTGGTTTCAAAATAGACTTTCTTTTCTCGACACATTTATTGTTTCAAGAAATTATATCCTTTATTTGAGACACGAATATTAAACATTTGTAGTAAATGGTTGTGTGAGAAACAAATTTGTCAGTCTTAAAACGCACGTATAAACAGCAGTACTGCATAAACGGATTTTCTACAGATATGCGCTATTCTAATATATTTTGCTGTCTTAAAATTGGATGAACTTTGAAACAAACCCAAATGATTTGCAAAATAAAATACAAAATTTCATAGATATGTATAGGATAATGTAATACGATCTGCAGGATAAAACTATCTTATGTATGCATTAAAATCATTTAACCTATAGGATGAAATAATCTAATCTGACCTATAAGACAGGGTTATCTGATGTATAGATTAAGATGATTGAACTATAGGTAAAGTTATCTGACCGACAGGATAGAGTTATTTGATGTTCAAGATAAAGATGACTGAACTATAGGCAAAGTTATCTGACCGACAGGATAGAGTTATTTGATGTATTATAGGTGATATAATATAACATACGAGATAAAGCCATTTGACGTAAATAATAAAGACGTTGATGAAAAAATGACACTGCTTTCTAAAAAAATGTTGATTAATAATTTTATGTACACAAATTTTATGTGTACAGACAGTTAAAAGATTCAAAACTTGTACAAGTGAAATCATTCCAAACTCGATCCAATCACCAGCAAGATCGCATGAGTTCCACCAATAGTAATGATATCTATCTTATAAAATTTTATGTACACACATTTTATGTGTACAGACAGTTAAAAGATTCAAAACTTGTACAAGTGAAATCATTCCAAACTCGATCCAATCACCAGCAAGATCGCATGAGTTCCACCAATAGTAATGATATCTATCTTTCGATTCAAACATGCTCGCCCTTTCAGCAGTGGAAGCGTTTTAACTTGCAGTTAATCCCACTATTCGTTGGTAAAAAAAGAGTAGCCCAAAAGTTGATAATGGATGATGCTGACTATTTGCTTTTAATCCAGTCAAACACTGCTAAATTAGGGACGGCTAGCGTAGAGAGCCTTCGTTTAACTTTGCGAAACTCAAAATAGTCTGTAGATTACTATGTCCTAATGGTGTTGCTATTTTGAAAATGCACTGAAAAGGATTTTATTCAAACGAAATGAAACGTTATAGATTAATTTAGATATAAACCAGTCCCTCTACACTTCTTCCCTATCTCTCTTTATATATATATATATACATACACATAACTGAGCGTATGAGTGAAATAACTACAGCTTGCCGTTGCATATAGAAATCGTATCTTACACGTCAGCTTCACAACACTAAGATATAATTAACCTTTGTGTATTAATACTTCCTTCGTCTTTCCTGTAAGCAATTGACTTTAAAATGTTAATCAATAATAATTTGTAAGCATATGCTAACTTGTAAGATCAAGATATTAAAGCTGCATTCTATCTTGTGTTCATTTCCTGTTCTACGTTTAGAATACTTCGAAACCTAATGTTGATTTGTTCGAGAAGGCCAGCATCTGTCCAAGTTAAGAAAAAGAAAGTTTTGATTATGGTTGGTTGGTTAAAATAACTTTTTTTATCCTTATTGTGGTATTTAATAGAAATAAAATGACAGATTGCATCAAATGATAACTGGTGAACTCAAATGACAATCCCTGAGCAACAAATATGTGTGATAGTGATTATTTGGATATAAAGGTTTCTCTACTTTTGCCCCCCAGTGGCTCAGCGGTATGTCTGTGGACTTACAACGTTAAAAACCGGGTTTCGATACCCGTGGTGGGCAGAGCACAGATTGCCCATTGTGTAGCTTTGTGCTTAATTAAAACAAAAAAATCTACTTTTATTTAAATAATGTTTCTATACAGTTAAAAAACAAATGTCACATTATAGATAACATAATACCATGTCGTACTAAAAAAAGCTGCTTTCTCTGCTGTAGTCAATGTATCAGTTAAAAATCAAGGACGGATATGTGCAGATAGCCCTTGTATAGCTAGCTAGCTTTACATGAAAATTCTAAAAAAAAACAACTGATATACAAACCTATTGTAAAACTCATTAATTATGTGTAAGTCAATGTATAGATTCGTGGTAGATAACAGATTTTCTTTGAAGCGAATTCCTGGAATATGTATATATATATATATATATTGATTAATTAAAGGCTCACGAATGGGTTTCAACTGAGGCTGTTGTTTTATTTTTCAATAGTACCAACTTCTTCTAAAATTGTGTTACTGAAGAGATGTTAGATAAGAAAGAACCTTAAACAGTTGATTTGAGGTTCATGGTTACTAAAAAAAACTTTACAATACCGAATGAAAATGTCCTTTCTTTACGTAAAGTAATAAATATCAGATGAATTCGGTAATAATAATAACAATTCAGAAATAAGACCAGCAAATAACTATTTTAATGATCGTTAATTGTTTTGTTTCAAAATGACGACATGTTTCAACAAACTCTGATACATCTATTCATACACTAATACAAGAATTTGTTCTGATAATGCATAAACGCCGTTTATTGTTTTAATCTTATATTAAGAATATTATTGCTTAGATACTGTGTCTGTAAGTGGCCAATACTGGACCGCGTCTGTTTAAACTGTTGGGAAGATAATTATTGCTTAGATACTGTGTCTGTAAGTGGCCAATACTGGACCGCGTCTGCTTAAACTGTTGGGAAGATAATTATTGCTTAGATACTGTGCCTGTAAGTGGCCAGCACCAGACTGCGTCTGTTCAAACTTCTGCGAAGACATTATTTCAACGAATGCTTATATCAGTTTATACTATGTTATATCAGTGTTTATTATATCTAAGACTCAACACAGTACATGTTTACGTGGATAAATTATGTTAAAAAATTTTAGTCATTTTTTGAACAAAGACACGAAATGATAAATATAATTGTTACAGTTTTACGCTTCTCAGACTTCGTAATACCTTAGCAATAATTTCTACAGAATATTTATTTATTAAACCGTCCAAAATACCTGCCTTATACCACCATTCAGCAGAATACTTATGTCACCATTTTGAAACATAATCGACCTTGATAAATATACTAACGTTAAAATGTAATTAGCGTATAGCATTAATTTATTAAAATTGCTACACACTTATCAAATAAAACAAGGTTAATTTTATCAGTTCTCAAACACTTTGTTTTCCATATGTCTGGGAATTATGTTATAAATATTCTAACCAAGGAAAAGCGTTTTGTGTATGTAATATTCGAACACCTGTAAAATTTCGTTTTGGGGCGAAGAGGTGAACATTATACTATCATGCAAATGTGAAAAGAGAAATTTTGATTACATGCCCATAGACCAACTGCTGTATACATGGAAAATTAGCATGGTGTAGAGTTAAAATGAAAGTTTAAAAGTTCAAATGCATGCTTAAATAATAACATTCTGTAAATACGGAGCCAAGAGTTTGAAGTTAGAAGTAAAGATAATAACGTGAAGGTTGTCATTTTTAAGTATACACATCTATATAACCACATATGAAAGTGCTACTTAACTAAATTTTTGTGTGCCACTATATGATGTAAAAATACTTAGCCACACCACAGTGAAACAGTTCATCGCTGTGTTAAGAATATAGCTTAAAAAACCGTATGCTATAAATATACTTTATTATTTTACAACTTAGGATGATCCTAAAGCAGCGATTATTCTAACCCTAACTGTGTAAGAATAATGATGTATTGATGTAAGTAATAATTATTTGTATATATGATAAAACCAATAATATTCTATTTTATTCGAATATTCAGAGGAAGTCATTTCTGATCACATGTGGTTTCGTCTTTTTTGGTGTTTTCACAAAATCAGGTCTTTATTTTCTGATTTTATTATTTCTGTTCATTCCTCAAGATAAAGCCATGAGAACTCTTTCCTGATCTTATACAATCTTCAAAGTAAGCCCTCAAAAAAGTCTTTCCTAATCCTTTATATTCTCCAAGGCAACCATCTGAAAACACTTTGATTATCTCGTACATCATTCAAAAAAATTTCTCGAAAACCTTCTCCTAACCCTGTACATCATTTAAGGTAATCCTTCGAAGAAGCTCTTCCGATTCTATAAGTAATCCTTCGAAGATTCTTTCCCAATCCTTTGGATTACTCAAGATAATTTCTCGACAACTTGCTCCTAATCCTGTAAATTGTACAGTAAAATATCAAATGTTTGGAGATGTTGATTTAACATTGGCATTTGTTAGCAAACTATTCCAAGATGTGTATTTTTAGCAGTCATATTTTCTTATCGTTGAAAATTCTCCATTTGCAATTAATTACAGTTCGTAACTTTCTGTGTTTAACTAGGATGCGGAAACTGATTTTGTGTTTTGTTTTTGTTGTTAATCTCCAAATGTTTTCAATAATCAGCCGTTTGAATGGCAAAACGTTGCATACTTAAATTTACTGATTTTAATTAGATCACTGTGAAATATACCGACTCAAAATAGATTCTATACAAATAATTATACTAAGCACTAAAGATACTAGCAGATCCGGTTGTTCTTGTTAATGCACAACAGCCAATCTGGTTCTATCTGTAAGCGTAAACAAGCCAGTATGGGATCAGCTAGTTCTGTATATCAGTCAGTTTGGATTCAGTTAATAATAAATTGTTAATGCACAATAGATAGTCTGATTCCATTTGCAAACATACTAATTAATCTTCAATTTACTCAGCAATTCATACTAGCCAGCTTGGCTCTAACTGTTGATGTACACTAGCTTGTTTGGCTTCGTTTCTCTGTGACAAGTGGTTAGCTATACTCTCATCATTATCAAAGAAAATAAGTTAATAAAATTCATAAAGACTCATTATATAGTTAACCATAGAATAACTTTATTTAGCTTCTACACAATCTATACCCTGAAACGGCTACAAATCAACACAGCTTTACAAAGTGATTTTCCATATACAGAATTGGTCTTGGTTACACTATACAACCAATTTTCTAATGAAAAAACAATATTTGAGTTGTCATAAAATATAAATCCTGTTTTTATCAACACTCGTTGATTAGTACGAACGTTTTTTAGTAATATTGATAAAAAATATTTTCCGCTGTGTGAATAATACAGCTTACAATCTATATGTTGTAATTATTCTAGAAAAAAAACTATTATTTTATAATTTAAACTGGTCCTAAAACAGTGATGACTCTAACCCTAACTATGTGAGAGAAATGGAGTGTTGATGTAAATAATAATAAATATTTGCACATGGGATAAAACTAATCACTTTATATTTAATTTGAATATTTAAAGTAAGTCACTTATGATCTCGTGTGGTCTTATCTTTGTCACAAAATCAGATACTAAATACCTCGTTTTTGAGGTACGTTCATAATATACTCTTCTTTTATAACCTTTGCTGTGCTTTATTGTAAAATATACATGTGCAGATAGTAATACTAACATGAAGCTACCAGAAATACAGCTTGCACATGTTTGACCCATAAAAATATAAATTGTATATGTATGTAGGTATGCATGAGTACATATATGGAATACTTATACATACATACTCAGATCAGAAGTAAAATAATTTAATTTAATATCGTTTAAAATAATTTAAAGCTTCATATAAATCACAGCTAAAATGATGTAAAATATTTCACAAATCGTAGCTAAAATAATTAAAAATAAATGATATGAAAGTATTGCTATAAATCGATATATCAGAACTATATATCGGAACTAAAGCCTATAGTCATCAGTTGAGCATCCTCACCATTGACTAAATGATATTATCGGCTGTGACGTCAGTAATATCTCAGGATATTTAGGTTAACCTTTAATCCTCTACCAGTCGACAATGTAAATATAGTCTTAATAATTGCGTTTGTAATACATGTATAAATTAAGAACTATTATAAACATTACTACTGATGCGATTTAATGAGAGCTAACTGTGCAGAAAATGGTGATACGTTACTGGTTACAAAATACGTGCAGGTACGTAACTAAGTAAATGTTACCAGGGTTATATTAGTAACAATGTAGGATATTCTAGGGTCCAGAAAGAAGGTTCCTTCTTTTTGAGGAGAGTGTGATCTGGTTAACATTAATTCTCATTTTGAATCACTCTGTATATTTTCACTTGAACACAGAGTATGTACAAGTGTAATGTGACTTCTAATCAATAGTGTATTTAAAGATTATTTGAAAGGGCAATCGAATTATATCATTTAAACATGGTGCAGTTCTTTGATTCTAAAGAAAAACAATTCATTCTCTGTTAGAAATACGCGAACTACGATGTATAATTAAACTCTCCAACATGCACTTGGGTATTTAGTACATTACGAGGAAAATTAGAAACAATAAGTAATAAAAAAGAGAAAAAAACTCGTAAGATTTTTTTGTTCATTTAACAGGTTTCTTGAACTTGTAATTCTTCAAAACAGAATAAAAACACACACACATAAACGAATGAGTATTTGTAATTTCAGTGTTGTTTTCGCTACCAATTCTTCGCGTACGTTTAAACATATCTGTAAAAAAAGATAACAAGAAACAAAAACGTTGGCTCGATGACACATCTGCGTTGCGAAATTAAATTCTAAAAGTAACGATACTTACAAGTTACTGCTGTATCAAACGCTCTTACTATACCATCAAGTTTACCTACTGATTGTAAAGTTGTATGCTTTGTCCTCTTTTGCGAGATGTCGAGATAAACCCTTTCACTGTTTTATGGCATTAAATATTTATTTTTACTTCGATATAAAAGTTTAAAGCTGTTTAGTGCCGCAGTTTTTCTTTACAGAGAACTTTACTGGCATGAAACAGGGAAAGGCCTTACAAATCTATCAAGGTAATCGTATGCATTACAAATTACAGTCCGTTGTAGGTGAGTAATATTCTTTTCTTATATATGTCTGGCTTTGCTTTGTTGTACAATACGCACATACGGATCGGATAGTCATAATAATATGGAGCTGCTTAAAAATTACAGTTTATACATGTTTGACCTGTAAAAATATAACTTGTATATGTATGTATGAGTAGGTATATATACTACTTATATATATATATGTTCATACAGATGCAAATTGCATATTAGAATTATTTTAGAGTACCAGTAAACATATACTTTAAAAGTTTTGTGCATATTTTAGGTTTGAGTGCACAGACTTATCCAATATTATTTCAACAGCTTCGTTTGTTCGACAGGCAACTGGTTGGTTGGTTGCTTAGCGTTTATTGGCGCGAAGCAACTTGGCTATCTGCACCAAGAGGCATTTGAATTTGAGGTTAGAAAGCTTATGCCCACATATATTTTATGCGTGTAAGAAACGTGGACGCTGAAAACTCGAAAATTGATAGATTGTGTAAGGTTGTTATTTGTATTATAAAATACACCTGGTACCTCGTTGTTTTCATGTCTAATTTAGTTGATGAAAAAAAAACCAAGATTGGAAAGGTGAGATAGGAGAATATAGAACTAAATGTACATGTACTGCCTTTCCTTACATATATATATATATATTCAATACATTTCTGCTCTCAACTTCTAAAGTCAAGTGAAAGTACGATGGAAAGTAGCTCAATCTGGTGTTTATAACATAAAATAAATTTATTGTGAAGTTTGTTTGTTTTAAAGCAGATCCACAACAGGCTATCTGCTGTGTCCACCGCGGAGAGTCAAACCCCGTACGTTAGCGTTGTAAGTCCATAAACAAACCGTTATACCTTCGGGGGACTTATTGTGAAGTATGTCAACTCATAACTGTAGCACATGCAGGTCCGTATGACATTTATTCCTAAAGTATTGAAACAAAGCTTATATCAGGCAGTTGACAAGGCCTATAATTGTTGTAATACTTACAAGATACAATGCAGTTTTGTTTAAAGTAAGAAAGGGAGGCTCCAGAGGCATATGAATCAACCTATTTAGAGACTTGACCTTTGTACGTCATATAAAAAATACATTTATCAAGTGGTTTACCAGTAACTGAATCTTAATTGACAATTTAAAAAACTTCCCTCTTCCTCATGTTTAAGACGTTTTGAGGCTAGAATGCTGAAGTGAACGCCAAATCGTTCGTACCAGAAAATGGCGATTGTAACTATCTTTCATTTGCGAGAGAGAGGAGGTAAGATTTGAGTTACACAAATAGCAGCACCAAAACTCACACACAAATATATACAGAAAAAAAAATCAATGGTAAAACTTAGACAATTCATTATACTTTGTAGAGTTAGGTTTATAACCAGCCTGCTGAAATTATGCGAATGATTTATGAGATGCGCGAGGAAACGTTTGCAACAACTATTTTTAATGAATATTCATGGATGCAGATATAAACACTTTATATGTTATTGTTATTATAATAAAGGGATTTCTAATTCTACTCTTTCGAGTAATCTCTATATATGTATTATATTAAAACAGTATAATTTTAATACAAATCTTTAAGTTCGCTAGTCTTTTATAATTTACTTACCATATAATTATGAATTTGGATGTACATACAAACATGTGTATCACTAGGTCTTTTATTAATTAGCCTTCATAAAAAATCTAGACAACATAAATGCATATAACTATTTTGATACCCGATGCTTCTAATACACAGTCTGAGCTCGTAATTTATTCTGTTTAAGAGAGGTTTTAAATAGATGGTAATCATTCATTTGGTGATGTCTCGAGCTTCACCTGCTTAAAGTCCTTTGGAAACAATAGCATAGAATGTCCGTCAGTTTGAAACATCATATCTAAGGACCGTAAAGTCGACACATCATTGAAAATAAATATAGATACTGTTAGAAAACTGTCTGTCTATATGTAATAAGCCAACTCTATGATATCGGTTGGAAAATTTCCTGTCTATATGTAATAAGTTAAATCTATGATTCTGGTTAGAAAACTGCTTGGCTATATGTAATAAGTCAATTTTATGATTCTGGTTAGAAAACTGCTTGGCCATATGTAATAAGTCAAATCTATGATTCTGCTTAGAAAACTGCTTGGCTATATTCGATAAGTCAACTCTGTTATAGTAGTTAGAAAACTGCTTGGCTATATGTAATAAGTCAATTCTATGATTCTGGTTAGAAAACTGCTTGGCTATATTCGATAAGTCAACTCTGTTATAGTGGTTAGAAAACTGCTTGGCTATATGTAATAAGTCAACTCTGTTATAGTGGTTAGAAAACTGCTTGGCTATATGTAATAAGTGAACTCTGTTATAGTGGTTAGAAAACTGCTTGGCTATATGTAATAAGTCAACTCTGTTATAGTGGTTAGAAAACTGCTTGGCTATATTCGATAAGTCAACTCTGTTATAGTGGTTAGAAAACTGCTTGGCTATATGTAATAAGTCAACTCTGTTATAGTGGTTAGAAAACTGCTTGGCTATATTCGATAAGTCAACTCTGTTATAGTGGTTAGAAAACTGCTTGGCTATATGTAATAAGTCAACTCTGTTATAGTGGTTAGAAAACTGCTTGGCTATATGTAATAAGTCAACTCTGTTATAGTGGTTAGAAAACTGCTTGGCTATATGTAATAAGTCAACTCTGTTATAGTGGTTAGAAAACTGCTTGGCTATATGTAATAAGTCAACTCTGTTATAGTGGTTAGAAAACATTCTAGGGTTAAGCTGTAGACTTCTCATCGATCCTCACGTAACAATCATTAAGTGCTTTTGTTATTTTTATTTAAACAGCAACAACAACAAATACATAAATATTAACATTTACAAATCAACAGTGTGGACCTATAACAGACGGATCCAAAGGTGATAATAACGTTGCTGTTTGGAAAATACACACAATTCATACATCACTTTGAAAACGATTTGTGTCTCGTACTGCTTGTAGTAGACGAAGGAGATTGCTATAGTTTCAATGTGATCACATTACGTTTCACATGCATATTATCCTAACATAGTTTCAACAAAATCTATATAATTCTTATACGACTTACAACTGCAGCGTCTGTCTCCTATTGTCTAATCATCGGAAGAGCATCAGGTTTGGTTGGTTTTGAAACTCCGTATTGTTTTGGTGTTTTGCACAGAAATTTCGACCGGTACTAAGTTTCCAAGCTAAAACACAGGAGAGCAGTGGAATATGTTTAAGGAACCTGTCGCTGTTCATGTCTGGATTATTCCCACCAACTCCTTTGTATAAACCCACCGAGCTTGCATGTCACTAAATGTGGCTTTATACGAAAAGTACATGTCGTGGCATTAGGACGTACAAGGGAGGTGGCCGGGACGCACGAAATCCAGCCCTATAATGTGTCCAGGTAAGTCTTAAACTGCAGCTTGCATGTTCTGAGGGCAGACTCCGACACGAAACTATGGATCCTCCATTTTACAAGTGCGTGAACACACAAAATTACAGGAATTTGTTTTACAGGTATACGCGGATTTACAAAACGTGCGGAAATCGGTGCGAGAGGAGGATCGTACACGTGATGTCGCGGCAAGTTTCGATCCTGATTTCAGAAAAGTCACAAAAACCTGGGAAGACAAGCACGTTACATCTTTAAGAAGCCTCGTGAGATTGCACGGCTTAATCGACTATACGTTTGAGTTGAACCTCTTTGTTTTTTACACAAACCCACATAATTATATGAATTCGAAATTCTATAATAAATCATAGCTTAGTAAACATATATTGCTACCAAAGCGTTGCACATTCCCGCCTGTCACATGCAGTAACTACCTCTGACACATAATCTTGAGCAGATGTCTTCTATCGTTATATTTATGAATCCCACAAATGATATTTTTTTTAGATCTAAAAGAATCAAACAAACCAAAATCCTTATTCGTAAAAGAATGTATGGTAATGTTTACTCTTATGAATGTCATTTTGTGCGTGCGAGAGCTCATAGCTCGCATGCGGCACGCGGTTCTTAACGCCACGAGAATAAAGACAGGTAGACCCCGCGTTCTGTGGTGTTTTCTTCTCGTGTCCTTATCCAAAAAGTGTATATATATATATACACGCGTACCTTTCGTTGAGGAACATTAGTCGGAAATGCTAAGAGTAACAAAAAGTGAACCACATTGAGATTACCGACTTGTCTGGAGGGGACGGCGTGGATTACAGGGCAGGAGTTGTAGCTGCTCGACCCAGCTCCGCCTGTTGGCGTGGAAGTCCTTTAATAAACACATCTGACACTGTTGGACGGGTGCACGCGACTTTCTTTGGAGGTCATTGTAGGATCTCGTGTGTGATAGTTATAAAACTAAGACATTGCGTGTTACAGATTTGATCATCCGAAGAACTGAATTTTCTTATTTACTGTACATTTACTGGTAATTATAAATTAGAGCATAGAACTAAGTACAACCGAATGTATTTTCTGTATTTAGAACGTGTTTCTTACCTTTTGCTGTTTCGCCTCCTTCGTTTAGTGGCATACATCGTACTTAAGTGATTCATCTTTTAAAGTCTCTGGGATACTGTATGAAAATCAGCCGCGCATCATGGCAGGTGACTCGCGAGTGATTAGCACGCGCCACGCACGACACTTGAGATTGCCCCGAGCCTACCGGTGTCCAGTCACCTGCCGAAGTAAGGAGCACTTCAACGAGTTAGTTGGTATTGGGAGACTGAAGACACTTTAACAACTTGGTGGTATTAACAGGGTAAGTCCTCTGTAGAATGGCTAGAAGCACCGTTGGAATACGCACTTCTCTCTGTGGAGAGAGAAAATCTAGCAATATAGGTTAGATAAGCTCTACCGAAGTTGTCGTCATTCTCTAGATAGATCTAACAGTACGTGGACTGATCGTCACCGTGAGGTGGTGTGTGATTAGAGTGGGAAGCCAGTTCGTTAAGCAGCTCACGAGAGTTGGGGAGTGGCGTAGGTTACGAATTGAGCTCAAAGATGCATTCAGTCCCTTCCAAATTCTGACCATACTCGTCTCATTTTCTTTTTAATATCTCAAACATATAGTGATTGATGGGTTACTTTCTACTGCAGGCAGAGGGCTCTCGGGAACGCCTTCGTGGAGTTCGTAGACCAATACGATTGCTTCGGTAGTGACGCACTACAATAATAATGGCGGTTGCCAGAGCAGGTAAAAACACGCCATGGTGTGGTAGCGGGGATGGTAGGAGCCACCATGGCGGCTACGGCTACCTGACAGTGTGGCATTAGTTGACCAGTGAACTGTCCAGTAAGGTCTAGCACGTCAGTAAAAGAGACAGAACTGAGGAGCGAGGTATGCTTAGCTATTAATCAGGGATCTCGGGCACACAATTATTGATTAGGGTTGCTCTAACTACCTGGTTTTATCAGGTAAGCCCCGTTCTTTGTAAACGCAAGACCCTTTCGAGTTTATGTCGGAACAACCTTCAGTCGGCAACCGGTAGGGGAACAAGGGCCTCCCGTAACATAGACAGTCTTTCGGCAGTCGGCTTCTTCTAAGTCCCGTCAACTTGTTCTTCCAGTCTCTGTACTATGCCAACTACTAAATCACCTGTTTAAACATACACCTCACCGGCAGCCAACAGCCTGTATGCGCCCCCGTGGCGTCTGAGATTTCAACAAAGACCTCCTAACGGTAGCAACTTGTTCACGCGAGTTTTCCCAGTACCATCACCTCCCAGGATCTACACAAGATTTGTCATGTCCTTAGCCACTAGACAGTTTGACTCTTAACATAGTTAAAACAGGCGGACTGGTCTGGTTTCCCAACAGCCGCATGTTCAGATCTATGGGCCTGTTTAGTTGTAGAATCTGAGGAGACCGCTACAACCTATAGCTGATGAAGATAAATGACTTTTTGAATGAATATAAGATTTTTTTAACACTCTGTAACCAAGTGTTCGGAGACGTATTGTTAGGCGGTATGGCACACAATGTACAGAGCCTTTTATGTACAGAGGCAGGTACCGCCAGGAAGGCGCCATATTAACTTATAGCTGGCGACGGAGGTTAAAAAAAATCGATAAAACCTTGACAAGTCACCTCGCGCTTTTGACACAAGATAATGATACCCAGAGTACACCAATTTATATGTACAAGGTCGGGGAGAAGAACCTGGGTAAGTTAATCAACTTGCCGTCGAAACTAATACAGCTACTGAAAAAAACAAAACAACAACTTCCATTAGCAACGGCATTTAAGATATTACTTCATTTTAACAGATATTTTTTGAACAATCAACGAATATGAAATGTATTTAAATGTACATTTGTTGTTAAGTTTTATGATTGGTAGCTATGAAGGATAATAATATTTTTTATATTCAGAGATGTTTTATTTAAAAACTCATGGATGTCAGCATTTTGATTTTGGTCATGGGTCACAATCGAGGAGTTCTTAGTCCTGAAGAGAGAAAACTGGGGCGGGGAAGGACTGAAATATCGTGTCATGGTTATTTGGTATTAAATATAATAACAAAAACTTTCCGTCCCTTGTTTATTGTGTTAATATGATGGCAATGAATCATAATTATCCAAATATATAATTTATAGTTGTTAGACCTGTAACTACAATTAAATGCAACTAACTACCTGTCTATACGTCGACCATATAGCCTATATATATATATGGTGTTTTGCGTGAATTATATGTACTTAGTGTTCAAATAAACTTAAGATTGTATTTTGAACGACTGCGAAAAGCATAAAATTTCAATAAACTTTAAATTATGATCAGCGTAGTATTAATAACAATGATGACGTTTGGTTTAATAGAGTTAACTCATTACGTTTTTATTTCTATAAGTTTAAAGAGTTGAATTTGTTGCTATGATCCTACCTTTTGTGTCAATATAGGTTTGTGAAAAATGTATTTGTTTTTCTAATCATTTACGTCACAACTATGATATTATTGATGTATGGAAAATACATCATTTTTATAATAAAATATTTTGTTGTTTCATTTTATAAATGAGAAAAGTTTGTTTTTAATCTCAAAATTGATTTGCTTCTTTAATATTTCAAAATACGTTAGTTTGGTGTGGAACTTTTCGTGATTGGAATCTGTGGACGATAAGAAATAATTTAATTATTACTTTGTTTTAAAGTTTAAACACTTTATTTGATTGAGTCATGTATACGAATATTACATGACAAAGACTTGAATCTAACCCTCCTTCAATGTTTCAACAATTCATTTACGTAAAACATTTTCTTAAGATCGAAATGCGAGGATGATAGTAAGAGATCATTTTAAATTATCCTCACTATTTAGATTCTACATTTCATTAAAACTTGTGCGTGTATTTGTTTAAAGAAATTAAAGTCTACAAGAAATGTAAGGTCGGACCAAGAACATATATACTGAGAAATTATCTGATGTATAAAACCTTCGCAACTCAAGATGTACCTTTACACATGATGTAATGTTATTTTGCTCTAACATTTATAAAAAAGAAAAGAAAATTTAAACGTGACAACATTTAACCAACTGTCTGAAAAGTTATTATTTTTATTTCTGTTAAGAAATACATAAATACAACTCAATTTTAAAAATTAAAAACAATAGTTCTTTTTTTTTCTAAATTATTTTTATTTTATTTTAGTATTTCAGTGTCTCCATACAATTCAAAATGTCTTCAAGTTTTACCCTGGTGTTTTAAATGGAAAACTACGACTTGTTATTTGAGTTAATTTTTTGTTGTATATTTCCCTTGAGCTTCCTTTTTTTGTTTGCTAACAACAATACAGGTCGAGGAAGAAAAATATTACCATGGGACATCAAAGAACACGTGAAACTTGAACATTATAATTTTATGGAGACCAGGGGTGGGTAGGTGGTTATGATTCAAAGAAAATTTGGCATTTATAGACAGACTTCAAATGGTGTAATTCATAAAACATACGCAGCAAAGCGCGGACATGTGTTGATTTGACGGACGTAAAAGATATTGGCAGGTATTAACCTTCCAGCATCAGAAACAGACCTGGAGGGATTAAACACCACCCTGGTTCCTTCGTTTATGAAAAACTTTCACTGTGCATATTGAAATATAAACGTATATTCCAAGTTACAAAATACAAATTTTCAATAAAACGAACGAGTAAAGCTTCACTAAAAAAGATGTTTTCCAACAGCAGTTTTTATTGTGTCGAATATTCAACTGTGGAAGTTAAATTGTTTAAAGTATGACAAAATATGTAGAAAAAAAATCTAAAATTTAAATGCAGACTTTGTTTTGCTTTCTTTATTATACCTTTAGCATAAAAATTCGTTTTCATACAAGTAAAAAGTAACGTAGCTAACATTATTGAACATTAAAGTGTAATTTTTAGGCGTAAAGTGTATTCGTTCTTGTAGCAATTAAATCTAGATTGATGCTAGCTAAATATTTTTTTCATGCCCGTTATAGCCAGGTGGGTTAAGGCGCTTGCTTCCTAATCTGAGGGTGGCAGGTTCGAATCCCTTTCACACCTTCAGCTGTGGGCGTTATAGCGTGATAGTCAATTTCACTATTCGCTGGTAAAAGAGTAGCCCAAGAGTGGTGATGACTAGCTGCCTTTCCTCTAGTCTTACACTGCTAAATTAGGGACGGCTAGAGCTGATAGCCCTCGTGTAGCTTTACGCGAAATTCGAAAAAGAAACAAACAAAATATTTTTACATGTGAAATTGAAAATATTAACGTCCTATTATCAGTATCAAATGTTGAATATATTGATGATAGGGAATACATTTAATGGAGAGTGTTATCGTTTGTTGAGAACTATTGGTTTAATAGTGTGGTTGTTTTGTAATTCTTCAGAATACAACATTAATAAAAACTCACATTCTAAGTTATCAAAATGGTTAAAAGAACAAAAAGAATTGTTTTGTTTAGCAGCAGGAGCTCAGTATTAATAACGAAGAGACACAACTTTAGAGTTTGCCGTAATAGTTTAGTCCAGTTCTTTGTTACTTATACTTTTCACTAACCCTTAATAGTTATTGGAATAGAATGTCAATAACTGTGCAAATTGGTCCCGTATAAGACTATTTCAAGAACTACTTTTCTTTTATCCATAAGCGGACTTACATAACATTTCAGAGCAGTTAATTCAGATTCGCATATTGTATCTAGGATGTCCATAGCAGATTTTGTGAGTTGTTTGTTTCAAACTACTGATAAATACACCATGAAAAATAGTCTGATATATGAGAGAGAGAGATGTAGGGCTTTTCTAAAGAATTCTATTAATGCAAGCAACACAATACTGTCATACATTGATTATTTCATTAACTATTAATTGTGAACAGAATTTAAACACGATCACATCAGATAATTCTTCAACACTGGTCGTGGTTAGAACAAGACGGTCGTATTCAGAACGTTTATTAGACTGCTATGAAACCCACGCATATTCACCAAAATCATGCAATGAGCAGTGGGGTTTGTATCACTCACTTTATGTTGCTGTTCATGCTAATTCTTACATTCAAAGAAACATGAAAGTTAACCTTTTACATCAACCTCTGTAATTAGCGGTTTATGGAATGCAATCCGTACTTTAGAGTTAGTAGCATGGGGCTTACTACACTGGGTGTACTCGTTGGATTACAGTCCAGAATAATTAGTAAGGTCCGACGCTGTGGCTTAACGCTACATAGTTAGTTTCGTTTGATAAAATATTCCAAGGTTATCTTGAATCGAAGGAGCTCTGTGGTTATTTTTGCATGGAGAACAGTTAGTTATTCTCCATTGTTACGTACGATAATTTTACTTTTATTCAGTGCATTGCATACAATAAAGTTGGCTGCTGGACTCACATACTAACAAATACTTGTATCCAATTACCGTTTCTCATTTCATAATAACTTCAATCGGCTGTACATAACAATTGCTGATGTTATAACCTCTGTGCGTCAGCACACCATGGAATTTACAAATAAGTTCAGTGAGGACCTGTTTTTAATGTCTTTTGATGTATAGATACACTTGGTAGTACAGTGTATAGGATCTAACGTTGTGGTATATGCTGTATTACAATATCTCATTGCCTGTTGTTCTGTTCCTTAGTTGCCATCTGGTTAAAATATGGTTTTGTTATCTGATGGGAGCTACTTTTCGGTCTGTTTTGTATTTTTAACAAATTTTGCCTCATGTTTTTAGAAATATAGCATAACAGCTGTGAATGAAACTGCTTTTTTGAATACCTTTTATAAATGAAACAATGAGTTGAAACAAGCAAGTTTGTTACCTTACGGTTAAACTTGTGTATAATAGTACATGCAATTTGTTAGGATGGATGTCTGTGCACTGGACACCGCAGGTTACAAACCTCAATTTTTAGTGTTATAAGCCCTCATACTTACCTCAGAAACACCAGGAAGCATATGTGGTAATACGTAGAATTATAAGTTGGATTAGGGTCAGAGGTATTATTTCGTCTCATAGTGTATTTCAACTTTTCAAAGCATTGAAAATAAGATTAAATATAAAGCTCAACAAGCACTTCGTGAAACATGCCACGAATTGTTTTTCTTGTATCCATTGTAGTCCTGATCGTGTATCTTGCACCTGGGACATAATTATACAGTATCTCCCTCAACCTCTGGCAATCCAGTGTCTACTGAATATACATATATATATATCATTGTTAATAAGCAACGTTTCAGGTTATAAAGTTCATTCAGTCTTGCAATAAAAAGTTTGCTTTTTTTCTTAACATGAATAACATAATAGTTGTTGTACAGGTGTGTAAATATAATAAATTATATTCAATAGTTAGTTTGTATATTGGTACCTGTTATCTAATAAATGTTCACATATACAACTTGCACAATAAGGGAGAGACAGAATGTTCTAACAAAATGCAAGTATCAGCTGCTTCATATTTGTGGGCATTTACGGATTCCGTTCACAATTTTATATTGATCATTATTTTGTCGAGCCTTACGTTTTATTTATCTCTTCAAAGTGACTGCTTATTTAAGCACTTTGTTTGGTGTTGTTCCTTTCTATTTTCATAAACGTTTTCACCTTCACTTGGATTAATTTCTACTGTCATTTTCAAGATTTCTGTTTTTGGTTTGCTTGTGGTCTATGTTCAACTTATGTTGTTTAGTTTGATAATTTTATTGTTCTTTTTGTTTTCTCTCTCTTCATTTTCGTCTATTATAGAGCTCTAAAGAGGACTGCATCGTCATTTGTTGGTCGTTATTAGATTATTCTGTGAACTAATTTATTTTTCTTTTTATAGATTCTCACTTTTTTCCTTCTTTATTTGTCCCTCGCTGGGACAGCGGCAAGTCTCCGGATTTACAACGCTGAAATCAGGAGTTCGATTTCCCTCGACGAGCACAGCAAATAGCTCGATATGGTTTTGCTGTAAGACAAATACACACAATCTCTTTTTTCTTTACTTTTCTTCATTGGTTCTTTATGGACATTGGTTGGCTTAGTGGTTAGCGAGCCAGGGTGCGAAACGAAGGGTTTGAAGTTCGAGACGTGATTACACTAAATACTCTGCGCACTCTAGAAGTGTTATGAAAATGACATCCCATTCAATTCTGTTATCAGATTAGAAAGTCGAACATTCTGTGGCGGCGGGTATTTCTGACTGAGTGCCCTACCACTGGTCAAGATTTAAAAATCAGAGGAGTTTATAGCTGAGCTCTAGGGATCTTTGACCTGAACGTTTACCTCATAGGCTGTAAAAGCTACTATATATGTAAAAACGGCTCGTTTGGGTTGAGAAAATATCTTACGTAGAGGAGCGAACGACGTTTCGACCTTCTTCGGTCATCGTCAGGTTCACAAAGAAAGAAGGAGGTAACTGAACGGAAGCTGACCACGTGTTTCTTTCTTTGTGAACCTGACGATGACCGAAGAAGGTCGAAACGTCGTTCGCTCCTCTACGTAAACAATTTTCTCAACCCAAACGAGCCGTTTTTACATATATATTTCTCTACAAGTGGGTTTTCTCGACATCACTGTAAAAGCTACTGGTCAGATTGAAAATTGCATTTCCTATTTATTCCATTTATTGGTTCCCCTCTCCTCATCAGCAACTCTCGAAGGTAACGACATTAAAATCCGGTCTCGGCATCTGTGGTAGTCAGAACCCAAATATCACATTGTGTAGCTGTGCTTAACAATACCTCAAATAAACCATTTGTTGGTCTTCACTTTGTTCATTTTCTTTTTTTTTTACTGGTTTTTATTTAATCCTTTGATGGTTTTCTTTTATTATTTATTCAATCTTTGTTACGTCCTGTTTTTCGTCCCTTTATTTCTCTGAAGTTCATAAACCTCGTTTCGTTTCTTGTGAATTTTTAAGTTTGTTTGATGAATTACTTGTTGATTTTTATTTTTTTTGTAATTTTTGTCTTTCTATCTTTATCTAGATAATTCTTCGTCCTTTATATTGATATGAACTTGTCTAATTTAGCGCAGATACCCTCGTGTAGCTTGCGCGAAATTCAAAAGAAACCTTGTCTAATTTACATTGTTTTTCTAGTAATTTTTGTCCTGATGTTTTTTACGTAATGCTTTTTTATTGCTTTAATTTAATCCATCTTTCATTCTTGCCTACCCCACCCTAGTGGCACAGTTGTATCTCTGAAAGCTTATAATGCTAGAAACCGGGTTTCGATACCCGTGGTGCGCATAGCACAGACAGCCCTTTGTGTAGCCTTGTGAAGAATAACAAACAAACATTCTGGGCCCTTTTTGTGCCCATATTTTTTTTCTATCTGAAGTGTATTCCCTCTGTTAAACAAAGTGACTTTAATTTTACGCCTGAGTATTAGGTACTAGGAATATGCAATTATCATGTAATGTATAAACAAACGTTTATCACTTGGTCACGAACAATAGTTGTGGTTGTTTTTAATCAAAGTAACCTTGATGAAACATGAAGCATTTTATTGCGCTTTTGTTGTTTCGGTGTAGTTGCCACAAACAAACTTGGCAAGTAGTTTTTGTCACTTTAAACTTGCTAGTAATTTACTTTATGAAACTCTACATTCATATATCCTGGATGATTCTGTAACAATTTATAATTCTGTAAGTAAGACAATCATAACCTCAGCTAAGTTTTATAACGCTTGGGTTATCACTGTGCATAGCTAGACGCTTGTTTCTTTTTTTGTTTTTGAATGTCGCGCAAAACTACACGAGAGCTATCTGTGCTAGTCGTCCCTAATTTAACAGTGTAAGACTAGAGAAAAGGCAGATAGTCATCATCACCCACCGCCGACTCTTGGGCTACTCTTTTACCAACGAAAAATTTGATTGACCATCACATTATAATGCCCTCACGGCTGAAAGGGCGAGCATGTTTGGTGTGACGGGGATTCGAACCCGCGACCGTCAGATTACGAGTCGATGCCTTAACCACCTGGCCATGCCGGGGCCTTGTTTTAGTGGCAAATGATTAATTTTACTATTAATTATAATTTTATGTATGTTTCAAAATCTCATAGATTTTGTCTGAAACTTTATTCTTGCTGTGTGACAGTGGAATTCGTACAAAGAAAGTAAATCATTTACTTAGTTTTTAAAAACGAGTGTTTATCATAGATATTTGGACATATTAAAAGAAATAGTGTATGTCCTACTGTACTTCCGTATTTATCTTATTTCGTCTCAACGTTTCAGTTCACAGATGTAATAAAGTTACACCTTTCTTATTTGCAGAGGTTAAGTGAATTAAAATAAAACTATTTTGAGGGTTCACCACATCATAACAGTTTATGTCGTCACGTCTGGTCAAGCTCTACCTAATAACCGTCTATCTTGACAATAGCTCTTTTGCGTAATTTCTATTGCAAACTTGTCTGTCGCAAGGCTATCGTGCCCAAGTGCATCACTACTGTTGACTTCGCGTTATCTATCTTGCGTACGAGGATGACGGAAACTCAATGCCTGTTTAAAAGTCCGATCGCACAGAAATCCAAAGGCGCTACAAATGGAAGAACGTGAATATTCGGTTCATTGACCAGCTGCTTCAGGCATGCATTAAGCACAAAGCTACAAAATGTGCTATCTGTACTCTGCCCACCACGGGTATCGAAACCCGGTTTTTAGTGTGTAAATCCGCAGATATGCCACTGTGCCACTTGGGGGCTCATGTCTCGAGACTGGAAGTCTTTGTTTGATTTGGAGTCCGACAAGCTGCCCACTGGAAAACATCCCAACCACTAAATTTTTGTTTGTGAGCGTTTACTTTCGTTATTTACCACTATTCAAGGTATGAGAGAAGGTCATACTGAACTGTCAACAGTCACTTCAAGCAAACATTACGAATAAACGAGTAATACGTAAAAATATAGTAGATCAGTTCTGTGTTTACTAAATAAACTTTTTAGTGTTTTTGTGTATAAGGTGTTTTCAGTTAATTTAAATGATATTACCGATATCTAAGTAATTTTGGAAACAAATCCAAAGATAAGCACAACGATAAGAAAGGTTCAAAAACCAAACTGATAAAATAGCAAAAATATGTTAATTATTATTTAACATAAAAATATTAATATGTATATATATATGTTAATATATACAGCTAAATCATGTTTTATATGCTGCTCCGCAATTTCTACCACTTAGTTTTACTATAATATCGTATGGGCTAGCGTCTTCTTTAATATAAATGTACTTCATACCAGAGCAATTGGCACCACCGAGGTGAAAGCTATACAAAGAATTTAGTTACCTTACAGGAACTTCTACAATATGGTGACTAGAGATCATTTTGCTCTTCAGCGACACGCTTTAAATGCAAATGTTCTACAGGTACGATAGTGATTGTATGCTTTTAATATTGATTAGTCATTATATCATCCAGAGACCATTTCACGATACAACTAGCCTGCTTATTAGTATTATATAAGCCAGATGAGTCAACCGCTGTTAGGGAACAAAATTGGTCTGTCGACACCGTAAAAACGAGGAGAATCATGGGAGGTTTTGTAAATGTACAATAGTACTTTTCAACTTTCTGTATCTTTGATCATGGTGCTTGGAAGCTGTGGGTTTACAAATGTTGTTCAGTACATCAAAACGATCGTGAGAAAATCTTTGAATAATTTTGAATGTTGCCCAGTAAACACTTATCTACCAGTCGCCTGGTGACTTATCATAGTTTCCTAGTAATGGTTCTAGATTTAATCATTTCAATCTAAAAATCACCTCAATTTGTCGTTTTTGCGGTGTTGGAATAGACACCTTAATCTAACAGCTCACTCAATTGGACCTTTGATGTTTCATTAACATAATAATAAGCTCTGTTCTTCATATCTGACTTCTATAGTAGCGAATTGAAGTTATTCCTTTTATTTTTCTATGCGCTTTGTGTTACGATTAAGATAATAAACCTTAATGTTTTACATTTTTCGTCTAGAAATAAGTGTATCCTTCCACCGATGATCAGGAAAAAAAATCCTTCTTTATTACTGATATTTTTACGTGCTAAGTTTTCTATAATATTTAAGCTTAAAACCACCTATTTGTAAAAGTCAACGTAAACATTTATTGGTTATCTCTAATACATCAAAATAAAATTACTGCTTTATTATTTATATTTTACTTGGTGAGTCTAACATAATATCTGAGCTTAAACCAATTTATTTGTTAATTAAGGTAATTAACACTTATCATTTATTCATCAGTTGACTTTTATGATGTTAATTTTAATCTAATTTTTCATTGCTATCCATATCTTATCGAAACATTTAATAAACTATTATTATATTCTCCCTTGTCAAACGGCTTGTAAGTTTCTTCCTTGTTTGCTATACATTGTACCTCGTTAAACTACTTTTAAGTTCGATCCTTGACTGCTATAGCTCCTACTTTGTCAAACTACTTATAAGTCTGATTCGTGATTGCTGTACTTTATTTTAAAACTAATATTTTTACTGTCTTTTCAGAACAAACGTAACCGTTCTATCTTGTTCAAACAAGTGTACTTAACACAACAGTATTAGCCGCTACATTCTCTGTTACTCATTCGCTCTAAGATATCTGAACACGAGATACAGTTACAGATATATGAAAGGACATATTTTAATGAATTTCAGTGCAGTTTCCAAATAATTAAATGGTTTCAAGCAATATATTTTATAAATCAAACGAAATTACTGGTAGGGGAAATGATTATTTTTGATTAAATTGTCTCAACATTTTCCCTAGAGGGAACACTGTGTTCACCACAAACACAGAACTGTCTCAACATTTTCCCTAGAGGGAACACTGTGTTCACCACACACACAGAATTGTCTCAACATTTTCCCTAGAGGGAACACTGTGTTCACCACACACACAGAACTGTCTCAACATTTTCCCTAGAGGGAACACTGTGTTCACCACACACACAGAATTGTCTCAACATTTTCCCTAGAGGGAACACTGTGTTCACCACACACACAGAACTGTCTCAACATTTTCTCTAGAGGGAACACTGTGTTCACCACACACACAGAACTGTCTCAACATTTTCTCTAGAGGGAACACTGTGTTCACCACACACACAGAACTGTCTCAACATTTTCTCTAGAGGGAACACTGTGTTCACCACACACACAGAATTGTCTCAACATTTTCCCTAGAGGGAACACTGTGTTCACCACACACACAGAACTGTCTCAACATTTTATCTAGAGGGAACACTGTGTTCACCACACACACAGAACTGTCTCAACATTTTCTCTAGAGGGAACACTGTGTTCACCACACACACAGAATTATCTCAATATTTTCCCTAGAGGGAACACCGTGTTCACCACATACACAGAATTATCTCAACATTTTCTCTAGAGGGAACACCGTGTTTACCACACACACAGAACTGTCTCAACA
This sequence comes from Tachypleus tridentatus, assembly GCF_004210375.1. NCBI lineage: Eukaryota > Metazoa > Arthropoda > Merostomata > Xiphosura > Limulidae > Tachypleus > Tachypleus tridentatus. The sequence continues at coordinate 18,278,358 of NC_134832.1, read as the reverse complement.
TTTTCTCTAGAGGGAACACCGTGTTCACCACATACACAGAATTATCTCAACATTTTCCCTAGAGGGAACACTGTGTTCACCACACACACAGAATTATCTCAATATTTTCCCTAGAGGGAACACTGTGTTCACCACACACACAGTTTGATAAAATCCTCCACTGATTTTTTTCAATATTCTAAAATATTTGTTCTTTTAGGTAACAAAAAAGTGGCATTAATTTACTTGTCCAAACCAGGGTAATATCTTAGATCGATTTTCACTTAGAGCTGAAGGAGTACCTAATTTTAAAATCGATGTTAGAAACAGCACATCCAGTGTTGTATTGTATATGAGAATAACATTGTAATCGATCGATGCTCATGATTATTGGCCATTTTTGAATAGAAAAGAGAGAAAGGAGGATTTTCATTACACATAAAACTTTACTTAGTCCAAAGATTGATGTTTAATAAATCAAAACAAATCGTTCCTAAAGATCGCTTTACACAAGCCACCTTATTTTGATATTTCAATAACCGCAAAAATATTGTAAAGACTGAAAACTTTGAGTAATAGAGTGTTCATAAATTAATAAGGAAACCATTATAGACTAGTAAAAATGTGTGGTATGTTTCTTTGGATATTTTATTTTACCATTTCATCGGTACTAAATCGTTCTCTGTAAATCCTTCAAGTGGCACTACCGCTCCATACCTATAGCAAGGCCCGGCATGGCCAGATGGTTAAGGCACTCGAATCGTAATTTGAGTATCGCGAGTTCGAGTCCCCGTCACACCAAACATGCTCGCTCTTTCAGCCGTGGAGGAGTTATAATGTGACGGTCAATTCCACTAGTCGTTGGTAAAAGAGTAGCCCAAGAGTTGACGGTGGGTGTTGATGAATGGCTGCCTTCCCTTTAGTTTTACACTGCTATATTAGAAACGGCTAATGCAGTTAGCCCTCGTGTACCTTTGTGCGAAATTCAAACCAAACCAGTATGAAACACCATGTCATACATCTTTATATGAAGATTGATCTCAGATGTCCTTTACGTTTCTTACAAACGGCACGTCACGCTTTCAGAGTAGCTGTACCAGTTGTGTTTTTGTGTAACTGAAATATATTTTAGTTCGTCCGAGGAAACAGTATTGTATTACGTAATTGTTCAATATATCACCACTATACCATTTCAGAATATTTCCACTTTTGTTTACGTACTTTATAAATACATCACGAAACATCTGCTTATATTGATAGAGTGGAACTAATTTAAATCACATTGCTCTTTATTGGTCCATTACGGGTTACCACTAAAAATGTTATAAAAGTATCTGAACTACAGGAGTTATTTGCTGTCTGCAATTAAGAAGACCGTTTGCTTAAATTGTGTGTGTGTGTTGTATGTATATACATATGTGTGTGCGTGTGCGTGTTGTATATGTGTGTGTGTGTTGTGTATATATATATATGTGCGTGTCTGTTGTACATATATACATATGTGTGGGTGTTATATATATACATATGTGTGTGTTGTACGTATGTATGTATGTGTGTGTGCGCGTGCGTGTGTTGTATATATGTGTCTGTGTGTGTATACATGTGTTGTGTATCTATATATATGTGCGTGTTGTATATACATGTGTGTGTTGTATATATATACATATATATGTGTGTGTTGTGTGTATATACAAATATGTGTGTGTGTGCGTGTGTGTAGTATATACATGTGTGTGTGTGCGTGTGTGTGAGTATATACGTATTGTGTATTATGTATTGTATGTGTGTATTGTTTGTATATATATATATATGTTGCGTGTTGTGTATATATATATATTATTATTGTGTTGTATATACATGTGTGTGTTGTATATATACATATATATGTGCGTGTGTGTGTAGTATATACGTATTGTGTATTGTATGTATATGTATGTGTTTGTATATATTATATTATTGTGTGTTTTGTGTATACGTATTGATTGTGTTTGTATATATATATATATTATTGTGTGTTATACATATATATACACGTATTGATGATGTGTGTGTGTGTTGTACATATATACATATGTGTGCGTGCGTGCGTGTGTGTTGTACATATATACATATGTATGTGCGTGCGTGTGTGTAGTATACACATGTGTGTATTGTATATGTATGTGTTGTTTGTATATATATATATGTGTGTGTGTGCGTGTTGTATATATATTTGTCTTTGTATGTTGTATATATTTATATGTGTGTGTGTTGTATAACCGATTAATATGTGATCACACATTCATTCAGAGAAAATGACATTCTTGTATTATTTAAGTAATGAATATATAATCATTTATTTGCTGAAAGCAGCCGCAGCCTTACATTGTATAACGGCATACATACATCATCATATATCAAATAACAAACGCCAGCCTTGTGTTATATAACTAATAAATACATCATTATGTTTCCCCTGAAACAAGTTCCAGTTTTGTAAACACATTATCTTACATCCGCTGACATAAACACCAGTATTTATTAATACAACAAGTAAATCATTTTATATGCAAGCGCAAATTATATTATATAAAGAGTAAAAACACCATCATCCATCCATTCATGTTTGAAGTAATTACTTCAACACTCATAGATTCATAGAAAGTGACGAATTTACTTGTATATATATATATATATATCTGATAAACACATTATCATTCTGACGTTCAGAAAAATTCTCTGACTTGTATATACAAATATCTATAACAGGTATTCCTCCATCAAAGAAAGTGGCAGGATGATATTATAATAATTGATAGGTATACCATTTTCAATACATTGAACAAATGTTAGTCCTGTGTTATCCAAAGGGCAAATGCTTTATTATTAATCCATTCAAATTAAATGTTGGTATAGTTTTGTCTCAGCTTTTAAATACACCATAGTTCATCATTTCGAAAGGGTTTCGTTTCTAAAACGGATGGATTATCTATTATATTGAAAAATATCTGTCCTGGCTCAAAGATTGATAAATTCATCAAAACCGGTAATACTGAAAGCGTCAATCATTTATTATTTAACTAATATTCCAACAAGTGAAATCTCAAGGTCGCGGGTTCGAATCCCCTTTCCATCAAACGTGCTCGCCCTTTCAACCGTGAGAGCGTTATAACGTGTCAGGCAATACCACTATTCGTTGGAGAGTAGCCCAAGAGTTGGTAGGGGGTGGTAATGAATCGCTCTAGTTTTTCACTACTATATTAGGGACGGCTAGTACAGATAGTTCTCGTGTATTTTTGCGCGAATTTCAAACCAAAGCAAAAAATGATTATATAATATGTTATTTAAGTGATATAAAACATAATCAATTACTTCTAAAATGTGTTAAGATGAATGTAGTAAAAAGTAATTAATATCCTTGGTATGTGTTAAAGTCTTTTGAATATCAAATTTTACAAACACGAGATAACAATAAGTGTTAAAAAACAAAAGTGATGTTCATTTTAGTAATTCTTAATCGAGTTATAGGAGTATACATGCGGACACACACACACTTAGATGCATAATCAATCTTTTAATTGGATAGGTCTAATAGATTGGTTTGTTTAGTTTGTTTTGAATTTCGCGCAAAGCTATAGGAGGGCTATCTGCGCTAGCCCTCCCTAAATTAGGATTGTAAGATAAGAGGGAAGGCAGCTAGTTATCATACGCCATCGCCAATGTTTGGGCTATTCTTTTACCAACGAATAGTGGGATTGACCATAACATTATAACGCCCCCACGACACCATGTTTGGTGCGATGGGGATTCCAACCCGCGACTCTCAAATTACGAGTTGAGTAGCTTAACCATCTGGTGATGCAGGGCCATATGTTGGAAGTCATTAACTTATTTACCAAAATTATTCATACACATCAATCTGAATAAATAACTGCTAACGTATAAAACTTTTCCAAAGAAAATTGGAGACTATTCAGAATTATCTGTATACCAGAGTTAAAGCAAAAGATGTCGTGTTACTTTCTTTCTATATTTCAACATTTATTTCAGCTTTCAAATTATAGCTGTTCCCAGCTTGAGGCAAGTCTTAACTCGTCTATAATTTCTCTCTCTTATATTAAAATTTATTTTCCAAATAGCGGCAGAAAAATGAAACACAGCAACCAACAACACTTCATCCTTACAGATGCATCTCCAAAACTATTTCTGTCGTCAGGTTGGGTAGAAAACACACTTCCCTGTTCTGTGTGTGGGATGTGAGCTCAACCTCTAATGTCACGTTCTACAGAAGGTTTGTTATCCGATTCGATGTTATCGGTACTCTCGAAGCAGTGTAGCTCTGCTAGGAGCAGCTGAAAACAACTCGCGAAGGGTTAATTAGTATCCCAGAAAGAGTGCTTCTCTGAATAGTAATTGTTTTAAATGGTAATAACACAACAGCTTCTGACATTATTTGTGTTTTTAGATCTATTGGTCTTATACTCATTGGATCTGTGAAACTAACCTCAATTAGATATTTTTTAGTGAGAAGGTAGGTTAATTATGGAAGGATTTCTCATCTGATAAGATATAAAGTGTTCGTGTGTCTTTGTTTTTTTTCTGTCTCACTGTAATGTATAGCCGATTTCTTTTGTACTGAGTTAATTTACTAGAAATAATTTTATGGTGTCTATAAAAAAAAACCACTGTTTGAAACTTCTTCGAATAGTCAACTGTTTTTATTAAAACTCATTTGCATAATCTTTGTTGTGATCATTGATACGAGACAATAATTAAATGTAATATACTTCAAGTGTGGTGCTAAATATAATCATAGTTTCGGTTACGTATGTTATGATAAAACATTATAGAAAGTGAAAAATACAGTATTATACACAGTTACATTATTTTGGGAGAGGTTAAAAAACTTAAAATTGCTAAGACTTGTCTATACTAATATTCCCTGTCATTAGAGCTTATTGCAGATAAATTGATGAATGATACTAAAAACATCCAAATAACTTACTATTATTTACGGAAAATTTACTGTTTGAGATTTTTAGTTTATTTTTAAGTTAAAATTACCTCAGGTCTTGATTTGAATTTCGCGCAAAGCTATACGAGGGCTATCTTCGCTAGCCGTCCCTAATTTATCAGTGTAACACTAGAGGGAAGGTAACTAGTCATCACCACCCACCACCAACCCTTGGGCTAATTTTTTACCAACGAATACTGGGATGAACCGTCACCTTATAACGCCCCCACTTAATTTTTTCAATCACATTAACTCTATACATTTCAATATTAACTTCACATGTGAACAGGAAGAAAGCAATCAAATATCATTTCTTAACCTCAAAATTACAAGAACCGATACACAATTTAAAACAGAAATCCACCGAAAAATCACCCATACTGGACTATACATTCCTTGGGACTCAGCACAAGAAACAAAACAAAAACTCAACATATTAAGAAACCAAATAAACATAGCCATAAAACTATGCTCACCAGATAAAATTAACGACGAATTAGACAAAATAAAACAATACTTTATCAACATCAATAAGTTTCCTCCACAAACCGTAGAAAACATTATACGCACACATATAGACAGAAAGCAAAATCAACTAACAAAAGTAAATATATCCCACGAATTAAAAAATCACGAAGCCATATACTCCTGCATACCATTTATTCGCGACATCAGCAGAAATATAACCAACATTTGGCAAAAACTAGTAACAAAATATGACATCCAGTTAATACCAAATTTATTCAAAAACCAGGCACAAAACTAAGGTCTATACTGTGTAAAAACTACACTGACAAACACCACACCAACATTATTTATAAAATACAACGTGATAACTGCCACAACTTCTATATTGAAGAAACAAGTAGAAAAATGGAAACCAGATTCAAAGAACACAAAAAGTCACCTTCACACGTTTACGAACTCTGCAAATCAAATAAACACAACATAACCATAGAAAACATCCAAATACTAAATAAACAAACATAAACAAACGCAAAATTAAAGATTTTTTTAACGACACGAATACTATTTGGAATAGATATAATTGATTATTAAACTTAAAACTATACAATCAGTGATGACGAAAAACCCCTTGTAGAAAAAAATATATGTAAACTCAATACAGGTTCACAAAGGACATCCACATGTTTGAAGAAGGTTGTATAACTAAGTTTAGAATGTAGAGGGCGTGCTTAGATGTTTGATTATATTTATTAATATAGGTATAAAGGTGTTCCTTTGTATTGGTTTATTTTAGAACACCTTTATACCTATATTAATAAATATAATCAAACATCTAAGCACGCCCTCTACATTCCTAAACTTAGTTATACAACCTTCTTCAAACATGTGGATCAGTCAGTTACCTTTTCTTTCTTTGTGAACCTGACGATGACTGAAGAAGGTCGAAACATTGTTCGCTCCTCTACATAAAAATTTTCTTAACCCAAACGAGCCTTTTTACATATATATTTTTCTCTACAAGTGGGTTTTTTCGTCATCACTGATTGTATAGTTTTAAGTTTAATAATCAATTATATCTATTCCAAATAGTATTCGTGTCGTTAAAAAAATCTGTCTTTAATTTTTATAATTATTGTTGATGTCACAACATTTTATTTAATACTCTGGTATCACACAGTTCCTTTCTGTTCCAATATTTCAAATCTTCATTTTGTTGTAAGATGTCTCTAGTGTCTGGCCTTACATGTTAATATATTATTATCAGATATGGTTTTTTAGTTAACACATACAGAAAAAGTAACTGTAGTCTTGAAGAAGAATACTTGACTTGGACTTGAGAAACTGACTATATTAGCACATAAAATTTATTATCTGCACAGGTAAAAGCACTTTATCATAATGATCGTGCAGGTTACTTATTTGGTTCGTAATTACCATCGATTCCAAGGGTTATGTTTAGAGACAGAATTATCCGTCTACGTCAGTGTTATGAATACGTGTCTGTGTCTATCAAACCACGACCATTAACAGATATTAGATAGAACTGTAGGTTTATGTAATTACTAACAGAGTACCATGCATTGCTCGGATGAAGATAGCTCTTCAACTCATTTAGTTCTTTATTTACATTCTAATCTATTGATCTACTGTAAAGTTTCTTTGAACATAATATTTTTGTCTTGCAATCAGGACCAAAGAAGAGGTAATTTTTTCCAGCTCCAACTCTAGAGCAGCCAACATAGAACTAACCGGTCATGATTTACGTAAAGTCCTACCACCCTGGGGCTTTGACCTTGTGCTTTGTCGATGGTCATGGCAAAGGTCGATCTGACAGTAAACTGTATCTTGAGCAGTGTAGTTCGCCACTACACTGTTTTAATTGGTCGTTCTGTTTGCAAAAATTGCTCTATTGGTTACATCTTTATAGTAAAACTTTAACCTTTGTGTGGAAAGTAGTCTGGGCTATGTGACTGTACATAAAAAAACAGACCCATAAAGAAAGAGACATCTTCGCTCATATATGTGGATTTTTTTGATGAACTTCTTTAAGGTGACATTTTATAGACATTATCTCATAAATAAAAAAAGGATTTTTGTCTTTGACCTCCATATAGTTTCAAAGTCAGGGATCACATTTATTTGTGTTAATTTGAACTTCATACATTTATTCTCCCTCCAGGTATTGATCTATTAATGTTTAATATTCGTATAGACTTATATCAGCTATCAAAATAAGCCCAACATAAGTACTCTTGCTATAATATTTCACTCTGCATGTTTATATATCTATATTCACCTTACCTCAAATAGTAACTACTGTATTTGACAGATTTTATTACACTCTAAAAATGTCTTTTCTCCTTGATTCTCATGTTGACTTAATAGATTGTGCGTGCTTTATGTTGTTGTTGTGCCCGTATTTACTTAACTCGCATAGTACCTGATGGAATTCATCAGTCTTCAGGAATTAATTGAAATTATCAGATCGAAAGTAATTTTACTCAGTAGATCCTTCATTTGTTTTGTGTTTGTGCTCTCCTTAACTCAAGTATTATATTTGACGGAACTGATCGTATCCAACGAACCATCATTGTATGTGATTCTCCTAACGACTAGTCCAAAAGTACATAGTGTTTCTATCTACGTATACACATATATGCTTGTGACGAATTATACTTCATTGTTCTATGACTATGCTTACAATCCTTAAACAGTGACGTAACGTTACTGAAATTTTCAAGCATTTGGCAAATAAGGTCAGAAGTGGGGATCAAACCCCAGGTAACTACCTTCAAGGACCTGGAAATGTCTGAAGAGCATCAGCATATGTGTCTTCATGTTAAATGTGGTATCTGATTCCAGTGAGAATTTGTCTCCATGTTATTTTGGTCTCTGGTACTAGAAAGGATGTTTTTCCATGTCTGATGTAGTCTATTGTATACGAGAAAAGAATTGTCTCCGTGTCCGATGTAGTCTCTATTTTATTGAACTCAACTAAATTTATGTTCGAAGCCATTAAATGGTCATTATTATCCTTTATCATTGAATATACACATTTCATGTAGTAATGTTAATAATAAACAGTAATACTGGTTAAACGTAAATCTTGCTGTTTTAACATTTAACTTAACACCTGGTTAGAATTTAAAAGCTAAACAAACCTGGTCAGAATCATTCACGTAATTAATGTGATTAATTCTCACCGAATATTTCTGAACTACAGAAAAGTTATTGTGTATTCTGAAACGCTAGCGACTTAGACCAATAAATTTATAAAATGTCGAAACCTTCTGGGATGCACATTGGAGGTCAACGAACTTAGTGGAATCAAACTTTCCAGAGATGACGTGATTGCATTTGCGTGCGGAAGCTTTTACAGTCTTGAAGTTTCTAGAGCCCTGTGATAATATACAAATGCCACTAAGAAAGGTATGAAGTTTGTTTGCTTGTTTTTACATATCGCGCAAAGCCACATAAGGGCTATCTGCTCCAGCCGCCCCTAACTTAGCACTGAAAGGCTAGAGGGAAGGCAGCTAGTCATCACCACCCACGGCCAACTCTTGGGCTACTCTTTTACCAACAAATAGTGGGATTGACTTCACATTATAACGCCCCCACGGCTGAAAGAGCGAGCATGTTTGGTGTGACAGGGATTCGAACCCGTGACCCTCAGATTACGAGTCGAGTGCCTTAACCACCTGGCCATGCCGGGGCCGTTTCATAAATTACTGATTGTCTGGCTGTAGACAACCTTATCCAGTGGCTATTAAGTAACAGTGTTAACCCACCTCTAAAAGTAGTTCGTTTCCCCTCAGTGGACTCAGCAGATAGCCCGATGAGGCTTTGCTATAAGAAACACACGCACATACACACTCTAAAATATTTGACTAATTTGATCGTTTTCATTGGAATAATCATTCTCTGATATTATTCCAATCAATTAGATCGAAACTGAGTTAACACAATAGATTCTATGGCTATCTCTACTCACCTTATAATCAATTAATATTTGCCGGATTTGATAAAAAAATATAAAACAATAAGTTCCACCAGTCTCAGAAATGAATAGGTCAAAATGAATTATTATTCTAAACGGCTAACATTATTGACTACCATTCAGCTGATAGGTCTGGAATTATTATTATTTTTTAATTTCTTTAACTGGTAGATAAGAATGACATACCTTCCCTGGATAATATCCTACACCAGTTACCATATATTATATTTTAAGTTTCTACCAAGTTTTAAGGTATTCTAAAAGGAAACAAGAGAATAATTCTGTACAAAACGATTAAATAAATCTAATAAAAGACGGTTAAAGAAATTTCAAACAGTTAGGCTTAGACTTGAACTTTTCTCTACCAACGTCTGAATAATGTCGGTCGATAATTATTATTTTGATAAAAGATTAATCGACTCTTTTGTTAGGTTAACTTTAGTAATACAATCATTTTTTCTTACATATGAACAAAAGTTAGTTTAGAAAATCCGAGATACAGTTTCACCGATTGCTGAAGGAATTGAAAGATTTATTTGAAAATATTTAATAACTTTTCTACAATATATTAAATAGCGATCTCACAAGTTACGTTTCAGTCATGGAAATTTTATTTTATTTTACTAATAATTTATATGCTTGTATAATTTAACTCATAATCAACATATCTTTGCTAGCAGATTACACAGACTGAATAACAATTGAGGTATTTCAGGTAATTTTTATAACACAGGAAATAAAAAATACTATATTATGTTGAATATTTTATGATATAACTTCCGAAATGTTTAAATTATTTTCCATTACCAGTCGGAGGTGTGAACTATATATATATATATATATCATTAGTGATGTCAACCATACAGTGTGTCCTCTCGTGGAATTTACAAATACAATATTGAGGCAAATAATAAACTTTTATTTTTTAAATATACAAATAAAAATTACTTCTGAAGATTCTCTAGAGTTCGCGCCGTTTCATTTATTCATAATTGTAAGTATTTTAATTCTCTTTAACCATTGCTCTTACCCTAAGCTTATTAGGTTCTGCATAACCAGGTGGTTAAGGCACTCGACTCGTAATCCGAGTGTCACGGGTTCGAATTTCTGTCACACCAAACATGCTCGCCCTCTCAGCCGTGGGGGCTTTATATTGTTACGGTCAATCCCACTATTTACTGGTAAAATAGTAGCCCAAAAGTTGGTGGTCGGTGGTGATGTACTAACTGCTTTCCTTCTAGTCTTACACTGCAAAATTAAGGACGGCTCGTGCAGAAAGCCCTTGTGTAGCTTTGCGCGAGATTCAAAACAAGCCAAACCAACCTAAGCTTATTAACAATAGATTTATAAGGGAAACATCGTAAGATAGAACACATCAATAGCACATAATAAAGTATTTTAAGAGATAGCACCATATGAATAAGAAGTGGTAACATAAAGATGTTTTAATATAATTATTTCACCCAGCTTGGAAACTATTTGTTCTCCATGAATACTGACCGTTGTCTCAGTTCATAAACACCAGCCCCTCACACTTCCGGTTTTACTCACACACTATCAACCCTAAACGACAGCTAGTATCTGTTTCACTAGAGCCAAACAAATCACTGAAGTGTGAGATTTCAGCTCACTGACAGAGTAACAAAAATAAAATGTAATCGTGTTAGACTACGAAAATTTTGATAAATTAGTGATACTGTACTCTTATGTTTGGAATCATAACAGCAAAACAAGGCTTACAAATTTCATTCTCACAAAAGAGACAAATACACAAGTAAAGGCAACCTAAATGGGACAAACATCAAATATCAGTCAATGAAAACAGTCAAACATTGATACTGCTTTAGCGAGAAAACGACAGAAAGCACTATACACGGTAATATCCATATACCTAACGTTCATAAGGCGTTTGGTTTGGTTTGTCTCTTTGTCGTTGAGTGCAACGCTGCACAGTGGACTATCAGTTCGTTGCTTTAGGACTTACCGCTGAGTCACCAATGACAAAAAAAAATAAAACATATCAAATTAAAAGGAAAATAAAATTAGAAAGTCGCAGTGCTCGTTGGCATTTGCTTCAAGAGCGAATTAATTTCGATTCTACAAATTAGTTGTCACAAATCTGAAGGAAATGTGGGTGCTGATAAAATGAACTGAAACTGACCAATACTAAACTAAAAGCAAGGACTGATGTAGTAATTGTGGACTCAGAGTGATCGTTGTCAGGGAGATATGTAATTGACCTACTCCAATTAATAATCACGGACTGAAAGTGAGCACTAATATAAATGTTAATGAGTTGACAAAAGACACTGGTTTATTGATAATTGACGAAATATGAAACTTGATATAGCGGTAATGTAATAAAAGTTAGCACTGATGTAATGGTGGTGAAGTGAAACCTAATATTAACACAATGAAAAAGGACTGATACTGATAACTGAAATAATGGGACTGGGTTAAAAGAGAACACAGACAGCTTGGTAGAAAGTAAACACCAACATTGTGATAGTGAACTGAAAATGAGCACTGATGTGTAGTTTGCGGAATAAAATCGAGCGCTAATAGTAAACCAGCACTCGCTTACAGCTGGCCCATTACCATTATATCAGTGTTTAGATCAGCCAAAAAAATTTAGACATGCTTTCATTTCCTGTGTTGTGTAACAAAAAAAAAAGCGAGCCGTAATTATGTGCACATTCACTTAGCACAGTTCAGTACTTTAATGGTCCCCATGAACTCCACCAGTTTAAATGCACAAGTGCAAGCGGCGAACAAACTATTTGTATACTCGATGAGACAGCAAAGCAGTAGAAAAAAACACACACGAAAAGGTTATTACGATCACATCAGAGTAGCATACATATGAGTTCATAATTATCTTATGTTTTGTATATAAACCTAAAGAGTGTTTGTGTGTTTCTTATAACAAAGGCACATCGGGCTATCTGCTGTGTCTACCGAGGTGAATCGAACCCTTACTTTTAGCGTTGTAAATCCGTAGACTTACCGCTGTCTCAGCGGGAGACAAACCTGAAGAAAACTATATTTACCGAAGCAACAAAAACAATTACGTGGCAAAAAAGAAATGTTTGTTTGTTGTTTTTTTTTATTTCGCGCATAGCTACTTGAGGGCTATCTAAGCTAGCCGTCCCTAATTTAGTAGTGTAAAACTAGAGAGAAGACAGCTAGTCATCACCACCCACCGCCAACTCTTGGGCTACTCTTTTACCAACGAATAGTGGAATTGACCGTCACATTATAACGCCCCCACGGCTGGGAGGGCGAGCATGTTTGGCGCGAACCCGCGACCCTCGGATTACGAGTCGAACGCCTTAACCCACCTGGCCTAAGACGAAATGAACAGAGAGAGTAAGTGACAGATAGATACGATTGTGCCGAAAGGACATCAATTTCGAAAACATTTATTTTCTAAACAATTATTTTATATAGTAATTATGTGATCTTTATTGCTATAAATCTTAATATCGTCAAAGCCCATGTTTAACTTATCATGTATTAATTTTATTTAGCTAAACCTTTAAATTCTAATTTATTTTATCCATCAAAATAATGCTGTAGCACTATATAACTGAAAGCGAAATTTTTGAACTGTAAAACACCTTATATGCCACCTGAATTGAATGACCAGGCCGGCAATCCCAAATACAGCCATTCATTGCATTTAGCTTTTGACCAAAAGGAAAGCAACTAGATAGAAACATCCGCCGTTACAAAGACTTTGGTTTGTTTTGAATTTCGCACAAAGCTGCTCGAGGGCCATTTGTGCTAGCCGTCCCTAATTTAGCAGTGTAAGACTAGAGGGAGGGCAGCTGGTCATCACCACCCACCGCCAACTCTTGGGCTACTCTTTTACCAACGAATAGTGGGATTGACTGTACATTATAACGTCCTCACGGCTGAAAGGGCGAGCATGTTTGATGTGACTGGAATTTGAAACCGTGACCCTCGGATTACGAGATGAGTGCCTACCACCTGGCGGCCATGCCAGGCTACAAGCGCTTTGAGCTGAAGAGAAGTACTGACTACCACTTTTATGTTTTCTTATAGCAAAGCCACATTGGGCTATCTGCTGAGCCCACCGAGGGGAATCGACCCCTGATTTTAGCGTTGTAAGTACGTAGACATACCGCTGTACCAGCGGGGTACAACTATCACTTTTAAATTGAACTCACAGGTGGAAGTGCGAATCGTGTTCAAGGGTATTGCGGCTCGAACCCTGGATCATTACATCCGCAGCATATTACTTCTAGCCCTGAAACTTTAATGAGGGTATAAATACAATGGGTATTTTATTGTTATTATTATTTTAAAGTTAATGATTCTATAATGATAAAAACGATTTAAATTATTTTTCACGATATTTTTGTTGTAAATTATAAGCTGGTTTGAGATAGAAATGCTTGTAGGATGAAATTGCATTTACGTATATAGGTAAATACAAACATGTACCTCTCACGCCACAACAGTCACCTATCTCTTCGACTACATTGAGATATAATCGTGTCTTTGAATAGAACCGATCCTTTGATTTTCCAACCACCGATTGAGTCTCGTTAATATCGTCCCTAAATTTGCAAACCTTCTTCTGCTGATATTTCTGCGAATATAAACGGAAAGGGAGGGAGGGAGGTAAAGTTTTCTAAGACCACCCACCTCTTACTTAAGATATATTTTTGCTATATGCATGACTTGAGATGGATTATGTTTTTTTAAAACTTTGAAAGATGTTCTGTTTTTACATTCACCGGCCAGGCTTAAGCTGTATAACTCTTCAAGGTAATGTTTTTTTTAAGACAATTAAAAAGTACATTAATCTACATGACTTCAATATATCCCCTTCACCTCCCACCAGTTGAACTTACGTTTTACTCATTATAGTGACCTTCTTCTGTTGGGTATTGTAATAAGTTTCAAGCTTACTCTGTTTATCCATTACAAATTTGTAAATAATTGATCACTTATTGGTTGAAAATAAGTTTTGAATCTTTCAACTTTTAATGTGACTACCCACATACTGTATTTTCATCATACAACAGAACCTTTCGTGTTTTTTTTGGCTGACCCCACACTATATAATTTAATTTGGAATGACATTAAACAAATATCTGAATTTTTCTTTACTTCAACGACACGCATACTTTCAGCGAAGGAAAGAAACAATCCATGAAGGTCGTAAAAGAAGTTACCACGAAGTTTGCGGGATAATAATAATTAATTAATTGTGACATTATAGTGATGTGTTATTCAAGCTTTTAACGATTTGAGATTACTAGAGATGTGCAAAGGACTTTATATCAAATCCTACAACATATTAAATAGAGTTGAATTCATTCCAAAGTAAATATTTTTGGTTGAGATATCAAGTTCCTAAAGTTTCATCTTCCGCAAATTTTCAGGAAGTTTTTCTAGATGTTGATGGCCAACAGATCCCATGCTGTCAAATATGATGACTTTTCTTGTATTTGATGGGTATCAACACCCATCAACTTGATCTGGTGCTTTGTTTTAGAAGAGACTGTTATATTTTTCAAGGCAATCCCTATCTTTAACTTTTGACTGAGATTACGCTCTATTTTCACAATCATAGAACAGCTGTACTTGTACAACGTTGTTAGAATATTCTTGATTAAATCAGTAAATCTTAATAATGATAAAGAATGATGATTATATACTTAGTACATGCAATGAGTGCATGTTTGTGATTTTAAAATATTGTAGAAATGTGTTAGTGCTTAATTGTTTAAAATTTAGTAAAATATGTTAGTGCTTAATTGTTTAAAATTTAGTAAAATATGTTAGTGATTATATTATTCAATATATAGATAGTGTAAAGTTATTAGCAATTATATTATTTAAGATACAGTAAAAATGTATTAGTGATTAATTACATTGTTTTAAAACTTTGAATTGCAAAGTAGAGTGATTAAATATTTATCATAAGACAATAGTATTAGACATAACATTTTTTCCACACCACATTGCTTATTTGGTTTAATTAGTGATTTTCAAGAATTAGAAAAGTATATAATAATAGTATTCCAGCCACGCTATATTTGTCTTATCCATTGCCGACAACACTTCCTTCCGCCAGGATTGGATGAAACAAATCACTGGTGGTTGGAATATTATTATTATTATAATACACTCTCATATTTTTGAAAACCTCAAAGACACTAGATTAAAAATGTAGTATTTAAAAATGTAACAGGCTTAATACTAATGTTTTATGACAACTGTAATTCTAACCATTATCCGCCAACTTGTAAAAGACGTACTCACAGTAATTATTATATATATATAAATAAACTTTGAAAGCATTAGTGATTATATAGTATAAATGAAGACAAAATGAAAAGAAACCAATGTGACTTCTTCAAATATTTATCGTGGGAAAACTCAAAAATTAAGCTAGGTTATCGATTACTTTGTTAAAATATAAATAGAATACAAAACTAATGTATTGTTAAAAAACAAACCGTTAATATTGTAGAAACATATTAATAATTAAGCAATACAAAGGGAAAACTTTGAAATGAATTATTTATTAGAATCTTTGAATACCGAAAAGAGTAAAAATATTTGTCGTTTTTCAAAGTTTGTAGTGCATGCTGAAGGAATTTGGACTCTTAGGCAATAAAGTTAAAATAAAAAACGAACTTCACTCTCTAGATAATAAAAAGAGAACTATTTGTTTCTGCCATTGGATCTTGATGGCAGAAATCGAGAGGTGTTTTATTATATGGAAAGTAAATGTTTTTATAACTTAGTTCCCAAAATAAAAAGTAAGAATTGAGACATGTAAATGATTATATTGTTAATAAAATTAAATAAAGCTTAAACATGTTAGTAAATGTGTTGTTTAAAAAAATTAAACATTAGAGTTGTAACGTGTAAGTGATTACAACATTGAAAAACCTAATGTTGAAATGTGTTATCATAATATTCTTTGAAAAGGTAGATCAAAAGTTTCATATTTCAGAGAACACTGAACATGATTAAAAATATAAACATTTTGAAATATATTACCGATAAAAAGATTAAAAACGTAAATATTGTTGGAATATTTTGTGATTATATTTTTTGAAAAGGAAGTAAGAGCTGAAATGTGTTAACGAAAACATCATTGCTTAGAAAAGTAATTTTCATATTTTTAAACACCAGTAAGTTTAAATTTTAAGAGGAAAGAATTATTGCCTTCTTGCTCTCAATAGAAAACTGCTTCTACAAATATATTAAGCTAACTACTTGTGTTTGACTTCCCTGGTGACTCAGCGGTAACTCTGAGGGCTTATAACGCTATGAATCGGGTTTCGATGTCCGCGAAGGGCACAGGACATATAGTTCACTGTGCAGTTTCGTGCTAAATGACAAACAAATTTTCTAAATGGTTGCATCCGTTTGGTGTACATTCTGCTTATGAAATACTTTCGACAAACTCTTCAAAAATATGAGAGCTCAAAATAATACTAAATAACAAAATAACAATAACTTAGGTGTAAAATGATAGATAGATCACAAGGTATTTCTAAATAACCATTCAAAAATTATAAAATTCGGTAGTGTAACAACGACACTGGTGTTAATCTTAAAGTTGGTTGGGTCCAACCTCGTCACCTTGTGGCCACCGACTGTTTTCTCGTCAGCCATATCAATGGGTAATTTCAGGTGGCCCCAAACTTCCTGGGCCCCTACAAGTAGCCACAGTTGTTAATACAATGCTGCCTACAGATAAGTGGAGGACCATTAACTTCCTATGAAATTGATTACTTTCAATGAA
This sequence comes from Tachypleus tridentatus, assembly GCF_004210375.1. Classification (NCBI taxonomy): domain Eukaryota; kingdom Metazoa; phylum Arthropoda; class Merostomata; order Xiphosura; family Limulidae; genus Tachypleus; species Tachypleus tridentatus. The sequence continues at coordinate 18,261,123 of NC_134832.1, read as the reverse complement.
AGCGACAACAACACAAAAATCGACCCAGAAGTCATAAAATAAGCACATCCGCAATTCTGGTTAAGTAATGGCTGCGTGAGTTACTTTGTGTTTACACACACACACACATATACACAGATACATTGTTTGCCAGAAGTTATTTACGTTAGCTGAACTGCAGATTTCGCCATTCAGAAGATAAGCCATTTTTTTCGGAAGAAAAGGCTTCAACAACAAAGAAATCTAAAGAAAAAAAGGCAGATAAAAAATACTCTGGAGATGATACAGATATGATTACAAAAGTTAATTTTATATATTCATTAAGGTACAACTTTCAAAACAAAAAGAAATAAGATAAGGTATATATATATAAAAAACATTCTCAGTTATTAAGCATTTTCTTGTAATTTGCATACTTTACAAGTTTTGTATGATATAAATAATAACATTTACAACACCAGAAAAAAACTATAAACATCCTTGAAAATTAATGGAAAATTAAGTTATATATATAAATAAACAAACTGTATAAGCAATTCAAAGGTAGATGGTGCAATATTTTTTTAGTTACGTCATTGTATAGGTTAAAGGTCACGTGCCCAATCGAGTTGTCAATACCTAAAAGAAGAGAAGATGACAATAAAATAATTATTTATATCGTAATATTCTAAACTATTAGGTAACTTTAAAACTATACTAAATGTCATACGTTTCGTTGACCTATAGCTTTAAAAAAAACAGTAACTGATTTTTGTCGAATCTCTCCAGATCTGAGATCAGAAATCTACTTTGTTTTGTTTTGTTTTCAATCAGAAAGTAAAAACACTATAAATAATGTTAAGAGTGCCTCGTTTATATTATTAACTTATATTTGATTGGTACTGTTAGTATCATTTCCTAATAATATCCTCAATAATGTTTAAGTTGTTATCTTTAAAATCCCACATCCCCTCCAATAACAAGGATCCGATATTTTTTTTTATTCTTGAAATCTTGTACTGCTAACTTAAAGAAACCGATACATAGCGTATTTGTTGTTTTCTTCCTGAAATTTCGCACTGCTTAAAATTTAAATGAACTAGCATATAGCGTATTTGTTTTTCTCCTGAACTTTTGCACTGCATGAAATTTAAAGGAACTAACATATAGCGTCTTTGTTTTTCTTGAAATTTTGCATTGCTTAAAATTCAAAGGAACAGGTGCATAGCGTATTTTTCCTTGAAACTTTATGTTGCTTAAAATTCAAAGGAACTGACAGATAGTGTATTTGTTGCTTTATTGAAATTTTGCACTGTTTAGAATTCAAAGGATTTTTAACATAACGTATTTATGTTGTTTTTTTTTAATTTTATGTTTACTTACATCATATAAACAGTTTCTTTCAATCGTTTGTTTTCAGCTGGGCTATCTTTGGGAGAATAAATTACTGCTTGTAATTAAATACTTTAATGGAGTCGTTACCCAGATTTTACCCTAAAATTACAGAAGAAGAAAGACACTCAACCTCTATTTTGAAGTCTCTAATAGCAGTCACCCCATAGTTCCCTCCTCCCTCCACTCTGACACCTATGAATTAAGCTATAGAGTAAATTGATCACAAGAGACTATTTTGCCTAATATTTCGAGAAGTAAAACTGCTTTTATCCTTTAAAAGACCAAACCGATTGTGATAGGCTTAGTAGAATGTTTGCTTTTTAAGTAAACTAATAACATAGAATTTCTTAATTGTATATTTGAAATGAAGCGACTCCAGTACAAACGTAACTTTTCTGATAGGAAAAGTTTGGAGACAAGTCAACATGCTTATTGAATCGTGATAAAAAGTTTGGTATTTTTTTTTGTGTGAAAAACTGTCTCATCCAGATTTCATTTACTATCTTTTTCCCAATTGTGAGATACCTTTGCGTCTCATTATCGATTTAACTATCTTCAAACCTACATTTTTTATTTTTCACAAACAGTTCTGTCCGCTTAGTGAGCCTTCCATATTTAAAACATTTCTTTTCTTCTTAACATCCAAATCCCTTTTTATGGTGTTTAATGAACAATATATCCATTCCCATGAGTATATTACACTACCACTACCCTGTATATATATATATACGTGTATATACTGTTTGTTTTATTTTGTTTCTAAACAGCTTTTAAAATTTGTTAAGCATGAAACAAAGGATAAAAAATGTTACAATAAATATTATTATTATTAAGGTTATACATACCCAAGTATGAAATTTTCTGGTTCTTTAATCTTAATTCTCATTCAACTTAACATTGAATGACCTCCACCTCAATTCCTTTTATGACTCTAGAGTAAACCTCACCACCTGAAGATAAAATAACAACAATGATGCTATTTTTTGTGTGTTTGCCAGATAATTAAATTTAAATAAGAACATTTTATTATCTCTTCAATAGCTTTTTTCAGAATTAATATATCTGCATACTACGGTATTAACCTCGAAATAAGGCATTTATAGTATTCCTAAATCATTCATATTCAATTAATAAGATAAGATATACAAAAATTAATAGATAATCTACAGCACAGAGTTTTTCTGCACAGCCAAAATCACGGACATATTACATATATAAAAAATTGCGTATAAAAAAACAGAGCCATAAAACCTTAATGGTAATATATAAAAATACAGAATCGTAGATCCTCAATGGTAATATAAAAAGTACTTAACCATAGAAGTGCAATGATAATATATAAAGAAACAGAACCTTAATTATAATACATAAAAATGCATAACCATAAAATTTGACAGTAACATATAAAAATAGAGAATCTTGCTGGCAGTATACAAAAATATAGAACCAATGAACTTTAGCAGTAATATATAAAAATACTGAATAACAGAATCTTATCGTTAATATATAAAAAGTACAGAACCATGTAACATCAATAGTAATATATAAAAATACGGAACTGCAGAGCTTTAATGGTAATATATACAAATACAAAATCATTGACCCTTAATTGTAATTCAAAAATACAGACCAGTAGAAACTTAATGTTAATATATATATTTGTGGAGGAGAAAAATGTTTAAAATAAACAACAGCATTGTATAAAACTTCTGACTTTTCCAGAGCACGTATTTGTGAAGTTGGAGATGAAAAAAGAAGTTTTTTGAACTGCACTGTTTGTCTTCTTCAGTCTTCAAGTAACGAAATCTTTCTTTCATCTCTCCCTCTATTTAACGAAAGTTAGGGCCACTAAACTCACAACGAATCAGTATACTTATATTTCCAAAATCTGGAGCAGCACTGAAAAAACGCTCTTGAGTCATGAATATTTTGATAAAATAATTTTGAAAATTCAAATAATTTAACCCAAGGGAACATACACGTCGGGAAGGCTTTGTCAGTGTGTTTATTTATAATTTTTGTGGAAATTTACGCAAGAAATATTTGCACATAGATGTCTCTAGTTTTGAGCTGAGAGACTAGAGGGAATGCAGATAGTCAACTCCAAATACCACCAACTTTTGGACGACTCTAGTGTGACGAAACAATGGAAATTGACTGTTACTCATAAAACGCATCCACGTTTTCAAAGTGCGGAATGAGTTTTCTTTGTAACGGGATGCGAAACCCCGTGCCTCTGAACTCAAATTGCGGGAAGGCCAACCACTAGGCAGAAACCAACATTAATTAAAAAAGTAGATGTTATACACACACACTATATATATGACTAATTTTTTGTTCTCATTTTCGGTATCAATGCTTCTTGGTGGTTCTTTTACAATTTATTTTTTATCATTATAGTTATTCAATTATTTTAATTTATTTACCTTTTTGACAATGAAACAAAGACAGGGATAAGTGGACCGCGAAGATAATTTAAAATAACCGTACAAGTCTTGCGAAGCATGATGGACATTATCAGGTAAAAGAGACAATTGTTTTAACCATGATAAAAAATACCTCTGAGTTCAGTCGATTGTTCTACTGTACCGGAAAATTAGACAAAACTTCATATTTTGATGTGTTTTTTTATTCTTCTGAGAATTGCCAAATGGTTTTGTTATTAGTGAAGGATGATAAACTCATATTAGGATAATCTATAAATCCCAGCTGCTTGCAAAACCTTGGGAAATTGACACCGTTTTGAATATATCTGACTCCCGCGGCTTGAGAAACATCTGGACTTCTACCATCGTTTTTGATATCAATTTATATTTAAACGTTTATGAAACGTCACTCACATATATCTATGATCTTAGAAATGAGTAAGCAAGAAGTAAACGACAGCATGTATATATAGTGGACTAACTAATCACATGTCTCTATCAGAATCTATACGTTTCTTTGTGAACAAATAATAATCTAAAAGATCTATTTCTGAGGTCGAATATTAATGACATCTTTTCGTATTTTTTCCTTCCTCTTTAGTCTTCCACCTGGACCACATATGTGTTAATGGCCATGTTACTCACGCGAACACGTGCTATCGATGTCTATTTCTCAAGTGGTCATTGTTGACGTAGAAGAATAATTTGAAGGACCATTCTTTAACTGCTAATTTTAAACATTGAGCAGTCTTATTTGAGCGCAGGCCTAGCTTACGGGTACAATAACGCAGCTGAACAGGTTAGATATCTCATAACACCTTTCGTTTCTTCTTCCAATCTCATTTTTACTTTTTTTCTAAAATACGTCTTTATTTGTCATCAATATTTTTAGTTAGATATGCAGCTGTTGAACTCAATTACTTATTGAATTATATCTGTCATTAGTTTTCGTGGCTAACTTACCAACTAGTTTTACAAAGACCAACTCATCTCTGAAATCACCATGTAACAGATTTCCCAATCCTCATCAAGATTCAGGCTCACATAGCAAAGATTAGACATCAAGCTCTTCGAATAATAGGTTATATAATTAATTCTTAGATTTAGTTCCTGAACTGAAAGCTATAGGTTTAAATCAATCAATACCAGCGTGATCAGTTAGTTTTGTGACCAGTATTTTCTGATTATCAAAATGATGTGCCTTTGCGAAGTTAGCCAAGGGTTTGTTGTTAATATTTTTTTAGACTTTTATCTTACCATCAGTGAGAAAACGAACCTATTGATTATCGTTTAAGATAACTGTGCAAAGGAAATGTTATCTACATTTGCTACTTAAAACTACAACTATCCAATAAGGTATATTACTGTGGAACGTTTTGTTTTTTAACTTTCTTTTGTTACCTTAAAATACTTTGTTATACAGACCGCACGCATCACCATAAAATTACTTTTGGCCAGTTATTGTAAATTTACTAATTAAATGTTAAACATTGTGCTAGCTATGTTACAGTGCAGATATGCTTGTAGGAACTTACTGAACAGATAAGCTACACAAAAACATGTACAGTGAATCTGTTTTGAACTTCGCACAAAGCTACGCGAGGACTATCAGCACTAGTTATCCATAATTTAGCAGTGTTCTTGCACTAGAGGAACGTTAATTATGTCATAACCATAAATAATAACTCTGTATTAAGAATTATCCAAGGGTGTTTTTTTTTTTCAATGAAACACTTTTCTATTTGCAAGCTTTCTGCTTCCCTTCTGGAGCCTTGATCGGGCAACAGTGTGCGTCTTACCTTTTCTAAGCACAATCTTCCTCAGTATAAAAGCCGTGACTTGTAATAAAATAATCGAATAAAAAATTTTGTTCTGTTCATAGTAATTAGCAACACCCTGTGGCTAAGTAACAACAGTTAAACGAATAGCATACACTTTATTTATTTAAGTCAACGGGAATAAACTTATTATTTCACGTTACATAAAAATTGTATTCAAAACGCTACTTGAATTAAATTTTTGGTCTAATCGGTTATTAACTTACGACCTACTTTGGCTGTAAAGTGGTTTCGATTGCATAATCAAGGAAGCTTATAAAACACATATATAATTTAAGTGGCGTTCTATTCTTGATTTGACTGTGATTTCGTATTTGTGTTCATAGAAATAAAATTTAAAGTCTTTACTGGCTTTTAAACTAGTTCTTCTATCGTTAATAGTGCCATTCTGTGCATTCTTGTCTGACAAAATGTACACTGTAAAAGTCTCTGCATAAGTACGCATCTGGGTATTTTACTGATAAGTGGTCCAACGAGTTAGGATTGATCTTATTCGAGTTTCTTCGAGCATCTTTAATCAAGAAAAAAGTTGTGGTGGGAACTTGTGAGGTTCAAATAGTTTGTAAACTTTAAATACCAGTAAATACAAAAAGATTCATCATAAAGCCTTTTTGGGGTCAGAGATTCTCTTTCGTAACCACACTCTTTATTTTGCAGTTGAGAGGGTTGCTTTGAATTGGCTTGCGATGTAGTTTTGGAGCATCTTGGTGTCGCACATATTCTGCTATATGAGTTTTGATATTTTTTCGAAAAACACGGAAGGCTTCCTTCTTCGGAATGTTGTGCCATTTGGCTCTGTTTTGTTTTATCAATCTGCTACCTAAATACTCCTCCTTTTTAATGGGATGCGAACGATGAAATATCAGTTCCAAAGACAATCACATTAGCCACTGGACTGCGCTCTTCTCGCACTAAATACGATGTCTCCTAGAATATCACATGTCTGTGATTTTGACTTGTTTATTCTATAGCAAACATTTTTCATAAAGGTGTATTCAGTATTTTTATATTAACTCTATAGATGGTCATAGCTACTGTTATATTAATAAAATACGACATAATTTCTTTTGTTTTCATCCTCCACATAATCTACTATAATTTGTAATTTAGTATAATACCTTAGAAAACAGCTAAAATACGTTTTTTTAACAATATAAAAGTTCGTGAATCGTATTATTCTGTTTTTATGCACTAAACTAAATGCATCAGCGCGATTAATTACGTCTAAAATTAAGTGTTGTCTGTCATTTCCTTTTAAGTAACACGGATCATTATACAATAAAGAATATATATATGTAAATTAAAGGAATTTACCTTTCAAAAGTGATAGGGTTAACGTACACATTAAAGACAAACAATATAGTCCATAATAATACTTAAGTTAATGTCCAACAACGAAATCCCACAATGGAGATTTAAATGTTTACAATAAAGAAGGTATAAACCAAAAATGCCGACATTTCTTTTGCTTCATATTGCAATCTGCTCTGAATTTATGATTTCAGAGATCTTCAAATGCCCTCAAAAACATGTATTTAATTGATGTAATGATGTAAACATATTATAAAAGTTTAAATATCAATATTTGTTTCTGCTGCGTATCGTCGAGATCCAATTTTAAGAATGAAAGTGAGTAGGTTGGTAATGAACAGATGCAGACCGCAAACAAAGAGAACTCCCCTACAAACACAGTCAAAGACAGCTTAGTTATCATATTGTCAACTCAGTTGACAACGAAATTCCCCAGGTTCAAAACTAACTAACTAACAATAGGAAGCAACGAATTGAGGTGCAATAAGTAAGAATAACAGATTTGCCATTTACTTGTTGGTCACTGATTCACCAGCCGTTACAAGTTCTGGACGAATAATTCACAATTCAGACAGTCTGTTTGGAACAAGAGACTTAATTGGGAAAGGTCGAGTCTTCAGTTGTGGTACATCGAGCTTTAAGGTCTTTGTTATATCCACCTATTTTCTCCGTAATTTAGTTATTGCTGAGAAAAACATCTGCTTAGTAAGCTTAATTTTCCTCAGACCCTCTTTTATATGTTCAGTATTATCAAATATAAATCATTCATAAATACTACGTACGTACCTATCGCATTATTTTAAACTGTCGATTTCTGTTTCCTATCTTCCTATCTTAGTATGAAAACTTGATATCTGTAATAAAACAATGAAAAACGACAACACCAAAAAACACATCAGACAGTTATCAATCAATCTCTTCCAAAAGATAACTGACAAATCCTGACAGCTCAGACGTAAGAGTATATCAACGACACTCAAGATAGAACTCTCGCAATTTTAGTCAACAACTCTCGACTTTGAAAAATGAAAAAAAGGTAAAATATTTAAAACAATAAAAAAAGAAAACGGTATACTGTACGTATAAAAATGTTTTAATTACCTGATTCTAACGATTAAATTTATTTAAATATGTAATTATTGATTTAATTATCCAGTGATTATATATTCTACTGAAGGTTTTTGTACAAAATATACAGCCATTTTCCTGTATAACCGAATTAAAAGTAATTTATAAAAGAGGGGTTGCATGTTCTGCCATGTTATAGGGACTGAAAAAAAAAGTTTATTTTTCAATATGTGACTTAAGACGAAAGACATAGTTCTTTTGGTTTATGTTTTTACCAAGTATATATTTTATGAGCTAGAAAAGGCCCCCCCCCAGTGGGTCAGCGGTATGTCTACGTACTTACAACGCTAAAAACCGAGTTTCGATACCCGTGGTGGGCAGAGCACAAATAGTCCATTGTGTGTAGCTTTGTGCTTAATTCAAAACAACAACTACAATAAACTAGAAAAGCTATGCTGCTTTGTTATGATTCACGCGCGAGTGGCTGATTCTGTCCTGAAGTGCTGATCATGTTTTTCTCTAAGATTTTTGGCAAAGAAATTGATTAATAGAGACACCATCAGACAGGAAATGATAGAATCCCAAGCTCTTTTTTATTAATTGATATCTTGTAACATTCTTTGCTAATTATTACTATATTATATATCTCTTTAGCACCTTGCGACATGAGAGATGAAGCTAAAAGCACACAATTAAACAGTTGAAAAACATTATAATGATAAAAAAACGTTGTCAAAATATATAGAGAATGGCAAAGTACAGAGCCACCTCTGTATGTTTCATCATAATGTAATTTTCTTCTCTACATCATATCTGATTAGATATGTGTTTTTTTTTTCTTATATAGGAGGTTGAAAGTTGAGGCAAGAAGGACCAGTGGTACTGAGATGAAGTAACGTTATGTATGCGAAATTTTATGGCGTCATAAATGATTCCCCAATTTAATCTTTAATTCATTAATTCAGGAGTAATAGAACGATAATAGTAACTTAATGATGCACATATTTTAAATTTTACCAACTAAGCACATTTCCGCTGGGTAAAGAAGTTAATGAAATAATGATGCCAGTCAGTCGTTATGCACAGAAATTATATTAACAAAATTATTTACCTTTTTTTCGGAAACAAGAGCCTCTTAGATATGTATAAAAATGGCTAATAGAATAGCATTAGACCAATGGAAATACACGGGAATATGTATAACATATCATGGTAGCGTATCACTTGTCCCACATTATTCGCAACCTGCGAAACATGGAGGCATTATAATGTAACTATCAATCACACTTTTTTCGTAAATAATAACTGTAGAATGGCTGGTGTTGGCCAGCTGCTTCCCCTCTTGTCTTTTTCTTGTAAATTAGGAATAGGTAACCTAGATAACCTTCGAGTAGCTTTGCAAGAATTTTGACAAAAGAAACCATTCATCAAATGCAGAGATAAATGTCACAAAAAATATGTTAACATAATTTAGAGATACCTTGTATGTTCTCAGTTCTGACCATAAATTCCGCTCACTAATTTGGCAGATATGCATATATGATTATGTATCCATATGATTAATAGTTTAAGCTATTGCATAACTTCATTTCGCAAAAAGGTATAGTATGGTTTGTTTTAAATTTCGCGCAAAGCTACACGAGGGCTATCTGCGCAAGCCATCTCTAATTTAGCAGTGTAAGACTAAAGGGAAGGTAGCTAGTCATCACCACCCACCGCCAACGCTTGGGCTACCCTTTTACCAACGAATAGTGGAAATGACCATCACTTAATAACGCCCCCACGGCTGAAAGGGCGAGCATGTTTGGTGTGACAGGGATTCGAACCCGTGACCCTCGGATTACGAATCTGGTGTTCTAACCACCTGGCCATGCCGGGCCCTCCCAGAAATGGAGCCAAAGACCTCCTAGAAGGAGTCACCTATTTTAACCATACGCACCAGTATACAGTAGTGTCAGTATGCATTACAATAACGTCAAGTAAGGGACGCTTAATGTTGCAATTCGTATTGTTGTAACGTCAGTGAAACGTGCACATGCCATGAATCATGAGAAAAATTATGCACTCTTGTAGGTTACTACATAACATGACATACGAATTTCAAAAGCAAGATATGAAAATTTTTGTTACTCTTCTGTTTTATCTGCTCTTCAGACAGAAAAGTTTCAGACACCCTGTAGAAGTACATATGTTTTTGTGTGTTTTGTAATTTCGGCCAAAGATGCACGAGTGTTATCTGTTCTACCCGTCCATAATTTTGCAGAGTAAGATTAGAGGGAAGACAGCTACTCATCACTACCTACAGCCTAATATTGAGATACTCTTTTTATCAACGAATAGTGAAATTGAACGTAACATTATAATGTCCCTACGGCTGAAAAGGAGAACAAGTTTGGTAGGACGGGAATTTGAATTCCCGACCTTCAAATTACCAGTCGAGCTTTCTAACCAACTGGCTATTCCGGGCCTGAAAGTACTTCTAGTATAAGGATATTTATGTGCTATAAGAATCAATGATAATAATATGATAAACCGTAACGCTTTTAACTGCTTGAAATATTTTAAATTGTTTTTAATTCTTTCCATAAGTGGCGTGTCTCGCTTTAGCAAGCATAACGTCTTTAGTACAGCGGGTAAAATAGAATAAGGATCCCGCCAGTTGCGGGATATTTAATATAAGATTTATTGCAATGCAATAATTATAAGATTATTCTGCGTCAAAAAAGGAGATCATTTGACGATTAGATAATAGAATTTAAAGAGGAATCAGCTGAGTACGAGAAACGTGGGTAAGTCATTTATATTCCCTGTCTAAAAGGTTCTTTTAGGCAGTCCCCCAGTGGCACAGCAGAATGTCTGCGAATGCACACTAAAGGTAGCCCATTGTGTAACTATGTTTAATTCCAAAAATAAACAAAACAATCATTTATATGCGAGAAAAAATGCTCTGAATTGATCTTTTATTATTTACTAGTTTTATTGTTCTAACAATATATAAGACTGATGGTGTAGATTAGGTTCGTGTCTCACTAAATCTACTATATGTATATTTTAGGAAATTTGATACTGATGGCAGCTGAAATTTTTCCTTAATATGAACTATAAGTTTTGAGAAAAGCCGGCTGCATGTGTACAGTTGAGCGACTGTTTGACCTGACCGTTTTTATTTGTTGCATGAAAAACTCTACTGAATATATATGTTTAACTTGTTGATTACCAGCCACTAGTAAAAAAAACAAAACTAGTTATCATCAAGAATAACTTTTGAAAATTCATACATTACCGAGCAATCTGCAACGTTACTATATAAACAAATTTTGTACCACAAAAACGACATTCCGGCGACACGTGAGTTAAACCACTAAATCAGACGCCAAAAGAGGTCAAGTATTGCTATAAAATACGATACATCATACCAAGAATCCAAGAGTAAAAGCAAAGGAGAATATGCTATAATGTGTCAACCCCCCCTACATATGTGATATCAAGTGCCGAGGAGGCCCTTCGTGTTACGCCAGGACTCATCATGCTGGCTGGATTGCGACAGACGTAATATTAGTAGTTATATAGGCGCTCTACATGTTATGCAATACATTAATTATTCTTAGCTATTAAAATCAGCATTATAAAACAATAATGAGCAAAATGCAAATAAGAAAATTTCCAAACTATGCTTTAAAGCTCGGCGGCAATTAATGAGAATTAGTTTAGGGTTAGGAGTTGAGTGGTTGATCCAACAACGTCTCAACTCCAACTGCCTTACCATGTTTACAGACAGTTGTAGGAAAGCAATTACCCTTAATACCTGGAAGAAGTTTTAAGATAGACTAAAATTAAACGCCAAAATTTCTACAAATTAAAATTTCCAATCTCCACTCTTTTATTTGACATTATTAGAAATAATAATTGACATTCTTATAGGTGTATAAGAATACACTAAATCTTGTCTAAATTTTACTTACTCCGTAATAACAACTTCCCATTTATACAAACGTTCTTATGCTTTCTAAAAATTGTCAAAATCTAAATTCATCTTGACGTACATTGAATATTCGAGGTTTAATCAACGCTTATATCGTACGTAAACAATGTCAAACAACACTAGGGCTATGTAAAAATCTGTTAGTCAAACATGGCAGTCAGTTTCAATAATTAATTAAGATTCGAATTTTTAACATGAAAGTCATCTTATGCGCTTGTGAGCTAAACAGTTGAGTCATAGAACTGAAACGTTCAGTGATATTCACCATTAATATTGAATTAATAACCCGAAGGAAAGCAGCCAGGTAGCTACACCAGCCGCCACAGGAGCTTCGTCTGACTCTTTGGATCGAATGATGGCATAACTGTTACTTTTATGACGCGTTTATAGCTGAAATTGTGAAATGTATTCAACAGTTTCAAGTCTCGAACATCCGAACCTTAGTTCAGCAACTCAGCAAATTAATCACTAGACCACACCTGAAGTACTGGATACTTGTTTTACAATATGCTTTTTAAGATCAAGTCGAGTGAATAACGCACTAGAATTCCATGAGGACGACCAAAGTTCAAATCCCTGTAACTAACAACACAAAAATAACCATTCTCGGGGAAGGTGGCAGCAGGGTAGCAGTCAAAGCATAAGTTAAAACTTGTTAGTAGTTAGTATCTTGTTAAATAAAAGCAGCTAATCAATAATTAGACTAAAATGGCTGCATAACTACTAACCACGACAATAGCTGATGTCTGACCACCATAACTTTACACGATAGGATTCGGCAATCTGTGTTAAGATCAGTTTCAACAACCTAACAAGATGTTTATCTCGGCTAAGATATAATTCTTTAATTATTATTCTTACAAATTTTATTTAAATTTGTCTTAGAAGTGTTCTTTTTTTCTATTTGAACTGCCTTATCCAATGTGTAGCTAGATAGAACAGGTTTAATTAACTGATAACGTTTTGCAATTTCTCTGGCTTGGTTGTTACGTTTTCAGTATCATTCAAAATACACAACTCTTTTTTCCGAATTACGTAAGTTGCTTTTACGCTTCTTTCTCATAAAAAGTAAAGTATCTGCGGCAGTTATAAACATAATCTATCATAAATCGAACGCCCCACCCCAAAAGGACAGCGGTAAGTTTACGGACTTGCAGTGGCTAAAATACGAGGTTTGATTCCCAAAGTGGAGCTAACAGGTAACCCAACGCAGTTTTGCTCTAAAACAAACGAATAATAGTAAATGGAATTATTAGGAACTATAACTTGTAAAGGGAAAGGAATTCATAGGGTCATATTCGTTGGAAACAATTAAAAAATCACTTGTATAATATTATATGTAATTGAAACGGAGCTTTGTCGTTCAAAGTAACTTATACTACAATGTGTATCTTTTATTTCCAATAATATCCCCTCTTAATTTATCATGAATTAAAAGTAACATTGTTAGAATAATCTCTTGTGAAATTACTGATATTCTTAACATAATAACCAACACACAAAAACTCAACAGCTGACAAAATGTTTGCTAGATTGCTAGTGTCAAGTTTTCTCTGTTGCTACCATCACTCCATATATTAATGAATGTATAACGACCAGCTGGTAATCAATCAATGTCAGATATCTATACCATTACGCTGTTCTTCTTTATTCCACTCAGCCTTAGGAGTTTACCTGAACCAGGATGTGTGGAACTGTTGTTTTTTATTTAATTTTTTGTAATTCATTTCGCCCACAGATATATTATATTACATTTTGCGTCACCTTAGAGTGTGTCCATTAAACGTACATTAAATCGTAACGCTAAATTAGCGATAAATGAGTTTAACTTCTTTCTTTGTACCAGAATATGTTTTAAAACTTTTTGGGTTAGCATATGCCTGATTATATTATTTAAACACACATACATTCATAATCATTTATTATAGCATTAGTTAGAAACAGTTTAAATATTTATTATTTTTTGAACAACTGATACAACCAGTACAGTTCTCTAGTGGGTCAGTCGTAAGTTTACAAATTCAGAACACTAAACTCTGAAGTTGATTTCCTGTGGTAAACAGGGCGCAAAGACCTATTGTGTCAAAAAGAAAACAAGTGTATTCATTTGAAGTGTTGTGTTTAGTAACAGATTCGCTCCTGCACAACTAAAAACTAGAATTAACTGCTTTTAAAAGTTATGTAATGTTGTCGCTTCTAAACCTGAAAATTAGAATTAAACTTTAGAGTAGAACATGATTTTTCCAACGTAACAAAAGCTATATAGATGTTTTCAAAACAAACACAAAGATTTTTTATTTTAGCTTTTTATTCTATGAAAAGTAGCAATTTTGTCCTTTTATAGAACTGTATATAAAGTAACAATTGAATGGATTATTATGGGATTAAATATGTATAAAATTGTTCATTAGGTTCTAAAAGCGTCAATCGTTCATTTTGAATACATATTTATTGGATTTTATGATATATTTGTAATGTCATGACGAACAATTACTGCCAGTCTAACTCATAGGAACTAGCATAAGATTCACGATGCTCAAATACCACCTCACAATTCACAGAAGCCACAATGTACCGATTACACTTTCACTAAATCACAATTACTCTTGTATATAGGTACCCCAAGAGAGTCCGTGCCCAAACAAAAATTCGTTAGGATACACAGGAGTGCATGTACCAACTTTGGTTCTGCTAACCTACAGACAAATTTACAAAGTGAAATAATATCAGGGGACTTTTTTATTTTATATCCATGAATAAATTTAGATTTTATGAAGCAAACAACGAAAGAATGAACTGTTAAAACATTCTGGTATTCAAAATGTCTATGTATTGTTTGTTTGTGAATTTCGCACAAAGTTACTCGAGAGCTATCTGTGCTAGCCGTCCCTAATTTAGCAGTGTAAGACCGCTAATTCTTGAGCTACTCTTTTACCAATGAATAGTGGGATTGACTGTAATATTATAACGGCTGAAAGGGCGAGCATGTTTGGTGCGACCGGGATTCGAACCCGCGACCCTCAGATTACGAGTCTAACGCCTTAACTCACCTGGCCATGCCGGACCTGTCTATGTATTAGAAATGAATAGACATTGGAGAAATGAAACATAAAAGGGAACTTTTTGGTAAACTTGAATGCCATAACTTTGTAAAATAAACAAACAAACATGTTTATCGTATATTGAATACTAAATTCGTCAAGATCAAACAAGTATGTTTATTGTAGACTAACTACAAAATTCATGTGAAACACACAAGACCAATCAGGTGTGTTTATTGCAGACTGAACCATACTGAATTTTGAATGAAATACAAAATTATAAGATAAAGTGTGTTTTTCATAAACTGGACCATACATACTGAATTTTGTATGAAATGTACAGCAAAATAGTAGATACTGCAAATTATTAAACAGCAGCTGAATGAAATAATTGATTTATTTATCTAATTATATCTTCGGTGATAAGTAATGAAACTGTCTCTACCACTAAATTACTGTATAATTCTGTTCTCTGTAAATCATGGGCAAACACAAGAAAAACTAAAGAAAGAAAACTCCTGAAAAATGTTTTAATTGTGTTCAGCTCAAACTGTGATAACCTGTTCAGAAAGAACTTCTAGTTGCATAAGATATAATTATATTGTTTCAGGATATTTACCTTAACTGTGTAAAGTTAAAAAATTGTTATATTCAATAATAGATTTTTATTATAAACCATAGTAAGAAAGGCACAGTTAACAAATATGAAAGAATGTTGATTTTTGCCGTCGATGGTAAAATTGTCCTTTTTATTGAATTTCACCAGTGTCTTTTATAAATAAAACTTTTATTGAAAATAACTAAATTAAAATCAACGTGTAAATACTAATGACACAACAATTATGGCTTGGCCATATTACTGAGACGCAAGAGGATATTCCAATAAAAGATAGAAAAAAACAACACAATTTCATAAAAAACTGTACCTGATAAAATATTGCCATTAATTAGTACATATGACTACACAACAAGAGACGTCTCGCTAACTAACTGATTACCTCTTTGTTTGTTTATAATTAAGCACAAAACTACATTCGACTATCTGTTCTGTCCACCACGGCTATCGAAACCCGGTTTCTGGCGTTGTAAGTCCACAGACATTCCGCTGTGTTACTGAGAGGGATAGTTAGTTATAAAATTGATGTTTGTTTTTTAAGAATCAATCACTGATAACCATGCACGACTTCTCAACACTTAACATGCACTAAGTTATTTTGAAGCCTCCATCACGAACTTATTCTCAAGGCATTGCTGGAATTTTGAATATTTAACTATTAGTTTTATACAATAACTTTCTAGTTAATTAACTCATATTTCAAATTACTTTGGACTTTTATTGCAACCTCTGAGGATATTCCAATAAAAGATAGAAAAAAACAACACAATTTCATAAAAAACTGTCAAATAAATGTACTTTGGGCCACGCTTCTTATAAAAAAAATTAATATAGTTAACTAGCTTTCGCTTCTTTGTGGAACCACTTATGATGAAAAAAAAACGTATTCTTAAGCATTTGGCAATCATATTTGTGTATTCTTCGATAATACATGCTATGGTTTATACATACATAGACAATTATTTTTGTTTCTATTGGCACAAAATACAAGCTCTATAGCAACAAAAATTGCCAAATTTTATCAAGATCCATGCGATATTGTGAAATATGAAGAAAAATCTGTATAACGAATATACTTGTATATTACTTAACCTGTATTATTATAATGAAATGTGATAAATTATTACAATTTGTCATGCATTCTTATAAAGAAATGTTGCTAAGATTACATCTCACAGCAGAAAGCGCGAGCGAAACTTAACATATATTTTATGTCATAAACCATTGAAATTAAAATCTAGAAGTGCTAAAGGACCAGCACCCAAGAATATAAGCTTAAGTGGTTTATTTTTATCAGAAACTGAAGGTTTAACAGGTTTTTATTTTACAGGTACCATATTAAGACCTGAAACTGTAATCTGCTTAAGCTCTACTACAGTTGTTATTGTGGAAGAGTTGACGATACCCTGGAAGGACAAGGTGGGCTAGGAATTAGAATCGGTAGCAACTTCGTGTGACAATGGATAAAAATGACTTCTATATATCGTTGATGTTGGAACCAGTGGTTGTATTGCATTTCTACCACTCCCTTCTTCAAGGGCTGTAATATTGTATGTAGGGAATCGAGGCTTACGTTAAAACAGTTGCAAGAATAGATATAAAGCTGGCCTTGGGCTACGAAGATCAGACCAGTGGAATCCAGCAATAGAAACGACATCGGTGGATGTCATGGCACACCATCTGGAAAAGAACCGATTCCTAAGAGACCAATCAGTGACAAGTAATCCAACTGTTATAGCATATTTAATGCGTTTTCATAGAACTGTATAATCGTATTTTTATCCTTTATGAATAAATATCAAAGATAGCTGTGTTACGACCCTTCTAGAGCCACAGATGAAATGCTGTTTCTGCCAATCGGGCGAGTGACGACAAATTAATTTATGTTTAACAACAAATAATGCAAAACGAGACCTTTCCGAGCAGTAATTAAAAAATATTACACGATATTTAGCTTGTCAATGGTTTCAAATGTTTTTGTTCTACCTAGTCAAATATTATCAGTCAAAAAGGGCACAGAATAGCATTTATCCTACACTTTTCCGATGTTACACCATCACTGCCAATGAGACCTTTCGCACACTATCAAGAATTCTCCAGGACGGTTAAGAGTTACATGTTTCAAAGTATTATAAGTCTACCTGAGATACTGTGTCACACGGGTCACCTTAAAAAAAACCTCTGTCCCATAGTTATGCCATAAGACTTGAAACACATCAGTGGTTTAGATGATAACATAGATAACATCGTCTTGCTGAAAATATCATGCTAATTGACTGTAGTGAATCATTGTTGGAACATCTCCAGACTTTAGACGTTGACTCACGAGGTACCTAACAGTGACTTTGAAAATCCTTAGTTATAGCGGAATTGCATTAATAACCACTACTGATATATTTGTTGTAAAGCTTACCTCCACGATTTGTGAATTAATAAGTTATTAATCGTTTATAGTAACAATATGCTTGATATAAGATCGATTACTGCTTATATATGCCTAACAATTCACACGTGAACATTTTTATAAACTGGATTTTGTTTGATTGTTTTAGAGCAAAGCAGCATTGGACTTTATGCTGTGTTCACCGTTTGGAATAAAACTTAGGATTTTAGCTTTATAAGTTCATAAACTTATCGTTGTCCCATCGGAGACATAAAACTGGATGGCGTATTATTGGAAGAACAGCCAATAAAATATGCTAAGCACCTGTTTGTTCGGTTTGTCTTTTCGTATCATGTTTGTTTCTCCGAGAAATTTCTTTCTTGCTAATGAGTGTAACAAAATCCATTTCTTTCACATAATAAACTCTTATACGTGAAGTAAAGAATCCTTAATTAAATGTTATTCTCAAATAATGCGAAGTTGCTATCCTACCATACATACTGTACATATTACGTTGATTTAGCAGAAATAGAGGGTGAAAATAGTAGGTCATGAGGGCTTGCACTAGAGAGAGGCTTTGATAAGGTCAACTTTCATTTTGAGGTCAAGGTGACTCTTCCTGGAGTCAAACGTACTTATACTTGATGTACTTATATAAAAGCCAATAACATATCCAAATAGTTGCTATGTACAGCCACTTAATCTTTTTATACAATGTAAGCGGTCCTGTAAACCAACAAATTTTCGCTTAATAATGCATAAGGTATCAACGAAAGACGCAAACAGGCATTAATCGTTAAGTGACCACTCCCATAAAAAATACAAATAATTCTTAAGTAAATTATGTAATATTTCTCACTCTTCTTTCCTATGAAACAAGTATACACGTTCTTCGACAAGTGTTTTGGGGATATATGAATTAAAAATTGAAAGTGGCTCCATCTGTTGCTTTTCCTGTAAAAATGAAAGAAATCTTCACGTACAAGTAGAGTTTCGTGCATAATAATAAGAAACATCCGCTTACCTTGCATGCGTGCTGTAAGAGTGGCTACTTGTCTGAATTCGACAAATACGTTGACAGATAAAATACAGATGCCGAGGAAGAATTCCAGTTGTCAGTGTATGTGTACATAGCTTACTATGGTTCCCTGCTATCATTGAACAGGAAACTACTTCTTCCATAAAATAATCATCATTTTTTTTTCCATTTTGAGTGAATATTCTTTATTAATAGAAACTTTTTCATATTTTACATTGTGTCGTACACGTTTTACCCCCTCTAGTATTACACACACCTGTTTATTAACAAATCGAAACAATTAAATTTACCTATTTCATCACTAATGTTTTAACTCCGGACTGAAACATTATTTTGAAGCTAGTCACCTATGGTATTATTTTATACAATTTTTTTCGTTATTTATCTTAGAATTTGTGTGTATAGAATTAAGCACAAAGCTTTACAATAGGCTCTCTGTGCTCTGCCAACTAGGGGTATTGAAACCCAGTTTTTAGTAGTGTGAGTCTGTAGACATGCCGCTGTGCCACTGGGGAGTAGCATGTTAAAAAAAACAGGTATGTTGAAAGCATTTTTTATATAAAAAGCTAGTGGAAATATCTTACACGTTTTTATGTTACAATATCTATGTTTGTTTATTTCAAGAAGCGAGTAATCTATACACCCACGTAAACTTTTTCGCTGAATACTAATACCTTTCACATTTTTAAATTGTAATATTAAATGTGTTAAAAAACAGGTAAGCGAAACATTTGGATTAATTTTTTCACCTGGTGAAATATCTTAAATTTTTTTATTTGTAGAAAGTGGTTAACCTACCGGTAATACCTTACAAATTACTCAATTATAAGGCTTTTAACTTTTCAAAATAGTTTGGTTGATTTGAATTTCGTAAAAAATTATACGTGGGCTATCTGCACTCGCCGACCCTAAATTAACAGTGATAGGGTAGAGGGAAGACACCGTCACCACCAATCCTTGAACGTAGTTTGTTTATGAATTTCGCACAAAGCTACTCGAGAGCTATCTTGTGTAAGACTAGAGGGAAATCAGCTAGTCATCACCACTCACCGCGAACTCTTGGGCTATTCTTTTACCAACAAATAGTGGGATTACCCATAATTTTATAATGTCCCCACGGCTGAAAGAGTGAGAATATTTGTTGTGACAGGGATTCGAACCCGCAATCCTCGAATGACGAGTCGAATGCCTTAACCACCTGGCTATGCCGGGCGCAATTTTTGAACTACTATTTTTACCAATCAGCAGATACAATAGATGATGTTACTACTTTATTTAAAATTATTAAACTTAAAGATCTGTTAATGGTTTTCATTTCATGAATAAACCAATTTATTAAAGTACCTATAAGATTAAAAACCAAACTTTTACTGATAACAGCTACAAAAACGTGTTAAATTTTTGCATATATAATAACTATTAATTTTCATAAACATATTTATAAACAAATAGGAGGTATACCAACGGGCTTTGATTGTTCAAGCAGTGTTGATAATTTATATATTTAGGAGATATAAACCCGTGACCCACAGATTGTGAATTGAGCATTTTAACCACAAGGCCACGCCAGGTCTCCTCTTTAAAACAGATATTTTAACGAAGTCCTAGGTAAAAACCAGACATTTATGCTTTCAGAGAACAAACAAAAATAGATAATGTGTTTTCACGTTTAACAGGCACGAGGTGGTATGACTTTGCTGTGCCCATAGAACTGTTACAAACCGAAGTTTTTGGTAAAAACTTGTTTCTTTTAGCAACATATTTTCAAAATAATTATTTTTAGTAAAATATCAGTCTCTGTTGTGCTTCGCAACCTATTTGTAGATTGATATTTGTAATTTTTGGGTCCATTAATGTATGTTACGTGATTATATTTTCGATTAGTTCGCTGTAGTTAAAATGATCGCTCTAATTATCGAATCAAAGTCACGTTGACGTAGAACTAACCACATTCGTCATAGAGTTACGAGTTTCCACAACTTAGAACTTTGTGAATGTTTGTAATCGATATTGTGTGATTGCTCATATTTTGATATTGTAAATATAGGCCTATCATGTAAGAATATCGCTATGCGTATAGTTGAGCGATAACGTGAGATTACATGGAAATACTTAAATCGTGTATAGCACAAAACTGGAAAACGTTATTTTCTTCTGATTTCATTAATTTCGGAGCTATTTCTGTTAGTTTTGGATTCCAAATACTAGGGTAATAAACATTTTAATCTTCATATTCACAACCCAGCTTAGTGGATGAGAATGTTTCTAAAAGAAGTTTGAAATATTATACAAAGGATGTAATCCATAGACTGCAGTAGTTTCATTGTTTATTATACAAAGGATGTAATCCATAGACTGCAGTAGCTTCATTGTTTATTATACAAAGGATGTAATCCATAGACTGCAGTAGCTTCATTGTTTATTATACAAAGGATGTAATCCATAGACTGCAGTAGTTCCATTGTTTATTATACAAAGGATGTAATCCATAGACTGCAGTAGCTTTATTGTTTATTATACAAAGGATGTAATCCATAAACTGCAGTAGCTTCATTGTTTATTATACAAAGGATGTAATCCATAGACTGTAGTAGTTCCATTGTTTATTATACAAAGGATGTAATCCATAGACTGCAGTAGTTTTATTGTTTATTATACAAAGGATGTAATCCATAGACTGCTGTACCTTTACTGTTTATTATACAAAAGATGTAATTCATAGACTGCAGTAGCTTTATTGTTTATTGTACAAAGGATGCAATCCGAAGACTGCAGTAGCTTTATTGTTTATTGTACAAAGGATGTAATTTAAGTTTATTAGTACTTCTTAGTGTTTAAATTAAAATTGGTCTCACTTTTTTTTTATTTCACACTCGTGTGGTTTAAGAGTTTTATCTGACATTTTAATAACTTCACGTTTTTATTTAGTTATTGTAAAAGATTAATTTTAAGCAGATTGTTAATCAGCAATCAAGTACAATTGGTTGTAAATAGTAGTATCACGTACGTGTTCACGTATCACCAAAAGATATTTTAATAAAAAAAGAGAAAAGTGATTTTTGTTCAGTAAACATAATAAGTTTCCACGTTATCAAATTTTGTGAGACTTGCAGTTGTCGGATTTTTCTCTTAAAATCAAATTATTTTGAATTGTATGAAATAAGACCCATGAAAGTCATTTGTTGAAGCCATTGTACCTGATAAAGGTCATTCTATTAAATAAGTGGAAACGTATTTATCATATTATTATGTTTAAAGAACATGAAAATAAGTATAACCAGTCGAAGTCGTGTAATTATCTTAAATCAGAATTTTCTTTCTGAAAACAGTTATCTAACATTTTTGAAAATTACATATTAGTAGAAAATATGTAACACTATCATGAGACCGCGTACTGGTTCTTTTATTCCTACACTGACAAACTTTGAGAGTGAACTTTCCAGCTATGATGAAGAAACCAATACTGTACTTAAGAATTTTCTGAATGGGATATTTCATTTCAAGTAATAGTACACACTATCAGTAACCTCTGATATTTACATATGCTCAAACTACGCTTAAATATCCGAGTTTATGCTTTTAACGAACGTAAAACTAACAAGAAAGAGAAACACCTATAATTTCTATGATGTGAACGCCTTTTCTAGGCTGACGAAGCATGATTATAATTAATTATACTTGTCATAAAACATTAGTACTAGGCCTATTATATTTTTAACACAACATTCTTTATTCATTCTCACGACTGAATAAAAAATATAGTGCTAAAAATATGATAAGCTTAATGCTAATGTCTTATGATATGTATATTTAATTAGACATAGCTATAATTCAAAAATACGATTTTGTGTTTATATATCTCGAAATACTTAAACAATGTACTAAATCGTAAGTGCGGCGTTCAGATAAATATGTTTATTGCTATTTATAACATTCTGAATTTTATTACCGAATACCTTTTCATAGGCCCGAGTAACTTTAGTTCACAGTAGACAAGCTACTAACTATAGAAACGTTCCAAGTGAAAATAACTAAATCAATCTGACGTGTGTAAAGAGACAGTTTAAATTCAGTAACTCCACTCCCAAGTTCACGGTGAGAAAATTAACTCACTGGGAAACATTTTACATTGGGTTATAACTTTGAAATAATTTTTAACAAATCTTGTTGTTGCGAAAATGGCTTTATTTTGTATTGCAATAATGGGTTGTTTTCTGTTAAACCAAAATTAACTAAATATTCTTTATGTCGAATAATTAATTATCTCCACTCTTATGCAGTAAATAGTCCTGTATACAAATTATATATTGCGAAACTTACAAAGCTGTAAGGGCTAGATATAAAACCTGGAAATTTATGGGAATAAAAATTAATATGTGCTTTAATTTTTATTTTATTTTTTGTAACCCTATTCATTGCATTTCTTATGCAAAAATTCAATTTCACATAAAAAATATTCAGATGAAAATTTTCAACATAAAATAATTATGTATACTATTTTGCTAGATACTGTTTAATCTATCATAAACATTGGCCTTAAAAAGCCGTTTCTGACAAGTTAATTCTGCCACTTCATACATATCAGCGTAAGAATGGTTCATACAGCGTTCATTGTTTCATAGTCACATGACATTTATTACTTTCGTCATTGTTTAATGTAAATTAAAGTTTCATCAACGGTTACTTTCTACAAAAACTTTTCTTTTTTATCAATTTTCTTAGAACATAGTAATCCACGGAGCTTAATATGAGGTAGAAATGTTTGTTCAATGAGTCTAGTTTAGTTAAAATTTAACTGAATAGTAGCAACCTGTTAATATTAGACTTAAATGTAAGTACTGTCTGAGTCGTATTTTAAAAGCACTAAATGTATTTAGATCTACATGGAATTTCAAATTAACAACAGTTATGATGTGTACAACTTACAAACCTGGTAAGAGTGGTTAAAAATATACTCTTTATAAAATATTAGTATTAGGTAGGCATATTTTAATTTTCAGCACTACATTCTTAATCCAGTTCCTTAGAAATATTCAAGAATTAAAAGAATGTACAATAATAGTATTCCAGCCATACTATGTTTGCCATACCCATTGCCAACGGCACATTCCACTCAACCTAGAGCTCTTCATAGCTGTTGGGATACAATAAATACAATAGTTTAAAAATGAAATAGGCCTAACACTAAATTATTATGACAAATATTAGCTTATATAGGCCCGGCATAGCCAGATGGGTTATGTGTGTGTGTGTTTTCTTATAGCAAAGCCACATAGGGATATCTGCTCAGCCCACCCAGATGGGTTAAGGCGTTCAACTCGTAATCTGAGGGTCGCGGATTCTAATCCCGGTCGCACCAAACATGCTTGCCCTTTCAGCCGTGGGGGCGTTATGAAGTTACGGTCAATCCCACTATTCGTTGGTAAAAGAGTAGCTCAAGAACTGGCGGTGGGTGGTGGTGACTAGATGTTTTCCCTCTAGTTTTACACTGCTAAATTAGGGACGGCTGGCGCAGATAGCCCTCGTTAGCTTTGGGCGAATTTAAAAAACAAACAAACATTACCTGTATGGTGAAAGGGTACATGCTAAATTAAGAGACAAGCAGTACATCGGAGGTTTGGCAGTTGTAAGCGGGCACAACTCACGGAAAATACGTACGGATCTCCGATGTTCTCGTGTCATTATCCGGAGATTCTAAAGATACATGCTAAGTTTAGTAAAAATCAATTAAATGAACACACAGGCTTGTGTTAAATAGTGGTTTAGACATATACACAGTCAATTATAATCAAACCTGACTTCAGAATAATAGCATAATCTGCTAATTTACGATTGCTTTACCGGAGTTTAACTGAAATCAATATATTACATTAATTTTAACTCATGGTTTATCATTCTTAGCTGCTAAAAGTCGTCATGTTAAGATTTATATCTCTAACTTTAAATATGAGTTCGGCTCTTCAGAAAACTGTTTACAATGATCGTACTGTAAGAATGCTCAACATTTTAAAACATTGCCTAAATCTTGAAACAAGGCCGTGTTACACACTACAGTGAAAACAAGAACTACTAAATATTGAAACAAGGCCGTGTTATACACAAGAGTGAAATCAAGGTAGCTACTAAATATTGAAACAAGGCCGTGTTACACACTACAGTGAAAACAAGGAGTTACTGAATATTGAAACAAGGCCGTGTTACACACAACAGTGAAAACAAGAAGTTACTAAATATTGAAACAAGGCCGTGTTACACACTACAGTGAAAACAAGAACTACTAAATATTGAAACAAGGCCGTGTTACACACTACAGTGAAAACAAGGAGTTACTAAATATTGAAACAAGGCCGTGTTACACACAACAGTGAAAACAAGAAGTTACTAAATATTGAAACAAGGCCGTGTTACACACTACAGTGAAAACAAGGAGTTACTAAATATTGAAACAAGGCCGTGTTACACGCTACAGTGAAAACAAGAAGTTACTAAATATTGAAACAAGGCCGTGTTATACATTACAGTGAAAACAAGAAGTTACTAAATATTGAAACAAGGCCATGTTACACACTACAGTGAAAACAAGAAGCTACTAAATATTGAAACAAGGCCGTGTTACACACTACAGTGAAAACAAGAACTACTAAATATTGAAACAAGGCCGTGTTACACACTACAGTGAAAACAAGGAGTTACTAAATATTGAAACAAGGCCGTGTTACACACAACAGTGAAAACAAGAAGTTACTAAATATTGAAACAATGCCGTGTTACACACTACAGTGAAAACAAGGAGTTACTAAATATTGAAACAAGGCCGTGTTACACGCTACAGTGAAAACAAGAAGTTACTAAATATTGAAACAAGGCCGTGTTACACACTACAGTGAAAACAAGAAGTTACTAAATATTGAAACAAGGCCGTGTTATACATTACAGTGAAAAGAAAAAGCTACGGAATCTTGAAACAAGGCTTGCGTTACATGTAGTAAACCGTGTACTGAATACACATTATTTTCAAGAATGATCAGTTATAGTTTTTAAAGTATTGAGGTGTGAAAACATACATTAGTTGTATGAGTTATTTATATGTAGTTTGTGCTAAAACATTTATTTTTTAGTAATTTTGAGATCTGGTTCTAAGTTACTTATCTATTTGTTGCATTGATAATCATTTTAGGATCCAACCATTCACCCCAGAGAGAACGTTTGTAAACTCAACTATTACTGCGTATATAATCGCCCTTTAGGTTAGGTTTTCTAGATGAACACAAAGCTACAAAATGGGCTATCTGTGTTCTGACCATCACGGGTATCGAAAACCGGTTTCTGGTGTTGTAAGTCCGCAGACATACCACTGTGCCCACTGCATTTACTAGCAGGAATAAATCTAGTTTTCGCTTCAGGATAGAGTTAAAGCTATGATACATTTCTGAACTGATGCGAAAGTCAGAACGTTCAAAGATAATTTAGAACGTCCTTTAGCTACAGCAGTAAATCAATATACTAAATGCACGTGCTTTTTAAGGTATAAAACGATTGACAAAATTAAGATAGATCTCACTGAAACCCTAACAAGAAGTAAGAAGAAAAGCTATTAATTTTATTTCTTAAAACAACAACAAAAATAATTTACATCACAAAACCTTTAGTACCGACCAGGGGGGTTAAAATATTATGTATGAAAATAAAATAAAAATTATAGAAACACTTACCGCTATCCCAGAAATTATAAATTTGTCCCAAAAACTAAAAATAATAATAAAAATCAGTGAATTGCCAAACAAGGCTGTGGTACATAGTACAGTGAAAGTTAAAAGCTACTAATTTATGAAACATTTTTGTTTTGTTGATAGTTGTCTTGCTAAGTCCAAAGCTAGACAATCTGTGCTGTGTTTGTTTACCATGGGTGTCGAAATCCGACTTTTTTGTTACACACAATAATTAGTTACAAAGAATACACAGATGAAACAGCTATTAAATGCTGAAACAAGGTCTTGTTACACACTACAGTGAAAACAAAAGACTACTAAATCTTGAAACAAGACTTGCGTAACAAGTGGTAAACCGTGTACTGAATACACATTATTTTCAAGAATTATCAGTGATGGTTTTTAAACTCTTGACATATTTCTAAGATACGATTTTTGATCCTTTGAACAGCTTGCAGACGATAACCAAACAAATTTTTCCATTTTACAGTTTTACTTTTTTTTATACATGCATATTATTTTACCGAATATATCTAATGTAACATTATATTCAAGCTCAACACATTTTTGTCTCTATGCATATGAAATATTAGTATAGGGAAAAAATGCTCAGAAATTCTCTTTTGTGCAAAAATTTACGCTCGTAATACAATCCTTAACGTTGTAATGAGGTATTTGTTAATCACGTGTTCTATCTTTACTTTATAATGAAGTTTTCAAATGTGTTGTTTTAAAGTAACTTTTTTTCTTCTAATTCTAATTTGGAATGGCAGGAGGGTTTGTGGGATGATTCTTGAAAATTGTGTACCGAAAAAAAATGTGTACTTACGTCGTTCGAGGGCGTCGTTACGCTCATGCCTTTTGCATTTGAGGACGATAACACTTGAAGTACGCCTGAGGCGTACAGTCACACGCGGCAAACAAGTCGGGCACTGCGCCGCGGGCACATTGGTAGTAAGACCGGAGAAAAAAGTTTTATACTTCCGCGGCTTTGGTAAAGGTTTTGTACTGACAGGCCTAGTTCACCTAGACGCTTAGGCTATTACAAACACAATAGCAGATTTCTACAGCGGAAAGACTGGTTAGATGTGGAGAGTTTATTGGTACAACCATAACCCTAAGAAGATTATAATTCAAATACTTATTTGCATCTAATCCCAGCACAAAAGGGTTTATGTGAGCAAACTGTTTTCTGGAACATCGTTATGTTGAGTAGTAAATGCTTTGACACAATCGATGCATTGTTAGGGTGTTTTGTGTGTTTTTTATATGTAAGAGAAAATATTCAGTTTATATTGTAATTTATAATTTAAAAAAAAACCATAAAGGTGGAAAAGAATAGTATTTTGTGTATTTTCCCTTAACTATTTGAGTGATGTTTGTGCTAGAAAGGTTGTACATGAATGTGAAATTTTGACGAAAAGTTTTTGCAAAGTAGACTTTGGAGTTGAACTTTACCAATAATATTTTGAACACATGGATTTTCGAGTGTCAAGTATTATGACCTTTTTTCTCTGATGAGGCTATCCTCGAGTGTGACAACTTATGTTACATTAACTGGTGAAGTTTCATACCACGCATAACAATAAATTACCTTTAAAAACCTAGTTTTATAAAATGAGTATAGGAATAATTAATTTTTCTAATTAATCTAGCCTCTAATCAAGTACAAAAATGTCTATTGCTACAGCATGTTATAACCCCGCATAACTTTTAAAAGTTTCTTATAAAAACATACGTTATTTTTAAATACCTTATAAACGAAATTACAAATCATTCAACTGTTATAATAAATCTAGTTTCCATTTATATTTTCCATAACACGACCAATAAAGCTTTTCTTTCTTCCAAACAACATTTTTCAAATTTTCGTTATTGAATGTTAAGAAAGAAAAAGAAATTAATTGAAACAATTGAATAAAAAGTCCTCAAATTAAATGTGCAATTTAAGCCTAACGAAGTAAATTCATAGACGAGACACATGAGGTGTTTTCTGTCATCACACCTTGTACCGAAAACATTGCACATTTCCACAGTTCGTTTGTAACTGTAATCTCATAATAATTACAGGCTATAATTTGTATCTTTTTGGGCTGATAATATCTTTGGTTTTGACATCCATATTTTTAGCTGATCTAAGACATTTAATATGCAGAATTTCAATATAAGAACACTAGTGCGATAGTTTATGGAATCCTATAGTTATTTATATAAGATATTTTTTGTGTTTTGGGTAACACCAGTTGTATGTTTTTAAAACATAAAACAAAGAAAGCCATGATTTATAAATTTTTATTCCAATAATTTGCCTTCATGTCAACCTACACAATTTTTTGCCATTAACACTCGCCAGACATCTATATGTAAAACTCTCTCTTTCTCTGTATGTATTTTGACCAGTTCTTACACTAAACCTTTTTCATGATTGATGGATAGGCAATATTCAGGTTAAAGTGATATATGCATATAGCAAATATGCATATTTAATGTATATGTGCATATATGAAATCAAATACCTGAAAGAAAACGAAAGTCGCGTAGCACTCCACTCTTTTATATACATCAAGGTTGGGGGAAATTATTTCGCATAGCATTCTTTTTATAGTACAGAAAATCCTATCGCTACACAAACGCATATATAATCCTACGATAGATAAACTGTTTCACGTAGATTAACGTTTTTGGAAACCTTCCTTTCATTTCTAATGACAACTTTTTGTGCTTTTAAATATAATCAATCAAGAGAAGAATATCCACAATATTTTATGTGTTGGTGACACAAATATTTTAATTCGCATATAAAGTAAGCTACTATTGAAAACCGATTTTTTTTATCTTTACCTCTCCACCCTCAGAATAGCAAAGCGATATATCTACGGATTTGCAAAGTTAGAAACCTGATTTCGATACTCGTAGTGGTTAAAGCACAATCATCACTTTGAATAGTTTTGTGTTTAATAACAACCAACATTTTCGTAATGAATACGCTATTACAACTACGCTGATCGAACTAATATACTCTTACGGAAATATGCGACTATATTTAAGAACATACTTAGATAGTTAGATACACATTAATTTGATCAGGCGAAGTTTATAGATGGTAGTAGTGTTGCTTGAATTCGATGGTGTAAACACCTTTATTATCCTTCAAGAAATATGTCATTCACCCACTTTTCACTTGAGAAAGATGGCGTTTATTCAATTTCCTTTAGGAAATTCACTTTTACCAACGTTTCATTCTGGAAACATACATGCCATTTATCGACGTTTCGTTTCGGAAATATGATGTTTACTTTATCAATTGGAATATACGGTGGTTACTCACCTTTCCGGTGTGAGATACGCTAGTTGGCTACTTCTCAGTGGGAAAGTACGGTGTTCACGGAATTCTCGTTTTGGAAGTACGGTATTACAAACTTCTCATTTCATAAATACAATTTTAACAACTTTTCATTTAACTCTAAATGTCTAACATTTCACTCTCTTGTCTGGACTATTTGCAGTCACCAAAATTAATTAGTCCACTCCAACTTCTTACCAATACAGCGCTGCTTAAATCTAACCCTAAAATCTATAAAATATGCTATCACAAATATGTCGGTCCTTATATATACGTGTATAAATATCCAGCTGGACATAAACTATTCGTTTAAAAGCTTTATTACTATAAAATTTAAATTTATTCTATATTTTTAGCTAGAGCTATTTTTTTAGGTTGAAAAGTACATCAACTCTCTAAGAACAAAGAGCTACATAAATACAGATAGGCAAGTATAAGAGTGTATTCTCTTAAAAACCGATGAAACATATCACAAACAAATTGAGAAATGACTCACCTACTACAAATACATTCAAACATATTTCACAAGCGTAATAATGCCTTTAAAAGGGAGTAGATATTTAAAAAAAAAAGGCTGGAAAATACACAATTAGTATATGGGGTAGTAAAAGTGAGTAGTAACTTATAGATTGTATAGACAAAAGAAACATAAAACAGATATATTAAATTCATTTATATTAAGAGTTTCATACATATACACAAAAAGTAACATACAGTGTTATACAGACACTAGGAGCCATATCGTAACTTATATTTCTGAAATGTCTTATACAGATGTTTATTATTTAAATGACTCGTAAAAGCGTGTTTTTGTAATAAGCCATGTGGTGAAGTACAATTATAAAGAAACATATATATGTGTGTATTACTTAAGTACCTTATAACAACGAATATTAATCACTTAAAGTATTTAGAAATCTTACGTTGATAAGTGTTCTATGAGGATCTATGTTACTAAAGAATCGTATGAAAACGTGTATTATTAAAGTGTTTAAAAAACTTATATTACGAACTTACTAAAGTGCCTCACGAAAACGAATATTCCGAAAACGTCGTAGAAAATGAATATATGTTTTATAAAAACATCTAGCTAAAGCCTCTTAAAAATATTTACCACAATAACAAAAGTTTATGCTTGTTTAACGTAAAAAAAAGGATAAAGTCATATAAAGTTAATATACTTAATACGCATGTGCCGAAAGAGAACGAAACGTTTACATTATTAAATAGTCCTTTAAATATTCTATAAATACAATGACAGTCCAATCTGGAGAGGATTGGATAAGATGGTTAATAGGGAAAATTCCTGTACTCCATTGTTCTAGTAACCTGAGGGTCGCGGGTTTGAATCTCCGTCACACCAAACATGTTCGCCCTTTCAGCCGTGGGGGCGTTATATGTGTCGGTCAATCCCACTATTCGTTGGTAAAAGAGTAGCTCAAGAGTTGGCGGTATCTGATGATGAATAGCTGCCTTCCCTCTTGTAGCTTTACGCGAAATTTAAAACAAACCAAATCATTATTCTACTTTATTTGACATCATATTTAGGAGTTATTGATGTGCATTTACAAATGATGGGTTTTGCAGCATCAAATTATAATTTTATAAAATGAGAGATCAAATTAGTCTTATAACTATTTAGACAATGCATAAAGAACCTTTGTTAAAAGTAAAAAAATTCCTTTTGTAATAAAAATCTGTTAAGATACGACGTGTGAGAAAACGTTAAAATGGAATAACTTTAAAAAATATATTTTGTTTAATTTGTGACCGATTGAAAAAATATAACATTATACTTGGGTTGATAACTTGCACGAACTCTCATGACACTGACGA
Source organism: Tachypleus tridentatus (assembly GCF_004210375.1). Classification (NCBI taxonomy): domain Eukaryota; kingdom Metazoa; phylum Arthropoda; class Merostomata; order Xiphosura; family Limulidae; genus Tachypleus; species Tachypleus tridentatus. The sequence continues at coordinate 18,229,178 of NC_134832.1, read as the reverse complement.
GTCAATACTGATGGGCTGAAAATGTGTTTTAAGTATGTTTTGATGAGAACTTTTGAACTTTAAGAGATCGATTCAAAATCCCACCCCAACCTCTATCATTGGCACAGCGGTAAGTATGAAGGATTATAACGCCAGAGATCAGGTTTCGACATCCGTGGTCGGTACAGCACAGATAGTCCATTGTGTAGCTTTGTTCTTAAATGCAGAGTAACACATAAAATCATGATAAATATTACATGTCATCAAAGTTTGAAACCAAACCCCATAGTAAGCGAATCAATTTCGATTTAAACAGAGAGGAGTGATTAATCATTAGTGTCATTTAAATATCTACAAACAAATTTATGTTTTAGATACAAGTCCAGCCAAAACACTGTTGATCATTTTTAGAATCAATTAGGTTTTTAGATTTGGTGTTTTAATTCTCACCTTTAAATTTTGTGATAATTCATGTTCCACTTATAAAACGACCAAACCGCTCAGTTATAATTAATGGATTAATGGATGTGCTATTCAGTCTTAACGGTAATTTTGAAGAGGAGTACGTGTTAATGATCCAAACGAATGTCCTTCATTCAGTTAAAATGATAAAAGAATTTATAAAAGCAACGTCAGCGTGATCCATATATTTTTTTTTAGATTGTATAAAACAAGTTTTAAGGGCAACACATTCCTTAAAGGAATCTTAATCTACTTGTCTTTCAACTTTAGAAAAACCTGTTGGTATGTATATAGTTGTTGATTTTTATTGCGTTAGAACGCTTTTTATGTTGTTTTTTTTCTGAGTAGGTATTTGCTGAAAGCATATTTAAAAAACAATGCATTCTGATATTTGAGAAAAGGTACCATTATAGAGATAAAATGTGTACTATTCTAAATTAATTATCTCAGTTATCATAATTAATTTATAAGCTTGTATCTGCTACGATCTCCCGCTGGGACAGCGGTAAGTCTACGAATTTACAAAGTTAAAATCAGGCGTTCGATTCCCCTCGGTGGATTCAGCAGATAGCCTGATATGGCTTTGCATTAAGAAAGCAAACTACTATGATCTCTCAAATATTTATCTACCCAAAATACACAAGAAACGTGTATCTTTACAGTCAATCTCATAAAAAATTTGAGTTAATTTACGGAAAATAATGTGCATATTTTTACCATTAGAAAGTGCACAATCATTAATGCAGGCTTAACAACACATGATTCAAATTAGAACATGTACAATCCAGTATTACACTTAACATGCATTTTTATGTATTTCACCACATTTAATTTAAACTTTGCCGTATTATAGAACAAGTGTTATATATATTTTTGATAGCACACAATATGCAAAGTAACATGCTCTTGAACACACACTACATAATTTTTCATATATTTTGAATATACGCACAATATAATGTACATGCTTTACGCACTGTATAGTTTATCATACCTTAGAACACATAGTGTACATTTTATAATGCCTTAAACCAAATACATTATAAATTATACTACCAATTAGAACATACACTGTACATTTTATCATCGTTTAGAACACATATACACTGTATAGTTTATCATACCTTAGAAAACATATTGTACACTTTACCATGCTTATACCAAACACATTATAAAGATATATGTAATGTACATTTTACCATACCTCAGAAACTATAGATTATATCACGTTTCAGAATTCAGTCTGTATAATTTACCATGACTTACAACACCCATTGTATCGTACTATCGTATATTTTGGTTTAGCATATAGTTTTTCTAACAATCGGTGGATACATATTTCAAAATGTGTAGTTCTAGTAAGTATACTGCAAGGAAACTATACAAAAAAATCATTTCAACATTCTGTATAATCTTTTATGTCGAGGCCAAACAAGTTAATTAAATTTTTAACTAAAAATACAATATAGGCATGATTTTATTTAATTAGTTATTGTACAGAAGGTTAAACAATAAATGTTTAGTAGAACACTGTAAAGAAACATATGGACATAAATACATATAATTATTACCGAAAACGACAAATGTGTAGTTACCTAATTTTTTATGAGAACGTATCCGTGTGTTTCAAGCATATGCGATACAACGATGGCGTCTTGTGTGTATTTGTTGCGGGTAACATTTTTACCCTCATTGACGGATGAGTTTGCGCGGCAGTGAAGATAAAATTAACAGATTCTTCCGATCTGACAGAATAATTATATGTACGTGCATCGTCTATCTGGAGTTTAGCACAAGTTCACTCCTCTAAATTTCTTAGTTCTTCTACCAGAATTTTGTTGTTTTTTTGTCACGATCTGTCTGTAGCTACAAAGAATTAAGCCATTTCACACTATCAGTGATGTCGAGAAAACCCACTTGTAGAGAAATATATATGCAAAAACGGCTCGTTTGGGTTGAGAAAATATTTTACGTAGAGGAGCGAACAACGTTTCGACCTTCTTCGGTCATCGTCAGGTTCACTTTGTGAACGTTTTTGCATATATACTTTTCACACTATATATATATATACCTTACAAACCAACTTAGATTCAGTCTTCGTTCAATTTATATAACTTTTATAGCTATAGACCTAATTTCTTTTGCTATAATATTGCTATTTTATTGTAATTAATTTCATTTTAATAAGGTATTTTGACTTGCCAGAGGCTAAAAGGTAATCTTAATTGTTAGCATCTGTTGAAGTAATGCAAAATTAAACGCTTGAAGCTATCTAGCAATCTTTACTTTATTTTCTGTGACGTGTATAATGGGGCATTGAATTTAATGTGATAAAACTTACTGAATTACAATTAGTTTAATTGGCGAAACGTAAGTCATGGACCTGGCATAGTTACAAAAGCCAACAAAGAGTTGTACCGGAATATTATTGTGAAGAAAACAGAACTGTAAACCTGTGATAATCTTGACTTAATCGTTAGAAACATTCACTTTTATAGATCCAAGTTATTTAATGTTTTTGATAGAAACTTTATTCAAAAGCATTTTGACTTAACCGTTTTGTGAAAATAAATTACACTAGGCAAAGGGAGGTTTATTTGTTGTTTGCCTGCATTTTACATAAAGTGGTTTATTTGTATCTTTGCTGAATTTCAAACAGATTAGTTTATTTCATTGTTTTATACATTTCACATAAAGATATACTGGGTTACCTGAGATAGTTACCCCTAATTTTCAATTTATAGACTAGACTGAAAACACCCAGTCAGTATAACCTACCGCCACCTCTTGAGCTACTCTTGTGAGACTGAATAGTATAATTTGACCATCACTCTTTTAACAGCCCCACAACCCGAAAGTAAGAAGCGCGATTCTGTTTTTTAAATGTTGCGGTAACGGTACAAACAATAGGAACCCACCACAGACAGACTCGGTAATCTCTGGCTCGTATTCGTCCTAGCAAAAGATGAAAGTTATTCAGGCGATATTAAGTTTAATTTTTACGTTCATCCAAAACGTGTACTTTATCAAAATATTAAAACTTCAAATGTTTACAGAAAATAAACGCGTGTTAAGGAAGGACTACAACAACAATCTTAACTAAAAACATTAGCATTAAACATTTAATTTTCTGAGGCAGTATTATTTTTCTTAATAGCTTGCCAAGATGAAAATGTTACAACTTCAAGACCTTATTTTTCGAACTGAATCAGAAATCTCATTTTTGTACAGCCAGATACAAGTTTGGTTAATGACGTCACAGCCACGCACCATTCATTTTATTTAATTTTTAGCAAAGAAACATTGAGCTATCTGCTGTGACCACAAGGGAGAATCGAACCACGAAAATTAGTACTGTTCAGGTCACAAACATACCGTTTGTTTGGCTTTGAATTCCGCTAGCCGTCCCTAATTTAGCAATGTAAGACTAGAGGGAACGCAGCTAGTCATCACCACCCACTGCCAACTTTTGGGCTACTCTTTTAACAACGAATAGTTGGATTGACCGTCACATATTAACACCCCTTATGGCTATAAGGACGAGCATACTTGGTGTGACGGGTAATTCGAACCCGCGACCCTCGGATTACGAGACGAGCACTCTAACCATTTGGACATGCTGGGCCTGAAAGTACCGTTACCTCATAGGGGAATTCATCACTGATGCCACATACTTGGTATACGACAGTATTATTGTTTTATAAATGACATTTAATATTCAATAAGATATATTAGTGCTTTTGATGTAATTCGTTTTAAGCGTCACCTTAACATTTTCCCAATTCCACGGCGACAACTGAGGAATTAATATTTTGTAAAGTACTAAACAATAAAAAAATTAATTTTTGTGATTAGTTTAAAGAAAGGCCCATCTATAGAGATGAACAATAAAATAGTAACGTTATATGGAGAAAGTATATACCTGTTATAAAACTTATGTATATTACAGTTATAAACTCATAGTTATGTGTATTAACCATGAAGAAGTCGTAAAGGCGAAACATTGACTTGAATAACAATATATTCTGCAGTATAAAGGTTGTTTTTTCTTAACTTTTATCATGCTTTTAATTTATAGCAGGTACGAAACTTACTTAACTTGCTAAAGCTCTTGAGACACCACCTGTAGTTAAACTTTTGAAAAAAGGTATTTTTGATTTATCTATCAGTTTAAATAAATGACGATCTTTTAGCTAGGCTAACAACAATCTTATACAAAACAATAATAATAATATTTTGTACGTTTCAATGTTTTTATTTTATTAATAGCAAAATTTGAAAAAAAAGTAAAGAAATTTAGGCATGTCCTCAAGGCAATGTCATGGTTTATTCTCGATATTGTACATTCCTTTCATCGCTGTTTATCATGTTAAAAGAAGTACCATAGCATCGATTCTAATCTTTAACATTCGAACTTTTATTAAAGCGGTCACTGACTTTCAAAGACCAGAAAGAAAGTCAACAACTTGGTACACGCATGCATGACAATGAAGACAATTTATAAAGAAAACAGTTGATTAGGCCTATTCGTACATTCTTAAAATTGAGATATATATCAATTTTACAGATGTTTTTATCTTGATACCAAGACAAAAAAGAAGATTGTATGGCTAACATATTTACATATTCTAAATTTAATTACATTTCAGATAATAAGAATAATGAACTCCTCAATTTTTGTCTTTTAGCAAATATCTGGAGACTTTAGCCTTCCCACAATAAAGAGGAATTTCAAACTTTGACCAAATTTTTAAACTAGAGTAAGTAAGATGTACAGAATTTGTTCTAAGTGTTCAAAGCGCAGTGGTACGGACACACATAAGTTGACGACAACTGTTCACATCACCTTGAATACGATCTTTACAGTTTTGAATTAGAAAAACAAAACCCAGCGAAGACGATTTACAATACGGCTTCGATACTTCACACCAATGTGAATAAGATCCTCACAGTTTTGAATTCAAAAACAAAACCCAGTGAAAACGATTTACAGTACGGCTTCCATGCTTTACACCAGTGTGAATAACAAACATCTTTACAGCTTCAATTCTTCAGATCACAATCAGTCAAATTCGCACAGCCTTGCATTACACAAAACAACACAAATAAAAGATATCAGACAGATGATACCACCCTTCTGATCACCATTAATAATACTAACAATTAACATCAACCTCAAAATAACCCACTTTTCAGATGGCACACAACCTTACATCAACTCATTATGAATAAGGTAGAAAATTATGTATTTTGGAATAACGCTTCCACTTACAATGGAGAGACATTAATCCACTCAACCAATAGAGATAAGGACCTAGAAGCTTGGATCAATCGTTCATTTTGCAGTTGAGTCTCGACTCATTCAATTGTAATAACTAGTCTACAATCCCAGATTATAATGAACAGTATGCTTACATTTCTTCATCAAGTCTTAACAACCAGTTCTATAATATCACATTCTAAGAAACAGTATGATTACAGCGCTTCATCAAGTTTTAACGACCAGTTCTACAATCCTAGATTATAATGAACAGAATACTTACAGCGCTTCATCAAGTCTTAATGACCAGTTCTACAATCCCAGATTATAATGCATAGAATGCTTACAGCGCTTCATCAAGTCTTAATGACCAGTTCTACAATCCCAGATTATAATGCATAGAATGCTTACAGCGCTTCATCAAGTCTTAATGACCAACTCTAAAATCCCAGATTATAATGAACAGTATGCTTACAGTTGTACATCAAATCTTCATGACTAGCTAGCTCTACAGCCCCAGTATGCTTACAACTTCTCTCCAAGTCCTTCAGCCCGAGGTAATAAAAGAGTCACAATCTTGCTGCAAATTTTCAATTCAAAGCAAACCAAACATACAATACTTTACCATCTCTTACTCTCATACTAGAGTAAACAGCATTTAAAAATCCTCACAAGTTTGCAGAAAGCGAGATGATTTATAATTTTTACTCAGTCAGCTATTGTAAAATAAATAAGATCCATAATCCTTCATCTTTATACCCATCAGCTTGCTTTCTTCTAATTGTATTGAATGTGATTTACAATCCGAAGTTAATCCGTCACCCCCACATTATATGCGATCATTACTGATGGATCAGTTTCCTTGATACTATGTAACAAAACTGAAGGAAATAGAAACATGACATACTCGCTAACTTACTTTATACACATTGAACAGGATTTAAAATCACGCATCGTTCCTCAGCTTACAGAAGGCAGTTCGGCGACAGCCCTCCTAGACAAATTCAACGAGACTTGCAGTATTGTGTCACGTTATAATGTGACTCAAGAGCTATCGTATGTTCACAACGACTATGATTTAAAAATATTATATTATTATTATTCATGATGTTAGAAAATATGTGGGTTCAAGAAGCTTTGATAGAAATGAAATAAAAACCATATAACCCAAGGTTATAGAGTTTTTTTTCATATTATTATTGTATATATATAATATATTAATTAATATATATATATTATTATTATATCAGTTGGATATTCATTCATCCCGTGAAGAACATATATTGGTTCTTGGGGGTGAAATATAGACATCAAAATATCTAAGCGCCGATCCCTATGCCTTCCCTCCGTGATTTGGTGACAGTCGGTTCAGCGATTCGCCAGTTATAAGTAGACATGCGTGCAGACTTTCATCAGATAATGGTTTAGAAATTATTTCAGACAACTAGAACAACAATAAATAATATCATAGAAGTAGTTACCCCCACCCCTAACTATTTACAGATTTATGATAAAATAATTGTATTAGAACATACACACCATAGAGTGAAAATGTTTGAGAATAGAAGATGGAGATAATAAATACTCAACGGTACGGATACTTAGTGGGTAACTTAGATCGGGATTAGATAGTTATACGTAGAAAATGTATCACCCGTTCTTTAAATAGTAATGTGTATATATATACATATGTATTAGTTTCATTTTGTTGTTAATACGGGAACTTCAGTAAATACATTTATACAACTTAGTTTTCATTTTAGTTTTGATAGGGGAGCCTAGATACCCATCAAGAGAATGGTTATACTCTTTAGTTTTCATTATGTTGTTCATAAGGAGGATATAGATACCCAACTTCAGGAGATAGGTTTACACATATTAATTTTCATTATGTTACTTACAAACAATGAGATAGAAATATCCAGCTTCAAGTTATAACCCTGTAGATCTTGAGTGTCCGTTGTGAATTTGAGTTTGTATTACTGTTGCCCAATTTAAAATTTCAATTATTCTTTCCTTTCACGTGTGAACCTTACAAATATAGTTTAAATTGTATAAAAGGGCGCGTTTCCCAGTAATACTGCGTGAGCTCTTTTCCCTCAGATATATCTTTCTCAGTAGGAAGTATTCCGTCGTTTCTTGCTTGGTTCGGGTCGTATGCTTCATTTGTTTGTTTTATTTCAGCGAAACTATTTGTTTTGGCAATGAGGTTTCAAATTAAAGTATTATAGAAGGTTAAAAATACCTTATTATGTTATAAAAAAACCTATCCATTAGTTACTAGATTTAACATTATATATATATACACACACACAAATGTGTGCAAAATATATAAATTAGATATATTTGGAAGTAAATCTGTCATATCATGGTACGACATTTGTATCTCGAAGTAATATCACATTTCGCACTTTAACCACACGTGCATGTGCAGCGAATGTGTGCCTATATTATATATACCTTATGCTCATATCTTTACACATAAGTAGTTTTTCTGAGTAATACGTTACTAACATGTTCAAAAACGTGTTAATGCAACAGCGGCAATAATTTTTCTTTGGCTTTGATATAAAATGTAAAAATGACCTGTTTTATCACATAGTTCTATCAAATACCAATAAAAAGTGCTTAAATATTACATGCTGATTTATATTAACATTTTTCTAAGCCCAAAAAGTATATCAAGTAATAAAATACAACACTTTGAAATAACTATGAAGAAAAACAAATCAAACGTTACCCGAAATAAAATAGCCTTGGATTCTTGATTGTAGCATAAACATATATACAGACTATATTTAGATGTGTGTGTTATTAAACACAATTCCTTACTTTTAACTAGCAATATTTATTTTATTTTTTTTAATTTCGCGCAAAGCTACTCGAAGGCTATCTGAGCTAGCCGTCCCTAATTTAGCAGCGTAAGACTACAGGGAAAGCAATTAATCATCACCACCCACCGCCAACTCTTGGGCAACTCTTTTTACCAACGAATACTGGGATTGACTGTAACATTATAACGTCCCCACGGCTGAAAGGGCGAACATATTTGGTGCGACGGGGATCCGAATTCGCGACCCTCAGATTACGAATCGAACGTCTTAACCCACCTGACCAAGCCGGGCCTAACTAGCAATAACATGTTATTTAAATTTCTTATATATCTGTGTAGTTGTTTCAAAGTGAAAACGAGAACAGGGTAAACAAATCTGGGAGGAATTTTGTGTGTGTTTTGTTATAGCAAAACCACATCGGGCTATCAGCTAAATCCACCGAGGGGAATCGAATTCCTGATTTTAGCATTTTGTAAATCCGTAAACCTACCGCTGTACTAGCGAGGGACCTGGGAGAAATTATTCTAATATCATGGAGAAGCATTTAAGCTTTAATTACACTTCACACCGTATGTTACTTTGAAATAATATTGTTACTTCCGATTCTATCTTAAGTTATACTTTTCTTATTTGTATTATTTGAAGATAATTATTGTAAAATGAAATATAATGCTGAAATTAAGGACATTCAGATGAATGAGTTTGTTTTGTTAAAGTAAAATGTATAAAGGTTACAATAAAAATACATTGACGAATTGTTGTTGTAGACAGAATTTACATATAATTCCTACAGCTAGAGACAGCTTTATATCAAATCCATGCACTTTTTAGAAAGTTGCTTTAAAGATTTAGATTTAATATGTTTACTTGAAGCAAGAAAACAACGTATATTACATCTGTCGTAGCGCATTTCTAACGGCATATTAATGAGAATCACAGATTAATGAACTTATATGTCATCATCGCTCTTGTCACGGTGATATTCCGATATTATTCGTGACATCAAAGAATTGTTATTGTCGTTACACCAAAAGATTATATCAGTACCACATTTAACGGAATGATAATAAATTTGTTATCAACTTAATAAACGATTGTACCAACTTCACGTAACATGATATCTGTTATCATCAACACAATAATATATTTTATTAGCTTCACGTTTTCCATAATGATATTAGATTTTTTCATCATTAACACAACAGTTTATCAGATTCACGTTTACCACAGTAGTGTTAGGTCGGTTATCATCCAACACAACATTTTATCAGATTACATTTACCACAGTGATATATCAGTATTACTTATGATACAGGGGAATTTTGTCACCATTAATATTAAATTTATTATATTAATGCCTATTTACGACAGAAATATGTCGTCAGTATTGTTATGACATAGAACTTTTGCATCATCACTTGTACCAAAATATTACATGAATTTATCAATGTTCCAGTTATCAGAGGAGATATACAAGCTTTTACCATTTTTTCCACAATGATGTTTCATAACTTTCATAAACATTACAACATAGCATCAGTCTGGTAATCACAGCATTAGTTACCTTCCAAGGGACATCAATTGCCTTCTTTAAAACGTCATTATTTACATCACAAGGAATATCATCTACGTTTTCACAACCTCGTTACCTGGGAAAGGCGATTAAAAGTAATTTTCATATATCACACAGCAAAAATATACTCGACAAATATTTACAAACTTTCGTTCTTAACGTATAAAAAAAAAAACTGTTTATACTCTGCCTAAAAGTCATCATAGGTCTATTAGCATGACTATTAGCATCCAAGTTACCAGTCAGTGTTTAAAACTCCCTGTCACATTTCGAAAGCATGAATTTAAATAAATTAGAATAATAAGCCATTTTAGCGCCATTATGAATAAACAAGTTTACCAAAGACTCTGGAGTGTTCATCTCTTATCAGCTAGCTTTCATACAGTTAGTACATAGTAAAGTTCATCTACTTATGCCAAGTTGAAGATCTAAAGGACAAGCGACATTTCGCGTGTTGACCTCCGCCGGAGGGAGCGCCACGTCTCACACGCCATGGCAGTCACGATCACTAAGTTGTACGCATTATAACTGCTGTACGAATTTTCTTGTGTTTCATAGTGGAATTTGTCTTCTTCTGAACGCTTCTCATACGAAACGTTGACTTTATTCTAAGCCTGGGATGAGCCTACTATGTGATATTCTAAAGACATCAGACTGTAGTTTTAAAGCTCGAAATAACAGAAAACTTGCCTAACAGGTATAACACTTTTCTTGAAGCTCTGGTACGTCTCATTAGAAACCAGTAAGTCTGTGGATGCAATTTGTTTTTGCCTCATCTGAACTAAAAAAAATGCAATTCGTATTTATGTACAATAGGTTATATGAGAAAATCAACGTAGCTGGTTAGAGCCATTGGAACTCATAATAGTAGTTGTTATAGGACTGTAAACTGTTGAGTTAGCGCTTCGTTTACAAGAGAATGTAAAGGAACAAATACAGTAAATCATAAAACAATTGAATATAACGCACACTTGTATAAAAAGATAGCTAGTTAGTTATCACTATTAGATTCCATCTAGGATCATAGGGCCGCAATCGCTTACGGATTCTTCAACAAGTATTTAAGTGAGTAGGTTGTTAGCCCACTGCACCGAGCCGTCTCTAATTTAGTAGTGTAAGACTACAAGGAAGGCAGCTAGTCATCACCACCCACCGCCAACTCTTGGGCTACTCTTGTACCAACGAATAGTGGGGTTGATCGTCACATTATAACGTCCCCACGGCTTGGAGGACGAGCATGTTTGGCGCGACGCGGGCTCGAACCCGCGACCCTCGGATTACGAGTCGCACGCCTTACGCGCTTGGCCATCCCAGGCCTGTATAAAAAGATAAACTGTAGTTATCGTTGGACAAAATGTTTTTCTTGAATATCAATCCAGCATCGTTCTATGAACCAGAGGGTTTCAAAGACTGTTTCGTACGTCTATCCTGTATGGGATATCAACAAGTATTTTATACTAGTCGTGATTTTTACATTTTGAACTCTAGAAATGAGTAGATATGTAATAATGTTATCTTGTAGTTCACAGACAATATCGAACATTGAATTCGTGAGTAATTAATCTAACCACTTAGTTTTGCTACAGCAAAGAATTGAAATTAACCATGTAACAGCTTTTCATATAGATTTAAAACGTTCCACAAAAACATGTTCTTTTAAGGATCACATATAGAAAGTGAAAAGTTATAAGTATCAGACTGGTAAGAATTATATTAATTTTAAACTAAACTATAAACCTTCACTCTATATATATGTGTATATGTGTATCAAGTTTACAAAATCAAAACAAAAGAATATTTCTGAGTAAGATTTATGCGATTTTTTACGACCAAATTTTAATGCCGATCAGTTTTACAAATTACACATTCTTTGAAACAGTGTGTTTCATTGTATTACGTAAATAAAGCTTGTTTTTGTAAGCAATAAAACCTTCTAAGTATGCTACTTCTTAGAAGTGATTATCTTAATAAGTTATACAAGCCTCCAAACAATGTTACGCAATTGTTGTGTTTAAAAAGTAGCTTCCAAACTTTATATAGATGTTTCCTTTCAAGTTTATGAACTTTTTAACGAGTTGGTTCGGGAGAAAAAATAAATAAATAAAACCAAAACGCCTGAGAATCTGCAAATCGTGTCTGATTGTCGAGGAACATTACGAGGTAGATTTTGCGACGACGTTAAAAGCTTCTTAATAAAACTGCAGCTATCGTTGCTCGTGTTTTATGGTATATGCCACTTTCTAAAATTTTCTCTATATTTACATTTTTGTAAAGAATAACAATCGTAATAGGTTTTAGATAAAGGAATTTAATGGACATGTTTTACACATATTTTGCGATTTTAATGTGTACAAGGAAATCCTTAGATCTTCAACTTTGAGATGCTGCAAGAAAGCTTCGACTAATACGAATAATTCCGAATCCCTTGCCAAGTTGCCACTTTGGGTTAAATAACTATCGAGTTACTGATGGATTTAAGTAATAACTATGATCTATATAATGAAAAGAAAAAAGTAATAAGCCATGCTTCAATATTAACATATTTGATTTCGAAATCACGCTACAAAATTAACAACTGAAACAAGGAAGACAGTTCTTCGTTATGTTTAATATAAAGCACAAAATTTTACAATACTAATATGGTAGATAAACTAATAATAGCATGATAGATACACTTATAGCAGTATGATAAATATACTAATAATAATGGCATTTGCTAGAGATGGTCACGGAACACAGAAAATTGAAGGTGAGTACACGATTTTAAACTGACCAGTCACGTGACTAAGTTTTATCAATGTCGCAAATTAACCTTAAAACACTTTATGTACACATAATGACTAAATCACTTTAAAGGTTAACTTGTGACATTAATTGCACACCTGATTTAACAGTTCCTGAACAATCTAGCTTCTGCTAAGTGTCATGAAAAGTAGACTTATGCAAGTTTTTTAAAATAAAATATGAATGAACAATCCAACTTCTATTAAGCATCATTATAAGTAGACCTACGTCATTTCGGTTTTAATAAAATATGAAAGAGCAATTCAACTTCTATTAAACATCATAAGAAGCAGACCTGTGCCATTTCAGTTTTTAATAAAATATGAATGAACAATCCAACTTCTATTAAACATCATTAGAAGCAGACCTATGCCGTTTCGGTTTTAATAAAATATGAATGAACAACTCAACTTCCATAAAACCTCATTAGAAGAAGAATTGTTCTATTTCGTTTTTAATTAAATGTGAATGAACAATCGAACTTCTATTAAGCATCATTAAAAGTAGACTTATGCCATTTTGTTTTCAATAAGATATGAACTTCATTTCCTAAGTAACCTAAACGACTATGCGTCTGTATAAAATTAAATTAAACTACATTATCAAAGCAAATAAAATAGAAAACAGTTAGAAAAATATTTACTGATTGAGGGGTGGATCCATGGAAGACGTACCAGATCTTATTTGCCTTTTTTTTTAAGATAACATCATGGGAAAATATAACAAGTACTGGCGAATGTAACCAACTGTGTTGTGGTGGAGATATGTTAACGTTTTGCTATGAAATTCATTTTCTATTAACATAATAATCTGTTACCACTTTGCTTCTGTTGGAATATTGATCTGTTAACACTTTGTTACGTTTGTTGGAGTAACGATATATTAAAGCTTTGATAGTGAATTTTCTAATTTTTTTTTTGTTTGGAGAGTGCAGTTGGCGCACGACTCGCAACCTGAGAGTCGCGGGTTTGAATCTTCGTCTCATCAAACATGTCCACCCTTTTAGCTGTGGGGATTTAATAATGTTGCTATCAATCCTACTATTAGTTTGTAAAATAGTTGACCGAGAATTGTTGCAGGGTAGTGATGACTAATTGTCTTTCCTCTGGTCTTGTTTGTTTGTTTGTTTTTGAATTTCGCGCAAAGCTACACGAGGGGTATCTGCGCTAACCGTCCCTAATTTAGCAGTGGAAGAATAGAGGGAAGGCAGCTAGTCATCACCACACACCGCCAACTCTTGAACTACTCTTTTACCAACGAATAGTGGGATTGACCGACATATATAACGCTCCCACGGCTAAAAGGGCAGGCATGTTTGGTGTCACGGGGATTCAAACTCGCGACCCTCAGATTACGAGTCGAACGTCTTAACCCACTTGGCCATGCCGGGCCATCTCTAGTTTTCCACTGTCAAATTTAGTAACAGCTAATGCAGATAACCCTCGTGTAGCTTTGCACGAAATTCAAACCAAACGAATATCTGTAGATGATCTTCCATAGCTTATCAGTGACATACCATTCTCTTACGTTTCAATTTTAAGATCATTATTATATAAACGAAATTGTCTGTTTTTTATATACACATACACATGTAATCATAAAACAACTTTAGTACACGATGTGAAAATATATTTCATTGAAATCGATAATAAAAAGTCAATTACAAAAAGACGATTTTTGATTTCTTATTGTTGCTGTGTTTTTGGGGAAGGGGATATTTTACATAAATCACCATTTATCCTGCTGTTATAATGGAAACAATGACTCTTCAGAATATCTTGTTTACTTATAATTTATATCAAAAATAAAACGAGAGAAATACATACAAATATCTTTACACGTTTCGTAATTTACAATGTTTTAACAAGTGGAAGAGTAATGATTTTAAATAATAACCAAACAGTTGTGTAGCCGTACGGAGTGAAATGTGCTTATAAAATACGTATAACTAAGAAGATAAACCATTGTTTTAATTAGTTTATATTTATTACAGGTAAAACATTTTTTTCTACCAACAAAAAATTCCCCAGTGGATCAGCCTGTGGTACGTTTACTTACTTACAACACTGAAATCTGAGAGTCCATTCTTCTTACATGACAAAACATCAAATAAAAAAATTAAAACTTTTTAAAAACTATGAGAAAACAGAACACGCAAATGTATAGGTGTTTTTTTGTTTTCTATGTATCGCGAAATTTATGTAGCAATATAAAGGTTAATAGTTCATGTAGTCATGGTAAGCAACTTAACGGAGAGTCAGGTTTAGTAACAGCTTACAAGTTGCTAATACCTTTGTACTTTTCTTCAGAGCACATTTGTAACACATCAGAATTTTACATTCGGGTGCATTGCCCCTTTTCTAATTATGTAAATACAATTTCTGGATGAAAATACGAAAAGAAATACAGTGTTACAAAACGACGAAAACATTGTTGATGTTGGATAATTAAAATTATACATAATCTCTCCTTTGTATATCCATACAGATTTTTAAAAAAATAACATCGGAATAAATCCCAAATTATGTTGTTTTCTATTGGAGCTGTTTAAATGGTGTACGAGTAAGATAAACTTCAGGCACAGAATATTTTTGTATTGATCCCTAACATTGAACTACTGACCGCAGAGAAAAAAGCCATCCAGCAGCACTCTACCACCTACAACGTATATGAGAGTTGTTTGTCACTCTTGTAACGCACCTACAGCTATTTGTAACTATTTTGAATGACAGGCCCAGCAGGTGGTTAAGACACTCGACTTGTAATCCGAGGGTCGCGAATTCGAATCCCCGTCAACCAAATATGCTCGCCCTTTCAACTGTGGGGGCATTATAATGTGACAGTCAATTCCACTATCCGTTGGTAAAAGAGTAGCCAAAGAGTTGGCGGTGGGTGGTGATGACTAGTAGCCTTTCCTCTAGTATTACACTACTAAATTAAGGACGACTAGCGCAGATAGCCCTCGTGTAGCTTTCCGTGTAATTCAAAACAAGCAAACAATTTTGAATGATTAATTTTTACTAACTTTAGTAAAGAACAATATATTAAAATATTATAACAGTTATAAGATAATTAGAAGAAATAAATATCAAATTTGTAAATTGTAGCCCTCCAGTGGATCAACGCTAATTCTAAGGTCCTCACGTCCCTTAAAACTAAGTTTGTTACTGGTGGACACGGCATGGATAGCCACTTGTACAATTTAGTGCTTAACAAATAAACCAAAACCGTAATTTTATATTAAATATATATGAACGACTGGATAAAATAACTATTTAAAATGGTAAAAACTAGGTAAAATTATTGCCAAACATTTTAATAAGAACACTTAATAAATGAAGAAAATCACTGTAAAAATTATAAAATTAATAGATAAGGAGTAGAAATAAAACGTTCTAATGGTTCGAAAAACTTTACAAAATTAATAATTAATTCAATAATATAATTGTTAGCAAACTTTAATAGTTGGTATATGCTAAAATTGTCGGAAAAGCTATTATAAACTCTCAACTATTAAAGAATTGATTAAATCATTATTCAAATCCCAACAAGCTCTGGATAAAAAAAAAGTTGACAAAATCTCCACATTCATTGTGCATAATTATTTTTGAAAGATCTTATATGACTACATTAATTTCAAAATATTATTAAATAATACGGTAAAATAAATTCAAAATAATTAAAGAGCTAAATAGCGTACTTGTCAAAAACGATTAAAGGACATTAAAAATATATTACGAAAATGTTTAAAATATTCGATTAGTATAAAGAAAAAAGTAGTAAAAGTTATGTTTCAAATCTAGTAAAAAATCGTGTGGAATAGCTTTCGAAACTGCTAAAACATTAAGTAAAATCAACTTAGAAAACTTAATATATATACTGGATCAGTTGGAGAATTTGTGTATAGCATTTAGTGCAACAGGTAGTCTAATTATAAAAGTATTTTTATATCTTATTAAATTAAGAATTAAAATCATGAACACAATTTTTCAACACCAATATAGTATAATTTCCAGTAATATGCTCAATGAAAACCAACAAACTGAAACTAAAGCTAAATGTTTTAAAATTTAGTTTTCAAATATTTTTCATTGAACACTGAAAGAGGAGACACGAGTTCTAATGTTGAAACTTATCAAAATTATTCTAAATATGACGTTTGGTGTGTTTTGTCCCGATCATTCGTGCAAAGCCAGCTTTTTCTAAGTTTGAACTAAGAGATTAGAAGGGAGCCAATTAGTGTACAGTACCCACCACCAACCTTTGTGTTGTTGTAATCGAGCAGTGGATTTTCACCGTCTCTCTTATAACGCATCCACTCCCAGTTAAGGATATCAAACAAACTTACGGAGTGAAACGTTTTCAAATAAGTAATTATTCATTATGATATCAAACACGTTTTCAAGATGTACAAATTTACTTCATTTAATGACACACGATGTTTATAGAGTAAATCTAATTTACGCTTTTACTAGGTTCTTTGACAGTTCTGTAATATAATAAATTATAAGATAATTCGAATCCCAATATATTTATTTTTTGAGGTATGTGAAGATTATCATGAGAATTACAAACACAGAGGTTATTATTTTGACTCAAACTCAATTGAGCTCAACGATTGTTTGTTTGTTGTTGTTGCTTTTCAATTCAGCGCACAGCTATACGAGGGCTATCTGCTCTTGCCGTCCCTAATTTATCAATGTAAGACAAGAGGAAAGGCAACTAGTAGTCACCACATATCACCAACACTTGGGCTACTCTTTACCAACGAATAGTTGGATTGATCGTCACATTATAACGCTCCCACGGCTGAAAAGGCGAGCATGTTTGGTGTGACGGGGATTCGAACCCGTGCCCCTTAGATTGCGAATTGAGCGCCTTTACTACCTGGCCATGCCAGGCACAAGCTCAACGAATTGTGTAAAACGGTTGAGAAATGTAGACTTCTTATCGTACATTTTTTAATTCTTAAAACAGCAAGAAAAACTATCACGTGAAACTAACTTGAAAACTTTGTTAGCTGAGTTAGTTTTGCTGAATTTCTTTTGAAGTTTAAATCCTATTATAAAACAAATTTATCTTTTATCCTAAAAAGCTTTATTTTTACTTCATTTTTTATTCACATATCAAAAAGAGAAAAAGTAATCCATAATAGCGACACCTGGTTAATAAGAATCGTTACTCTCACAAAATAGTCTGAAATTATATCACTTGTATCTTAACATATCAGACAATTCCTACATTTTTTGTGTTAAAGAGATTGTATCTT
The DNA here is from genome assembly GCF_004210375.1 of Tachypleus tridentatus. Classification (NCBI taxonomy): domain Eukaryota; kingdom Metazoa; phylum Arthropoda; class Merostomata; order Xiphosura; family Limulidae; genus Tachypleus; species Tachypleus tridentatus. The sequence continues at coordinate 18,211,017 of NC_134832.1, read as the reverse complement.
TATGATATATTATAGTTTTTTTCGCTTCCTGTTTCCACTTGTGTATATACTTTTGTTAAGGAAGACTGTAAAACATAAGCGAGTGTTGGTTATTATACTTTGAATACATTCAAGATATATGTGAAAGAGTGCCTAGGTGTAACATACAGGATTTAATGTCAAATATGATTCAGACAAAAAAATCGAGTAATAATACAAACACACACTATCCAGTACGTTCATGTTTCTTGTACGTTTCACATTAGAGGTCAAGAAGTCGTAACAGAAAGAATGCTTTCTCGAATTAAACGGACTGGCAGGCTGACAAACCTTGCGATAACATCAGAATAACGACAAGAAAAGTAGACAGAAAGGACCAAAGCATAACTTTAATCAGGACCCGAGAGAGCTCTTCATTGACGGCGGAAACGGTTAAATTATGTAGGTTAAGTCGTCTGTAACATAAAGATAAGGAAATCTTTGCTAGAGGATTAACTTCAAACCTGTTTTTCTTCCTTTGTGCTTAAAACAAAACATAACTTTTTGAAGCTATTTATATCCAAAATCAATATTTTCCCACGGTGATACCTAATTATTTCATTTAATTGAGTGCAATTCGTAAATTGATTATCAACATATATAAAGAAAAATGTAAACATCCGGACATGTAAATGGAAAGACGAAATGACAAATAAATCAATGGAAGATGAATTTTATAAGGGCTTTTCCTATTAGCATGAAAGTATAAGCACATATCGCCTTTCTCGTTACTTTCTTGCGAAAGATTTGTTTCATAAAGAACTTCTTATGACAAGATTTTTAAGCTAAATCTCGTGTTTAGTATTCATCTACAACACGTACACAAGGCTGAAAAAATAATGAATATCGTGTTTAATTAATCTCACGTAGCTGCTTATAATTATAGGCATGAATTTAATGATGTAATTGTTATTTACTGTATTGAAATAATTAACTGTAATTGTAAGTCTTTAACTGTACGAGTGCTAGCATCATTTGGAAATTCAAACCTAAGAACTAAAAGTAGGAATAAAATGGTAATATTAATTAATATGGTAAACATATTCAACCGTATATATATAAATTTTCTTCACTAAGTTTATATTAACATTATTATGAAATTTAAGTTTCTAAAAATTGTAATTTAGCCACATTTGAAAACAGACAACTTTCGTCTGCAACTATCAGTCACTTGTTTATATTAACACATTTAAAATTGAAATGTTTACTGACAAGGTGCGAGTTCATGTACTCTGTTTAATTACTGTATATCATAAAAAAGGCTGAAAAATTAATTCAAAATGTTTTAAGGTGGAGTTAAAACTCATTTTTCATAGCAATGTGAAGAAAAATAAATTTCACCCAAACACGTTGATATTGCTGAAAAATATAATTTTACCCAGTATATGTTTGAATAACGTTTTATCTAATTAACTTCGATTGAAGCTAGTGGAAGAGAGGTATGTGTTCACCATTTAGAAATAAATCACTGTTTTTGGTACTAGCAGGCCAGAAACCAGGTCACAGTAGTAATAAGCTTTATATCACATACTGACTGGAGCTTGAGGCTTCTCGGAGTCTGCGCAGTAAAACGGAAAGAAATGTGTGTGTGCAACTCTCTGGAGTTTGAGTTGTTTTACATTATACTAACGTTTGGTTTTTATGATAATAAACATATTTTTGACACATATAGATGATCATAAAATTCTTGAGATTCATAAAAGTGTATATGTTATATATAATTTTCTCAGTAACTTTCCATTACATTTACAGCTTTAGGTTATAAAGATATTACTTATGTGGAGATTAAGCAACTTATCTAAATAATATTATAAGATGAACAAGCTAAGTCAGCCTATGTCATAACACTGTACAGCTTAAATCGTTTAATATTATAATATTAAACCACTTGGATCAGATAGTGGATAATACTATTGCGCGTAACTGATTAAACATATCTACACTAAAACGTGAGTGATTATTGTAAGGTAATAAGAGTATATAATACAAGGTGATAGTTAACCCAGGACTTAAGCACAGACATTCAGAAGATAAGTGTGCTACATATCTTAGATAACATTTCTTATGAAAATTCGAATTTACTACAAAATAAAAGTTGAAAAAATGTGTATTTTTCTTATAATAAAACCACATCAGGCTATCTGCTGAGCCCAACGAGGGGAATCGAACCCCTGATTTTAGCCTTGTAAATCGGTAGACGTACCGCTGTACTGATGGAAGATTTATAAAAGCTTACATTGATTGAAAGCACGTATTATCTTGGATAAAATTAAAGTCAATTAAAATTTTCGTTTATCAACAAAGGTTATGATCTTAGAGTAACCGTAGAAAATTTCAGGCTTAAATATGTAGCTCTTATAGTACAGAGGATTTAGATAGAGATTTAAAAGGTTTTCTTGAAAAACAAGTTGTTGCACGCACACACGCACACATGAAACTGGCTTGCTGGACAAGATGTTTTCTGTCACCCGATCCTTGTTTTAAATAAACGGATCGTAACAGTTACAGCCACAAGATATATATGGTGTGTAGTTTGTCAGTAGCGATAAATGGAAATGATTCATAGCTAGATGTATTGTAAACAGATTTGTTCTAGCAAAATATGCTTAAACTGTTCACAATAAACATGTGCACCACATTTTGGAAATGTGTATTCTTTAGTCTGCCCTTGTACGTTAACGAGTAAGATTGGTTGGGTTTGACTTTCGTGCAAAGCTACATGAGGACTATCTGCGCTAGCCATCCCTAATTTAGCAGTGTAACACTAGAGGGAAGGCAGCTAGTCTTGAGCTACTATTTTACCAACGAATAGTGAGATTGACCGTCACTTTATAACGTCCACACGGCTGAAAGGGCGAGCATGTTTGGTGTGGTGGGATTCAAACCCTCGACCCTCGGATTGCGTACGGTTCGAATCTCCGTCGCACCAAACATGCTCGCCCTTTCAGTCGTGGGGGCGTTATAATGTTACGGTCGATCCCCCTATTCGTTGGTAAAAGAGTAGCTCAAGACTAGCTGCCTTTCTTCTAGTATTTCACTGCTAGATTAGTGAGGGCTAGCGCAGTTAGCCCTCGTTTAGCTTTGCGCAAAATTCAAAACAAATCATTCTACTTGCAGACCGTGCGTGGCCTAGTGGTTGGTGTAATAGATGATTTACAGCACTTTACAGTCGGTGGTGCATTATGAGAATGACAGTCGAATCCTTCTACTCGATAAGAGTTGGTGATGGACACTTTTAACGTTCTTTCTACAATATGTTCCACCAGTTCAAAATAAAACATGTCTAGCTTTTTGCGATTATCGAAAACGTAAATAAAAATTATTGTCGTTTGTCTTTATTAACACTGGAATCTTTTCTTTTTCTTAAACTAAAATAATGGTACAGGAACAAAAAGAGCTGCATAAATTAATAGACAAGCAAATTTGTTTACTTAGATGGATGTAAATAAACACGCTTATATTTATTCGCTTTTTTAATGTACTTTATATGATTATCATGTAGTTTATTCTTTTTGAAATATCTAATTATATTTAACGTGCCTGATTTACGTTTAATTTCAGCATATCCTGTTGTTGTACAACTGATATCTGTAGACACACAGGTTTTATTTCTTGTTAGATCGAATGTATTTCCCACCAAATGATTAATTTTTTCCAACATGAATTATTTAACACGGATATTTCCTGGTTTACCTTCCCCTAGAAACAGCTGAAAAAAATTCTAAAGTTTCAGAATAATAATATGTTCGGATTACATTGGTGGCCATTTTTTAGAGTTTATTACCTTTCAGGAGGCACGTGAGCTTGTTGTGGAAGATTCCAATCGAATTGCCCTTCTTAAATGTCAACAGGAATATCGATCAGTGAGTAAGTAAGCTAAAGGTGCGTGAAAATATTTCGATTGGTATATAAAAAAAAGGCTTCGCTATGGTTTTCGATTAAAAGAAAACTCACTAATATCTATGGAAAATAACTAATAAGTTACCTGTGTCACGTAAATTGAGAAAACAGAACGCCACTAAAAACTTGAGTCTGTGAACATGTAGGAGTATCTAACAGAGCCAACCTTCCACTATTTAAATCTAACCACTCATCCATTCACACACATCCTGAAACCACAGGCCACAATATCTGATTTAACGATTTTTCTGTTCACCACAGGATCTTCAGACCTTGAACTCTACATTAAAAAAGTCTCCTCATAGCTAGAAACCACCCGACAAAGCTCTTTAGACCTGAAATTATTCTAAATTTCTACACGTAACTTAGCTAACGTGTAATGTATATAAACATTGTTTTATTCATCCAATTCTGTTCTTCCTAATAACTAAATAAACTAATGATTATGTTATATTGTAATTGCAGCAATGGATATTTTTGTAACACAATCTTCATATTTCGCTGGTGATAGAATGCGTGATTCCGAAACGCTCAAACTTATAAACAAAATGTATGTTTTGTCAAGCGTAATCTTCTTCATTATTAAACTTCGGTTTCCCTATCATGAATCCATTGCAAGTCCAGTGTATATTTGGAACATTATGATGTATGTAAGACTGAGTGAACATTTTTACTACGTAGATATTTCTTTAGTTTCACTATTCGAGTTTATCATTAAATATAAGGAATATACTATCATTTATTTAAAAAAAAACAACAACTAAATACATATCGTGTTAAACTTTTATTTTCTTAAAACCCAGAAAATAGCTTTCGACGCTGAGTAACTATATATCCTTAAATATAAGATTCTCCCAAGATGGTGAGAGTATTATAAACCGAAACGCTGATTTAAAGACGTGAACTACATGAGGAGAAATGTTTGTTTTTAGTGCAAATCTTCACAGTGATCTAGTTACGTAGTGCCCGCCACCGGAATTGAACCTCGAACTATAGGGTTATAGTTCTCAAGCCTACCGTTGAACAAGAAACAAGAAGCGATTCCTCCCTCAAAAAAAAAACACACGATAAAAATTACAAAGAAACATCAGGAGACAAACATAAAATTTATTTGCAAAACTAATCTTTTCATCAATGGTACAAGATGGTATTCGTTGGTGTTAGAAGTTAACAATTGAAACATTGTGACATTTAAGATATGTTAATTTATAGCGTTTATAAGAAAATTGGGTAAATATTAAAATATTTACTTCACCAGGGCCTCTTCTGTGCCCGAAAAACTTTTTAAATCCTGCCTAGTTACGGTAACGCACATATTAACGAAATTTGATTACATTATTAAACAATAAACCAATTTTACAAAGAAGAACGAAAGTTTTTTCATTCACCAAATTTGGTATAATTTCAATATTTATTATGCTCAATATTCTAGTGAGATTTTCTCGACGTTTACAGTGTGATGATGTGTTACCATTCACTAAACTATAACGTTTATTAATTTATTTTGAGAAAAACCTGTCGCCCCATTGTTAGCATTAAGATACTACATATGGATTTCTTTGTAGTTTCAATTACGGTTAGGCCTGGTGGTTAGAGTACTCGACTCGTGATCTGAGAGTAGCGCCCTTTCAGCCGTGGGGACGTTATAATGTGACGGTCAATCCCACTATTCGTTGGTAAATGAGTAGCCCAAGAGTTGGAGGTGGGTGGTGATGACTTGCTGCCTTCCCTCTAGTCTTACACTGCTAAATTAGGGATGGGTAGTGCAGATAGCCCTTGTGTAGCTTAGCGTGAAATTCGAAAACAAACAAATAGCTTCAATTATCTGACATTTTCACAAACATTTATAAATGTGTGTTGCGTGTTTTATGGTACATCTAAGTAAAATACGTAACGGAAGGAATTATTTCATATATCACCTCTTCTAACTGTATTCAAATTAAGAAGAATAAAAAACAGAGTCAATTTTGTCCTCTTCAAGACCTTGCATAAAATTCTTAGCATGACGTTTGTTTGTATTAAACTGAGAAAAATACATGAAGCACACTAGCTTACAGACTTGCTATTACCTCTGAAATATGATAGAATACGGACTGTTTGTATTACAGTAAACACAATAATGATGTACACTAGTCTACGGACCTTTTCTTACCTTTGAATTATGTAGGGTGTTTGCATTACAATAAGAACAATAATGATGTACACTAGCCTAAAGAGCTTTTCTTAACTATAAATTGTATCGGCTGTTTGTATTACAGCAAATAACGATTTTCACTAGCCTACCGATCTTCAATTACCCTTGAATTATATGGGTTGTTTGTATTACAATAACAGTAATGATGCATACTAGACTACAGATTTCTTTCTCTTTTTTGTCACACTTATTTCTTTCAAATTACCTCATATAATACTGTTTTTAACGTCATATTCCTATAATATATGACTTACAACACTGATGGGGGAAATTGTCGATATTAGAAGTCTCTTCATTTCAAACAATCTCCACAAAATCATATAAAAGCCTAGCAATTTTTAACCCCAACATTTTTTTTTTTTTTTTGTTACCAATCGTCTTGAATTTTCGAACTCGGAAACAACAACAAAACTAAGAATGCAAACTATGACGTAATACCTACATGAGAAAACAACAGCTCATAGTATCACTGTTTGGTTAGATTATACTAAATTCGTTCTGTTTCACGAGCAGACAATTTAAAAGTCTCAGTAAATACTCACCCGTGTGTATTTACGCCAACTGTGGAGGTTTTGAGGGGTTTGTCTGCATTGTTCATTTTTCGAGTGTTTAACTATCCAAAATGGCTTCTTCCTCGATTGAGTATCAAGCACATGTGTGTTTTTCAAGTCGTAAACGGTTCACTTTCGAGAAATTCCATCCAATAACATGAACAGTATCCATCACGTCTTTGAAGTCATTAACAGTAGCGTTCTCTAGCCAAGAGGAAACGCGGCCAATTTAGTCTTACCTGGAGGCCCCGTGGGGTGGGGGTTTATACAGAACGGGTCCGGTTTCTGGTTTAGGAATGAAGTCGTAGGACTTGCTCGTGCCAACAAGTACAAAAAATCTCATGTTTCTAAAGGAATGTATAAATGAAAGGTTTAGTAGGCTGTCATCTGCATCGTGATAATGACACAGCAGGAAACAACACGATTCTGCGCCTTAAGTCTAAGCTCTACCGCACTGCTTTGCACATTAAGTACTTTGAGAAAGTGACATTTATGATTCTGATTTGTAAACTGCTCAATGTAGTGTTGCAGTGAAATAGCGTAAAAACAACGACAGCAAGTGTATGTTAAACTTTATATACTAAAAGAAGCTTTAATGGACTTTAGTTCCAATGCTTGAGAATTTAAAAAATATTTTAAAGGAATCTTGGTTAATACTAACGTGTTTCTAACCTATTTGTCAAATGTATATATTCCATTAGTCACTTAACTTTCTCGTCTTATTCACACGATTTATTTTACCACTCAAATGTTTTTTGCTTGCTTTTTTTATGCGTAGAGTATTCAGTCTCTGAAACCTGCCTGCTTTATTTGTATAATTCAAAAGCAAATGTAAACGTTATAACTTGGTGTGAGGGCCGCCCTTTTCACTATTTTGAGCCATAGCACACGAACCATTTGTCGATGCAGAGATGGATATGCTAAGCGTAGTATTAAACGTCACTTTCCTTTGACATCGGCTTCACATATGTTACTAACGACCTTTTTGTTCGGTTGGGCCTTTATTTACTTGAGCACTTAAACAATTTTTTTAATATATCTTTTTAAGTCCCTCTATTCGATTGTGTCGAAATTCACTCAACTGGTTCTTCACAACTTGAGACAGATCCAAGGTTCGATAACTGTAATAAGCATATTGCATCTAGCCCATCATGGGGATTTGCACTTTATGAAAAAAAACCAAAAACATCAAACTGTTCTATTTTATTTGTAGATTTCATTTAGTGACTCAATCGTGTTTATCTCATGTACACATTTTTTTAGAAATTCACTCAAACCCGTCTTAACTACACAATTTATTTAATCACTCAAATCTGCCTGTCTTATATACAATTTTACTCATTCACTCAAACTTGCCTTATCTTTATAATTTATTTAGTGACTCAATCCTGCCTGTTTTATCTACACTATTACTCATTATTCAGTAAAACATATTCCATGTTTTATGTTCATGCAGTTACTTGAAGTTTCCGTTTTGTGTGCATGACTTATTCAGAAACTCAAACCTTCCTGTCTTAGGTATATTGTTTATCCAGTTATGAACTCATTCCTAAGTTATATGATTTCCTTAGCTAACTTTCAGGTCTTAACAGCCTGTTAAGATTAATTTACTTTATAATATTCAAACAGAATTACTTAGCTCTTGTGTAGTGTGGCTTTAATATGAGTGTTCATTTCTCGCAGCATCTTTTCCTTGTCTTAAAGTCACGAATCTTGTTAATATTCCAAACAGCGGAAAATCTTCATTTTCTTGTAGATGGGGCCTCCTAGCCCCATTAACACTTCTTCGGGTCACGATCAGATACAAGACATGTGCGGCTACTTTGTCGGTGGTTTCCCTTGCCCACAGCCGTGCGCTTCTTTGCCTAATGGCAGTAATAAACAAATTATGACAATTAAGACCCCCTGAGGATAAGATTTAGTGTACAGGCTGGGCTAGACACGATACACCTTAAGGGCCAAAGCAACCTTCATTTTACCGCCGACTGTTTAGGAATTAATGAATACAAATATACATACATACAATACATGTTAACAATATAAAAACATACACACAATACATATTAACAATAGAAAATCATACATACAATACATGTTAACAATAGAAAAACATACATAAATACTTGTTAGCAATAGAAAATCATACATACAATACATGTTAACAATAGAAAATCATACATGGAATACATGTTAACAATAGAAAAACATACATACAATACATGTTAACAATAGAAAATCATACATACAATACATCTTAGCAATAGAAAATCATACATACAATACATGTAAAAGAAAGGAAGTCTTTGTATTCTACCAAAACATCAGTATAAAAGAATTACATCATAAAGAAGGTTGGCATGTATTTAAGTTTAAAATATTCCACTGTTAATTCTTAAGTGTTATTTTTAGAATATGTAGAATTCACGTAAAATCCACTGTAAATATCATACCATATTCAAATTCTATATAACTCTTAAAGTAACCTAATAATACCAAAGTTAAATAGCGTTAAATAGCATTTAAGGTACAGTTGAAAGTGTTTACTTATATGTCTCTTCGAACCTGGGAGATTTCTATCTATAGCTACTACATAGGTATGGTTTAGTGGTCACCATGGTAAGCATTCATTTTTGTTCTGTTAGAATTTTCCTTTAAAGTTATCTATACCTAACATCATGTTTCTAAATGATAGACTAAAGAGTCTCATTTGGTCTAGTTAGGAATACAGCTAAACAATGGAATATCTGTGCTGTGCTCCACAACAAGTATCGAAACCAGATTTTTAGCATGATAAGATTTACTTTTACCGCTGGTTCTCGGGGAGGCTGATAGAGTCGCTAATGATCGGCACCAACTGTTCTGTAAATAGTAGGATACAAAGTTACAGACCACCCGCAACCTCAAAGTGCGGAGCGCGTTTTAATCTAATGGAAGTTGACTCAGGAACCCATAATTCACAGTTTAGGCTCTCTTAGCACTAGTTCCTCGCTTAGGCCCCAAATACTTTTAACTGTAAATGTAGCTTTTCAAAATCGCTTTTGTAACCATCTTAATTTGTGTATAAAATAATGAGATATGCTTTCTCCAATCAGGTCTAGCAAATACGTGGTTTACAAATACATGGGCCAACTTATTTACCACATTCAAAACTCGTAATTGGTATAAATTATGGTAATTATGACCTTAAGGACTAATGACTTTAAACATCGTTTTTACCTCTTTGGGTCAAGTCAAAAGGATATATATATATATATACATGTTTTTTTTATATATTCATGTTTTACGTGAATAGCACTGACTTTAAGGTAGGAAGTAAAACTTGCGTTTACACTTGATATTCTAAGTATAACAATAATGACAAACAAAGACTCATTTTACTATTTAAAAAAATTGTTTTTGAATATGGCTACAACCGAGAAAAAAATAAAGATGTAAAATTCAACAGTGAAGAATTAGTATAATGTGTTGAAAATAAAATTTAACGACAAATTCTTAAAGAATATTTGAGCGTTTTCATTCAACTCGAAAGTTATAAAAGGAACGAATGGTCAGGAAAGAATTTTCAGGCGTGAGTGCAATACCATTTGGAAAACTTGTACATCTAACTAATTCAAAATGTCTTTAGAATAAATAATAGCAACTGAGAAATAGGGGATACCAGTGGAGGTATAAAGAAATAATAATTCGAAATCTGTTGCAAAGAAACTAGCATAAATGAAAAACTTTCAGAAATAAATGCTATGTTTGTTCGTTTGCCACATTTCGTGCAAAGTATTGGAAAGCTATCTGCGCTAGCCGCCTCTAATTGAGAAGAGAGAGACTCAGAGGAAAGGCTCCTAGTCATAACAACCTACCACCAATTTTGGAGCTACAGTTTACGAAAAAAATGTGGGATTTACCGTCACGTCATAACGCCCTAGCCAGCGGTCAGTTCAAGTCTATAACAAAATCTAACATTCACGTATAAGAACTTGGTTAAGCATTCAGAACTTGCAAAATATCAAAGATTGAACCACATGGATAGGAAAATTTACGTAGAGAGACAAGGGCAAGAAAATATTGTCTATAATGTGTGCCTCTCAGTGGCACAGCAGCATTTATGGTGACTTACATCGCTAGAAACCGGGTTTCGATATCCGTGGTAGGCAAATAACCCTTTATGTACCTTTGTGCTTAACTACAAACACACAAACAAACCAGGCTTTGCAAGCAAAAGGGCAAATGTTCGTACAAGGAGGTGTATGCGTAACTAGTTTAGTAAGATTGTGAAAATAAAATAGCAAAATTTACATACGGAAAAATTAGCATGACTGGTTTGGCAAGACTGTGCAAACAAAACAGTGAATATTTACGTAAAGAGAAATAAACCTAAAAAGTTTAGCAAAAATACGTTAGGAAAGCAGCGAAATGTGGTGGAAAGGCCATAACGAAGGGAATACTTTTTTGTTGTATTTTAGAAATGAAACATTGCTGGTGTCGTGAAAAGAATTGTACTGTAACATATAATGTTCAATGAATGGACTACGTCTGATAGAGCACACATTGTGTTTTAGCAAAATCAAAATGACTTTTAAAAAGTTTAAAGTCTTTATATAATGTATAAAGTATATTTTAAACAATTTTACATTGTAAGAAATGTACAGATTTAATATTCAAACGTCTAGTTTTAACAGTTTTTCGCTGTAAATAGTGTATAAAACTCGCATTTAAAAGTGTATTTGTAACGATTTAATAGTGAAGATAATATACATATCGTAAAGCGTAATTTTATCAGTTTTACTAGTTCGATGATTTACATGAACAGATGTTAAACTATTTTATAGTGTTAAAGGGTCATTGTTCTAATGTTTGTACACACAGATGCATTTATTACCTAAACAGTGCATATTGTATCTTACAGCGTGAGGAATGCCCCCTTTTAATGCTTGTACCACTATAATTCTTCACAAAGACCGAAGTACCATTGTGAAGTTATATAATCTTCCGTAATGAAAGAAGGATTACAATCTAACTCTTGACTGCGACCTGACGATTAAAAACTAATCCACCTGCTGCTTATCTTTTAGAAACGTTTTAAGTTATTTCAGAAATGAAGTTTTTGTAATCTTAATAATTACAAAGAAATAGGAAAATAAAACTGATAAAATCTTACATATGTATCAGAGTGGATATATTCTGGAGATATTCTTCAGGGCTCAGAACGTAGGGATATATGTTTGGATCGGGTTAATCGGGCGATTTTTATCTCTGGTAGATTCATCGGTCAAATCAACGAAGTTTCGTTTAAAATCAAATACAATTAGATTCTTTTTAGCAGTCACTGTGTATGTCAGTTAGTAAATATGGTGAAATAACTTTTGTCTGAAAAACAACATTAAATGTGTTTGTGGCCATCTAATCTGTTTTATTCTAAAGCTCTTTCTTTCATACAATACAATAATTTTTTATTTTAATAATATATACATTAAACTGTTTTAAAGCCAGAAGTGACGACGCTATTCTTGATATTTCAGCAATACCCTGTTATAGTATATTTATCAGTTGTTCACTGACTTGTTTCTAAAAATTCTGAGGCAGTTCACTCACTGACAGAATGTATGACATCAGTGCTATTTCCGAGTATAAATGGGTCAGGTTTTCATTGATTATTTACTCTTAAAAACAAGTATATAATCACATTAATGTTACATATGACTAATTCTGTGTGATTTTCTAAAATTAAGTATGCTTTAACATTAATACGAAAACGTAGACACAGTAGTAAAATTTGAAGGTAATTGCCAAACACAAAATATAAGATGTTTCATAGCATCAAAAAAATACTGGTTATGTTAATTTAGAAAAGTAAATCTGTATATTTTTCTTCTTTGTTTAATTAGGAATATAATAAATTGAGACGGCTTGCATAGTTAGAATAGCTCAGAATCTAATTGAAATTGCATCATAAACCAAATAATAAGAATGTCATTATGTTTCCTTCAACACATATAGGAATTCGAATTAGCAGCATCCTATTATTTAAGATGAATTATCTTTAAAATGTGTATTTTTTTATTTTGTTTCTATTTCATTACGTAGTAAAAAAACCGCAGCTACTTAACAGAAATATTTGTTTAACGATAGTCTTATCAATATAAATAGACCTGTAAAGACTAAACGACACGACTAATGTTAAAGATTCCATTTCGCAATCATTTATCACAAACGTAGTTCGTGATAATTAAAAATATTGTTCTTGTTTGTATTAGGAGACATGTTGTAGAGTGAGCTGTGCCAGCCACTGGGATCCAAACCCTGTTAGCATTATTACAATAGTTGCATTACAATTAAGTACGAGAACGACATAGAAACTCGTTGTCAGAAGTATGTGTTAGTAATTATCATGTGAAAAAGCCAACGATCGAACGTTTCTCTTCAATTCCTAGTTTTCTTTTTTCTGTATTGTTTCGGTAAACTATACAGATAAAGTTCACTTTTATCGGGAATGTATTTTTAGAAATGGGCGAAAATTTAGATGAATGAAATGAATTTAGACTTATGCCTCAAAACAACGTGCCTTCGATCTGTAAAGTAAGATGATATACATATTTAATAATTTAGACTTCATTGTATTATTCGAGTGCTGTACACAGATATTTAATACTAATCTAATGCCTTTGTGCATGGTTTTGTAAGCACACAAAACGGTATCTTACGTATTGATAAAATTAATCTAATACAAAATTCATTTGTTCAACTTAGAACACTCTTCACTGCAGATAATATTGTTTTGCACAATATAAACAAGTTTAATTTCATTGTTCACGTATTTTTATTGTTGGTGACGACTTGGTGAATGGGTAAAAATCATTGATATTTTTCTTGACAATTTTTATCACCTGGATATATATTGTTGTTTTTTAATTTCGCGCAAAGCTACTCGAGGGCTATCTGCGCTAGCCGTCCCTAATTTAGCAGTGTAAGACTAGAGGAAAGGCAGCTAGTCATCATCGCCCACCGCCAACTCTTGGACTACTCTTTGACCAACGAATAGTGGGATTGATCGTCACATTATAACGACCCCCCGGCTGAAAAGGCGAGCATTTTCGGTGGGACGGGGATGCGAAACCGCAACCCTCAGATTACGAGTCGCACGCCTTAACCCACCTGGCCATACCGGGCCTGAACACATGTTGATTCCGTTTTTTTAAGATCGGTCTATCCTTTTCAAAATTACTCATTTAATGGACTCACAGACAACTTTTGGATTTTTACTTTCTATCTACTGTAAAATAAACTCAATCTCTGAAGTTTTATTATAGTAAGAAAATTGGGGCATTATTACTAAATTATAAGCCAGTTTCAATGGTAAAATTATTGTCTTATCCCATTTATCAGTCTTTTCTCATTTTTCTCTTTAATAAATTATTTACCAGAGAGATCGTTTGTCACTTGTCAGGTCATTCATTTAATCGCTCTAACAGACTGACTTCTATTAGAGAGCAGAGAATTGTTCTGCGGGATCACAGGACTGTCTATATATTGGGATAAAATCATTCCCTTTATGGAATATTTCTACTTTTTGCAATTAAGATTTACTCGATTAAATGTTAGGTTGTTAACAAGCGAACAAAGGGAAAAAAAACCCATAGAAATGGAGAATTATGAAGGTTGTCTACTATGGGACTTGTTTCAGTGCTTCAAGCATTTTATGGTTCAGAATAACAATGAACTTATTTTGTTCTGATTATCATTCGTCACTGTGACTAGAAGGTCAAGTAATTGGCTTGTTTTTCAACGTTGAGAGCAATTAGAAATGTTAAAACGTTTGAGAAATGAACATCCATGAAACGTTATTATGTTGTGTAAGTCTAAGGATAGCATCAGATAGAAAAGTAAGAGGGAAGATTAGCGATATTCAAAATTCATCTAAACCTTGGATCTTTATGTCGCATGTTATCTCGTGTTAAGAAAACCATCTGCTTTGAAACATTTATCTAATGTTATAGTCTCCACCATGCGTTTAATACCTTACTTTTTACACAGTTTAATACCCAACTACACATATATATAGATGCGGAGTCGTCAGTTGTATTAGTTATAAATCGAGATGGAGGAATTAGATTGTAGTTCTTATGACTTCAAGAGTATAAATCTGTCGATGCATTACTCGCCTCTAAGCGTTATCCTAGGGTCTCACCGTGAAGATGTAGAATGATCATTTGTTTGCGAATTAAGAGTGTATTATAATCGCAGATGAATTTAAACGAAGTCGATACTTAAGAACTGTTTCACACGTTCCGATACCACAGCCTAACTTTATACATTAATTTATTTGTATAGTACTAAATTGTTCTAAAAATTATATAATGAATTCCATGGGAGCCCCAGATAGCGCGGTGGTTGGCTCGAGACCTTCTATCCTTGAAACTCGATGTTAGATCCATGCGGCGAATACGGCACAAATACTATAATGTTTAGGTTTGCGCTGAAATAAACGTATTTTAGAGTCGAAACATAGGCTTTTTAATCACTCATGTCTACGACACTGTAATACTAACACTTTAAGTTGGTAATGTACTGGGATAAAAACCTTTTGAGCTAATTAGATTGTTTTAAAATCGAAATTCTTGTAATATATTGTGTTTGTTTGTTTTGAAAGTTTTGCGCAAAGATACACGAGAGCTATCTGCACTAGCCGTCCCTAATGTAGGGGTGTAAGACCAGGTGGAAGTTATCACAACCCAATGCCAACTATTAGGATTGACTGTAACATTATAACGCCCCCAAGACGTAAAGGGTAAGTGCGTTTGGTGTGACAGGGATTTGAACTTGCGACACTAAGATTAGGAGTCAAGCTCTCCAATCACCTGACCATGCCGGGGCCTAATAAAGTGTGCTATAAGTTATTAGAATAATACCAATCCTAACATCAAAATATTTGATGTTGACTTGCAGGTCCGGCATGGCCAGGTGGTTAGGGCGCCCGGCTCGTAATCTGAGGGGCGGGGGTTCGCATCCCCGTCACCCCAAATATGCTCGCGATTTTCAACCGTGGTGGCATTATAATGTGATGGTCAATCCCACTATTCGTTGGTAAAATAGTATCTCAAGAGTTGGCAGTCGGTGGTGATAACTATCTGCCTTTCCTCTAGTTTTACACTGCGAAATTAGGAACGATTAGCGCAGATAGCCCTCGTGTAGCTTTGCGTGAAGTTCAAAACAAACAAACAACTTAAACCATGCTGTAATTAAAACCGTTTTCTCTTTCCTTTCTTTTTACCGTATAACCGAATATCTTTTGATAAACTGTTTTGTCGTTGTTGAAGTCGTTCCCCTTTTATTTAAATGGGAAACTTAAAAAAAAAGTACAAAATCCTTAAGACATTCGTGTCGTTTCTCTAAGATTTTATAAAGTGCTTGTTTTTTGTTTTTTTCTCCAGCGGTCGGCATTGCTTTAAAACATGTTGATAAGAACAGTGGAAGCTGTTAGACAGAAACGTGAAACGTCTTACCAGGTTCCTTTCATGTGTTTTTTGTCATTTCTGTAAGTGTAAATCTATCCATTTGTAGTCGATAACACTGAATAGAACAACAACGAGAATTGTAGATTTGTATTTTTCATTACTATTTTGAGTAAAAAACGGAACCATAACTACATATTAATTTTTGGATAGCAATAACGCTATCGTGATTAGTCTAAGATTTGCCTATATTCTAAATTAAAATATTTATCTCTGCTGGAGTATCATAATTATATACAATACAATGTTTACAGAACAATTTGATGTGTATGCTATAAGTTACATTTCTTAACGGGGACGAGGTTATCTTAACAGTACTTAAGACAGCTCTGTTGTAACAACAGCTTAGCTCTGTTTGTTTGTCTTCGCTAAATTAGAACTGATAGACTAAACTGCAGTGACATCCAACAGTTTTTTTGCCAAAATTGTGGAAAACGTGTTCCGTTTTCGCCACATAACCGAAAACAACAACTGTAGTTTTACAAATGTAGGACAGTAGAGAATTACATAATAATGTTTTTAATTATTTATTGATATAATTAATTTAAAAAGTAGGCGGTAGAAGCGAAAACCAGTTCGGTACAGGTTAACAGCCGTTTCGCCAGATGCGGTAAGTGGTGACCGTACTGGACCGTGGGATTAAAGGTAAGGCAGTTAGTCAACACCACCCACCATCAACTCTTGGGCTACTTTTTTACTAACGAATAGTGGGGTTGAATTTAATAGTGTGATATCCTCAAGATGAAAATGGCGACCAAGTTCGGGCGAATGCCCTAACCACCAGGTCATGCCAGGCACTTAGGAGTGGATGGAGGTGTAACTTGAAGGTGATTTTTTAATACTTGTTGGGATAATTTTAATATAGAAATAATTTTGGTGATAAGAAGTATTATTTGTTATTGTTTACTTATTTTAAAAGAGTTTTGAAATTTCTAAAACAAAAACAACCCTGCAACTAAAAAAATGAGTTTTGATAGAACTTATGTTAGAATCCTTGTAGTGATTTAAATTAAAACCACTGAGAGGAGATACGAATCAAGACGAACCCAGTGGCGCATTGGTATTTCTGCGGACTTACAACTTTGAAGACGAGTTTCGATATCCGTAGTGGACATGGTGCAGATAGTCCATTTTGTAACTTTGTGTTTATCTTCAAACAAACAAACGATGAATAAAGACACTACATTAATATTCTGTACTTACTATATAAATCACAAACACTATATTCGGAACTGGAATTAAACTGAATGGCACCTTAAGGACATGTGGGCTAAGCAGTAGCGTGAAAGATATCCTATACAGAGTCAACTAAACCATATTTAATTTTCGACTACTAATCAAAAGGATGGCAGTCAGTCAGCGGCACCTGCCGAAATACGAGCTCTGTCCGGCTATTTTAATACAATAAAGTAAATAACTGTCACTTCTACAACGCATCCACAGAAGAAATTGCGGTGCTTGTTTCTTAATATCCTTCAATTCATAGGCTGGCACGTTAAATCATTAACCACTTACCATTCATTTCATTCCGAAATTCAAATATTCTGGTCTTCTTGATGTCGTAATTTTGTTAATATTTGAATAGAAATCACCAAAGGATTTTTTTACAACGTCCTATCCATCTAATAGAGACCAAGTATCAACTTAACTAAATAGCTACAAAATTAAAATTTCATAATGTTACTAAAAAACGACGTGTCACTGGCTTTTACTTGTCCAATTATCAGGACAGATAACTATAGGAAACTACGTTCTCATTACAAAAAAAAACACAATGATCTTTCATATTTAGGCGAAACTACAAGTAACTAACAATGACAGTCCAAAGTTAGCTGAAAGTCTATAACAATGGGAAGTGCAATGAAAGAACGAAATAAGATTAAAATTAGTTTTTTGTTGTTGTTAAGCTCAAAACTCCACAGTGGACTATCCATACCCTGTCCTTAGGTATTTTGATGAAACACCGGGGACAATATAAAGATACTTTTATATTCAGAGAGTGTCTTTCTTAAACACACTCATATATATATTTAAAACTCAGTCGGACAAAATATTCTTTTGATAAAAGGAACATTCAATATGTAGTTCCCGCTGTGACAAAACAAACAGCATAATGTCAGAAGCCAATTAAACATGTATATATTATTAAAACCTCAATCGTCTTTTTCATTTTTATTTCTTTTTAATATATTTTACTTTCATATTTTTACTATTTTTAGCTTTATTTGTTCGTTACTTAATACAAAAAAGTACTGATAAAGTCATAATGAATTTTGTTATTAAACCAATTTTTTCAAAGTCCAGAACTTAAACGACTAAAACCGCGCACATATATATATATATATTCTAGATCTGCCTCCAATACAGAAAGAATAATTTCAAAAAGTATACCATGACGCAACACCCAAGGCAATTCAGACCACACAAACGAACAGCTAAATGATTAGAATCAACTAATGTTCATTTGATGTGAATTTAATGATTGGAATAAAACAGCTGGGTTTAAAAGCCTTGTCATTTTCTGTACCCTTAACTTTAACAAAAAACATTATCAGAGAATAGATGGAAAGATGTCAACTGTTTGTATCTAAACTCATGATCCTTTAATGGCTTTATGTTTAAGAACAGCCACTCTGAGTTCGAGGGTGGTCTGTTTAAGGAATACGTCATTATATGAATATTTTTATCGACAAGTAAAACGTACGAAATGAAACCTGATTACTAAAAAAAGTGCCGTGAAAAACGACATTAACTAAAATTGTCATTCTTTGAAAATTACACTTCAAACAGAGCAAAATGATATATGACAGTTTGTTTGTTTTTAGATACTTGAGCAAAGCCATTCACAGGTTATCTGCAATAGCCGTTCGTAATTTTAACAAACTGGAAGACTAATGAAAAGACAAGTATTAAACAGCCTCTACTGCTATCTTTCTATTCAACTAGTGGGAAATGACCGCCATCTTTATGACGCACCGTGGCCCTAAAGTGCTAGGTGCGAGTTCTCTTCCTTTCTTTTCTTTTTGCAGTAAAGGAACATGAACGAGAGACTCTCACTCAGATCTACAGTCTGTTACGCTAACTTTTGGGCAACGCCTTGCCCAACATACTTATATATTGTAACCATAGAGCGATTCTATGTAATGTAATCATACAATAGACCCTTATAACGCAATTTTGTTTACATTTTATATCGAATGCAATGTATAGCTAATAACTATAAATGGATAGAATCCAGGCGAAATATTTATACAGTGGCTTTACTAACTTTCTTTTAGGAAAGAAACTTCTTAGTGAAGGATTATGATTCGCTTCTTATTGGTGAGATATCGGAGCAATAAATTTAATTTTGTTATTCAACTAAATATGTTTACCTCGTTAAAGGCGCAATGAATCATTTTTGTTAGTCACTATAGCTGCACTCTTCCCAGTGGCACGGTGGGATGTCTGCGAACTTATATAGCTAGAAACTAGATTTCGATACTCATGGAGGGCAGAGCACAGGTAGCCCATTGTGCAGCTTTGTGCCTAATTCAAAACAAACCAAATCACTAGAGCTTAACATTTCTTTTGTACATTGTTTAATATTTGTTCCTAATACTAAATACTAAAGCCAGTTTTACAATAAACATTGTCATATCTTTTAGTTCTTACTTAATCAGGCAAAGAACTAAATTTCATGCTAGAATTGTATGGAGAATATATTTGGTATATTCAAATTTTACACCATCGTATGTTAATACGTTAAAACGACTAAACAAATAATCTACCCTACAAGGCTCAGACACAACAACCAGACATCATCAACATGGCTGTAATCTTAAAAGAATATCGGGATCGACTGTTACACTTATAACATACCTAGGACTGAAGGCGTAGTTTATTCTCAAGGACCTTCAAATACACAGCCCATTACGATAGCCATTAGGCCACGTTTGCTCATCCATTGAGAAAAATGTCAGATCTTAACAATGGATATTTAATTTTTAAACAAAGACAAAGTATATTATCGCCCAAAATACAAGTCCTCGTTACTACTCAAAAGTTTCTTGGAAAGAAGTATAGAAAACAACAACTCTTATTGATCGAAAATATGAAACCAGTAATAATGGAAACAGCAATAGACAGTGATTAATAATCGAATAATAGTAGTAATAATAAAAATTGTAGACACTAATAATTGTCCAATAATACTGTGTAGTAACAGTAATACTAAGAGTGGTAAACACCATAATAAACTAATAATATTAGGTAATGGTAGTGATAATAAGAATAATAAATATCAATAATAATCTATGATTATTAGATAACAGTAGCAATGCAAATTATATTAGACATCGATAAGGGTATAATAAAACTAGGTAGCATCAGTAACATGAAAAAAAACATTACATAACACCAGTAATATTAAAAACTAAATATCAACAGTAATAATGAAAATAAAGAAACTAATATTAGTCTAATAATGCTACACAATAATAATTTAATAAAACTGGACAATAATTGTAATACTAAGAATAGTAGACGTCAATAATATTCTAAATAATAGGCAGTAATGGTATACCAAAAGTAGTAGACATTAATAATAACCTAATAATACTGAATGATATTAGTAATAATGGGAATATTAGGCATCAGTGATAATATAATAACAAGAAATAATAATACAAATACTAAAGACAATATACGTCAATAATAGTTTACTATTACTATGAATAGTAGAGAGAATTAACAGTGCTAACAAAACTAAAAGTCATTAGTTATATTAAAGCTAATAGATGACAATAGCAGTGTATTAGTAATGTTAAGAACATTGTATAGTATATTAGTAATAATACAAGTATGAAATACATACAAAATAAATCACATTTCTAGATATGAATACATGCACTTAGAACACTAGGCACTAACAGTACTAACAATACTATGGTTCGCTTTTTAATTTTTCAGAAAATGTGTTGACTATTTCAGCAGAGTTGGAGCAGGCGCTGTTATCCAGTAAGGTGAAGCTAGAGTCAGTTACCACATGACAATCAAAAGTCTGTTGTAGTCCTTACAATACGTGACATTAATGACACAGGATGTAGGGGTTAGTACATCCACAAGTGTTTATTCTTATCCGTACTTTTATCACCGCCAATGTATTACTATATGAAAATTGAACTGAATATGACTTCAGGGTATTTTCCAATACGTATTCAGCTATTTCTTAGCTGTAGAGTGAACCGTGACTCAAATTATAAAATAATATTTATTTAATCTACATTAGGTGTTCTTACTACTAATGCGGATGAATTATTTCGTGTCTTGCTGAGGGCAGAACGCATGCATGCCAGTAGGCGTCTGACATGCAGACTGGTCTTATATGTAGCTAACTCTCTGTATCCAGACATGCATTCGGTAGCGATAGTTACGAAGATATGATTCAGTCTTAGAACACGTATCCATCAAGACTGAATTGACATATAGCAGTTGTATACCTGTTTGAGCAGCTTTTGGCTGTCGTTATGATTCAACTCACCTGACATGTTCTGGTATTCAACAAGTAACCTCCTGGGTAATGACATATAGCAAACAAACGACATATCCAAAATGCTGTTTTCTGTACACTTATGATGTGAATTGTAAATTACCGAAATAAAAGTAAAGTATTTTACAGCATAGTACAGGTTTTTTATTACGAATGATGGAACCTGTTTATTCTATTTCTTCACAGACTTACAACATTTAACACTGTAGCGTTGGAACTAAATATAATGAGCATCGTACATACTAACAGCAGAACTAACAATCCTGTATACCAATATAAATACTAACACTAATACTGAAATTATTAAATAACAATCACGATGCAAACGATTCTAAGCACTAACAATGCTAGATACTAACATCGATTACTAGACTAGATACCAATAGCAGTATTAACAGTACTAGGCATACATATTAGACACTAACAGTAGTACTAACAATACAAAATACCAATGGCAGTACTAACAATATTAAATATACTAGATACCATTACCATTCGAGACCAATAGCGGTACTAACAGTAGTAAATACAATGATAAATATCAATAGGAGTGTTAACAATATTAAACGTATTAAATACTAATAGTAGCATTAACAATACTAGCTAGACACTAATAGTAGTATTAACAATACTAACTAGACACTGATAGTAATAATAACAATACTAGATAGACACTAATAGTAGTATTAACAATACTAGCTAGACAGTAATAGTAATAATAAAAATACTAGTTAAATACTGATAGTAGTATTAACAATACTAATTAGATATTAATAGTAATAATAACAATACTAGATAGACACTAATAGTAGTATTAACAATACTAACTAAACACTGATAGTAATAATAACAATACTAGATAGACACTAATAGTAGTATTAACAATACTAGCTAGACACTAATAGTAATAATAACAATACTAGCTAGATACTGATAGTAGTATTAACAATACTAATTAGATATTAATAGTAATAATAACAATACTAGCTAGACACTAATAGTGGTATTAACAATACTAACCAAACACTGATAGTAATAATAACAATACTAATTAGATATTAATAGTAATAATAACAATACTAGCTAGACACTAATAGTGGTATTAACAATACTAACTAAACACTGATAGTAATAATAACAATACTAGATAGACACTAATAGTAGTATTAACAATACTAGCTACACACTAATAGTAATAATAACAATACTAGCTAGATACTAATAGTAGTATTAACAATACTAATTAGATATTAATAGTAATAATAACAATACTAGCTAGACACTAATAGTGGTATTAACAATACTAACTAAACACTGATAGTAATAATAACAATACTAATTAGATATTAATAGTAATAATAACAATACTAGCTAGACACTAATAGTGGTATTAACAATACTAACTAAACACTGATAGTAATAATAACAATACTAGATAGACACTAATAGTAGTATTAACAATACTAGCTAGACACTAATAGTAATAATAACAATACTAGCTAGATACTGATAGTAGTATTAACAATACTAATTAGATATTAATAGTAATAATAACAATACTAGCTAGACACTAATAGTAGTATTAACAATACTAACTAAACACTGATAGTAATAATAACAATACTAGATAGACACTAATAGTAGTATTAACAATACTAGCTAGACACTAATAGTAATAATAACAATACTAGCTAGATACTGATAGTAGTATTAACAATACTACAAGATACTGATAGTAGTATTAAAAATACTAGATGCTAGAGTAGTATTAACAACACTAGCTAGATACTAATAGTAGTATTAACAATACTATATGCTAGAGTAGTATTAACAACACTAGCTAGATACTAATAGTAGTATTAACAACACTAGCTAGATACTAATAGTAGTATTAACAACACTAGCTAGATACTAATAGTAATATTAACAACACTAACTAGATACTAATAGTAGTATTAACAATACCAGCTAAATACTAACAATACTAGATAGTATTAACAATAGCTAGATAGGGATAGTATATGCTAGATGCTAATAGTAGTATTAACAATACTAGCTAGATACTAATAGTAGTATTAACAATACTAGATGCTAGAGTAGTATTAACAACACTAGCTAGATACTAATAGTAGTATTAACAACACTAGCTAGATACTAATAGTAATATTAACAACACTAACTAGATACTAATAGTAGTATTAACAATACCAGCTAAATACTGATAGTAGTATTAACAATACTAGATGCTAGAGTAGTATTAACAATACTAGCTAGATAGGGATAGTAGTATGAATAATACTAGCTAGATGCTAATAGTAGTATTAACAATACTATCTAGATACTAATAGTAGTATTAACAATACTAGCAAGATGCTAGTAGTAGTATTAACAATACTAGATAACAGTAGCAGTGCTAACAGTACAAAATATTCTAGATACTAATTATAGCTGAGTAAGAACGCACATTATGCTAATATAATAATAGGTAGGCAAGCAAAGATTTATTATGCTAAGTCGGAACATGTAACATGTTTCACCATTAGTCAATAAACCTTTTCCTTATGCTTATAAATCGTTGTTTACTCACTTATTATCACTAAATATAGTACTAATAATACTAGATACCAATAGCAGTAATAGAAGTATTAATTAATTGTACCAACTACACTAGCTCTTAATTGTTATACTGACAGTGCAAAGTAAGAAATAGCGCATAGTAGAGATAATCTCGTGTAATTAATCTAAATCTGTATTCCTTTAAAGATGAAGTTTACTCCTCTAAGCCTATTGACTTCTACTCTGTCGAATAGTTGTCGCTGAAATTTTCTAAAAACGTTCCAGTCAGTTCTGACAAAGTTTTCGGTATCAAAGGTATTTAAAGGAATTTAAAATCGTAAGGATCGTTTGGAACTGTAATATTTAATTACCATTTTGTTCTCTTGATATTTACGAAACGATTTTAAGTTTGCATTTTTTTAAAAATCTCACCTTTTGAACTTATGTTCACGTTCTTAACACTAACAAGATAAATGTCTTATTGAATATCATTTATAAAACAATAATACTGTCGTAAACCGAATAGGTGGCAGCAATGATGAATTCCCCTGTGAGGTAACGGCACTTTTAGATCCCGTCACACCAAACATGTTCGCCCTTTCAGCAGCGGGGGCGTTATTATGTGATGGTCAATCCCCCTGTTGGTTGGTAAAAGGGTAGCCCAAGAGTTGGCGGCAAGTGGTGATGACTAGCTGCCTTTCTTCTACTCTTGCACTGATAAATTAGGGACGGCTAGTGCAGATAGCCTTTGTGTAGCTTTGCGCGAAATAAAAAAGAACAGAAAACTAGTTATTACTACTATTAGACATTTCTCTGGCATTTTTGTATAAAAGAACTTCAAGAAAAAGGGATGAATGAACTAAAACAAACAAGAGTGTGCTGTTACATAATTCGTATCCTGAAACGTCATGACTGCTTAGTGTCTATTTTTTAAAATGGCGAGTTGTTGTTTTCTGACATTTCAAGATGACTTACACACATTTTGATCTTATTATTATATGTCGGATAAAAATAGAATGAACGATATAAGAAATTACAATCTAACTTTTCAGAAATTGGTCTGAAAAGGTGGTAATTTTCTTTTGGTATTTATTCTAAACGTTAATATTTTAATAACATTCTTATAAACATCTCTAGAAATATCAAATATAGTCTTCCAGTGGCACAGCGGTATGTACACCGCTAAAAACCGTGTTTTGATACCCGCGGTGAGCAGAGTAGAGATAGCCCAGTGTGTAGCTTTGTGTTTAATATCCAACAAACAAAAATATCAAATACCCGTTTAAAAGGATAACGTCTAAAAAATACATTTTATATTATCTTTTCCTGAAGCGCTACACAATATATTTGAAATTCTAGGTAGCTTTTTCCTTCAACCTAAAGTTCGTTATGTATCTGCAAATAAATAAAAAAAATTAGTGTCATCGATCATCGAGGAACAAATAAGTATAGATTTCCACACTTAGTATATCACTCATAAGAAAACATCAAAATAAGATATCATAAGCTGGAATCTTGTTTTGTTTTTCTGTGTGGTATTACTAATCTAATCTGATCTTAAATAACAAATGTCAGTAGAGAGTTTTCTAATCACCTCTCATTTCATATGGAAGTTGCACTTATAAATTATTTTGAAACTTCGTGTTAATGATTTTAATAAGATATGCGTAGACGTATAAAACGAGTTTTCTTCAAGAGATTTAGATACTTGTATATATTTACTTTTCAAAAATATGGTATTTAATGTGATTGTTTGTATTACAGAGATATTTTATTAATGAGTATGCTAAGTGAATAAGGATTTCTTTTGTTTGTAGGCCTGGCATGGCCTAGCGCGTAAGGCGTGCAACTCGCAATCCGAGGGTCGCGGGTTCGAGCCCGCGTCGCGCCAAACATGCTCGCCCTCCCAGCCGTGGGGGCGTTATAATGTGACGGTCAATCCCACTATTCGTTGGTAAAAGAGTAGCCCAAGAGTTGGCGGTGGGTGGTGATGACTAGCTGCCTTCCCTCTAGTCTTACACTGCTAAATTAGTGACAGCTAGCACAGATAGCCCTCGAGTAGCTTTGTGCGAAATTCCAAAACTAACTAACTCTTTTGTTTGTAAGCGCGAAGTTACATAATTGGCTGTCTGTGCTGTGCTCATCGTGGGCATCAAACCATGATTTTTAGCGTTGCAAGCTCACCATTGAGTCGCCGGAGGACTGTATGAGAAAAAGTCTTGTTTTCCTTTAGATTTTTAAGTTATTAAACAGAATGCGTAAATAAAGCAGAAAATAAAACTTTAATCTATAAAAAATATGTTAAGAATTCTGGTATCTGTGATCGACTAAAATCACCGTCAAAATCAGTAATAAGTTTGGGCTGATCAGATCAATTCTAAGATTTGATTTGATACAATAGATAATTTCATGTTAATTTTTTTAAGGAGATTTAATATATGTATATTATTAATTATTATATTATTGATATATATATATTATTCTAAAATAAAAATTAATGTGCTGGCACATGAAAAGCGCATATTATGCTTAAAAATACGTACATTCCGTATTTCGAGAGAAATTTATTTGTTCAACCAGGTGCAAACATAAGTGTTCTAAAGCTGTTTGTCTCAGTATTTGTCAGACTTCTGACATAAAAACATTGATCTCAACAGATACGTCCTAGTCTATTGACGATCCCTGATTAAAGACTTGGAGATATAGTTAAAGTTTCATCAGGCTCTAGAATCATTTATCTATGATTGGTAATAACCACATATCTCGTTTAATAATCAAAATAAAGACATTATGTTTGTGCTTTTCTCGTCCGGAATGGCATGAAATTACCCCTCTTTCGCTAATTTTTCATATAAATGTTCCCTTTTTTCTAGCCGGTTATACCTGCATCTTATCAGTATAGTGTCATACATATCACTTCCTGGTACCTCCTCCCTTCACCAGAGGCCGTTTAGTTGCTCCTAACTCACGGCTTGGAATGGTGCGACCGTGAAACTATTTTATAATAGACCGGGTTTAGAAACACGAGCAGATTTCTATATGGCTGATTACTGATGTCCCACTTATGTAGTTCTAATTACTATTTTTTTATGGACGTTTCATTTTATCCAGTTACATGCATTGTGACAGAAGCACCACAAAGAAATGGTTTTGATTTTTTTCCATAGAAAATAGGAAAGTAGGGAGCACGATACTTTCAGCTGCAGCAAAGCGGCTCATGGAATTGCTGTGATCTGCTCCAAGTACAAATTTTTAGCTCATCGCTCCGTCATATCTTGACTGATTTGAAATCTAACTACAGTTTCGAACTTGGGAGGTCAAATCCATAAGACTGATTTTTTTTACCACGCCCTGAAAGTTTTTTGTTTTTCACACTGACAATGGGTATTAAAACAACTCCATGTTACCTGTGAATTTCACTCTGTAAGAGTTTACTTTAAGAATTTATATTGGAAATGAATGAAAAAGTATTTCGTTCACTACTAAAATTCACATGCATCGTCTCAAGCCTTTAGTGATAAATACAATAATAAAATGTACCAAAACTTTTGTGAAAAAACCCTACATCCTATTGACAAAAAATGGCTACTTAGTTGTTAGGTATGGCTACCAAGAAATAGTTTCCAGTTCTTCGATTTAATATCTTTCTTTGAGTAATAAATTTGCTTCATTTCAACAAAAGAACCACTTTCCTCCCTGCACATCCCTGTTATATTTCGGTTAAATTGGGTTGCTGAAATAACTGAGACCTTAAACGTTTTCGTATATAATTTATTAATATAAACTACACTATAAAAGAAAAGTTGGATTGTAAGCTAACGCGAGTATTGTTTATATAGTACGAATTATGTTTTCCAAACACAGACAGAGTGTGAACTGTATCAATGTTTTTCTAGCGACATGGACATAAAAGTGTTTGTGTATTCTACGATTTTCAGTTCAAAATTATAAACACGTATTTAATTTTATGACGAGTTCCAGTTTGAGCTGCTCAGAAGTTGTTCATAGAAACAGGAAAATAAGTAACTCTTACATTGAAGGAATCTTTATATTGTTATTATACGTTGTTCGATTTTTCATTTGTTATGAAATACTGTAGTAATATACTAATATCATCACCGTATGTACATAACATGTATGAACGTTAACGCAGATTGTGCGTCACCTGACATATCTTTTTTCTACTTTGTTAGTCCACAATGATCGTACTGTTTGAATTTTTTTTTGTGTTATAGCTATTCAAGCATCAGACTTATTGTCCACAGAACACAAGTTATATTTTTTTGTAACAGAGGTGTTCAATAATATAAAGATGACTAAGGATGTCTGACATGGCTACGCGTAATCTGAGAGTCCCTGGTTCGAATCCCCATCACACCACACATGCTCGTCCTTTCAGCCGTTGGGGTATTATAAATGAAGCATAAAGCCATGGTTGTCTTAGGACTTACACAATATTTCTCTCTATCTAATAATACACAAAGGAGTAATTCTTATATTAAACTCAATAAAATATATTCGATCACCTCAATTTCTGATTTGGTTTAAAATAAAATTTTAAAGGATACTCGTTGGACTCGTCACACCAAACGTGCTCTCCCTTTCAGCCGTGGGGCGTTATAATATGACCGTCAATTCCACTATTTGTTGGTAAAAGAGTAGCCCAAGAATTGGCGGTGGGTGGTGTTGACTAGCTGCCTTTTCTCTAGCCTTACACTGCTAGATTAGGGACAGCTAGCGTAGATAGCTCTTGTGTGGTTTTGCACGAAATTCACAAACAAACAAATATGCGCATTTAATTATAATACATTTTTGCTTGAGAGGCAGGGAGTGACCTGTTGGTTATAGCGTCTGCACTGTTAATTGTCTCAAAATTACGAATGGCTATGTCACAAAGTTCTTTGTTTAAGTTTACGTGAACATTCAAACACAACAGACCCGTACAGATAGCCCTCGTGTAGCTTTGTGCAGAATTCAAAAACAAACAAACATGCTAAGGAACTGATGGATGAGTCAACAATTATGAAAGTTGCACAGAAACTACAATCAATGAAAACTGTGATAAAAACTCTACGTAGTTAGTTTCCCTTTATTTAATAGAGTAAAAAAGTACTTGTATCAAAACATTGATGCATTGATTACTTTATGTTCTATGTACTCAATGTTTCACACATTGCATTATAAACTCGATTTTTATTCCCCACGTATTTATGTGATTTTACTATGATAACAGCACTAGCAATTTTACCAAACAAAAAATGAAAATATACTTTATTATAATGGCATTCATATATGATACCATAGTAACATCTCCACATACTTAAAATGATTTTCAACATATGTTTGTTGTTTTTAATCTACTGATACATGTAAGCGGTAAGTTTACGAACTTACAACGGTAAAAGTTTGGGTTCGATTCCTCGCGGTGGAGAGAGTGCAGTTTACTTATTATACATTAAGAAAAACAAACGTCTATAATTGTTTGTTTGTTTTTTAATTTCGCGCAAAGCTACTAGAGGGCTATCTGCGTTGGTCGTCCCTAATTTTGCAGTGTAAGACTAGAGAGAAGGCAGGTAGTCATCACCACCCACCTCCAACTCTTGGGCTACTCTTTTACCAACGAATAGTGGAATTGACCGTCACCTTATAATGCAGCCACGGCTGAAAAGGCGAGCATGTTTGGTACGACAGGGATGCGAACCTGCGACCCTCAGATTACGAGTCGCATGCTTTAACCCATCTGGCCATGACGGGCCCGTATATAATTAACGCAAGGTTAAGCGTGACCATTCTAATAAGAAAATGCAAGTTTCTCACTTATTGCGAGGGTAGAAATTTCAATATTACAAAATAAAGTTGACTTGTATAACTTTGTTGAATTACTATGTCTTTCGAGCAAATATGTTTTTATTATTTCGCATATTAAAATACTAAAAAAATCAGACCATGTTGAAAGTTTTAAAATTATTTAATTTACGGATTTAGTTACTTTTTTTATGCTAAGGCACTTTTATAATTAAATATTGCGAATAATATTAAATAGTGGTAAAAACCCTTTAGTTACACACTAAATTGTGTGGGTTCTGGAATTGTATCATTTATAATAGGTACTATTTTAAGTCCATTTATAACTAAGTTGTTAAAGTTGAGTTTTTGCTATTTCTAACGTGGAATAGTTATTTTCCTTAACTATACAGGATTATATAACAAAGAATCATCATAATATTATAATAAACTACATATTCATATAATAATTAAATAAAGCTCTTCCGGTAATTTTGATAAATCAAGTTATTCTTATTCAACGATAATAACTGAAGAAAAGCTCTATGAGAGAATCATAACATCTTATATTACATGAAGAGAAACATCATGTTAAGATACAAACAGTTGTCTTCCTACTTTGTTTCCTCTAAATCACGTCCAACCCTTGGCTTCCCAAGAAGAATTGAATCACCAAAGTTTCAGACGGGAGGCTAAGCTCATTACAGTTGTAAACTTACTGGGCAAAAAATATTGCTAATCTTTAGTATCGTTTCATTATATTATTTTAATATCTGTTACGTATATACAGTGGATTTGGAACAGTTCATGAGACTAATATTGTGTGACAAGTTTCTAAGGTTAAAACTAAAGCTTTTATTTTCAGCATCATTACAGCTAGTGCTTTCCTATAACGCTGTATCCAGTTCTAGTTGTGTTATTAATTTATAGTAATCCCGCAAGTAATTTAGTTCCGTTAATAACAGGGAATTCGATGATTTAATAGGCAATAAGCAACTCCAAAGGTCTTTAACGTTGACAGTAAGAACACACAGCTTTCTTCACAGTAACTTACCTCCATGAACGGTGGCTTTGGACTCGGTAGGAGGTCAAAGCGCACATGCAACACTAAAAGCGTCGCTTTTTATTGCTCAACAAATCACATAAAAACTATTATAAAATGTCCTTTTTATATTGACATGAAAAGTCAAGCGAACAAATGAAAAAGGCTAACTTCCAGCAAGTATGGTCCAACAGACCAGTAAAAACACAGTAACGTTTGAAAATGCGCATTTCTAAACTACACGTTTAACGTGAGATCAATAGCGGAATTCCATAGATAACCAGTCTAAAACTAATACCAGTATTGTGACTTTGAAATAAATAAATGGTGTAAATAAATAGGTAGAATAATAAAGATATCACCTGACTAATAGCTTACGCTTGTGCTCTGAACCACCATACTTTGAATTCAACTAACAAATGACTTTCTACATCAAATAAAAATTAAAAATTAAACTTATGTCCAAAGTTGTTTTTCTTCTGATATTCAATGGTTAAGTCAAATAAGAATTTGAACAGATAAAAAGAGACAAGATAAATTTTTATTGTTAAATGTGACCATGTTTCCAAAACTAATAGATCAATATTAGCTAATACAGACCTCCACGAAAAACAACAATTAAACGACAGACGAGTTTCCTTTATTTATGATGTAACTGTAATTTATGGCAGTAGAGTAACTGATAGTAATAGTTCAAAGGTTCTTTAGTGCGATATACAGATAAAGATATTGTTACAAAATACAACGTTATCACAACTTTGTATCAAAAGAATGAAAGAAGCGCACAGTGACAGGCTTGGAAGTTTCACTTTGTGATATGTCTTATGAAAGATTTCGTCTAAATGCTAACTGATTTTAGGTGAAATGAATAATATGTTTTTGCCTGCAACAATACTAATTAGTTATACTTTATTATTTCTTTAAGATTAGTTTCATTAACAACATTAGTTATTATATTCATTACAACACAGTTTCATTTTTATTATTATAAAGATTATTTCACAATATCATCACACAGATTCAAGATTAACTTAAACCTACTATGCCAGTCGAACTAAATACAACTTTTATCAAGCTGTGTTATTTCATACTTCGACATCAGCTTAAACAAGTAGAAGTTTAACCAGTGTCGACACGTTGTTGGTTAGGATACGTAATTTATCAGCGTTTATTTTTGATTATTCCACACATAATATTCTGTTTATCATTTTGTTAAGCTGATTATTTTACATGGTGTATATGGAGTTCAGACTAATGTAAGCTTCTTGTGCTGACCGAATCCCGTGGAATACTTTTGAATTTACAACTGTAAACACTAGTACAAGTAAAAAGACGAAACTGTTGACACAGTACAAACTAATCGTAATAATTAACATGAACTTAAATATTACATTTACTTCGATATGCTTATTTCTGGATTATTATGTTTATATATATAGTGTAAGTTATGATTTACATAAGTAGCTTGCTTTAATTTGATATGAAGATAACTTTGATGATCAGTTTTATTTTTTATTCATCTTCTTCTCTAGTGAATCAACATCTTCAAGGGTTCAGGATTCAATTATTGAAGCATTTTTAAAATTTATTTGACCTAGATCCTCATAATGGAAATAACAAAAATGTGTAATCCATCCAGTGAAACTACATTGAAAACTCAAGAACCACTAGTCTCCGAATTGTATATACAACACTACAGTTTAATTGATAAATCCTAATTCAACAAACATACTTATAAAACATACTTTAGATATGTTATGTCTCCTTGAATGTCACAAACAGAAAACATTTAACCTGTGTTAAAGCCAGGAAAGTTTTATCATTTGTTGATTTGTTTGTTTTGGAATTTCGCACAAAGCTACACGAGGGCTATCTGTGTTAGCCGTCCCTAATTCAGCAGTGTAAGACTAGAGGGAAGGCAGCTAGTCATCACCACCCACCGCCAACTCTTGAGCTACTCTTTTACCAACGAATAGTGGGATTGACCGTAACATTATACACCCCCACGGCTGGGAGGGCGAGCATGTTTAGCGCGACGCGGGCGCGAATCCGCGACCCTCGGATTACGAGTCGCACGCCTTACGCGCTTGGCCATGCCAGGCCCTTCATTTGTTGACTTATAGGCACCGACGAGGTTGTTGGTCCACTTCACATTCTTACTTGTTGAGTCTTAGGCAGCGACAATGTTGTTGGTCCACTTCACATCCTTACTGGTTGACTCATAGGCCCGGATAATGTTATTGATCCACTTCACATCCTTGGTATAAGAATATGATATACAACCCGAGTCATGATCAAATACTGGATTAGAGTAGGTCGCTAGGTACCTTAAAAATTGCCTGAAGAATTAATCAAGAATAGGCCTTGAAGACAATAAGTACAAGAAATCTCACAACTCAATCAATTGTGTTTCAGCAAATATAAACACTCATATACATATGTTTTAACAAGTACACACACACACACATATATATATATATCTGAAGATGAACTTAATATCACACTTCGACTTCCAAAACTAAAATGTCCAATAGTCTTACTTTGATAATAAAGAGGAAACCTTCTTTAAAGACAAGAAATAAAAGAAAAACATTCGGTCCCCATAGCTTTTATTGAGAGATATGAGCGTGGCTAATATTTTGTCACACGCCTCACAATAATGTTCGTTCACAGGATGTATTTATCAACAAAATGGCGTCAGTGTACACCACAACATATTGCAAACTTGAATGTCATCCGAACAACGACTTGGTTAATGGTATTTGACCATGATTCTTTTAGAATCACATAACACTAAGATTTTTTTAACAAAGCATCAGATGACATTAAGTTTTTTTTAACAATGTACACGAATTAAAATTTACTAATCCTTTCAATACATGAAATGGAGAGATAAGAAAATACCAGAGAAAGGTCACGTTTAAGCGGATTCAACTGGCCAGAATTTTCATATAGTTTTGATAGAGATAAGATGAACAATGACTCATTGGAGCCAGGCGTAGCCTAAAGATTAGCGTGCTGAACCTGGAATCCGGAAGTTCTCAATTCGTGTGCCTTTGTTGTAAAATCGCGTTCCGCCCTCTGGAATTAAGTGATAGTCAAATTCTATTATTTGATTAGAGTAGCTCAAGAGTTGGTAGTGCACCTACTGAATTAGTATCTTCTCTCCAGGCATTAACTTGGAAATTAAGAATAGACCAAATAGACTTCATATACGATAACTTGTAATAACGAAACCGACAGTAACAATATGATGTATATGATAGGAGAGTATTAACGAGTACCAGGTGAATACACTAGTATTAACAATAGGTTTCATTAAGCAATGTAAATATAAAGACGCACCTATTTTTTTTATTTCTGTAATCATTTTCAATCCTATTGTGTGCTTTATGCTCACAATGAATTTTAGATTTGAGAATGTGGAATTTGGAGTAGCATCATTTTTCGAAGTGATTTTGTTTTCTGATCCATTTATCAATAAATGCTTGGTTTTAAAACTTTTTTATCCGCACCAATCTATTTGTAATGTTACCAAAGTGTGCATATTTGAATATATAATATTGCGTAATTTGATTAACTTATATCTGCATTTCATTACAAGTGAACTGTCTCATAGCCAGCATTGCGAATGACACAGAGATATAGATTTTCTACTTGACGTGCTGCGAACCGGGATTACAATTAGAAACGTTTTCTTTAAAGTATTTTCCGGACCGTGTTCAATAATTCATATTACTGAGGATGTAGCTAAAGACTTGCGTGTGAGGGTTCATTTTTCATGCTTATTTTATCACGTTGTCCATCACTCATTTGGTCAGCATCAGACGGTATTGACCGTAGTTGGCGTCAGACAAATGGAATTTAAATAGGCATTTCCTTCGTCTTATATCACGTGACTTTTAAGAATCGTTACGAGCTATGTGAGATCAATTCATATTCAAACGATACGAATGCTTAACGTAAAATTGATTAGAAAAGCAGCGTAATAGTTTTCGTATAGTGAGTAAACGATGCAATTGTTTCAAAGCTTTATTATATATGTATATGTGTGTGTATACGTATTGAATACACCATTTAGTTTTGTGTTTTCTGCAAGTTGTATATTGTGTTCTTGTACCTTTTGTAAAAATACAGTCAGGCTACATGCAATTATATCTATTTTCCTAGTCGCGTAGGCTCTACCAGAACCATTTCTCTTTTTGTTTAATATGTGTACAATTCATTCTACTGTTTTCTTTAGTATATATACATTGCCTTGTACCGACCAGTTTATCACACACTTACATATATGTTGTAATTCACATCCTACAAAATCCATTTTGTTGTGACCACAATAAAAATTCGAATCAGCAATAAAATTCCTTTCTTGTAACAACAGCACTGTGGAATACAAATTGCTTATTTCATTTTACTCGTGTTTTTCAGAAGTAGAAATTGGTTAGAAATAGTTCTACAGACATAAGAAGCTTTATACAGTTTTAAAGACATCGTGTTGTTCATATTTTAGAAATACGAACATCCTGTTTCAGCAATCATAAATTACATCATCTTTCTTATTGTCAGCCATTAAATTATACATACAACCATTCGTTCTCTGGGAAATTACAACTGAGACATGTTTCCTTATTTTCCGTAGTCAGTTCTAAAATATATATTATGCAATGCATGCAAATTATATCTTTAAATGTTAATGTTGTCTTTATAATCTCAATTTAATAATCAACAGGTCAAGGAATATAATTTTGTGAAGCTAAACGTAGGTTAAAAAGAAATAGTAAAACGTGATGTTAAGAAAAACCTTACAATAAACAGGGTGAACGTGTTTAGTTTACCCTTGGATCAACCAAAGGTTGAGGGCATTTCTTTGAAACAATTCTTAACCACCAACTGTGATGTACTTAGTAATATCAGTAGTGTAATTTGCTTGTTAGAAAATGTTCTCTCGAAACTACATAATTTTGAACTTACAGACCTGGAGGATTGTTTGTTTTTTAATTTCGCGCAACGCTACTCAAGGGCTATCTGCGCTAGCCGTTCCTAATTTAGCAGTGTAAGACTAGAGGGAAGGCAGCTAGTCATCACCACCAGCTGCCAACTCTTGGACTACTCTTTTACCAACGAATAGTGGGATTGACCATAACATTATAACGCCTCCACGGCTGAAAGGGCGAACATGTTTTCTGCGACCGGGATTCGAACCCACGACACTCAGGATACGAGTCCAACGCCTTAACCCGGGCCGACCAGGAGGAAGGCAGGTAGTATAATAAACTGACCATGAAATCTTGGGCTAATTTTGTCTGCACAAAAAGTGTGATTTGATCATCATATTTATACCGTGGTCACGAGGTGAGAAGCACTTTTATGCGCAACAGGACATAAACCATAAATTTTCTGAATATGTTAACCACTTAGCTTCATTAAGCTGCATAACGGGCTGTCTGTGAAGTGCCCATCGCAGAAAGAGAGAGCCCATGAATAGCGCTATAAATCCTCAAGCTTACCGTCGAGTTACAGAGGGGGAGTTTAAGTGTAAAATGTGAAAATAACAAACAAAACTGAATTTCCGTTTACAACATATAACTTACAAATTCGTTAAAACAGCGCTTACAAGGTAATCAACTTCGCAACTTAAAGACATATTGAACATATTCTCGTGAGATTTCGCTTACATTAATTTGGACTATTTTTCATTAGGAATGTATATTCTCCATATCATTATGTTACAAAGTATTCTAAGAAAGATTACAAATTTATTTTACAGTTTCCACCCAAGCACATTGTGATCACTCAAATCGATTGCAATCACACAGTGATGGCTTCAATGTTATCATCTATACAAATTAAAATAAATTGTTTATCAATAAGTTTCAACTCTACAGTTGTCATAACAGTCAAATAACACGAATAACATTACAACACTTAAATCTTTTATAGTTTTTATTGCTAGTTTTTTTAATTGTCTGTTATGTTAGATTAGTTAAATGTTGTAACAGTATCGGTAACTTTACCTCTGGTACACTGTTTTTGTTCTTCTGAAAAGCATGCTGATAATTATAATGTAAATTACCAAGTTTCAACTAAACTAGTTTGGTAAATTGTAACAGTGGTTTGCTCAATAAAAATTAATTGTGTAATATCTTTCATGTTAGAGTTTTATAAATAAGCGCTAAGATCAAATCTAGTACTATGATGAAAGAGTTTGAACTATCATTTTTTTCCGCCTTGTTCCAGAACAAGGGGTTATTTAATGTACAGAACTCCAGTGTTTGGTTCCTGTGTGAGCAACAAGCCGCAGAATGATGTTTATCAGTTGATCTATCAGAGCGACCTTCCAAGTATTAATATATGGTGTCTATCTTGCTTAGTTTGTACACTAGTAACAGTGAATTGAATGTTGTGTATGAAAACCACAGGGACTTAAACAGATGAAGATGGGTCATTGAAACTCAAACAGCTCCCCATTTTGATTTCAAAGAGAGCTCTGTAGTTTCAGGTGTGGTCTATTCGGCGTGTATGAAGGTCATATATTCAGAGAATACCGAAGCACTGAAAGCAGTTCGTCTTTCTTCATATCAGTTAGATCCAGTTTGAACCATAATGATATATTTCAGCTACTAGAAATGCGTTTAACTTTCGCAAGTATAGGTTGCACAAGTCTTGAAGTAAAAAAAAAACGTTCAGCTCACTAGAAATGCGTTTAACTTTCGCCAGTATAGTTTGAAGAAACATATATTAATAAAAATGTTCAGCTCACTATAAATGCGATTCACTTGCGTAAATATAGGTTGAAAAAATCTAATTGTTAAAATGTTCAACTCACTAGAAATGCCTCGAAGTTTCTCAAGTATAGGTTGAAGTGTGCATGTGTGTTTTGTAATAAAGTTACATCAAGCTATTTGCTGTGTTCACAGAAGAGAATCGAGCCCCTAATTTTTGCGTTGTAAATCCGTAGACTTATCACTGTCCCAATATATTGAACAACACTCTTAAAGTAGAAAAATATTAAACTCGCTAGAAATGCGTTTAAACTTTTCAAATATAGATTGAACAAGACTCCTAAAAATACTCGATTCACAAAAAATACTTTTAACCTCACAAATATAGGTTAAAGTTAAAGGGAAAAAAGAAGATAACTTCATTTCAGGAACACTTTTAAATTACGTTGAAGCCATACAGTTGTCGATCGTTCGTCCTAAACATCCTCATACTAATGATAGAAATATTCCTTCGGTCTAAAATTTGAAATAAACATCTTACAAAATTGCTTGAGGGTTTTTTAAAACTTAACACATACAGTTTATTTTAATCTAATTCACGTAATATGTGAATAACTATAGAATTTATCAAGATGTTGTGTAATATGAGGAGTGTGTGTTTTCTTACGGCAAAGACATCGGGCTATCTGCTTATGATTTTATGTCGATTTATTTTTAACATCACTTGCATCAGGTAATGGCTGATGCCACGCAAAATAGAATATTTGATTTATAATTCAATTTATTTGTAGAGTACTGTATGCGTGCGTTTTTTTATAGCAAAGCCACATCGGACTATCTGCTGAGTCCATCGAAGAGAATCGAGACCCTGATTTTAGCGTTGTAAATCCGTAGACTTACAGCTGTAACAGCGGGAGACATAATTATGAGAAAAAAAGAAATAATGGAAAACATTAATGTATACTCCCGAAATTAAAAGTTTATTTCTCCTTTTGGAAAATTTTGGATCCTAAAGGAAGTAACACTATGAAATGGGTCCGGTATGGCCAGGTGGTTAAGGCACTCGACACGTAATCTTAGGTTCGCCGATTCGAATCCCCGTCACACCAAATATGCTCGTCCTTTCAGCCGAGGGGGCGTTATAATATAACGGTCAATCTTACTATTCGTTGGTAAAAGAGTAGCTTAAGAGTTGGCGGTGGATGGTGATGACTAGCTGTCTTCCCTCTAGTCTTACACTGCTAAATTATGGACGGTTAGCACAGATAGCCCTCGTGTAGCTTTGTGCAATATTCAAAAACAAATACTATGAAATATGTCCTCACAGTTGCGCAGCGACACGTCTGAAGATTTATGACACTGAAAGCCGGGTTTTGGTGCAACTTTGTGCTTTACAACAAAAGCTACATCATGTGTCATTCTTTATAATATTTATATTTTATGTATTTCTTCCTATATCATTTAGTTGAGCTAAGTTCATTTCCGTTAGTTAGTTGGTGCAGTGTGGTGCAGTGGGAAAAAAAATGACTGACAGTCGATGGAACTGAGGTTTTTGTCACATAAATATTGGTAAATCAGTTTATTGCAATATGTAAACTAGTTGGTCAGATGTTTTAAAAATAGCAGTAGTGATCATGTGTTGAACTATATCTCGTGATCACGTGTTGAACTATTTCTCGTAGTCTGGTAGAAAATAATTATTTTGTTTCTTTTTTGAAGGCTATCTCTATACATTAGACGTCCGCATTTTTGAAGTTACAGGTCAAATAGTGGAATTTGACCGTCGCTTTTGAAAAACACCCGTGGTCTCAAAATTTAAAAACCGATTTTTTTGGCGGTGATAAGACGCGAATAGTGAAATTTGGATTGGCAATCTAACACGTTAAACTCTGGCCTGCTTTATACACTAGAAAATTAAAACATAAAAGCCAAATATTCGAGAGTTTAAGAAATTAGTTAATGTATGAATTTCTTGCTTATGTTACTGTGTTAGATAAATTTGTTAAGTAGTTTGTTGTTTTTTTCTGAATATTTTCCTCTTTTAGCTATTATACAGTAAAGGTTGTTTAGTGGTGAAGTCTTAAGTTTTTGAATGTTGAGATGTATAACTTAACAGTTTGCGCCGGGCATGTTTTTCTACTTGTGAGTATATTCTACTGTTATTTTGTAAGGCTTTAATAAATATTTGTTTTATAAAATATTTTGGCAGTAACGTTTCATTTGTTATTAGTTAGAATAAAATATTTATGAGATTTGGACCTTGAACATGAAGGGTATAAATGGTGTATAGTGTTTACCTGCTGACGAGAATATTCAAGTATTATCTGTTACATCATAAATGGTATTGTGTATAGTTGACTGTGAAGAAATTCTTGCTTTTCCACGTGGAAACGTTGCTGCACTTATAGAGCAAGTACAATCGTTAACATGATTGGTAATAACGACGCCAACACCTTCCCCTTCGATAATACCGTGATAATCAACGATTTTAATCATGGTTCAAGCGCCAGCAACTCGTCACGAAGAATCGGTACAAGTATCCGATGATCCACCTTTGCTTGCTAGAAAATTCAACGGCAAATCACAATTTATAGATTTTGATCTAATACAAGGGTGCAGAAAATATTTTTACTTGTATCAAAAACCGGAAAATAATGGAGAGACATAGCATCTGCTCGTTTAGAATGTGAGCCTGCTAAATGGTGGAAATCACTTTGTTTGGCAGGAGGTTTTGAAAACAGGTTAGAATTTATAGAATCTTTAAATAATTTGTAGCCTGTCATGAATGAACAAACAGCATTGGTTCAAGGACTATTTTGTCAAAAATATAAACCTAACATAAGTAAATCTGCCAAACCACTTCATTTTTATAATAGTAAAATAGTAAAACAATATACGAGTGTGTGTGAATAACTTATAAAGAAAATACTTAGAATCGCATTGCATTAAATCTATTACTAGAGCTCTAAAGTTAACGAAGAAATATCTGTATTTTATTGTTAGAAATTAGGCACAAAGCTATATAATGTGCTATCTGTGCTCTACCTACTGCGGGTATCGAAATTCGATTTTTAGCATTGTAAGTCCGCAGACTTTACACTGTGCCACTGGGGAAAGGGAATTTTTACGCGTAAGAGTAAATTCAAAAGGAAATTTAAAACTTGATTCTGGAGTAATAGAAAATCCAAATGGACAATCGAAAGATGGGGTCAGACAAATTTCTAAAAACCGACCCGGAACCTTAGTGAAAATAGAAACAAAACTAATAATAAATAACTAAAACGTGAAAGACGAATATTTTTGAACCCGCGAAAAAATAAAGCCTTCATTATTTCCACTACTCAAGTGAATTTACCAAATATTAGGGTAAACATAACTGACGTTAAAATTACCTGACATACAAAATGATCTGCTTTATTCTACATTAGTCCACTTAATTGTAAGCCTAAATGACTATAAGAAGTACTACTATACAACTTTCTTCTTATTGTGAAAAAATTTACGACCCTATTTTTACCTGGACTATAATTTTTGCAAAAATATGATTTGACTTTATATCTCCTAAATAGCACTATCTATACAAATATAAACAGAGAGTTTAGTACGTTATATTAAAACGATATTAAATATGCAAATCAGTAAGTCACAAAGTAAGTGGCAAACACAGGCAATGTAAAGTCGTGGTGGAATGGATTGTATCAGAACTATATTTTGACAATACTTGTCGTTACATAATTGATCACTTTCAGGGAAAGTATATCACTTAGCCTTTTCCTTCTATAAGAAACTATTAACTGTAATTCTCTTCTTAATCAAAATATCTAAACAATCAGGCCATAATAATCAGGCCGCATCGGAGATTTAGAATTCCAAAACGGGAATCTCCCCTAAACGTAATAGCGTTGTAAACAGGTGAATATGGATCGACTTGGAGTGATGACCATCGAAAAATGTACTTACAAAAAGTCATACCCCAACCGTGATGAGCAAAAGTGTGTTGTTTAGTAACGTATTAAGAAACAGTTATAAAAAGGCTAGTGACAAAAGCTGTCTGCTTCCGTATGCACCAGGGAACAGTGTATAGTATAAGCGAGAAGGATCTTCATCTGGATATTTGGCCAACACGGTAAAGCTTCCAGTTGTACATCTCATTCAACATAGCATACTCATGCAAGAACACTAATCTTTCCTTTCTGTACAAAAACATTGTGGTCAAGTCACCAGATGCAAGTCCTACCAGCTTAATGGCGATCCAACTATTAAAACCTAATAAAACCAGCATCTTATCACCTGAAATGCTGATGTTTCTAAGGTTGATCTCCACTGTACATGTTGTTGTTTTTTAACTTGTGCAGACTGAAAATCCCAGTTTAACCATGAAAAACAAAGATCCATCTTTCGAAAGCGCTTAGATTGTTGGAATTTTACTAATTTCTATCAACATATCTTGACCAGCGTGTTCTTCTAACATCACGGATGTTATTTTAAAATTTTCACTCAAGCGTAACTTCAACTCATTTATTTCACTGCACTTTTATACCAGTTCTATGTCCAATATTCTCTTTTCAAATTCTGACTCTCTTTTTAAAGTTTTTCATTTCAATCTCCACTGAACACCGTCTGAAAGAGTTTTCTCGTTATACTTCAGTTTTCTTCTCACATTACATTCTTTGGCATTGGATTTACAGATATACACCATCTGTGTGTTTTTCTAGGTCGGCCTGTTTCTTCACCCACGAGCCCGGCATGGTCAGGCAGTTAAGGTACTCAACTTTGAGGGTCGCAGATTCGAATCCCCCTCACATAAAAATGCTCATCCTTTCAGTCGTGGGGCGTTATAATATAATGGTCAATTCTACTATCCATTGGTAAAAGAGTAGCTCTAGAGATGGCAGTGAGTGGTGATGACTAACTGCCTTACACTGCTAAATTAGGGATGGCTAGCGTAGATAGCCCTCGTGTAGTTTTGTGCGAAATTCAAAAACAAACAAATTTTCACCCACCTATCGAACGTTATATTCGTCCTGCCTCTCTTGATCATCCCTGATGGTTTAGTTAGCTAGCCTATCCTTTCGAGTCACTTTAAACAAGTACATATTTATATGTACGCATAAGCATGTTTACGTGTAAGCGTATGTTTGTGAGAAATTTAACTTTTTCAAAACTATTTCATTTAATTACTCTGTTATCTTTATTTACATTACTATGTAATGCTCTATATTATGAGCAAGGCAGAAAAAATAGTTTAATTTCTGAAATCCTGGATTAACTATCACATACTTGCCGAGAAAACAATAACATCCTATAACCTCCATATAACCTAACTGATTGTTAACCCTACTTCATTCAGATTACATAACTTTTTTTCTTTACTTGAAGAAGAAACGACTGCAGAGAGATTTTTTAATCTCTGATTCCCCGAGAATTCGCCCCCCGCTAGTACAGCGGTATGTCTCCGGATTTACAATGCTAAAATTAGGGGTTTGATTCCCCTCGGTGGGCTCAGCAGATAGCTCGATGTGGCTTTGCTATAAGAAAACACACACCCCAAGGATTCTTCCACTAAATTTTCATGGAAAATAATTTCCAGACCTTAAGAAGACTCAAAAATAGGCTCAAAATGTTATTATCACCAAAACAAGGCAAAACTGTTCACAAACATAAACGAAATTTATTAAAAGACTGAATATTTAATCCAAGCCTCACAACAAGCGAATTTAACACATAGAAATACTTATATATACGTTTGAATATTAACAAAATATATACCAAAAAGAAGTTATGAAGGAAAACCAAGGGGAAATATTATACAGATTAAAAATTGACCCTTTAGAAATAGCACTGTTTCTTACGAGAAAGAAAATATATATCGCAGGATCGTGTGCCTTTGATTCTGTA
Organism: Tachypleus tridentatus; assembly: GCF_004210375.1. NCBI lineage: Eukaryota > Metazoa > Arthropoda > Merostomata > Xiphosura > Limulidae > Tachypleus > Tachypleus tridentatus. The sequence continues at coordinate 18,167,319 of NC_134832.1, read as the reverse complement.
CATAATACTGTGCATCTTTTCAACTTTACATTAATTATTAGTTAAGTTATTATTAATGAAATTATTATCGGACCATTAGTAGCTTAGCAGTAAGCTTCATGGTTTATAACATTAGAATTTGGGTTTCGATTATCGCTGAGGGCATAGCACAGATAACTCATTATATAGGTTTGTGTAGTGAAAAATAAACATTACCACTAAAGCCATTAATACAGGCGCAATAAAGCAAGACAACCTCTGTATTAAATGTATTTAATTATATATTTTGGACACCTAAGAGTCTAAGAAAATGATTTATAAACATTACCACATACTATCTCATAAACTCTCAAATTTAAAAAATGTATACTATAAACTTTGATGCCTTTTTTTCAGTATAGTCGGAAAGAGTGAAACTTTTTATTTTCAGAGTTTATATTATAGAATATTTAAGATTTGCATCTACATAACTGAACAATTTATGTTAACTATTTTACGTAACGAGAGGTTAACATTCTTCAAAGATAAGATTGGTTATTTGTATCTACCGTAGGTAATGGAACTACAGGTTTTAGCGTTGTGAGACCCTAAATTTACGCTATCCCATCGGGAAACGAAAGGATAAAGACAGAACCGTGTATAACTTTGTCTTTTAATGTGCGACTTTATTTATTTATTTATTTACAAAAGTACCATATGGAACTACATAAGCTACGTGTCTGTATGTCTCTCACTCAATAGGCAAGGTATCTGTCTGTTATTAGTACAACAACAATGAATCAGTTTTGAAACAACATATATTTTCCATGTTTATGATGTATGCAGCCTAGAATAGAAAGATTACTAACCCAAATTAAGTCTTAGAGGGTCGAAGTTGTTTAGGGCAACCACCACTAAGATGTATAAAGGCTTAACTACAATTTATTTTAAACAACTACTAACTACTAAACAACATGAGAGTGTGCAGTGACATTCTACAATCACAAGAAATGCTTTGTTTTCGACATCAATGTTTTAAAACTAAGTGATTCATTTACTGTAAAAAACAAATATTAACACCAATATGTGATTCTGAAAACAAAATCAACTAATGTTAAGATCTTTTACAGTAATTAAATCACTTAGTTTCGTTTCTTCTAGTCACTTCACCGTGATATCATTAACAGCGAGGAAACCTAACTGATGAGACAATACATTTTATTAATCATTATAAGAAAGACAGTTTGAAAATTATATTTAGTTAGATATGTCTCATTATTGGGTATATATATGTTAAGTAGTGATGTATGTAGGTAACTGGAGTTCTAATATTTATTAACAGAAATATAAGAAAAGTATATCTAATTACTTATACTGACGGCCATGTTGATTTTTAGTTCACACTAATTTGTTTGTTCGTAGTTGAGCACAAAGCTACCGGTTTCTAGCGTTGTAAGTCCACAGACATGCCGTTATACCATTGGGGACCCACTCTAAGTACACAGTTTACTCTGATCGGAAGTTATTATTAATTAATTGTGATTATTTACTCCATCATACCATTACTATGAATGTTTACAGATTTATTAATGTTACACGTATTTTCAACACAACTGTTGTTACACATTTCATTTTATTATGTTCGTATTATTATTATACGAATAAAATAATCACTACGTTCTTTACAGAGAAGCGATCTAATGACATACGTATTAATAAGTATTCTTGTAGCAGAACCCCAAATAAAAATATTTCTTAGGACCAAAACATGCATAGGTATAACCAGGAAATGATTCTGTATTTCTCTTAGGAAGTTCTGAAACGAGTATAATTACAAATTCCATTTTACTGAGAAAAAATAAAATATAAGGAAGCATCTCTTATTTCTTGTTGGATTATGCATTTCAAACATAATTTTGTTTTATCTAAAATCCAGTGAATATCGTATTTGTATTAGATGGTTGTGATATATTCTGTCATCTAAACATTGGCACAATTAATGCTATATATTAATCACATTAGCTGTTGCATAAATTTGAAATACCTGTATATAGGAAAATATAAATAATTAAGTTCTTAGTTTGATCTGTTGACGTAAAGTTCATAAAAATTTCTTGCAAGTTAAATATTTTGAACATGAAACTAACTAAATTTCTGAAATAAGAACTTCTTAAGTGACTCATGTTTATCTGATTTCGTTATTTAGCATGATATTCACCAACGACATCTGTGTACTTTCAAGACTTAATTTACCATATGTATAGCAACGTATAACATTAAGATTTAATCATGATAGTTTTATAATGCACGTGACTAAATATTTAAAAAAATTCTATTTTACAAAACGACAACAAAATGTTTTTAAAAGCCAATTTCAAGTAACGAAATACACCAATTTTTGGCATCAGTGTTATAATGATAAGAGTTTTTCATTAGAACGAGTCCAGTTAAGATGTAACAAGAAATATAACCACCTTATTTCACCAAATTACACCTTAAATAACATAATTTCAAAGATGAAGCAAAAGTGAGGCACTCGGGAGTATGATGGAGCTAAGGTTAAATGCTTGCTATAACCAAAATTATTTGAATCTGAAAAACGATTGGATTTAAGATGGTTTTGTACAAAATAAGACTGTCGTTATCTTCAACTAAACAAAACGTTTTTGTTGCAGTTCAAAATACTTAGATCATAGTGGTGGTTCCTTTTTAAGGGATACGCTCTTAATTATTGAACATAAAAGAATTTTGAAATGGTAATTTGTGGTATAATACTAATAGATTTATTTCAGTATAACGTTTCGTCTCTAACAATAAGTCATGATCACGTATAACAAAGAAAGTGCAAATACAATCAAATTACACGGTATTTCCATAAACATAGTTATTTGATTGGACGTAATTGTAATTTAAAAGCATTTGCACCTTGAAGGGTTCTAAAATGTTATATATAATAATTTATCTGTGATTTAATGTCAGCAATACTTACTCAA